>NC_139720.1:193009780-194209780 GCF_964211835.1 Anser anser
TATATATAAATACACCAGAGATATTCTAACACTCTCCTGCCCCAGGCATGTAGTGATAATCCAAGTCCAGCATGGAACTATGGAGACCAAGGTAAGGAGATCACTGAAGGTTTTCTCTCTCACAAAACTAACCTCAGACCTGGCAAGCACCTGCTATGAAGTCCTCTGAGGAAAATCAAAGACCAGAGGAAAAGTGTAACACCTATCCCACAGGGCACTATTAGAAGGTGTCCCTCTCTGGTGACAGGTGTTAGAATCTGTAAAAGTCTGATTTAAAAAACAGACTCCATTCTTACTCTAATAAAACCACGGTAGCTGCAGTTTCACACACAGTTTTCCCAGATTCCCTGTGTTAAGTGTACAGATTCACCTATCATTTTTTTCCTACACCAGTACTCACATTTCAAAAGATCTTTCTTCCCATGGGGTCCTTCACACCTTGCTATCATTGTACTGGCTAGGTTGCAGTTTCTGCTTTCATCCCTAATGCTGGTACCTCTGAGGGTCACCATTTAACAGCACCCAGCATTTGGCAAGCCTGCCCATCCAAATTCAGGGATGCTATCTGTAAAGGTGAAGGAGAGGAGGTTGTAGACAAATTTTCCTAGGTAACTCAAGTTTCAGGGCTTTCCTCAGACCTGCAATCCCAATGAAGAAAGCATCCACAGAGACAAGCCTGTTTCCTACCATACAGTGTTTGGAGAAAGCAGCTGAGGCTTCCCCTCCCACCTCCCTGCAAACATTCTTTGCTAGCTCAAAGTCTCACTTCCTCCTGACCTGAAACTCCCTCATTATCCAGCCTAGGCTTTTCTTATGACCCATTCAAACCAATTCATCCTTGTCCTTTATTTCAAGGACTTTTTTCTCTCTCTGGCATGAAACCTCAACTTATTTACAGAGACCAAGAGTGTATCCTCTCAGTTTTCATTCTGCAGGCTAAATAAGCCAAGATCTTTAGACTCTACCACTTAATAGCATTTTCATCCCCTGTATCACCCGCTTTTGCACCTGTTTCAGTTTCAATTCATCTTCTTTAACACAAGTGACCAAAAGCCCACTTTGCATTTAGACCAGTTGTTACCAGAAGCACTGACAGCTCTCCCTGAGCCCCAAGTGTGCGAGATCACATTTTGTGCACTTCAGGTCACAGAGTCCCTTCCATGAGGCAGATTTCTGGGCTGAAAATACAGCCCGACTTTGCAACATCTGCAAATTTCAATAACACACAACTACTTTTTTATGACAAGATGTTTAATGTCCCTAATAAAAACAGGGCATAAAACCAGCCCAAGGACCAACCCATAAAAACTCCAGTAATAGCTTCACTCCAGCCTAATACCTTTCAACACTCCCCACTGCTGTCTTCTCTTCAGTTCTTTCGTCATCTATCACACAAGTCTTCCACTAACCCCCATTTAACCCACTGTAGCAAATACTCTCTTCTGCTGGGTCATAACTTAACACAGCCCTGCAGATTAGAGCAACCGTATTTCCTACTTATAGAAGAAGAAATTCCAATGGAAAAGAATAAAAATAAAAAATAAAAAATAAAAAATAAAAAATAAAAAATAAAAAATAAAAAATAAAAAATAAAAAATAAAAAATAAAAAATAAAAAATAAAAAATAAAAAATAAAAAATAAAAAATAAAAAATAAAAAATAAAAAATAAAAAAAATAAAGGTAACTTGCCTAAAACTATTTTTCCAACTTCAGTAGACCCATCTCACAGGCCCTCCTCTCTTCTTTCATTCAGTTGTGTCCTCCCATGCCCTGGGCAAAACCTAAGCCAAACCGAGAGCCCTGCAGCTTCCTAGGTCCTGCCCCAGCCAAACACAAACCAGGCAGCCAGAGGTTCACATACACTCAAGGCTGGTAGACACCTGCATTGCCCCTGAAATAAGCAACCCCTCCCCTGGCCAGCTTTGCTCCCACCTTTGTACGAGGTCTTATGGCCATACGCAAATGGGAAGGGGAGCCACTGTGGCTGAACACAACCCTCCTGCGTGGCCAGCCTGATTTCCAGTTCCCTGCTTCAGTTCACCACGCGGCAACAGAAAGGCTCACACCAGCAAAAGGGAGGGAAGGAGTGGTTCAGGGGGAGACAGCCATTTCTTTTAGCAGTGGTGTCTGCTGCCCCCACTTCGTTGGTTCATCAAGTGACAGCGAATCCTCCAGCCTTGTGTTACCAGTCCAAGACATCTATCAGAGACATTCGCTAGCCCAAGCAGTATATTGTACAGCAGCAGCCAGCCTAGCCTGCTTCTGCACTTCACCCTGAGCACACAGGTTATTGTATTAGATCCTCTATAAGTTATACATCATATATTATATACATATGTATTACATTATTTTACATTTTTTTACATTATTTTACATTACATTTTACATTATTTTACATTACATTACATACATTTATGTATGTAATACAGGGTTTGTAAAGACTCCTGTTCCCATTTCATTTATATAGCTTAAAACTTTTTGCCTAACACTTTTTCAGCTTCACTCAGCGTCATCACAGCAGTTTCTGTCCCTGTGCCTCTCTCCAAGCTCCATGCTTTTCTGCAGCTTGCCTTTCTTCTATTCCTTGCAGACCCTCTGCCCAAGGCCTGTTAGACCCCAAATCCCTCCCTGCAGCTTTAGCCTTTCTTGGATACTGTTTCTGCAGAACTTCTGACAAGTTTTGAGTTTCCTTCCCATCCAGGCCCGTAAGCGCCTTTATGAACCCATCCTCTTCAAATCTCAAAGTCTGCTCCCTCAGATCACGTATAGACCTGCTTCTTACAACTCTCCTGCTTAAACACAAGTCACTGTTGCTGGTAACCAACACCACCAGCTATCTCATCAGGGGCTACCACGTCTTTCTGAGCAGTTCTGCTCATGCCAAAAGCCAAAGCTCTCCCCACAGTTCGGCTGCCCCAGGAGCTGCCCTCTGCCTCCGACATCCGCATCATGCAGCAGAAGGCACTTTATTTTACACACAAGCAGAAGGGTGTTTAAGAGACTATTGGAGCAATTATCCCTGATGGGCTTTGTCCACTCTTAACCTGGAAGTCTGCACCTTCACTCGGGGAACCTACATTTCATTCTCCCTCCCAGGCTCACTTCAGGCCCAGGTGCCTGCATGCACACTGATGGGCAGATAATCCAGGTTATAAAAAGAATAAATAAATAAATCGGAAGCCTATGGAATCCCTTTAGATGAGAGGTGTTTAACATTAACAGGAAAGTGTGAATGACTCTGCAAAGTAATTTTATTATCTATCTTATTCTTAGATACCTGCATTGACCATGTACGGCTGCTCCCAACATGCACCTGCAACCTGTTTATTTCTTCGTGTTGTTTCCGTGCACCTTGCCCTGTCATTTGAAGGGCTGAACAATTCCCTTCCCTTGTTTGCATGGAAACATAAAAGGTATTTTTAGAGTGCAGCAACACCTACACCAAGTCATTTTCAGTAAACTACAAAAATGTGTCCCTTTTTCCTCAAAAGCTTCTGCTCACCCATCTCTGTAGCTGCAGAGTCCTTCCAGCTCTGTAGGGACCCAAACAAAGGCACAAAGCCCTGCAGGTGCAGCTGCTGGGACAATAAAGAGGCGTATCGTCACCTCCCTGCATACTTACTAGGAAAACATGTTTCTTCAAGGGCAGCGCTCTCTCTCCCCTCCTCCACCTTCTGCCTAATAGTTTTAGGAGCAAAAGGCAGGTTCAGTGTCCTGAAAACATCAGGACAAACAAGATTTCAGTTCTGAAGGACAGCAATGTGTTACCCTGATATAAGCAACCCTAAGTCTCGCTGTGCCACACGCACCCTCTAAGTCTGAATCTCAGAGGTGAGGAGCCTTGCTCCCCAGCCCCAAATGTGGGCTCCTCAGCTCTCTCCCAGTTGCTCCATGGGCAAGTTGAAGTCTATCTCTACCTTCCCCTCTCCTTCCAAGTACTCCCAGCCGTCTTCAACAACCTCACCTCCTTCTTCCATTCTTCCTCCTCCCCACTGCGCAGCTGCCCTACTTGTAGGTGCTCCAGATCTTCCCACTCCCACTTTTCCTCCGGACCATCCAGCCTGTGCTGCCTCTTGCCACGTTCCAAGGACACAAGGAGCAATGGAGACACCAGTATTTGTGGAGAAGAGGAGAGGGGCAGCTCTGTGACCATGGGGAACTGGTGGGGCAGGGATGCCAGCAGTGAGATGCAGCACAGTTCTCCACTGCAGGAGACCCCAGGAGACCTCTCTCCTAGGGTATCTGGGGTATCTGGGTTGAGGGCGTCCCATGCTCCTGCCATGCAAGGACAGTGTGGGGTGAGAATGATGGGAACCCCATGCCATGGGTGCTCATCAATGCCTGCCATGGGGGCACCAGCTCCCAAGGGCAGAGGTATGGGACAGCGTGAGCTTGGGGACAGCCCATGAAGACATGAACATCATGGGTCTGAGCAGAAAAATCTTCCCCACAGGGCACCAAGGAGCACAGCTACAACACATTTGTTGACACTCTTGCCAGAGGTGTTGGCTAGACCCATTTGGCACTTGGGAAGAAAAAAGGTCTTCATGTCTTGTGTTAACACACTTCGGATCCTATCTGGAGTTTGGATTTTTCCTCCTCTCCAATGAGGAACATGGAAGCTGTTGTGAAACATGATGAGTCATGGCTGCAGGCTGCAAGGGGAAGGCAAGGTAAATGGAGAGCAGGAAAAGAGCTAGACAGAGAAGAGAAAGCTGCAGTCACTAATCAGTTCCAAGTCACCACTACCTAGCCACCACCGGCTTCCTCATACCACACACATGTACCTTCAGCATTGCCTAACTCAGTCCATGGGGTGGGGAGGACCTTGGGAACAGGCACCCCATGTGCATGGTCCTGAGAGCAGCACAACAGTCGATGAACTTTTTGAAACAGAAGATGCAAGAGAACTGCCCCCTGTAAAGGTGGCAAGTTGGGAAGAGCATTTGTTGGGTAGCTAATTCAGATTTACGGGGAAAGCAGCATTTTCAGAAAGACAAGAGCATCATATCTGGATCAAGATATGCTGAAGCTGCCTTTACTGTTGCCTTTCATGAAAATTGGCAGCAATCACCCATCCTGGCTGCTCTGCTTCACCATATGTCCAATCTCCAGCGGCACCACAAATATGCTGGGAAAAATCCTCTTGTGCCAAATGTTTCAAATACATATATAGAAGGACATGTCTTTCAGGGAACTAATTTGATTCACACCTGATATATATATATATATATTTCTTTTTTTAAAAAGAAATCTGAATATAAATTTGATACTGTCACAGACACCAGGCACCTATTCCTGCACTGCCAAGTGCTGTGGTGCTGAATGCCTGCAGAAACACACCTGTGTATATCCACAATGCTGAAGTAGAGCAGGACCAGGAATTTCTTACGTTGCTATTCAGTTGTGAGAGGGAAACAGTTTTCCCACCTTAGAGAACACGTTCACAGCCTCACAACTGTACTTGCTCCATGGCAAAGCTGATGCTATTTGTGCCCTTTTGTGAAGAAACCAAGAGAAAGGCACCCACCGCCCAGCACAGGCAGTGCATGGGGAACTTGCTGGTGCTACAGAGCAGTCCAACTTGGGTGACCCCCCTGCGTAATTCGGGTGAAAACTTTGAACCTCAGTCTGTCACATATCAGACGCTCATTTCAGCAGAACTGATCTTCTCTACCACTGGAAAGCAAGTCCTGTCCTGTATGTTACTTTCTTCTGGCTCAAACTGTAGCATTTATTCCCACCAGAGAACTTCATTTTCAGTTAACTGCCCTTTTTTTTTCACCAAAACCAAAAGCAAAATGCTGTCACTTAAAAATGTCCAGCCATTTCTACACGAAAAACTGCTCAGAGGCCTGCTTATCTCAGTGTTTCTACCAGAGCTGACAGTTGCTGAAATATAGGCACTAGGATTGCTAGTGTTGACAAGGCTTTAAAGCATCATCACACTGAGTAGCCATTAGAGGTTATATTTCATTGGAAGTAATGTAATTCAATTACCATCACTCTTCAGCATGTGCCATCTCTGGAGGCTGACAATGAGCCATATCATCCATCAGACTTTAACCTGAACTTTGCATTCTGGCCCTATAGATTGCCAGTTCTCCTTTATAAATGGCTTCATATTTTTAGCCTCATTTATTAGGGAAAAGAGGTTATCCAATTACACTGTCCATCCGTCTGCCTGCCTGTCAGTCCCTCCTCAGCTTTTCAACCAGTTTCAATTAAGAGGCAAAGATCTTCAAGAAAATTAAGTCCCTATCAGTTTTGCAACTAATCAGGGATCGGGTAAAGAAGAGAAATCATTTGCACGTCCCACCTGGGAGTGGTGAGCTATGCAATCTGTTCAAACCGACCATCCAGTGGTCGTGGACAGCTGACACCATCTCTTTCTAAGTGCAAGACACACAAAAGACTTGAGAATTTGTGTTACTGCAGGGAGAAAAGATAAGGAGACTTATGTTTGGGACTGTGAGACACAAACACTTTGCAAAGCAGGCTCCACGAACACTGCTGTTCATGGAACAACTATTTCATTAACACAATGAGCTTAGTAATTTACAAAGAATTTCTTGTGCATATTCCTTAAGGGAAAAAAAAAAAAAAAAGTTTTGAGTAATTCATTCCAGCAGTCAAACATACTGCAAACATGAAATATAAATTACACTGAAAAGCAATGTAATGTTTGCTTTCCAAAGTCTATGCATTTAAACCCTATCAATAACCTGAGTCATTTCCAAATTTCCTTCTTTTTCTGGACATCTGAAGTGCAGAGTAACTTAACTGATTCACTGACTAAGTTTATCTGTTTAAATAATTACTCTTATTGGTGATTTTCAACATTACTGGTTCCTACTACTCTTGCTCTTCTGCCTTTTTGCTGCCTGCCTGAACTATGCAAGTACTCATGACGTGGCTACCTCTTTATGCCATCGATAAGCTGCACAGGACCCATGATTTATGCCAACTTATCCACTCTTCCCAAGCAATTTGTTTACATCTGCCTTTGCATCCATTCCTTCTCTTTCTTTCCCTTCACGCTTGCAACCTTTTCCTCTCCCATATTGCCATTTATTCCAAATTCTTTTCCTTTCACTTTTTCCACTCACTGGTTCCCACCATGTCTGCATCTCCCCTTTCCCTCCTCATCCACACGTTCTCCATCCCAGCCTAGCCCTTCATTCTACCACCTCTTCTACCTCCCACATACACTTTCATGATATGGACTGGCTTCCCCCTCTAACTTACTCTTTGCTCGGAAGATAGTCACCTTCCATCTCTCACACAAGGTTTTACCAGAAAGGGATCAGTCAACCTGGATACTTTTGTGAAAACACTTCTGCTGGACCTTCCTGGTCTTCCTCACACTCCTCTATGCATTGTACATCGGGAAGCTGGCCTCTCACTTCTGTTTCCATCCATCTGCCCATCACCATCTGCTCACTTCATGTTCCTCCTGCTCTCACCATTGTCCCAATCAGTTCCTCTTTTTCCCAGTTACCATTACTCCCCTGTGCAACAGGGGTCTTCAGCTACACCCAAGGCCACACAATTAGTTCAACTCCTTTCTGAGTGTCTCTCCGTGCAATGTTTATGCTATCAGGCCCTGCCCAATGGCCATTTGACCATCCTCGCCTTGATGCCTCTGAAGAACCCCTGTGCATTTCACACATTTGCCTTCCCTCCAGACCTACCACCCTCTTCCCCTGATATTGACTGCTCCTCTGCTCCTTGTCAGTTGTGGAGGTTGATGCTTGACTGCTAGAAATGGTTGCCTTCCACTCTTTGAGGAGTTACTTACTCAACTTCAGTTGCCTTCTGCCTGTGATCTACCCCACATGTGAGCCCCTGTGTACACCAGACGTCCGAATTGCTCCAAGGAACAGACATTTCACACACACGCACATGTGTACATACACACACAAACTCCTCTGCAGCAAAGCAGCCCATGCTGCCAAGGACGATCACCCATTAGCTCCACATAGGCTGGGTGGCCATTCTAACTCCAAGAAAAACCAAGTTTTACTCCTTCCCAAGCCAGTTACTCATTCCTGCTGCCACCCTGCAGGGAGCACCAGCTGAACTTTCAGGACAAGACCACCAAGCCTCTTGCCCTCATTCCTTTACTCTTTATAACTTTTACCCACTCTTATTTCTCATTTTCTCATCCACACATGCCACCCTTTGCCTCCCCCTCGACTTGCTTTTGTCAATTCCTAGCATGATCTCTGCCTACACACAAAAAGCAACAACTTTGTCTCGTTTAAGCCTCGACTGAAACAACAGTTTTGCAAATTCTATAGTACATCCTTCAGTCTGCAGTGGCCAGCAGTCTCCACTGTTCATACCTACGTTGTCATCAGCCCACATTATCACGCCTTCCAGATTTTGTCACCTTTTCCTCTCCCTTACTTGCACACCACCTGCAGAGTCTGGTTTCTCATTAGACGGCAAGATATCTCAAGCAGAAGCTGTGCGTGTACACAACAGAGCCTTGCAGGAGCCACCAAGTATTTTCACCACAAAACATAAGGATTTAAACTGCCCAGAACAACCGAGGACTTACCGAGCCGTAGAGTTCCCCTTTCTCGTTCATTCCAAGGTAGAGTCCACTGTCTACTCCTCGAATGCTGACCAGGCCCACTGCTATACTGATAAACTCCAGTATACCTAGAAAATACAGGAAAAAGCAAAAGGTGTAGATGTTGTTTCCACTGGAAGATCTTTCCCAGATGTGACTGATCCCTGAGTGGCAAGCAGCTGGTGTCAGAGGTGTGCTTTCCATTTTCAGAGTTATTTGGAGGAAGATGAGGAACAAATGAACACACCTTAAAATACGATCCTTGAACGGTTAGGTTCTTTAAGTCTCTGCTAGAGTGATGCACTGCAGACAGCATTAAGGTATCAAATTAAACATTATTCTCAATCTTTCTCACCGTTTCTAAACAAACCTGAAGCTCAGCCATATTGCACTTGTCAGTCTTCCAATTTGCACAACACCCATGCATTCAAAGAGAAAAAAAAAAAAAGTCAAGTTTTCAGATAGTCAAAATTACCATTATTAAAGAACCTATGAAATCTGTCTTGCAAAGTAAAATTAAAAAAAAAAATAAAAAAAAACCACACTTGAACCAGTATTGTGAGATGAAAATAAAGTAATAAAGTTACACATGGCACCAAAATATCTACTTCCAGGCATCAACGAATCAAGAATACGTGAAAAGATTTACTCACATTGTCATCTTCCAGAAGCTTGAGAAATGGAAATCTGAAATACAGTTCAGAGGCTCACACTGATTTGTCTAGATATTAAGCATCTACTATGATATTTTTTTACTTATCTCAAAATTGAAAATTAAAATATTCTAGAGCTAAGTGATAGCATATAATTGATTGCATCTTCCTGTACACACAATAGCAAGCTTGCCGCAGATTGGAATATTTTGCAGAAAAGCACTCCTGCAAAGCTCCCAGGTTCAGCATCCCTGTGTACAGTGGAGTGAGCACCAACTCAAACACCAGCTCCTCTGCTTCTGAGGTCTGGGGTTTTGTTGGCAGCCTTCCCTGAAAGCTGCTTGCCTCCTCGGTGAGGATGCTACCAGCCAAACCTCACAAAAAGCTAGATTTCTTGTGGAACACGTGGAAATTGCTTCCTATTCTGGAGTTTTCATGTAGAGATCTCACAGGAGTTATCCAGCAATGTTCAGAAGCACACTGCTGCACAATGCTATTCTCTGAGCCACAAAATAAGGCACAGAGTAGCACTTTCCATATATTCTGTGAATTTTCATGTCTAACCACACCACGTAACTATTTTAAAAGCTTATTGGGAATTGTATTTGCATGAAACAATAAAATAACAGTATAGTATGTGTTGAGCCTCACGTGGCCAATAAAAAAGCACTTTCATGGATTTTTTGAACAATTAATTTGGCATCTCCCACAAAATAGTTGGGCACTAATCAATAACAGGCTTGGATCACATAAATCTAACAAAGCACAAGTTGAAGCCAATAGGGAAAATTTATAGCTAAGCTAATGTAAAGATGAAATGTATTCCCTGTAAGGGACTATTGATCATTACCTTATATATTATTCAGTACTACAAACACCATAGTCTTATTGTTTTGATAACCCTGTTTTAAGGCCTGGGCATCTTAAATTATTCTTTACATATGCACTAATCCTAAAATACGGGGAGGAAATATCTAGTAATTATGGATTTTTTTGAAGTAATAAAAAGTGGCAGTGTGCTGTTTATCTGGTATGTGTAGTATCTCAGATACAATCGATCCATTGAAACAATTTAATCATTCCCATTATATCCGGACATGCAATACATCCAGATTTCTTACTAAGGCTTTTTCTGTAAAGCTTTTACCAAACTATCATATTACTTGATACATATTACCAAGCAATTTTAACTGAAGTTAAGTCTTATGTGAAGTGTATATTATACCACACTGCAGCTAAGTCAGTGAGTCTGGCATCTTTCACATCAATATCAATGTAGACTTTAATTGCTGTCCTTGTTTCAAATATTTGTGTGCATGCTGCTTAGTGAGTCAAAAGAACAAGAACAGCACTGTCACATCCCATTGTAAGTGCACAAGACAAATTTAAGGTCCTTGGCAAAAAGCATCCACACATTTGAGATCAGAATAGGGACTTGTTCATTTAAAATATTCAGCAGCCTATTCACAGCAAGTTTTACATGCCATGCTGTTAAGGCTTCAAGAGAATATCTGGGGACAACCATGCAGTCATACAAAAGTTTTGACAGTTTAAGGATTGCATGATTTGGCCCAACACTCCTGTGAATCTTTTCGCTTTATCGTTTCTGTAATGCACCAACAGGCCATAGGATCTGAACCAGATATTAAAATAGATATTCCTTTCAAAATGAGGCTGGACCAAATGAAAATCAGGACAGACCCAACCTTTAAAAGCTAGGTCCCTATTTATAGCTAAAAATGTGGGAGAGAAGAGAAAGAGAGAGGAAATACATCTCTGTACATGGACCCTGAGTATTGTCTTGTCAGGCACTGGACATTTTCTTTAATGAAACCACTTCAAGGCAAAGACCCGCTCCTCCACAAAGAGGTTAGGAAGAAAGTTTGGGGGAAAATTATTCCTTGCATATTGCCATCAGCCTCCTCTGCTGCATGCCCCAACTCAGGACCCGGACGGACACCAGCGGGACACCACCCTCTGACCGTGTAGGGCCGGTCCTGCCACGGGTCACTTACAACACATGAAATTGTCACTTTTGTCCCGTTGAGCTCTGGCGTTGCACAGAGCTACAGGATGCATTTGCCTGGGCTCTAAGCAATGAGCATCTTCCCAACGACGGACCTTTGTGGTTTGTTCCGCCCTTTGCACATTTTTGTCTCTTGCTATATATAGGCCCCTTTTGTGCTGCCGGATTGAAGCGGCATAGCTTCCACTTAGCATCCCAAGCCCCATCTACGACAAGGAGTACGGCAAGCAAGGACCTCTGCCAGCCTCTGCAGGGTTCCCAGAGGCAGCAGCGAGGTGCCCAGCGTGGGGAAGGGAGGCCGCAGAGGCAAGGCCACGCTGCCCTCTGTTCAGTGAAGTGCAAATGGGGCCAGGGTGATAATAAGCGGAGCTGGGAGCAGAGTGGGGGCTTCCCTGCCCCCCCCCCGACCCTAATTTGGGTGCTCAGCTGGAGCAGAGCCCCCCAGCCGCGACGCTTCCCCCCTGTCACAGCTGTCACCACTGCCACACAGGATGCCCATGGGGAGGCCGGGCCGTAGACGGCCACAGTTCCCCCAGGGGCAGCAGGGCCCTGCTTCACGCTTAGGCTGTCACAGTGAGCCCCCAACCCCAGTGCACCCCCTTTTAGGGGGCACCACAGCCTCTCCTTACTGCTGCCACCACACCCCCTCCACTGGGACCAGGCCAGAGACTGGGTGAGGGGTGCTTCTCCCCCACCCTAAAAAAACTGCCCCCCTACAACCTGCCCCCCATTTCTCCCAAGGGCCCAAGAGCTTTGTAGGGGTTTGGGGGACAGAAGCAGCCTGTCCTCCCGCATCCAGCAGTGGACTGGGGGGCAAAAGGGGGGGCTGCAGGGTCCCCCCCCCCGGTACTGAAGCCCCCCCCAGAGCCATGCAGGGCAATGGGGGAAGCAGGAGGGCAGGCGGCTGCTCAGCCCCTGCAGCTGATGAACGCAGCGGGTCCTTGCAGCAGCAGGTCCCGGGGAGCGGAGGTCACCTGCTGACGAGCCCTTTTTTTTTTTTTTTCCCTGCATGCTCCTATTTTTTTTTTAATGCTGTGCATGCAGTACTTGTGCTGACGCACAGAGGCACGCCTCTCCGCTGTTACAGAGTTCCTGAATTTACAATGACTCCACTGTGTGGCAAATGCCCTAGACGAAAGGAGACTGCATCAAAATAAATAAATAAATAAATAAATAAATACGTCTTTTGTCACCTAGCAGAGATAAGGCTTTGATCACCTACGACCGCGTTCCCGGGGGGGTGACACCGAGCTGTGCTCCCCCGGGGAGCTTTTCCCTCCGAGATGGACATCTTGCTGCTGCTGCAGGAATTGCGAAATGCCAGGGCTCCCAGAGCCGGGCGAGTATAGACACACAATATGGCTCGGTTTATTGTATGCAATCGGCACGCATCCAACATAGCATCACAAAAGAATTACTCTTATCTGATGTCTCTCCAGAGGTGTGTGCGTGTGTGTGCGGGGAGGGGGATTCCCACCGGGCAGAGCCCCGAGCAGAGTTTCCTTGCAGCCCCCCCCGGGCTTCTCTTTGTCCTCCTTATTTTCCCGGAGGAAAACTTCCCCCTGCCTCGTTCCCCCCCCCGCAGGTTTCCCCTCGCAAGCTCGGAGGCGACCAAGTTGGCTCCCTCTCCCCCGGGCAGCTCCCGCGTTGGGATGCAGGAGCTTCCCAGGGGAATCGCAAGGCTTTGCCATCACCGAAACCCAAATAGCAGCTGCTAGCCGGTGACCTCCCGACAAACACAACGCTACAAAAAGCCCTCCCCTCTCCCCAAGAAGCCCCGGAGCCCCGTCGCATCCCACGGCTTTGGCGAGCATCCCCCTCCTGGGCGAGGAGTTAGCGCCGGGGTGCTCCCTTGGGGGGGGGGGGGGGGGGGGCAAAGGGATTGGGGCAAAAAAAATCTATTTAAAGCCCAAGCGCTGCAGGGCTGGGGGAGCTGCCCCTCGGCATCCTCAGCTCCCTACAACTGCGGCTGGCGAGCCATTTTTAACCACGGACGCCTCGAATAACGCGGTCACCGCGGAGGGGGGCAGCAGCTGGCGGCCTCCTCCCGAGGGGGGGGGACAGGGGACGGCGGCGGGGCCCCGGGGGTGCCGGCCCCAAGCAGCCCCCGCTGCCGGTGCTCGCCGCCCTACACCTGCTGCCGGCAGCCCCCCCCCACCCCCGGACCCCCCCGCAGCAGCCCCCGGAGCCCCCCTCCCCGAGCCTGCTCCGCGCCCGCAGCGAGCAGGGGGAAACCTGTGCCTGCGGCTATTCGCAGCGTCTCAAAAAATAATTAAAAAAAATAATAATAATAAAATAAATCAAATCAGAAAGCCTTGATGCCGAATTGCTCCGGTCCCCGCGCTACGCCACCGCCTTTCCCTTCCGCCCGGCACTTTCCGCACTTTCTGTGCCCTCCGCTCCCCCCAGCACGCCCGGGGGAGGGAGGCAGAGCCTGGAGCCGGCCTGAGGGTGGCAGGGAGCTGGGGATGGAGGACGAACCTGCCACCATGCGAGCCCTAGCCCTCTCCTCTCCTCTCCTCTCCTCTCCCCTTCCCTGCCTTTCCCTTCCCCCCCCCCCCCCGCCTCTTCCCTTCTGCGCCCTTTCGCGATCATCCCCTGCAACACCGGCATTATCTAAACAGCTTCACCGAGCAATAAAATACGGTTTAGATATGGTTCAACATCTGGCATTAAAACGCGAAGGGGAAAAAAAAAATGAAAATAAAAATAAAAAGCACCACGGGACTTTGTTTTTACGACCGAGTGTAAGCGCTGTCAGGTTGCTTCGCTCCCAAGTTAACTCCTTCCAACAGCTGGGAGCGCGGCTTAGCTAACCTGGTGCAGTCGCCTCACCCCTCCTCAAAACCCCAAAAGAATCGGCTCCTCCGGGCTGCTTTAGGTAACTTGCAAGCTTGCCGGGGCTGGGGGGAGTCCCCCCGGACTCGCGTGTGCGTGGCCGCGGGTGCGTGCCCGTGCGGTCCCAAGCACCCAGGCTGCGGGAATGAAATGGCACGGAGCCGTGAGCCCTCCAGCCCCGGCTGCTGAGTCACAAACAGAAAAGCCATCCTGCCCGGTCCCCGGCGGCTCGCAGCGGGCAGGGAGCGTTTTGCGGCGGGGCTGCGAGCCCCGAGGCCGGCCGGGGGCTGCCCGCCGCCGGGGGCTGCTCGCAGGGAGCCCGGCGGGGGCCGGATCTGCCACCGGGGCAGGTGGTGATGGGGAGAGAAACCGAAAGGAAAGCCCTCGTTCATTTGCGTACAGGGCGACAGCCACTCCCTTCAGGAAACTCGGGGCGTTTGAAATCGTCGTGGTTAATGATTAAAAACCCCTTTAAACTCGCCAAATCCAAGCGTTCCGTAGAAAATTTCTGCTGGTTCCTAAGCAAAAAAAAAAAAAAAAAAAAAAAATCCCCCACACACCACCGCCGCCGCCACCGCCACAGCCACCGCCCCCCTCCCGGCCCCGAAGGGGACCCCGGAGCCCCCCGACCACCGCTACCGAGCACCCGGCGACTTTGGCGAGGGCTCCTGCTCCGCTGCGGCGGTGCCGCCTGGCTACGGCCCCGGCCCCGGCCCCGGCCCCGGCCCCATCCATTTTTCCCCCTCGGCTGCTCAGACCCCGTCGCAAACCCCCTCTCCTCCCGCTTGACACCCCCTTCCCCCCCCGCCGTCCCCCCGCCCGGAGCTGGAGCACATTATTTCATCACATGACCCCTAAAGGGTTAAGGATAATACCTACCAAATCTGCTGTGGTCTTGCCTGGTTCCCTGGATAGTACCATTGGGGAAGATTTCTAAATGAAATCCAGTCCTGCAGTATAGCTGCCTCCGCCTGAGGATCCCCTTTAAATGGTCCAAGTCCGTGACCGCAGGCCCCCTGGGTAGCCCACCTGCCTCAGACTGACCCAGGTGGTCACTTAACAAAACCGGACTATCCACCGGCAAAACGGGCACATTCCCAAAGGGTACTGCATCCTGCACACCGAAATAGTTCCCAACTTCACCTAAGGGAGCCATCAGAAGATTCTGCTTTTAGAGAATAAGAATAAACAATAATGATGGTGCCAAACCCAGGAGATATAAGATTAGGTATATTCCACTCCTCTCCCCTCCCTAGCGCAGTTACAGAGAAAATGTTCTTTCTTCAATCCATTAAATGCATAAATAAAAGTAATATTCTGTTTTGACTGGTACAGGTTCAAGGTCAAACCAGTTAGTCTAAGAAACCACCACTTTATACTCACACACTGACATATTTATAAACATATAGATGTGTATATCTATATAAATGCATATATCCCCAGCTCTTAGCAAGCAATAAGGTCTTCAGCCCATCCAACTGTAATAAAGAAAAAAATCCGTAGTTTCTCCATTTGGTTTAAGATAAGAATGACCATAGCAACTTAAATACCTAGGCGTTATAGGGATTTTTTTTTTTAAGATGCACAGGCTACGTCAGGATTTATGGATTCTGACTCCAGAAAGGCATGCGCTGTTTTTACTCTATAACAGACTGCATACATCAGCATGAATCCTGCAAAGGGGGAGGGGGGAAATCTCACGTTGTTGGCTGAGATAAATCCAAAAAAAAAAAAAATGGAAAGGAAAAAAAGGCAAAAGGCACAAAAAAATTAAAAAATAAAACTTTTGACGTCCAAATCTATTATCCAGAATTCTCAGGAGGCTCAGCAGATGTCCACTGGTTTAGGGTTATTGCCGATCCACAAGCAAAGCAGCAACATACAAGTGCTTGTGCCTTTCTTGGCTGGCTCGAAACAGGTGTTGCTTCTGCAGGGCTCCCTGTGAAATGTTGTACTCCAGCACTGAGCTGCAGCTCTTGACTGTGGATCTCCATCCAGCACGCAGAGTGGCGCAGGAAGAGGCATTGGGCTGGGTTTAAGGTAGTCCTGATTGCTGCTGGAAGGATTCTCCGAGGTCCTAGCGCTCAGCCCTACCTGCTGCAATACAGACGCGCTCCCGGCGCCGGGCACTCTTACTGCTCTGCGGCAGCGCAGGGGCTCGGGAAGAAATAATAAAAGCTGGGGGAGAAAGGGGGGGGGGAGATGCTACGTGCCCCGGGGTCACCCCGCTGCCGGATCAGCTCCGGGGGGTGCCCTCGGCAGCGCCCGCCCCAGGCGCCCCCCCTCCATCCCCCGGGGGCTGCAGCCCCCCGTTGAGCCCCTGCGCCAAGAGGGGTGCAAAGTCAAACCGGCGTGGTCACCGAGAAGTTTGGGAGGGGTTTTTTTCTTATTTTTTTTTAGGGGGGAGGCATGGTCATGGGCCACGCTGCGCGGTTTTCCTCTCCTCTCCTGCTCCCCTTGTCCCCGGAATCCTAAAGCCCCTGTCCCCGGAACCCTGAAACCCCTCTCCCCCAGATCCTAAAGCCCCTGTCCCCGGGATCCTAAAGCCCCTTTCACCCAGGATCCTAAAGCCCCTTTCACCCAGATCCTAAAGCCCCTTTCCCCTGGGATCCTGAAGCCCCTCTCCCCCTGGTCCTGCAGCCCCGCTGTGCCCCCGCACCGGGGCTCGGGGGGCGTTTTGGGGGGATGCCCCTTGTGGCCGCGGGGAACCCCAAGCGCTACGGGCACAAGTCCTTCCGAGCAGGGTGAAGGGGAAGGAGAAGAGGATCGGGGGGAGGCAGGGAGGAAAAATCATCCCCACGGCGCCGAGACGTAAGTAAAGTGTTCTCCTCCCGCAAGCAGAAGTTATTTAAAACCGCCAGGAGAGAGCCGGTGGGGGGCATTAGAGGAGGGGGGGGGAGAGGATTTATGTTTCTTCTCGTGATGCCGATGATTGATGTTATTGTTGTTTTGCCGCTCTCCAATATAGCTGCATTCATTAGCAAAGCGGCAGAAGGGTCTCCTGCCTTTCCAGAAGGATTGCTCGAGCAGAGCTCAAGGACTGGGCACAATGCGGGGGCTGCACGGAGGGAGAGGACGGCTCCCGCAGCCCCCCGGAATTAAATGCAAAACCTGAAGGCAGGCGTGGTTTTTTTTTTTTTCTTTGCGGGGGGGGGGGGGGGGAGAGAAGGAGAGAAAGAGAAGAAATATAGTATCATGGGAGCTGGGGGGAGAGATTGCACGGTGGGAATGATGCTGCACGTCTCAGAGGTGGCGGGGCCCAGGAAGGTCACCCGGTGGAGGCTGGAAATGGAGCTCAGGAAAAGGAGGGTTTTGCAAGGAGGTTAATTAAAAATACTTGACTCTCTGCATGTCTTCCTGAGGGATGGGCATGCAGCAGGGGGAGCGGCTCTCCTGGCCTTCCCCAACACAAAAACCAGCAGCCCAGCTCCCAGCCTTTCAGCAGCCCCCCGCTTGCCACAGTGACTTAACACTTGAGAGGAGGGATAGAGACTTCCAGTTCCCATGTCCGTGGGGGAACCGCAGCAGGGACAGGCTGTGTCCTCAATCCCCAGGGGTGTTCAGGGAATGGGCAAACCCCACGCCAGTGGCACAAGAGCCACCTCCCCTTCATTCGCCTCCATCAGTCATTATTACTATTTGAAAGATGGGTTTCAGCAGCATCAGAGCAGGGTCCCATCCTGCTAGACCCACAAAAACCCACAGAAGAAACAGTTGCTGCACGTCAGTCCGTGCATTTCGAAGTGCCAGGCCAGGCCAGCACCCCCACCCCCAAATCCAGGAGGGACTGCTGCAGCGCTCCCCGGTCATGTTCCATATATATCAGGTTTAAGGACACTGCTCTCACACACACAATGGATGTATCAGTGTGAACAACTGCAGAATGACTTGGGAAAAACTGCAGAACTCGCCATGTCAAAAATCATTATTCTTTATCAACTTGATCACGGCAGTACCCAGAGGCCCCCGCTCAGGGATCACAGTCCCATTGTGCTGGATACTGTAGACACATGTAATCAGAGAGATGGTCTATGCCCAAAGAGCTTATGATCTTAACCCATGATGAAAGACAACAGGTGTATACCACAGACACATGGGGGAAGGATAAGGGAAAAGCAGCGTTGAGAATAAAAAGCAACAGGCCTGGCCAATGACAAGTGTTTTGTGGCAGAAGGAAGTTTTAAGGAGATTTGAAGGAGAACAATAAAGGAGCTTTATGGTTATTAATGGGAAGCTTTTTCCATGCATAATGTGTAACTTGGAAGGGAACATAAAATTGCTTGTTAGGAAATTGGGCTGCTGAGAAGTGAAGGCTTGCGCCACTGGCAAAGCAAAAGGAGCTTACCGCAGAGAGACCAAGGGGCCTGCTATCTGCTGTCTGGTGCTGCTCATTCTGGAAACAGCCTTGCTCCTTCCCAGTGCCTTAAAATTTACAGTTGTAGTCCCAGTGAAAAGTACAACAGGGATTTTTTTTTTCTCTAGCCCAAGCTTCATTATTTTCTAGCTTGTACTTCAGACCAGCATACCTTACGAAAAATATCTGAAGGTAAGGAGGAAGTATTGGTAGAGTTGGTTTTATTTGTTGTTGTTTGCTTTTTTTTTTTTTTTTTTTAAGGAACTCAAACGAAAGCCCACATATTATTGGCTCTAGGAAGTTTAGTGTTATAAAAGTGTTATCTAAGTTGAGGCTTTGATGTCTGAATTACTCATAAGTATCAAAGCCACACATGAATTATGCAGGACATCCCCAAAATTATACCCATCTGTGAGTAGGTGGTGTTCCAACCCTGCTTCACATAAAATCTATGTGTGATGTGTAATGTCAAACTTACCCCTTACAGAAGTATGGCTTTACTGATAGCTCAGGCTGTATTAAAAACCTACACTTTTATCCCCAAGACACGGAGGCAGGAACATCCCTAGCTCCCCTCAACTAGAGATTCACACCCACTTCCCTTATACCCTCCTGGAATTAAAGACTGCATCTGCCACAGTGAGTCATCAAGAGCTTACTCATCAGCTTTATGCAGGATTTTAACTCCTGCTAGCAGAGCTGGTAAGAAGAATCCTGCATTTCTTAAGTAGTTCCTGGCACACATTCTCCTCACATGCACCACACTGATGTGACACCTCTGGCAAGCTTTAAAGTCATGATTTTTTTTTTTACTGTCTTACCTGTACTCTGCGAACCCATTGAACTTAACAAGAACTCTTCACATATCAAACGATGAGTGTCATTTAAAAAAAAAAATCAGCCTACCATAAGAAAATGTTTGTTTGTTTGTTTTTTCTTTCCCACAGATTGCATAATTTCACCAAAAGTACAGAATCCTTTCCTGGACCTACAATAACTAACTCGTTTACTTCCAAGCCCTGCAGATGAAGAATTGGAAGATTTATACTATTAAAAAAAGAGGTTCTACAACTTTCCAGTGAAACGCATGGCATTTGCCAATTTTACTAAAATGTCTTGAGTCAGCAAACTTTAAAAAGCTGCCTTTTCATATATAGAAAATAATACAGAATGTAACGTTACATTCATATTTTTTTTTTTACAAGCAGGAATTCTCAGGGTACTTTGGGAGCATGATATAAACCTGAAGATGACAAGAGCATAATTTATCTCACCTCACATCAGGCTGCTACTGTGGAGACAACTAGATCTAGATTACTTGTTCTTTAATGCAGAGAAATAGGAGCAATTTTAGGGCACAAATCATCTGACCTATTCTAGGCGTCTACTTTAGGATGACATGACTCATGCACTAGAGATGCTTAATTCTTTCCTGTGTATGAAGGGAGCCTATATTAGATGGAGACTTCTCCCTGACAGAGGTCTAGATAGGACTCGATGGATCCCACCTGCTGTGCTATACATGTGATTCAGCATTTCCCCAGAAAGGATGGTGAGGGCATTAAACTATTAATACAGCTGCACAGATTAATTCTCCAAGGAAAACTCTTGTCATCTCAACAAGGAAAAGTTACTGAAACACATGATCATGAAACATTGGGTTACCTGGCAATAAATAAAATATTTGTGAAAACCTATTAGCCATGCAATTCAGGTTGATTGGATTAACATAAGAAGTGCCCATAGGTTTAGGAACATTGATCTAGAAGAATGTTCTTGCTTTTTCAATTCAGAATCAGTAGGAAAAAAAGTAAGGGTACATACTACAAAAAAAAAAAAAAAAGAGATTACCAGAATTTGGAATCCCACGGAAAGGTCTGTTTCATGAGGTACGCTCAGTTCACCAAATTTTCAGATCAGAGGACTGTAAAACATAATGCAGTTTAGGATATAATGCCGTTTAAAACATCAGCATCAGTGTCAGCATGCACATACAGCTGCAGCAGGACATATGACATGGATTTCTTATGCCATTCTGTTATTTTGCTGCATATAAGAATCAGTGAACCTACATTTAATAAGCATGGCAGAATATGATCTTTGGGACTGTACTAGGGAGTAAGCTATCAGGTTACATATTTTAAGATAACTTGATTTCAGTAAAAAAGTAATAATGTCATTATTAGTCAGATTTAGTCCAGTGCATTGACACAGACACAAAGACAGCCTCTTGGAATATATTTGTAGGCAATACTTGAAGGCAGATAAGTGATGAAAGTGTTAAAACTACCAAAGATATTTAAAATTTCTCTGATTCATATATTTGCACAGGGTCCATACCTGCTGATTTTAAAAACAGAATTAACTGATGTTGTAAGTCCCTTCAGCTCAAGAGTGAAAGTGGCATTGACTGGAAGGAGAAAAGAGGAAGAAATCACATTTGCTGCTCATGCATCTGCCTGGAGAGGCCTTCTCATGGCAAGCAGTGCTTGCGGCACAGCTCAGTGTCAGAACTGGTCTGCTATCGCCTGTCCCAGTTTGCATATCTCCTGCCCGGGCTCACTCTGTTTGTGTTCAGAGATTTCTGCCTTCTTCACGCTCACGTGCTGTTGCTGCTCACTTGCGACTGCGAGCTCGGAAGAGTTTGGCAGCAGGCTGCAGTCAGTCGGAGCAGCCTCTAGGGTGTCCCTGAAGTTCTTTCTTAGCCAGCTGTGCTTCGTGCTCGGATCATTCGCTGTCTGAGCGATGGGGTGGCATTCGTACACCAGCCAAAGCACTGATCAAAACCACCCGCTGAACCATACCTCCCAGTGCTGGATCGGGCACGCTGCTGGCAACCTGCCTTGAGCAGCTCATCGCCACCGCCCTTGGGGCCGGGAGAGAGGGTGCCAGCCCTTGGGGGCTGGATGCATGCCCCAACTCACCGCCGCAGCCGGGATGGCAGCCTGGCACCCCTTCATCCCTGTGGAGGACATGGTCCACGCCGAACCCATGCCCACCTTCTGGGATGGCCGACGGCCTCGACGTGAAGGATCGCACCTCCATCGGTGGTAAGGTGGCCACCCAGGGCGTGAGTCCTGCACGCCCCAGAGCCCACCCTCCTCCTGAGGACACCTCCCCGAGGCCGGAGGACGCCTCCCAGACGGGCTGCAGGCGGCTGCTCGCCCCAGCAGCCCTCCACGTCCCCCGGCCACGTCCAGCAGCGCAGGGCCGGAGCTGCGGGAGGGCAGGCGAGGGCCGGGGGAGGGCGCCAGGGCTGCCGGGCAGGGGCAGCCGCCCCGCCGCGCTTGTGCGGGCCTCTCTTGCCCTCTAGCGGGCAAAGCCAGCGGGGCGGCCCCGCAGTGCCCCCTGCGGCCTCCTCCTCCTCCTCCGCGGTCTCCTCCTCCCCTGCCTGGGCAGGGCTCCCTGTGGGACATCAGAGTGTGGGGCACACCTCAGCCCTCACCCCCCCCCCCGTACCAGGGGACACCTGTGATGACCCCCGTCAGCGCCCCACGTGTGGGCTCCTGGGGTCTCCCGGGTGGGGATGGAGGGCTGGGTGCTGGTCCCTGGGCAGGGGTATGCTGTTTTTTGGGGCGGTGGGTGGCTGTGTGCCATATGCAGGCCCATTGGTGATGGATGACCTGGGTGGGGAGGACGCCAAGAAGAGCATGCACTGAAAAGTCCCTAGCCAATATGTCACCACCACAACAGGGACAGGGACCAAGTGCTATGGCCCCAGAGAGCAAATGAGTCCATGGCGATCAGAGGCCATGTGTCTGGGTAGTGGAGGTATCATCCATCTCTGGTGGTCCCTCCAACTGGTTGTGGTTGCCAACCGCCTCCCTATTGCTTGGGCCAGGCGATGGATGAGCCCCAAGGGAAGCACGGGGCTCAGTGCCCCCCACTGCTGGGCAGACATCGGGTACCTGCTGCTGCCGCTGAAGAAAGGAGCAAAAGTTGAGGCCAAGGGTGCCCCAGCCATGGTCCTGCCCCTGGGGGAGATGGGGGCAACTCTGCAGTGAGCCCTTGGCTGAGTGGGGCTCGAGACAAGGCTGTGCTTGGGAAAGGGAGAATGTCCATGCTCATGTGGGACCTTCTGGTGTACCATAGGAAGACTGGTTCTTCTAGTTGTTTAGCCTTTTTATACTAAAAAAATGTCCTTTTTTGCTAATGAATTAGCAATATTTCAGTATCATCATCTCCATCGTCTTCTTCCTTCCCATATACAAATCAATGAAAACTTTGGCTTTTCCTACATTATTTTAAAATTACTACCTCCTTCTAACAAAAGATCTTCTGCCATCTCTAGGAACTCTTCCATTGCAAGTATGCTTTCAAAAATTTTCATTTCTTTTTAAATATGCCTGCATTTGATTTTCTTCCTACAGTTTTCAACTTGAATTTATATTCCTGTTTTCCCTATTTTGTAAATCACTTTATTTTTGCACTCTCCCCATTTTTTAAATTATCACTGAACTACTATAGGCTATTAGAAAAAGTTACCTTTTTTTTCATGAAACACACAGTTTTTATCCTTTTTTTTTTTTTTTTTTGTAATTTCCCATTCTTTGGGAAACCCTGATACCTGTGGGATGCCTGTCCCCTCTCGTCATGGCTCCCTGAAGTTGAGCACTGACAAGAAAGCCCTCTGTTTGCTGGTAGTGAGCGTAGTCAGGTCACTTGGAATGTAATCACTTAGAAACCTCCACTCTCTGCTACAGTATTATAATCCTTTGTAATATTTTGCATGCCTGTGTCTGTTTCATTTGCTTAAACAGTATCCAATTACTTTGTTGATAACTAACATATTTTGCATGTTTTTGCGTGTTGATTTCCTTAATCATTCTGCCACTATTTCACTCAGCAGTATGCAAACTGCACTCTGATTTGGTGACGTGAAGAGACAGAAAATAATATAACCATTTTCTTCAAATAATTACTGTGGATATGTACTAATGTTTTCCTTTTGACCGGCCAAGGCAAAAACATCTCTGACTGCTGTCTGGGCTTGGTGTTACCTCAACTGGGTACTCCTGAACTTCTGCTTTTACAGCGAGACCAGAGACCCTTCCCTCTACAGGGAGGGAAAAGGCTGCTCAAGTAAAGGCAGCAGTCATGGGGAGCTGAGGAACTGTAAGATTACTAAACCATTCCCCATGAAGGACTGCCATCTTCTGTTTGAGCTATTTCTGTTTGCCCAATCTGAAGAAGTTTATAAAGGAACCAGGCAAAAGTATGAGAATAAATGCTTTACATTTTGGAGAGGGTGGGAGGTCATGGAAAATGCATTCCATATTTTGGGTTTGAGAGAGCGTCTGACATATTTGATTGCCCAATTCAAGAAATAACATAAGAACATGGTTATAAGAGACTGGCGTACAGCTATGCCACTGCCTTCTTTGTGACAGTGGCAGTAGGAAACACCAGTTAAGGAGTACCTGTGTTCTTGGCCACCTTGTACAGTTTGTTCCTCTTGTTCTTCACCAGCAACCACGACCATTGGGTTAGGGACATCAAAAGGTACATCCCTGCACATTCTTTCTAGTATCTGCTTGTAGACAGGCTGTTCCTGAATTTGCCTAATCCCAGTTTGACCCTGCCTCCACACTTTGTCTCCTATGAGAACAAATTCCAGAAGTTCACTATCCTCTGTGTAAAAAAACAACTTTCTTGTATTGGTTTAAAACCATTCTCTTACCAGTTTCATTGAATGACTCCTAATCCTTGTGTTGCAACAGTAGAGCAATAGTTATGCCCCATTCCCTTCATGATTTTGTAAACCTTACTCTTTGCCCTTAGACTTCTCCTCTCCTTCTTCTTCTCTTAGGTTTGAAGAGTCACAGTCTATAGAGCCTCTCATCAGGCACCCAGAGGTTCAAGAGTCCTACTTTCCCGTGAGGAGACAATAAACATTTTAAAGATTACTGGAAACTTAGGTAATATCAAGCAAAACTAAGGGGTGATAGAAGATAGGCTCGTTAAGCAGGCTCACATGACATGTTAGATGCAGCTCAAAAGGCAGATTATCAAAAACATTTCAACCGGGAGAATCATGTTGGACATGAGGACATGTTTTTGTTTGCTCCCTGTCAGGTCAGTTTGCCAGGCACTGGTCATGTGTATAGTATGTCAAAAGTTTAGTGGAACCAATCATTGCCAAATTCCTTAACAATACCTGCAATGTGACCATCATCACAGACGGAGAAAGCAGTGGACCTTTCACGTCACGTATCTTGTAGTGTACTAAAGTACCCAGGTGTTGGCCATTATATAACTCTGGTTGGCCATTACATAACTCTGGTAAACACAGTTTTAACCATGCAAACCATATCAAAAATTATCTCAAGTGTTGATTGCTTGGTTAACTATGCTAATGCTGTGTGCAAGTAACTTTTAAGTTTGACCCTGGCAGAAAGACATTAACAGGGCGGAGTGCTGATCCTCAGACAACAGCAACATCAGAGGCAATTAAATGACATTGGGTAGACTTTTTATGTTTGATGGTATTCACTGTATTGCAGTATTATATTGATGGTATACACAGACAAGGTAAAGGGAGAGAGAACGGACTGCACTGTACAAATTGCCATCCGTGTAAGCTTTTCACGTGCCACTGTGTGCCACCAGAAGTATTTTATGTATTATTTCAGGTGCTGGTTAAGAGTTGGAAATGCCAGTGATTTAGCATCTACCCCAGTGTTTCAGACACAGTTTTTCTCCTCTAGACCTTCAGCATGCACAGCTGCAACCCATGTCTGATGTTACTCAGGGAGTTAACCAATGGTAATAATGGTCCCTTCTAGGTTTAAGATGTGTGCAAAATGGGCTTTCAGGAAAAGAACCGAACAACAGTGGTTCTGAGCTACTACACAACCTAAATGTGACTTTCCCTCCCTCTCTCTGGCTGTCAACACACTTTTTATCAGGGTCACCAACACACGTCTGTGTGTTAGACTGGCTTGCTTTTTCTCCCCAGAGGTTGTACCTCCCTATGGAGGAGCTGAACAGAAAAAGTCTCTGCACCTCTGCCCCCAGCCCTCAACATTCAAACTACATTTCCACATCCTGTCCATTTCTCTGAAAAATGGGACAAGGAGATGAAAAGCTCTTAGCTCATAAGAGTTTGCTTCTCTGCCTTCATAGCTGCCCTTGATAAAAAACAGCTTTCCCACCCTGTTGTTGTTTAGAGATTTTGTCAGTCTGCGAACCTGAAATCCACCATGGGGATTCCAATCCTCTCCCTGCAGCTGTTATTCCAAGGGAGCTTAGAAATTCATCAGAGGCTCTGAAAAACATAGCAGCACTGGCAATTCACACCAGAAATAGATGTTGTCTGAACAGCTTTGCCTTCTCTAGGCATTGCAGTGAAAACCCTGACAGGCAACTGAGGAAGAAACCATTCAGGAGGTTCCTATGCTTCCTCCACTTTAAACATCGATCTAGGTTTGAGGAAGAGAATTACAGTGACCATTAAGGATTCTCTGGGACTGAATTTATAGCACAACCAAGCACTGAGAACTCACTTCTGCAGATATGGACAAATTGGCTCGGACTACCTTGCCCTTACTGCAGTAGCACTGCAGCCAACAGAACTACGCATGTAAATGTTGAGACATCAGACAGACCTCTAGTATTAGGTATCCTACTTTTTTTAGTGCGGGCCAGGCTTCTAAAGAAACACATGGCAAAACTGAAGGAAAATTATCTTGCCAAGCCTCAAGTTATGCTATTCATATAAATCTTGATATGAACAAGCAAAAGGAATTTGCTTGAACTTTCTGGAATTCATACCTCATATTCTTGTAATCATCTGATTGTTCCAGCTCTGTATCTGGGAACGTGGTGCTGCTGCTCTGCCGAGGGCTGAGCTACTCAGAAACACAGAGCTTGTAAGCTTGCTCCCTTGTTTAGAGTGCGTCTTTTCTGGTTGTGTCTCCCAGCGGGTTAATGGTCACGCTGCAAGCCCCATTCCTCCAGAAAACTCTGGAGCAGATTCTCTGCTGTGGTAGATTGTCAGAGCACCATGACATTGCTGAAGCTCTGACAAATGATATGAAAAGAGTACAAGCACATTTGGGTCCTTTATTTCCCTAGGTAAAAAACCCTCTTACAGTTCATCATTGTAAACCCTCAGAATCTGTGAGCCATTCTTGGCTGCATTGTCCATAATTATGGAAAACAGTACTCAACTGTAGAAGTGTGAGGACTGAGTCCTTTGTAAATGTTCGTGAACATTCCTTTCCGAAGATTTGATTGTCACTAAGTTTTTCCCACATACAGACTTTGGTCCAGTAGTGCCCATATTTTATTTATAATTTGAGTCACATGCTGCTTTCATAATTTTTTGTCTAGTCATTTTAAACATCTCTGTATAGTACTCGGACAACAATGGCGAATCTTGTAGCTATTATTATATTTGCAATTTCCCTTGGGTGTTAGCAATGTCTATATAATGCAGAGGCTACCTAATACTTCAAAGTTATTGCATTCCAAAGCTATTAAAAAGTTGAAGCTTTTATTAGAGATGTCTATTAATCTAACAGTGGGAATTAGGCTTATTTCTCGGCGTTTTTGAAAAGTGAAAATAAATCTATAAGACACACGCAAATGCCATGCTTGAAAAATAACAGCATTCTGGTAATGTGCTTGAAAAGAGTTGCTCATTTATAAGGATATTTTACAAGTAGAGTGTCTCTGTTCAGGAACACAGAATCAAATAGTTTCCATTACTAAAATGATTTGAAATTTTGTGTTTTATAAGGCCAAGGACAAATATTCAAAAGACGGGATCTAAATTAAGTCTGAAAGGCTAAGATGTTCAAAACAGCTCTTTGGTGTCTCTTTTTTGGCAATTAAGTTTAAAAATTCTGCAGATGCCTCATGTGATTGCTATGTAAGTGAACTTCAGAAAGTGCATATAGAAAATTAGATCCATTAAGATCTCTTCAATATCTTTAATTATTCACTTACTTATATCCTAAGTAATGCTGAGGATTGCAGTGCCTGATTTTAAGCTCCCATTGTTTTAAATTCCTGGCCTCATCCTTCTGTAGTGAGATTACTCTTTCATTAATCCGTGGCATTTTTTTCACATGTGAAAATTTCAAATACTCTCTTTACATCACTTCATACCTCCTTAGCACTTCAGAAAATTATGTCAACCAAGTCTAAATCACTAAAGGTTTCCTATTTCATAGGATATACAGCTACGATGTTTGCATTAGAGTAGTTTGGGTAGTCACCGGGGCTAGTCCTGCCAGGTTATGGAGAACAGACATGAGCTGCCAAGAAGGCAGATAAGCACGGTACTTTTTTATTCATGGTACCTTTTTATTCACATTTTACTTCTTAAGTAAACTGAGAAGAACAGCCAGTGCAGGCAACAAGACAGCACCAAGCCCGTATGCAATGTACACCACAAGACAAAGAACATTCGTTTCACACCAAATTCTGCCTGCACCTGGCCTTCCAGCTTGACCTGGCAAGCAACTCCTTTCAAGACTGGTCCATAGATAAGCTATTTCTCAGCAGAAGGTTGTAAAATCGTGGGGAGGTGGGGTTATTGGTTTTTATTTTTTCATCTTTTAACCAGCATTTAAGCACACAAAGATCACAGTTTTTACCCATCTCCCTTACAGATACAGAGCAGTCCACTTCCTTCACCCTCACTTCAGGTAGGCAGCATGGGCATATTGCTCTGGGCTACTTTGTGCCTGGGGACACTTTCTGACCAGGCTGAATGCAAGAGCTTTGACCCTCGGTACTTTATCTACCTTTGGCAGGCTGTAAGTTCATAACCTACTTCTATGCACTGGGCAAGTATTGGGCAGTGACCTCAAACCTCTTGGTGGTAAGCTTCACACAGGTGGCTTTAGTTGCAACTGGTTGATAGTACAGAACTGCATGAGTTTACCTAATTTCCAGTCTTAATCCGATTGGGAATATGAACAGTACCTAATTACTCCTGACATTGTACTCTTTCTCAAGGACATTCACACATGCAGACACCTCTGCTAGTCCTAACACTGACATTTAGAACATAAGTAACTGCAGAAAAGTAATATCAACTAGGATATACTAAAAAAAAAAAAAAAGTCTGTTCAAGCTTCTCTGGGGACCAATTTGGATACCTATTGAAAAAAAAAAAGTGGGGGAAAAAATCCTGTGTAATGAGAGATATATTTCCCGGTCCACAAAACAAACCATCAGTTTAGATGGATGGAAAAGGATTTTCCTCACATTGCAGAATGCTGGCTGACGCTCTTCTGAGGACTTCTGCCTTCACTCACTGCTGTAGTTGATTCCCATCCCTTCCATCATTGCACATAGTACTAACTGCTGCTGCACGGCCGTTATTGTTGAGTCTGCAGAAACTAAGGCCATCTTTTTGCTGACAGCATAACCCGTAAGACTGCAGTGTCATGCGAGCTGTTTTTCAGGTCATGTCTTTGGGATTTGGTTTTGTTTTGTTTTCCCTCCGTTTTCTTAGTCATTGAAAGGTTCTTACCTTCTCTGCTTCCTTACCTTTTAAAGAAGGTGCAGTCAACTGAACTCACCTTTGATTTCAGCTCCAATTCCATTCCTACTATGAAGCTATATCACCAGCTCCACATTCCACCACAGCCTTGCATTTCATCTTAGTCATTCTTTAACGTGGCTGCTTGATGACTGGAGCAAGAACTACTCATTCATGTATGGAGTCCTCAAGCTCTTAATTGCTGAGCATTTAGAGCAGAAATTCTACTATTTTTGCCCTTAATAATAATACCCAGTGACCTTGCACTGGTGATTACAAAGTTTCATTTTGTTCCTACTGCTCTACTAAGAGCTCATTTAGTTCTTCTCATGTAACAATCTGATCCTCTTCCATTTTGCTTCTCAAATTTATCATCCTCAACTTATGAGATTTCTCCGTGTGTGTAAAAGAGACTAAAAGAACAGAGTGAGACCCTATATCTTCATACCAACTACAGCCCATGCCATAACTCTCTCAGAGCTACCTTCAGCACCAAGGGCTTTGCATTTTATCACACACATCTTCTGAAATGTCAGAGAGAGTTAATATATCCACCTCCTTCCCTTCCTGGTGTGAACATTGCAAGCTCTGCAGAACTAGAGTGAACAGAGCTGGATGAATGACTGACTTACTCTGTCCTGCAGATGATCCACCACATCCACTCAGAGACAAGCCCTTTGTGCAACGAGCTCAGTAGGAATGCTCACGGCTCAAGCTCTTCAGTTAAGCTTTTCAAAATCAAGCAACACTTCATAGGTCTCTGGGGTTCTCTTTTTTTCTCTTTGTGTGAATATTATTCTCAGTGTTTGCTAGGTGGCAACGTACCTTCAGGAAAGAAGTAGTGTGCCATATCCTGGTTCTCTGGAATACCACTTTTTTCATCTTGCTTAACTCCTTTGCCAGTTTTAGTATAGCCAACATTCTTTAACAGAAAATGAATCAAAGAGACCCGCAACTACAGATTTTGAATATACGAAAGTCAGTAGAGGTCTCCAAGAAGAGCAAAAACTCTGCATAAGCTTAAATTGTGTACACAAAAGCTGGCAGCACCTTTTGGAATTAAAAAATCTCCACAGCACAAATGCAATTAAGGTGAGCACAAAGTTACAGCCACATTAGCATCTGTAAATTAAATATGATCTGTGCCACAGACTTGGCTAACTAATAGGAGAGATGTTTCACAGACCAAGACTCAGAGAAGACTAATGTCAGCAATAGGAAAAGATAGCTATTTGTTTTGTTTTATTGTTGTTAGTTGGCTGGTTGGTTAGTTTTGAACAGAACTTTTATTGAGCTTTTTCTGATGTGAGAACCTTGAACTGGAAGCCTTCCAAGCACAGACCTCAGCTGGAATTCTGCAGAAATTCTGTGGATGCAGAACTCGTGTGGTTACATCAGGTACACAGTATACTTGCAGCATACATGTACGTAACAGCATCTGCTTCTCTAGAAGTAGTTTAGGTATTTCTAGGCAAAATTGCAGTGCTAAGTTACAATGGTATGTTGTATGTTATAGAGAAATCTAAAAAGAAGACACTTTCCCCTCAACTGAAGCTTTGGAATGAGGTTCTAGCCTTCATTTCAGCTTGTACATCATATAGAAGTTAAAGACAAAAAAGATCCTCTTTCTCTCATCACTATAAAACTCTTGATCACAGCATTATTAGACATTTTTCAGGCTGCTCATGCAACGCCCACTGGCAGTTCTGTTCTTCTTCAAATGCATCATAATGGTATCCTATCTGAAATTCAAGTCTGGTAAATATAATAAATTTGATTGTAACTTAGATTCCCTAGCTACTAGGGTGTGGGGTCGTTGTTTGTTTTTTTTTTTTCTGTAGAATGCTGAATCTAAAGATGCTGAATCTAAAGATTCAGCAAGAATGCTGAATCTAAAAGAGAAAAAGCTGCAAATTATACCTGACAGTTCTAATGTGCTTATAACTATTTTAATAAAAAGTGTTGTGATTCATCATAGATAACATGTCTTGTAAAAACAGCTTGGGCGAGCTGAGAAAATAATGATAACAGCTCTGCAAAACTTAATATTACAGTTTAAAATAATTTGGGTGATGCGGAAAATGGGGATGACTCTGAAGACTACAAAGTGTTCCAAACTACATTAAATTGACACTTGCAGAATCTGTTTTTGTGTAAAACAATGACTGTAATTTCTACTTTAATAGCTGCCAAGGGCAGATTAATATCAAGCATGGAGAAACTAGGCAAGACACCTTTTGTGAGTAAACATCTTGCAATTTTTGCCATTTGCTAGACTGAAGGATGTAGTTTAAAATAAACACTTTGTATTCATAGGCCTAAAACATAGTACTATTATCAGTAAGAAAATAGGGTTTTATATTTTACAGGGTCAATGTTATAACTCCAAGATTCATAGGAGAAGGCAGGGCAGAGGACTTTGATGGTAAAGGTAAAGGACTCAGAGAGAAATGAGTGGGAACCTGAAGTACAAATAGTGGCACTCTTGTCCTTTGACCCAGGACTTAATCACCTGAACCAAACTGCGTCACTTCTGTTTATAGATGACCTAGAATTACAGCACATCTAGGGGAAGCAACATTTTATTTATGCCATTTAGATAGAAAGCTTGAGATTAAAAAAAAAATCAGCTGCATCTTGCAACCAAAAAATTAATATTATAATCTTCCTACTTCAAGATTTAATTTAAAAAATCAAACTATGGGCTAATGACCTAGAATCTTCCCATTCCATTTCATAGGGGAAGGAATCTTTAAGGATCTATTTTGTATCATTTGCATATCTATCTACAGATTGCATAGAATCACAGAAATTCAAGGCTGAAGGGATCTCAAGAGATCACTTTCTCAAACCACTTCACTGGGGCAAATGAAATATGTATAAAACAGTCCCAATAGATTTGTCCAGAAAAAGTATTCCCATGAAGGTATTTTGCAGCCTTTCTACATAGCTTTTTCCACTGCTTCCCTATATTTGTAATGAAAAGGATTTTGCAAACCTAGAAATTAAACTGATTCCACTTGCATTTTCCTAAGTGGTCAGTGAAGAACAATTGATCACTGTCCTTATAAATAGATGGGGTTTTTGTGTGTGTTTTGTGCGCGTGTACTGAAAAATGCCAGCACTTCCCTCCTCTGTTTTCTATTTACTGTTTCATCAGTATCTTGTAGGCAATATATAGAAGAAGGACATTGGTTTAACATGACCTGTTCCTGACAACAGCATGTCAGCAAGTTTTTATCACCTTATCATGTTTTAGGCATTTAGAAACTGCTTTTTTTTCTTTTTTTTTTTCCAGAATCCAGGAAGTTATTTAAGCTACTTAATTATAATTTATTTGGTTTCTCTTCAATCTTTTTTTTTTTTCTAAAAGAGTTGTTATGTTTCCTTTTTTCAGTCTTGTGTTGTTTCAATTCTCCGTGAGTTTTCAAAGATATCAGAAACATCTGGAAATGGTTCAGAGCTTACTTGGGCTAGTTCCTGAACCACTTCAGGAGGCAGATGCAGGAAGTGTGACTGTATCTTCTACCTAAGTATCTTCTATCTCTTTCTTAAAAGACTATAGTCTCTCCTCTCTCTTCAGAATGTAAGTTACAACAAAATAAGATCAGTATAGTTATAGCTAGGAAAATTTAAAAACAAAAGGTAAGTTGAAGATAAGATAATAGCATTAATCTCTTTTTATATAGTCTCTGTTTTACTGTAAGTCATGTTAAGTGTGTTCAGGCTGGATATCAGGAAGAGGTTCTTCACTGAGAGGGTTGTCACGCACTGGAACAGGCTCAGAACAGATGAACAGTAGCATAAGACAGCCACAGACATCCTTGGATTTAAAATCAAATGTAGACTTCAAGAGATCAAAAGAGCAGAAATTTTATTTTTTTTAAAGTCCTCAATAATCAACTAGAAAATATTCCAATAATGTGATAATATTTGCAAAAAGTTTTACAAATAGCTTTTGTCTTTGAAGATTATTTCCAGTTCTATCTCTGCCTTGCTTCAATATCACAGACAAGTCATTTCAGCCTACTGTGCTTTGTATTACCACAATAACGCAATCAGCCCCTAGCGACCCTCCACAGATGCTATAATGCTTGGTCCTTGATGAGGTACCCCAGTCCTTCAGAGTAGTGGAGTCCCCTGTTGCTCTCTCTGCAGGGAGTCTGGTACATCCCCAACTACCAGTGGTAGCTGAGCTTCTGGTCATCAGCAATCCAGTTACTGAATGCATGGAATCATAGAATCATAGAATATCCCGAGTTGGAAGGGACCCATACGGAACATCAAGTCCAACTCCTGGCTCCACACAGGTCTACACAGAAATTCAGACCATATGACTAAGTGCACAGTTCAAACCCTTCTTAAGCTCCGACAGATTTGGTGCCGTGACTACGTCCCTGGGGAGCATGTTCCAGTGCGCAATAACCCTCTCGGTGAAGAACTTCTTCCTGATATCCAGCCTGAATATATTTAACATGACTTACAGTAAAACAGAGACTATATAAAAAGATATTAAGGAGCAGAGGAACTAAGAGAAGGAAAAGAAAACAGACACAGATTGCATGGGCATTAAGTAATTTAGATCCTACTTCATATGTAACAACTGCCAACCCATAGTTTATTCAATGCAATAATGCTATACTTACCCTTCAAACTTGCTTCCCACTTCCTCCATCCAGGCCTGGTAAGAGAAGTGGGCTCTTTTGGGTGCCAGGATGTCATCAAGTGTCACAAACAGCTGTCCTGTGTAAATATGGGGTAATATCACGCCATGGACAGTCCCGGGTTTCCAGCAGGTGGCCTATAGGCTCTGCTGGTCCTCAGTCCTCCGCTGCTGCCACAGCCTCCTGGAACTTCTTGGTGCTTATGAAGTGAGATGCTCCAGGCTGACCTCAGGTCCTCTGAGTCAAAATAGCAGTCTCTCTTGCTGCTGTGGAGTACAACAAACAGCTTGCTTTCATCAGACCCCTTCTCTCTACCCACAGAGCCCTACTCACCTAAACTTAAGAGCAGCCTAGCATGGTAAGTAGCCCCCTAAATAACTTCCTCTACACCACGCAAGCAGTCAGGCAGCCTCTGCAACACTGGGCTGTCTGCCTTTGCATTACAGATGATTTGCTGTGGATCCTCACACTGTATGGATACCTCTTTTGTGTTGCATAAACGTGAGGCAGGGCCTGCGCTCAAGGACCAGAACCAGCATCATACAGGTGTCCTAGCTGTGCTCTGGCCTGCTCCAACGAAATCTCTCTTTTACAGATCAGAGAGAAGCTATACCTAAGCTATGCGAACATAAGATCTATAAACACTGTGAATGCCATGTGCACACGTGACCACCCCAACTTACGAACATGAGCCAGCCTGTGGGCCTTGGTATCCTTCTATCAGCATAGCTTATGTCTCCTTGGACATCCACAGTTCAGATCCCGGAGCGTACTGACTCCCTCGAGTCCCTCAAGACCCTTCACCTTTCCAGATGGGGTCCGGCAGTGGACTAGAAGTCCTCTGTGGGTGTACTCGGATGTACTCCTCACACAGCCAACAGTTCCTGCCCGAATGGAGCCAGGTGGGGACCATTCTCCAAGGAGCAGCTTCATCCATTGTTCCTGCAGGGATTTGTATCAGAACCACGATTATTATGCTTTCACGAGTGGCCCCAGCAGTCTCTTTTGATATAGCTACAGACTAAGGAAACCTTCACTAGCAAATACACAAAGACTGCTCGCAATATTTATACAAATAGTATAGCTACTTTTCAACTCCCTAAGAGCCAAACGCAGACATCAATGGAAACAGAAAGACTCTGCCAACCACAAGGAACTTTGTATTAGGACTTTTAAATTTTTATGAAAGGATCTCAGAACCTTTTATAGTGAAGGTATGTGTCTACCTCACACACGTACCAGTGCTATTAGCTTAGATCAGACCCTATACTAATTTTAGTTACTACACTACCAAACACACATATTTGGAAAATAATCGTTCCTTCCCCTTATACAAAAATAGGTGTAATCAAAAATCATAAATGGTATTCTGAGCAAAAGAAGTAAACACTACTTAAAATAATGGAATACATTACAGAAAACAGTAATTTAAAGTTCTGTAACTCCTTTCTTTTCCAAAGAAATAATTATATATACTTCACCATCTTCAGCAGTATTAAAGATGTTATAATTTAAAATAACTTTCATTAATAAATCACAGGAGCAGTGCAAACTGTTGTTAATAGTAGCTTTAGGCAGTGGTCTAGGAAAGAAAGCAAGGAAGAAGGTTTATGATGCTTCTTCATTTTCAGAAAACATGTATTTTTAAAGTATTTTACAGATTAAAATACTGATAATTCTACATTTGTTTCTTTAGTAATACTGTGAAGTATTCTTTACCATCTTTTTGAACTACATAACAATAATTATTTACAATTATATCAGTCGCATCACACTTAAAAATATGAGTCTGAGTTCCCAATAAATCGCTCTGGTTTATGAAGCAACACAGATAAAATTAACTTTGCTAATCTTGACTTGTTTTATTGTACCATCTCTCTTTATTTTTAAGTACAGAATCTATACAATGGAAAGTGTTAGGCAACCTTAACTATAGTTATTGCTGCCAACTCTTCCTATAAAACTTAGGGTGAAATACTGGTATAATTAAAATTGATGGCAAAGCTCACACTGATTTCAGGGAATGACAGAAGAGAAAAGAAATGCTCCCTAAAATACAGTAACATCTCCAAAACAAAAAAGTGTTATTTACATGGGAAGTACTGGTAATAATATTTTGGGAAATCCTCTTATTAATATCTTATATGCAAAATACATATACAAATATGTATATATATCTATATAAATATGAAATTAAAGATACGTGTAAAAAGTCCAAATAAGACGATTTCAATTGGATACAGATTTATCTTTTTAATCAGTGCCAGGAACACTACAGAAAAATGTTTAGAAGGGAAAAAAAATGAAGTATAACTTCTTCAGCTGGAACCATGAGGAAAATATTAACCACTAAAGTACATAATGTAATTCCATTACTTAAAATGTTTTCAGAGGACCATGGGACCTCTATTATTGTTGCAAAAGTGCTATGGGATCTTATCACTGAAAGATAAAACAGCAGTTAAACCACAGTTCTCATCTAATAGTGAGAAAGTCCCTAATCTTCAAGGATTTATGTATACAATTTTATGCAGTAGGAGTAGTCTTACTTCAGATCACAGAACTTTTCAAAACACGTAATGTTAGGCATATATCTCTTCACAGAACCAAGATCTACAGCCTAAGCTGCAGAGCCATAGCGAATATACTTATCATATTCCAAGAAGTGCACATTCCTTTACAACAGAGTATTAGTTTTGACCTGCCTTTTTTTATCCACATGAAAGCATTATTTCAATAGTCTACATACCATTTCTTTTATGAATCAAATATTTATCACAAAAAGGTAACTGCCAACTTAGAAACTACATTTAAAAATCTTTCCAAATATGTTACTAATATCTTCAAATGTAAAAATTCTTTTTTTTTTTTACATTAAAAAAAAAATTTTTAACTCTTTTCGCTGATTTTTTAACTTGACTTCAAAAATAGTTCCAAAGTCTGAGGGGACTTGTTACATACAAGGTGCTTTTCAGCTAACAACATCAGAACAGTGTGGGAAGACAGTGTGTTAGAAAGGTGAATATAAATTAATGCTATGAGAGGTATCTGGGGGACACATATCTTAGATAAATTTTAATTCTTTTCCTTTCAAATGGACTCTATCATGATAAGCTTTCAAGTAACTTCAGCAAGTTGAAAATATTTGAAGATAGGCTATATTTATGGCCAAGCTCCTAAATGCAATGATTGCTGTGAACTCTTATTTATGAGATAAACGGTGCTATCTAGCCACAAAATGTTCATATTTATTTTTGCTCTTACTGGTGGATGAATGTTGACTGTCTAGTAATGAAGTCAATATTCATGATTTGCATGTCCTGTAAAATAACTGGACTTTCTGTAAACTAACAGTACAGAGTCATTTTAAGGCTTCTTCATCACAGGAGGATATTTCAGCTTCTTTGAAACTGACCTCACAATGTTTTTTTTCTTTGGAGGAGGGATCGGTAGGAATTATGGAATAAGTCTATCTAGTGAAAAAAGCGGCTTTGGAAATCCCTGAAGTCTCCTCCCAGCCTTCACAATAAACAACCTTGGTAAAGAAAATTTGAGACTCTGGGTAAATATTAAGATATCAGCTGGCCAACTTTAAAGATTGTCCAGTTTTATCCAATCACTTTCTAGTTTTCAAGGTGTGCAAGAATTATTTAGTTATATTACTTTTAACAAAACTTGTCTTCATTGTACTTATATTATGGGCTTTGGAGCATTTTCCTTGTCATCATAGGCAGGCAGATTGCTCTCACCTCTGTTAAAACAAAATACAAGTGATATTTTAAAGAGGACCAATGTTCTCTTGAAGGAGCCATAGAAGGCCTGGGTTTGTAAGACCTCCTGTTTCAAGTCTTCTGTCTGACTTTGGGCAGAATTTAACCTATGCTCCAGTTCTTCACCTACAAAAATAAAACAGTGATATTTCCTGTCTTTCAATTATCTTGTCTGTTCAGCTCCTCCAGGAAAGAAGTACCCCAAATATTGTTAGCGCAGTGCCTAGCCTACTAAAATCTTACATTTGGTTGGAGCTAGCTGTCAAATAGTACACATAGTAAATAAACCAGACCAACCCCACATTATTTCTCCTGAAATAAGACCACATATATAAAGGGGGGCTTGCCAACCCTTCCCTCAATTCACAACCAGCTTGTTGTCCCCTTCCCCAACCCTGTTTACGCAGCATTTGTAGTCCCCAGAGACCAACTAGCAAGATGGGTGGCCCTCACACTGGATGACTGAATCCACCTCTCAACTCTTATTCTATCTAAAATAGTAAGAAAGGGTTTAGATTGAATGTAACAGGAGTTAATTTAAGCCGTTACAACAGTAAATGAATGCTGGCACTAAGCCTAATGCTCTTGAGGGGATTGGAGTTCCAGCAGAGACTGAATCCGTGCTGGAACTTGGCCTAACACTCTTAAAAGACACTGAGATGCAGAATTGGACATTCAGGCATGTGGAGCTGTAGGTTTACTTGGTATTTTTACCCTCTACATTTTACTTTATAACAAAAACATGGAAGAAAATGAAGTTTATGTCAGACATCATTTCCTAAATATCAAAGGAGTTGCATGGGCTTTGTTTCACCGTAGTACGTTTTCACTTGTGGATGTGATTTCACATTATGCTCATCATACCTAACAAGAAGTAACAGCATTTAAGTCTTATTATATAATGGTTCAGTGGAGCATTAAATCTCACAGGAAAATCACATCCTTAAACATTTAAGAAAATCTTTTATTAGGCTTTTAATTTGCTTTTGCAGATTTTCAGCAATGCAACCATCTCTAGAAGGAAGTCTGAAGTCAACATGCAGAAAGCACATGTTACAAAAGCAGGTATGTCGGCTTGCTAAATGTAATGATTTCTGCTTACGAAAGGCAAGGAAGAGCAAACTGTACAGGATGGGAAAGAGAACCTCATTTGCACAGTGGTAGTTGTGTGCTCCTCTGGGACGCTACACGTGGGGGTGAATTTACTGCAGGGAGAGAGAGGTTGGCTAAGGACACCTCACCTCCCTGTCAGCATTGCGTGCTTGCAGTCATAGGAGAGTAGTTGTCCTTTCACATTGCAGCTATATCTGTTTCAGTCAGGAATGTCATCCAAGGAAAGGCAAATGACCTACTTATTTGTTCTTACTCAAAGAAAAACTGAAAATGCCTAGCAAGGTGCTGAACTAAACATGCTTACCTGTGTTGCAGTCACATGTTCAAAATTGTGGGATCTGGCATTCAGAATGCAAATCCCTCAGCCATCCTCTACAATGCTTCTGGGACGTTGCCAGCATCCACAAAGTGCTTGTTATTGGCTTACACAGAAAGGGAAGTATTCTTAAGGTGTTTGTGCAAATACTCTGTGTCAAACTTTAAGGCTGAGACAGAAAATACTTTGTCTGGAGGAAAGGAGGAAAAGGGGAGAGGAATTTGCTGTAAGTTTTACATCTCTGTAAGAGAAATTGGATTTTTCAGTATGCGTTTGTGCATGACAGAAGGATTTTGCTGCTATGTTTTATTGTATCTGAGGATCAGAAAGGATTTTCTTGTATGACTTACTTTCTAGGTCTCTGGGGATAGGGAAAGATTTTGCAATGTACATTACAGCCTGTGAGGATGGAAACCACTCATCCTGCATGTTGCACTCTTGGGTGATTTTGCAATGAGCAGTCGTTTGTGTTTTCCAGAGGTGTTTTTGAAGAGTTTGTATCCTGCTAAGTATTCAGGTGGCACATGCCTGAAGATGTCTCAAACACTTCACTGAATGACATTCAACGAACAACACATGCTAATGGAAGACTGGATAAATTCTGAGATGCCATTAGTTAAATGACTGAAATTAACATGTACAAAATCAAATTCATGACTATGAATCCAGATCAGGAAAGGACAGCAAACTAAAAGTACTTTAGTGGCATGGACGTATATCACTGTATATCAGTGGTGAGAGGGGAAAAAAGGCATTTCCATGTATCAGAGCCGTGTTTCAGATGCCGCAGCGCTTGTAATGCTGACAATACAGTACTTGCTGTTGTAACAGAAAGAGGTGAAAGGTACAGCTTGCTAAGATGAACTGAGTACTTTCTGAAGGCCTTTAACCTAAGCAACAGGAAATCTCACTTTCTCTGCCAGATGCCTTAAGTCTAGAATTGCCTGAAACAGTTATCTCTCCAGTCTTTTTCCAAATTCACCAGGTGAACTTCAGGTGAACTTCTCCAAAAACACAAATCCCAGTACTACCAACCTAAAAAAGGCTGTTAACTTCCTCTCAGCTTTACTTCATGTGCACATATATCATAAATTCCCAGGCAGCCCAATGTTTGAATGTGACTCATTAACATCAAGCTCAACCTAACCAAAGCCTAGAGAGCTTCAGTAGAACAATGGTAGTGGACCAAAAATAAATAAATAAATAAAAAATGGAGGCATTCAGGGTAAATAGTTGTCTCTGACATAAGTAATTACAGCTGGTCAATTCAATCTGTCATGCTTTTCAGTTATCACCTCTGCCATGACAGTTTGTGTAAGCAACCTCTTCTATCGTCTCATTCGTAAGAAACTCCACCCTTGAAAAGGATGTTTTAGACTTATTCATGTTTCTGTTGTTACTTGTTCTGGAATATACTGTGTTCAGTTTTCTGTCTCTCACTACAAGAAGGACATCGAGGCCCTGGAACGTGTCCAGAGAAGGGCTACAAAGCTGGTCAAGGGCCTGGAGCACAAGTCCTGTGAGGAGCGGCTGACGGCACTGGGGTTGTTTGGTCTGGAGAAGAAAGAGGAGGCTCAGGGGAGACCTTATTGCTCTCTGCAACTGCCTGAAGGGAAGGTGCAGGGAGCTGGGGGTCAGCCTCTTCTCACAGGTAACTAGTGATAGGACTAGAAGGAATGGCCTCAAGTTGTGCCAGGGTAGGTTGGATGGTTGGCAATGAGGAGACATTTCTTCTCAGAAAGAGCAGTCAGGCATTGGGTTGGGTTGCCGAGGGAGGTGGTGGAGTCACCATCCGTGGGGGTGTTCAAGGAAAGGTTGGACATGGTGCTTAGGGACATGGTTTAGTGGGTGACATTGGTAGTAGGGTGATGGTTAAACCGATCTTGCAGGTCTCTTCCAACACGAACGGTTCTGTGCTTCTACGCTTCCCCTCCACCGACACCCGACCTGTCACGCTAAGCCGGGGGAGGCCCACAGCCTTCCCCCGCCATCCCGCGGCCCCAGCCCGGCCGCCGCGCATGCGCCCCCCCGGCGGCGGAGCGGCCGCGTCCATGTCGGCGGCTGGCTGGAAGATGGCGGCGTGGAGAGCGGCGCTGGCGGCGGCCGCCCGCGCTCCGCTCCGGGGACGGCTCGCCGGGCTGCGGCCCGCCCGGAGCCAGCGGCGCCCGGCCGGCTGGAGGGTGGCCGCCGCCGCCGCCGTCCTGCTCGGGGGAGGCTCCGTGGCGGCGTGTTACGGCGGCTGGCGGGGGCGGCCGGGGGCGGGCGCCTTCCTCACCGTCCTGGCTCAGGTAAGGCGCCGGCAGCCCCGCTCCGGGAGCCCTCGACGCTCGCCCCGGGGGGCGCCTGGGGCCGGGGCGGGAGGGAGCCGGGGAACTGGGGGAGGCCGGCGGGGTGTGCGGGGAGCGGCCTGCGGGAGCCGAGCGCCGGCGGTGCCTGAGAAGTGGCCTGGGGGAGCGGCTGCCGTGACGGGGTCAGGCGGGGAACGCATGGCTCCGGCCCCCCGGCAGCTGTGTTTGGCCATAGGTGCTCCTGCTCCGCTTGGTTCTCGGTAACTTGGCTTGTTACCTGCGGTGGAAGCAAGCAGGGGTCCCCTGACAGCCCTGGGGTGTGCCCTGAGGGGTTCGTGTAGTCGTCGTGGGTACCTGACCTGTGCTGAGCTGCCCGTCTGCTGGCAGCTTCCAGGACTTGGCTTCTGGTCCGCGATGCCCAGCCTGAGCTTCAGGTGCTCTTAGGCATTAGCACGCTTCCCCCCTTAACAAAGAATATTCCCCCAAAATATCTCTTCTGTATTCCCCCAGAAATACGTGACACGCAGCAGTTAGGGTGATACCAGTTGGTACGTTCAGAATCTGGGCGATGAATGTTACGATGCCTTGGAGCATCAGTATTCATGCAGAAGGTCAAGAACACATACTCGTTATTTACAAAATAATCACCACAAGTTCCAAAACACAGTTATGCTTCCCACTGTTATTCATTTTGTGTAGTGAACTTTTTCCTGTTCTTCCTTCAGGGAAGAAATGGCTGTCAATTAAAGTCAGATAGGCTTCCAAGATGGGAAGACCCAGAAGTGATCTGGGCCAGCAGGTTAGGGTGGGATGGGGTTGGGAGGTCAGTGTATGATTGCATTGCCATTCAGCTGCTTCTGTCTAGGAAATTTTGGAAGAATTCCATGGTTTGTATGCTTTGAGATCCTGTCTCTTAGCAAATATTGAACCGTTTGAACTGCAGGCAGGTAAATAGCGATCTTATTTATTCTCAAATCAAGAGCAAGGAGTGATTTTTTTTTTTATTACTTATTGATGTTGCAGTCTTAGGTGTTGCAGTGGAGGAAACTCCACTTTTAAAATAAGAATGCTTCTGAAATAGGTTAAGTGTTAGTCCTGATTTCTTGGACAGCGCTTGTTAAAACTTTGGTTTTATGTACATACTCCCATCGAGGAAGGCAAACATTATTGCACTAGAATTTCTACTGGAAATGTATCTTCTTGCTGTAATGAGCCAGCAGAATAAGATTTTATATTTAGCTATGACATTTTTCAGCAGCATTGCATTATGTTTACAAAAAAATCCTGTCCTTGAGGCCTATTACCTATATGTATGGGACTCTTGCATAAGTACACTGTGTGTGGGTGTATATAAAATGTGTTAACAGGAAGTAACCGCTTTTAAAGACTGTTGAGTTGAAGGGATATAGCTTTGGTGCTTGTGTGTTCTTGGACTAGCTTCCAGGTAACACATGGACAGTCCTACAAGTACACCTTATAACTCTGTGGGGGAACTGAAAAGCTACAGCTTCTTGAATTGATTCGTTATCGGTGACAATAAGTTGCTGGACTCTGCAAATGTTAAACAGTTTATTCAATTTAAACTTTTTAGTTTCCTGATAAAAGACTGTTGGACATCCCATCGTAGTTGCAGACAAAAGTTCTCCGTACATCTCAAGCTCTGCGTTGCTGCAATTGATGTAGTGACACTTCAAAAAGTACTTAAGAACTGGCCATGCAGAGCATGGCGCTAAGGGCAGTAAATTGAAAGCAGAAGTGGCCTGTAAAATCCGCGAGGACAGATTAATAGAACCAAAGCAGCATGCTGCGTTTCTTTTAAGCAGTTTGGATGCTACCGGTGGCTTCTTACAGACAGAAATAAGAAACAATCAAAAGCATTGCAAAGTGTTGAAACGTGTATCGCCTTTATTTTTATGTCTTGGAGCACTCTTTTTTTCAGTTCAGAGCTTTTGCTTAGATTGAGATACATTTCACATTCTACAAGTGGATGACCTGACTTTATATTATTCCTTTTCACTATAGTGGATCTCAGGCAGCTTGGTTTGAGATCTCAAGCTTTGCTTGAGATTAGGCTTGCAAACAATTATGTACTGTTAATGTTGCTGTAGGTTATATAGGGGAATTGTGTGCAGCATGGGTATTGGAAATTTTATAGATTAAGGTAAGTATTTGAAATTAAACAGCACAATTTCCATGAGCATTGTGGTAATAAAAGTATACGCAGTGGAAATATTTGTACATCTCTCTCATGTACCAGGCCTAGCATATGCTCTTGAGAATGCTGAGTCCTTTAAGCTACAATGCTTCCCTGTTTTTCTTAGTAATACAGTCTTGACTGTTGAATCATAAGAATAAATCACTGCAAAATGGGTGGTAATTATTTAAGATGCCTGACAGAGTGAAGTTGACAAAGTGCCACTATTTCAGCATAATTTGAGCCACCGATTGAGTTTGTGTTCTTGTCCTGACAGTGAGATGTAACAACCACTAATAGCTTTATTGCAGTCAGTGTTCATTGTAAATACTTACTAGTTGAAATTGATAGCTATTTAGGTTTTCCTTTAGTGTCAATCAAACTAGTTTCCATCAAACTAATTAGAAGTTGTTCAGCATTATGTGTGATTCATGTAGTTACTTTCATTCTCAGTATTTGCTGACCTACTGTTTAGAAAGGTACAGGGAATATATTTGAATAAGTCCTTATTTATGATAGTAAATCTCTGCTGTACAAAAATTTTAGAGCAAAATTAACGTAATCTCTTTTTTTTTCCCCCCAGCTTTTATAGATACCAGGCCCTAGTTCTAGATATTCTTGTTATTTACCAGTGAAGCTCCATTGCGTGTCATAGAAGAGATATAGCCTGTGCTGCAAAATCTAGATCAGCTTTTCCAAATGAAGGGAGCGAGGCAGCTTTTATAGAGGGGCAGGGTGGTGGCAGTGAGTGCCTTCATTCTGCCAGTGTGACTGAAAATGGTGATTGTATTGAAGTTCACCGAACGTATTTCTTCTGTTATCCTGAACAACATGCCTGGGTCAAAAACGTACACACTACACTACACACTGCAGTGGTACATCATAGGTTGCTTTTCGGTAATTCCAGAATGATGTGTAATTGGGAACCTTGATCAGACTTGCGGTATTGTCCCAGATCTTGCATTTTCCAATACTAAGGTGGCATTACACGTCCTACAGCTCTTGGAATCCTTTGCTTAAAACACACTGTTCATTGCAAGTCAGTTTGCAGTCGCTCAGGTTGTCTTTATCAGGGTGAAAAATCAAGTACAGGATTGCCACAGAGCATGCAAGTGGATTTGGGATAGAACACATCAGGAAACTGTACCATCAAACCTGGGAACTTGCCAAGGGACCGTAGCTTCGATCATTTGCAGCATGTGTGAGCATGAGATAAGAGAGCTCTGAGAAGCACCAAGCTGCCACAGGCAGCGTCTCCTACCCCTGCTGAGTTTTTTAGGGATGTGTTTAGTCAGTTTCAGCAAGAAGAATACAATTTGATTCACCCGGGAGAAGTTGCCCTCTCTGTAGAGTGTTGCATTTTGTGCTCAGTCTGAGTCACTCTTTCCAACTGAGACTGGCTAAAGTTGTTACTGGTGTACATATATATAATAACAACATGTGGAAGTCCTGTCTGTTTGGTACTGATAAAGGTGATATTGTTGCAGCATTCTTTTCCTAGGAGTATGGGAGCACTAGCTGATAATTAAATATTTGATCCGGCTTCCCTGAGCTAAGCGGAAAACACAACTTGACCTCCAGAGGTCCCTTCCAACCTCAACCATTCTGTGAACTTAATGATAGTTCTTGCTACTGGTTTCTGTTACGTGATTATAGCCTAGTTTGTTCTCTTCATCTTCCCCTTTCTTCTGTTGTTTGTGTTGTATTAGCACTGTGCTATGGTTCTTCCAGATAAGAAGAGACTCGATTCCTGTCCTAGAGGTCTTAAATACATATTGTATTTGATCATACATTTGGTCTTAACGTTTTCAGTTGAGATAATCCTATTCTTTCACAATGGATAACAAACCACTTGTGCCTTTTTTAGTGTCTGATATTGATGAAATACTTATTTTATTTTAAAATGTGGGGGTTTTTTTGAAGCAGAAAATAGCCTTTTTGTGTTTGAAAGTGGGAGGGTGGGGGAAAGTCCAGGAATCTCTTTTGGACTTGTTAAACTGTGTGGAGCGTTTCACCCTTTTCCACTTTTCTAATGATAGTGATTCTTAACAGAGCCAAAGATAGGCACACATGCGAGTGGTGACTGTGTGTGGCCATTTCATGAAAACTGTTACTCCAAACAGCTGTGAGTAAAATACTTTTATTGATTAAAGTTGGAGCTTCAGTTCATTTTCTTGGGCTATGTATGTAACCACCACTAAAATTTACTTCGGAGCTATTGCCTTATACTCTTCGGTGAATGCAGAATACCGTAAAGGATACCCTGAACACCAGTTTTGTTCAGGGAAGGTGCCCTTGGATCTGGCACAGTGGTAAAGACAAAATAATCCACTGGAGGACCTCTTCACAAATCCTGGCTGATAGAGAGCTCAAAGTGCTGCAGTTCATAAGATAATCTAGGGAGACTGCTGCAATTAAATGTAACTCAAAAGTTTATCAGGTTTGTAGGAGAAGTCTTTGGGCTTCCAGATGTGGAAGCTGATAAAAATGGTTTTAATAGTTCTGAGAGCAGACTGTTTCTTGGTCTTACTTTGAGTGCTGGGATGGATTTGTTTCAGACGAGTTCTAGTATATTGTGCATGGTTTTCATCTGGGTAAAAATTTCAATCCTGATCAATAGATGATTCGCAAACTAATGTCAGCTATGCATATGTTACCTTTTTAGTTTATTTTCACTTGATTGGTAACTTCTGGCATAGACATGAATGCGGTATTACATTCTTGGTGTCACTGCCCCTCATTATGTGCTACCAAAGCAAATGACATCAGTTGCATGCATGTCAAAAGCAGCTTTTTGTTTAAATTGTTTGAAGCAATTTCTTTAGAGCAGTGGAAGGAAGAAATGAATAGCTCTGGGATTCTGATATTTTTGCATATTCCATGTATCCTGGACCCCTTGATGACTTATGTTATGCTTATACAACTTTTAGCTCACATTTCCTCAGTTTTATTTATTTATTTTAATATAGATTATATCTAGGAAGGTAAAATGTATATTAACTGCATGTAGAAGGTTTTCAGTATTGGCAGGTAGGATGTACGTGTGTGGTATTTGAATTCAGTCACCAAATAGAAAAAAAAAGCGTATTTTTTTTGTAGGAACCATTGGTTAATCTATAGTTCACATGTAGGTGCTTTAAACTGAGAGACTGGTTGGCAAATCTCGTTAGAATGGGAATTTTTGTGGGGGTTTCTGTGCAATCTGTTCTAAAAGCCTGGTTCATGCTAAGGAAGAACATTGCTGTTAAGATGAGGTGTCTGGATAAATATAGAAGTCTGGATAAAATTGCATAAGGATTTGTAGTGATGTATGGAATTGCTCGGAGGAATCTGGTTCTAAAATAAAACCGGTAAGAATATGTACAGCCTAATCTGAAAAATAGACAAGAAGATTCTTGTGCTTACTCTGTCATAAAAATAAAAAAAAAAAAAGCCAGCTTTTGTTTGATCAAAAGTCCTGGAATAATTTTTGTGTCCTAAGTAATAATTTAAAAGCGTTTGTCTTTGAGTCTTTTTTTCTATTAGAGTTCGAGAGGTGTTTGGACAAAGCTCTCAGACACATGGTCTGATTTTTGGGTGGTCCTTTGGGTACCCAGGAGCTGGACTCAGTGATCCTTATGGGTCCCTTCCAACTGGGATATTCCGTGATTCTATGAAATTAATTGCAAATGCAAATGTAACAGCACATCTAATAGATTACGAGGATGCTCACAAAAGAATAATTAAGCATGTATAAAATACAAGTCCTCAGTGAACGCTTTAACAGGCTTTTGAAATTTAATGCAAATGTTTTTAATCCACATCAGGCATGCTACTCGCTGATAGCTTGCAGGCCTCGGAGAAGCTTCGTGCTGACCTGACCACATGGCCCTATGGTTAATGCTTAAAATCTGCCTGGTGAAACAAGGCCATATAAAAAACCATTAAAATCACAATTACTGTTGTGGGCTGGAGCCACTTTAAGTAAGGCTTATGCTTTTTTTATTACTTATTTTTCCTGCTTTACCTTGTCCGTTCCACACCATGGTGGCCTTGGATTTTCCTGCTGCTGACAGAAGCTGTCTACGTGCGATGGGCCACGCTACGCTGTGTGAGGTGGCCAGGGACCACGTTTGCCTGCCCCTGCCCAGCATCAGGTCAGTGTTGGGGCTGGAGCACGGCAGGGAAGGCGTGAGGGGCTCCAGGCTGCCTTTTCGGCTTCAGCCTTGAACCACCCCTCAGGTGGTGCCTTTAAATCTTCCTCCCACTGAAGCATCTGTAAAACCGTCAGCCTTCAGGTGGGCACCAGGTCTGATTCAAGGTCTTTCAAAGCACTCATGTTTCTTGACAGCAGTGCCCAGTGCTGGGAAGTCTTTTTCTTGGTGAGCAGTGAGTGCAGGCAGCGTTCTTGTCAGCATCGGTAACATCCTTCTATTGGCTTCATATTTTGCCTTCTGATGCATCTTTCCTGCTATATTTACAATGTCAATAAATATGACATATAATTTACAATCTCAATAAATATGACAAAATGATGATCATGACAAGGTAGTTAAATATTGTAGGTAAACACACTGAACACTTCCTATTTTTGAAAGGAAATGAGTACTCAAGTACCTCGAGTACTGTGTTCAGTTTTGGGCCCCTCGCTACAAGAAGGACATGGAGGTGCTCGAGAGAGTCCAGAGAAGGGCAACGAAGCTGGTGAGGGGTCTGGAGAACAAGTCTTACGAGGAGCAGCTGAGGGGGCTGGGGTTGTTCAGCCTGGAGAAGAGGAGGCTCAGGGGAGACCTCATCGCTCTCTACAGATACCTTAAAGGAGGCTGTAGCGAGGTGGGGGTTGGTCTGTTCTCCTACGTGCCTGGTGACAGGACGAGGGGGAATGGCCTAAAGTTGCGCTGGGGAGGTTTAGGTTGGATGTTAGGAAGAACTTCTTTACTGAAAGGGTTGTTGGGCATTGGAATGGGCTGCCCAGGGAAGTGGTTGAGTCGCCATCCCTGGAGGTCTTTAAAAGACGTTTAGAGGTAGCCCTTAGTGATATGGTTTAGTGGAGGACTTGTTAGTGTTAGGTCAGAGGTTGGACTCGGTGATCTTGGAGGCCTCTTCCAACCTAGACGATTCTGTGATTCTGAGTAGTCAGTTTGTCATTGCATTTCTGGGATATCGACAGTCAGTGGCTACATAAGATATTTTAACACAATTCATGCATACACCTTCTAACTGGTGTATCACGCCGGTTTATTCTTACTAATTTTTTTTTCTCGCCATTGCTTCTAGAAGTAAACTGAAGTACTGGGGTTGGGTCTGTGCACATAAATAAATACCTTAATAACGTTGTTGCCTCCTAATTCATCTAGGAGTAAGTTAGAGTTAATAGTCCCAAATATTATGAAAATGGTGTGTTCAAAAACTCATTTTAAAACATCATTCGTCCAATATTTAAGCATCAATAAATCTATGAATCTTATCCACAGGGAGAGCTTTTTAGAATTGGATTAACAGCTCAGACTTCCCTAATCTTTTTTTTTCTTTTTTTTTTCCCTGAAAGATGCTTCAGTCTTTCTGAGCTGTTCCTCTTGCGCAGCCAAAGAGGGTAACCTTAGCTACCTCTTGTTTAATTCTGTATTTCACTGTGTTATGGAAATACTGTGTGTATCAGGTATCCGCTAAGCGGTCTAAATCAATAACGGAGATATTAAATATATCACAAACATCATTCTCTGCATTGGTGACATACAGACATTGTCATGTTGTGTGCCCAAAATAGAATGTGGTATAGAGAGTATGGAATCTGTAGGGCCATGATGTTATAATTAATTATAGACTTAGATGTTGCTTATGGATATACATTTGTTTCACAACTTTAAATATACGGTATCCATTTCAGCCTTTTGAATGTGAGATATTTATATCCTGAAGTTTTTGGCTTTGAAAATATTTACATTTATTCCCTTCTCTGTGTGCACAGAGATTCTTTGTACAGGTGTCTTCATTGATACTAAAACAACATGATGTCAAATGTAATCTTAGGGGTCGAGGTTAAAATTTAACTATCTTTCGTCTGATCTGTCACCTTCTACTTCGATTTGCTCCGGCTGTATGACTTGAGTAATTAAACAAAATTTAACTAGCATTCTTTAGGCACTTTGATACATGTGGACAGATTGGGTGACTTGAAGTTGCATGATTTTATTGTGGTTTTAGCTATTATTTTGATTTTGGTGTAATGAAAGGTTAATGTTACAGTTTGAAAGTCATTGGCTGCTTATGCTAGTGGACAAACATGAATGAGTAAGAAAATAGTTTGACTGCAAGTTAAAAATACTGTTCTGAATAGAAATAATTATACAAAATAATTGGATTTTTAACAAATACCCCAGGAAGAAATTAGTATTTATTTACCGGGAATAATAGACCCTTTCCTTGCACAAAACAGACATTATAATGTTTCTTTATCTCCTTTCTTAGATGGAAGATGTATCTAAAACGATGTTGTTTCTAAAAACTTTGAACAGGCAGAGTGATAAGTAGCCTCTTTTTTTTTTTTGTAAAAAATGATCAGTTGTGTCCAAACAGTAGCATCAATTCTGTTATTGTGTTTGCAGGATGAGCATAAGAGCTCTGTATTACACTTCCTTGTAGATTCTTGTCTACAGACACAAATGGCTAAATATGGCTATTCCCAGGAAGTGGGTTAGCATCTTGCAGCATAATGTAACCAGAAGAAGAGGTAGTAGCTCAGAATCTACAATTAATTTTTGCTCTGGGGAAAGTTACACAGATTTCACTGGTGACAGCTGTGACAATAGCATTAGGGCTGTTCACGTTACGTACATCTGCTTATTTCCTGCACTGGGTGCTTCCAGGTCACTCAGTGTGAGTACTTTGTAATATCTAATTTATTTCTTTTTTTACTATTGTTCTTTGAATAATGTTACTTTATTTGACATAAGTAGGCTTAATTTAGTTTAATTAATATTCCACAAAGACACTAACTAAAGTAATCATCAGAATTAATGACAGAGAAAATGGTGTGAAATGCTCATTCAGAACACATTCAGTTGGCTCTGTCTCCTTACTGTTGCTCCTGACCATTGTTAACTACACTATGGGCCGAAGGACAACAGAATAGTCTTGTTAGCTTTAAACACCAGCCAGCATTTAAATTAGTTCCTCAAGTCCCATTCAGCGTAGGGGAAATTTCGAGAGTGACTGTCTTGCAGTGATGAAGTCTATAAAAAGCAGTTGTAGCAGATGTAGCTAATAAATACTGTCTTATCAGCGCTGATCCCTTCCCTGCTGCTGCGCCAAATCAGCAGTAAAACTCCTTCATCTGCCTCCAAAAACTGCAGACTAACTCTAGCGGAGATGAAAAATTGATATGAACTGAAGGAAATCAGTGTTTCCAGAAATTATTTTTTCTGAATCTCTTTTTTTTTAAAGTAGACATTTACTTTGAATAAGGCCTATTATTGGAGATACTGCCATAGTAATAATATATTAACGAATTATAATGCAATATTAAAATGCAATACACTTAAATACATATATAGCTTTATATATACTTTGTTATATGTAAATTTACATTTTATGCATACATTTCTAAGGATATAGTATTATGCATATGTATAAGATGCGCATAAAACACTCATTATGTAAATACAAGAGAAAGAAAATAAATGTAATGGTATGATAATAATGAAATTATGAGTTTTATTTTGAAAGTTTCTGGTCTAACTTATAAGCTATGCCCAGAACAGGAAGGATGGATTCTGCCTGAAGTTCAGCTGAAGGCTGCTCGTGGTGGCTGCTCACCACCAAGTCAGGCCTGGCTTTGAAACTCACGCTGTGCGCACACTGCTGTGCAGCCTTGCTGAAGAGAAATTGGGAGAGTTCTGTGCTGTCATGTTGCTCTGATGATACAACTTGGTAACAGTGTTATATTCTCTCACAGATTTGCCAAAATGAACTTTATTTTTCAGTGCAAAAGTTTTATGGGTTACGCACTGAGCACATTGCTTGACCGTTTGCTTCTCCTTTTCCAAAGCTTTGGAAGTTAGAAGACAGCAGAGCTGAGTGCCGCAATAGACAGAAGAGTGGTTTAGGGCTGCAGTACAACCTCTGTCACAGTTCTCTCTGGATTTGTTTTTGAAGCAACTCTGGACTTACCTGGTAATTTGGCTTTTTTTTTTTTTTTAACGGACATGCAAGTCAAAATGATGCTAAGATGCTGTATTTTACCATTGCTTCATAACCTCATAGTATTTATATTTAAAGTAACAGTGGTCTCAGTAGCCTGAAATTGTCACAAAGGGAAATGTTTTCCCTTGCTCATTTGCCTGAGGAGATGGCATTATTAGAGTGTGGTTCTTGTTTAGGAATGCAATAAAGGTGGTTGATAAAACATCTGGCAACCCTTTGTACTGAAGAGTATGCTTGATGGCCTTAGGAATATGGAGTACAGTAGTACTTGGGAATAAGTAGAAAAGGACAGGCTTTTGCTGAAGATGGGAATCAGCAGGAATAAACACTAGTCTCCAAAACAAAACCCGAAGTGAAAAAAAGAATAAAACAAAAACCAACAAACCCAACAATACAAAACATGAATCAGTTTAAAACCTAGGCTTCCCAGAGCAATTCAGATACTTTTATCTAATATAAAGTATTATTATAAAATCTAGATTTTTTCATATGGAACAAATGAGGAGAATTAATATATGATTTAGTTGCTCACATTCGATGGACTCCTGTTTCGTAATACAAAACTGTTTTTCATGAGATCCATCTTCACTTAGGAGTAGCTTACTGTTTTTTGCAGTGAGTTGTGTCCACAGTAGAACATGGGCAATTAATAAATTTTGGATGGTTACATGTATGTATCAGAGAACACAAACGTTTGTTTCAGTACTTCAGACAAGTGCAATATCTGGTTTGTCTTCATGAAATGTCTGTGTCGCTAATGTAATTTAGAGGAAGACCTTATAAAAATGCAGTTACAGCAGCTACTTTAAAAATGTGGACAAGTTTGAATATAATGTTTGCAGTGAAAGAAACAGTCTTTCATATTCTGATTCTGTGGTTAGGCCTGGGAGGTTTGTAAGCACGTGAGAAACAACTGAGTAATGGAAATAGAGCTCCTTAAACAAGATGCAGATTCTATTTGTGCTCAGCTGGGTGAGTCCTACAATGTGCAGATACTTTTCTTGTGCTGTGACTTACTTGGTCTGAAATTATTTTCTTAGTCGTCCACCAAATTATTTGGCAGTGCATGCTGCTATTTTTTCCTTACTTAAGCGACAATTTTTTAAGCTCTGAAAACTCTTTTCATTTAAATTGGATATAGCTGGACCTTCCCATATGAAAGCTTCTCCGCAAAACCTTAAAATATGTTGAGACTAATTTACAAGAGCTAAACATGCTCTATGTTGTGGTTAAAATACACATTTTAATTTGCCATTCAAAGTAAATCATTTTCTGTATTATAACAGAGCTGTAGTTCTGTGTAGCTTGCTTGGTTAATGCGTGTGTGTGTTGCTGCTGCAGTACCTTCTGAGAAAAAACAATTGCTCCTTTTTTCACACAGAGCTGTAGTTAAGCACTTCTGTAAATAAATTTGTGCTTGTCTTAAGCTCTCTCCAGTGACTTTATTGAAAAGAGTGCTAAAGACCTTAAAGCTAAATACATTTAGGCTGTGAGCTATGGGAAGGACTCATCATCAAGAACAAAAATGGCAAAATCTAAAGCAACTCTTATGCTTCTGGATTAAAATAAGTTAATTAAACTTCGAATTTTCAACTCGGCTGAAGAACCATCATGGACAGCAAATAGTGTAAAGTATATAAAATTGCTTTTCCTAGAACACAGTGTTTTCTTTTATTGTGAATATGCCTGTTGTATGGAATGTTCCTACTCAATCTCCCAGAAAAACATCGTAGGAAATTGCTGACATACTTTTTTCCCAGCTGCTGTTAAATTTGGAAAACTGACAATGTCATATTGCCAAATGGTGTTGCATTGTTTAATTTTAAGATTCATGTTCTTATTCCTCTTCAGCCTCAAAAGTGTAAAACACAAAGCAAAATAAGAAAATTTCAGTGCACCAGATATGTTGCATGTGCTAGTTGAACATAGTTTGTATAGCACTATATAGTCGATTCTTTATGTGAGCACGTCTATAAAAAATAATGTAGTTTCATCTGTGAATATGCCATCTGTTTGCTGTATGTTTATCATCAGTACCTCATTTCATTGTTTGTGATGAAGAGGTCCCTGGACAGTACTGCTTCTTGAAATGACAGTGATGCATTCAAGATGTATTGTCAGCAGTAGTGAATCGTAGTCAGATTCCTTGCTGTAAAACTCTTAGAGCAGTATATAATGTTACACTGCTGATACCTTTTCCTTCACACTGTACACTCATTCCTAGTGGTAGCATTTCCAGTGTTTCAGAATAGTGATACAGACAGCACAGAGTGCTTATACCAAGTGCCATCGCGTGATTGACTCTTCTGGGAGAGGGATTTCTGAGAGCGTAGTTGCCGACCTGATGGCACATCTATTTCACTTCTTCTTCCCCAGACGGCTAGTTAACTTGATCTTTCTGGGGATCTGGGAGCTTTCCCTGCAGGACGCTTTCCTCGTAGCGGGCTCTACAGGTTGAAGTTGTGCAGAGGGTCCTGGGTCCTCTCTTCTTCACGTAGCGTGTGAGTTGGGTACCTCTCCCAGCATCACTTCCAGGACCAGCAGCCTCCACACCTCGAACTGCCCTGCACTGTCGCTTTCCAGGAGGGAAGGAGCTTGCTTCTACTATCTTCATTGCTTTGTTGCTGAAGCAATGGGTTTAGCTCTGAATACAGAGTTAGAAGGTGGAGGGTAATGTGAGGTAGGTAGAGAGGCTCTGGGGTCAGACAACGTAGGGCTTAAATTCTGGTTGTGGTGTACAGACCCTTCTGTATAGTTCAGTAGAGTTCCCGATTGCATATCACCTCTATAAATTCATGTTGTGGGCATCTCTTTCTAGCCACTGGAAATATCCAGTTGATCTGCTAGACCAGCAAAAGTGGATTCAAAAGTTGTTTGCAGTTCTTTGAAGTGTATTACACTTCATGCATAATGTTTCTTGTCATCCTGGAGGCCATACCTGGGATGTTATTTTGCCTCTTCAGGCCTGGAGATTCTCACATTTCTCATCGCTTCATGCTTGAGGGAAGCTTCCAGCCATTTAGTGTCCCTATGAATGTGTTTGGCAAAATAAAGTTCGTAGAGGCAATACCCTTTATCAGATGAGATGCTGTAAATGGGAAAATTCCACAAGTTTTTGGTCACCACACAAGCTCTTAGATCTGAAGTAAAAGTAAATTTAAAAATTGAGCAAAAGTTGAGGAAAGATTGCTCTGCTGGTACTTCAGAAACTGGAAAATGTGCCTTCTCTGTCAGCAAACCTTGAATAGACAGGTGAGGAGTTACTGGTAGTGATCAGCTTATGTTCAGGTAGTCATGAGATAATAGGGATGTGCTTTTGATTGTGAATAGGGCGTGGGCCCTGGAGCTTGTACATTGCAAAGAGCAGAGTCCAGGAACAGTTTCATAAGAATGTGAAGATAGCATGCTTGCAACACTCATGCCCATACATCAGCTGAATAATTTTTTGTGTTCAGATATTTTGCTGAATGCAACAAACTTCAGCTATAGACAGCTCAAAAAAGCCTCTTCTGTCTTTGCAGGAAAAATATCCTTTATTCTGTTTTGGTACTGCAGTCTTTCTACTTAATGTAATACTTTTATAGTAAGGGAAGCATGGGAGGACAAAGTGTCTCTACTGTCCTTCAGAGTTTGTTCTGCTGTATTTTTGGAGCTAATGTATGCATAAGGCACTGAGTAAAGTATCCTGTGTTATTCCATGCAATAAGTACATAAGATAGCATAATTTAAAAAGCGTTTGTCTTTGAGTCTTTATTCTATTAGAGTTTGAGAGGTGTTTGGACAAAACTCTCAGACACATGGTCTGATTTTTGGGTGGTCCTTTGGGTACTCAGGAGCTGGACTCAGTGATCCCTATGGGTCCCTTCCAACTGGGGTATTCTGTGATTCTGTGATTCCATTATACATAAAATAAGTGTTCATGAAATATCTGACAAAGAAACTAAATTTTATTTTTATATATATATATATATATATATTAGCAATTTACCTACCGCATATCCAACCTATTACAATGCTTTGACTAGAGACTAAGTTGAGCTTTGTGGTGTGGTGGTGTAGTGGTCATAAATGTTCAGTAATCATAAATCATGCCTTAAGATTGGACTGGCCAAAAACGTAAGGTTTTTATTTAAGATCATGTGGTTATTTTTATTGGTTTTGAACCTCCAGGGTTGACACTTCCCAACTGTAAAGGCTAGAAGTTTTTCAGGGAAGTTAAGCTACTTTCTCAGTGTTAGGAACAGTAATGCAACTTTAATAAAATTGAATGTTTTGTTAGTATTCTTGATGAAACTAAGTGGTAGGTTCAATATATACATATATATACACTTTTTGATTTGAGAATCAAGAGTAGTGAGAGTCTTAATGAGTTCTTTGGTGGCTTTTGTTAAATCACAAGGTGAGAAACATCTGTTATTGAAGTGCCAAGTTGCACTACTCACCACCATGAAAAAAGCAAGCTTTTAACAATAGAAAAATGGCTGCAAAAACTGATGACTGCTTTCAACTTGTCGAATTCCTAGTTGGTCATCTATTTTATATGCTGTCTCCTTTCCATGTAAGTTTCTTCCATATGGCTTACTTTCGTCATTTAAACTGAGGGCTAGTGACCCTCAGTTTCTCCAGATGGAAGGAGGGAAAGGATTACTTCCCACACAGAAGAAATTTGAGAAAATTGTAAGTTTGAAGGAAAAAAAAGGGGGGAAGGGGGGTCACTAGCAGCCTAGTGTTAAAAGTAACAAGGCCACACTTGATCATAGCAATAACTATACTGAAAAATCCTGGGCATTTATATTTGCCTACAAAAAGCTTCAGATTTTTCTGTAGTAGTAAGGCTGCTGGAGAACTGGTAGTTCTGTTTGGGGTTTGGGTTTTTTTGTTGTTTTTTTTTTAGTTGAAAAAGGAGGCTGTTGTAATCTACACAACTGATAGAGTATTCAGGAGATTTCTTCTGTGTAAAAGAATGATAAAGAAGAGAGATCATTTTTCAGAACAAGGAAAACCTGAAGATTGAGGTGTGGAATATTTAGGCTCAAACCCATGCTCCAGACAGAGCACAACACAAAGCTCTATAACACAAGTAAGCATCTTACCACCCATGTTACTACATGTGCTAGGATGATCTTTTTAAGTTGAACAACGATAAATAAAAAAAAACTGGGAAGTGATGAGACTGTGATCTTTGTTTCCAGCCAGTCCAGAAAGTTCAGGGCTTAAAACCAAACTTGTATTCAGACCAGTTTACTAAAAAGAACAAGCTTTCTGGAGATTTGTCTTTTTTATTTATTTTTAAGTAAAATTATTTAGGTTGTCATGGTATTGTTATGTGTGCTAAAAACATGATTCTTGTAGGTCCAGAGTGAAAGATAGGCATATAATTTTAAACATATGCTATTTCTCAGCTAGATTTGGATATAACTGGATACAGAAAAAATAAATAAAGGAAATGTATCATGAGCTTTTCTATACCCTATCAGTTTGCAAAGAACTTGCTCAAGAAAGACTGTTTTCAGAAACAGGAAGAGTCAACATAATTGTTTTTATGGACGATTTAAAAGGTTCACGCACAGATAACTTTGTGTGAGAGTACAGTACTGTAACTCATGTAAGCATCTGTGTGAACTATATCATTACTTCAATTTGCCTGTGTTTTTTTTTTAAATACAGTGTTAGATTAGAGGTGGAAAGATAACACAATAATTTACAAAGTGCTAAACTGGGTTTAAAATCCTCCTTGATGGTGTAGCCTGAAGTATGTATCTCAGTTGTGTTAAAGATACCCAAGTTAAAAATAAAGGGGAGGAGGAAAGGCATATCTGTGGTGTCACCGAGGCATGTGGTAAGTTGATGTATAAAGGGAACGTAATGGATCTGCTTGGATTCCAGCCAATGTTGCTGGACACAGGCATTCAGCGAGGCACATTCCGGGGCATTAAGTGCAATCCCTTCCCGAAGCGTGGTGAGCCTTCTGTGTAATTCATCTTCTCTGCAGTCCACTCCGCTAGGGGCTGGACACGCGGCTTAGCCGATTTCATTACCACTGTAACTTCTGTGTAGTCGCTTTTCAATTCAAGGCAGCATTCAACTTCTAAATGCTTACAAATGGGTTAGCTCTATTTGAATATACTATATTCACTTTAAACTTGGTCTTACTTGGAGTAGGGTACTTGAATCTTGTTTCTGCTGTACATTGTGAACGAATCATTGGAAGACGATAGCTTTTCAATCTGCATTTTTTAATTTATAAAAGCTGTTAGTTTTAGCATGCAAAAATTAATTGTAGTGGGCTTTCTTTTTAAATTCTGTCATGTTAGCAACTTACTCTGATACTATGACTTTGCTACCTTGTATAGGGGGAAAAAAATGTGTGATCCGTTTTAGTGAGCACAAAGAGAAGGAAAGAGGAATTCTTCAGTGGAAGTCATCTGTGAATAGCAACAATAAGTGAAGTGCTGCAGTAGAACTCACTCTCTAAAGGTGTCCGAGATGGAAGTTTTCCTCCTCCAGACTTGAAGAAGCAACACTCCCATTTTCCCTACCAGCCTAATTTTCCACGTATTTCCATTTTCTTGGCCATCTAAAGTCAATATGCACTAAGCATACATCTTCTTGTTATGTCTTCTGGAATAAAAACCTTACAGACGTTCAGAAAAATTTTAAGTTTCTTTTGTGAACCACCTGCAGGATGAGCTTGGTGTCACCTCGTGCCGGGAGGTTTGGGTGCTATCAGGTCGTGTGAGGCTGGAGAGGAAGCAGAGCTGTGCTGACACCAGAAGGGTTGCCTGCCTACTCCATCCTATCCCCTCAAAAGGGTGGGTTACCTCCGATTGCCTTAAAATAAACAAATACCATTTTTTGAAATGAATACCCCCAAAGTCATCTTTGACTACCAGGATTATTTGGCCACTTATTTTATGGGATAGCCAGAGCAAGCGTGAATGTATAGACTATAGCTTTGTGTGTTTAATTGTGTGCAACCCATTTATAGAAAAAGAAATGTTATGAAAGCATTTAGCAAAACTATAAATGTTTATAATATTATAGCTTTTACTATCAACTCATCATGCTAACAGCTATGATTACTGTTCTTTGTTAATTAAAAGCTGTTTTGTAACAAAAAGCTTCAGATAAATATTTAATGTCAAGCTGGGCTGAAATTAATCTAAAAGATATTAATATGCGCACAGTATCTGTGACCTACTCTTCGTTGTGACATTGTGCTTTCAAAATATAAAATGACCTGCTTTTCTAGCATATGAATGTTTATATTCACTTTTTAAGAGCTTAATGTCCAAAATCTAATTTTAAAATAGCTTTTTTTTCTGATGTGTTGACAGCAACTAATTGTTATTCAAAGATAATACTGTTGCAAGCTAAGCTTGTTAAATTAAACTGTTTGATTTACCTTTCATTTCTTTTGCCTCCTTAGAAAATCTTCCTAGTTCAGTGCTGCATGATATTTTCTCTAGTTGTGCGTGTGAAGAACTGTAGTCACTGGACCTTGGAAAGTACATAGGAAGGGGTGGTATTTTTCTTCTCTAGCATTAGGCGCATAGGGCACTAAAGTCTCTTCTTTTCTTTGTTCCCTCTACCTTGCTTCAAAAAAAAGCAAAGGTCCAAAAAAATCATTTAATGCTGTCATTTCATATTCTCCATACTTCTGGAACAAAGCTATTTAAGCCTGCGATCTAAATAGCTGTTCACAGCTGCTGCCAGCTTATACCCTGGTGCTAGTTAGAGCTGCTCACCGTAACGCTGGAGAGACCCCTTTTAAATATAGTATTTTGACAAACTTTAAACACTGTGTTCCTTAGTTAGATTCCTTGTCTAAGCCTCTTTGTATTTCACACATTTAGGAGAACTGACATTAAGCTTATCTCTGTTAAATGTGGCGAGCCATAATCACTTAATGAGAAACAATTTTTAAGAACAAATAGAGGTAATTCAGCACTACTAGTATGACATTGCATAAAATGTTCTTTGCACTAGTCAATTTTCCAAACAGCACAGTCATGTTTGGTTTTGGCAAGGTCCTCTGGTTCTACACTGCCGTTGTAGCTGAGCTAGTCTGTACCAGGTTTTTAACTACACTTTTCCAGTAGCTTTTACTCAGCCTTCCTGAGCATTTAGACCATTTCTAAAGAGAAAATACAAAGCTAAACCAAAGGCAGTTATGTTTATATTGGGAAAATATTTGTAACATTGAGAAATAACTTTTCATCATCTCTCTCAATTCTTATCTATTTATTCCATAATCCTATCAAAGTAAAGATAAGAAAATAAATGTCTGGATCTTATGTTGGTGCTCTTGTGTAGAGTATGTAAAGTGGCCCACTGAAACTTCTGACCTACTGGTCTCACTTCCCAGGTAAGGATTTTCTAACTCTTTCTTCCAGTTCACTCTTACGTTGCCTTCTTCTTGACTTTGAGAAGCATCACCAGTCTCTGTTTGTTTTGATTTAAAACTATTTTATTTTTTTTGAGGAAGAGTGAAGAGAAAAATAAAAAGTTAGAGATAATGAAACTTTCTCTTTCTGCATAAAGTAGGATAGCTTAGTATTATTTTAAAGAACAAAAGTATGTTGTCCATGTTTTAACCAAAACAATTAACTTTTAAAAAATTCTTGCTACTAATTTGCATCAATATCGTTGTACCAAACAAATTGTACCACTGTGGGATTTACTACTCATCATCACTGCAGCATCACAGACTTCAAACTTCTTTTATACCAGAATGGATGAGAAGGATTTGAGTATCTAAGTAGCATATAAGTGCAAAATATTCAAAATAAATACTAAGAAATATGCAGAAAATATTAATAGGAAAAAGAATGGCAATTGTTAAGAGTTTGTGTTGACATGGAAAGGAATTATATACGTTCTGTTTAGTGGACTTCTGTAACGCATTAGTTTTTTTTAGCTGCTGTATTAAAGATGGCTTGGGCTTCCCTCAGTGGAAGCTTTAATGACTGGCTTGAAGCCATTTTCTTTTAAGGAATTAATATTTAGACATAACATTAGCTATGGAGGTAATTAGAATAATTAATGAATAAAATTGCAAGGACTGTAATTTGCATTGCCTAATATCAACTTTTATGGCTTTCTTTAAAGGTTTTTGCTAATTAAAATGTTAAATTGGTTTAATTTCAAGAACAGGATATGGAAAAAAGCATTGTGTTAGTTTCTTTGTGGGCTGCATTTGATTTGACGCTTAATTGAAATCAAGCCTGGATTAATAATTCACTCTTTTCTCTAAGCACATACACTGATTAAAAAAAAAATGCAATTGCTTATTTTAAAAAAAATCTGAAATTTAAGTTTGTTTTCCAGTTGTATTTACTTGTTTTTACAAGGATTAAATATTTCACCTTACAGCGAGTGTTGGTGGAGAGAGAGAGAGGGAAGGAGAGAGATGGGCTTCTAGATGGGCCTTTGAGTTCAGTTTTGTGCCAAAACCAGATCCTCCCAAGAGTAAAAAATGCCCTTAACAGGTCTTGAAGTGATTGGCATGCTGCATTGGTGTTTGAATTGAGCAAAGGTAACAACATTTGTATCTGAGAAAAACTAGAAGCACTGCAGATATTTTAAGCGTTGATACTGTATCTAACTTTCTGTAGTTTGGTATTCCTCCAAATTCATGATTCTACTTAGGAAGTTCCTTTCTGGTCCTCGAAATCATTGTAAAAAATGGACATTGCTCACTGATGTGGGAGTGGCATCCCAGAGCTTCTGATCTCTGGTGTTAAACCTTTTGAAGTAGAAAAAATAATAGCTTAGAAAAACCTGGTTGAAGATTACTTTAAGAAAAATGGATTTAATAAGTGGTTGCTTAATTGACGTGTGACCTATAAGGTTAGAGATGCCAGACAGCAAAAATACAGTGAAAGAGCTGGGCTAAACTTTAAGTAATGCTTTCAAATGCTATTACACATACAGATTGTAATCAAAATGACTATTTTATCTAAAGCCCAAGTAGAGACCATAAGAATTGGTACTTTATAATTATCAGTAAATTGCTCAGGCTGTTGTTCAGCCCAGCTAATTGCCTTCTTTTCTATGCTTTCTTCTAATCAAAGAGAAAACAAAAGTATGAGCCAGCTCAGTAATGGCCAACGTTGTGTAGCAGCAGCTGTCAAGCTCATGGGTGTTTGCCTGGTGAAGCAAGTTTGGGGCCGCCTGTCGGAATGGGGTGCTTTTGGGTTTAAGGTAATTATTGTCTTTGGGTACTGCTGGGTATGGCAGGGCCTTCAGCATTTATTTTGGGATACCATACCCTGTTCCTGTCCTTAACTGTGTATAGAAGAGTTGCTTTGCTTGTAGTATGTGTCTAAGTTTTGTGGATAATAGAACTAAATTACCATTTTTTCAATCTTTTAGGTATTGTCATGCTTCTAAAAACATTCATGAGATAATAAAAACCGTTTTTTATTTCAGTGATACACTGACGGTTGTTGCTTTTCTTGAATTACTCGGTTCATGTGTGCCTGTACTTGATACCTGCATCTGAAAAAGGATAATGCCTGATGATTACTAACTTCTATTAGCATTGTTATGTGATGTGATGGCATGTAGCAGTTGCGAGAGAAGATACTGTGGTCTGACATATTAATCCTGACTTAGCTGGGATATTCACAGACCATTCACATAGTCTTCATTACTGATCATTAATCTTCCATGTCACACTTTCTTCAAATATTTTGTTTGTGATCATTCTCTACTTGGAATCCAGATTTAAATATACAGAACATGAAATTAGTAAGTAATGTGCTGCCCAGGGAGGGTTAACGGAGCACTGGCTCCTCTTCATCTGGGGTTTTCATCAGGATCATTTGAATGTTTTGTCAGACTGGGCAACTGAATTCTGCTGCCTAGTTTTTGATGTAAAGTCACAAATAATTGCAGGCTTTCCAGACATTACCTATAAAATTATTTATGAAAGTACAGTTATTCTTATCAGATTTGTGTGTATTTTTTTTAAAAAAGTATGTTGTTTTATTATCAGTTGTTCTATTTCAGTCTCTTAATAACAGTTAAATGATTAAATTGGCATCTGTGAAGTGATTTGTAACTCTTCTAAGCCTGTTCCTCGACCATGCAAAACCACTAAGAAATGGGGAAAAAAGAAATAATGCTAGCAATTTAATATGGAAGAATTAATGTGTATGATACCAATATCAGTATGGTATCATTAATACCATGATTCTCTGGTGTTTCTTGATCGAATACCTTATAAAGTGTTAGAAGAGAAAATGTTTTTTGTGTAATAGTGTTTTTATGAAAAGTTTAATTTTCATTGTAGCAAATGCCTTTTTCAATACCTTTAAGTAACTGTGTAAATTGTTTCTTAAACTATCAGCAGTTTACTTTATATAAAGATCAATATATAGGTGATTACAATTTAAGTATGAGGAAAAACAACAGTGCTTTAAACAGGTGTGGAAGAAAGACATCGGCAACAGGTACATTGGGATGGAGTGCACCCTCAGCAAGACTGCCGATGACACCAAGCTGTGTGGTGGGGTCAGCATGCTGGAGGGAAGGGATGCCGTCCAGAGGGACCTGGGCAGGCTTGAGAGGTGCGCCTGTGTGAAACTCATGAGGCCAACCAAGCGCAAGGTCCTGCATCTGGGCAATCCCAAGCACAAATACAGGCTGGGTAGAGGATGGATTGAGAGCAAGTCTGAGGAGAAGGCCCTGCGGTTGGTGGTTGACAAGAAGCTCAACGTGTGCCACCAGTGTGCACTTGCAGCCCAGAAAGCCACCCGTATCCTGGGCTGCATCGAAAGCAGCGGGGCCAGCAGGACGAGGGAGGGGATTCTCCCCCTCTGCTCTGCTCGTGTGAGACCCCACCTGGAGCCCTGCGTTCAGATCTGAGCCCTAGCACAAGAAGGACAGGGACCTGTTGGAGTTGAGTCCAGATGAGGACCACAAAGATGATCAAGGGGCCATAACAGCTCTGCTAGGAAGACAGGATGAGAGAATTGGGGTTGTTTGGCCTGGAGAAGAGGAGGCTCTGTGGAGACCTTATAGTGGCCTTCCAGCACAGGAAGCTGGTGAGGGACTCTTTGTCAGGGGGTGGAGTGGTAGAACTAGGGGGAATGGCTTTAAACTAAGAGATTAGCTTTAGATTAGACATAAGGAAGAAATTCTTCACTGTGAGGGTGGTGAGGCCCTGGCACAGGTTGCCCAGAGAAGCTGTGGATGCCCCGTCCCTGGAGGTGCTCAAGGCCAGGCTGGATGGGGCTTTGGGCAACCTGGTCTGGTGGGAGGTGTCCCTGCCCATGGCAGGGGGGTTGGAACTGGGTGGTCTTTTAGGTCCCTTCCAACCCAAACCATCCTGTGATTCTATGAAAGGTGGCTGAAATTGGTGCTGCCTGTCATTCCAAGGGACAAAAAGAAGCATCAGTACTGTTGAGTTGGGTTGTGTGTGCTTGGTAGGGCAGTAAGACCTTTCTTATGCAGAGCATCAAATATGAAATTGTGTTTTGGAGCTGGGGGGGACAGGCTGGTGTCTGTGTGGTGTGAAGGTTGGTTTTATCTTAGTACATAGGAAGTAGTTTGTACCTTTTTGTCACTGACAAAAAAAAAAAACACCTGCAGGTGATGAGAAACAATAAAAATTTGATGCAGAGATTTCAGAGGACTTAACCTAAGTTGCTTGCTACTAAGGGAGTATTTAAGTTTACTAGTAACATTGCTAAGTATTTATGTATTTTATTATCTGTGTGCAATAGATCGTTTCAAAATGGAAACGTATCCTAGTGTGTATATGTAGAGACTTGTTATTGGTGAAGTCCCAGTTGTAAGTACCATCGATTTCTAAGTTCAAACAAAGCTGTGAAGCAGACCAAAAAGTAAATGGTATGGATAATAAAATAATAGCAGTCTTGAGGTCTGTAATTCTTGCATGGATTAGATACATGATATTTTGCTGGCATTGAGTTCAAAAACCTGTTCTTTACTATTTGTAATTTGACTTCAGTCATGCATAGACTTGTTGACAGCTATTTACTAGAAATCTACCTTTGCAAGAGACTAGTACCCTGCTGTGTAGCAATAAAGGTATCAGCATACCAGCTGCAAGAACTGTTTTTCAGCTTTATTTATATGTAAGCATTAGAAAATGGAAAACACTTGCACTTTCAACAGAGCCTGCAAATAAACTTAGTTTTTCAGATCAATTGCTTGGCTGCTTGATTATGCTGTTTTCTTTAGGATTGTGCTTTATCTTCTATAGTTTAATAAATGCCAATATTCAAATTACTTTTTCAAGTTACCTATATGATAAGCATGTTCCTGTGGAAAAAGTGATCCTGCCTAACAAGTCCCAAGCCCTTTTTAGAGCCTGTTGTGTTACTACGTATTAAACACTCCTGCTGGCTGCTTGGAAGGGCACGGTTGGGAGTTGTATCTCTCTGTGGCGATGTTATTCTATACAACCCAGTGCAAGTCATGGTATGCACCAGGCAATGCCATTTTGTAGAATACATTAGCAAAACCCTTGAGTTTTCATCAAATAAATGAAAATACTGGTTTATAAAACTTCAGGAATTGTCACGTCACCATTAGGAGAAAGCTGTGTTGCTATCGCCTCCTGCCACACACACCCTCATCCATGTCTTTTGGTCAGTTGTATTTTTGATTACACCAGATACCTTTGTATTATTACCAAGGCTTTTGACTTTCTTTTTTTATAACCAGCTATTATCAGGACTTTTAGGAACTCTAATGGCAAAATCTCTCATAAGTAATTTTTTTTCCTCTGTTTTTGCTCTGTTTTAGCAAGTTAATTTTATGTGGACCTTTCCTTTTGTCCTGCATTAACACAGTTTGTTTGGGAGATTCCTTTTTGTTAGGTAGCTTGTCCAAACTTCTTTGAAAACTCCAGTCTGTTCTGTCAGCAAAATCACGCTTAGGCACCTGCTTATCAAACCTTCAGCTAATTCTAGTAGTAATGACTTCCCTCTACAAAAGGTGTTGACTCTTCCCCTGTATTCATCCATATGCTTAGTTTTGTTATAGTTTAAACTGTTTGCTTTGGTCCAGGCTTGACTTATCTGTACCCAAATTCCCTGTCTCCTCCCAGAGAACTAATTCTTGGTTTAAACTATACAATATTTCACACTTTCATTGCTGCAGTTTTAAGGAATAAATCTCACACCACAAGTGTTAGATAGATAGTTTTCTATTTTACTTTGTCTGGAAATTTGGGGTAAATACTGTCTTACCCCAGACAGTTGTCACTGGCTCGTTGTTAATGGCTTTGTCTAGAATATTTTTTGCTGATGACTGGTTGAAATGCTTTCTCTGTTCTGTCCCCTCTAGAGAAAGACTCCATTGTGCAACATCCATAAGTTCTTCTATAGCGAGCCCCAGAGAAAAAAAAAATCAGTGTAGCTTTTCTGGTACTATTTTTGAGCTCTGCCTTCAGGTCTCGGTCACACACTGACCCTACTGGTCCTTTTGAATCTTTGTACTTTTGATATTCTTGAAACAGGTTTTAACTGCAGTTTCGAGAAAGTTATGAGATTGGATTATTATTAGATTTGATCAGTTAATAGAAAGTTAGTTTTAAATCTTTTTTATAAAGCTTTGCTTTTTTATGACTTCTAGTTAACTTGCTAAAAGTATATGGGGAGTCCTATGCTCCATTTTCAGCATTTAGGAGTGAAACATCCAGTTAAAAAGATGCCTTTATACACAAAATAGCCTTCTCAAGTGTTTGTTTAAGCAGGCTGCCTTTTATGGGCCTTTTTTTTTTAATGCTTGTTTTTAGTAAATGATGCGTGTTTATTGTGAGCTCCTAACAATTTTGCAGATGACCCCTGTCACCTGCAGGGATTTACACTTCTAGATGCTCCTTTCAGCTATCTTCTATGTTAAAATATAGCTTGCTTTTGTGAAATTTAACTTCACAGGAATGGATGTTTTTATTTTTTCTTTTGTTGTTATTCCAAAGATGCTTAATATGAATATATTACAGATACTGTTAGTGGCTCTTTGGTTCAAGATATAGCTGGCTTCGTGAACAGTTTGCTCCTGCTTCAAAAGTTATTTCTGCTTTTTATGACAGCTTGCAGAATGTATTATTTGTCATCAAAAATACTGCACTTCTCACAAATGTATCATATTTACATGTCTAACAGTGAGAGATTTCAATTACTGTGTAGTTGCTCTTCTGCTTTCATAATGTTCATTAGTGTTTAAGATTAGCTCTTGGTCGCATGGTTTATAGTACAGCTGTAAATTATCCTGTTCCTGCTTAGACAAGGAGATAGAGTTTGTGGACATTAAAGCACATATTAATAAAATCGGGTTACTTTATTTGTTTCTAAGTGTTGAAGAATGTGCAGTGTCACTTGTCTGCCAGTACAGACTGGTCCATTTTCACACTGCATTTGCCGTGTCTCACTTGTTGTCTTCCATCTGCTGAGTTTTTAGGATGTTTCTTATAGCCTCGTATAGCATCATGTCTTCTGGTTCACCTGGTAAGTTGTTTAGACTTCTTGTATTCATACAGAAGTTCATGCATTTCATCCTGGTCTGAATGGCTATTTTTATTTATTCCACTTTTAAATCAGTTCTTTATTTTATATCCAGATTTTATTGCCTTCTGTCCTGTTCACCCTGTAAGGAATGCTTTTTGACAATATGCAGAAAGGGAGTGTTATTATGAATTGTGGACTCAAGCTTCTGTTGGTTTTCCCATAGTATTTTAGTTGAAGAACACCTCTCTAATCTGTTAAACTCCAAGTGCAGCAGCATGTTAACTTTAGATAGAATACATCTGTCCAACATGGGTGATACTCTACATGTTTCTCCAGTTCTCTGGCAAGGGCTGAGTGTCTCCAGGTATTTATTCAGATCATTTCAGAAAGTTCTACCATGAAAGCCTTGGTACTTTGTCGCCTAAGTTACAGCTTATTTTTTGCCTCCAGGATTTTTTTACCCTTCTGTATGGTGTTGTTACCTTTGTGGGACCTGACCACTTCCAGTGCTTTGTGAAGTCTGTCAAACATACTTCTGTCAGCCAAGTTGTCCTCTCATCATCAGATCAAGTAGTTTACGTTCTTGCTAACCATCTCAGCCATCCTCCCTTTTGTTGATGGGTAGGATATCTTTCTTCTAGTCAAGTTGAAAGATCATCTACCTGATAGGAAGGTCATGTCTCTAGGACCATTCATTTCTAAGCTAAAACTTTTCTGACTAAGGTGGTCTGGTCTGGACAGGAGTAGATGATGGTAGTTCTGGGACAGATTTCTCATTTCTCTAAAAGTCTCTTAACATACCTCCACGTCAGCAGCTGGTATCACTAGCTTCAAGAGGTCGTACTTTGACTTCAGGAACCTGTGCACATCCGCAGCTTCTACATGCCCATGTCATGCAGCATGGAACTTGGGAAACCTGTTCCCTCCTCCAGCAAGCAGAATGCTGCTGCATTTAGTCTCCCTTCCGTGGTTTGTGAGACAGAATTGTGTGTTCTTTTACTGAGTTTTTAATCTATATACTTGATGCATTTGTGTCTCTCACACAAGTTGAGTATTAAATGTATTAAAGCCTATTTGCACCACAGCAAAATTCCTTTTCACCTGGTTCTGTCACTCATTACCAGGACTTTTTCTGTGGTGAGGTTCTAGGCTGCTTACTAGCTTCAGCCATGGTGGAATGGTTACTTGTTTTTCTCCACAGTGGGATGAAGTGTTCTTAAGCTTGGGCAATGCAGTTCCTGTGGACCTCTTGGCTTTCCTGAGCTCTTTTTTCTTTTCCTTCTTCGGAGCTGTGTCCCAGAGGATACAAAACAATCATCATGGGTTTACCAAGGGTAAATCATCCCTGACTTGACTTGACTGTTTTCTATGATAAAATGACTGGAATTGTGGACGAGGGTCCAAGAACAGTAGGTGCCATATACCTCAATTTTAGCAAGACCCTTCAACACTGTCTCTCAAAATATTCTTGCATCGAAGTTAGGATGTTTCAGTCTGAATGTGTGGACACGATGATGGGGGACCAGTTGATACACTGAAGAGCAGAAACCTACGTAGGCTGAAGCAATGGGCCAACAGGAACCTTACAAAATTGAGAAACGAAATGCAAAGTCTTACACCTTTGAAGGAAGAATTGCAGCCTTATAATGAAATAAGCCTTATAATTACAGGGCTTTGGTTGTCCCAGGGAATTTTGACCATCCTATTACCTGCTGGAAGGACAACACCACAGAGCACAACCAATTCAGGAGGTTTTTGGAGTGCATTGGCCAACACAGGAAGATGGTGTGCTGGACATCATACTTGCAAGCAAGGAAGAAGTGGTTGAGGATGTGAGGGCTGGGAGCAGCCCTGACTGCAGAGACCATGAAATGGTGGAGCTCACGTTCCTGAGTCGGGCACAAGGCAAAAGCAGATCACAGCCCCAGACTTAAGGAGAACAGACTTTGTCCTGATCAGGGATCTGACTGGAAAAAAAATGTCATGGGATACAGTCCTAGAGCAAAAGGAGGCCTGTGTGGATGAATAAGGAGCTCCTGACTGAACTTAAACATAAAAAGGAGATGCACAGGAGATGGAAGAAGAGACAAGTGACCTGGAAGGGATATACAGACGTAGTCTGAACGTACAAGTTCGGGGTTAGGAAAAGCAAAGCCCAGCTGGAGTTGAGTCAAGAGAGGGATGATACGAAAGGCAACAAGAAAGGCATATAAATGCCTCTGAAAGATGTCAGTGAATGAAAGGGATGCAAGTGAGAACAGAAGGAGAGCAATATTAATAGTTACGTTACTTCAGTGACACTCTTGGAAGTTAGTTTCTCTCCCTCCCTTAGCTGCAGGTATCAAATCTGATGGTAGGGAAATACAGAAATTTTTCATGAAGCACTAGTCAATCCTCTTCTGGATTTCCAGGGGAAATACCTGGCACGTAGCTTGCGTAAGTGCTGAAGACTTAAGTTACAATTAAAATTAAACACAATTGTTCTCCCTGTATGGAAAGAATTATAAAATACTAACTTAGCTGAAGAATGGATGTCTGAAACAGAGCTCCCAAACTGAGCATGCATTCATAAAACCAATGCCTCTTGCTAACATTAAAATAACAGTGGTGCCATCTTACCCACAGGGTTTCAAGTGTAGGAGTTAAAGTTTAGAAACATTCTTAGTGCAGCAGGGATTGCACGTCAAAGAAAGGATCGTGAGGAAATTAATAATTACACGTTCAAAATGGATTTAAAGATGTGTTGCACAATAAGGATGAAACACTTTCTGATTCAATGAATATTTTGTCTGTTCTTCAGGGAATAATAAATGTAACGAGTATAGTAGAGGTGCACAGTGGGATTTTACTGCTCTTACACTCATGTTGAATTTTTAACTTTAGTCTACTTGATATGGAAATTCTAATGTTCTTTTAACACTGGTTTTGTTGTAAGAAAAGAAGCGTGTACTGGGAAATTATGGGAATACTTTGGGCTGCTGCTGTTGCCATTAGATGGTATTCCCATTAGAGTGCTGTTCAGCATTCAGAACCTGATAGTATTGTTGGACGATATCGAGTCCTGTGGGTCTGGGGTTAGGTTTTTGCAACTTACATGTCTTGATGTGGAGTGATAACATTTAGAATTAAAGAATCGACAGGCAATCATTATTTCAGCATTAATGTTTCAGCTATTCAGCAAACAGATTTAGAAAAAGTAGAGTTATGAATACAGACACAAAAAAATCTTAACAGAAAGTATGTATTGGCAAAAACAATTCCTTTCAGGCAATTCCAGACTTGCAAAAGTACAAGCCTAAATGGAGAGATGAAAAATATCATTAGATCTTGGTAAGTAACTTGGAGATGTCAAATACACAGGAGCCCTACCTTTATTTGTTGTGGAAAATCACATTATATTTAATCTGTCATTTAATATAGAAACTTTATCCAGACTATTAGTGAAAACTCGCTATTGTCTGAACTGTTCTTAACATGCATAGGCAGTATTACTTCCTCCATTATATCCTTAAACACATTTGTCAATTAGAATTTGGTACTGTATGATAGATCCTCTTAAGGAAGCTCGCTTAATCTCTGATTATGGTTGTATTAGATTGTAGCCTTCTTTTTCTGGAACTTGAAATAAAAAAGTAATATGGGTTCCACTGTTTTTCATGGTTGCCTTAACAAAAGTGTATCGCCTAAAATTCCCTGCAAGATCTATGGTGATTATTGATCATTTTAAGAAAGTGATTCATAGCAACAGTGTATCAAAGCTTTTTTTTTATATGTGTTTTGCTGACTGAATTCCCTAACATTTCTGATTTCACAGTTGAGAAGTGATCCTTTTCTCATAAAAACATGAGAACAGCCATACAGGTTCAGCCAAGTAAAAGGAGAGGAACAGGGCAAGTGTATAAAGGCACTTTTTTCCTGGTATTTTAGCCACCTGTGGTTTGGCAGCCTGAGGAGAAACCATCTTCAGCTCACAATGTCTTTTTTTTTTCTTTCTTCCTTCTCGTTTTCAGTAAACCTCTCCAGATTGCACTTGAATTCAAAAACTTTTTGTGTTTACAGCATACAACAGCAGTATTTAACAGCTTAATTGCTTGCTGTGTCATGAACTATGTCTTGTTGGATTTGAGCATTTAGAACCCCAGACAGTTACCACTTTTTAATATTTTACTTATAAGTCAAATCTGAAGCTAGAAACGGACTTCAAAGTTTTAACAAAAGTCTGTATTTGCAATTGAATACAGTGTGAAGTGTCTCAAGTGTAAAAATTAAATGAAAAACTGTAAAATTAAATCAAAAACTTCTTTGTAACAATAATGTTAGCTTTCATAGTGAATCATATTTCTGATAACTATCAGAAGTCTTTTGGAAATCTAGCAGAACTGATTGCAGAAATATGAAAGAGGTGCTGCACTTGTTTCTGCACCCAGTACCCTGAGCTGGTGGAAGGGGATGGGGAGCAGGATGTGGCCCTCACTATCCACGAGGAAATGGTTGGCGACCTGCTGCAGCACTTGGATGTATGCAAGTCGATGGGGCCGGATGGGATCCACCCGAGGGTACTGAGAGAACTGGCAGAGGAGCTGGCCAAGACGCTTTCCATCATTTATCGGCAGTCCTGGCTATCAGGGGAGGTCCCAGTCGACTGGCAGCTAGCAAACATGACGCCCGTCTACAAGAAGGGCCGGAGGGTAGACCCGGGGAACTATAGGCCTGTTAGTTTGACCTCAGTGCCAGGGAAGCTCATGGAGCAGATTATCTTGAGTGTCATCACGCGGCACTTGCAGGGCAACCAGGCGATCAGGCCCAGTCAGCATGGGTTTATGAAAGGCAGGTCCTGCTTGACGAACCTGATCTCCTTCTATGACCAAGTGATGCGCTTGGTGGATGAGGGGAAGGCTGTGGATGTGGTCTACCTTGACTTCAGTAAGGCTTTTGACACCGTTTCCCACAACATTCTCCTCAAGAAACTGGCTGCTTGTGGCTTGGACTGGCGTACGCTTCGTTGGGTTAAAAACTGGCTGGATGGCCGGGCCCAAAGAGTTGTGGTGAATTGAGTCAAATCCAGTTGGAGGCCGATCACTGTTGGGAGTCCCCCAGGGCTCAGTGCTGGGGCCAGTCCTCTTTAATATCTTTATCGATGACCTGGATGAGGGGATTGAGTGCACCCTCAGTAAGTTTGCAGATGACACCAAGTTAGGTGCGTGTGTCGATCTGCTTGAGGGAAGGAAGGCTCTGCAGGAGGATCTGGATAGGCTGGAGCGATAGGCTGAGGTCAACTGTATGAAGTTCAACAAGGCCAAGTGCCGGGTCCTGCACCTGGGGCGCAACAACCCCAAGCAGAGCTACAGGCTGGGAGATGAGTGGCTGGAAAGCTGCCTGGCAGAGAAGGACCTGGGAGTACTGGTTGATAGTCGGCTGAATATGAGCCAGCAGTGTGCCCAGGTGGCCAAGAAGGCCAACAGCATCCTGGCTTGTACAAGAAGCAGTGTGGCCAGCAGGTCTAGGGAAGTGATTGTCCCCCTGTACTCGGCTCTGGTGAGGCCGCACCTTGAGTACTGTGTTCAGTTTTGGGCCCCTCACTACAAGAAGGACATGGAGGTGCTCGAGAGAGTCCAGAGATGGGCAACGAAGCTGGTGAGGGGTCTGGAGAACAAGTCTTACGAGGAGCGGCCGAGGGAGCTGGGGTTGTTCAGCATGGAGAAGAGGAGGCTCGGGGCGACCTTATCGCTCTCTATAGGTACCTTAAAGGAGGCTGTAGAGAGGTGGGGGTTGGTCTATTCTCCCACGTGCCTGGTGACAGGACGAGGAGGAATGGGCTAAAGTTGTGCCAGGGGAGGTTTAGGTTGGATATTAGGAAGAACTTCTTTACCAAAAGGGTTGTTGGGCATTGGAATGGGCTGCCCAGGGAAGTGGTTGAGTCACCATCCCTGGAGGTCTTTAAAAGACGTTTAGATGTAGCCCTTAGTGATATGGTTTAGTGGAGGACTTGTTAGTGTTAGGGCAGAGGTTGGACTCGGTGATCTTGGAGGCCTCTTCCAACCTAGATGATTCTGTGATTCTTTCTGTTTGTTACTTGTTTGTTACTGTTTCTGTTTGTTACTTGTTCCATGCAGGTTAGTTGAACATAATGATGTGCTTAGTCATTTCATCCTATTTTCAGCAGTTTTGCTAGAGCAAGAAATAACACAGATTGTTGTTGCAAGACAAGGTCACTTCTGGTGTTCTTTATAGTGTGCAAAGAAAACAATGGATTCTCGAGATTGTTCCATGTTGTGATCCCCAAATTGCAGTCTAATCAAGATCTGCAGAAGCTGTGCTTAAATTGGCTTACTGCTAGCCCAGTGTCAATAGCACATTTATTACCACAGCATGAATGTTTGGTCCTGCTGAGAACCTTCAGCAAAAGATACATTAGGGAGAAGTTTGAATTGTCTTAAATTGCATTTAACAAATGAAGAAACAGCTGCACTGGAATTAGGAAGTACTGTATTCTGTGCTGAAGACTTTTTTGCCTCTCCTCAGCACTGGTGAGGCCACACCTGGAGTGCTGGGTCCAGTTCTGGGCTCCCCAGTACCAGAGGGACCTGGGCATACTGGAGAGAGTCCAACACAGGGCCACCAGGATGATGAAGGCACTGGAGCATCTCTGCTGTGAGCAGAGGCTGGGAGAGCTGGGGCTGCTCAGCCTGGAGAAGAGGAGGCTCAGGGGGATCTCATCCGTGTCCCTCAATCCCTGAAGGGAGGGTGCAGAGAGGACGGAGCCAGGCTCTGCTCAGTGGTGCCCACTGGTTTCTGGTTGTACGGTGAGGAAGGGCTGCTGGGAAAGAAGTGGCAGAGTGCTCTGTCAGATCAGGGAGAGTGACCCATGACCTGTTGCCTTCCTGCATCCAATGGGTTCCTGGCAGAAGGGCCAGCAGTGAGCAATTTTCTCCTTTTGTCAAGAAATTAATGTTCTTTAATGTTAAAAGTGATATTCTAATACTAAAATTTCCTCATTTCCCCACACACTGTCACCATCCACAGAAGTACATACAGAGATTAGGGCCATCAGTATGACAGAAAACGATTATATTAATGGGGGGAAAAAATGCCTTCAAACACCTTCTCCACTAAAAGAAACTTATCTTTCATTATCTGTAGACAAGTCTATAAACTTACCTGCCTTTACTTAATACCCAGCAATCTTAGGGCTTTTTCAGGATGCATTAATGCATTAATTCTTCTTTTTTTTTTTTCAGCCTACACATTCCCGTTCTAATTTTGTAAAGCATCTTTCCTGTGTCCTGAACCGTGCTTTTTGCACTGCTTCTGTTTCCCTTTTAAGTAGCACTCATCAGTCTTACATTTGTTGATTATCAGTCACTTACCAAGGCGTAACTTGGAAGGAAATACACTTAGCTGTGCATGATTCTATGCACTTTCTTCTTCCTTTTAATTTGCCTGGATTTGATTTTCCCTTTTGCCAGTGGTATTTACAGGCAGGCTGTTGCTTGCACCATTTTGTTGAATGACAAATCTATGAGGCTGCTGCTGCTACGCTAGAGTTTGTTGCTGAATGAAATCTGAAGCTCTTTAAAAACAGATATGTCTCGGGATGATTGTTTTGTTTCAGCTAGGTGGTCTGACCAGAAGTGGAGAAAGAAATCACAGCTCACTGAAGCAATCCTCTCTTCAGGTCCGTGTGTCTGCAGTAGTTTCTGCTGGTCAGTCAGAACTGCCTAGCTAAATGTGCTACAACTTCTTCAGAGATGCGTGTGGATCATGATTACCTGCTAGCACACAATGGGATAATGTATTGCCTCTGTAGTCTGTTTAAACAGAGGAGTAATGAAATAGTTGAATTTTCTGTGTTTTTTCACTTAAAATCAGCCCTTGGATGTGTTATTTAGCAATTCATATTATTGGTGAGCACCAGTGAACATTCCCTTTGTTATTTCAGTTCACTTAGCATTTCCCTTTCCTCTGTTATGATCTTTCTTATTCCTTTCTGGTTTTATGCATGACTTCCCTCAGTCCTCCTTGATTTACATTGGATTTACATTGGATTTCAGCTGTTAGGAACTTTTTAGTTGCTTGATGCACAATTAGCCTTAGCTTGTGGGGGTAGCTGGAAAAATTTCTCTCAGACTCCTTGTTCTTACTGCAGTCTGGCATGGAGTTTATTTTTTGCCAAAATTATCTGAGTTGAAGAACCTAGCTATACTCACATTGCTGGTATGTCTTGGGATCTGTGAAATTTCACAGATACTTGCATCTTCAGCCACATTCTTTAACCCTGAATACTACCCACCACCTGGAGATTCTCTTCTTCTGGTGTCTCTCGTGTGCCATACAGCATTTTCTGCAGTTGTTCCATTTTTATTTATCATTTAAAATGTTGTATGTAGGTTTTATGGGAAAATGCATATTGATGTTCATGTATTTTTCCGTTCTCATATTTTGTCATATTTGGTTCCTCAGTTACTTCTACTTCTTCCACTTGTATCTTTCTAGTATTGTTTGGTCTGATTTACTGCCTTTCTTATGGCTTTTGCAATTGCCATTGTTAATTTTGTGCTTCATCAGTTCTCTCTCAACAGTGACAATGGCTCAATCAAATTAAAGTGGATGATGTTAATAGATTCACTCGCATTGTTAGAAGTCAAAGAAAGAAAACAGAGCTTAGCATCTTCATTTAGCATTTTATCTTCCTTAAGTACATTTACTCTGTCATTGTTACCGTAGTTGTTTTCCAGAACCTCAGCCGTTATGAACAGATGACTCAACAAAAGTAATGTTTCAAGTACATTTTCTTGTACATATGCCATTTTCGTTGTATGTATCTTTGGAGAAAATGGTACCTAAGTCTATAGTTTTGTATCTTTGGAGTGTGAAGTCATAGCAGTTTTGTATCAGTTAAACTATGTATGTTGCCTGGTCCTACAGTGAAGTAGAGAGGACACTACAGATAACCTATACAGGGAGATCTCCAGATTATTAGTTTCTGTGGGGTGTATTTGGTGATGCTGGGAGGCACGTTGTTCAAAGCTGAAGTATTCTGAAACACAAACTGTCTAGGAGTAAGATGTTGCTGGTTCCCTTGAACAAAAGGGTGAAAAAATTATGCAGGTTGCTTATCTATGTATGCCAATGCAATATACAGAGTCCATTTAAAATTCAAGTGATGCTTTGCCAGACGTCAGTTATAAAGAAATAATAGCAATATAACATCTCTTTTTCTGCATTGTATTACACAGTTTTTATTTCTAATTGAATTTGCTGCTCTGTTTCAAGGGATAGTTAGAAAGCATGTAAATATTTTTAAATACCATTTCGTTTTGTTTTCCATCTTACTGAAAACAAAACACACAAAGTACTTGACGCCATGTATTTCATAAGGTACTTGTTTATACTACTGCCATTATTTTCTAGTCAACAGACTGCGGTGTATAGCTGTTTGTATATAGCTCTGTGTGTATGTATGTCTGTGCATATACATACACACACAAACAGCATCTACCCGTATTTAAGTCCTTAAAAACAACTGTGGTTTTTATCAAAAAATGGGAAATTGTTACATATTTCTTTACAACTAAAATGCTTGTAATTTTGAATAGAGACTGTGTAGCATTTTATTCTCACAAGAGGTCACAGGCAATTCTGTCCTCAGGTTGGGCCCAAGGCCTTGGTTCCTGATGTCCTAGCAATTAGTTCCATGCTTTTAATAATTTTAACATATATAAGCACTACACTTTGTCAGATATGGCAAAGTGAAAGCTTTCAATGTCTCTCGTGCACTGTTTCTGGGAGGGAGAGGCACGCGCTCCCCGGTATTTCACAGTTTAAGCCAACTGCATGTGTGTAGGTTTTGGCCACCTGTGATGTGCATCTAAAACCCACGTTACCTGCAGTGATCAGTCACGTGCAGGAAGCTTGGTGTTTCTGGTCCTGGGCAACTAGCGTGCTTGAGATTTACAGTGATTTTAGCACTTATGATGATCTTTTTCAGTGTTACTTGTCTTAAATTATTTCTGCAAGGTATGAAAGAGCAGAGCAAGGTGTGTATTGCCATCTTAAACTCTTTGTAGTTTTTTACTTGTTTGTTGTAGAGCCTGAAAAAGCTATCCTCGTTGTCACAGCATCAGCTCACCTGTTTACTATTGCCATTTATGCTCCCTTCCCAATCTGGAGCCTTTCTGCATCTTCCTGTTTAGTCTTGCTATGCCTGTAGATTACACATCAAAATAAAGAAGCTTTAATAATTTTCTAGATAAGAACTACAGTAAAATAAATTACTCCATAGTCTTTTCAGAGGGGTGGAATAGATTGAGCTCTAGGTATCTTTTACAAGACAGAATCAATATTTTAGCTCATCTTTGAACCTTAACTGCCCTTATCTGCTGTTTTGAAGGGCGTGGGGAGTGTTTGTGGATGTTTGGTTGTTTGTTGTTGTTGTTTTGTTTATTGGTTGTTGTTTTTTTTGAATGAGTTCCAGAATTAAACTCAAGTTTTAGTGGTTTCATCAGCTCGTGTGTGAAGGCAATCTGATATCCATACTCTTATTCAGGATTTCTGTTGTTCAATTTCCATTGGCACAAAATCTTAAATTTATAATGTTCAGCACTATCTATAAGAAGGCCTGAATCAATACGTTAAGTGGTGGTGAGGAAGCTTTTCAGGGAGGTGAATGAATCTAAATCATAGAATGAGAAGGGTATAGTGTTTGTCTGGAGTGAGAATGGTATATGGGGATACAAGATGGGAAAAAGTGTTGTACTGTGTGTGTTGAGGAGAAATAGATAACTTTTGCCATGATAAATGACATTGCCAGATTGCTGTTGAAGTGATGAAGTGAGTCTAGGGCAGGTTGTGAAAGATGGTCAGAGACAGATGTTCTGGTGACTTTCTATCCTTCTCCATCTCAGAGAAGGAAGGAAAAAATGCAACAAAATCAAGAAATCAGTGGTGGTAATGGCAAAGGTTTGGGACTCTTCAGTTACTGGAAAACGGTCAGGAAAGCGACTCTGATGGATATGTCCCAACTAAATAACTTCTGGATTGCAGGATGTCATGTCCAATATAAACTTAAGAAATAAGTTGAAAGTTTGGGAGAAAGACATAAAAATGTCTTTGTGTGGACTCCCCTGAAGGAAGAAGTCAAACACATGAGAATATAGCCATAAGTGAGTCGTTAAGAGGAGGACATAAATGGCAGAGAGCAAGGACAATATAGAAGCAATAGTTAGATAAGTGGGCAGACTTTATCTTCTGTACAGTTTGTAGAAAACGTCACCACCTCTCATCATTTTTCACCATTCATCAGCTGATGATTGCTCTCCCCACAGTCAGCCCGTGTGAGCATTCCCAGTCCTGCTTCAGGCAAAATCGACTGCAGTCGCGCGCATCCCTGGCAATAAAACAGTAATGAACGGTGGAGAAGGAGGGAAGGGAAACAGCCTCCTTCAGCTGGAACATCTGTTTGCAGGGTGGGTGTCTGTGATCTTAATGAAAGGGCACTGTGTCGGTTTCAAAAGAGACCTGCGATATCCATAGGGCAAAGCATGGAGTCAAGAAAATAACTAGAATTGCTGGGTCAGGTAAAGAAAGCCGATGGTACACTGGCAAATTTATCATTTGTTTGTGAGGCACAAAGTGGGGAGAGGGAAAGGTAATGGCAGAAAGCAGAAAACAATTCAGAAAGAGCAGTAGATATTTAGGAACCAGCAGGGTAGGGTCCTTTGGGACCTCAAATCTAAAACCCTTCTGTAGCAGGTAAGCACATCATGTATAATTCAAGACACAAATTGCTCAACCTCCACTTTAACCCATTATAGCTTGTGGCTTTTGTTTTCCTAATCTCTTAATTGGAAGACTGTTCCAGAATTTCATGTTGTTTGGGACCATCTTATTATTAAGCTACATTTATTTCTGGTCAATGTTTTGCTCTCACATTAACGTTTTCTAAAGCTATATTCATTCTTAATAATTGATACCTTTCCACCACTACCTCAGGTTTTTATATGGAACAATTGCATCCCCTTTAGCTTTCTTTTTGGTCGGCCAAGGAAGCCAAACTTCCCTAATATATTTCTCTCTTGATATATTCTTTGTTCTCTTGATCACAGTAATAGCTTAGCATCGCCTACAACATTATAAAGTGTGCTTTAAACCCTCAGGGTGTGATTTGGATTTGAAGGGAAATATCTCATTGAGAAAGGGGTGCTTACAGGAATCTTGATAAAAGCATTTTCCCCAATTGTAGACTGGCAAACAAATGCTGATAGCAGTGGTAAAGCCCATGTCTTCCTGCGTACAACAGCTGCCACATTTCCATACAGAATATCTGTCTACCCACAGAGGAGTATCCTATCTGTAGACTAGATCTTGGTCAGTAATGAGAACTTTGTAGAAGCTCCACTAACTATATGTACGTCTAAAAATATATTTACATGTAAATTTAAAAAAAAATGCATGAGGGTTTTGGTTTGGTGTAATTTTTAATTCAAATCCAAACCTTCAGAAATGATAAAGCAATAATTTAAGAGCTTAGGAGCTGGGTTATAGAGGAAGTGCAGAAAATAATTGGAATTTTAATACCAAACCAGCAATAGAAACTATCAGGAAAGGACTCCAGACATAGGGAAGAATATAAGCACCTCAAAAAAACAGAAGTCTAGAACAGAAGCTTGACTACATATGAGGTCAGAGGGGATAGTGAGAAATGCTGCAAGTCAAGCAAATGAAGCTATATGGAAGGTATTTCAGGGTTCTTCTGTCTGAAGACAAAGAAAAGGTCAGTGTTAGACTTTTAAAATACTGAAATTAAATGCACATTGGCCAAAACAAAAATAAAAATTTTAGTTTTGATCTTTAGATTGGAAAAGCACAGTAAGATGAGATGCAAAAGGCCAAATGTTTCCATGTGTATTACCACCTTTGAAGTGGAAGAGAAGTTCGGATCTGGATGTGCTCCTAGCAGAATGCCGTTGTCACCTGGACCATAACTATACTAATATAGCTAGTATTTGCTACTGGTTAGCTAGATCACATCCTAAGTCATCCAGTAGCAGCCTTATCTTTGAGAAATGTTGCCGCATGGATTCAATACTGGGGGACTAGAAAAGATAAATGTGCCTGTTGTCAGAAGGGGGAGAGGAGTCAGGGGCAGAGGGTGCAGTCACCTTAATATTGACATTCAAAAAAAAAACAGTTTGTCAAACAGTTTTTGTGTATCTACAAGGTAATGAAGAGATGAATAATTAAGAATAAATAATGTCAAACTCATTTAATTTCTCTCTATGATAAAGCAGTAGAGCCTGCAAATAAAAACAGAGTGGTAGCTGCCATTTATTTTGACTTGGGTTAAAGGTTTTAATAAGTTGTCTTTTGTGACATTTCCATAAGTAATGCAGATAAGTGTGGTCTAGGAGAACCTAGTATACAGTAAGTGCAAAAATGGATTAGTGTTGCTATTGATTAATTGTCAATGTCATGTTCTCAAAATGAAAAGATAGATTTAGTAGAGTTTCTTTAGTCTGGTTCTGCTTTCTGTTTTTTTACCTCGTGAACTTGATGATAAAGTAACTGGAGTCATTCTGCAGATGACACAAAACAGGGAAGGGACAGTGATGGACATCAAGATCACGTTTCAAAATGATCTTCCTAAACTGGAAACGTTATCTGCAAACCAAAAGGTGAAAATCAGTGCAGATGAAAAGGCATGACACTTACTCATGAGTAAATGATAGCAGTCCTGCAGAAAAGGATTTGCATTTTTTTTATTTGAAAGTACCATACTGATCAAACGGTAATCCTTCCACTGGAATGTACCAGTAAAAAAGTGCAGTGAGTAAATTGAGCAGAGTCAACCTTATCCTCAGCTTAGCATTATCAGTCTCTCTGCTGGATCACTGGACTCCATGAGAGAAGTCACCTTTCAAGGAAGACTAGGATTCCTTGGAGTCTGGACAAAGTCATCGTGGGTGAGCAGAAGTGTAGGAAACATCCCTTGGAGGAAGATTAAACCCCGTGCAGTTCTTCAGCCTGCAGAGAAGACATTAGGAGAGTGTAGAGTTTTTTCTGCAACAGCCTTTTACATAATAGAAAATAAAGAAATAATCTGTTTTGTCAGTGGTGACCATAAGTAATAACGGTTCAAACTCTGCCAAGGATTCATGAAGTAGTGGAATGGATTGGATGAGGAGGTTTTGAATTTCTGTTACTGCTGGGCATTGAAGAGCTGGTTAATCAAATTCATAGCTATAGTTTTTCCCACATTTGTGAGTAAGGTGGGACTGCGTTAAAAATATATATTTCCTTAACCTGTATTTTTGTAAAGATTTCTGACTTAATGACGGCATGGAACAGAAGTATTCAGGTTGAGGGAAGATAACTTCAGCAGTTACGTTTACATACTCTCCTGTCTGAATCTACCTTTCTTGATAAAGAAAATAAGGAAATATTTTCTGCATGATAACAAAAAAAAAAAAAAAAAAGGTCCAAACTGTGGAAATCTTTCTTCTTTCAGGAATATTCTTACCCATATTGGATAAGATTGGATTCAGACATATATGTGATTCAAGAGACATTTCGTTTTGCAATATCTTAATATATTTTTAATGCTGTATGAGGAATTTGAAATCTAGCAGTTGGTGACTTCAGATTAGTTTTAGACAATATATTAGTGCTCCTTAGCTTTCAGGCAGAAGTCTGTCACTCACCTTTCTCTGATTTCAACTTGAAAGGGGTCCCTTCAACATGACTGTAAGGATTATTTTATCCTTCTAACACTAACTTTACTTTCTCCATTTCATCAAGGGTGGCCATCTGTGTTTTTTGCTGTAATCTCTATATACAGAAAAAGCCCTGTATAGCTTAATTAAAAATTCATTGCCATTTTGTTTGACAAAAAGCTAAACAATGCATTAAACTAAATTGTCCATTACACTTTTATTCAAGACAGTGTAATTACATGAAAAATAGCATTAACAGTAAGAACAAAATTTATCATAGGATAGTGCTAATGCATTTATATGCAATGAGAGTAGGTTTAATTATAGTACATTTAAGATTGGTATGCCAAAGGCAATAAACTTTACAGCAACATACAAAAGTTTAATAAGCATGAAACATCGTAAGAACAATGTAGACTAAACCTTTCTTGCATCCGAAAAGCTGAAATGCAAAGAAGTTTTTATTTATTGCCTCAGGTAAAAAAAGTCTGTAGAAACAGATAAGTGATGACAAAGCTTTGATGTTAATAAACCCAAATGGAAGTCAAAAATCAAAGTGTGTAAACGGCTAGGTTATAAAAAGAAAGATGACAGAGTTATACCCTGTAATTAGGTGTAATTTGTGCTTTTGGCACAGCTATTTGTCCTGCATGAATGAGAGGTTGTCTTATGTTTTCTTGTCCCTGTATAATAGAATTGCAGTACTGGCACATCCCACTTCAAACCTCCCTTGATATTTTTTTTCAAGAGTATTTGAAAGCTGCATGCATATTGATTCCCTCTTATGTTAGTATTACAGTCAGTTTGCCATTCCTCGTACTTGAAAATAATCATAAGCTAAGTGTTTGTAAAACACATGCAGCTAGAAACAGAGTAATAATTTTAGTAAAATGCAGGCAAATCACAAAATGAATTTCTACCACAAGTATAAATCACGGAGATACTTACATGTTATACGAGTAAATTACATCAAGACTAGAAAATTAATAATCCAATTTTAATTATTTAATGAGTTGTTCTGTTTAGCAGCTGCGTAATTGGCAGTCTCATCCATATTTTAAACTGTTGTGGAACAAATTGCTCTTAATTAAATAATTTCATTTAGTTGATTCCTGTCTTTGTTTTATGGTGTCTCTCCATGAGACATCAAATTTGCAGTGCTAAAACCAATTTTACAACCATCTTTCTGTGCCACACACTGGGAAAATTTTAAAAGAAATAGTTTCCTGTACTTTCAGTATTGCCAAGAATCTGTGAAAAAGTCTATTGATTCAGAGAAAACTGCTAATTTATTAATAGCTATATATCTGTATAGGTATCAGTTCTTAAACTTTCCTGTTTAGAAATAATTATTGTGTTTTTAGACATGCTAAATGCTCTGTGCCTTTGTGAAACTACCCCATGGTTGGGTTCTGATCTGTGGTTTTAATCTCTGTTGTGAAGTTCACAGCTGTCATTTGATGGGATGTGAAATCCCTGGGCAGAGGGGCCAACCTCTCAGTTGCATGTTCAAGGTTGTAAATCCATGATGAGCACTGCAAGGATGGACTGCTCCAGCAGTGCAAAGCCACTTGCTGAAGCGTATTTCTCTCATATACACAGAAATGCATGAAATGAAATAAAAAATTAGCATACTTTTTACCTTGACCTATATATATTTTTGCTTTGTTTTCAATGTCTGCTTTTTTTTTTTTAACTTGAAATTTGAGCCTGCCGCATTCAGAATATTCTCAAATGAACGCTGCAGAGTGGTTGCATTTCAGCATTCCCTGGTGGCACGAGCTGGCTCTCTGCCTCCTGGCCATAACCTTCTGTCTCCTATTAGATCCTTGCGAGGATGTGTGCTTGCACTGCAGTACTTAAATCTGCCTCTTTCTTTTCACTTGCTTTTCCAGTTCGTGGAGCCTTTTTCATGAATTCTACCTTGGAGGACAAGCTCCGTGGTGGGGAAGAGAGCGCTCTCTTGATTCAGGCATTTCCTTTTCGTTTGGGTCAGGGGGCTGCAGTTTCCCTTCTGGGGTCTGTGTTCATTCAGGAGTGAGGTATTCCTTCCTCCCAGCTGACACTGTCATATGCCTGTCTTCCCTCCAGTGTCATATCCCACTCCTGGAACTGCCGTGGGCTATACTGGGGAAGAGGATTTGCCAAGTCTGTAGCCTCTTCTGCTGTTAAAGGAATAATCTTCTTGTTATAAAACCAGTTATGTAAGTATTTAATTTCAAAGGTCACATTTGGTAAGCTAAAGTGGTTGTCTAAAATTTCTGGAAGCGTATATAAGATATTAAAAAAAAAAAAAAAAAGGCAAATCCCCAGACTCTTAAAACTTCTGCCCATGCTGTCAGTACTTTAAATTAGCTTCAGAAGATTTAAGTGAAAAGCCACAGTATATAAGATGCTACTGAAGTAACTTCCAATCTTATTTTTGAGATTAGGTTGGATTCAGTAGAATTCCTAAACCCACACAGACTGTGATGGGAGCACAGCTTTCAGCAGAAAGTCAGCAGTAGTCCCGTGGTCTGGTAGTTTCATATGCAGCTGCCTGCAGACAGACTATAAAATATTTTCCACGTCACTAAGTGATTTCTGTAGCCTTAAAATTTTAGGAAAAATTCAGACGAGCTGATATGCTGTGTATATTCAACAGGTGCCAGAGGTGCACATTCTTCTGCCTTATCTGAAAAACCAGTCTGTCTTTTAAATGCATTCTGATCAGTTTGGGGTTTATCTTTTCTGATAAATACGATATTTTGTAAGTGACGCAGTGATGTGTATTTGTCGTTTAATCTCAGAAGTCAGAAAATGCCAGTGTCCAGGGCAGCTCTGTAAGTGTGGTACATGCTGATCGGTTACTTAAAGGCTTTTTGTTTTCCTCTTTTTCTCCCACTGAGCCCCACTTTTTAATTTGATCTGTAGCCTCTAAGCTGCATTTTCTATCTGCAGTGGAATGAAAAGATTTGACCTGTACTTCTCTGATAAGTCAAGTGGTAGATCTGTGCTCCAAATGGTTTAGCTCATTATCTTTTCTCCTGCTAACATTGTGAGTTAAGCATTCCCAGACAGACTTGTTTAAATCTGTTTCTTGGGCCCAGATATATGCTAACAATTGTCGGGATTCTTGATGTGCCAGCCCTCATTAAGAATTAACGTGATTTTGGAGCTACTGGCAGTGCCCTCTCCCAGCAAGTTGACAACTCACATTTAGTTAGCAAAATCAATGCTAAGTTTTCTAAAGCCTGCAGTCCATAGTCGTAAAAATGTGCTTTAGCTTAGGGTCGGTAATTCTCTCTCGATGTTTCTGACCATTATTTGCTTTCCTCTCTTGCTTCCGCCTTTTCCCCACTTAATTTTAAATTTAAATTTAAAAACTTTCCAGATCTGCCTGAGCTGAGGTCCTTGCTCTCGAGCATCCCGTGCCAGGTTTGTTGTTCCCCCAAGCCATCTCCCGCACCAGTGGGCAGAGGTGGGGCTGCGATGCAGGCGGGACGTGGACCTCCCTGAGCCCGAGCAAAGCCCTGGCCCCGCTTGTAGCAGCTCACAGCCTTGCAGTGAGGCAGGGCAGAAGAGCACAGAGTCATTTAGGCTGCAGAAGGCCCCTAACAGCATCGAATCTCCACACACCATTGCTCTGCGACTCTTCAGGTCAACCCCAGATGTCTGGTGAATCTGTATGGCTGTTGAGGGATGGCTGATAGTTTATTTGGGACTTCCAAGTAGTCTTCCTATGAAGAATTTCATTTGTCTTTTAATTGCCTGAATTCATTATGTTGTGGGGAAAAATCTGAAAATTCTTCTTTTGAAGTTTTCTTTCTGTTTGAGGTAAATGAGCTTGTGAGATTTCTGTCTGTCTATGATATATAAAAATAGAACTATTTTTGCTGGATATCAAGTGGAGCCATTTCAGATTAAAACGCAATCAATTTTGAATTAAGAAGGTTTTCTCTTTTATTTTGTTCCCAAAACTTGGTGCAGGAAGTAGATACTTAGAAGAGTACCTTGCTATGACTTCTGCTGTTCAGAAAAAAATAGCAGTACGTGCATCTGAAGTGGTGGTATTTGACAGCTGTCAAATTTTCTAAATTTGTGTATACACAATATGACAGTAATGTACTCTGTTAAAACTGATTATTTCAAGAGTCTTATTCTGTTGAGGTACTGCTACTCATTGAGAACTGGGAAGATGCTTTAAGGTGAAGGAAGAATTGGGCTCCATGTATGCAGATTGTAGCTTTGCTTAGACACTTAAGTCAATGCTTAAATATATATATATATATATACACTAATTAATCCAGGTGTGGATTTTTTGATACCAATAGTAAGACTTATATGCAGATTAAAACTAGAATAATGGATAAACTATCTTTTTTCAAATGTTTTACTGTAATTATGTTAGATTTATAGATAGGAAAATATTTCTTTCTACTTGTTCTCTGGAGTCTAAATCAGTTCTGGAGTCCTTTGTCTCTTTGTGGTGGTCTGCTTTTGCTTTTGTTTTTTTTTTTAAGCCATTAATTTGATGGATGACAAAGTCTTGGCTTTGTTTAAAGTGTAATAACATCTTTATTTGTGAATGTATGGGGATGTTATCATTTGGAAATGACGGAAGACAGATTTGTGTTCTTTAAAGCACTTTTGTTCCCAATGATAATTACTTTTGTTTGAAATGGTACTTCCAGAGAGCTGCTAGGTCAGTGGCTGCTATTGTCATGGCAAGTCGGTTCCCTCTACAGGGTGATGATTGCTGCAAATCAAACCTGCTTAGGTAATGGTACCAAGTAGTTGGGAGCTGCAGTACTCGGCCCAGTCCAAGGAATTAGGGTGTTCACTGCTGAAGAAGCCTCAGCTGCTTTAGGCCCAAGAACTGAAGGTGTGTGCTCGAGGAGACTAGCAGAAGCTGCCCAGGTGATTCAACAGTAACTAATTTTTTCCACTTCTGATAACTGTGGATTTGATAAGTAAAATTTAATGTCTACTAGTTACATTCAAATTTTTATTAGGATAGTTTTCTTTTTTCTTTTCAGTTTCTTTTTTTCTATGATGGTATTAAAGTAGCACATGCTAGGTGTGCATTTGCATTAGATCAAGTAGTAGAAAACGTGCAATAAATGTGTATTTGAGTAAGGATACATTTGATCCTCTTAAAGTTTTAGATATGGCATTGTATAGTTGAGATATAGTTGAGTTTTTCATAAATGATTTCAAAAAAATCACAATACATGTTTTGGGGCAGAAAAGAAAAAAAGCATTTTTGAAACAATTAGGGAAAGGTAAAGGAGAATTTTGGGTGATGTGAAGTATCCTTCCAAATAGCATAGCTATTTTTTAATGTTTCAGTGAAACTAAAGATTTGAAATGAAGTTATGCAAAAACAAAATGTGATTGATTTCAGAACATTTCTGTACAAAAAATTTTCAGTACGAAGCAAAATCAATAAACTTCTATTTATATTTCCTCTATAAGTGTGTGTTCATACTTCCATATCTGAACCAGCTGAGGAAAAAAAGGCAAGAAACTAGCATTTCAACATTGTCCCAGTAATGTCTGACATGGAGGAGACACCTACATAATTCAGGCTAGGTTAGTGTAGTTGTTTCACCTGCTCAACCTCTGGCTTTCCTGTTAAGAATGTTAACAAAATGGCTAGGTTTTCTTTGTTTAAATAAAAATGAATCTTTAAGATTTAAAAAAAAAAAAAAAAGAAAGAAAGAAAAAAAAAGGATAGATATCCTGTCCTGGTTTTAAAAGCAGAATCTTTTGTACAAAAATTGTACTACGCTTTATTCAGTAGAGTGTAACTTGGCTTTCTCGTGCTTTGATGTCACTGTTCTCTGTTTCCAGACTGTGACCCTGAATACAGTAAAAACTTACTGATAATAGTCCTTTCAGAGACCTTTTGTTTGTTTTCGTTTTGAGAGATTTTTTTCATCATTCCAGAGAGCAAGCATCTCTATTCATCTCTGTCATTGCACCTATGCCTGTAGTTCAGTGATTTATAATCTCCAAAGTCTTTGGATAGAAGCCTAGTAAGTTCTCACAGGATTTTTGCATCTGAGGTTATGATATTTAAGTCTTTTCTAAATCAGCTTTCAGAATTAGCATTTTACTCAGTTCCTTATGTTTGCCGGTATTAAGTCTGCCATCAGTATTCTATTCTGCTTTTTAAAACAGCAACAAATTTTGTCCCCTTTAATGGAGTGAGAACAGCGTTATATAATTGCTGTTGGGTTTAGCTCAAATTTCTGGAGTGCACCACAAAAAATCCTCGCCTTTCTGTGGCCATTGACAATGTCGAGGAAAATGTAACGACCTTGATGATTTCTAACAAACGAGGGTTACTTACGGCAAGGCAGCACTGCTGAATTAGATGCTATATTCCAAGCCTGCTTGTAAGTCTTCACAAATCCTATCACAATGGAAGCCATGGAGTAACAAAAATATTGTGAAACAAATGCCTCCTGGGTGGCTAATTATTGGCATTCTTTCCTTTTTACTCAAAGGGAAGCTCTGTATCTTCCCTGTAAAATGCTGTCTGACTTGAGAGCAAGAATGCTCAGGGGTGGGGAGCTGGAATCTCTTCTGTGGTTTATTTGTGAGGGATTTCTTATTTATGCTTTTATTTTATCCAAAAAAAAGTTCTTATAAGGAAGTGCATTAAATTCTTACTGTCACAAAGGACTGTTAATACCTTGGCTTTCCCTATTAAAATATCATGTAAACAATTATTGCATTATTTGTGCTGGTTCGTGGATGTTGTTCCAGTTTGAAATAAATGTTGAAATCAGAGGAACGGTTAATACACAACCTTAATTTAACATATTTTGTTTAGATGAACTAATGGAGTGAGAGGGCTTCTCCATTTATTATACTTTCTTTTTAAGTGGATGCCAATGCTTTTCTGCTGATTCGAAGTACAAATTTGTTATGTTATTGTTTATTGTGCACTGTAAAGGTTGCAATTATTTCCTGCGGCTGGGCATTCCTGTATTAGCTTGATTATTGAATGTCTCAAATGCCACAATATTAATTACTAAGTGACAATGGTGTAATTGCATACTAATCTTCATGGAAAGTGGCAGTTTCAAAGAAGGAAATAAGTAAAGGCCAGTCTAGCCACCTCCAGGCCGACAGAGGAAGGCATCATGTTATAGGGGCATTTCGATGAGTGTGGAAAATGAGGTCCTCAAAGCTGAGCCAGATTTAGAAACATGATAGAAAAGAAACTCTTAAGAGTCTGAATTTGAGGGAAGAAAACCAAGTTTCCCCAAAGTGTGCTTTGTTTATCTTGGTCACTAAACCCTTTCTCACTCAATTTTTAATTCCGTAGGCCATGGCTGGTGACCCATTAAGTTAATTACCCTACAGAATCTGGAGGAGTGAGCAGTGCCTATCTCTGGTGCTACCCTCACAGCCTTACTTTCTATTTTTGGTTTTCTTCAATTGCGCCGAGCTTCCTAGGAGATTAGAAATTCATTATTGTACATCTGTTCTTCCTCCTTTGTGAAACCTGTCAGTCCAATATTTTGATGGGGTTATGATTTAGGGGAAGAGAGGATTTATTGTTAGGGAAAGGAGAATCTGTTGGTTTCTGGCCATGCTGCAAACAGGTTTTGTTACAGCCTTTTCCTGTCAAGATTTTCCACCCTCCTCTGGAGACGTAAAGCAAAAAAAGACAGAGATCCAGCATTTCTGACGTTACAGAAGCGAAGTCTGGATGTGCTTCTCACAGCTTTGCTATGTATTCTCAGCTTTCAGGGAGCTTTTCATTATTACTTTTCCTAATGGAGAAGAGGAGTTTTTTCCTGCATGGTAACAAATGTTTTGTCTGATTCCATGAATGCACAATACTTGTCCTAAATCTGTTTAAAAATAAATAATAAAATCCTCATATGTTTTATCAGAAAAGCCTAATGACCCAAGTCTGATCATGGCACTGGCTCATTCAAAACTGCACCAAGGGAAGAGAATTCAGCTGTAACTTTCACCAGGAGAAATAGTTCACTTCATCAAGAGCAAGTTGGCAGAGCAACCAAAACCTATTACAAGCAGCTACTGAAAGTCTTAGAATTTCTTATTTCCATGTTTTTGGAATTAATGAAGAAAAAGGGTTATAATGCAAAAGTAATTGAGTAGTTTAATCATGAAATATGAAAGTAAAAAGCCTCCTTAAGTCAGCCAGTGGCTTACAGTATTTAAAAATCCATAACTAATTACCAGGAATTCATTTTTAAGACTATTAGGATTAATTTTCCCTCTTCTCTTAACAGTGTGTATCTATGTGTGTGTCTGTGTTTGTATGTATCTATATATAAATAAAAGTATCGTTGCTTGTGTAAATGATTTGTGAGTATATTTTAGTTAAGGCTGGTTCTCATTAATCTCAGAGTGCTGCTTAATAATCAGTCTTGTAATTTTTTTATATGTTAATAAAAGTGAAATAGATTCTCTGATCTGTACTTAGTATAAATCCACTGACTTGATCTGAGCTTTCTGATTTACACTGGCATCACCCAATTCACAAAGGGAGCAGAGGAGAGCAAAAACTGTGAGGAGGCAGATGGGACAAAACAAAAATGTTTCACAGTCACCTTGAAGATTGAATAAGATCAGAAAGTTGGCTAGGGAAATCATGCTCCCTAGCCTGACCTTGGAATGCAGAATGTTAGGAAAATACAAAACTAGGAATTGGTATGGGCTATGTCATTTTTAGAGACACCAATCTGTGTATATATAGTGAATATCATTTTTATACTTAATTTTCAAATGTGGTAAAGCAACTCGGTGAAGAAAGCACGCTAAAATGCTTTTTTTGGAAATGAGATTGTCAAATTATGCTTAATGCCTGTTTGCTTAAGCTCTGGTTAAACTAACTGAACATAAATACATCCTTAAAGCTGAGCACAGATTTAAGTGTTTTGTCAAATGGAACGAGAATTAAACAAGTTTTGCGTGTGTTTAAATGTTCTGATCTGCTGTGGTCTACTAAGTCCTGTTACCTGTATTCCTGGGTCTAATAATAACACGGCATGTAGGGTCAAAGACGTTTGGCTTTAATGTCCTATGTTCTCTTCACAGTTTGTAGCAGTAGGTTGGCTTTGTAGTATTAAAAAGCAGAAGTGGAAACCTAGCTAAGTGTGTGGTATTTCCATAAACTGCTGTCCTCAACACTTCTCAACTAAATTATCATCATCAAACACCAGTATTTGCAGAGCTAAGTACAAAATAAGTTACTGAGTGAAAATAGAAGAATTTAATACCACTTCCAGTGTCTTTGGCACCTTAAAACCTTCTCTCCAGAAAGAAAATTTAAGGAGTTTGGATTGCACAAGAGCATTTGAATTTTAGGTGAGGGCTGACATGGGTAAATGGTCCAGTTTAATTGCTTGGACAAATGGGGTGAAGAATTGGCGTGTAGTTGGCAGCACATTCACAGGAAACTTGAACAACTAATAATTTGAAGTTCAGGTGAATAATATTGTTCCTTCAAATATTAAACTGATAAAATGATGCCATTTATTGTGTTCTCTCTCTGTGTGTATGTATGTATATAGAATGCAGTACACATGTAGTATTGTTTGTGTGTATATACATAAATATATGTATGAAATTATGAAATCATGAATTGGAAATATACTTTTCTTCCAATAATTAATATTATTAAAAATTATTGAGTAAGTTTCATCTCCCCCCCTCCCCTGCCCTTCTCCCTTCCCAAGTACTTTTATGCTCTGGTATCACTAAATGTATCTAATTCAACATAGGGCAAGTACTAAAATCACGATGATTCCTTTATAGAAGTAACATAACTCTCAAAGTACTGATGATTTGTGGAGTAGAAGGACATCTTTTTATTTTTAATGGCAGCGTTTTCCAGATTCTTAATAGGAGCAAAAGCTCAGTTAGGAACAAGACATTTAAAATATTCTTAGTAGAAATAACTAATTCAAGTGGATGCATATTGTGAAATACGGTGTTTCACTTCCTCCCAGTCTTGCTTGTAGCTGCTATTGATCGTTAAAAGTTATAACAAATTTCACAGCTGCTGCTGCTGAGTTAACTAAGGTAATAGCCTGTGTTCAGCTGTAAGTGCACTCTCCCTGTCACCTTCGCTTGCAGCATTTTAAATTCTAGTTAAACATTATTATACTTGTGACACCCTGTGGCAGCGGGAAGCCATTGCATATTATGTATTGCTGCGGAAGACGTATTTTGGACATCCTTTTTGGGGCAGAGCCTTTACTTTTCAAAACTAGAGTGACTGCAAACTACATTTGGCCTCCCAAAGCATGTGTACCCCTCAATGACATGGGTAGGTGTCAAGTTTATATTCAGCATCCTATGTTTTACAAATAAACGTATTTGCTGGGCCAAACAAACGTGTTGTATTTTGCCTGTCTTGCTTTGAAACAGCTTCTTTATCACTGATGCTTCAGAAACCCCTTTCTGTCTGTGTACACAGTGTCTTTCCAAGAAAGCAGTATTTCTAAAAGGCAGGGTATTCATGTAAAATTATTGCTTTTGTCATAAACCCTTGAAATTATTTTGCACCTTATAATAATAGATGTTGTACTATCAACTAAGCAAGCAAGGAGCTAACAAGACCCCAGAAGGACAGACCAGAGTGTTATATGGGCTTTAAAACCGTTATACTTACAGTGTTTTTCAGGGATTCCTCGAAGGAGATCAGGATAAACACTTCTGTTGCATGTTGGTAGACAGTAGAGGATGGGACAGTGTGGACAACTGTTATCGCATTTTGAAATATTAACCATAATGTTTGCATCTCTCCACTGTAAAGAAGCATTTCTCCACAACGCCATTTTTTGCTGAAACAATGAGTTGGCCTATCAAAATGTTGTATCCACATCTGCTGATGACTGCTCTATTTACTGGTGATTTACTGATTTTTGCTCTCTATCAAAACCAGCAGAAATGTGAGTAGTATGCACCTTTATTGTCTTAATGTTAAACCCTGATACAACTGTTAAGCCCTGATACAACATGGTGAAATACCTGGCAGTTTTTGCCAATAAATACATAGCTTGGGCAAAGGACAGATAAATTGTGAAATTGTATTTATGTATCCAACTGCACACAAAGAATATACGCGTACGTGTGCTTTTAGGAGCTGGGGCAGCAGCTGTGCCCCAGCAGTTGCATGGGACAACGTAAAAGTTAATGTGAGTCCGAAGTCACAGTTTCCAGGTAGCTTCAAGAGCTTTGCTGAGAGATAAGGTTACTCCACGTTTTTCTTTACGAGCCCACTTCCAGTTGTTCGTAAGTGTCAAAAAACCTGTTCTCCCTGAAATTCTCTGTGCCGGGAGTCAGCCTTAAGCTGACTTTGTTTGAAAATGTTCAGTGAGGATGAAATGGAGAATACAGGCACCGTCAGGGAAGACTCTAGGTGCAGAAGACAGGCATGGGGCAGGCCCTGACTGGGAGGTGGAAGGAGAAGAGCAGCTGCTGAGGTGGGAGCTCCAGGGTTGGCAAGTGGATTAGCAAAGGGGAAATGGGGCTGCAAGGGGACAGTGCTGGAAAGTCCAGTCTGGGCACCTTCCTCTGCTGTCTGTAAAATGGAAGCAGTGGGGTTCTGTTCGCAGTCAAGGTAAGATGCTATTGAATCTATCAGTGGCTGCCTCGGCCAAAATGGCAGAGGCCTGTGCTGTTGTGAGAGCGAACTTAGTGCCGTTACGGAGTGAAGGTGGTGCTACGCAGCTGTGTAAGCTTGGGGTTTTCAAGTGTATTTCAGAGCGATGAGACAACCGAGAGAACTTCTAACGTCATATCACTACATTATATGTAGAAGCGGGAAGGCTAAGTTATGACTGAACTATGACTAATAATTAAGGTAATTTCCTGAGTCCTTGATTATGTGACTTTAATGTTCTGCAAAGTGGAGCGTTCAGAAATAGTGCCACCGAAAGGTTAAGAAACATAGGTACAGTATGAAATGTAGTGAGTAGAAAGGTGAAGTAGCCCATGGCAAAGCTTGGTTTAATTGGGGTTTAAAAAAAAAATACCGAAGAGATGATGAGAAGATGGCACTATGCAAAACATTGAGCACAATTCTTAACCTTAGCTGTTGTTTTGAAGTGAAATTGGTAAGCACTGAGTGTTAACCCCCTTAAAAATAGAAGTAGCAAGGGTAGTTTTGTGACATGCAAGGCAGATCTAGGGGATGACTTCATGTTTGAAAATTTGAACAATGGGATTGGAAGAAATGGTGCAAGGAATGAGGTAGGGAGAGGAATTACTGTGAACGGAGAAGGGGCTGGGTGTGAGCCGTGGCGTTCCCACAAAGGTGGGTAAGCATCCAGGAGTGGCTGTAGAGGTCATGATGGAGCTGCAGATTGAATTATTCAAAAAAAAGGTTAGTGGCAGAAAGGTAATAAATGCTTCAACATACCAGGGTGTTTGATGGCACAACTGACAAAGAGGAGCTCAACCAATTAATGAAATAAGACAGGAGTGCCATGGTAATGCGTGCTATGGGGTCAGAGGAGAGAAAAGTGTGTGCCTGTACTGCAGGGGGTTCGCTGGGCCGCCTGTGGTAGCGGCCTGCTCTCTGACCACCACTGGTGTGTTGGGCAGGACTGAGCCAGACATCTCCAGCTCGGACTTCCCCAAGCTCCATGACTTGACCTTTGCTTACAGAACAGCTGGTACATACCTAGCTTTTTATCGCTTTGTACCTTGCCCACCTCTCCTGCTCTCTTTGTCAAAAATGTTAATGCATCGTTGATATGAAATAGTTGTATGGCAAAAAGAGTGTTTGGGAACAAAGGCCACTTCACATTAAGGTATAATTAAGAGTGTTAGTTGGTTGGTTGTGTATTTTGCTGCCTTTTGGGATATGATTTATATCTCCAAAGAGTAACCAGTCTACTAAAACCTACATTTCTCGTTCAAAAATACTTTGTTATTATAACTCCATTCTAGTTTTGGTCATCTAATTTTGTTGTTGGTTTTGTTGTTGTTTTGTTTTTTTTGTGTGTGATTTTTTTTTTTTAGGAATATCACACCACAAACCTGCATTTTCCCTGTGTTAGTATGCTGTTTTATACAAAAGACAAATTCAGACTACGATTAAATCCTTCACTAAGAAGAGCTTGTTGTTAAAACCAAATAAAGGAAAGACTACAGCTGTTAAAAACAGTGGAAGAAAGGATTTATAAGCTATAGTTAGTTGTGTTTGGTCCCTACACTTTAATCTGGTTTTCCCATTTGGAGACTTGCAACTAACTCCATTAGGCTGATAAGTCTTGTGCAAGTGGGAAATGCAGAGTTGTAAAGCAAAAGTTGTAGGCTAGGTTGCTACATTGAAGGAGAACTTGCAGGAGCCTAATTTGTTGCTTTTTCATCCTGAATGTAGATTGATTTAACTGTCATTGGGATTAATTTTCTCTAATAAGCAGAAGAGTGTATTCTGTGGCAGGAATATACAGGTTTTCATCTTACTTTGTTAATGCAATTTACAATCACTTTTTCTGCTGACAAGTACAGTCAGATGAGAAGGTTTTACCCTTTTTCTTCCTAAATATGTATTTTCATATGATAGTAAGTGCGCATAGGTGCATTATCTGATGATATAGCTGTGATGTCAGCTTTTCGTATGACGTCGTAATCACATGAGGCGTTCCTCAGATGTGATGAAAACTAAGGGTGACTCTAGAGCAGTTGCTCTGAATGTAACGTGAAAATGTCATTTAGACAAATTAAGAAAAAAGGGTTGTTGGTACCTTCAGGGCAGAAGGACACATTAGTAGGGATTGTTACTGGCCAGTTTTGTGCAGGGGAGCAAACAGTGAGGTGCACCTGTGGTTAACATGAGGTGGTGCATGGAGGTCTGCAAGGGTCATAAGAGCAGTGTCGGTAATTAGCATCATTCTGTTTAGCGTACAGTAAAATTACAAATCTTAGTTCACAAGCGTATTTTCTGGAAATACTTTGTAAGTATCCTTTGAAGGTCAAGACTGAAGGGTCAGAGATGAAAGAGCTCTGTTTTGCATTTTGTTTGTTTTGAGAAATGGTCTGCTGGCACCTGGCTGCTTCTGTTTTCAGTGTCGTGAGTTTGTCCTGCTGTGCATTGGTTAGCGCGCTTCATTTTATGGTCTCCATGAAATCATTTGTTGCATTTGGTATGTACTCATAAAAGAAGTGTGAACTGTGATTCTGTACTGGGAGGTGTTTATAGTGGTTATTGTGGAGACAGTGAGAAGGTTTGTTAATTCTTGCAAGGTCTTGTTCTGTTCCACAAACCACTGGAGATTTGCTACTGATAATGAGTTAGGTAAGCCGAAAGAAGTCATAAGAATGGGGTTTGGAGAAAATACCTTCCATTATACACCCTTTTCCCAGCCCATATTAGTTTTTCTCTGATGCATTTTGCCCTGCATGGAGTCCAGCATGGGTCAGCTTGGAAGGTTCGCAGGAAGAGCGTGGGGTAGAAATCCTCTTGTGCTGCAGGACGTCCATGTCCTGCACAGAAACACGATGGAAATGCTCTTGTTGGACAAATCCTGCCCTTCAGTTGGCAAGGGTGTAAGGAGGAGCTTAGAGCAGACATGGTAAAGTTGCTGGGTTTATGTAGGCAAGTGTGCTGTGCTGCTGGCTCTTTGCACGGGGGTAGCGAGGCTGTGGCAGAGGGTGGCCTGGTGAGAGGAGGCAGATGTCCCTACAGCAGACATCAGTGAGGTTTGTGTTTCTGATCCAGGTGATGGGAGAAGTCACGTGTGCGTGACTTCACGTGTGCCTAATTTTGCTGGAGCCATTACAAGAAGGCCACTCTTGAGGTAGTCCATTCAGAAATGGCACATTGCAGGTTTGTTCTGGGGACTGCGGTAAGAAGAAAAAGACAGTAATTAATGTGCGATTGGGCTAGTGATTTCTGTGCCTTAGAGTGTGTGAAAGATGTCTTTTGCAGAAGGGGTAAGAGAAGAGGGAGACTGCTTTACAGTAAGTCTTGGGTGCCAAGAAAGTGACTCCATCCCCAAGGAGCACTCACACACTACTGCATGTCAGATAACTTGGCTTTTCTGAGTCCTGCTGGAAATCAGCTGTGTATTACGTTAAAATCTGAACTTAGAAAGAAAAAGATTATTAGTAAGATGCAATATATTTTCAGTCGGTTGCATAATCTTTTCTTGTTGGAGATATCTTTAGCATAATTACTTATTAAATCTTGAGAGCTACCTTTATTTCATGTCTCTTCAGGGAAGGCTATGTTAAGTCACAGGATTTCTTTTACTTTTAGTGTTGCTTTCCAATGATTTAGTGTTGAATAAGATTATGGACACTGATTCTGCTATTGTATAGTTTTAGGCATGAAGTAACCTCTAATAAAGATGTACGTTCTGATAGCTGTGAAGCTCAAAACAGGTGAATATTATTAACTGGTGTTTTACATTTTTCAGCTATCAAATTGTATCAAGTACTGAAAGATTTTGTTTAAATTACTTTGTAAATAGCTGTTAGAGTTGGGCTTTTTGGAAGGCTTTTGTGGGTGTCTAAAGATTAATAATCACAGAAATTTTTAAAATAGCTGGCTGGCTTATTTCTAGCATGCTTTCTTTTGCAGATGGCTTTTGAAAGCATTCTGTATTTAAAACCCTAGCATGGATTTAGAATGGCTTTGAAATAGTTTTCAAGGTGGCAGAATAGAAAGTGTGTGATGTGACTAGTTAATCTCTAGCTGGGGCCAAGGGTTCTTTTTACATAATCCCATCATTCTTGCAATATGTTAATGCAATGTACCTAGTGGCTGAGTAGCAATTGCAAAAAAATTACCATTAACCAATCCCCCATAATTTAGGACCAAGCGTACAGTGTTATTTTTGAGGAGCCTTGTTTTTGGTGAATTTAAATGCGTTCCTCCTTTTTTTTTTAATCATTTTTTTACAGATAACGATTAGGCTAACACCATCCTAAAGGTGAAATTACATATATTATATATAGCATTCATGTTCCTTCTGCTAACTTTTATCAGCTGGTAGGATAAACTGAATCATCAAAATCAGCAGATGCAACACACTATTTAAAGACATACATATTCTATTTCATTGTAAACAAACCAAAACAAAAAACACACCTACTTCTAATATAATTGGGATCATTTAATAAATGTTTGCTTTGGTACAAAAGTACAATTTTCAACACCTTTCAGCCTTGACTAACTTTTAATAAAAGTTGTTTTGCCATTTTTTTTTCTGTAAATGTAAGTCAAGATAAATAGGTTGAAAATTGTCAAAAGAAATCCGCCCTACCCTTAAAAATCAATTCTACAAAGGTGATTGAGTTTGTGCTTTTCTTTTCAAGATCAAACTTCCTGTAATAATTCCCATATAATCCCTGTGTAGTTAAATAGCCCAGTAGTCATAACATGCTTGAAATGTATGCAAAGCATCAGCCCAAAAGTTTAACTCTTAATAACAGAAGGATCAAAGGACTTCACTGACATGATTTTTTTGAAAAATAAAACACGATACAGACATAAATGTTAGTCTGAGTAAAAGGCTTTTAAAGCATGCATTTTGGATATTTTATATTGTAGATTAAAACCAGTTCTCCTTGTCTCAGCCAAAGAAAGAAATCTCATACACCTTCGTTGTTGTAAACGAAATGCTGTCATCTCAGTTTGTTCACCAGTTGATAGGTCTCTGCTAGAGAATGATGGCTCTGAGGAAAGGGAGACAATCTGTGACATGCTTCTTGTTTCCCCATGTGCAAAAATAAAATGTGCATGCTTAAAAATGTTCTTTGATGTCTTTAAAAGGAAAAAAAATCTCTAACAGGGGGATCTTGTATGTTTTTAACTTGCCATCTAACTCAGAATGATTAAGTAAACTTCCTTTGAAACTAACTATGTTGCTGTAGGGTACTGAAAATAATGGAAACTACAATATCCCATTCGTAATTTGAGTGAATTATAAAGACAGCTCAATGGCTTTTTCCTGTACTGAAATTTGTATTTAGAGAGCCCGTTGTGTGGGCTTACATAGTTGGCTTCTGTTCTTCAGACAACTCTAAGACGAACTAGATCACAAAACTGCTTGAAAAAGCTGACTGTAAGCAGCGTCCTTTTTTTTTTTTTTGATTCATTTTAAAATTGACATGCTGTGCCTATAGCAAGTTTGCATCCACTTTTCACAAGCTATTGTTCTTAAATGTCAAATTATTAAAATAACTTCTGCTGTGGTGAAGTGTATTTTGCCTCAGTTCTTAAAGATGTTAAATCTCTATAAGCTTTCCACATCAATAAATTAATATTCTTTCTTTTTCATGCTAATCCAATGTCAAGTTTATGCTTTAATATTTAAATTAAATATTTCCTATCAAACATTCAGAAAGTCATCTTTCAATGGGAACTGATTCATCACTGTACATGTTAACTTTACTGTTGATAACATGGAGAATAGGATTTTTTTTTTTCTGTTTTACCAAAGAATACATCACACATAGTGTGGTTAATTGCCAGGTTTTGTAGTTTAGTAAGGTGATGTTCCAGTGGAGCACAGTGTTTTATCCTTATAAATAGGGGTAGTGTGTGAAGAGTCCTAACAATGCCCAGGTACAAAAACATCTGCAAGAAAGAGAGGAAAGGATGCAAATTGCTCGGAGTTCTTCATTTGAAATGATGTTATGTTTTTATGTACTTGGAAGGAAAGACAGTGGTGTCTGTCAGGCACATGAGTCTGATTTTTACTTTTATCTTCTAATTTTCCAAGCTGAGACTTTGACATTCAATCCTCTTTTCATGGTGTTTTTGAAAAATTACTATTATACTTCATGGATATTTAGCTTGGCTTCTTGTATTCTTCAGAGGGAGGAACACTAGTTGCGCATCCATCAAAACTAGAATCTTAATCTTTTTTTCTTTCTCCCCCAGTTGCAGGAGATTCAGAACACGTCGAGCTCATTTGTTAACCTGCCCAGCAGCCAGGGGGAGGCACACAGTGCCTGGAGGGGCTCTGTCCTGTGGCTCTTCTGCTCCTGACCCTTTCCCAGTGCAGGACCCGTCACCCACCCCCTGGCATCAGCCCACGCCAGGTCCCAGAGTGGCGGATCCCCTGAGTAACTGGGATCCAGGGTTTGGAAAGCCTTAAGATAAGCATGCAAGGGGAGGGACCTTTTTACCTGCATACTGTATCTCTTACTAAGGGGATTAAGGCTTGGCTCAGCTAGATCCTGGGAGGTTTTTTCCTTAGTTCTATAAACAAAACTTTCCCTCTTGGTCTGTTACAGGAATGACTTTTTATATTCCTGTTCACAGATTTGGAGAAACTGAATATGCCAAGAGACCTGCAGTTTTAGATAAAGCATATCGTGCAACTAATTGCTTGGGAGGAATGGAGTTAATGAAATAGAAAACACACGTTACAGTGTTTCTGATACACAGTATTTGCCTGCGTCTTCTGTGAACGACTGGCAGACTGAGATCAGTTCCCTTTCAGAGGACAGGAGAATGATCAAAGCAGGGCCTGCAGTGCCTGTAAAATCTGTTATCCTGCGACAATTGAAACCACCAGCACGAGAATGTTGTGGTTAGGTCTCACTCATCGGCTACAAAAGCAGATTTTCCTGTTTCCTACATGCAGCAGTTGCAGAGGAAGTTCCTGAAGCACAGAACCCATGAAGATGCACTGCTCAAAATAAAAATTCTTGCTTGCAAGGAGTATACGTATATTCTTCATTGTGTCACTGTATGTGAAGTTCAGTCTTATTTGAATGTTAAAAAATTAATCTTTCAAGCAGGATATTACACTGGTTTGACGTTTGAGGCCACAGAGATTTGAGTTGTTTTAGCAATAACCACATCATTTCCATATACAAAAAAGATTTTCCCAAATGATTTTGTGATAAATAAAAGATAAGTGAATTGTACTATGAAACATTATTTCAGTCTGATATCATATTATCAGCCCATCTGGTTATATTTGGAATATACTTTACTGGTGTTGATGAAGCTATGCTGTTACTTAACATATGCTGTTTTCTTTCCCTCCCACTACTTTTTCGGGGCTTTTTCCATCAAAATTCTTCTCTCTAGTGGTTTTTGTACTAATAAGTTAAATACCTGATTCCATTTGAACATAGCAGCTATCTTTCTATAGTATTATCATGTAGGAATTTGATATGTTATTTCTTCCATGCTGGGAAGAAAAAAAAAAAAAGTGGTAACTTCAGATACAATTCAGTGCAACTAGGGCTTGTGTACTTCCCCAGTACAGAAAGGCCAGGGAAATAACCTTTGCATTTGTATGTCTGCAACTGAAAAGGAAAATGGGCACTTCAGCTTTTCTGTGCTCTGTTTTAAAAACCCAGCAACCTGTGTTGAATTCACAAGATTTCAAAATACTGTACAGATAATGTGTTTTATGAAAGGAGAGTTGAGATAAAGCTTTAGAAAATGCTGGGATGGGTCCCTTCGTTTCTTAAGCAGGGAGATGGGTAGAGTAAAAAATCAGCATAGCATAGGGCCTGGGCATTTTGAAGGATTGTGGAGATAATTTGTAATTTGAAACTCTTTCATTTGTATTCTCAGAGAAATCCAGAGGTAATGAAAACTGCTAACACAATGAGTTTTGTTAAATTTATTAGAAACAAGAGTAAGAGCCCTTAAGACTGCTTTGAAGTTTTGCTTGCACACAGTATAGCATCGTGATAGCCATCAGGTGTAACTGGGACAAAAGGGACTTTGATCTTCTTGTCTTTCCAGAGTGGACCACCTTTTGAGGCAGGATCTCAGCTCTTCCAGCTAACAGATGCTTGGAGAAGGGATTAGCTTCAAATTCATTTCAAATTTCAAGTTTGTGCTTTCTTATTTCAGACTTTGTGCATTATAACTGCATTGCCAGTGTTGTAACTGAAGATTTAACTCTTTGCTTTGCTAAAATAGAATTTGTGGTTTTCTGCTTTGTTTGCACAACAATTTAAAAAAGAAACTGTTCTTAGAGAAACATATGTGAGTGATAATGTAGCAGAGTACAGAAACACTGAAATAGCTGCCTGACACTTATGTCCACTCTCAAAGCAGACTCAGTTTTGCTGAGTATTCAAAACTCAGCAAAATTGGTATTCACATTCTCAGCACTCACGCTCATGGGCATATCCATCACAAACTGGTTGCTGTTATTCTTCCTAGAGTGAAATTTGCTTTGTTGCAGTATGTGAGAAACATTTCCTTTTTTTTTTTTTTCTGCATTAAAATATTCAAGTAATGACCTGCCAGCTGTCATTATATAGTCTCCTACATGAAGGGTTCCCAAAATTCATGCCAATGACAACTCAGATATGGGCATACACAGGAGAAGTTTCTGGCTTTGTGCTGCTCTGTGGGCATGTGCAGGAGGGACTGGTCACACCATCCCCTCAGCATCCTGCCCTTCAAATGAATCCAGGGCTACAGACTGCCTGTAATTACCCCGATATGTTGATGGCGGGTAGCTGCCAGTGTGAAAAAAGTGAAGCATGGTCCAACTCTTCACATGGTCCAGCTACCATTTGTGTTCATCTTCGGTCACGTTGGGCCCTTCGGTACAACATGGAGTAATGCACCATTTAAAGGTGTTACCTTGATGCCAACAAATTTCAAATATACCACTCACTGTTTCACATTACAAATCTCACAGGGGTGTTAGGTGTACATGGATGCAGACAGAGGGGCTTATTTTAGTACATATCTTTCTGAAAACATTCCCAGATACAGCTCATGGTAGCTAATCTTTTTTTTCTCCTTAGCCAGTTCCCATTACCCGAGCAGCTTCTTGCACCTTATATTGTGAAACTTATCTGAGATGCATTTTCAAATACTGACACCGTTGGAGTTTGTAAAGTATTGTTTACTCCTCCAGATAAAATTATTTGAAATAAAATTTGAAATATATATTGTAGTGGCTTGTTAATGTGTTAATATAGTAAAGCATAAATTACATTTTAAGTAGCAATTTGTTGCAGAAGATGGGATACAACCCCATCTCTATCTGTTCTGCTCAAGAGTCAAAGCACCTTTTCTGTTTATTATGCAGAAACTCATTTCTATCTCGTCTGACTGTGAAGAAAGTCTCCAAATATAAGCAATGCTCTGCTTATCTTTCATTTTCTAGATTTTCTAAAACCATAAATCTGCAGGAATGGTTTTTCTCTTTTAGTCATTTAAATAGAGTGCTGAATGCTGAAAACACAAGTGTGGGTGATAACTATGTGGCTGCTGATCAAAGCAGCTAAAGAGAGTGAAAGCCCTCTAATGACCTGGGTGATTTTTATTAAAAAGTCCCCAGGAGCCCTAGGCTTAATCATACAAGATAATTGTACTTTGAACACATGTAAACTTGCCTCATGTTGTCCATTCTGACTTCTAGATCTACCTGGTGGCTTATGAAGAAGATAAGCAAAGGACGAGACTTGATGAGCTAAGAGGTCCTTTCCAGTCCTAATTTTTCTGTTTCTCTCCGATGTTAAATTTTTCTCATTTTTCTCCCTTCACTAGAAATGCTGCAAAAGATAGAATAGAGATTTATTTTTTTTCCCAAGATCTTATGTAACTGTGCTACTTTGTTTCCTTGTGGGTATTTGGTTTTTAAGGCAGAGGTGTAATTGCAACTCACTATGTAAAAGAGGAGTTTCTCTCCATTTTTTTCCAATTATAAAATTTTATTTGGCTACAGAAAAGGAGTTAAACGCATCAAGTATGTCAGTCTTAGTTTTGTCTCTTGGAACTTTGGAGGAAGGCATGCTTTCTGCATTTTGTACATCCTGTCAGATTGTAAAATTTGAAAATGCATTGTCATTATCAAAGACGAGCTAAAAACCAAAATATGCTATTTCATGGAAATCATTATGGTGCGTTGTGGGACATGTTTTGCAATGAAAACACGCTTCTGTAGTAAGGATGCTTTGACAAAATTTTATAGGCTTTTAGAGGATTGGTAGAGATGTCTTGATAGGTGAAGTGTTTCAAAGCCAGTTTTTCACTTTCAACAGCATCCTATTTCGTAGAATCATAGAGTCATTAAGGTTGGAAAAGACCTTCAAGATCATCTGGTGCAACTACCACCCTACTACCAATGTCACCCCCTAAACCATGTCCCTAAGCACCTATTCCTTACCAAATCGGCTGTAAGTCCATCTGTTTTGGTAGTGGCATAGGTGTAACAGCAGAATGTTGTCACTGCTTTTCTGGATACCGTTGGAGCACTCGCACTAAACATCAAGACCAGAAAAATCCCGTAACTCAACCCAAGGGAAGCTCAGAATCCATACAACTACCCCATAGCTATGTGGGGCAGCTGAGGCAGCCCAGTTCCTGCAGTTCACATGGTTTCTACCACAGCCAAGGCACATCTGTGTCCTGCTGCCACCTGTCCACCAGTGGGTTCCCTACCACCCATCGCCCTGGTTCCTGCACTGCTGGCACTTAGTGGGGTCTGGTGGTTTTGGACGCAGTTGCAGGCTGAAGTTATGTCAGTCAGCAGATAGCTTCAGCATTTTTACAGTGCCATAGTGGACCACCTCCACACTTCCCGTTACGTAGTCAAAAATGAAACATTTATTTACCTGGCACATTGCTTGGAGCTGCAGCTGATGGCAGTGACAGTTGTATTTCCTCTGATTTCCGGAAAAATAGGGTAAAATAAAGAAAATCAAGACAACTTTTTAGTCAGAGGCATAGGGAATGTTTAAGATCAAGCATCTGAGGAAAAAGAACTATAAAAGAGTAAATGACCTCAGCAAAATAATACACATATCATTTTTCATGTATTTATTATAGACTTAGAAAATATGGCACATACATGACTGTAAAATAATAGTAAAAAAATAAATAAACTTTTAGAAAATTCAAAACTCTTTCTCTGGATAATGGATGTAGGAGTTAATGCAGGTTTTCCTGGTGTTTTTTGATACTTTTGAGATTAGAGAAGTAGAGGACAAAATTAATTCCTGATTTAATTCCATTGTTCTTTGACCAACTTGATCCATAATGGAGAAGCATTTACTTCTAGGATGCATCCCCAATTTATGCTTCCATAAAGAAAAGCAAAACTAGCTTTTAATGTGGGAACAGATTGGAATAGGCGTTCCCAGAAAAAAAAAAGTTTTACATTCTCATTTTCTTCTGTGCCTGCAGAGCTACAGCTGCTGTGATGGCTGTGGCCTGGCTGTTGGCTGTCGCCTAGTCTTTTTCCTGACTTACTGCAAGGGAGAGATAGTGCTTGTGATTTTTATTCTCCTCAAGAAAGTTTTCCTGCCTTTTCTATGCCGTTGGGGTTATCCTTATAAGCCATAGGTTATAGATGAATATTACTGCAGTCTTCCACGCTCTGTCCTATTTTTTTACTACACCTGGTTAGCAAGGAGGTAAGTCAGATGTAGATTTACGTGCTCCAGCCCCTGGCGGTTCTGTGACTGGAACATGCGACGGCCAGAGAGAGACTTCACAAAATGGGGCACGAGCACCTTGGCCAACAGGCCGGCCATCTTGGTGAGGAGAGAGCTTTAAGGTAACGCTGGTGGGGAGATGGAGATGGCTGCCGACAGACCAGTGGGGAAGGGGCGGATCAGGATGGAGAGCAACGGGTGCCAGGCCCCCTCAGCACGTGTGACCAGAGTCCACCCCATCCTGCCTGGGCCTCTTCTCTCACTGTCATGAATTTTGCTTGCCCTGTGCCTCTTCACCCCTGTGCCTCCAGCCACAAATACGTACTTTAGGTCTGTGCAGGGACCCTTTCTGATGTACACCTGCCTGCCCTCCACAGTGATTTGGAAGTCTCCAGTGATCTTGTAAGGTGGGCTGCAGTCTCTGAAGATGGACTGGAGAAGGCCTTGGGGGTGCAGCTAATGATTTGGGGGATTTGAGAAAGCAAAGATCACTTTTCATGGATAGTAGGCCTCTGGGTTATCTACCACGGGCTGAATCCACTTACGGGTTGCCAGTTGAAGAACTTTGTTTTCAGACACTTTTTGGGACACCAAAATTTAGAAGTGTAGTTTAGTCCGGCTTTGTAACAGTGAATGGAGAGAGACTCTTTCAGAGGATAAATCAAATTTTAGGTGTCTGAATGCTATGAGGAGACACCCATCTTTCTCCATAGAACTCAGGACCCTAAGGCAACTGAGTTTTAACTCTTTAGACCGAATCTGGGAGTTTGTCCTGAGCTTGAAGAGAGCGATCTGTGAAGAGCATTCTGGGGACTTTGAACTGTCCGCCATCTCAGTGTGCCTCTTAGCTGTCTTTGACATCCAAAGATAATTCAATCTAATCTTAGGGAGCTAACTCATTTTTCCTTGTTTGCTGGGGTGGCCTGGGAACAACTGGTCCTTCCTCCTCTCTTTATACTTCATTTTTTGAGAAATGAATTTACATCTTTCTTTCCCTAATGGTGCTTCTGCCCCAGTACTGCTGTCAACTCCTTTTTAGGAATTCTTGCACTTTTATTTAATGCCATAAGTGATTTAAAAAATGACACTGATGTAACACTTCAGTGCCCCTGCTAAAGGAAATGGTCTTTGCAGTTTGTAAACTGAGAGGGAGTGAAAAGGAGATGTTAACCAGTCGAGCTCTCTGTTCATTGGTGTTCTGTATTACAGAGGGGGTTGTACTTCTTTTATTTGGAGATAACTTATGCTTAATGGTTTCTAATGAAACACTGAAGTGTTGATTCATGTTTTCCTGTGTTAAAATAACAACATAAAATAATTTAAAAGAATGTAGAAGAAAGCTGCTTCATCAAATATCAGACATTTGACAAGAATTGTAGTCAGGTGGCTCAGATTCTGTAGCCTTAATGGATTTCTGGCAGCAACCATAAGTAATAAATAAGTAAGAAAAAAAATTAAAAACATTTTTGTCAGAATGTTTAAGCACAGACTGCTGTTTCAGATTTCTCTAAGTAAAAGGCAGAGCTCATTTAATTTGGGAGTTTGATTACTATTCTGCAGCATTTCTTTAGCGTAGGTAGGACTCGCCTGCTGCCAAATACTAATGCGACACTGCACGCTGCCTCCAAAGATAATTCAGGTCCCACACCACTTCTGTCAACCAGTCAGTACCAGTTTATATCAGTTTTTAGATTTAACTTGTACTTTATAAAATACTTTCTTGTAATGCCACAGAAGTGTCATTGCAGATGTATCATTTGTGGTTCTTTAAAACATGCCTTTGGTAGTTTCAAGTGTAAAACTACAACAACAGCACAATTTTATCAAAGAGGAATTAATGGCAGAGGATGGGGATTGAGTGAAAGAAATTGCCGAAGCATGCGAGTTTTATAAAGCCTTCTCCGAGCTGAAAGCACGGGGTTTAACAGGTGCTGCGGCACTGTTGAAGTGGTCCCTGGATTGATAGCCTGAAGAGTGGCAGATGCTTCAACTTTGTTCTTTCACACGTGAAGAAAAGGGAGATTATAAAGGGGTGTGGGAGGCTTTAAGCCACTAGGTGAGTTCAGCAGATTGCCCATTGAGTGAGAAGGTGGTAGCGCACTGTTTAAACCACGCGTTTTAACTCCGTGAACTTTGAAATGGAAATGCTGGTAGTGCTTTGCACTAATGCGATGCAAAGTTCTGCACTAAGCTCCCAGAGGTTAAAAATTCACGAGGAATTAGCAATTTAGGGCTTTCCTAACTGAAAGATTGGGCTGTAGGGGTGCTAGCAATTTGTCTGTCCCCCACATACATGCGCTAAGGTGGTCAGTGTTCGCTGTTCACCCAGGATGAGCAGAAACTCCTTTAATGTTACATCAGTAGTATAATCAGGAAGGAGAATTAAAGTCTTTTAATTACAAAAATCGTCTTACACCACACAATGTTGTTGTTTTAAATCGATATATCAGTAGTTTTCTTGCAACTGGGATTTGGAAGCAGATGCTTTGAGTATCTTAAATAGGTAGAGGCTATGGATGTTTGATGAACCTAGTTCACACTTCCATTCTTAAGGGTTCACAAGAAATAGCCATGAATATGTCACAAATCCCAAATGGAATATTGCCGACTGAATATTGAACGTCACGTAAGTGTGATTTGAAGTGGCAGGATTACATTGGGGAAAATAAAAGTTTTCTTTTTTTTTTTTTTTTTTGTAGCAGGTTTTTTCATGGCAGCTGTATGAAGCTGCTCAGGAGCGTGGAGTGCTAGAAGTAGTCCCAGCAGAGATGGATTATTGGAAAAATGCAAGTGAGGTGGGCAAAGCTGCCTGATAGATTGCAAAACCGTATGATAAATTATACTGATCACATGCATATGGCCTCCATATAAGTAATGTATATTTGTGCACAGAGATTTATTCCTCCCCCACCACCACCTTTTTTTCTTCTTCTTCTTTTTTTTTCTTTTTTCTTTTTGGTATTAAAATTCATAGCAATGAATTAGGAGCGATACAATCAGATATAAAAGGATTTAGAACTGTTTAGGTGACTGGGCCAACAGCTGGCAAATGTGGTTCACTGTGGAAAAATGTAAAATAATTAGTCTGGGAGCAAGAAACCAAAGGAAACACAGTGTGTGCTGAAATGGAACAATCATTCAGCACACTGACTAGGAAAAGGATTTGAAAGTTATTGTGGAAAAATCATTGAAACCATGAGGCTTGTGCACAGCTGCAAGAAAGTAAGTTACTAGGTTGTATCAGAGGGATAAAATGCAAAATAAGAGGTGATATAGTTACAGGGGCGTTAGACTCCATCTGGAATATTGTGTGTAGTATTGGTCGCTGCGCCACACAAGGCAGATGTTGTCTGGGAAAGTTCAAAACAAGTAACAAAGATAAACATTTTATGTATAAAGATTATGGAAGATGATATATTAAAACTGATACATATAGTCTGTATGAAATTAAAAATAGGAGTAATCTTAAAAATGGGGCAATGGAGTACAAATGAACAACTTAGAACTTCATAGAAAGAGCAACAAGCATTTGGAATACATTGTTTCAGGAAGACTGCTGGTATACAAAATATACATCCATTCTGTAGAATTCATAAAGAGAATTAAAGGGAATGACAATCAGTGAGAAGTCTGTGATTGAGTTTTTAAAATTAAGAACAGGCATATTGAACCATTTTCCCTTCTTTTCACTCATAGAAGTTCACGAGTTGCATGACCATAGTTTTCAGACTAATTATAGCTTGTAACATGGGAGACATGGACACTGGACTACAATTTCTATGTATTATGCTTCTGTATCTGCTAAGACTGTTTTTAAGTACATTGGGAAGCACCTCAATTCTTCATGCTGTGTATTAGGAATAATGTGTTCATTCTGCCTGTGCTTTTTATATTTCAAAGTTCTGCGACCAGAAGTTAGGGCTGCCTGCTTAGTGCCTCTGCGATGCCATTTCAGGATAATGAGGTACAATATGCCAAAGGTTTGGAAATTTATTCTAGAGCATCTGCTGCTTTGTCAACTTTGGTTCTTCCATTAAAAAAATATGGTATTCAAAATTTATGTAAGTGGTAAAATTATGACTAAGATGAGAAAATATGCTAAAGCAATTAAACTATTTTAAGCGATATATATATATATATATTAGGAGTCAGCACATGGCTGAGTGGGTTACTTAGCTCTTTCTTTTCTTGATACTTACCTAGCTGTCGCAGCTGCAGTAAGACAGCATGTGAATAATACGAGGGATAACTCCATGGACTTCAATTCTGTGAAGAAAATTGCTCTGATTTGCACTTAGCTATCTGTATCATTGGATCTAAAATGAATCCAGTGGGTGATTGGACTGATGTTTGAGAAAGCAACTTGTAGAACTTGGCGAAAATTATTAGCTCCTCCTGGCAACCTTCTCCACTTTGATACCCAGCTTTGCAAATCTTGGACTTGGTCTCAGCTGCTCCTCCATTGTCACTGGCTGTGGTGGTGGAGAATAGTTTTGTGATATTCTTTGTGTTCGATATGCTGGAATTGTTTCTCTCTCAAGATTTCTGTGAAGATATACAGTCGAAGCCTGCACTAAACGTGTTGTGATTCTACTTTTCAGGCTGGTACCCTTGAAATCAGGATACGCTCCCTCTGAGGCCAGTGCCTAAATTCCCCGCACATGAGGTATACATGAGGTATACATTACCAAGGGAGTGGAAGAGCTCAGAAAGGGAGTTACTAAGCCCAGGAGCTTTGTAGACAAGAAAAAGAAGCCAGTGTGAATGGCAGTTGTGCTTCCCTTCCTAACTCTGAATGATAGCTTAGCGCAAGCTGGAAGATAGCCTCTCATTAAAGCAAGCTTCTGCTGAGTGTTGGGTCGTATCTCACTCCTCTGGAAGGCAGCAGACCCTTTCCCCTCAACTCCCACTGACTTCCCAGCCAGCAGAGAGCCTGCCATACACAGGGTTTGGCTGGCATCTGGCAGTCTGTGTGCACCTCCAAAGAGATTTTGTGGGGTCAGGGAGCTGCTTCATCTCACAGCTCTCTGCAAGTCCTGCCTGACAGCCTCGGGGGTGGGACAGTGCCTGGTCCCTGGTCCCTCCTCTCGCTTGGGTTGCAGGGGCAAGGACAGGGATTCAAGGAAGATTGAGGTGGCTCCTGGCAGTATGCAGAAACTGAACCTGAAATGCTTCGGAAATGATGTAGCAAACCTTGCTGACTGCAGTGTGAAGGCCTCCCTTTGGTTTTTCCTCATAGATCATGATTTCTAGGCCTACTTATTATTCTCAGTTTTATTTCCATTTCATTTTCCATCATTCAGGTCACAAATGAAAATACTGGCTAGAACAGGGTTTAGGGTGTTTATGTGATAGCTCCTAAATCGCCAGTGTAGTCCTCAGAAATAATCCAAATATATTGCTTTCTGCACTTAATGCTGACAAAGACACAGATTTCGTATAGATCATGAAAAGTTGTGGGTTTTTCTGTGATTTGTCATCTGTATCGTAAGGTGTCAATCTTGCAGTAAAAAGCTGGTTTTGACTGTCTCTTGGGCAGAGTATTTTGTTTTCCAGCGGTCATCCTCTGTCATGTCAAAAATTGGCTTTTAGTCATCTGACCAGGACCTGCCAGCAGATTAATTTGCTGATGGGGAAAGCTTTGTGCTGCACATTCAGGCAGCCTCATCAACCGGGTCATATTTGTAGTAGCTGCATGTATACAAATGTTTGATTTTAGAATTTAGGGTAAAGTTCATATAAACCAAATTCCTGTTACATTTTTCCTCTCATCTTTTTAACTAATCAGCTTTCACAATACGGATTTCTAAATCCAGATACGATCAATTTAAAGCAGCTCTTTAAAAACTTTGTGACTTGCCAGAAGCAAAGTCAAGCCAGTGAGACCTTTTTTAATTATTCAGTGTCTGTGCAGCGTGCATGATGTGGAGCACAATCTGAGAGCAAACCATAAGGAAGTGCTACTGCAGGAGTCTCCACAAAAAGAGCAAACTGACTTCATTTGAGAAAAAGCTAGAAACTTCAACAGAAAATATGATCAACTAGGGGAGATAAAACAAAGGGACTTGTGCCCAGATCTCCTTCTGTGCCCTCCCAAATGGGTCCTTGCTTTCAACTGGCTTGATGCCTCTTCCCTGCTTCCTGAGGAAGCTCTGTCCAAATGGCTGTGCCATTCGGTGGTACTCTAACTGCACTTAAAAGCATCTCTGGCCAGCAAGAATTTCCTCCCTGAAGACGTGAGCCTTTCTGGGAGCATGTTATGGTGCAGGCACAACGCCGAGTTAGAAGTGGTCCAGGAGATGCATTTTCCCTGACAAGTATGCTCTGATGTCCCTGATTTTTTTCAAAGCCTTGCAGAAGTTTGCCATGCACTGCTACTGAGAGATTCCTGGTGCTTTATTCATCTGCATTTAGATACCTTTAGATGCCTAACTGAGGAGCCTGATCTTCAAGTCCCCCTGGAATCAGTGGGAAGAAGCAGTCTCCTGCTGTGGATCTCTACAACTTCGATAACAGAAATGGATTCTGTTATCGCCATGACTGCCAGACCCCCCTCCCCCTCCCTTCCTCCACCTCCTGTATCATTTCAGGAACATCTCTAGAACAAAGATGCCTTTTAAAATGTAAATCTTTAATAATTAAATACAAGAAAACCTGCTTTTCAGCTGTATTGCTTTTGACCCACTTGTGAAAGTAACATCACTTCAGATTGTTCCCAAGAGCTAAAGGAGAGTGGCATATATAGTTGTTAGACTCAGGTTTGAAGAGCTTCAGATATTTCCTTAAAAACGGTTTGGCAATCATAAAAATGCTCTAACTGGATCGATGAGATCAATAAAGTGTGAGAAAATAGATCAGTTTTGAGTACAGCCGTGTATAGTTTAATTTGCAATGTGCAGCTGCAGTTTTGAAGAAAACAAAATATATAGCAAGCACAATGCTTTTATTCAGCTCAAAGTTAAAGCATTTTTTTCCAGCTATCAATTTACAGCTTAAGATAATGGATTTGGCAGTGTGCAGAGCTATTAAGTAATGTTTATTAAAATGGATAAGAAAGGACTTAAGAGGTGGCCTGTAAAATAGAATTTTTAAAGGACTGGTTAGTGAAATAAAGAAAGAGCATTTTCTCCTGCAACTGAAGTTTTATATCCCAGGATAGATCATTAATGAAAAAGATTGTGGTGATATCATCTCATTATTTAGTAGTTTGCGAATTGATATGGAAACTGCACCTATGAAGGTGGGTTTTTTTACTTCTACTGTGGGGCTGGAAAACTTAGGTGTGTTAAGTATCTATCCTGGAGAGAGAAATAATCGACTGTATTTAAGTTTCCCTTAGCCACAAGGCTAGCTTATAATTTGACATAAACTTGACATTCCCAGGGTCTATTATCCACTGTGCAATTCTTCACAATAGGCACTGGATATGTGAAACTCCATGCCAGAAGTCATTAAAAGTTTGCATGGACTCCATGCCAGAAGTCGCTAAAAGTTTGCATGGACTGAAGGAGATGTTGGGTAAGTGCCAGACAGTGACATAACCAAGGGTTGTTAAATACATAGAAACCACATCCAGCTCAGGATGTCCCTGAGCTCAAAATAGATTAATACTGAGAGAATATTTTTATTCCTTCCTAAGCATTTGTGGATGGCCAGTGCACGAATCGATGCAGACACACTGCTACTGGGTCCTTAAGTACAAAATTTTCTTTATTCACATGCTCTGACCTTGCAGCCCCAGATAATCAGGAAGGAGAAGGGTTAGCGGATGAGAGGGACCTTTGGTCTGAGCACTCCTCCATTCTTCTGAGAGCATCTCTGCCCAAATTCAGAAAAACATCTAAATGTGGTTTGTTTTAATACGTTCAAGATAGGCCTAGATATGCGTGAGTTCAGCTCTGAGCATGAGCTTAAATATTTATGTATATGTGTGCATTTACTTGCTTTTCTGAATAGAAGTGCTTTTAAATCTGTGTGTCTCCTGGCAGGTCACGAATTTGAAATACCCAGGCTGGCAAGTCAAGGCTGTGGGCTCCGCAGTGCCTTGGCCAAAGGTGTGCTCAGGCACTTTTTCTGCTGCTAGAAGAAGGGCATCAGTGTAACTGCTTTAGGTGAATGTTTTATAATGAAATGAGTTTTAATGCCATATGTAGCCTTCAGAAATTTCTTCATTAAAAACAACTATTACTGAGTTTACAAACGGACTTTTATTTGGGCTGGCTATTTTCACTATTTTCATGACTAATAAAAATATTAAAACATGATGATATCCAAGTAACTATGGCTAATGCTGTATGTCTGTTGGCAGTAAGGGGTACTCTGTGACCCTGTTCTTCCCTGCAGATGCTCCCCAGAGGTCACCAACCTAAACAGAGGTGGTGGCAAGGAGGGCTTGAGCTTGACTGAGTACATGCACTAGATGCAATGGGAGTCTTCTCTTTCATTGTTATTCAGAATGGACAAGGTGTTTCCTAAGCACGTCGAGAACAGCCCTTTTACTAGTTTCTACCTATCTCACTACTGGTTTCAGTGCTATTTTTAGGAACTCTTCAAGTTTTGTGGTTGCAGAGGAAATAACATCTCCCTGTTCTTGACAAAAATGGGCACTTACAATCTTCTGCAATCAAGCAGCAGGAGTCTTAGATGGGCAGAGAATGGGGTGTGCAGGACACAGCTAAATACGTTTTCCTCTTTTTCCTTGTGTTTTCCATTCAGTTGCCTGGAAAATATGACATACCACCAGATTTAACAGAATCTGCATCTCTGACAGTCTGGAGCCCAGGTCTTGTCTGGAGCTCAGGTTTTGGTGATATTTGCCTCAGGTTTCCCTGCAAACCAAGACAATACCATTGAAGGTGTTAGTGGAGGAACATTAGGCTTCCTATTTTGAGTCTTAAAAAGCAGAATTTGTTGTGCAATGTGTTATTGAGCACCGGTTAAGCTGTTGGAGGTGGTGGTCTTCCCAGTAAGAAGACGGGAGAAATAAAGATGCTTGGGGTTACACTCTAAAACCTTTGGCTGGCTCCTCTGTCTCTCCAAAACTAATTCCCTTTTATGTAAAAAGCCACTTAATATAAGGCCAGAGCTGCATTTGAAGATGTGGTGGTGTTGCAAGTTACATACTGATTGCATTGTCACATTTTAGTATCATAAAAAAGAAATGACTTTAATATCTCAGATGTTGTAGATAAATTTGTAATATCTCCATTTCTTAAGTGAAGCAAATTCGGCGTTTTTATAGTTGGTCCAGCTAGCCCGTTCTTTGCTCTTATCCTGTTCAGGCTGTATGTCACCCTGAAGTTCTATGGCAAATGGTGAATAGTACATGAAAGTCATTTTCTCTGAAAAACTATTCTGGAGAATTTCAGCAGTGTATTAAATTAGAAAATATTGCTAGCGTGGTAAACATCCTGTCTTCATTGTTTGTTTGAGTTATTTCTAAAGTTGGTTTTATAAGACTTGAGCAAATGAGTGAAAGATGCAATATGTTCTCTTACTTAATGTATGTTGAAATAAGCATCTAGCTGCAGATCCAGAATGAGTCTGTTTTTCATGGACTAGCTAGAAATCCAGTTATCAGTTTGTGCTTTAGAATTGTTAAATTATAATTCTGGATGGTGAATCTTCTCAAGTGGAGGAGGGAGAAACTAACTTGCATTATTTTTAGTTTGTACTGTAAACATTTACAAACAGGCAGTCTGTCTTTGAAAAATGTGGGCATGCCTGAGGACTTAGGATTTCTGACAGGTTATTTTTTTATTAAGAAAAAACAGGTTGGACAAATACAGCATTAATATGACTCAATCTGTTTTTTACCGTTTTATACCTTTTGAATTACATGCTGTAGTCAAGCTATTTCACAAAAGCAGCCTGAGATAGAGATAATCTTAAAAATTTTGAAGAGGAGGAGAAGAGAGAATTGCATCAGATTGAGTTCTGGACCTCCCAAAGAAATGAACTGTTTGTACGAAGAGCAGTCTGCTTCCAAGAATATGGCAGCTTTGATAAATGAAGCAACGCTGATAACCACACAGGTCCTGGGAAGGAAAATCAGCAGACGCTTGGTGACCCACTCGAATGGCACTACAGCCCCTAGAGAAGCAGTTCAAGGTGCAGCCAGGATGGCTGAAAGCAGCTTGTTTCTGGTACAGAGGGATGTAACACAGAAATAGATGGCTGAACAGGTACAGGTTGTGGGGTTGGTTGGTTGTGGGTTTTTTTGGCTAGATTCAGATGCTGCAGAGGAGAAAAGAGTAGTGCTGTGTTGTGACTTGGCTGTCTCGCTAACAGTGCAGCAGCAATTGGCTTTGAAGGGAGGACAGTGAAACATACCTGAGCTTTTGATATGGAAGGAAAGCTCCAAACTGGAGGATGGAATTTATACGCAGCAGTAAAAAAATGGAGGGTCGTTACAGCTCTGCTGTAATCAGGAGCGCACTGGTTTTACACGCTGTAATGGCACCGATCGAAATACGTATTTGTCAGTGTTACAGCATTTACAGCTCTTCATAACAAATTTATTTTGAGTTTTGGGGTAATGCTTACTGAAACTACTGAATGGAAAATGGATTTTTCGCATTTCATAAATCTAATATCCTGAACTAATATCCTTTCCTTGATGCCCGGTTCAGAGGTAGCAAGTCATTTTCTCTTTGCAAATAAAATGTGTCTGTAAATTTAACGAATGTAATGAATGCAAGGTTCTGTAACTTCCTTTTGGTGCCCTTAACTTTCTGTCACCTATTCTAGTTTTGGTTTGTTTTCCTTTTTTCCTGCTAGAAGCTGGCAGAAGCTGATTTTAAAAGTTCTGATCCACACAGCAATGTGCTGCAGCTCCTGGCGTCACGCTTAGCAGGCTGGAGTATGATGCATCCTGCAGTCTACTGAGGACTTGAAATACTACACAGATCTTTGGGAATCCTTTCAGATAATAATGCTTGCTTAATTGGAAGTAAATATGTCAATTTGAACAAGCGGAATTAAAGATTTTTGAGTAGCATTACTTTTTTGAACACTGAGAACAGAGACACTTGAAAGCAGTGTGGATGATCACAGGACTAATTAAAGAGCAGGACTGTCAGAACTGAGATAGGACTTTGGCTGTGGTTTCTGATTTTTTGGGCAATGAGTGGCCCGGCAGAACCGTGCATCCTGCGTGTTTCTCAGCTGTCTCTCTTCATCCACTCTTTCCATGTGTGATCTCGGTGTCAAATGCAAATGCTTTAGGAGAAAAATTCTGCATAGGTAGAAAGTTTAAAAAAATAAGTGAGACTAGGAAAAATAAGTCTAGGCATTGGAAAATACAGTGCCTTTTAAGACATGCAGGTTTTACACACAGCATTGTCACAAGTTCATTCACTCCTCCAGAAAACAAATGATTTGTTTAGAAGCGAAGTCAGCAGCTTTATGGAGAAATAAATATAACTTTACAGCTTAATCACAGTATAAACATTTCTTGCGGTTGAAACTACTTTGTTGTTATTGTTGTATTAATCTTACAGGACACGCGGATGTTTGTTCCTGGTCCCTCCTGGGACCCGCTAAGCCCCCCGAGCAGGAGGCTGACCCGTCCTCTGCAGAGCTCAGCTTGTCAGCTGTTTTTCATGGATGCGACTAAACCTTCAATGAAAAATAAAAGGAGAGGGAGAGAAAGAAAGGAAAGGAAAGCTCTAAAGGGATTCTGTTTTCTTTCTTCTGCATGTCGTTATTCTCTGATTAATTTGCCACTATGGAAGTTTTATCTAGTAGTGTTAGTTCACTGTGCGTAGCAGTGAAGAATTTCACACTTCACAGATGCTGTTTATTGCTTCGAGAGGTTTGGTGGTAGAAGTCTTTTTCTGTGGCAACCTAATCAGTTAACTCCCCATCAGTTATGCCACCTTTTTAAGTACCAGGCTCTCTGAGAACTGAGAAAATATTTTGGTACAACCTAGGTAATAATGGGGTTTAAAATCTGTAAGACTTTTAATAGAGTTAAGAGTGTATTGTGACAGATTCAGCTATATATTGTTTTGTTTTCAGTTTGCTTGTGTAGAAGGACCTGGAGCATACCTGTTGGTTTTTTTTATTCACATATTTCTTTTTACCATTTGCATGGGTCTTTACCCTGGAAAAGGTCATTATAAAACGGCTGGAAAAAAGCCTGAGAAACTGTCCCTCTTCGCCCCAGGATATTTTCAAGTTTTTGGGGCAGCATTAATGTGGTAAGCATTGTAGTGGTCACATTATCACAAAAGGAGATTCTGACTTGTTCTGAGCACAGTATTCCTGTGTTTCCAGCAATCTGTCACGTCTAGGATTGTCATATATATGTTCTTAGGGGTATAACATTTTTTGAGTATTGCCCATTATTTGGGCTTTTCTTTATTTCAAAGAGCACTTTATTTATTTTTTAACTTCACAATACATACGTCAACAGCTATTGTACTTGCATGACATTTTCTATTTTGTTTTTCTTTAAAAAAAACCTGCAAATTTTCTAATTCCTTTACTGGAAGATGTTTCTTAAGTCTCTTTGCTGTGTAGAGCCACCATAGCAATGTACAGTGGGTACGTACATTGGTATGATGTATAGGGACGTGTGATACTGTTAAATGGATGTGTGGGATAAAAGAAGAGCCTTAAAACACCAGTTAGTAGATCCTGTGGTCAAGGAGATCTCTGTTTCCAGAAAGTTAAAACTCAGTGCTCCTGTCTCAGAGCTGAACAGCAGCTCAGAGTTTTCTTCACTGCATTTTTCGACTGAGTTTTCTTTAGGTCAAAACCTTCAAAAAGGGAGACTCTGTAATATGGATAAATCCATAACAAACACAAGTTTCTTTTAAAGTATTTGCAGATAAATAGAAGCACTTATTTATGGAGACCAAAAATGTCTAGCTTATATGATACTTTCACGTTTAAGATTGTCATCTTTTTTTTATTATTATTATTTTTGAGAGCATGTTATGAGCATTTTGAAGCCTTACTTAAGCATCCTGCTTTGTTTGGTTTGAGATGCATTTAATCTTCCATACAGAACTGCAGCTCTTCATCCAGAAAAATGAATTCACAGGGTATTTGTGCTTTTGGGGTTGGTTATCCATGGCAGAGAAGCAATTGCCAGTCCACAGGTTGTGCCTGCTGCGTGCTTGCTTTTGGCCAGCGCTGCGGTGCCCTGGGCAGCAGCTGCACGGCACAGAGGAGTTGCTGTAGTGCAGCCCCAGTGCTGGGATGGACGTTCCCTGGCAGAGCAAGTCCAACGTATCCAGGTTAAAAATTGGCTGGCTAAAGTATTCGCCTTTTAACACATAATTATATCTGGCAGGCAGCACGTATCGGTGACGCCGCTCTCCATGTCATTTTCTGCAAGGCGCTGTTTATTCAGCCACTGTTTAAAACATTTGGGATGTGCAAACATGTGAACAACAATGCTTAAAAAAGACTGGTATTCTGCAAAGTGTTTTGAAAACATGCAAATGGCAGTCTTTTCTGATGACAGGGAGGCAGTTCCTCTGACAGTGTTTCCCTGGAAGTGCGCTGTCCTTATCAGACCATGGCAGTGCCGTGCCTTCTCAGGGCGCTGGGGGCATCCCATTGCAAATGGAGGGTGTGCAGAGCTCTTGGGAGTGCATGCAACCACAGAGTGTATGCAGAGGCACTCTGAAGTTGTTATAAAAGGTTTGCAGGACCAATTTTTCAAAGACATTTCTGGTGGGTTTTGGTTTTAGTTTGTGTTGTTTTGTTTTTGTGGATTTAAATATTTTATTTTTTTTTACTATTCTGCTCCCATTATCACTAAACTAACTCCTGTCGTAATTCCCGTACTATTATATCTACCATTTCTTGATCAGTCCTTACATATCTTATGGTAGCCATCTTCTTTTTAGCCTCTTTTCATACATAGATATGGATATATTTAAATCTGCACAACCATTAAATGCTAACACAATGCAACTGTTACAAGGGTATTTCATTGAAATGTAACCCTTTTTTAACTATGAAATTCTTGACTGTCTACTTGTACACTACTACATCAGATCAAACACCCTTATCCTTGCCTTTTCATCCCTTTATTTTGGTTTTGAACCTGTAGAGCTTATGTTACCTATTGAAAAGTCTTCTCACCTTTTTGTCATCTTCTCCCAGTCTTGCTTTTGGGGTTGCATTCTTTTAGATCAGTCTGCTATTTCTGCCATAAGCCGTTTGTTTTCTCTTTTAGATTCTTACTTATTTGTGGTGTTTCCAGAATTCATTAATCTGCCACTTCAGAGCAAAAACTTTTCTGTCACTCAACCACGTACTATTAAAGCCATTAACCTTTTCTTTCTGTCTCTACAGTTGGTACAGGCTCAAGCACTATGACAGTAAAAGCTTTTAAATCTGTAAAACAACCAGGTAAAAATGTAGCACCTTGCAGTTGGCATGAGGTGGGCCACAAAAATTCCCACAATTTCAAGTTGCACTTCTCAAACTCAGAGCTATACAGTCCCACTTTGAAGGGCATGCGGTTAAACTGAACCATGATGTAGTAAATGGATTCTCTCTTAATGTAGTTTGGAATAGATCAGGTAGAGATGTTCTCTGCCTTCCCAGACAAAGCAAGAAGCCATCTGAAAGGGCTATATGCTTTCCTTCTATAGCACAGACACACATACGAGGTAAACGTGTATTAACTTGAGCAACCCTAAAGATCTGCAAGCACGGGGTGAGCAAAGGCTCTGCGTGGTCCCCTGCTGTTCTGTATATATTTATTTAGTCCTCGAAGACAAGTGTGTTGAGCAGTGTACCAGCCACAGTGGTGGAATTGGTAAGTAGTGCAGTGTGATAACTTGCAAGTCGAGGTGTAAATGTATGGTTTGTTAAATGAATTGGTTCTCCGTCTCGTTAGAGCTTGTGGACCTTCTCTGCCTTTGTTATGTTCTGTTGGTGGAAATGTGTTAGTTTATGACTTCTTCTGAAGTTCGTTTAAAAAGTGAACTCTGCTAGAACTTAAAGAATTGAATAGTGAAATTAGAAAACCTTTTGTAGTGAGGTATTATTTCAGTATTATCCTTAGATTCGGTCATATACTTCATTTGGTAGGGTTCTCGTAACAGAGGAAGACCTGCTGTGTGTACACCAGCTTGGTCTGATCTCCATGAAATAAAAGAGTGGGAGACAAAGACTCAAAACAAAAATTTCAGGATTTTAGGTGCAAATAAACTGTTCAGCTGCTGCTTCAAACGTAACTATCTAGAACTGGCACAGCAGAATTGTCTCAGCAGCTCTTTGAAAGAAAGGAGGGGCCTAGCACCTGTTATTGCCTAGAAAGGGGTGCACCTAATTTTGGACTGTTTATATTCAACAGTGTGAGGAGTGCTCAAACACCAGGGTACTCCGTTCTCACTCTGGTTGCACTAACCAGTTATTTTAACAGCCTGTTCTCTGTCTCAGAAGTGATTCCCAAGAAAGTATTTTTGTCAGTCTTGGGATTTCAAGGCTTCGAGCTTTTAGTAACGTAGTTGTTTATCTAGTTTCACGTTGCTAAACAGTCATTCAGGTACCTAGAACTTTTTTTCAAGCAGACATCAGTCTCCCAAACAGCCATTCTTTTCTCTTCTTCCCTGGTTTATTCTATCCAGACTTGATCTGCCAGGTCAAAAAAAATGTAATGTTGAAAACACTGATACAGATTAAATCACTTCATTAGAACGTTTTGCTTTTCTTATGCCTTTAACTTGATGTCGGTTTTGGAAATTGGTGAATTTGATTGAGATTCTGCATGATATAGGGCTCACGTTCTTTATTTGAAAGCACAAGCTCTTTTGGCAATGCAAGCTTTCTTCAATACTAGAATCCTGAGCTTTCTGTGAGTGACATATTTGCATGGATTTCTTGTCAAAATTCTTATTCATCTATAAATCAGTGCATCGTATGAAACTTTTCAACCTTGAGCTCCAAGCTTTATCATCTGTGCATTTTTCATGCATGCTAGGGATGTTAACATGTGCAGCAGGGTTTGAGGTTAAGTTACATTTTCTGTTATTTTGATCATTTCAAATTGGATTGAGTTGAAATTGATATACAATTATGACACAAGTTCACTGCAAAGTTTTCATCCGACTTAGAGAAATTTGATACAGAGTCGCTAAATCCGTTTGTAGATCTAGTGTGAATTAATGGATCCAAACTTAAGGCTGCCAGAGAGCCTGCTGGCACCAACTGGATTTTAATTACATCCCACACACTGGTTTGGTTATCCTTACAGCAGATAAAATGAGTGGTGCAAATTAACTCTTCCAGATTCAAGCAGAAAAAAACAAGCATTGATTCTCTTTTCAGAGAAAAAAAAAGTTTTATAACTTATTTTTTCCTCCAAAGGAAAGGGAATGTGGAAGAAGGTGTACAGATGATGGAGGAAAGAAAAGCAGTGACAGGATACAACAAGGCAAAATAAGAAAATTATATAGAAAGGAATAGAGTAAAAAAAAGAAAAAGAAAAATTATGTGCAGAAAATCAATTGGAAAATGTAGAGTATTGTGTGTACAGAAAATAGATTAATATGGAAAACATATAAAAGGTGTAGACACACCAAGACAACAAATTTGTGCAAAAGGAACAATATAAAATGAAAGCAGAAAATCACTTTAAATTTAGGGGAGTGATATGTATATAAGCTTATTTTAAGTCACTTCTAACTCATACTGAGCTGCAAATATTTGAGTTTGTACAAAAGTGCATACATTTTGGATGGATGAGAATTTGCTTAGCAATGTAACAGAAGTCACCTAGGTAAGGGTTATCAAGGTGTTATTTATGTAATCCTTCATTTTTATTTAATGTATTGAAAAAAAAAAAGTTTAAAGATGCAGTAAATATATGGTCTTTACTTGACTGAAGCTTGCTATTTTCATTCCAAGAAAAATCAAAGCCAAAAACTGAACACCATGAATTCCTTATTAGCCTCTTAAATTAAGAGACCGATAAACAGATTCCTGAATCCTTACATAAATCTGAAAATTAATTTTAAGAAATGATGTTATTGCCCTTAGGCGTTTCTCAGCGCAGGAAGCCAAGAAGGAAACGAGGTCTTCAGTAATGCCCCCAGACGCCAGCGGCCGACCACTGCTGATCCGTTGCTGTGTCTACCGCAGAGGAGAACACTTGCATCCTTGTAGAGTCCTTCTTGTGTCATTAAATTCCAATATACCATCGGCTGCCGTAGCTTTACCGTTTACATTCTCAAATTAATGCTGGAGGTTTGACATAAAGCCACAAAGGCAACTGAATTCCCAGCTAAAGCCAAAACTTCATTCCTAATGCGTTAGGCTGTGCTGCGGTGCTGCGGGACATGCGGCACGTGGGAACCCCCACCGCTGGCCCTGGCTGCACACAATAGACCGAGTTAAGGATGGAATTTCAGCCCCAGCCTTAACGTTAATGCAGCATAGTTCTCCGTGCTTTAGTTTCACCTTACGTGGCACTGGCAAGGACAAAAATACGCTGAAGTCAATCACAAAGTCTTTTTCAATTACGCTTACAAGAGTCTCTTGCAAAAAATTAGTAATAGATTCTTCTCACCCATTGCCTCTGAGTAAATGTGAATGTTGGTATCTTACTTGCTACTGTGGGAAACTGCTAAGGTGTTTGATTACAGATGTTTTAATACCTGAAGTCCAGCCTTAAATGCGTAATTGCTTCCTGCTGTATACCTCTCCTTGCTTGAAACTCAGTTTGTGGAACTGAATTAAAGAGAACGCTGCCTTTTGCCCCATACATGCATTTTTATGAGCAAAATGAATGCTTTGTCAGTGCTTTTAGAAATGTCAGGAATGTCAAATCATTTTTGTCTGAAGGACTCCTTGGATGACTCAGGAGAAAGTACTTGGAAATTATTCAGGACTTAATTGAAGTGGGAAGGATACTGAAGTGTTGAGAGAGAGAGAGCTCCCCTCTGCATGTTTTAAGTGGGTGCTTCAAAAGATCAATCTTAATTTTAAGTGATTGAATCAGCCTTTTCTTCAAAACATAATTCTAATTCAGTCTTTGGTGAGGTATTTGGAATATTGATTAGAACAGCTACTCATCATTATCCCCCCTCAGATGAAATGAGGGTTATGCTTCTAATCTTTTTTAAAAACTCATAGCTTCTAGCTCCTTCCCACCCATTTTCATCCTTTGCTGTCTTCTGTGAGTCAGTCATCTTTGCTTGCCAAAGGCAGAAGAGATACATATTGATGAAGAGAAAAACAGGGAAGGAGGAGGGATTTACTGCTTTTACACAAGCATGTAAGCTGCTATCTCAAAGTTTTTTATATTTTGAATGTAGCTACATGACATGGCCCGTACCTGCTTCAGGATGCCCACGTCCCCTGATTTCTGACACAGGTGACCTTCTACATAGGATCAGGACTGTCCAAAATCATAGTTTCAGGAATAACTTGATGGCTGGTAAGGGCAGTCCAGAAACAGCAAACACAATTTGGTGGAAAGAAGCGACACAGTTAAAGCAGAGACAGAACACCTCCTGAAATGATTATTTTGGTTTGGAGAACAGTCGTAGTAAACTGTATGTAAGGCTCATATGCTTCTTTTAGGTTATGAGAGTTGCTTTTGTGTGGTGAAATGGAGGCAAAATGAGGCAGTCCAAGGGCAGCAGCTGGCAGTGCAACTCCATTTTCCCCTGTCGCTGTACGGGCTGAAATAAGCTAGCTCAGAGCAGGGAGAGCGAATACGCATGGCATCAAGTCAAAGCCATCGTAGCCAGCGCAAACCAGCCCACCAGCACGGAGCTGATCCGCAGGTAAATGACTGATGCTTCTCTGCACGCCGCTCCCAGTTCTCCTGGGCACAGGAGCAGAGACCAGAGAGCCCAGCTGCCCCTCTGTGCAGCCACCCCTCATCCGACAGGGCTCTCGCTGAAGGTCCCACGTCATGCAAAGCCATCTGTACTGTCTCAAGACCCAGGTTGATTCTCCATCTGTGGTGTCAGCAATCTGCAATGCGTACAGCCAAGCACAGGTAATTGAGTTGACAGTACTCGAGTGGTTGCTCTGTCCCTTGATCAGCTGAATGCTTCTGGAAGAGACTGAGAAAGTCCTTTAATTAGGCAGAGATCCACTGGGAGAAACCCTTTGTACCTGCACAAGCACTAAGTAAGCGTTAGCAATTGAGAAAAAATAAAGTCAGGCTGTTTCAGTACTTCAGTAAGAGTGGAATTGTAGCAGAAATGATTATGGATTATATGATAAATGGATTTATCGATGTGTGTTGGCATTTACATACAGTTGGTTTCATTGATATCGCTGATTTTAATGTGGCAGTATTTATATATCTCCATTCTTTAAAGAATTAAATTTTGTTGTGCAAAATGTCTGATTACATTTTAAAAAAAAAGGTATTTTGATCTTAAAATAACTTTGAAGTGAATGTAACAATGATGTTTGTTTTTTAATCTAGCAGAAATGATAACAGCAGAATGCAAGGACATTTGTTTTGTATCCTTCCTCTTGTTTTACTTAAATCAATTTGCCTCTCATTATAAAAATAAAAGAAAACAAAAAGCAGCCTTAAGTAGATTGCAAGAAAGTAGCATTTCCTTTTTAAAACTAGGGGGAGTTTGACTATAAATTTGTTGCAGCATTGCGACAAATAGATGCACCAAATGGTAGATGCACCATAGCATCTATGGCAGTGAATTTATAAGCCTATATCATTTCATTAGTGTAAGTCAGCTTAATCAGTACTAGGTAGGAAGCACTTTAAAGGACAAATGTCCTGTAATTGCAGAAATAATTGTATTGAATTTATTTGTCAAACTGTGGCTATATGGCTTCCACCAGAGAAGTCATCATGTTTTGGTGTCACTACAACGTGCTTGTGAATTTGTCTTTTCTGATGCCAAGTGTAGCAGGTTCGAGTCCTTACTTGGTATTAAACCAATTCAAACGTATAATTATTGGGTTTGGAAAGCATTGTGGGAAAGATGGTAGTTACAAAGTTCTATGTCATCAAGAACTGACATTTGTGTATTTGGGCATGGATGCAGCTGCCCTCACCCTGGACATGAACTTCTACGTGTTCCTTACACACTTTCCATTCTGGCTGAAACCTCTTACACCCCGACCACTCTTTTTCTCCAAGCTTCCACCCTCCGATTATGTTTGCCCATATTTTCATTCTCATGCAATAAAATTGTGCAAGCATGTTTGGAGTGAAGGAAGGTCGACTTTTTTGTGGCTCTCTGTCCCTCTTTGTGTCTTCTACACTTTCTATGCACACAGCGAAAACAAGTCACTGTAATTGCACTCCAGAACTGCTGTTCTCTCCACTCACTATAAAGGGATCCTGCATTAACCAAGTTTATGTCTGTAAATCCCTGAAGGGAGGGTGCAGAGAGGCCGGAGCCAGGCTCTGCTCAGCGGTGCCCAGTGCCAGGACAGGAGGCCATGGGCACAGCCGGGCACCCAGGAGGCTCCCTCTGAGCACCAGGCAGCACTTCTGTGCTGGGCGGGTGACGGAGCCCTGGCACAGGCTGCCCAGAGAGGCTGTGGGGTCTCCTCCTTGGGGATCTCCAAAAGCCGCCTGGACGTGGGCCTGGGCAGCCTGCTCTGGGTGTCCCTGCTTGGGCAGGGGTGGCACCAGATGGTCCCCAGAGATGCCTTCCTACCTTAACCATTCTGTGATTCTGTAATGAAGATGCTACTAGTGTAGCTGTATGAAGTTAGGTAAGACGAATCCTAGTATTGGTTTTTTTCTTAGGATTTGTGCAGAATGCAGAGATATTTGGAAAAATTTTAGCCTTTATTCTTACAACTGTTTGGGGGGGAAAGTAAAACCTCTTCAACATTTTGAAATACTTTTTTGTATGCTTTCTATTTTGCGTTTACATATTTCTCTCCCAGACTTTCACTGAGGTCTACCTTGCCATCCTTCTTAAAGAGCGTAATCGTGGGATATGAAATAATAGTAAACATTTTGCTTTCATTTCAAACTTCTGCACTCCTGATTGTTGTGCAGCCTTTCCCCTCCCCCCCTTTTTCCATTCGCATGCTGTGACAGTAACCAAACTAACAGGGAGGGAGGGGAGCAGAAATAAAGATACCTGTCATTATAACGATGGTAGGTCAGCTTTGTAACTGGTATGAACTGTGTCTTCTGTTGGTATGCCGTGAATTCGCAGTCTGAGGAGCACATGCTATTCACAAGTAGGGAGCAGGTATGTGTGAGCAGTTGAGCTCTAGTCTAACTCTAGCTCAGCTCTTGATTGTATCTGAAAGGTTTAGAATGCCTTTAACAGATGCCGAGATTCTTGTACGGTGACAGGGCTTTGAAAATTTTGCAAAACTTTGAATAAATAGTAGGAGTTGGTACAGCTGATGCATTTCATCCTTGAAACTCGATGAAAGGAAAGGGGCTTGATGAAGCCAAGTAGTCACACATTATTATCATTCTGCTGGGAATGCATTTTCTTCCAGATACAAGACACTGTTCAGAGTTAATATGTGAACTTGTACCTGTCTATTACAGATAAAAATGTAAAATGTGAATTGCTGAAATTCAGTGCCTTGGTATCTTTGACAAGGTTTAGCTTTAGACAGAATTTGGACAAATACTGCAAGGCTTCAGAAGCTTGGAAATCCAGTTGTTATTAAGGTATTGTAGGATTAACCATTTACTTCTTGTCTAAACTTCTTTATTACTTCTTTATTTTGTGTTTGAGCAGAAAGATTGGTCTTCATTCCATAATTTTAGCTAAAGGACATCTGTGAAGCAATTTTCCAGTCTTAAATTTCCCGTAAGGCAAAAATTGCTCATGTTATTATGAGAAGATGATGATTTTTATAAGAATGCTGCATGTGAATACCCTACAACTATGAACTATTCATTTGATATCTGCAATATTTGTTGAATCTTGTTAACAAAGCAATTACAGAATTACTCGTCCCCCAAAGATGTAGAAAGAAGAAAGCAAAAGCACAAAGTACATTAGTTTTATTTTTAAACTGTATTTTCCAAAATGTACAGACCTGAATCGCAGAACAGCAACAATGCATCTTGTGTTGTAGACCATGATAAAGGCTCCATACTGTGTAAGAAAAAGTGTAAAGCAGTGATATCAGTACAAAATGCTCATATGTAAAACAAAACCTTTGCTTTAGATACTTAGAAGTACCCCCATTCATCTTCCATATTGAATTTTGTCTGTTTTAATTCTAAATTACGAGGATTTTGTGAACAATTTCTTTTTTCTTGTTGCTCCCTCCCCACACCTTCACTGAAAATCCAGTTTAAAGGGAAGCAAACACACTATATTGGGAAACTAAAATTGTCTATAATCGGTGCTCATATTGTTCTGTGAAATATTTCAAATAACTGCGTAGTGCTAATACAAGGTGAAAGAGGTGGGATTAGATGACAGGTTGCAGCATTCTATTTAGAACTATAATTAAGTATGAATGTGATAATCATTGTTTCCAGGATCTGGCTATAGATTTGCCATTAATACCCATTGTCTTTTGATCCCCAAATCATATGACCCAGTTAGGGACCATGGTGTGCAGAAAAAAAGAAAAGCTGATGACATGGAGTTGAAATGCTCCCTTCTCTTCTCGTTGTCCACTGAACCATTTTGTCACACTTTCTTCAATGGACTGGCTACTGGCTGCAGCTTGAGGTCTACCCCCCTGCTCCTGAAGTGCTTCACGTCCGAGGATTTGGCCATTCCTCTCAGACCACCCTCGGTCCTATTATTTGCAGCGGCACGTGTATCAGCAGCAGTCCTCCACATCTTTCATCTACCCCATCAGCCTGACACTAACCCTAACGGTTTTCATTTTACCTTCAGAGCCCAGTCCAAGAGCTAGAAGGTACCATCTCAAAACAGCTTGCATGTTCGTCGTATCAGCTAGATCCCCTGCTGTCTTTGCCACTTCATACCAAATCCCTGGCACGTTGTCAGCTGGCTGGAGAACATATAGCTGCTACTGCTTGATTCTGCAACTGTTCAGACTCAGCAGAGGAGAGCGAGTTGGCAGTCCCCATCCTGGAGGAATTACACGTTAAAACTGACAGTGTCAGAAGCATGATCGCAGCTTTTAAATGAGTCCCATTCCCTTCTCGCTGGCCCTGGATGTGTGTAAAACACACAGGCACCCCATCACCAGCTGCAGTATTTGCAAGGATCTGTGCACATTCCCAATTCTAACAACTTCCCATGCAATTAGATACCTGCTACCTTGCATGTAGCTATCATCAGTGAAATGCCAACTTCAGCAAAACCAATCTGTGTGTTCCCACTGGCCTCCCTTCCCCATCCATGTCGTTTGTGACCCCAGTTTGCCCCATGAACACCCTCAGCAGAGCAGACCCCATGTGTAACATCAGAGATCCTGATGTGCCTGCGGCTGGTTTGAGTGGAGCCAGGAGCCGCTTGTCCTGCCCTGTCTGAAGGCCCCTGCAAGAGGTTGAGGAGTAGCCCTCCTTTGCAGGAGTTAATCCTCTTTTATAAAACACAGCACACACCGGCAGTATTCTGAAATGCTTGACTGCTAAGCAGTCAGTAGGAACAATCCAGAAACTGAAAACTGTGAAAGCAAACAGTGATTGTTTCCTGGAAGGTTCAGTGCTGCCTTTTGGTAGGCCGTGGCCTACCTCGGCTGCACCCACTGGTCTGCGTCAAGTGCTTAGTGCCGCAGGCATTGACCTAGCTGCAGGTCAGTGCTGCTATTTCATGATCGGTTCAAGTATGTCCAAGTTGAGATCTTGATACTCAGCCTTGTTTGAAAGCTTCTGGCTGCTCCATCACTTCCTCACAGCTTGTAGCAGTCCTAAAACTGAGTGCTGCTTCTGGTGGTAAAATCGTCCCATAGTTAATGTTCAAATATGCATAGCATGTTCTGAATTTTACAGTGTCTTTTTTTTCCTATTCTCGCTGTCTCTGAAATCCTAAAATGTAGATGTCTCTGTTTCACTATGAGAAACATAGTGAAGCTGTGTCCTCCCCTTCTGCCTGTAAGTGCTGTTACTACTCTTCGGAAGTACTGCCAGCTTTTATGATTTCTCTCATGAGTCTCTCAATAGTTACGTTTTTTTTTTTGGAAGGGGGTTGAAAGTTTTTTGTTTTCTTGACTTATTGAATCTTTGGGTTTGGTGATAATATCTCTGACTTTACTGTTGATTCTTTAATCACTTTTCCCATTTTTCTAACTTCTCTAGAAGATACATGCATGCTTAAACCAGAACATTATTTGTTCCCCCATCTTAGGGCTTGTTCCATAAATTGATAGTTAACTTCAGGAGTGAATCCTTTGGTGAGCCAGACGTTAACCTGGCAAAACACCATTCACCATTTGGTTGGTTTTGGTTTTTGTTGAGTTAGCAAGCTGAATTTGGCTCAGCAAGAGTCCAACAAGTAGCAAAGCTGGCAAACAGGGAGGTGCAGGACCATATGGCCAGGAGCAAGGGGAGTGGGAAGCAAGGGCAGCCTTTGGTGACAGCAAGCCATTAATTTGGCTCATCTGTGTTCTTAAAGCGTGCTCTCAGTGAGGCCAAAAAATACTGTGAATGTCACATAAGCATGTTGTTCGTTAGGACTGTGCTATAAAAGCTTTAATTTCTGGTAGTCTCTTGTTGTGGCTACCCACTAAATACTGAGGTTAATCAAGATGAGGTATAGGATTCTTTCTAATTACAGAGTTGGTCTACAAATGCAGCCGTCTTTCTGCATGGATTTTTTTCTGTTTCAGAAGGAAGATGTTGCAAATGAGGAAATGGCTGAAAGACTGTCTCTTCGGAAGCATCGCTTTATGCATTTTGCATCACTGGAGTATGAAGGAGAATATTACATGACACCAAGAGATTTCTTGTTCTCAGTAATGTTTGATCAAGTTGAACGTAAGTTGTTTTCTCATCATTGTATTTGTGAGAGAAAAGGAACTTGCAAGTACCCTTAAAGATGTAATGTACAAATCACTGGGACAGGATTCTTTTAAGTGACATCAGCCATCAGAAGCGAATTGATAATTGTGCATATGGATTCTCACAGGCACCACCTTGTACGCTAGTGAAGTGAGGCTGATGATTTAGAAATCTGGTGACTTGATGATGGCATTACGTCTCTGCATAATTTGCATGTCTGATCAGTATGTAGTTCCTCAATTACTTATGTGCCACAGAAAATGGTAGGACTGTAATATGATAATGCTTGTGTCATTCCTGTCCCCGTTATCTGTCTGTCCAGTTTACCAGAAAGTACTCAAGTACTCTGTGACCTTTTTTTTTAGATGAGGCAGTGATGGGAGTGACGTGAATGAGTGTAGTGAAGTATAGAGCTCAGCTCTAGGTTTTTGATTTCAATTCTTTTCTGGTTTATAAACCTAGCTAAGAAAAAATGAAAATTGTTTGCATGTTGTTGTTGTTAAAAAAAAAGTACTTTTAAAAGTGTGTACTTTGAGGAGGAGCTAGGACCAGCATACATTGTTGTCCTTATGGTTTTCCGACCTCATTAATCTGCCCCATTCATTAGGCTTTGTTAATCCATAATGTCCATGTTATTTTTTTTTAATAATATGTCTGTTTTCCCAAAAAAAAAAAGGCTTTTATAGCTTTCCCAAGAATCTTTTGCTTCAGAGTTGTTCAGAAAGGTTAAGTTCCCCAAGTTTCAATGTCACTCAGAAAACAAATTCCCTCTTAGTACATCTGCTGAGGGAAAGGGGAAATCCAAGCTTCAGTAATTGTTTGCTGGATGGTCTGCACATCCTAACTGACCTGTGAAGCATGTTGTATAGTAAAAGCTGTTCACAGCCTGTGATGCTCCAACGCTCACTGCCTAGGGAGCAGGGAGTGTCAGAGTCACTTGAGGGTATCAAGAAGGAAATAAAGAAGGGAATTCAAAGCACTGTGTGAAAGACATGGAGGAAGAAGGAGACTTGAACATACTGTGATTCAAGCCTCTGATTTTAAGGGAAACCTGGGGCAGAGCGGAGTTTACAGAGCTGCCGGTGGTCCAAAAATAGGACACAACAACCTGTAATAAAAATAAAAAATCAAAAAAGAGTTACCTTGTGTCTGCCAAAAATCTATAGCTGATAAGGGTGCATGGCTGCCCTGCTGACACACAATTTCTAATATTATACTAAGCTGAATATAAATCCTTAGAAGGACTGTATGAGCTTGAAGGTCATGGAGATTCTCAAAATAACTTTTGGTTTTTTAAATATATGGCAAATGGAAAGAGTTTTTTTCCCTTCAAGATTTATGTCAGTAAGTTAAAAACCTAGAAGGGATTTTCTTTTTGAGTTTTCCAGCCTGAAACAGTGAAAGACAGTGAGTACTGAAATTTTCAGTGTTGAAGGTGTGGCTTTCAGACGGTTGTCTGTGAAAGCAAGGTTAGAGAAAGAAGTGTTTTTCAGTCTTAGCAGTTCATACATATTAATTGATTACTCCAACTATAATAGTATACGTGCAGATTTTTAATGAAGTGGTATGCGGATAGGATTTATTTGTAATGCAGCCAAGTTAATTTCAGATAATTTGCTAATATAAGTAGGAAACAGCTTCAAACAGAAAAGAAAAAATAATGACAAGAAAAATATGTGAACAAAAAAAATCTTTGCACTAACACATATTTAGCATTTCAAGTTGACGTCTGGCTCACAACAATAACATTGTAGACAATTGGTAGAAAAATGTTAATACAAGAACCTAATGCTCCTAAACATTTTTTTAACCATCATCGGTGTGAGTTCTTTGGCCGGTAGCATAAACACAATGGTAAGCATTTCTCTTCAAGTCATATTGCTTGGGATTTCAGGTTTTCTTGTAGCTGTAAACAGACATAGTATTTGTTGGCTGAGAAATATGGTGGCCTGATTATTTTGAAGACTTGTTCATTTTGTTTCAAAGAGTTTCCTCTGAGGTAAGCATGCAGACTTATGTCAAGACTCTGTCCAGGTATATTAAGAGTAGGTCAAGATGGTGAGCTTCATTCCAAAGCAGTAATTATATTTGGAAACTTCTGGTTTGTATCATAAAATTAATTCCCTTTTAACCCTGAACAATGGTTTTAGAAAGGGAAATGGGCAAGGCAACACTACTCCTAGAAAGTTCTTCACTTACTGGCATAGAGAGATGCAACTTTAAAATGTGATACTGCACTCAAATGGTAAGTCTTCCGATACTGAATTTAGAGTTGTAATGATTTGGCTATTCTACACTTGCATTTTATTAATCACTAATTAAAAAAAAAAGTTCGAAGCACTCAAACATTCACCCTCATAAACATTTGCTTACAATAATTGGAGTTTGCGAATTGGTTGTTGTGTGTAATAATACAGAAGGTCTAGTTCTGTCTGTAGGCTGTTCTCAAGTTTTGTTTTTGCAGTCTTTCTTAAAGCCCATAGTCCAGAACAGGGCATCAGCCTCCATCCCCCAAGCCCCCCAGAAATGTTCTCTCAAATGCGGTCTTTGCGGCAGATTTGGGAAGTTGTTTAATTCTGGCTGTGTCAGACCAATAGAGCAAGCAAGTTCCAAAATGCCGGGTTGCTTACTCAGAACAATCTGCTGGCTGTTCTGTCGCTTACCAAGGTCCGATTGAGACTGCTGACCACAGGAGGGAAGATAGCATCTCAGCAGGGCTTCTGTACATCCTGAACAGTATCTTAGATGTTATCCAGAAGCACCCGTGCTTACTATGAAGCACTGATGTCAATGCTGTTGCTGAAATGTAGCAATTAATGAGCATCAATTTATTTTGGGGAATATAAGAATAATAATGTACAGAAAATTCTGGGTTTGTGGTTAGTATTGATAAAGATTCCCTTAAAGGCTGCAGACCATAAAAGTAAATTGCTGAGATGCTTGAGAGCTATTTTTACTTTTTGTGTGATGATTATGAAGATTGTATAGAAGGTGCTGCAGCACTGCATATGAAAGAAATTACTGCATTTTCATAAGTCTCTTATGTGTTTGCTGCCTCCTCCTTCTACTTTTTTAGGGAAAAAATGAGCTTCAGAGTTATCTTCCTCTTTTCTTTGTGTACTCTAGCCTGTTTTCCTTCTTCACACAGCACTTTCTGGATAATTCTCAGTTTTCTACAGAGCTGTGGTCTTGTTTCTTCTCCTGGAAATGTTTATTTTTTTTTCCTGTCTGCTTTTTTTCCCCTAATATTTTTATTCCATTGCATTCATTTATTTGTCCTTTTGCAAACTAATGGAGTCTGTTGTCACTTTTATTTCTCTCTAGTCTGCTTTGTTGTTTGTTTTCTTTTTTATCCAGATGCCTAAAGAAGTGGTCGGGGAATGTGTCTGTGTCTCATGTAAGCACACAGACAAAACTGAACTGTGGCCAATGCTAGAAGGGCAGTGATCGCTATCCTCTGTACTTTCAGACAGGGAATGGGGAGGATCATAAGGCTTGTGGTTTGTTCTGCGAATCAACGATAAGACAAGGCTGGGCAAACATTGCAAATGCTGCCAGCCTCACAGAAGGGGATCTTGGAGTGTAGGGAGATGCTTGTCCCCCACCAGCAAAAGGGGGAGATGAATACTTGTCCTGCAGTTTCATTTAAGTTATTGAAGATAGAAAACCCACATTGGACTTGAGTGCTGCCGCCTTTTCATAGTGGGGAGAACCAAAAAATGAAAGGAAAACTTTCAGCTAATGCACAGGGAAAAATTTCACAACATACCTCAATGGTCTATCCCTTATTGCACCAGGAATTGTATTTGTCCTATAACATTTAGTGTGCTCCTTTCATTGGGTACTGAAGAGAACATCAGCTTGAGGCCAGGGCTTTTGAAATTAAACTTGAGGTTGGATGTAGACAAAAAAGACTCAAAAGTGGAAGATTGATGTTTACATAGGGGATTTTTTTTACAACATCAGTAGTTAGAATTTAGTTCAGTCCTTGCTTTTCTCAACAGAATGAAGTTCCAGCAATATCTGGTCAGGATATGACAGTAGGCAGTAGTTAGGCAGAGTAACCATCGCCAGTCCATCTTAGTTAGCTGGCTGATGCTTGGGTTGGTGTTGCAGCCTCCTCCCATACATCGCAATTGAGTACAAACCAGCAACGTTGCCCAAGAATCATAGAATGAATCACAGAATGGCTTGGGTTGGAAGGGACCTCAAAGATCATCTACTTCCAAAAAGTGTGGAAGGAGTCCCTCAGCTCTGCCTGGTCGCTTTCACCTTGCGCTGCCTCCCCTCTGCCAGCACAAAAAATCGCACGGCCACATGCTGAGCCCAGCTAAGGGACTAACGTGGGGTGGAGGGAGTCACCTCTTCCTGCTGGCTTTCTGAAGTCAGTCAGTTGTCTCCAGTTTGTTCGAGAGCTGTGTAAGTGCTCCTGGGGATGCTAGAGGTGGGAGCAGTCCATTGCTTTGCCCACACTGAAGCACCTGAGATGAGCTCTCCATGCATTCCTGGGCAAGCAGCAGCTTCTCGTTTCTGCCCCTGAGCCTCAAGGTGCCTCACGCTGAATCACATAAATCTGGTTTACTGCAGTGAGTTTAACTTCAAAACACCTTTAAAAGGTGAGAACACTGAGCAAATAAGCTGTGTGCACCAAGGTGCTGAGGCTAATCACGGCATTCTGTTGTTTTATTCCTATTCAGGCATAAACACTCCCAAAGGAAAAAAAAAAAAAAAGAGAGAGAGAAAAGAGCCAGCAAAAGGACAGAATGAGAAGCAGTCCTGAGTAGGGAATAGTGGTCCTTGTCCAGCAGCCTTGGGTGTTTTTTTTTGCTCCCTGTTGATTTTCGTTGGAGGTTACTTTGTAATCTCCTGTTGTTTTTTAAGTATAATTCAATATAAACCAAAGTACACATGGTGGTGTGTAAACCAGATGGGTAGTTGCATTGTTGGTGCTGGATCAAAAGTGCTGAAGCTGGAAAATACCAAAATATTTTAGCTATGTCCAGATTGTCTAGTGAATTCCTGTACACAGTTGGGTGGAATTTTTTACTGAAACAAAATCTTAGGTGTGCCCTTTGACAAAGTTGCAAAACATGCAATAAATTATGACTTATTATAGAACAATTTTGAAGATAAGGAAACAGATGAACTGTAGTGCAAATACATCAACCATCATAAAATCCAGCCCAACTGATCTTGAACCCTGCTTGATGGACCTTAGTTCCCTAGTTCTGTTCATTTGCTTCCTGGTGCATAGGTTTCTCTGTTAATCATTTTCTGTAATACGGGCCAAACAATTGTGAAATCTTGGCATTCCTATTGATTAAATCACACCTGCAAATTTATTTACTATCAGGGTGATAACGAAGAAAAATATTTACAGTCCTGCCATTTAAGGAGAATAAGCTGATAACAAATGCAGAGTTTTGTGACAGACTTACTTTGTTTTGCATATTGACAAAGTAAAGAGCTTTATAAAGGAAGAACGGCACGATCAAAAAAAAAAATTTGCTTGCTTTTCCACACAGTGTTTCATGCCAGATTACCCTTGTAAATATTTGCTTAATTCTATTACTGTTAGTTGTTTTGAGGAAGGTAAAGCATCCACCTTTCTGTAAACAGTGACAAGCAGTAAATGAAATCTGGTATTCTGACACAGCGTTTGTGCCAGTATAAAACACCTACAGCAGAGTTTTGTACCAGTTAACTCAGTGTGTACTAAATGCACCTTCGGGATGGTTGGATTCCTGCCTCTATGCCATGCAATCTCGTGTTAAACCACGTTACTACAGGGATGCTCAGCAAACATTGCAAAACCAGCAAGTCCGTCTGGGTAATCTGTAGGATGTTAATGGAAACTGCACTATCTGATGCAATGATAAATTAGTGAGAAAGTGTTTTTTTGTCACTCTCCTTACCATGATGTAAAAACTTTTCAATATCTAGTAATATGTAGTAAGGATAATATGAACTTGCATCAAAAATGCTTGCATTTTTAAGATGCCAGGTATACGAAGGATAAGGCTCATCTGACTGACACTGGATTTTCATTAAAATGCACCAGTATTTTTAAAAGACCCTTCCAGTTTTATGTAACCTTGTGTTTTATACAGTAAAGTGTACTTAGGCTTGTATTCCAAATTATGCAGCCAATGTTGTGTTAGAACTTCTCCGGAGAAATACCATCTCTGATGTGCTGTTGTTGTAGAACATATAAGAAAGTCTGTATTAAATTTTGAAAAAGGCTAAAGATACAGGAATGTTTCAGAAGATGAAGATTTTTCAATGCATTAAATCCGGACCGTGTTTATGTTCATTTTTCTGAAGAAGATTATACTATTCCAGAAGTACCTTCCTTTTCCAAGTCGAAGACAAACATTCAGGTTAACTTGTCTGACAGCAATTTACACCTAATAGATAAAGATTTTGATCCTGGAAACCCTTCTGTGCATATTCAGCCCATATTTAATGTATCATAGCATCTTCACTTCCTGAACCACTCCTTTATCTGCAGCACTTTTCAGAAGTTAAAACAGATTTTCCTGTGCTTGGTAACATGAAAATGCCAGAGGCGATATTGGCGTGGTTGAGTCCTAACACAATACATGGCAAAGAATATAAATGGGGTTTAAGTTTGCAGGGAGAAGCTGTTTGACTTAAGTTTTCCTTGAAAACATGGTTGGCACAAGGTTGTAATGTGTTGGCAGGTTGGATATGATGTGTGGCTTCACATTGCTACAGCATCAGTGTGGTCAGGAATGTGAACGAATCTGAGGAGAGGATGCAATGCAAGACTGCAACAACTAGAAAACCAAGTTCTCCATTGTGCTTGGTGGTCAGTGCTGGTGCAGTCAGTGGGGTTTGGAGATCCAAGAGTGACCAGGCACTTTAGGATGGACTGAATCAGTTTTTCTGCCCATATCTTGAATTTCTGCCTACAGGGGGAGTTCAGATGCCTGTACTCCAGTGTCTTAATTTTGACCTGAATGTTATATATGATAACTAATCAAACTGATATGAGTTATGCATGAGTTTCAGATCTAAAACCTAAGATTCAGAGTTGAAGACTGAAGTTGAAGCTTGTGTAAGCTGTGAAGCTCCATATGGGAAGCGTAGATTGAAATGTTATACAGGGAGCCATCGGCACAGTTGGGAACTGAATTCAATCCTCCTGAATTTCTAACGTTATAACAAAGGGATTTTTTTCTCTCTCTCTTTGCATTTAGCAGTTTTTAGTACTGGTATTTTGTTGTTGCTCAGATTCTCCAACCATGACATGCAAACTGGGATATGCAGGACAGACGGTCCCTTGCCCACTGCTAGATGGAAGGTAAAACGAAGCGACATGATGGTTTGAAGTCATGGCATTAATCTCTTCCGAGTTTTAGAGAATCAGCCACTTCTGGCCAAACCTTCTTAGTTGTCATTTACTCATTTCTTAGAGTGGGCTTACAAATGAAGGAAAATGATGTTACTGTCGAGGGTGCTGCATACATAAGCAGATAACCAGGTTGCTGAAAAATTCTGCATTTGTAACCAGCCCATATCGTGAATTTGTCATGTACCTGGTTCAGCAGTTCTTCATCATCCAAACATCATTAGGAAATCCTACCACAACCCTAAGAAACTCTTTAAAGAAACATATTAAGTACATCTGGTGTTTCATTTTCTCTTAACTGTCCAAATACAGCATTGAAATTGATGTATAAAATATCAGATTGATTTGGATAGGATGTTTCACCTCAGTCAATTGTTGTTAAATAGATAAGCTAGTCAGTATCTTATTTTCTTTTCTCATCTGCAGCAGTTTGTTAACACTGATAACTGAGTTACATAGACTGTCTGTTGCAACACTGATCATGTCTACTAGATTGGTTTATCTAAAAATTAATTTTAAATTGTTCTTTATCTAGAAACAGTAGAAATACTGCAGAAAATCATAAAATCTTGGTAATGTGTATTTATGTTTGGACATAAACTTTGTTGTAAAATCAGAATAAAGGCTTCTGTACTTTCACAGTGGTTGCATCACACATCACAAGGTATGAAGTAGCAGAATCTGAATTGGGATTCTTATGGGGAAATGGGATCTTCCCCTGGCAGCAGTCAAATCTGGCCTGTTGGCCAAGCTGCTTTTTGGTGTATTGATCCCTAGCAATTGCACTGACTTATTTTTTCCTCTTGTTCTTCAAGAGAATTTCTTAAGCTGAGAGTCCCAGAAAGAGACAAGAGGTGCTGGGATTAGAGCAGAGGTGCCAGGCAGCAGCCAGGGAGTGTGCGCAGTCCAAGGGGGGAGAAGGAGGAAGGACTGAACGGTGGTGGTCAGAGGAAGGGGAACTGCAGCAAAATCACTTACAAAGGAGTAGGTTTTGCCATCTCATTGCACAGTGGGTGGGTGCCTTTTGGGAATCCCTGTTCCATTTCCATGCCTGCATCCATGTCACAAGACAATACGTGAGGTACCTGGGATACATTTCTTGGAAGGTCAGGCAGGGAAATATATTTTTGATCCTTAAAACTATACTAGGATTATATTAATTACATTTGTCTTTTTGTGTCTATGTCTGCTTGAGACAACAGCAAGGTTATAATAAGCTCCTGGCTTTATTTTTTCTCATTTTTCCTTTTGTGGCAATGCTGACTAGCTGGAGAATGACGCAGAATCAGAATTCTTATCTCTGTGGACTGCAATGCTTGCTGATTAGTTAAAAAATTTTGGCAAGACACCATGATTTGAAGATATTTTGCTAGCTATTCTGCTTTCTGAAGAGCAATAGTTAATGAGGAGGTATATTGCAAGTTCTCAGTGAATGAAAGCAGTTTTTTAAAACCGGGCACAAAAATAGTATCGATACTAAAACTGATCAGACTTCAGCCGAGTTTTAAGCGAGAGGCAAGTGGTCTCAACACACATCTTGAAGGATTTAGTTATTTAAAGTGTGAAAGTTATTGGTTATTTAATGGCACCTGAATGGAAAACAGATTCCTTGAAAAGAATGAAAATATATTGTGTGCATACAGAATACTTGTAGTACAAGTAATGGAAAGATCTGGTTATTAATAACAGGAGCCTGCTTGTTGTATAAACATCGTCTGCCTTAGAATTTCAGAAGTCTTGCAACAGTTTCTGCTTTAGTTAACTATTCCAGTTTCGTGACATGCTACTGTGATATTTAAAATACTTAACAGAGAAGTCACACTTCTCTTTTGTAATACATGTGAGCAAAATTCAAGAACTCCTACAATTGTTCTTGGGCTCTGAATATTTTTCCTATTTGTAAGGACTTTTTATTTTTGTAGAACACCACATATTATTTGGACTGCATTTATAACGTAATTGTTGACATACCACTGAAAATATCTCTGGGATTTTTTCTGCCATGGGTTCTGAATACTTTTTTGACAGATTACTTCAGTATTATTTCTTTAATAAATTCAGTGGAACTTAATCAGTTCTGAAACATCCTGCTTAACTGACAATTAAGTCTTAACAGATGTAGCGTGAAAATCAGACTCAATGAATTTTTATCACTCTTAAATGTATTTTAATTTCTTGCAGCATATGTCCTTAACACTGACAGGTATTGTTTTGTATCTAAAAAGTGCAATCTGCTTATAAAATACCGTGGGTTTCATTACAGTACTTAGAAATGATGGTGCTCTGGCAGACCCCTAGGTCTGGCGGGTGCCAGAAGTGCACGTCAGGTTCCTGCCAAAATCTATCTTGCATTCTGGCCTCATGTTTTCAGTTGTGTGTAACTTTGTGCTCATGGTTCTGTGCTTTCCCTTAGGCCAGAGCAGGATTTTTGTGATATTAGTCATGTGGTTGATTCTTTTTGGAGTAATCTTGATACTTGATAATCCTAAGGTGGAACCACCAAGTATTGCTCTCCTTATAGGCGGTGAGAGCAGGCAAGGTAAGCAGCCTGCTGTGGCAGATGAATGGAGCAATCCCCACTTGCCAAGTGAACGGCTAGGGCCCACAGGGGGACCTTTGAGAAGCTGTATTGCCCCCTCTTTTGAGAGCATTGGCATCCATTTCCCAAGGGGGAACATGCCCACATTATCCACTCGTTTTTTGCTGCCCAGCCCGGAGGCACCTGCAGTGGTTACAGCACAGGTTGCAGTCTGTAGCCTCTCTCACCTACTGTGAAACAAAAGCAAATACCAAGCTCAGAGCTCGTTACCATGCATAAAACACACAGGTTTCTCTTGTTAGAGCCACCTGCTTACATGACGGTGCCCAGCCCAGTTACTGCAGAGGAGGACACGTCCCAGAGCCACGTCTCAGCAAGGGAACCGACCTCCCAACACTAGCCAGGCTGTCGGAGAGCCCTGGTCCTCACCCTGCCATCCCTCACGCTGCTGAGCACCTGGTCATTCTGCTGGCTACAGCTTTCCTTAAATCTTTCCTCTCAGACCTGGAAAAGGCTTGCATACCTGAAAGCCTAAGGATTTTTCAGCCATAACATACAAAAGCTGCCACTCTTCCCAACAAATCCTGCCTTGGTTCTTGCCAGATGGAGTTTGAATATCAAACATGGCCAAGCCAGCTGCCATTTGACTTTGTTCAGAGTATTTTAGTAGTCTTCTGGGAAAGCTGGCGTTTGAAGTCTTCAGTATGATAGAGCTCGTTTTCCCAGGTACTTGCTGCCTCTTTGTGCCTTTGCTTCACGCCCTCTGCACCAGTGCCTCAGATGCTGCTGGAACTGCTGGGACAGGGGAGTCTTGCTGCTGCGGTGATATTGGCACGCACTTAGTAAGTCACCTGTCCCACTGGAGAAACCCTGACTTCTAGAAATCAGAAGACTTCTGTCTTTTTTTGTTCCTCTCCAAATGTTTTTTGGTTTGTTTTCCTGCAGAAGAGCAAGATGTGTTTGTTCTTAACTGTGGACCGAATCCAAACAGTTGTGAGCCTGACATAGCAGATTCTTATAATAGAGAATACTAAAATTAGTCATTTTGTCTCATGTGAATGGGCATCTGCTTTTCCATTGGGCATGTATTTATTTGTTCTGCTCTCTCTGACAACTTCTGAGCAGCCACCCATGCCCTGACACACTGATTAATTCTTCTCTGTGGGTTTTCTGGTGGTGGGAAATGTGACAGCTCACTTCTGTTTCATTGTCACTTTCCTAGGAGAAAATATAAAACCTAATGTTCAAAAATTTCATCTGCTTCTCTAGCTTTGGTCTAATCAGCAAAAGAGATCAACTATTAGCAAAAGGGAGCAACATTTTCTGCAATGTGTCTGATAGTAAAGGCAGACTCCACTGGGGAAAAAATAAGAGTGGCTTTGCTATGGAGACTAGGAACAGTACTTAAGACAGTAACCCATTACCTGTAAATGCTCAATTTACAGTGGGCAACATAAAATTACTTTACCCATTCATTACAAGAAAGCTGCCTATTGCTTTTCATTTGCATTCACTGTGGGAATTGTAAAAAGCCTGCTTAGAATTTGATTCCCATTCCAATTCAATCTCTTTCCACTGCAGCTAAAGCAAATGCTCATTTCAGGACAGTCACTGCTCTTTGTGTCCAGTACTGTTGTATGGAGGAGAAAGGATATCTGCTTAATCATGCCATCATGAGAACATTCATACCTATTACCACAGCTCACCTAAGTTAACGTGTAATATCTTCTAGTGTTTTTTTTAAGCATTTGTATGCTCTGTTAGGGTGATACCTAATGCCTTAGCACTTCTTTTTAGTATTCAATGGCTAAGTGTATCAACATTTATCATGTACCTTCTAAAAGTCAGCTCCCATTTTAGCAGTTTAAAAACTTAAAATATAGACCTTGTATAAATTTTTCATGCTGAATTTAAAATCAGTTGTCACTACTGCTTATATTGGAAAGCAGTGACACAGCATCTTCTCTGTTGCTTGAACACTCTTCTGATATCCAACCTAAAATTAATCATTCTCCGTTTAAACCCACTTGCTCTTGTGCCAACATTTTCTATTACCTAAAATAAGCTTTTTTTACTTTTGAATCTTAACCCCATGATGCATTATAGATAATTATATCACGACTCAGCACTGGTCTTGTTAGGTTAATCAAACCCAGGTTTATTTTCATCTCATCTGGCTTGGGGGAGGGCATCTATTCCATGGCTTCGTGTAGGTAGCTTTATTCCATGGTGGGTTTTTTTTGAATTTGATTTCTTTTTACAAAGCCAACTGCATTCCTTGGCTCAGAGCACAGCCCACCTGCAATCACTGTGTCCTAAGAGGTGGAAAAAGCATTGAAGTTGGGAACTTCTTAGGTAAATGCTGTTTCTGATTGTCAAACAGCAGCATCAGTTGCGGAGCTAAGTGATACAAATCAATGCTTAATAAAGAAATATACTTGTGCTTGTTTAGCATGCACTTCACTCGCAGTCTGTACATGCAGAACAGCTTCCAGCACCACAGGTGCTTTGGTCCTCATTTGTAGCTCTGTGCATATGCCTGGCTGAGAGTATGACAACAGAGCAAAATATGTCAGGTGTTCTCATTTGAACAAAGTTTTAACATAATCATGGAAATGTGGGTAAGACCACAAAAAAAAGGAGAGAGATCGGACCAAGAACATTTTTTTAGATGTGTACAGTGAAGGGGTTAATGCCCCTCAGACGATGTACATCTTAGCACACCTTCTTCCATTTTTCAGTCCAAGGTTGCTGTTGGAGGAGCAATTAGTTTGGTCAGAGAAGATGAGTATGACAGGAAGGAGACAGTACAACGATAATTAGAAGCAGTGGACACAGAACCCCAGCTTATTGAAGACTTCTGCAAGTTAAATGAGTTGCTGTTAGTAGGAATTTTGATGTAAAGTGTAGTTTTGTTTTTACATTTGTCTCCTCCATTGTCTTTACTGAATAAATTCCTCTGTTCTGTATCTATTTTGACAGTCCTAATACAGTGTTTACTATGGTGCTAAACAGGATCAGAATTCTTTAGAAACCTGATTATATACATGAAGGCAAGGTAAAGACAAATGTATTTTGGGGGTTTGCTACATCAGATGAGTTGAAATGAGATGGGGGCAGGTCTTGGGCAAACAAGACAATTCTAGAAAAGATGTGATTACTTTTTTTAAAGAGACTACTGATCATTGTCTCAATATTTTTTTTTTTTGACAGACTTATTTTTCCTCTAGATTCTGAGGAATTTGAGATCACAGGCTCAAGAGAAGGCTTATCTTCACTTCTCTTATTCAGTCTTGAAAGTTCATCCCTTAGAGTAGAAGAAGTGTTCTAGGTGGTGCACAAGACTTTATTTTCTACTGGTATGGAATGCTGATGGATATCACATCAGTAATTTATTATTAAACTTTCTATTAACAGCATTAATTCTTTTTCTAAGTTGGAAATTAACCTTAACATTTTGGCCACTATGGTAAGTCACAAGTAACATCTGTTTTTAAGCTCTTCTATGATTTCTCATCACTTTAGTTCTCTCTTACCTTTCAGGGGAGTTCTCAGACTTTTCATGATCCTGCTCCTGTTTCCATTACCACCTTACCTTCTGAATAAAGGCAATGTTTCAAGTCAGTTTTAGGTAACTGTCTTCATTCTGATACTCTGAAAAAACTAGCCAAAACTAGATCCCTTCAGTAGTAATTTTGTGTGGCAAAAATAAGATAAACCTTTCTTACTTATCTTAAAATAAAGAAGCCTTCTGTTAGCACTTGCATGCTCTTGGAGCCCCTGCTGTATGAAAACTTCCCAAACAGCTGTTAATTGCTATGTGACAGATGTTAATGATGTATAAACAAGTCAGACTCAGCAGGGGTTGTTACTGGTTTGCTCTGAGCTTCTAGATTAGCTAAAAACAGAATGAGCTAATCTTAGAAAGAAACTCCTGGCTAATTTAAAGGTAAAAGCAATAATAACGTGGACCATCAACTGAAGCAATTCAACCACTGAAAGGAACTCCTATGCCATATGAGAAGGAAGAAAGAAAAAACAGCTAGAGATTACAATAATGCCAAAACCTGAGGAGTTCTGGAAATATTGAAGCAGGTCAGCACAGGACCAGTAAAAAAAACCCAAAGCAATAGGCAGCATCTTCTCTAGGCAAGTTCCCAAACAAGGTAATTAGAATATCCTTATCTTCTCACAGTGGCAACTGGAAAAAGTAGTGTCATCACTGGTGTCATCTGCACCACACTGGCCTTCCTAAAATTTTCATATGAGGTTGCACTTCAGAGCCTTATAAAGGGAAAAGGTTCCTTCTGGAAATTCTGACAAGACAGGATCAGCTTAATTCAGCTCTGAATAGCAATTCCATTTACCACTAGTCATCCTTATAATCTCTAGGAATCTAAAATATCTGAAGTTAAGTGCTACAGTGCTGTACCTATGCCAAATGTCTCTTTCCCTCAAATAGCCCTTTTTTCTTCTTATGCCGATTCACTAATCACTGATGGGAGTTAGTTGCAATTGTTATGATTCTGCTGAAAAAGAAAGTGATGTGTTGTGTTATGCTAGAAAAGACATCCAGTAATTCAGTTCATTCTTTTAATAAAACAACTTGCAAAACGGATGTTTCTTTTGTGTGTGTTTACTTAGCCTCTTCTTTCAATGGACAGTGTCAGGACACTTTGGGAAGGTGAGGAACAGATGGATATCACCAATTGCAAAAGTGATAGAATCACAGAACAGTTTGGGTTGGAAGGGACCTTAAAGGTCATCTAGTTCCAACCCCCCTCTCATGGGCAGGGACACCTCCCACTAGACACCATCCTACCTGGCCTTAAACACTTCCAGGAATGGGGCATCCACAACTTCTCTGAGCTACCTGGTCCAGGGCCTCACCGCACTCTTGAGTAAAAAACTTCTTCCTAACGTCTGATCTAAATCTACCCTTTTTTAGTTTAAAGCCATTCCCCTTCGTCCTATCACTACATTCCCAGGGCTACTTACGGCCCACAATTTCCCTAGTCTTCCTTTTATCACAGATATACCCATGGAGGCGTTTCTTGTTGCCTTTCATGTCCCGGGCCAAATTTAATTCTAAAAGGGCTTTGGCTTTCCTGACCTGATCAGACAATGTCTCTGTATCCCTCCCAGGCTATCTGTCCTTGCTTCCACTCTCTGGAGGCCTCCTCTTTCTGTTTGAGTTTGGCCAGGAGCTCCTTGTTCATCCATGCAGGCTTCCTGGCATTTTTGCCCGACATCTTCTTTGTTGGGATGCATCGCTGCTAAGTTTGGAGGAGGTGATCCTTGAATATTAACCAGCTGTCTTGGGCCCCTTTTCCCTCCAGGGCTTTGTCGCGTGGTACTCTACCAAGCAGATCCCTGAAGAGGGCAAAGTCTGCTCTCCCAAAGTTCAGGGTAGCGAGCTTGCTGTGCTCTCTCCTCACTGCCCTCTGGATCCAAAATGCAAGTATCCTGAGTAAAACCATGGGATATTAGCAAGTGGATCTGAAACAACCTTGTTGTGAACTTTATTTTGTTTTGATTCATCACATTATAGAAGTTCCACATACCCACATTCAAAAAAAAGGCAGTCATTACTTTACTAAATGCTTTCAAGATATCTAAAATCTAAATATGTAAAGAAAGTGATTTCATGCCTTTTCGTCCTGTTGTACAAATGTATTTATGGTTTCTTCAAGAGAAGTCTGCTGCAAGGCAGAGGTGAAGAGAAGCTAGCCCCAGTCACCCCATACAGTAACTGAAAACCATCTAGTGCATGTTCAGCTGATCCTTTCATTCCTAAGCAGAATTTATATTGGTTATAATTTAGAAATTAACTGTACTATAACTGTACTGTAACTGTACTGAGCACACTCAGACATCTAGTCAATGTAAATTGCCTGTCCATGAATAAGGCTTATGTTCTGGAAGATAAACATAATAGGGTTCTGAATTTTTGTGGTGTTTACCATGCTCTAGACAGCAAGACAAAATGTCCTAGGCCTTGATCTTAAATAAGGAGTTCTTATTATCAAAAATTACCAATGTAGAACTGTTTCCTTTCAATAAAATGTCCGAATTCACAGTTAAATCCAGTATGTTGTGGTCTCTGGTTTTAAGAATTAAAGCAAAAATAGCTTTTGCTCTCTTCACAAGTTGTCAGTGAGAGGTAAACCAGGATACAGTCTTAAACGCATAGTAAAGAATGTTGTTGCCTCTGGTATAAGCAAGGGGGGGAAATCTTAAATCTCTACATGCAACCTACCAGCTATTGCTTTTACTTAGTGTTAGAGTAAGTTACGCAGGCACCTAAACTGATGTTTTCCTATTGCACAGTCAGTTAGGTGACTGTATTATATTAGAGGGATGTCTTGTGTTCATAGTCCTTGTGGAAACAAATGTCTTCAAGCATTCATTCATAGAATCACAGAATAGCTGAGGCTGGAAGGGAGCCCTGGAGATTATCCCAGCAGGGTCAGTGAGGGTAGGTTGCTTGGGACCGTGTCAAGTTGGGATTTGAATATCTCTGGGGATGGAGACTCCATAACCCCTCTGGGCAACCTGTTCCAGTGCTTGACCACCCTCACCATAACAACAGTTCATTCATATGCTTAAATTAAATTTCTTACATTTCAATTTCTGCATGTTGCCTCTTGTCCATACAGTGGACATGACTATGAAGTCTATCTCTGTTGTCTTTGCTCCTTCCCATCAGGTATTTATACATACTGGTATGATCCCCTTGTACCTTATCTTCTCAAGGCTAAACAATTCCAGCTCCATGTTTGTCAGATGTTCCAGTCCCTTCTTCCTGGCCCTTTGCTTGTATGTCCAGGACGTCCATGTCTCCCTTGTACTGGGGAGCCCAGCACTCCAGGTGTGTCTCACCAGGACTGAGCAGAGGGGAGGGATCACCAACCGGGATGCTTTTGGCCTTCTGTGGTACAATGTCACGTTGCTGGTTCATTATCAGCCTCTGGTCCACCAAGACCCCAGGTCCTTTTCTGCCAAGCAGCTTTCCAGCTAGTCAGTTCCAGCCACTTGCTACCCAGGGTTTAGTCTTCCAAAGGTACAAGACTTGGCATTTCCCTTTGCTGAACTTCATGAGATCCCTGTTGATCCATTTCTTCACCCTATCAAGGTCCATCTGGGCAGCAGCAGAACCATGTGGTCTGTAAACCACTCCTACCAAATTTTCATTTGCAATACATTTTGCTGGAGAAATGGCTGTACAATTTGCATTAACCACTGGGGAACCTTGCTTCACAGATCCTCCCACAAACCCCTCTGAACCTCCTGAGTCCAACTTGCAATCACCAAAAAGATGCTGTTTGTGCTGTTTCCTAGAGTTTTTTTTACCTCTGGAAAACAGATAAGAGCAACAAAATGCTGGGAAGGATGAATTTAGTCTGGGAAGGATGTAAGGCAGCCCTAAAGGAGTCAAATTATGTGTTTGTTGGAAGGACAAGGCAACAGCAGTGGAACAGGAGCAGAGATTACCAGCATCATTAGGATAGTGCAGTGATAGAAATCAAGTATCCCATTGATGAGATTTCCAGAGTTCACGATAGCTGTGTAGGTGGGCGTCAGCCATCCCCCCACCCTTTTTTCTTTTCCGAAGGTCTCACTAGGAATTGCTGGGATATAATGAGCAGAAGTTTTCCAAACTGAGACTTCTAACAAAATTTCATTGTATTTTTCCAGTCAGCTGTCACCCCTGGGAACATTTTTAGCAATGGTTCTGCGAACTTTTACTGCATATTGCTGTAAAAAGAAGTAAGTTAATCTTTAAAAGAAAAATATTGTTTTAACAAAAAAGAAAGCATTAATGATGGTGTAAATAATTTGATATGTCATAGGGTGAAATGGAAAAAAAAAAGTGAGCTACTATGTAAACTGGATCTACACAGCATTTTATATTTACAGGACTCTTGAGAACCCACCCAATTTATGTGAAATGTCAGTGCTCCCAGTTACTTACTCACTGCAGTAATTTAAATTGGCTTGATGCACTGATATGTCAGCTATTTACTGCTTGGACACAGGCGCTATAAATGCCCTACATCTGAACAGAGTTATGGTAACAGCACTGCATTTTCCATGCTGATACCACCCAAAAAAAACTTCAAATTTTTCACAAAATGCTTCCAATTTTATTTTTTTTAAATTATATTATTACATTTCTTTTTTTGTTGTTCCACTAGGAATAAACAATATCAACATTACCCTGATGTTTGTACTTAGTTGAGTAAGTTTAAGAAAAAGCAAACTATTTCATAAGCATGGCAGTTGAATGTCACTATCATCTTTTGAGCCCCAAACTCCAGTTTAGTATTAATATTATCTTTCAAATGTGTGGCCATGTATCTGTGGGTACATAAACTGATAAAAATGAATGAGCAAAAGTCTGCTGGGAGCAACGGGACAAAGTAGGTGGCCCCTATGGTCTTTTCTGGCCTTGTTATCTGTCATATTCTTGCATGTCGGATTGTTTGTTACATATCAGAGCACAATAAATAAACCATTTACTTCATGTCATTTGGTACACTTTGATATGATTTGCAGTTCCTGCTTAGGGTATAAATTATGCGTAGTCAAAAAGGTGAAAAAGAGAAGTCCTCTCTAATAAAAGGGGGGGTTATTGTCCGTAGTAAAAAAAATGCAGTTTGGTTCCCTGCTGCAGCCGAACCGCTTACCCTTCACTGACACAGGCCTTTTCTCCTTATTTCAGGATCAGTAAGGGAGCTTTATGCTACTGATAAATCCCCATGCAAAGGACAAATTCTTCACCTGGTACCTCACTTATGTATGCCAGCATGTGAATCCAACTTGTGATAACTAAATTTTTAATATTCTTGCATTCTTTAATATTGTTGTCTTTAACTGTACTTACATTTTGTGACATTTTGCAAGATGCATGTGAAAAATGCCAGCTTGTAAGTGCACTATAGGTAAGATCTTCAGATACATACGGAAGAGAACAAATTATAAAAGTGGTTGAGTAAGATACAACAGGGATACTTGCTACAGTAGTGACAGCAGCTTTGTATTGAGCACATAAGCTTAAATCAAGTCATATACAGGAGATTAAAATAAATTTCTGTTGCTGTTAAGTTGTTGACCTTTTCCTTCGTTTTGATAGTGGGACGATTGAGAGGCACACATTCTCATTTCGAATCCAAATTCATCTCTGTTTACAATTAAGAGGCAATTTTCTCAAGTTGTGCATGCAGTTAAACTTTTAATTGTGTCATTTTATTGTTGTTGTTCTTACTTTACTTGCCTCTTCATTTTTGTTATACATACCTTCTCCCCGCTTAAAGTAGATTGCAAAGCCCTTAGTCCAGGGATCCTGACTTCCACCACTGTCTAGTAGAGGAACAGAATTAAACCTCTAGTGACACGAGGCTATCTGAGTTTATCTTCATCTGTTGTTTGTACCTCAACCTAGCATGTGCTCCAGCACTGCTATACTTCAAAAACTAGTCTTTGTTAGCAGTAGGAGAAGATGACAGCATAAAGCACAGCAATGCTACAGAAATCATCTCCTCTTCATTTCACAGCAGGAACAAAGTTCATGAATTCAAAGTCTTGAAGGCTTAGTCTAGCTTATGCTGTTTGCTCTGCTAGATAAGAATGACTGCCATCGCAGGGAGCTTTTCCTGAGCTGAGGTTCTGCCTGCGTGCTCTTTGCGCAAGGTCCATGGTTTTGTGCAGGTTCAGGAGATGCCATCTCAGAAGTCTGAACTGCATAATACGCTCTGGAGATTGGCAGGAGTCGTTCTCCACCCTTCTCGTCTCTGAAACATACATTATGGATACAGCTCCTTCCAGGTAGTTGTCCTTTATGATAATTTATTACTCCAGTTATGCAGCCCATTCCACCTCTTGTACCATATTCCACTTTCCCCTTTGCACCTGATAAAATTCTTAATATAACACTTGCATAAGTATTTATCTACTCAGTTTTGATATATAAAAGTGAATGTCAGGCCAGAGCGAGTGGTTGTAGGATCTCTTTAAAGTTAATGGAAGGAAGTAGGTAAGTCCAAGGCCTATAGTAGACGCCTATCTCAATGTGGAATAAATTGCTCTTCCATTGTGTCTGTTCTCTCCCCTGACTATAACGGGAGGCTGGAGTCATAAGTCAGGATGAGGTTTGTAGACAGAGATAATATCTTTTATTAGACCAGCTGCTGTAAACTGGAAAAATTAGACAAGCCTTTGGGCACATGAGCTCTCCTTCAGACCTGAAATAGGAGCAGCAGGTTTTGAAGCTAATTATACACCCTTTTCTACATATGTTTGTAGACCATCGTAGCTATAGCAAAGCACCATAGAGACCACTGACTCAGATTTAGGCATCTAATTTTTAGATATCTAAATGAAGCTAGAGCAACCAAGCATGGGGCGCTTAACTGGGAGTTTGGAGCCTTGCATTTCACCCAACAGAAGTTTTTCTTCTGGATGCTGTCTCCAGTCCTGACCTCAGGACCAGCACAGCGGGCTGGCAGCTTTTCCTGCCAGGGAGCTGCTCATCTGCCAGGGATCTGCATGCTCTGCTTGGCTTCTTGCTCTTCAAGTGTGAAATAAGACCTGTGAAGTCTTATCTCACATCTCTCGCTCCTGCCGTGGCTGAGAGCTGCCATTACATGCAGACACGGAGAGCTGTCAAATTGCAGTTCCAGTTAGCTCTTCCCAGCCTGGATTGCTGCTACACATTTTGGTTGTATTGGAAGAAATCCCTTCCTGTATGCTATATAACACTGCAAGGATTTGCAGGGCATGTGTGTTGGTAAGCCTGGGAGTTTGAGCATATTCTCAAACTTTTCCTGTCTGCATCCTGGGTATGTTATTAGGATGGAGAGCAGACCTGGGAGCAAGTCACCTTCCCTGGATAATACCTATGGAAAAGTGGCTCCCTTGTTCTCCCTGCCGTTCCCAAAGGCTGCTGCTACAGCCCCAGAGAGGACAGAGGTGCTCACATGCTCAGTGGTGAGCAACACAAGCTGTGGTTTTAACCCGATGCCATGGGTTATTCTGGTTAACGTTGGTAACTACATGCCACTGTCTCTTTAACGGGTTTTGGAAATTGGCTTATCTGAAATGTTCAGTCTCTTTCAGTTTCCTAAAAGGCTGTGTCATCCTTTGATGTTCCTCCCTGCATCAGCTTCCCACCCCTCTTACCCCAGGGCGCCTGACTCACAGAGACGTCCTCCTGCACCGGACGGGGCTGATGCAACTGCTCCTCTGAGATGGAGACTTGCCAGCGCTGGCCCCCGCCCAGGACTGTGTATTTCTCATTTCCTTGGAGGGATGATTGCTCTAAATAAAGAAGGACAGATGCAAAGCTTGTTTGGTAAAGCATATCAGAAGCTGCTATTATTGTAAATTGCCTTTTCCACCGGGCGTACTTAGATTTTAATTCAGGTGGTTCAATTCACTAATTCATGTGATTGAAATGACTTCTGTCAATTACATTTCAATGGAGCAATGCCCTAATTCAGTAAAAGCTTTCTAGCTGAAGCGGTTTCTTAATTCATTTAAATAGTGCTCTCATTTATTATTCAGATATTGGTGTGCCAGTAGCTTTAGGAATCTGACCGCTTGGTTTGTCATGCCCTCAAAAAGCTTTCTTTTTTTTTTTTGGCTATCCTTGATTTATCTCTGTCACCAATATTTCGAAAGGAGGCTTTAAAGAAGTAATTACTGTCTTGAGTTGTGCCCTTTACATTATTGGTTTCATTAACAGTAAGGTCTTTAAAAATGCATGGAAGAGACTGTCTTTGCTTTTAAGTGCTGAGTATGTAAAGAAGCAAGGTAAACAAAGAAGAAGTTGCTGAGACAAGTTACCTGTCCAGTATCATATAAAAATATTAATAATAAAAAGAGATGGGAATTCAGTACAATTCTGGATTTCAATAATCTTATATTTTAAACTAATTAAAAAATAATAATAATAACCAGGTCTCCTGAAGGAAATCAGTGTCCATGATTCTTATCTAACCTAGCTCACTGGGGTCCAGGGGTTGAACTTGCAGAGTTTGGTTTGTGTGGAAGTTGGCAGTGGGCTAAAAGGAAGCAAAACAAAGCCTTGTTCCCAATGGCTGGCAAGGCTGCAGCGTGGGCTTTTCTGCAAAGGTCGCAGCATGAGTTGCACACAGCGTTTCTGATTAAGGCCCTGATCCTGAGAGCCTGCAGATTAAACCTGTGCTGAATTCCCATCCAATCTAAAAGGTCCATTTCATCCATCATTTTGCAGAACGGAAGTTTCGTTGAATTGTGACACACAGAACACTGTTATCTTCTTACTTTTTCTGGGAAAAAAAGTAATTTCCTAGATCCCTAATGTGACTTTGAACTTGTCAAACTTCAGCAAGGATAGCAATGATTGCTACCTAATATTTTAAAACTGTGAGGACTTTTTTTTTTTCACTTGGTTATCACTGTGTCTATCTGAAGTAGAGCTGGAGATCCTGGTCAAACCTTCTCAGTGACATTGCTGATAAGAGGGACAGGAGCCTGTTGTTCCCTTAAGAAAAGATCCCTATTTAATACTGTTCCAATTTGAAGTTAAAGTCTATGGAGGAAAATTTCTTTTAAAATTAATGATGATTTCCATATTAGCAAAATAGAGCAATATTGAGACATGCAAAATTCTGCTTTCTCTGCTGTCGTTGATGATAGTAATTTTTCTGCTTTTGCTCCGGCATTTAGTTTTTGTTGTTGTAATGGTGGATCTTAGTGATTTTATTCATTCTTTGGCTCCGCACATCTTTTGTCAGATCTGAGCCCTTCCTGAGCCGTGCGGGTGTAAATGGCTGTTACGCAGTGCAAGTGGGTACTTGTTTAATTCAGCCCTTTCCTAATGCTAATCCTAACATTGATGTCAGGCTCATTCTACAGCTCAGTGTAAAAAATTGATAGTTGATGGAAACCCTTCTATTGTAAGGAATGTATGTGACAAAATACCCAGGCTTGCCGAGGGCAAATTAAAGCTGAAGTAGCTGCTTTTGGCAGTGTTTTCTTAATTACAGTTGTCAGCTAACTTTCTTGGCTAACAGCACAGAATTTGTCTGCTTGCAAGTAGACTCAGCATTCATTCAGCTTAAAAAGCTAGAATGGCTTTTTTTTTTGTCTGTGCAAGGTGTGTCTGTACCTCATGGTTGCTTCATGGATCCACTGTAGATAGTGAAAGCCAGATGATGGCATCTGTAAAATAGGTAGAGACCCTTGAAAATGCTCATTGTACCTGAAGCCAGAATTCCATCACAGTCTTGGCAGACATGCAGGAAAGGAAAAAAAAGAAAAGAAATGTCTTTCTTCCCATTCATTCCTGTTCAAAACAATAAAAATTTCAAGTTTCTTCTTCTGATATCATAGTAAGACTGTTTCTACTATAATAAAGTTTTCTCATATGTCATTAATTTTCCTATTAGCAAAAATATATAAAGGTAAAAGAATAAAACTATAGAAAAGTGCATCATGTAGTTCTTTTACTTATTACATGAAATTGTTCCTAAGAATAATATCCTTGCCTGTATTCCCCAGAGAAGGACTTAGAGCCTTGTATATTTGTGGCCATTTGTCAGGAATAGCAGCACCAAGATCTAACTGATAAAGAGGAAGAGGCATTTTTTTTGTATCTGAACTGGTTAAGAAAACTGTTCCTACATTTGCAGTGTATTTCTTGCAAAGAAGAATTAGGGAATAAAGTTTTAAAAGATGTTGTTCATCAGAGGGCTGCATGTGTGATGTGTGAGTCAATAAATGGAAAGAATAAGCACCAAGAGCTGAATTAGTATTCAAAGAATATTGCGAGTGGTTCAATAAAAGTAGGTAATGTTTGCAAGTGAAAGCTGAGATTTGAACCTTCTCAGATGGTTTTATATGGTGACAGTACCAGTAGGGTATAACTGGATGTAATGCTTAGAAAATATGCAAGTAGTTATTGGAGGAAATTAATTCTACAGTTTACATTATATTATTATATTATAAGACTGTGTTCTAATGCTTTACACAAACTACAATATGAAAAATAACACTAGTGCCCCAAATGTCAGGTGTGGGTTGGTGGGTGTTTCTTTCAAAAAAAAAAAATGCTGGTGTGCCAGCACACATGCTTACTGACATCTGAATGCCATTTTCATTCACCTACGTTATAAGAACTTTTTATTTTGAAGCCCATCCTTCTCCTCCTCCTCCTCCTCTGCCACTCAGCAAAGGCTTCATCGCCTGTGTTGGTCCTCTCCCTTGTGCCAAGCTTCCCCAGTCAGTGGTAGCATGAGCACCTCTGTACGATTGCTGTTACTATCTTTTCACCTCTGAAACAGGTCGGTTGGTGTGTTAAGATCTTAACCTTCCTCTGGAGGGTGGCCGTAGCTGAAAGCAAGAGGGGAGGTGTTGACAGCTGCCACAGGTCTTTGCGTGAGCTCTCGGCAATTGCATTTGTTACTCTACTGGCTGGTGAAAAGAGGGTCCACATGTCTACAACAGATTCTCCTCCCCTTTCCTAGTTTTTATCGAGGTAGTATTATTGTCACTAAGGATATATTCCCTAAAACTGAGTAAATGAGGTGTAACTCAGCACGGTGAAGAGAAGCACAAACCTAACCAAGCCACACTGACTTGGCCAACTAGTGTCTAAGCTGCAGCTCCCAGTGCTTTCTCCTTACCTTGCATCAATTATCCATGCCTTTGCCGTTCCAGCTTGCAGAGTTCAGCTCGCCTCTTTCGTCATCCTCCTGGAAGCTGGCAAACAGCTACTGCCTGCTACAGTACTGCCGTGGTGGTTGTCCTCCTGGAGCTGGTGCTCCTTGGGCCACCAGGAGGATGGAAGGAGCAGAGCTGCTGCAAACCAAATAAGGGTGTGTGGCTGGCTTCAAAACAAATACAAGGCGCACTTTCAGTGAAAATCATCGCAGGGTGGTTTTCCCTTTTTTCTTTCAGATTGTGTTTTTCGTGGACACGCAGCCTGACTCATTCCCTCTTAGAAGGCTTCTTGCCTGGTGGGTTCTCCAGAGATGAAAGGGCTGCCACAGGGCAATTTAATTCCTCGTTGAAATGCGCTGTACAGAGGAGGCGACATTTCAAGGCTGAGATCTGAATCACAGTACTTGCTAAACAGCCATTCATTAAAATGCTCTGCGGTGGTGTTACACTGCTCAGGACTCAGCCCTGCTGGGTATAGGTATTTTTACTTGCTCTCCCAAACTGTTGGTAGTCTGTCTTCTTTTATCTCAAATGAGGCAGAGCAGTGGATTTCGTGTTTCCTTTGAGCTAGAAGGTATCTATGCATGTGGCTTTATATATGTGCCTGTGTAAATACATGTACACGGGCTGCACAAAAATGTATTCATACTCAGTGACAGGTGGTGCTGGCAGCACCTGTTGCTGGGGTCACTCAACACTCCACTTATAAAACCCTAATTTTAGTTGCTTATAACTTTTGTCAAACTTAAACATTTGGGTTGAAATGTTATGTGCCAGGTGCCTGCCTTAGGCTGATTTGGGGGCTGGGGAGAGGAATTTTTCAGCAAAAATGTTACTGCCAGCTCAGGGAGCAGAGACCAAGGCACTGGCTTGCCCATGCTGAAAAGCAGACTGGTGCTGGCTGAGATGTTCCAGCAGCTTCCCAGGTTCGAAGCCAAAAGTTGCCGATGGGGTCCCCCTGCAGCCGGGCATGTCTTTTGCCACTGTTACAGAAATGTGCTGTTTTAGTGAGAACGCACCTCGTTTTGGCTAAGCTATGTGAAAGTGCTTGGCAGAAGGTTGACTGCTGCCCACCAGGCTGCCTCTGTCCCATCCCATTCCCAACCAGCAGCGCTGTGCTGGGGGCCCTGCGGCTGTGAGATGCCCCTGGAGCAGCCTCGGAGCCCAGGCACGGAGCGAGGCAGGCGGCTGCACCCAGCGGCATCGGTCCTGAGAGCAAATGCAAGCAGCTCTGCCTGTGCTGGCACTGCGTCAGTAAGGAGGAGGGAGCGGCTGGCTGGAGTCCAGGCGAGCTGGAAGTGAAGGAAAGGAGCAATGAGAGGGGTAAGAGTGAAGGACGTGGGGCTTCGAGCTCTGTATGAGGAGAGATGCTGAGGAGACAGCGGTGTGATAGGGCGGGTGGCTGGAGAAGTGACGGAGCACAGCGCCTGTCGGTCCGTGGCTGCAGGGTTTCTGAGCCAGCTGAGAAGTCCCACTGATAAAACACATCACAGCTCTGCAGCCGGGTGGTTTGCACGGGAGTACAGCCTTGTACTGCACAGTGACCTCCCCGTGTGAATCTATAGACTTGGACCTACTGATAAACGCTTACAAGTCTGTATGGTTTCATCTGGTGCTGTTTCAGGAGGAAGAGTTGTTCAATTTACTTCTGCTTAATAGAAACATCAAATTTTTCTTTTTTCTCCCTGTGGTACTTCTTAGTTTTTGAATACTCAGACTGCATTATGTGTGCCTGCCAATCCCTTTGTAAATAATACAGTTGTTTCTCACTGTATAACCTTACTGTGTGACCGCACTGGTAGCCCACAGAACGCGAAATCACACCCGTGAGTTAGTCACAGATACCAAGGTGGTTTGGGGTTTCATCAAGGTTGAAAAACGTTTGAACAGACTGCTCAGATTATTTTTAAATGTTGTCCTTTCTGGATCGTTGTGGGAATTAGAAACAAACTGCCTGCTGCAAAATATTCTGTTTCAAATTAGTTAGCATTTTCCCATAAAAAATCTGAAGAAATTCCACAGAACCTGATCAAAGTTTAATGTCAGAGTTTGTTATTGAACGATGATTTTTTTTTTTATTATAGGTAAAGCGTCAGCCAAGAAACTGACAAAAAAGGTAAGCAAAATGTTCCTTTTGTCTTCAAAAGAACTTGAATTCTTTCTGCCAGTTAACCAAATAGTCTTCTCTTTCAAAACTGTTTTTTTTTTAATTATTTTCTTGTTTATGTCTTTAAAGGAGGTGGATGCTGCACTGCTGTATGTTACAAAAGCCAAACCGGGACCGACCTTTTTCAGAGAGCTTGGTGATAAAGGTGACAAGGCATTTTTGATCCTGAAAAATACATCTTGTTTTTTGTCTCATCATATAGTATAAATTGAATATAGTTTTAAAGACAGTTTCGATTTAATCCCCATCTAGCCAGCAGCTGCATCCTTGGCAAGTCTCAGTTACACACAAAGGAGTAAAGAGGCAGGGCTGGGAACTGAAAGCCTTCTGAGGTGCATACAGGACACATGGAAGAAATCACAAAACCTACTTAGAAAAGAGAAAGGGGCTAAAAGGATGACTTCAGTACAAAGTGGACTTTTAAGACCTGTTAATAAACTGCTGTTTCATTATATAACTTAAATGCATGGAAATAAAAAATAGAGAGAAAATTTGTATCTGATTATGTAAAGTGGCCTCCGTGGTTCCAAGGGTGGTGGAATTTATTTCTCCCTCTTTGGGATCTCAGTGGCCCTTCACAGAACCAACGTGCTTGGGTTTCTTTTTACTCAGCACTTTGACCTTATAGCTGGCTGTAAAAGGAAAAAAAAGAGAAAGAGAAATTGAAAGAGAAAACTCGGAGAGCTGGGATATTGTTTGTGTAACAACAGAGAATTAAAGGACATCAAATAAACATCTCATTAGCATAAATTAATTGAAGGGGCGAAAAACAAACAAGAGGATCAAGGAAACCAAATAAATGAGTAATTAACCATTTCATCAGTAACAAAGACTGAAATCCCCAAACTAATGAGAAAGACTGACAGTGCCTATTCACAAACTTTGTGTATCGTAGAGGTCAGCCTGCATCCCTTATCCCGTGGATGTCTCTGGAAGAGAAAGCTGCCCTTCCCGTGGTCCTTGGCAGGCACCAGCCACGCTCCCTGCAGGCACAGCAGACCCATGGCCAGCTTGTGCCGGGAGAGCAACCCTCAGGCTCAGCCTGCAGCCTTTCACCTGCCCTTTGGTCTCAGCAGGGTTGATTTCTTGCATCCTTGTGCAGGCGTGGAGAGGTCTTCAGCTGGGTGCCTTGCTTGCCACAAGCTCAGTCTTTCTGTCAGTGTAATGCAGAGGCTGCAGGCATCCCCTCCGTGGCCATACCTCAGCAGCCCTGTAATCTCTCAGAACAAATGGAAAAGTTTTTTTCCAATCCTAGGGAAGGCTGTTTCCAGCTGAACATTCACTCCCTGTCTTTGCAAATTATTAGTAGCAATCTGCTTTCCCAGGACAGCGTTTAAAGGATTCCCACTCTTCAATTCTCGGATATTCTTTCACTATCACTGATTTTGTAAAGCTTTTCTATTTGAAGTGGTTGACACCGCAGATCCCCAGCACGTTCTGCCTGGGAAAACCAGGAATCCACCAACAGAACGTGAAAATGTAGCGAAGCGATGCAGCCTCCTGCTGTTGCAATACTCCCAGCTGACTGCTTGGCAGAAAATGGAGCTGCTGATACGCTCAGGCAGGTGTCTTTTCCATCCTGGACCACTGGTATTCTCTTGTTTAGGACTTTGGGTCCATATAGTCTGTCCTTCCAAGATCTGGCAGGAGTTTGAGATGATGCAGGAACATGCAGCGCAGTCATCCCTAGGTCTCTACAATACACAGAATCACAGAACCATTAAGGTTGGAAAAGACCTCCAAGATCATCTGGTCCAACCATCCCCCTACCACCAATGTCACCCACTAACCCATGTCCCTAAGCACCACGTCCAACCTTTCCTTGAACACCCCCAGGGACGGTGACTCCACCACCTCCCTGGGCAACCCGTCCCAGTGCCTGACTGCTCTTTCTGAGAAGAAATGTCTCTTCATTTCCAACCTGAGCCTCCCCTGGTGCAACATGGAGTTTTCAAAGTTTTTGGTCATGATGCCCCTTTAATAACGTTGATACTTTTGTCTTCAGACGCATTATTACTACATTTAAAAAGCTATAAATATTTATATATTAAATACTGCTTTTACAAGTACCAAAATAATGAATCTACACCTGTTCCATGATTTAACTGAGATTATTTTAACTACCATCAAATTGTTATTTAAATATCAAGCAGAGGGAAAGCTGTCATCAGTCCAGTTTGTAAAACATAAAGCTAGGGAATTCTGCCTTCTAGTGGGCAGTTTTAAAATTCATGTCATATTTTGTGATATATTTATGATTTATTCAGCAATAAGAATATTGTACTGTTAGCATTCAATATAAAGTTTGAGGGTAGAGATTTCCAGGGAGGCATAGGGAAGTAAAGTAATTTAATGTTAGAAAATTACAATATGTTGCCAATGCTAAATGCAAGTACTTGGCTGCAAGTGTGCTGAGTCATTCAACAGAATGTGAATCTTTTATCTTTTAAATTTTGCTTGGACATAAATATAATTTTCTGGGTTTTTGTTGTTGTTGTTGTTGTTTTTTGTTTTGTTTTGTTTTGTTTTTTGTTTGTTTGGTTTTTTGGAATTTGTTCCATTGCATCTTTTAAGTGTAAAATTTGAGTAACTTTATAATAATTGCTGCACAACAACAAAAAAATTACCAAACTATTTAATTTACTTTATGTTTAAGATAAATTGGCCATTCGCTACGGGTAGTAAAAGAACAGTAGAATAATAAGAAGAATTTTTATGGAAACCAGTCCACAGGTTAAAAAGAAATCATATCTCAGGCGATTTTGGTATAATCAGTCTGCCAGAAAATGCCAAACATGCTATGGATTTACTTTAAGGCACCAAGGCAGGTTTTAAGGAACAATAAAGACATTTTTTACTTATTTTTATTACCTTTACCTTTTTACCTATTTCACTCCAGTGACTTCTCAATTAGTTTAAGATAATATGATGCAGAGTCTGTCTCACCCCTGCCATTTCTTGCAAGGCTCTCCTTCCAGCCCTCTGCAATCAGAGTGATTAATGCCATCATACTTCTCCCTTGAGCCAATAAGCAGGGTGTTTTCTTTAAAATGGTCTTTTCTTCACATCCTACGAACTCTATATAAATTTTGCACATTCTTTCTGCAAAATTTCAGAAGGTATGCTGTTCCCTGTCTGCACATAGAGCTAAAAACCTTCAAGCACTCAGCATGTTGTATCATTTATTACTTTTTTCCTCCATCTTTAATAAACATAACCTACCATGTTAATATCCTTTCAAATGAATTGATAAAGATATTTTTCTTAGATCATTCTTTTGAGTGTGTCATCTCTTCTTGTATACCCCAACACTGGGCTCTCCATTGCTCTATCAAGTGGAAGCTCCTTGTCTTCACCTTCTGGGTCTTCCAAAAATTGTCCTCGTACAGCACATCTTGAGACATCTGAGAGGCAGACTCCCACTTCTACTTGGACAGTGATCTTCACTTACTCGTTACATTCTCATGTAGGGATCTCTGTGCTGATTCCATCGCTGTCCATGACTGAAAAGTATTTTCTATATCAGCTTGAAAAGTTACCTCCTTGTCTTCCTTTATATTCTTCCTTTAAATATTCTTTTACTGTGACAGGAATCTTGATCACTTTCCATCACACTATTTGCTTTATTTTTTTCCCTCCCCTATTTGCTTCTATCAATTTTTTGTCTCATCTTATACTTGGGTGTGTAAGATAAAGAAGAGAGTAGGAGCTCTTTTTCTGATTGTTTGGTTTTGAGTTTGCAGAAAGCCTGGACACTTTGCCTAGGAAAATGATTGCAAGTTTTACAGCAATGCAAATAATTGAAGACCTTGTGATGACCATTTAAGTCTATTGACAATGCATTAACTCTAAAATCCGTCAGCAAAACTGAATCTTTCCGACTGTTGCATTTAGCATCTTAGTATTTCTAAACTCCGGAAATTAAAACTTAAAGTGTTAAGTCACTGTCTGAGGTCAAACACAAATGTTGTTGGCTCTGTGTAACAATTTATCAGAAGTTAAATGTCTATCAGTGAAGCTTAAGTGGATTCTTTATCTATCAATTAGCTGTATATAAATTACAAAATATAGTTTATCTTTACACAGATAGGCATGTCTGAACTTCATTATTTTAAGCAGCTTTAGCATTATACAGCATTATACAATGTTTAGCTCACAAGTTAAAAGTAGCTCAGTTATTTTGAAAAGAAACCTTTACATTTTTTTCTTCAAACATTATTGCAGGGCAGATGGTTCAGATTCTGTTGTTTAACCATCCTCGTTCTGCACTCTCTATCTTTAGCTCGTACGCTCTATTTTGACGCTATCACATCTTTGTGTTTGTTCAGGCTTTTCGTTTAAGGCGGTATTTCAAAGGAAAACACTGGAATTTTCCTTCAAAAGGGGGGAAAACACTTTCACCTTGTAGAAAGGACATGTTCCTATTTAAAAAAAAAAAAAAAAGAAGCCTCCTCTTGGCACGCAGCCCAGCCGTACTATCGGCGCAATCTAGCAGCTTGGCAGCTTTGCGTGTTGCCATGTTCCCCCTGAGAATTAGAGGGAAGCTGTTCTCCGCCCGGCTGAGGCTGCCAAGGGATGGAGTACTTTGATCCGTCAGGGTAACGTTGGAGTAGTTCTCCTCCCAGGTACTAAATGTGACAAAGCACATTTAATTTATTTCCCTTTTATATAAACATTGAATGTTTTCAGTGAGAATCCAGAGATTTAGTGCAGGCCTTTTATTAATGCCAAATAAACCTTGCTCTCCCGATTAGACGTGAGCATTGATGAGTCTCTGGATAGGGAATTTTACCTTCAGAGCACTAAAAACAGAAGTAAAAACTTTATTAAATAATAATGTGGCTTACTTTAATAACCTATTTAATATGATGTTAAACTACAGTTTTTATATTTATGAGATTTGATCTTTCAATTCTTGTTATAAGTATGTATATATTGTACAAGTCATTTTTAACTATTCCCTTTCAGGGTTGATATCTTATGCAGAGTACCTGTTTTTGCTGACCATCCTAACAAGTAAGTATTATATATTTAAAATACATATGCATAAATACTCAGCTACTCAGCTACCTTTCCAGGAACAACTTCTGATATTTTTTCTCTTCTAATTTTCTACAGTATAGTTGGACTTAAAGAACAATTGTATATAGTGTGACAAGGCATTAATATAAGTGGATATAACTTTAGTTGATTGCAGCTTAGTTCCATAATGTCAAAATTGGTCCATAGCAGTGCGTCAAAAATCTTGATAAGCCCTCTTCGAGAATTATTGAATAAAGGGAAGTGTTGAATACAGGACCACATGAAGAGGGGAAAGAAGAACAGTGAGAGAAGATAAATAATTTGTCTTCTGGATAGCAATTTCAGTCATTTTGCACAATGAGATGTTAGCATTATAGTTCATGCAGTGGTGTAAAAAGCTGTTACAGTGTCTGAAAGGTTGTTGCCTTGTATTCATATGGTCAGATACGGATAATATACATAAACAGCAGATTTCTAGAGGGTCCCTTTGTTTAACTCTTTAATCCTTCTTTTTTTTTGTTTTTCTGTTCCTGTTGACTTTATTTCCTTCATGTATTTTATATGTATTTCTTCCTCCTCCTTTACCTCCTTCCTTTTTCTCTCCCAGAAAACTTTTTTAAAAACTTTTTTGCTTGGTAACTTCATGAGCCAGGTTCTCCCATCTCTTGCTTCGGCTAAGAGATGTGAAACTCATGTCTTGTCATGGGTGTAGAGAAGAAAGGTTTGGGCGGCTTCAGCAGAAGTCAGACATGATCATGTGGCTTATTCTTGCAGACAGCTTCATCCAGCTACATAACAGAGCATGAAACAAAAACAAACAAACAAACAAACAAAAAGCTTTCAGTGAAAGCAAGCTCACTTTATCTGCAAACAACAGGCATTTTAATACTTGTGTGTGGAACTGATCTTGGATTTTCTAGGTTTCTTCACCCATACTTGCTCTCTTCTGTGCTTGCTACCTCCCTGTGCTGTTCTGATAAAGTGCAAGTGAAGCTGGAAAATACCAAGACTTGAGAGACAATGCATGCAATGAGCGTTATGCAACAAAACCCATAGACTAGTAGTGAAATGGTCTGCATGCATGTAACCCAGTCTTGTTTGACTGACTTACACAGGTCTGACGTTTTTGTCAAGTGACAAAACCAAGCATACTAGATCTCGTGGTATCAGGGGATGAAGAGAGGAAAGAATCACAGAATCACAGAATATCCGAGTTGGAAGGGACCTACAGGATCATCGAGTCTAACTCCTGGGTCCCCAAAGGGCGACGCAAAAAATCAGACCATGTGTCTGAGAGCGTTATCCAAACACTTCTTGAACTCTAATAGAATAAAGACTCAAAGGCAAATGCTTGTAAATTATTACTTAGGACACAAAAATTATTCTAGGATTTTTGGTCAAACAAAAGCTAGCCTATCCCAACAGACCGTAGATGCCTGAGCCTCATTGCTTCCATGGCCTTAAGGTCCACAGCAGGGGCTTAAACAAATTGACAAATTTTCCTTGCTCCAGAATTCCACCCTCTCACAGTCTAGTACCAAAAAGTATTGGTGTACACAGTCTCCAGAGAGCAGAGAAGATTATGGGCTGTTTTAACAGATAATGACTGTTGGTGTACACCGCTTGCACAATTTAGCCCTTTTACAATTCATGCCATTTCTCAGCAGAATTGCATCTCTCAGAATGAAGGAGGCCTCTCTTAGGAGGTTTCAACTAGTACACAATATTATATAGTATATATAAATTAACATAACCTATTTGCCATATAAATATACTGTTTCACCAGTAGTGACTGTCCAGTGCTGCATGACTTGAGTGTGAGTTATGCCATGTGTTCAAGTGTTGTTTTTTAAATCACAAGTAATAGTAGAGTCTTGACCAATAAAGCTAATTTTAAAAGTACTTGTTGCAAAACAAAAAAAGAGTTGTTTTTTTTTTTTTAAAGACAGACACTGTATAACTTAAGAATACCTTGAATAAATTTGCAGAAATAGGTGCCACAGTTTCTATTTCTTTAAACTTCTGTGGTAGGTGAAAGTAACTTCATGCTGATTTACTGCCTGAAACAATTAGAAAATTGAAGCAGTATCAGAGCACGTTGTGCCACTTCTCCAAAAAATCAAACAAACGCTATTTTTCACAGAGTTTATATAGGAACGTATTGAACTGCGAAAATAAAGGCACGTTTCATTGCAGGATGAAAATGAAGTGCAAATGTTGCTGTTTTGGTTTTACAGAGACCTGACCTACCGAGCAGCGTGAAAGCAAATGTCAACAAGTGTTGGTGTCTCTATCTGTGCCTAACAAGCATGCCACGTTAGTCAGCCCCTAGCTACACAACCTGTCCCTCTCTTGCTAGTGAGAATTAATGCAAGATTTCTTGAAACAGATATTAATACTTAAATGACTTCTGAATCGCCAACAGAGCAATAGGGAAACCAAAAAAGAGTCACCACCGTCCTGGCTACAGTACATTGCTGGCCAGCCCATGCTGCCCATCATATATAAAAGCATTACTTGTAGCAACACTGAACCTCAAAATGTAATTTAGGGGGAGACAAAGGCTTTATTTGCCAACTGTGATCTTTGTTCTCTTTTCTGTGTGCCGTGTATCATCATTGTCTTTTTTCTTTCAGTGCTGGATTGAATTTCATTTCTAGCAATTGGTTAATGGAATTTTTGGTAAAAGCTCTGCCTGCCGAACGAGCCTAGGAACTGAAACTGTCACCACTACTAAAAGCTTTGCTCAATTAGCCAGTCACTGAAGCTGACAGTTTGGTCAAAGTAGGAATGGTTGCAGGGGAAGCACCTAAGTATAACCTGCACTCACAGCTAAGATGAAACTCATGGGCTCAGATTTTGGAATTTTGCCTGATTCTAATTAAATACAAATATATCTGAAGTAGTCTTTGAACTATGCTTATTTTACGAACGCATACCTTTGGGGTTACATCATATCAGATAAGTATGTCATCCCTTAACCGTATAAGCAGCTTCAGATCCTATATTTTCAGTAACAGCTTTCTTATCTGAAAATTGCAACACAGATGGTATGAATTACTATTAAATACATCAATTACTTTTATTCTCTAAATAAGTTATAGGATAGACTCTTCTTGCTTTTGTACTAGTAACACAAATTTAGACTGAGGCATTTCCATGGAAAGGAAGCCAGTTTTGATTATTGTGACCCAGTTGCTGGGGAAGGGCTCTGCTATGCAGATTGCAATGGTATTTATAAACTGTTCTTACATCACAGGGTTGCTTCACAGAGAACGTTAATTGGCTGCTGAAGATGTAGTTATTTCTAAAATGTAAAAATAGTTCTTTGTTTAACCATCTTGCTATCGCTTAGAAAGAACAGGGTAATTTCTTAGACTTCTTGCCTTTCCAGAAAGACTCTAAAAAGAAGCAAGATGTAAAGCTTTGCAGGATGGAACTGGAAGAATGTACTTCCAAAATAAAATAAAATCTCTGGAGGCATTAGTGTTTGTGAAGATACTGCTTCACTGCCCTCATGAGTCCAACGTTGCTCTTGGAAACATGAATATATGCTGCAGAAGATAACTCCATGGCATTTGCTTTAATGCCTGTCATGACTGTGTTGTAGAATTAATTCACCTGCTCCAGAAATTGCTGGGATAAGTGCTGGCTACTGCAGTGAGCTGTAAATACATTTCAGCAGCACACTGCTCCTGTGTGGGCTTGCTAATGAGCAAGGTCACCTCATGTAAGCAAAGTAAGATCAGGAAATTGTGGGAAGGAGTTCAAAACGCACAGTGTTTTTATAATGCCTGCAAGACGCAGAACTCATTAAATGTTCGCGTTGAAAAGAAACATCCACGCGATGAAGGAAATGCAGGGTAAAGTTTTATAAAATTCCCGAAAAATTCAGCTTGATGGGAGGCATACAAAACATGCTTTTGTCAAAAAAAAAAAAAAAAAAAAGGGCCAGAAATAGCAGTTTATTACTTCTCAGTAACATTTGAGTACACTGTTTAGGGAGGATGGAGAAGGGAAGGAAAAAAAGGCCCAGGGCTACCACAATGGGAGCAGGAGCTGGGAGAACTTGGAGCACCTACAAGATCAGTCCATTTTCTAGACTAGTACAGACAGAAAATAGTGGTGTACAGTATCACAGGGAAGAATTACTGGAGAAATACACTATCTCTTCCACACAATTTGGGGATTATTATTGGTTTCTCAAGTCACTTTCCAGTCATGTCAGCTAAAAAGTAGCTTTAATAAAGAGGGCAAAGCGAGACTTCAGAACTGAGCCAAAATGTATAGAGAGTATATGTAAAAGACCAGGACAGTAAGACATACAACATATTCACAGTTGTCTGGACCAGATGGACATTTGTAGCAGTATTTAGGCACTGCTGGCATTTGTTGCTTTGCCATTGCATTAATAATCCCCTTGAAATGGTAGTAAAAATTATTTTTAAAATGTTTGCTTATATTGAAGGAGGTACATATGGTTTACTGGAAATACGAAGTACATGCATGGCTATGGCAAATGGAATCTGCGGGCAATATTCCTTTTAGATTAAATATTTATGTACTAATGTAAATGTGTGTGTGTGTGTGTGTGCACCATAAAGTTCTTTCACACTTTGTTGCAGAACCCCAGACTGGATTTAAGATTGCTTTTAAAATGTTGGATACAGATGGCAATGAGCAAGTTGAAAAGAAAGAATTCTTTAAGGTATGTGTACATATTGATTTTAAAGCATTTAAGTATTTGCATAGATTATATTTGCTAAATGAAGATGCATTAAAATTTTTAAGCCTATTTTTTTATCTAATCTGTGGTCATACATTTACTAAAATACTTTATATGAAAGGAGTACATAGCAAAACATTGCTGTAGAAATGCTTATCATATGAATCCACTTTGAATATTACCTTTAGCTTGTATCTAAACCTCTCTTACTGGGGAGGCAGGAGTTGTTCTACATCCCTTAATCCTGGGAGATAATTTAAATAATTAGCCCAAGCCAGGAGCATGTCATTGAGTTGGTGAACAAGGATGCAGCCGGTGCCTGAGCTCACTGCTGGGCCCAGTTTGGCTCAGTCGTATAGAGGTAGCCTGTAGGGTTGGACAGCATATAGGGTTAGACAGAAGCAATGCCAGAGCACAGTGCAAGAATTCAACAAACTGGCAAAGGCAGCGATAGTTCTCCTGAAAGCAAGTACTGGTGTTAAGGCAACTTGGCCTTAACTTTAAGGCAATTGGCCTTTATGGAAATCCAGTCAACTTGATTTTAGTTGGCAGAAATGCTTTTTTTCTTTCCAGCAGACCAAGCTATGTTATTTCTTACACTTTTAATCAGATTAGACTGTGCTTGTCTTTGAACTGTGTAGGAAAGGCACAGTCTAAGACATGTTTCCCCTCCCCACTGTAATCTCAGTGTGAAGACTGGAAGCTTTCAGTCTTCAGGGTGAAACCTCGTGCAAGTAGGATGGTGATTCTCCAGGTGGGACTTTACTTCTGGTGTTCTACCAGAGCTTCTGGGTGCATTTCTCACAGAGAGAAAAATGGTGTGTAGTTAACTCTTTAAAATGTTTGTGTAAAAACAATTAGAATCATGGAATCATTAAGGTTGGAAAAGACATTCAAGATCATCTGGTCCAACCATCGCCCTACTAACAGTGTCACCCACTAAACCATGTCAAACTGTAACATGGTATAATTAGTGTCTGCTTTTCCTGTCTTGGTGGTAAAATTCTGTCTTTATTGAATTTAAAACTCCTTTTGATAGTCTATTGGTTGTTAATCTCCTTTTTCCTTTGAAGAATCCTAGAGCAGCTGCAGGAAAACATTGAGTAAACGTACTTTAATCAGTTAACCCGCCACTTTAAATAATACTGTTATAGTGATAAAAAATACAATAAATAATGTCAAGTGGTGGAGAAATTACAGACTTCTGTATTTTGTCCCTGTATTTTTGTGCAATGAAACATCATCTCTATTTCCTGTGAACATTTGAAAGTGCTGGCACGTGAAAATATAATTCCTTCCGTAATTCATACTCTCAGAAAAAAATGTCTAGAAAATCTGCTTAATAAAAATAGAGGGAAAAGTGGAGAGTGTTCAGCATAGAGAAAGTTAACAGAGCAGTACCAGTGAAAATACCAGTAATTTCCACAGAATATTTGACAATAATTCTAGGAAACCTAGGTAAGAACTTTGTATTTTTGTTTGCAAAATGTTCATCATTCTTTGAATTGTGTATATCTCAACTCTAATGTGTTAATGGATAAGCAGGCACAAGATGTACCATGTGAATCATTCCAGAAAGGGAGAAAGGCAACAAGCAGACTCTAAGCCCAAGTCCTTAATGCTTGCAACACGTGATGGAGATAGATAAGCCGTTCAGAGCTGTGTGGATCAGTCACTGAAGGAATATGAGATGCAGGATTTCCCAGTGGATTCACTGCTCTTCCCTAATATCAAGTGAATGTTCAGGAAAGGAGATCTTGAATGCAATTCCATGCTTTGAAGGAGAGAGGCTTCTCTTTTCCTCTATAGCCTTTCCACTTCTGTACACATTTTCCTCTTTTCAAGGAGGAGTTTAGGGAAGGGGACAGACTCCTGCTCTCTCTCCTCCCTATCTCTTTGTGTTCAAGCCAGTCTAATTTCTCATTCATCCATGTTTCAGTGGTAAAAGTCAAAATACAAGAGACGTTGCACCTTATTCCAGTATTAGGGCCCAGAACCACAACAATTTGTGTTTTGAGGTGGGCATTTACAAGGATTTTTTGCTTTGCCCTGCAGTTCCAGAATGAAGCAGACTTGGTAGATATGGGGTGTTCACAGACCTTAGTGCCATCCTTGAATTAGCCCCTGCCAGAGTGCCCAAAGTTGTTTCTCAGAGCCTTATTATCTGCATCCTTGCAAGGACTGTATGATACTGGCCAAGGCATTCATATGAGACTTGGCAAGAGGGATTTCAAGATATATGCATCCCTTGAAGTGGATTCTGACACTGGAGCACATAATAACTCAGGCACCTTCACCTGAGACCTTCCATCAAGGGTAAGGCTAGCAAAGATCCAAAAATCCCCATCAAATAAGGAATTTCCCTGACTGTCCTGATGAGTGATTTCTAAGTAAAATTAATGACAGCTCAAAACTGTTGGAAATGGAGATAAGGTAATGGTACATACAAGAGCTATGTGATTCAAATTTAATAGACAGCCTTTATACAGTAGTTCAAAACAGCAGATACCACAAGAAAACTTGTAGAGGCTCATCTAAGACTGAATGAACAAGCACTGTCAGCAGTTGTGGTGGTTTGGTATAGACCACCTGTACAGTATTATAATATCCACAAGCACTGTTCTCTCTTCAACAATTGGAAGATGCAAAGTCACGTTTTTTTTTGGAGATGGATATATCCTCTCAGCCAGCTCATCTTCTTCAGAAAATGCTACTTTGTAGGCCTTTAGTAGAGAGGCATCCATTATGCATAATAGTCCTCATTCTCTTTGAATTAGCCATTAGTATCTTACTGTGATGAACAGATATAAATATTAAATGCAGATAAATGTTACATGGAGAAGTTCAGTACTAGAGGCCATTGCTTGAGGGCAGAATATGTATCCCTCTGCGAGCAGTTGATGCATTGTGCTGGAAAAAATCTGCAAACTACTGGAAATTATCATCATTTTTTCCCAAAGAATAGTTTCAAGCAACATAAGGATTTATATACAGTCTAAGAAAACAATAAACAAGATCTTCCAGAACACTTGAAAGAAAAATTATAATGCGAGTTTTTGTTCCTTAGTATTCTTTGCAGATCTTCTGAGAGTCCTTCAAAAGTAAAACCCAACAGGAAAAATCATATTTTCTCTCATTTGGAAATTTCTCTCATTTTTCTTACTTCAAGTAAGAAAAAAATGAAATTTTTCAGAGAGAATATGGAGGAGCAGATGTATTTTTATCCAGAGGTCTATATTTTTATTTTGCTATCAGGAAGTTCATAATGCACTTACTGTACAGGCCAATCGTTTTTGTAAGTGATCAAAAATAAAAAGAATTTGGAGAAACTTGGAGAAACTGGTACTGTTGAACTGTCTAGTCTGTAGACAAGTCATGCCTTTCAAAAAAATAACAATAGAAAATAACCATCCTGAGGAACTCAAACTGAAGCTATTAAAAAAAAAAAAAAAAGAAGGAAGAGGTGAATTAGTCAAAATTTGAAGGCCATACAAAAGCCTGTGGCAACATGAACAGTACACAGTTTTTTCCTACCCACTACTGACAAGCCCATATTGTTCTCTAAAAACACAGGGAAAAAAAAAAAGGAAAAATATAAAGCCCTAAGAAGAGATTTGAAAAGCCCACAACATAATGGCCATGCAAATTTGGTCATTATTTTTCTCCCAGTTTTAATGGGCAGAGTGAGGAATAGCTCGGAAATGTTTGAGAAACAAGCCAGCAGTGTCAAAAAGCTAGCTTTAAAACCATCTTTCCTAAAGACTTTAAATCCAGAGTGCTCAGTGTAAGTCCGTATCTACACCTGAAATGTAATAAGTCCTTTCTTCTTTCATTTTTGCCGTCCTTTTGAGGATCCGTGCAAATGTCTATGAAAGGTAGGTATACCTTATGCTATGATAAATCACTCATTCTTTGGTCCTGTTGTCCTCCCAGGCTAAAATAAAGTCGTAAGGAAAGCTTGCAGCCAAGATACACTTTAGATGCTTTTAATAATCAGCAAATTAATGTATTTCCTATATTACCTGAAAGCTCTACTTCAGACAGTGAAAGTATGTTCTCAAGTGTGAGTCATTTCAGTACTTCTAAAGATTGTATTGGCCAACTCATTCAAAATTCATTTCATTTATGGGGTGGAGTGGAAACTCAAACCACATTCTGCTTCATTCCAGTCCTGAAAATATGGTTGCTTATTTAATTGAATTACTCTTTTTTGGTAATTGTATAGTACCTCATTTGAACAGGCATGTTTTTCTTGTCTAGAAAAACTTGTCCATAGCAAAAGTCACAAAAATGTGTAGGAGGACAGCATCAAAATCGCAGAATAATTTCTATTCCCCAAGTGACCCTTGATTTTGTATCCCGGAGTTTCAAGATCTTATGGAGTGAATACTAAGCTTCTAGTGCAAAAGCATCTCTTCTAAAAACAGAGTAATCATTGGGCTGCAAGAAAGAGATTCAGATGTGCTGCTTGGCTGTGTTAACCACAATAGATCAGAGTTTCCTGGGAAAAAGTGTGTCTGAATAGCAAAATATCATTAAGTATGCAAATACCTTGTCATGACTAGAGAACCTTGCAAAAGCATTATTGAGTTTATAATTCAGAAACGGTGAAATTAATAGAAGTTTCTGAAAAAAAAAGAAAGCTCTTGTAAGACCAAACTTGTAATTTCCCTGTGTTTTGTAATGTCTGTACAAATACAGCTACAGAGAATCATTGGGAAGGAAGATGATTTGAAAACAGCTGGAGATGAAACAGTATTTCAGGTATGAAATAGAGATACTTTTTTTTTTACAAAGCTATTGTCATATTTCCTGTGAACTTTGTTGTTTTTAGGTGAGTGTTATTGTTTTAATTACATATAAGTGCATGATTTGTCAACTTTTACATTCTAACTGGAAAAGAAAAATGATTTTCATTTTTGAATGTCCTGTTGAAATGTATGCAATTAATATGTTTCACTACTGTGTAGTCACTCCACTATTTAGTTTCTGTAAGCCTCTGTTTCAAAGTAACTCTTCTACACTTAAGAAAAAGGAAAACCTCTGAATTGCCATATAGGAAAAGATGACTTTGCAAATAAAAATTGATACCTTAAACTTACCTAAGTGCTGCTGATGCAGTACAATCACCTTATTTTGAGTTGGTTTGAAATGTAGTTGATCTCATTAAGATGACAAAGGCAAGGATTACTTTAGATAGGTCCATTTCCAAAAAGAAATGGCTTAAATCCAGACCAGAAGAAGAACCAATTTTACAATGCAGTGTTCCAGCCAGGTTAGAAGTTTCCCTGGATTGCAGACCATTAGGAAATGGCAAATACATATCGTCAGTCAAAAGAGCAGGTAAATTCCTGATCAGTTCTGTCTGTTTTTCCCTGAATCCTGACCGCGTAACCTGCCTTTTTCCCTGAGTGGAGTCGTTGCCAGCTGTCATCTTTTCTTCAGTCTCTCTTCAGCACAGAGACATATTCTGTTACCTGGATGAGATTGAGTGAGACTGAAAATAGAGGGGGAAGTTCGCGGCATTCTGAAAACACTTCAGGATAAGCTGATGAACTGGGGCAAAGGAGGGGGAGAGTACAGATGGATTATCTGCATCTATTACTACAAGGTGTTGCTTGCATCAGCAGCACTACTTCTTGCTTAAGTTGGATGGCGTAGATGCAGTGTATTTTTCTCTCCACAGATTTGCTTTCTGTCTTAAACTGAAAATGGATAGTTGGGAATAGGGCAGTGACTGCTAATGTTGGAAGCATTTGATAAGAAATTCATATAAGGATCTGCCTTACAAACCTGTCACGCATCAGCATTTTTTACAGAGAGTAGGTCTGGCTTGTGTTTTACTTTTTCACCAATCCAGGGAAAAATGGAAGTGACAGTATTGGTAACCCCTTTAATATTTACTAGGCATAAACAAAAATTGTTTCTGTTCCATGAAGGTATTGGTCAATATGCATGCAGAGTTCCGCTGAAAATCATTTAAATAAGTAACAACCTTCTTTTTTGAATCATTTCGTAAGTCACCAGATTAAAATAGCTAGCATTAATAGGGTTGTCTACTCCTCAAAGCCAATTTCAATTGCGATTTAACTGCCATGACAGTGAAAGAAGAAGGATCTTTATTCTGCATGAATGCACAGCTGTAGTTTAAAATTTCTAGAGAAACTTTGATACAGTTGGACAGATGTAGCTATAAACATGTAAGCTTAGTGGGGGCTAATTAAATACCTGAGCCTGACTGTCTATTTAGTCATGCTTCAAATTTTATCTTCAGAATTCTCCATTGAAAAAAATCTGAAATTATGGTAACCAAAAATATTAAATACAGTTTCTTAGCAGATTGTAAGTGGACTTTTAGCCTATTCAAAAGATGAATTAAATACATTCGCCTAGTACAGCTATCTTGAAATTCTGTTACAATTTTTCTTTTGATTTTTCTATCCTGTCTTTTGTCTCTCATAACATAGCGTGCTTATAAGCAGTGAATGTGACTATACTAGGAGAAATTTCTTTACTAAAAAGGTTGTGCAGCATTGCAATACACTGCCCAGAGAAGTGGTTGAGTCACCATTCCTGGAGGTATTCAAGAAACATGTAGATTCAGAACTTAGTAGCATGATTTAGCGGTGAACTTTAGTACTAGGTTAAAGGTTGATCTAGCTGATCTTAGAGGTCTTCTCCAGCCAGAATGATTCTGTGATTATACATCTTTGCCCTTTATTTCTGAGACTTATGGCAGTCAGTATTGCTTTCAAGCAAAGCAGGTAAAGCATAAAACATGGCTTTTAAATTGACAGTGTTTTTTGAAAGTTGGGATATTTCAACAGAAATTTGCTGTTTCAGATAGTTCTTTATTTCCATACTTTCACAATTTGCATACAGGTTGCTGCTCTTTCAAAGCATTCCTGGGATTGTTTCTGATACCAGATGAAAAAAAAAATGTTACTGATTTATGAAAATAAGATTTAAATGGTAGTCTGCAACTTCGTTTAACCACCAGATATACATATCCAGGTATTTTCCCTGTCCACCGTGTAGGCAAAGGTCCCAGTCAGTCATTTACTGTTTAGAGATACCATTCAGTACTCATACTGTGTTAGGAAAAGAAAAAGCAGCTGTGCTCCTAGGTCCTTGCATCTCTGCCTCCTTTACTGAGAGTTTGAATACAACTCTAAAATTCAAAATTTTACCAGTTACGAATGGCCCTTGACTGGGATTACAGTGAACTTGGTTATTTAAATAAGCACATTTCAGTTGAAGGATTTACTTTTTCCAATGTTAAAATCAATGCTGGAAGAAAAAAAAAAATCCGCCCAGCCTTAACCAGTCCAGTTGTTCAGAAATCTCCTTGTTGACTTTTGCAGAGCATGTAAACTGATTTGTTCATAGCACAGGCATGCACACAGTGAAGGAGAGATGCAGGCACGCTTACAGAACCATCAGTCTGGTGATCACTAGACTGGAGAAGTGCAGAAGTTAACAGGGGCAGTGACTATCTTACCTGGCCCATCTTCCCCATAGGCCAAAGGCAATGCTGCATCTCTCTTCTTAGCACAACCATTCTCTTTCATGTAAGACATCCAGCTGAGCATCTGATCTTCCTTCTTGAAATGGGAGAGGAATGTTGCAGTGTTATAGGAAAGTGCATGAGCTAGAAGAGTTTGGTATATTTTGAAAAACACGTTGTACAGTTACATGCACTAGTTGGTTCTTTGTGTTGGTGCCCAGAGTTCCTTAAAAAGGTAGTTCTTTGTGTTACGTGCGTTAGCATTCTGGTAGTGAAAACAGTGCTAATGTTTGCAGGTATCTGCTGTACAGCCCAGTGGTCTAGACAAGGGACTTTGCTCTTGGGCCCTTCAATTTAGATTAATTAGTTATCGAGCAGTTTCAATACCTCTAATCTAATATGCTTTGTGTAATGGCTAAAATTAGAAATTAATTTTAGCTATTGTTAGAAAAGGAATGGCAATACAGAATCTTCTGTAGTTGTTCTTAAAATTGAATTACCTGCATTGTTAAATTCCCAAATGATTAAATGTATGCTTCTGAATTCCACAGTGAACACATTTTTATACAAAGTATCTCATTTCCATGCATTTTTTTAAACATTTAACTAGTACTTGGAGACACAGCTATTAATCTCTTCTAAGTGGTATAATTTTAGACCCACAAATGGATATTTTCCTATTTATTGTGTATCATTTGTTTTAGCCTGTCTACTTCTCTTTTTTTCCCCCTTTTTTTTGTCCTAAGAGAGCTGAATGACATTAGTCGTTCACACATTTATCACCACTTATGACCTTCAGGCATTGCAGCATTGCAATGCATCTCCTCAGCCCCGGAGACTGAGTGGGCCATCATAACTTGTCCATCCACTCCTTAGAATTTCTAATTAATTTAAAATTTTCTGTCCATAGCTTCAAAGTCTGCAAAGCCCTGGGCTCATAATAACTAAAGACTAACTAAACCAAAGGGAGGAAGGAGATGATTAACAGCCATGGTCTTCTTGTGCAGTAATACTCTGTAACAGGGGTACCACATGTCTGTGCAGCACATCGAATTTTCAGAGCGCATCATAAATCTTGTCACCTTTCACTTTTTTGCAATACACATTTCTTCTTGAACTGCCTTCTCCAACATACACGTGCATGTTTTGTATCAGCCAATTAACATCGAATTCCGTTGAACAGCTTTTGGATACATTAAAATGAGGATTGTTGCTCTGATCCTGCATGTTTTAAAGGAACCTCTCCAGGAAGGTAAATCCCATAAAGATCCAAGCAGTACGGCATGAAAATATTCAGCTATTAAAAAGCTGCTGGGTTGCTCACAGACAAGGAAATTATTTTATTTTTCCACATAATTTGATGACATTATAGCCTCAAGAGAGATGAATAAACATCCTTTCTGACATCTTTCTAGATGCCTGTTGTGCAGGTACATTACCTTGGGACTGGACAGTGAAAGTCTCTCCCACGAGGAGTTCATCTGGAAGTCTGCTGTGGTCACAGCAGCATTGCTTTCCATTTTACAGACGTGAGGCAAGGTTCCTCCTTTAGTCTCTGCTGTGTAACCTCATCTGAAGCCCTTTCAATTACAGAGCTCGAGATGCTAGATAGCGATGTGGGCTCCTCATAAGCCAGGAAGGACACAGGGTCTGGCCTGACAGCTATAACAGCTGTAGTCCTACAATCAGAAGTTGTAAGAATTTGGTAATAAGGTTGCTCTGCTCTTAGGACTACATAGTGCGTTTACTTATAAAATTAATTGGAACAAACTGGAAAAGCTGCACGTAATTGGGTTCAGTTGGCATTATGAGACAACTGGCACTGGGGGCCTGAATGTGGAACACCTGGGGAGGTGGTGGGACAGCGGGGTGGGGATGTTGGTGACAAGCTCTGGATCTGCCTCAGCGCAGACAGCAGGGAGCTTCAGGCGTGCTGGGAGCGTGCGTGCTTTGCCTCGGAGGCCAAATTAACATTAATCAAAAGAGCGTGCTTCACAGAACTTAATACCTCCTGAGGGGGGTCCTCATTACGAATTCTCTACTTTTTATGGAAATTAATATTTTTAAAGCATGGTGTGACAGAGAGGCAGGGCCTGAACTCCTGCGAAGAATTCACACCAAAGCTGCTTCCCCCCACTGCCACCGCCGTGCCTTTCAGACCTGATTCAGCAAGTTTGGGTCCCTCTCACCCTGCTGGCAACAACTCAAGTTGGAACCTACTCCTACTTTTGTCATAAAGTGTCCCCACAATGTCTGCTCCTGGATTAGCTTTATCCTCTCCACCTGGAAAGCTTTTTTATTCTATATCTCCTCAGGAACAGAGGCAGGCCTTGGGGTGGGGCGCTGCAAGCAGAGGACCAGTGACAAATGGTGTCCCTTGGGGATCTGTCTTGGTACTGGCGCTTTTGAATATCTTCATCAATGACATAAATGATGGGATTGAGTGCACCCTCAGCAAGTTTGCAGATGACACCAAGCTGAGTGGTTGATACCAAAGAAGAAGAAATGTCATCCAAAGGAACCTGGACAGGCTGGAGAAGCAGGCCAGTGTGAACCTAATGATGTTCAACAAGTCCAAGTGCAAGGTGCTGCACCTGGGTCGGGGCAATCCCAGACATGAGCACAGACTGGGAGAAGAACTCATTGAGAGCAGCCCAGCAGAGAAGGACTTGGGGCTTCTGGTGGATGAAAAACTTGACACGAGCCAGCAGTGCGTGCCTGCAGCCCAGAAGGCCAGCTGCGTCCTGGGCTGCACCAACAGAGGGGTGGGCAGCGGGTGGAGATTGTCCTTCTCTACTCAGCCCTTGTGAGGCCCCACCTGGAGCACTGCATCCAGCTTTGGGGCCCCCAGCACAAGAAGGACGTGGGGCTGTTAGAGCGAGTCCAGAGGAGGGCTGCAAAGACAGTCAGAGGGCTGGAGCACCTCTCCTGTGAAGAAAGGCTGGGAGAGCTGGGAATGTTAAGCCTGGAAAAGAGAAGGCTCCTGGGAGACCTTGTTGCAGCCTTTCAGTACTTAAAGGGGCCTTATAAAAAGGTTGGAGAGGAACTCTTTACTCGAGTAGATAATGGTAGGACAATGGGGGATAGTCTTAAACTAAAAGAGGATAGATTTAGATTAGACATTAGGTAGAAATTCTTCACTGTAAGGTTAGTGAGGCACTGGCACAGGCTGCCCAGAGAAGCTGTGGATGCCCCATCCCTGGAGGTGCTCAAGGCCAGGCTGGATGGGGCCTTGGCTAATCTGATCTAGTGGGTGACATCCCTGCCCATGGCAGGGGCATTGGAGTTAGATGGTCTTTAAGGTCCCTTCCAACCCAAGCCATTCTATGATTCTGTGATACTCATGAAGTTACATTTTCCTCCTAGATCAAGCCATTATGGTACAGCATAGCCACTCCATAGCATCAGCTGTCATTAAAAACAGCTAACCCCCAGGCAGTGGGAGTGCTCAATATTGTCAAATGCTAGATATAAATTGTTTGTTGTTTAGAAACTGCTCCTTGGGATTTCTTATCAGATATTGTCTGTTATGCTTTGTATAGGAAAAAAAAAAAAAAAAAGAAAAAAAAACATGCACAGCTTAGCCTGTCTGTACCAGACCTGGTGTTTCTTGAATACTACCCAGTGAGAAAGTGCCTTGCAAAACATTCATGATTTTGTATGGATTTACATGATTAAAGCTGATTCATTGTAAAATTACATGTTGTTCATTCTGGAGCCCTGGCTGGGCTGGCTGGGCTTTGCCAAAAAAACGACTGCTTTTGGAGATCTGGATCTCCCAGTCTCCCTAGCTTGCCTGTTTACAATTTTTCTGACTGGCTGAACATGGTAGGATTAATCATAATGGATGCATCTTTAAAAACTACTTCCCACAACTGAATTATAGTTCTTATAACTATAGAGTTGCAGGATATATATCCCAACAGCTTGGAGACTCTCAGAATGACAAAAACCTTGATGGTCTTGAGCTGTGTTTGAAGGGAAGCTGCTTAGATTGAAGATTAGATGACCTCCAGGGACAGAGAATTCTTCAAACCTAGCATGAAGATTGCAAGGATTTAGTCTTAACTTCAGAAAGATGTGTCATCCCTAGCAGATAGAAATTAATATATTGTTCTCCTTGACCCTCCTTTCTTTACTACTGTTCTTCATACATCTACTCACCATCTGTCCATCTATCTTAACAAAAAAAAATAAAAAATATGTATTATTTTACATTTTCTATTAAAGCAATATATTGTAAAGCAAATGCCATCTCCCAGGAAGCAAGTAAGAGAACAAGGAACATATTACAGATTTTAATCATGATTAATACTTTCCAGTCATGCCTCAAGCAAATTCTGTGATGAAAGGTGGTAAGAATCCAAAGACAGTAAGTCTATTAACATTTCAGATGAGTTTTGGAAATCAGTTAGGTACATTATTATGAAAATCCTGTCTCACTATGTGATACATTTCTCGGTGGCACTTGTTGCTGCTTGCTACAGTATCAGGTCCTAAATGTCAAAAGCTCAGTGTGGAGGTACAGGATTAGGTAGGTCTGTTCCCGTGACTCACTGTTTGCAGCATCTGTATTAACAGTCTATGTAACATTAAAAGGAAATATCGTGTTGTATGATTTCATTTAAAAAGGAATAGTTGCATAATTCATCAGTTATTAGTGCTTTTGTAAAGTGTACAAGGTGTTAAAATTACTCTAAGGACATAGGCTCATGTTTGTAGTATGTACATGCGTGTTCATTAGATGATATAGACTTGAGTGGCACCAGAGCTTGGTCTTCAGGATTCTCCGTCTGAATCAGTGGACCCAGGAACATGTCTGAACTCCCTAGCTGAGATACATGTCCCTGCCCCATTCCATGCTTGCATCAAGATGAGAGTCAGAACACCACCATCCCTTCTGCTCTGTGTGCCTCAGTTTTCTGTAAAGCACACAGCCCCAGAAGTTGCTGTAGTGCACCTTCTAAGGGCTGAAGCCACCAGACACATCAGAATACAAACTTTCACTCGATTTAGATAGTGGTTCTGTGACTGAAAGCTACTGAAAGTCTGATCCTTTTTACAGCTGCAAGATTAGGTTATCATCTCATTCCGATTGCCAAGAGACATTCCAAATGTAAGTTGTTGTTCTACCTAAGCTCAGGAGGGCAAGGTGTTGGAAATATTAATAGAGCTCTCATTATCTTCTAACAAAGATTTCTCGTGTTCGTACTAATTTATAGATTTCAGTAGCAAAAGCTCCTAATGGTTCTGTGGACAAAAAGGAATTATGTACTAACATGTACTTTAATTTAATAGCATTAACTCTAGTAAAAGCAATTTTTTGAAATTTTACCCTTAAGCTGTAGCCTCTCTGGTCTACTATTGCATATTCTGTTTTAAAGAAATGTACTGGTTTCTGGTTTTAAAATACGTTTAGCTCTCACTAACAGAGTGTTTGGACATCTGCCAATTCCACTTTGGAATTTAAACTGATAAAGAGGGTAGCCAACAAGTAGGTGCATATTTGTTATAAATCCAGGGATAGGCTTTGTCATCTTAGATAAGAAGAGAGAGCTATTGTTTGTATGTCTTCTTCTAGCTTGTAACTAGAGAAACCCAAATAGAAGAAAAGTCTTTTTCTGTTGAAGTTTTAGTTTTTAAAATGTTATTTTAAACTTTGGTTTTCAGCTCACAACACAAAACTGATTTTAATATGGATTCATTAAATTGAAAGCATTAAATTGCATAATAAAGAGTTCCGTTTTAAAAATGACATCAGCAAATGTATTCCTTGCATTTTTCAAGTGTTCTTTGTACAAATAAGCAAAAAGCACAAAAAGCAGATTAGAGTCTCAATGCAATGAGAAATACATTGATTCTTCTCTGATTCTTCTTAGAAAACTTTGCATTCTGTCAGTAGTTAGGGTTTGACATGCAAACAAGCATACACAAAAGGTTGACTTTTGACTTTAGAGAAAACTATATGAACATTTATGCTTCAGTCTTCTGATCAGTAATCTGGAGTGATCAAACTTTAGGAGGAGGGACCTTGTGGGTATTGAAATATTCTTTGTCTGCAGTTAGATGATAAAGTTCAATAAGTGCAGTTTGCATATGGCTTGAAAAGTTTTTTTTCTCGGTTCACTCATATGTAGTTTGTATCACTGACATTTAGTGAATTGTGGCTTGCAGTAGAAACGAGGAATGTTACCTCTTAACTATAAAATAACTGTGTCACATATGCAGTAAGCATGAAACACACAGTGGGCTAATGGGACTAGTTACTGATGATGCTGAAAGCTAAATAACCATTAGTATTAAATCTTATGAATAGACTCTTGTCTTTCATCTTACCTCTTCAACCAGATAAAAGACACAGAGGCTATTTAGATGTCATAAGAATAGTTTGTTGAAATCCCTCTGGACTTAAAAAAAAATCTCTCTTCATGTTGCTTAGTGTTTTGTTGCGTTCAAAGAAATGCCAGTATGCTAGTGCTGAAAGAAGAATAGAGCAGAAATCCAGCATTATGTGTGGTTTTAGGCTTGTTAAAGATGCTGTTGAGTTGAAAAAATGTGCATCCTTTTTCTGCAGAAATCTCTTCGTCAGATTTAGAAAATGTAGAAAAAATGAAGAACACTGAAGATTGGCAAGAAGCCTTCTAAGACCATATAATAATAGAATACTGTGAAAGTTTGTGTTTTTCTAGTTTTATTTATAGTTTTTAAATGACTGTAACAAATTAGAAATGCCTGACTAAAAACTTTTTTTTACAGAGATGTTAACTTTATTTAAAGCCCCTATTCACCTAAGCATAAGGCCTTTTAAAGATTTAACTAGCAACATTCTCAGTTCTAATAATAAAATACACCAAAGGTGGTTGTAAATTGTACTCAGCTTTCATACCGAATATTTAGAAGCAGTGCATATACACAGTGTAACCAATTGATGTGAAAGAAGTATTCAGCTTTGAAATTCTTGTGTGATAGCTTTGGGAACAGTAATTAAATTACAAGCATCTCTTGTGAAATTCTCGTTCAAATAAATATTTCCAGATTCCTTGTGAATAGATAGTAATAATCAAATTTTTTATTTTTTTTTTTTTTTTTTAGGGAACAGAACTGGAAAGCTGTGATGTTAATACCATCTTGTTGGTACATTTCTTTGGAAAAGAAGGAAAGGAAAAACTTCGCTATTCTGAGTTTTTCAGGTATTTTTTCAACTAGGCCAGCCTAACAGCAACCAGTCCTGTTCCTACCCCTTTACTTTGCACCAACACTGGCATTAATCTGACCCCACACTGATTTGGATCAGAAAGTTAAGCGGGTAATAATCAGGAGACTATTCATGATTTTGCATGATTAAATTTCTGGTTTATCTCGTTGAATCAGCTGTCTGCAGGAGAAGTTGAATGCTGTGGTGGACTCAAAAGCAGCAGTGGGGCTGGAGGCCGTGAGGGTTGAGACTACCATTCTAGGCAGCTCTGCAATGGCATAGTGTAAGACAGTATGAGTCATGTGTATTTTACTTCTTCTTGATCACATCACCAGTGTCTGCTAATCAATTACACTTTACCAAGTTGAGATGTTCCCCATCCCATTACAGCCGTCATGGAACGATACAGGCAATTTCTCTGCTTGCTTCAAATTCCAACTTTTGTCGAAACTTTCCTTTTTTTCTCATCCTTTGAAATACTTTTGCAAGGGGATAATGCAGATAGATACTTTGTGACACGTCAGAACTCGGAATTAAGGCAGATGGTAAACAGAACATCAGATAGAAACTTCAGTGGCATATCAAGTGTCCATTACTGCTGGAAAGAGCATTGTATGTCAGTCTATTTCACTGTAAGCTTTGCAAAATCAGTTCAGAGAAAGTTTTAAGAATGGGGTAGGAAATCATACAGTTTATGCACCATGCACGTGTCAGAAAGATGCTGTAATACTTGTCTACATCAGAGTACAAAATTCTGCTGTAGTTGGTTCCAACTAGAAAACCCATCTGGGTATCAGCTATTAGTGTTATATTGAAGGAGATCCTTCTTTCAGTGTTTATTTAAGTCAGTAATGATGACCACCACTTACACAGCATCACAACTTAACGCTCCGTTACTTGGGAGATCAATTGCTACTTCTAGTATGAACTCAAGACACATCTTGCTGTGTGAACTTGGGCCCAGAATCCAAATGCACACTTTGAGATAAATACAACTTTTAAATAACTAAATACCTGTGTGAATCTTAACACACATCTTGAACAAAATATCAAGAGAACATTATCTACATTAGTATTATCTTTTCTACAAAAATAATTGGACATTTACAGACTGTGAATGTAAACTGGGATAAATGTTTATTTGAATTTTCAGAATCAGTGGAATCTTTGTCATCCCTCTTAAAAAATGATATTCTTGCAATCAGTAAATGTTTGGGGAAAAACAGAGTGAAAAAGGAAGAGTGACAGTTTTCCTAAGTCTAAAGAGTGTTCCACTCCATTGGCTCAGGCACATACCAGCCTTTAAATAAACAGCCTTTCTCTTTTGAAGGCCTCAACTCAATAGGAATCTTAGTAAAATAAGTTCAAGATGCCTATAGATCCCTTCTCTATAAATGCCATAGATCCTCTCAGTGAAACAAAAGGATGAGAGCACCAGTTAAAGGTTGTGTTTGCATATACAGTGTAAACTGAAATGCCTCAGGTTTTAGATAAAATCCTACACTGACCCAATGAGGTATTACATTGATAAAACTATGTACCTAGTACATTCAGAACGTGTAGGTTAAAGACCTTTGCCTACCACACAGATAGAGGCCTGTAATCAAAATCAAACTCCCACATCTTGCTCTTAAATTCTGTGGGATAAGTGTAAGGTTTAATGCAGGTAATTTTTCAACAGTGGCAGTTATTTTTTCATAGAGTTGGAATGTGCCTCTTTATCACTGCATAGACACTCCATCTCAGTTGCAACATGACAGTGAAGTTTGTTTAACACACAGAAAGGTGAATAAAAGGATCAGTGTCTTTTTAACCTGTGTGAAGATATCACTTTTCACATGATTTTATTTGCAAGTAAATCAAGCACATCATTTCTGGGTTCCTATTGTTCAGAGAAAAAGTGATTTCTATCTGATGGCCTCTCATAACATTTTACCTTACGCGGGAAGCTATTGTTGGCTGTTTGATCAAAGTGCCACACTGTTTTTAGAAGAGATGACTGATGAGCTGTACAGACATAGATCATTGTCAAAAGCAGAAAATAATGATGGTAAATGCTTTTATCATTTTCCAAGTTCTTGCCTAGAAAGCTTTTCCATTGATCAGTGTAGTACCTAGTAGAAAGTAGGGGTGATTAGATTTGATTAGGACACACTAAAACTTGTCACATTAGTTAAATACACAGATATTGCAGTGCTGTAGAGTCACACAGGTTTGAAACTTGGGGGGAAAAAAAGGAAAAAAAAAAGCAGGAATGCTCTCTTTGTAAAATTTCACTGTACTTATACAGGAATTCAGAAAGCTGAGACTAGTGTTCTCACCTCATTACTTACATGTATATTCCTTATGCTCCCTATTCAGTTTGGCTGACTTAAAAAAAAAAATCCTTTTGTAAGTGTGCAACCATCTGTATCTACACTTTCACCAGTGATGTCCAACCCTTTCAGCCCACAGTTCAAACATTTAAAAAATGTTGGACAGCGACAGTCAATATTTCAGGGTAGTTAATTTGCCTTGTTCTCATTTCTTTGTACTCAAATGGCACAAAGAAAATGAAAACTGCATCTTCAGGCAGTGTGGTGCTCAAGCAAGCCACCTCTTGTGCCTTCCATGCCACAGCCCCAAATACAGGAGGCACATTGACTATAGAGGGGGAAAATGGTTAACAATGCCTTCTGCGTTTCTCTCCAGCTGGTACATGATTCTTTAGAAATCATAGTTAGGGGATACACACAAGGACAGTCCTCAAGCTGCTTTTTTACTGGACATAAAGAATGAGACCATGAAACAATATCAGATCATTTTCCAACTTTTCTTGGGCTGCTATGAGCGTGGATGTAAAAAAGTAATCTTTCCTTACATACTTTGTGATACCAGTCAAGCTCTTTTCTTGCTATTGTACAGAACAGTCATAGTGGGTTTTTGAGACACAAATAATTTTCAGTCTTTTCCTTCCAAAAATGTTTCACTTGTCCTTTAAATTCCAGCTATATTGTATGTATTGTTTTTTATTCTGAGAAGAAAATTACTTACTTTTTTTAGGTCTAGCAAGTATTTCTTCTTGACAGCCACCGTGGTTTTTTTTTCTGAAAAAGTCCCTTACTGATCTTATTTAAGTATGTCTAATCCCAAATAAAAGAGGAGACAGTAATTCACTCCCTAAATAGTTTATGACTGCTATGATTTTTTCCTGTAATCTGTCCCCAAGCAAGCTTAAATCTGTCACAGTCTCCTTTAAGGAAGAAAAGAAAAAGTGGAGAGAGTATGGAAAGATTATTCAAAATTGTTCTAATCAGGGTTTGGGTGTGGGGTGGGGTTTTTGTTTGTTTGTTTCTTTTTTGGGGGGTAGCTTATGAAAAACTGCTTTTCAGTACGGTTAAACAATTACCATCAAACAGTCATATAATGAAAATTAATGTTTTAAATCCACCTCATGTCATTTTCTTACCTGATTTGTTGCTTCCAAACCTCTCATCAAATAATAGAATTTTGCACTAGAAATGTTCTTTAATCATTGTTTCTTCTTTACTTTCTTCTTTAGCTCAAAAGTCACTGTTTGTACAGCCATACAGAGAACATGCCTTTCCCTCTCACCTGTCCTGTTTCTCTTTCTTTCAGTGCTTTGAAATTCCTTTGTACATTTCATTTGAAACCCTTCATTTAAGAAACCAGAATGATCTAGACTGAACCACGCTTCTAGGGCTGAAATTTATTTGTGCCAATGCATGGAGGCAGAATCTTACAAGTAGCATCATCAACCAGTGGTGCTTTTGCTGTGGTGATGGTTTGCACATTTCCAATGATTTTCATCTAGCATTTGGAAATGCTTTAACAAAAATACAATTATCATTGTCTCTTTATTCGTCTCAGTACCTATGCTTGTATCTATGTGTGTATGTATGGCTATAGGCCCCTAATTCATGTAGAGATTACATGTCATGCAGCCAGAATCAGACAGTGAGAAAGGGGAAGGGATGAGAACAAAATCTGGCTTTCTGGTTTTATATTCCTGTCACAGCTGAATCTGAGTATTTCCCAAATATTTAGTAATAAAGCTGAGAAGAATCTGTTTCTTCCATTCCTATATACTTATCAAACAAATCACTTGATTAGGTTCTACAGAGTGCTTCTAAATGAAAATGAGTAGTTTTGTTATGTTTGATTTGGAAACACTGAGAACACTAAATCAAAGGGTGTTTTGCCCATAATTCTGAAAATGGTGAAATTGATTAACTGTCTTACCTCTTGCAAAGCTGAATTTATAAGTGTGTGTTTAAATGTTCTGTGAAGGTTAATGGTCAAGCCCTTATTAGATTTTCCATATTCTGTTCTGGAAAAGTCATATTTGCAAAAAAAAGGCAGCCTTGCAGCTCTTGTAGCAGTCCTTTATTGCAGAGAGGGTTATCAAGTCTCCAACATGACTTCAGCGTCTGAAGAGGAGCCAAAATAAAGTACAAATGCTAGGGTGGTGTACTCACCTCTATCTTTGTTGTCAAGTTTTCTTCTTGCAAAACCGTGCCACAAGCACTGGTCAGTTCTACGTTAGAGTATTGAAGCTCTGTACAGACTTTGAATTCAGATCAAGAGGTATAGGAAGGAAAACTTACCCTAACCCTTCCTTTTGCTTTTCATTCTACTACTTTGTGTGCCATAAGGAAGCTAGCACTTCATTGCAACATCTCAGGTTGGAGAGAGAATAGCTGCATTCTTGAGGTCTCCCCACTTTTATTACATTTTCACTTCTATTAAGGCTGAGTTGCCAAAGTCTTGAGAGACTCCCTCTTTCTATAGATCTGTAAAGCACGTTACAGAATGTGGGCTAAATGCTGATAAGGTTTCTGGATGCTGTTGCAACATGATAACAAATTTGGCCATTGGCCTTCAACGTGGGTGTTTCAGAGAGTGTGGATAAAACAGCCTGTCATAAAGAAAGTACTGTCTGTTCCCTGCCTTTTCCCCATCTTACAAATTTATGATTTACCTTTTCTTTTCATTATTTAGAAACAGGACTTGCTTTTCTTTTCAAGCTACTGCAGTGTAAGAGTATTTCCAGTGTAGTTATTCTTGAATTGAAGAGCACATCTAAGATCAGAATCCTTTTCCGTCTTCCTTCAAAGTCCACAGCCATTGACTTTAGGAAAGCAGGAATTTCATCAATATGCTTGTTCTTCCCAATATCTGAAGAAATTTTGAAGGAATTTTTAGCTGAAACTTGCCACACCGTGATCCAGAAGATAAAAAAGCAAGTATCCCTAGTGGTGTCTTGGCATATAAGCATCAGGTTTTACTTCCTAACCAGAAAGTTATTTTTAATAAATTTTAATAACTTTCTCTTTAAAAAACTCATTAGGATTTTTAACTCTCACATCTGGGAATAAGAGTGACCTAGAATACTGATGCGATGATTCATGGTATTTTAATTTTTGTAATATGGGAGACTATCACGTTTAAATTTTAAATTACACATTTCAGCTGCTGCTCCAAGTAGCATTTGGTACAGCAGGAAATCTTCCCACTCCAGCTTGCCAGGAGCAAGCCTACAAGTTGAAATGAAATACCCATTAATTTTTTTCATACCTAAAGAAGTAATTCCTGCTCCCCTCCCTAATCCGATTGGTGCAGGAAGGGGCACGGCTGTTGTGCAACAGTTGGTGTGCAGTAACGCTGCCTGGAAGCAACCGGAGAGGGTAAGAACCCAGGCCTGAGAAAAGGCAATGGAAAACCCACAGTGAGACAGGAAGATACGGTGCTTCGTTCTCTGTCGGACTAGAAGAGGGTGCAGAAGCAAGCATATGGCAAAAATGCCTCAGCCAAACCCTTCACTCTCCTTGGCTTTGCTGCGCCATTCAGCTGGGTGATGTGTGTGGCTACATAGGCCACCGGCTCCTTCTTTGGCATGTAGGAACACTTGGTCTTTCAGCTGTCCTACCTTGACAGGGAATGGCCAGAGGGTGGGTCACCGAGAGTTTTGTCTTTAAGTAGAACCTGCAAATACAATATTCAGGAAAGATGGAAGAATGTATAGTTAGTCATCACTTGTGGCAACTGACCAGAACAGCTAGTGACCACGAGTTATCTCCCCAAGATAAATACCTTATACTTTTAAGAATAGACCTTATGCCTGTCACAAGGTGTGTCCACATTTCACAGAGTAAAAGACAAGAAAATAAAACACTAAAATGAACACTATCCTGTTTCCCTATATCCATATCTTTGCCATATTTCTGAAAGCGACCTCGTTTTCAGCAGCTGCTCCTTCCCCAGACTGGATGTTACATGGTTTGGAGACGACAGTCACAGCTGCAGGTATTGTTCTGCATGGCCTCTGCTGTGGCTTCCAGCCAAGCAGAAGCCACACGTCCCAGATACTTTCCAGCCAAGCAGAAGCCACACGTCCCAGATACTATCCACTCTCACTTTTGGTGGACACTCCCAGGAGGCAGCAAAGTCAGTCTCTGTTGGACCGACTCCATGGCTGCTCTACAGCAGGTCCTGCCGGCGTGTCAGGGAGGCCCCTGTCCCGCTTACCTGGTCACCGTGAGCAGATGCAGTGGGTTGAAAGAAGTGGTCTGAGGATCAGGGTCTTCAAAACAGAGAGCGGCCAGTTTCTGAAAGGCTGTTGAGGCAATGGTGCTCTGAGTTCCCCCAGCCAAAAAAAAAACTGCTGCTGCTCACGCTGTCGCTCCTCCACCAGCCCATCCTGCACACTGAGGGCACGCACACAGCCCTACAAGCAGCCCTACAACCTTCCTCCAGGTGGTGGGACAGGACTGCTGCTGCCAGCCTGCGCTGGGCCATCTCAGGTTTGCGAGCTGCAAGTGAGCTCCTTCTGGTCCTTAAGACAACAGCGTGAATCTTAAATTCACTTCCAGTGTCAGGCTTTCACTTACCTGCATGTCCAGAGCAGTGAAGCACTTGTTGGCCCTTTATTTGCATGTGCAGCTCTAATTATCAGAGAAGAAAATACAAGAGAGAGATTATGCTGCAGGAGCAGTCTTCAGCTAAACCCTTATAGACTTCACAGAGCTTCAAGCTACTAATTGTCCGAGTGATCTCATTAAAGAACTAAAGATAGCTGTGCAGGCTAAAATGCCTTAATTTCAGGGAAAAGAATTCAAATCCAGTGAGGCCATGCAAACTGATGAGCAAATGAGCCTCTACTGCTCTTTGCTACACAGACCCTTGGCTGTCCTCTTCTCCAACTAATTGCTTTGTCCCAATATAGAAGTATTTCATTCCCCCCGTCAGTAATTTTTGCAACTCAATAAAGCACTGTTCTTTTGATGTAATGAAAGGATTCTGGCAGGCATGGTTGTGTTTTTAACGTTTATGTTCACTAAAAAAAAAAGCATTTGAAAAAAAGCATTTGTTTATACATTGCCCCATCTTTAAATGGCTTGCACACTATTTTTTTTCCTTCTCAAAATTCACATCAGGCCAGAAGAAATGATAATGGCCACACAGAGCAAACTGGGGAAACTCGAAGTTATACAGTTCCAGCTTCTGCACCTGCACGTTGTTACTCGTTTCTTGTGTGGCTTTTCTTATTCTCCCTAGAAGAACGGGTGGTTCCTAAAACCCCTAATGTTCACACCGTCCTTTCTCAGACAGCTCTTTTCCTACCTTCCCAAATACCTGCAACATCATTTTCTGTGCTCTTCCAAACCCTCTACATGCCATCTATAATCCTCACTAATCCGTTCTCTCATGAGTGCAGAACCGAGTTGCCAAACCCCCTTTTGCAGTTTGAGGCTTTGCAGTCTGTAAGGCTTTTAGTCATCTTTTCCCATAGTGATGATTTCAAGTTTCCTTTTCTCTTTCACCTCTGTGATTACTGGGGCCTCTTTCTAGGTACTTTCCAACCTTGTCATTCCTCTCTCATTAATATGAATTTTCATAAATCCCGTGTCAGGCCTTTAGCTACCATGTCCTTTTTCACTCATTCGTTATGATACTGCCTCATCGATCATTTTATCTAATTATCTGCACATTTTCAAACATTTCTCTCTGGTGTCTGAACTGTTGTATCTGTACATTATCGTAGCAGCAGAAGTCTCTGTGCGCAGGCTTAGGGAGCACCCTGCTGGTGTCGTTACTGAAATGCAGCGGTGGGAGCAAATCTGCACCCACAGACAGGTGCAGTCAAACCAAAAGCATTTTAAACAACGATGTTGATAGTATCTGTGGTTAGGAGTTAGTCTACTCCTCCTCCCAGGAGTTAGTCTAATGCATTTAGTGTAGTAGTAGTGATACAATGGTGCTGGTATTAACTGCTGGGTAATATTTGTTCACGTTTAGGTTCATGGAAAATCTGCAAACAGAAGTGCAAGAAATGGAATTCATACAGTTTTCCAAGGGTTTGGACGTCATGAGAAAAGAGGACTTTGCGGAGTGGTTGCTGTATTTCACTGATGAGGAAAACAATGAAATTTACTGGCAGAATGTGAAGGACAGATTTGAGGCAGGAGAGGTTGGTACATACGCTATGCTTTGTTTTGCTTCCTCATTTGCATGTACAGGTTTTCATTTGAATACGAGTATCTGAAAATATAATTAGTTTCCAAATGAATTGTGACAGCTTCTGAATCTTATGCAAATAAGAACAATGACAATTTACCAACCGAGAAATGAGAATATTGGCAATGAGTAAGTAATCACAACTAAATAATAGGTCCCACCAAATTTAAGGAAATAGATTTACTGGGGTTTGAATGTATTATTCTATATATATCATCTGAATTCTTTGATTCTTTAGAATATCAGTTTGGAAGAATTCAAGACTTTTTGCAAGTTTACAAACAACCTGGAAGACTTTTCTATTGCCATGCACATGTTTACTGTAGCTAATCGTCCTGTTAAACGGGGTAAGTGCTACTCAGCTTCACCTTACCGTGCTTCATTTATTTCAGCCTACTGTCTGCCTTCTCCGTGTGCTTGTGTAGTGCTATGTAATCATGACAAGAAAAACAATGTAGTAAAGTGTTTTTTAAAACAAAGATTTGGGAAAGTTGCTTCCCATATAATAGAAATAAGGAGCAATGCAACAAAAATTTCATTCAAATACATGCGCTATTTGTTACAATTCTGAGATTGTTACCTGCTTGTTGTACTTGAAAGGCAGCTCTCCTAAGCCATTTGAAAATAGTAACATAAAAACTTCCTGAGGAAAGTTGATGAGACATTAACATTCGTTGAAATAAATAATTGATTGGCTCATTTGAAAAAGGTGAGAGTGATGTGATAAGACAGGAAGAAAAATCAGTATTCTCGAGAGGGAAGCATGAAGATTGTTTAAACCAAAGAAGGCCAAAACTGGGGGGTTTGCAGCTGGTGACTTTCATCACTAGTTAATCCAGCCTTCAGGAAGGGTTTAGTTTCCACAGCCTCTCTAGGCAGCCTATTCAAGTGCTTAACTGTCATGAAGATGTCTTCCCTTGCTGGAGATTACAGTGACTGTGTCTTACCTCCATGCACCCTGGAGAAAAACACAGCTCTGACTTCTCCATAACCCCTTTTAGGTAGTTGAAGGCTGCAGCTAGATCCCCCTTCACACTTCTGTTCTCCTCGGCTCCCTCAGCTCCTCTTCTTTTTTCAGATGCCCCAGTTCCCAACCATGTTCATGGCCCTTCTCTCTTTGGTTTGTCAGTTTGCTTTTGTCTCCTTCTTGTCTGGAAGGAGACAGATTTTATTTGCACAAGATATACAAAGAGTGGAGAAGAAAGAGGATGAATAGTGAGATAATTGTTGTAAGTTAGAGTTTAGCTCACTTCTCTATTATCACATCTTTAAGTGCCAAAGGATGATGAGGCCAATAGGTGATGTTCATTCTGGTGATGTTTCTTTGTAAAAGCTGATTCCTAACCTACAGGCAATTGTGAATTTCTTTATGCTCTGAACCATACTGTGATGGAAAACAGTGTCTGAAGTAACTCATGGATTTTACATGTATACATGTTTAATCCTTTCCTAAATCTCACTTACTAATTCTTATTTTGCATGTGTGTGCATGTCTTTATTCACACACATATGAATATTTATCTAAATATATCAGTCCTTTGGTCCTTCCATTTATTCTAGATTTTTTTTTCTTCCAAGTTCATAGCTCATCTTTTCTCTCTGATAAGATGACCTTTCTCGGTTTGAAGGTTATTATGCTCCAACGTTTCAGAAGATCCATCTCCTTTTCTTCATGTTCTATTCAAAAAACTGCAGTGCCACCTCTAATTTATATTTAGCATAAAGAGCTGAAACAGTTACATTTTTAAAGACAAAATTAAGACTCTACTATAAGCATAACATATTTCACGTTCTTTTTAAATTGTGGTATATCCTTTTACAGACAGATTTTCAACTTAATTATATTTAAGCCGAAGGTAAATGAATCAACTGCATTAACAGAGAAATTGTTCAGAGGTAAAGATGAGAGATGAGTCAGAAGTGATCTTTCCTCTAGTAAGCTTCAAAACTAATCGTATTTATGCCGTTATTTATAAGCAACATTTATCTATGAAAGCAGAACCACAATATTACTATATTTATCATTTAGTGGGACAATTTGCTGCAATGATCTACAATACTACTATAACAGTAGTAACCTCCAGTTCCTCCTTGAAATTCACACATTTGTGATGCCTTCAAAAAATGCATCCAATTCATGAGGTGTGATTGTGTTTGCTGTAATAAACAATAACCCTTTCACTCCTGCTATCTTCTGTTTTATGGCAACCCCAACACATTTTCTTATTTTACGTGAGTCGAAATTCCAAATCTTTATACCACAAGACCAAAAGTGGGGATACTAAATGTTACTGTAATACACTTGGTGTAGTGTAAAGAGAGGCCAAAAAGCTGACGAGGAAAGCAGGTCTCTGGAGAGGTGTGACAGCTTTTTCTGCCCTCAGTCCTCAAAAACTCTTCCATTATAATTCAAGTGAAGGTAGCCTATGTCTTAATAACTCTTATTACTCTTAATAAGTAATAGAGCTACAGGTATATAAAACCATGTGCTGTAAAGAATATGTTAAGTATTTGATGGTGGGTGTTTCTACAGAGTTCCTGAGGGGATTGTTGGAGTATGTTGTGAAATACTGTTCTTCAAGGAGAAGAGTTTTATTATAGAATTAATTCCTTTGAGATAAAGTGATAGTATTCTTTATGGGACTGTAGTGAGGAAAACACTTACCACCTATATACACAGGTGTTATCCAGAAGTATGTAAGTTTTCAGCATTGAGCTACTTCCAGAAAAAGAAAGAAAAGGAAAAAAAAAAAAGAGGAAATAAAAAAAAGAAAAACCACTTGACAAGTACTGCATCTCAAAAGTCTATAATGCGGTTAATAAAGATTGGGAAAAGTTGAAATAAGCTCAAGAATGCATGAACTGAGATTTCCTAATATAGTCCACTAATTCACACGTCCCAAATTCTCCAGTTAAAATAGCTACAAGATTTTGTAAATTGTACAGAATCCTGCAGTTTATGTGCTTTGCAATGTCTTTTCAAGTTCAGTCACCTGTGATGTAATATTATGTCCCTACTAGCTGAGTTCAAGAGAGCAGTGAAGGTGGCAACAGGACAGGAGCTCTCAGATAATGTTCTGGATACCATCTTCAAGATTTTTGACCTGGATGGAGATGACTGCCTCAGTCACAGCGAGTTTCTTGGAGTCCTGAAGAACCGAATTCATCGAGGTTTGAGGGTAAAAAGCCAATATCATCTATTATTCCCCATTACATACTTGTTTATAAATACCAAAGATTATTGTTACAACTTTCTCGTTAACGCTTTATAGAAACACAAGTAAAGATAGTGAATGGAAAGGAATTATATTTTAAACTTAAGACTCCTTATTGCTTATGAATCTGGGAGGACTGCTGCCATCAAGACTAGTTATTATATGTGTGAACTATGGGAGCAGCAGCATTGCTTTACATATTATATTTACACAGTCTGTGAATAAATGTATTTTTTGTGTAAATGCTAAACATGCTCTAACTTCGTCAACAGGTACCACAACAGCAAGGCATTCACGGTTACTGGAAGTGTGTGAAAAGAGAAAGCATTAAAGGAGCAAAGGAATTGTGGAAGCAAGCTGGGAAAAGTCCTTTTTAAGAGAGTCCATTGTTCTTTTGCTATAAATGTTGTTATTTAGTGGGGTTTTTTTTTGTCTGTCCTGTTTACATAATAGTTGAATCAAAAATACTCTTTTTTACTATAGCTAAATTTTAACCCAATTTCTAATGCAATAATTTTATATTGTTCTAGTGCAATCAGTTTGGTTTACAGAACTGTTATCACATTTGACCTCCATACGATAACACTCTTGCTCTAGGGAATAGTGTTGTTTACTCCCTTGTGGAGTCTGACCCTGCACTGTAGCATATGGGATGCGTAGGATTTTAAATGGCCACTGGCAGGAACATCACAGCATTGTCTCCTGCTGGAAGAGTGGTCACCATCTCAGTCAGCCACTAACACGGCAGTTCTTTCCCTGGCAAGGACAGAGGTCCAAAAGGCGAAACCACTTGTACAATCCATGCAAATCAAGTAATCCTAAATCAAAAAGGAAAACTTATATGGCTTGTGCCCTCATTACCGTGAACTGCTTGTGTGTTAGTTCCTGGTGGATGGTTCCACCAGGTCCTGTGTGGATGTCTACCTTCATGATGATACCATTAAACTGGAAATACAAGACTGCTGATACAGGCTTTAAAAGTTATACATTGATCTATGAATGTGCATTGAGTCTCTCAGACCTCTTCAACAAATAGTATAAATGAGAAGCAAAAATCCTGGTTCTGTCACAAACAGTGGTAGCTACAATTTGAGCCATAACTATTTTGCTTTAATTGTATTGCAGAAGGTAAATGTGTAATAAATATTTACTTTGTCTCAGTAAAGGTTGTGACAGGGAATGCTGCAGTATCTCAGGAACACAAGGGTGTAATAAGCAAGTGCTGGGGGAAAAATAAGTCGAAAAGGTAAATAAAAATGTTTATTACTCCAAATGCAAAGCTAGTCATAAGAACTTAAACAGTAAAACAAGGAATAGATCAAAATTAATGTTCACTAATTATAGATGAACATTTTTCAGCTGTAACATGGTGTGTGCATCTATGTATACACAGATGTGCATGATACGTGTGTTTTTCTTAAAACCTCAGGAGCCTCTAGTCCTAGATCCAGATCAGTCTTCCTGTTTGGACAGTGTATGTAGGAGACGGACTTACTTACAAAGCTGTCAAGGTTCTTCCTCTTTGCCCCCCGCAGCTGTCTGACTTGCCTAGGCTGGGGTGAGAGGTTGACCTTTCAAGACAGGTTTGTGATAACGGGCTCAAAAGATGGCCTGAGTAAATGTCTCAAGAAAAACAACCATCTCACCACTCCACGAGGAAGTATCCATTCCTTTTAAGCATGACACTAGCTGTGTGATTCTCAAAGATGTATATAAGCTTGATAGGAGGTGTTTTGTTGTAGTTTGTTTGGGTTTTGGTGGGGGGAGCCTTGAGAAGAGGGGAACCTTCCATGATAGACAGATACCAGAACAGCCCTCACTTGGTTGGGGGGGCAGGAGAGATTGCATTAGGAAGCCATAAAGATCCCATGTAAGGAGTACTGAGATTGCAAATAATGCTTTTGGTATGCCAGTAGCCATCAGGCAAGCTTGTGCTAAGGAGGAGTCCTCCCAAGCCTCAGCACAGTGGTCTTTCTAGAGAGGTTGACCAAGAAGTAAGCAAAGCAGCAACATGCTACTGCCCGCTGCTCTTCCCTGTGCAGCTTTAACTTGGAGCTTTAACTTAAACTGTGTCAAAGAAAAATGCTTCTGCTTGTGTGATCTCTGGACATGTACCCCGAGTCATCCACCAGAACAGGAGCATGCCTTTGTTAGTGTCCTGAGACCTGTCTAGAAAATCAGGTACCAGTGACTGCCAAGGATACCTTTGCTTCTCTCAGGAAACCGTCAGGATGAAATAAAATGCAATAAATGCCTCTGCCTCTCCCCCTTAGACCGAATTGATGGACCTGCTCTGTGGGCAACAAGAAGTGAGGCAGCTGTTTTCACTTTGTGCTGTTGGAAGCTGCTAGTTTCTTCTGGTGATGGGAGCTATGAGTAAGAGAGAGCAACTGGGGGCAAAGGTGGGGCTGTGGGGCTGTCATGGAAGTACCACAGCCAGTTTCACATCACCAAATAAATAATGAAATAAAAAAAGACACAATCAAGCAAGATACTTATGTATCACAAAAGCTATGTGCTCATCCAAAGAGGGCTTTTTTCCAGCTCTGGCTTTAATGCAAAGCTGCCTTTTACTTGTTGCTGTTAATATTTTGGCAAATATTTTTTTCTTTGGAATGGAGATTATTCTGTAGCGTATTATTCTGTGAATTGTTAATAGGCTTATGATGTTCTTTATTGCTTTTGTGGTTTCTTTTGTTTATCAGTGACATGCTTCCTACAAGCTGTTTGGTTTTCTGTTGGAAAAATCAATCCATCTAGCTTTAGTGTATCTAGAAGTGTAATGCCTCGTTGCTCATTTGTATCTGGGTTCATGCAATCAGCAATATCTGCTTTTGGCAGCAAGTTACTAAAAATGGATTTCAACTCTTATTTCTTAGCAAATGATCTGGTGTCAAGTTCAGAGGAAAAAGAAAACAGATCTGCTTATTTTAAAATGAACTTTGTGTCTGTAGTAAATAAGAAATGGGATAATTGATTAGGAATTGAAATGCAGTTAAGAAACATTTTCTGCTCTGAAAGTACAGCCAGGAAGGAATTCCTCTGAAAGCCAGGGAAGACTTGTCCCTGGAAGAATCAGGCTTTGTGTTTAACTTGTAGTCGATTTTTGTTTGTCTTCACTAAAAAGATTTGCAAAACAGTCTTAAAATAATTTCTCAGATAAAATATCTTAGACTGAAAGAGCTGTTTACATAAGTGTTCAGATTGATCCTGTCTTTTAAGGAATCCATCACAGTTTTAACTTTTTTTTTAGTTCCTTGTAGTAACTGTATGGTATTTGCAAGCTGTCTGTCAACATTGCTCAACACCATTTCTTTAAATGGTTATGCCTACTGCCAATATATCAGTTAAATGTATCAATTATGACTTTTTTTAAGCCTTCCTCTGAACAGAAATATATAGAAGAATGAAATAAAATCAGATGTTAAAAAAAACCTCCATCGTTGCTTATGAGTGTCGTTTGCAATAAAAATGTATACATTACATATTGTGGAGGTCTCAAAAATTGATTCAACTTTTTTTAAAAAGATACACAAGGGTGAGTACAAGTCATTTACAGAATTTTAGTTGTATTGACATACCAACACTTTTTACTTTTCTTTCAGTTAGTTTAGTTTAAGATAATTTTTATTAAGAATATTAATTCTTCATTGTTAAAACAAGCAAAGGCAAAAATGCGGTGTGGTATAATAGAACTAAGAGAAACTCGCTGGCTGTTTCTAGAAATCAATTTTGGTTTCTTGATCTGATGTCCATTGTCATTGTTTTTCCCAGCCCACATGTCTGTTGAATCGGTTATTACTGAAAGTGTGAACAATATATTCAGTCCCAATATCGAGCTTTGTGTGGAGAATACATAAGCTTTTTTCAGTCGGTGCCAGTGCCTAGGAAGTACAACCATTCTGCCTCTAGACTCCAAAGTGTTTCAGAGCTCATGTGGAATTTTGGGTGTAGAAACCATGTCTTGGCTCTGAAGAGTTTACTGATTACACTCCTGTGTTATCTAGAAAACAGAGATGAGACAATAAGATAAACAAGCCAGGCCATGGATTACATTTTTGTGGCACTTAGATGTCCTGTGTGTTTAACAAAAAAAGGATCACTACCAAATAAAGGGCTAGAATAGGGAAAAAAAAAATCAGATAGTTAAAGGAAATTTTCAGACATGTTGTCCATACTTTGACTTAGGCGTAGAGATGGCTCAATAAATATACATTGGGATTTTAAAATACAGTTTTCTTCTCGTGGAAGAGTGCGTGCATGTCTTGTGTCTTCAGATTTAATCTTCGCTGTAACACAATCACAGCTGGGTCAGGAAACTACTCCAGCGCAGGAAAAAATCTTTAGTCCTTCTGAAGAAACGAGATGTATCCCAACAAGCAGTGTTGTGGTCATTATTACGGAGATCCAAGCTGACTGAGCGGCAGCTCCTGCAATGCAGCTGGTCGCAAGGGAAGCATGAGGATGAAACTGGTGGATGTAGACTCACACTGCTAGCATCCAGCCACCACAGAAAATCCTCCCAGAGAAACTGAAGATGTTGCCCAACAAGAGGTAGAAAGCCCTCTTGAGGAAAGGAAAGCTGGGAGACCTGAGCATGAACAAAATTAATTCACAAACAAGCTGTACACTTCATTCTTCTGCTTTTCGAAGGTTTCCTGCTGTCTTTGTTGATTAAACAATCCCTAGTTGGTTCAATAACGTAAAAATTATGCAGCATGTGTGGAGGCAGATTTCCCATTAGGCTGGTATTGGCTTAGTTAATAAAGTTTTTGGTTCATTAACCAGAGAGCCCTGGTGCAGAGCTCTTCTCACTGTCCCCAGGAACCACGCTGCTGCTTTGTGTGCACTGGCCTCCCAAAGCTGCTCAACCCACCTGTGAGGTTTGAGAAAGAATGCCTCATTCCTTGGAGAGCAAAAAGCCATGCTTTCTCACACCCATGAACCCAACGGGATGCTTGCGCTTTCCTTTTCAGCCCCTGGCTGAGCATGGTCTGCCTTTCCACACTGACCAAGGCATGGAAATAAAATGGAAGGTGACAGGCTCCGGGAGTACGTCCTCTGCACCTTGCAAAATGTAGGATTTGTCTTGGCCTCATTTCGAAAACGAAGATTTGACAATTTGAGAGGAGGGACATCCTGTAGTCAACGTAGAGAAATGTCTGGGATTTCAGACACCAGCGAGCTGCTCCAAACCACCCTCTGGAGGACCTCTCTTTCTCCATGAGCTACAAAGGGAGCACAGAAGACGAGCTTCGCTAGAATAAACTTGTACTTTAGGAATGCCTGCTTTAGTCATAAATTTTAATGGACCCTGAGTAAGCGTATTTGCATTTGGACACTTTTTTTATACATCAAAGTGGTATTTTATGTGAAGGGTGAAAACTCTTAGAAAGGAGCAGTTTTAAATCTTTTATGAATTGGGACCTTAAGGAAGTAGAGTATGAAATAAGAACCATCTAACAAGCAATTTCCTGGAGAAAGAAAGGACTGCAGGACTGTTGTACTCTATGCCTCACATCCACCACATTAGCAAAAATTTGTCAGTTTTAATATCATCAAACGGAATAACTAGTAGCTCTAAATCATCCCCCTCCCAAAAAAAAAAAAAAAAAAAAGACGTCATTATGGTGGGTTTTATTTCTCTTTTTTTCAGAATACAGATTTATTTTTTTAATTATGTGGCACCTTATCTACTTTGAAATTTACACCACTGGAAGAAGAAACATTATTAAAAACTTTCTGTGTCTCTCTTAAATAATGCACGCGAGGTAATTCCTAGACCAACAGGAGCTGAGTCACAGGATAAATTATTATATTCACTGCTGAAAAGGAATGATACCAAAATGCTCTGCCACTGGTCTTTAGGAAAGGTGGTTTCAAAAGAAAATGAGACAATTTAAATGATAGGTCCTAAAGGTAAAAGAAGAAAAACTCTTTAAATGCTACTCCAAAGAATTATAATTTAGGAGACATGAATATGGCTGAACAAAAAGATGCTAGGAAAGCAAGGAATAAATCAATGCAGCTGAAATTAAATGTTTCAAATGCTATTTGAGCAAAACAAGATCCAGTTCAAACAAGGGCAACTAATCACTCACAGTTAATGTATACAAGATTACACGAGCTGTACTGGAACATGAAGAGCAAGTATTTACACCATCTCATTTGGTTTTATGCATATATCAGAAACATGAAGCCTACAAAAAATGGATTTGTCTGTTATTACCAGGGGCAAATAAATAAGATTACCAATGAGCCACATGATTACTTTGCATCGGCCTCCACCTAAGAGGCTGCTGGGATGCTTCTGCTTGGGGATGGCTTGTTCCTGGAATTTGAGATGAGCTACTCTGAGAGGAAAAAATACAGAAGCAAAATGGAGATGAAGCTATTGTAGATGATGAGTGCTAGATAGCACAGTGAGAAAGTCTGAAAAAAAAAGGAGTGTTTGCAGTGTTCTGCTGTAAGGCACCTTTCAAAAGGATAGCAAATGTTGCTAGTTGTATTTAAAAAAAAAATTGTAAGGGATGATACAGTAATTTACAGTGCAGTAAATTTTGCCACCTGGTCCTGCCAAGCTGTACAAACTGTTAATAAACAGATCAACAAACCTCTGGAAGAAATGAGTGAGGTGAGCATTCTCAGTTGCTGCTCAGATTCCCAGAACCTGCGCCCAAGTGTCGTCGCTTGTCCCTCACCATGCGTGTGACAGCTGACTTTGCACTAGCTGCACTGCTGTGGTTTGAGGCCAAAGAGGCGTGCAGTGATTTCTAGCAGAGCTTGCTTCCATCCTGCTTGGCATCTATTCAAGGAATTGGTTTCTGCCTAGGAAGTCCTTGTAGATGCATCCCGGATGGCTCTGAGAAGTGGAAGATGTTACTCCCTGTCATCTGTGCCACGGGGTTCCTTGTGCAATGCAATTCCTTGGGTGGGGGCAGGCCATCTGGGACAAGCAGTCCCTCACTGCTGCCTCACAACCTTGTTTGATTCAGTTCTACTTCACTTTCTCTCAGGATGGAAAAGCACTGCGCAGAAAGGTTATTGGACAATAGCTGGTCAAAAATCTTTCCTCTCCTAGGTTTATACAGCTGTCACTGGCTTTCCATCACAGCTGAAGCATCGGTCTGATGCAGAACAGATACAGCATCCAGGCACAGGAGCACTTCTGGTAAGACCATGTCACAGCTTCCAGCTTTGCCGGTGTCAGACTTCTTCAAAATCACATGCAGGATGTTTCTGCAGCTCTGTACTGAAACACACTGAAAGATGTTCCTTAAGCACACAAGTGACACCCATGGGTAATGGGTGAATGCAGAGTTACCACAAGTGGGGAAGAGTGCTTTAGAGAAGGTCATGTTGGATCACCTCATGTCGTTCCCAGCATGGTGAATTTTTTGCTTGTGAAGCCTGCTTGTATTAGCAGCTGTGCTTCTTAGTCTCCCTGTTAGGAAGTATGCTTACTGTGGGACAGGTTTTTGTGATTCGTGTTCACTTCTGCTTATCAAGGGTCACAATATTATGAAAGTTGTGGGAGTGGGCATGAGAGTAGTGTCAGTGGACACTAACAGCCAGCCACAGGCGTGGCAAGCTTAGTAAAAGGTATTTGTAGTTTTACCTCACAGGTCCACCTTCCCTCCCTTTAGACTGCAGGCTTGAGAGTACTGTGTTTATTCATTGAATGATACACTACTAAGAAACTGATAGAGCAATTAAATAGTTAAAAACACACACAACAATAAAACTAATTATCATTCTTAAATCTTACAGATTACACCCAACCACTACTGCATTACAATCCTATCCCTCTTCCCTCTCCACTACGTCATGGTGATATCAGGGTTCAAGCCCACTCCTCCTCACTCCACCTTCCCACACCAAGTCTTCTGGGCAGGGATCTGAAGGAGTCCAGCAGGCTTGTCCAAGAGGCTTCCCTTTGGTGTCCTGAGTTTGGGTCTACAGGTCAGCATGCCTACAGCGTGGAGTCATCCACGCTCCTACCGTGATCTCCCTCCGGTGAAGACTGGGGCTCCCAGTCTGCCTTGTTCCCACCGATGTGGCGATACTGTGGACCACATGGCTTAGCAGAAAGCTCATGCTGTGAAATTGTTCATTTCTAACTGTGATTGATTAAACTTAAGGTCTTACTATATGTACCCGTTCCCCTTGTAAATCAGGTTCCCACAGCCATTCACCTGAGACATTCAGTAAGCTAATGCAAGGTTTTATATCCCACTGTCCATACTCCTCCTTTAATAAATCCACAAGCCACCATCCCATTGTCAAAGAACCATCCCGTTGCCAAGCTGAAAATTAGTACCACTCACCTGTTGACCCTCATAACATAGGATCTCTGCTGCATTGCCCATGAGAAAGGAATTAACTCTTCCCAAAAAAAAAAAAAAAGCATCTAACCACAGTTCCAGTTGCCAGCAGTCATGTTTGGTACAATAAACAGCCAGAGATGCTGCTCAATTTAATGCCTGAGAGGTATTTTCCATTAGATTGGCAGTCACTTTTGCCATCTGCCTCTCTTGGCTATCCCGAGTGGTTATCATTGTCACTGCAACAGATAACCACCCAAAATTTGTTATTGAATTACTTTGTATGGGAATCAAAATTCCTCCCATTTTCCTTAGGATAGCTGTGAGCATTTCAGTATCAAACAAATTTAGGACCTTTAAATGTCAGATGTGCCCATGCTTTCTATACTGTTTCCACAATGTACACCAGGCAGTCAGGATGCCAGGCAGTATAGAAGAGGCAGACTGTGAACATATTCTAGAAAAATTCATTCTGACATTCCAGTTCCCAATTTCACCTCATATATTACAGGATTAATACTAGTATTTGTTGGGACATGCTCAGTGGCCCAAACTAACCTGCACCATATGTAGGCTGATATAACTGTGCCCCTATTTGGTTGTAATGCAGACAGAAATACAGAATCACAGAATGGCTGAGGTTGGAAGGGACCTCTGAAGATCATCCGGTCCAACCCCCTGCCGAGCAGGATCACCTAGAGCACGTTGCGCAGGATGGCATCCAGGCGGGGTTTGAGTATCTCCGGAGAAGGAGACTCCACAACCTCTCTGGGCAACCTGTCCCAGTGCTCTGTCACCCAAACCATAAAGAAGTTCTTCCTCACACGGTGATGAAACCTCCTGTGGTTCAATGTATAGCCATTACCCCTTGTCCTATCACTGGCCACCACTGAGGAGAGTTTGGCCCCATCTTCTTTGCATTGTCCCCTCAGGTATTTGTAGAGGTTGATAAGATCCCCCCTCAGTCTCCTATTCTCTAAACAGGCCAGGCTCGCTTACTCTTTCCTCACAGGACAGATGCTCCAATCCCTTCATCATCTTCGTGGCTCTACGCTGGACCCTCTCTAGAAGTTCTACGTCCCTCTTGTACGGGGGAGCCCAGACCCGCACCCGATATCCCTTCGGTCGGTTTAGGTCAGCCCTGGTGGTGTCCAGGGGCCCGGGGCCCGCCGGTGCCCGCGGCCGCCACCAGGTGGTGCCGGTGCCCCGCGGGACGGCGATGTCGTGCGACAGCCCAGCGGCAGGGCGAGGGGCAAGGGCACAGGCTGAAGCACAGGGGGTTCTGGCTTAATATGAGGGGGCGCTTCTGTACCGTGAGGTGACAGAGCACTGGGACAGGCTGCCCAGAGAGGCTGTGGGGTCTCCTTCTCCGGAGATATTCAAACCCCGCCTGGATGCCATCCTGCGCTGCGTGCTCTGGGTGATCCTGCTCGGCAGGGGGTTGGACAGGATGATCTCCAGAGGCCCCTGCCAACCTCAACCATTCTGTGACTCTGTGATTCATAACGTGGCTGTGCAATGTCACGTTGGGACGTTTCTCCAAAACGCCCAGCTGCCGGCCGCAGGTTGCGTTCAGCAGTTTTATCATCCGAAACCACGCGGAAGAACACCCTCTTATTTTGGAGATAAATGGGGATTTTGCCATGTCACATGCCGATTCCTTTCAGTCTCAGGATTCTACCAATAGTGAGGCTGCAGTGAAGCTAAAAATTTTACACATTAAAAATGTCAACATTAAAGAGAGTTGGCACTAAAGAAAGTTGATTCCTGCAAAGCAATGCAGCTGAAGAAATGAATTTCTGGAAGGTCATGGTAGGGCCCACATTTTAGAGGCATTAACTGAAGTTTGGCAAATAGTCTGGTAAGTTCTTTATAAAGAAACACCGTACTTTGCTGTACTCAGCAAGCCATTAGAGCCCCACGAGCACGCTGACTGTGTCAGCACGAGGTCTGGTGCAGCACTGGGTGTCACGGTCTGGATCCGTCCTTTTGCATGACTGCAGGGACAGACCCACACGCAGGGATGGGGCTGCCACCAGCCTGCAAAAAGCACAAAAGAGCTGCAATGAGATTTGAGGTTGGGGTTTCAGCTAGAGGAACATGCCACCAAGCAGCAGACTTGCTGATGCATGACTGCAGTGTCCATGAAACATCGCACATCGGTTACGGTTCAGACTGCTGTTCTGCAAGCCTGACATTTAATGAGCCCACTTTTACGAGACGCTGTCGGGCTGCTGTGAGGCATGAAACCTCCTTCAGCGACTCCTCCAGCCTACGAAGCCCTACAACCAAACCCACCATCCCCACTCAACACCTCCGGGTCCCGCAGCCGAGCGCCCCGAGCACCTCTGCGACCCCTTTTCCCCACAAGTTCTTTATTAACTGTTTAAAGGGGGCACACCTCGGGGCAGGAGGGGGGGGGGGGGGGGATGTAGGCAGCTTTTGGGGAGCTCGCAGCCCGGTGCGGGAGGCGGCGGAGCTCCGGGGCCGCCCATCGCCCGCCCACTGCGGCCCGCCCAGGGCCTGCCCGCGCCGCCCGGGGCCGGCTCCGCAGCGGCGGCCGTTGCTGCAGCCGCCGCCGCCGCCCGTGCAGCGCCGCCGCCGCCGCCGATGCCTCCTCCTGCGGGGGCTCGGCGAGGAAAATGGCGCCGTCCCACGTCCTCAAGTGCTGCCAGAAGGTGCTGGCCTGGGTGCCCGTGGCCTTCATCGCCCTGGTCGTGGCCTGGTCCTACTACGCCTACGTGGTGGAGCTGTGTGTGTGTGAGTGCGGGGAGGGAGGGCAGGGAGGGCGAGGGGATGCCGGCCGCCCGCGGGGACCCCTCGCCTCCCGCCGCCCTCACGGGGCCTCTCCCAGGCGCTTCGGAGAGGGGACAGTCCCGGAGGGGTTCCTTTCCCCCCGGAGGGGGGTTATTTTCCCTCCCGGAGGGGAAGCCCCCAGCCCCGGGGGTGGGGGGGGCGCAGCGGAGCCGGGTTTACCTGTTGCCTCTGTGGCGGAGGGCGGGAGGGGGCTCGGCGGGGCTCTACCCGCCCTCAGGCGCCTCATGGCGGCGGAGGCCCGGCGGGGGGACGGGGCACGGCGTTTGGGGACGGGAGCCTCAGGGGGACGATGAGGGGTAAAGACCCCATCCCCGGGCTCTGGCAGCCCCCCTTAGGATCCGTGCCGGGGCTGTGGGGGGGTCCATGCCCCTCACAACTCCTGCCGCCCGGGAGAAGTTTCCCCTTCTCTTTCCTATTTCGATTATTTGAAGCCGATCCGGAACTTCCTCATGTACCACATAACTACTTGAACACGTCTCGTTGTACTCCTTTCACCCCTTCTAATGAACAGTCCCGGACCCCGCTGTCATTGAGGTGTAAAGAGGCTGGAAACATCCTCCCTAAGCGGGATTTGGGGCTTAGGGGCTTGTCGGGCTGCGTCAAGGCTTGTGGTGGTAGGGTTCTGCGTTATGTAAAGCTTATTTGTAGTCGGTGTCAGTCAGGATGATATTTACCCTTTTCTGGCTTTAGGAGGAACTTAAAGTCTGGTTCAGGAGGATATTTACCTGTGCAGGAGAAATGCAAAAATACAGGGATACGCAACCAGACTTGTTGAACCAGGACTGTTTTAAACTGTGTGCATAGGTGTGCCAGTGGCTTTGGGTCCTTACACTTATCGCTGTTCATGTAAAATAGTTGCTTTGGTAGCCCTAAACTTGTAAAGATATCTGGCCTTTAGAAATAAGCAAGGTGTTGGGTGGGGTTTTTTTGGTCTGCAGTACTTAGTTTTTGGATAACTTTTGGATAATACTGTGGTTTGGAGGGCATGTGTGGTTGTTACAGTAGTCCTGGGGGGGGGGCTATGTGGGTTATATACTTACATTTTACAGTTGTGTTTGAAGTCTGACTGTTCCAGCAAAAGGCAGGGGTATGTGTTTCTTATCATAAAAAAAGAACAGAAATTCAAGAGACGAGGTGACTTGCTCAGGGTCTCTGTCTGAATCAGGGACAGGACCTCGATCCCCCAAGTCCCCGCTCTGTTTCTTGATCACAGAGTGGGTCAGGGCTGGTTGCTGGTGAATCATTTTCTTCAGAAAAATGTCTTTGACCCTGATGTTACGGAAGACCTTCGCAGGCATAGAGGGCTGCAGAAAGTCCTGCCAAATTCAGCACGGTTTCGTTTGTGTGAAAATTATTGAAAGGGCTGGTTCCTGTTTATGTGAGAACTTTCACATCTATAAATCTGGTTTCTAGACGTCTGGCACTTCTTGCTCACAAATCAGCTTTATTTTTAATGTCTGCAGATGCAGGCTATTAAGAGAAAGTGGTCATTTAGTAAGAAAATTACCTATTGATTTTTATTGCTGTCACTGACAGCAGTTGTTAAATGTCAAAATGGTGCTTGGTGACCAAGATTTGTTTTTCTGAGTTTTTTTTTTTCTGATTGATTTTTTATTATTTTTAACCTTCTGTTGAATTTTCTTTATACTTTTGATGAAAGGTCAACTCCTCAAGGAAGAGGAAAGGGATTTTTTCTGAGCTTGTTTGTGGTTGAGTCTCTCCCTTGCCCCCCCCCCCCCCCAGCTCTTTCCTTCCCCTTTTTTGGCTTTGCTATTACGCTGCATTTGAGTTCAAACAAGCACAGAGAGGTTTTATAGCAAAACACAGGATTTTCTGTTTCTTTTGGCAGGTATGTTTACTTTCTCCCCGTGCTCCATATGTTTTATTTTGGCTTGAAAACTACTGCAGTGTGTACTGTGAAGAAGAGCTAGGATGCAATTAATGCACTGCTAATGAATGAAGTGACATTGGTCTCTGCAGATGTGCCTATACAGCAGGCGCAGAAGCAGGGCTTTATGTCTTGTTGCACTTCTGTGGCTGTCTTTAGCAAAGGGCACAATATGCAGCTGATGTGTGCCTGGGTAAAGGAAAGACAGACGGAAGAAGGAAAGTTTTAGAAAAGAGGAAACAAAATAGAAAAAAATGTGTAAAGACTGAGTAATACAGAAATTGTAACCACACAGACACCAGTGGTTTTTTTGTTTTTTTTTTCTCCAAGGTTATTCGTAAAGGTTGGGTAATTATTAAGATGTGAAGCTTACAAGGAAACAGGAAGAAAGAAGGCCTTTGTTCCCTCCAACTATTTCTTCCATCCTGTTTGTTTTCCTCCTTTGAGTCCCTGCTCATGAATTAAAAGTTAAACATATGTATTCAGTTAGTAGGTGTAGTAGGAAGGCAAGTGTAATGTAGTATCAGAAAATATTCTTAATAATCAAAGTAGAAGATGGTGTAGTAAATCAGGGTTGCTTCTTCTATCCCATCGCTCTCTTTTCCTTTCAGTTTTGCTTCCCAGCACTGCTTGCCCCACGCTCCTCCACTAGGACATTCCCCTACTGCTCAGTGTCCTGTGATTGGTGTCTGAAGGACTCAGGCTTACTCTGTAATTCACCACCAGTGTGCATTTAATTGGTTATGCCTCTTCTACAACTGTTAATTATGTTACTGACGTACGGCCTGGGAACAGCAAGGAGGAATGGTATGGGTGAGATGAAAGGAGGCTCTCAGTATGAGCTATTCTGTTGTTTTCCTGCCCTAGAAACATTGTTGTATTTCTCCAAAGCGTTGCAGCAGTATCTGGGTGAAGGCTGGCCGTTTTAGAGCCCTGTTGCTGTGTAGTTGCGATCCAGCTGGTAAGCTAGCTATTAAGCTAACGGAAGGGTGAAAATGCCCTTTTCTCACCAAATGGGTAGAAGCGAGGGAATGTCAGCAGAGTGGGAAGAACTGTGAACACATAACTGAAGGAAGTGCAAAAGGCTTGTGGCCACATCTCATTCAGGTTTTCTTTAAAGGCGTTAAAGGAGAAAAACATGAATGAACGCTTTCTTACTCGATTCTCTTTTCTTTCTGCATGTAACTTGCAGGGAAACTTAGAAAACACACCTAGAAATACGCATGGGCGGTTGTAAAATAGCTTTTCATTAGTCTAAAACCACTTCTTCTGTTCTTTCTTGTTATCAAAACATGTTTTGCTTTTAACCTCGCTTTTGCAAACAGTGGCGTTATTATGTTGTTAGTGAATTGAACCGATTGTTTCTGGTTGCCACATCCCCTCAGAAGCTCAGTGTGAGCAGAGCTCTTCTCTTGGGGCTCGTTTTCACTTCGGGCTGCCTTGCGTCTCATTACCTCTCCCTCCATCCTCAAAACCTTTTTGTGGGTGAGCAGCTGTAACAGACTGGCCAGACCACGGTCAGAAGTCGCTGTTTTGACGTTTGTAGTAAAAGTTAGTGGATAAAACCAGCCTGTTTCATACAGACAACCCTTTTACTGAAGCACTGGCAGAATTCGGTAGTGCGGTCTGCACTGAGAAAGATGTTAACTTTGGCTGAGTTTTCTGCAGATCGTAACTAAGGTTATTGGCTGGTTTTACATATAAAAACAAAAATCTCGTTAAGGGTAGCATTTTACTTCTGTAGCTAAAACTGTATGTTCTGAGAACTCAGCCCAGAAGAGCTAGGACTAGTTACAAGGAGAATGGCTTGGTTTAGGAACCTACTGGTCTTTTATTAAATGTTTCTGTGCCTTAAATTCCTCAAAGCCTGGAAAATTGTGATTTTTGAAAGCTGTGGGAGTAATTAGCTTTGTGTACTTTCATAGCATCTACTTGCCGAGCAGTTTGCTTTTTTTAATGCAGTGTAATGTCTAATGTGTCTAAAATCTTGGCAAACAAAGCAGTCTGTAATTTGGGATTCATAACTTGGTGCTAATGGTACAAACTTAACTGGTTATTCTGAAGGCTGCAGTGGCCCTTTTAAGGAGGGAGATGGCTCTGATTTCCCCAAAGCACCGTCAATATGAGAAGCCCTCGGTGATCTGTTGTAATGCTCCCATTTGAAGAGTCCGTAGCACACAGAGGGAAGGTAATTCCATCTGCCTCCTCAGGAAGAAACCAAGAAGAAATCTCTGCCTAAAATGTGACTGCAGTAGTTAGCAAGCAGTGGCAACGTGGTGTAAGCAGCAGCAGCTCAGTAACTTCTGGTTTCTGCCCACAGCAAAAGCGAAAGTATCAGCACTACACTACAGCGTTGGCATGTTAGGCGTGCAAATCCATTCCCGGAGGAACAGGGGGTTCCTCTTCAGGAGAATGAACAGCTAATTAAACACATCAGATCATTAGCAACAGTTAACTGTGCTTATGTGCCTCTCTTGCGAATTTCAGAATAAGGAAATTAAAATGCTGTGGACACGCTTGGTTCTGTTGTGGTGTCTTGGCTCAGGCACATGGATTGTCGTCTGAAACGAGAACCTCTTCTGTTGTTAGGAATAAGTCGGATTCCTGCCGAGGTGCTCAGGCTGGATACAGATGTGTTGGAAAACTGGATGCTTAGCTTGGGCAGCAAGATTATCAAGCTGCTTATTTGGTGCTTTGCACTGCATTGGTCATATTAGTTTATAGGGCTGGGTGGGCACGTGCCCTTTATATGGTATGAAATCTGCTCTCTGGGCAGTCCTCTAATGAAAAAACCCTTCCACGAGCAGCGGCGCTAGCTCAGCCTGGTTTCTTGGGACATTGTCTTTGCTCTCTGCTTTCCCAAGCGCTGCCCGCGGAAGGGCTCCACCCTCCTCGCTGCCAGCCCCGTGCGGTGCCTGGCCCCAGCCCTGCATTGTCACTTGTGTCACCGAGCCATGCCCCTGGGTTTGGTCCAGGCGTGCAGGGAGCGGCCAGAGGCCGGGCACGAAATGAGGATCTGAGCTCAGAGCTGCCACGTCCTGACAGGGAGCACCAACTTCTCTCCTCCACCTTTCCGGCCATTCTGGTGAAATTTGCTGCTGTCCACTTAGAGTTCTCCTAGCAAATTTAAAAACTCACCTCTGTTTTTAATTAGGGGTTTCGCTTCGTCACTTACTGGTGTGCCAGTCTTCCTACAAGATGCTTTGAGATAAAAGCGCCAGAATATCAAGCGCGTGCTTTCAGCAGACAGTAATTAATTTGAGGTCGCTGACTCTGTGTACCGTGAACTTCAGGTTCTGCGTGAAATTTAAATAATTAAAACGTTGTTCTCTAGCAGCTCGTATTCTTATGACTTAATGGAGGCGTGCTTTCTGTAATCAAAGGATTTACGGCGTTACAAAGATGGGTATCGGAGCTGAGCTCTTCATACACCTGTCGCAGGTGCAGCACTCAGGTGGCAACGTACCTGCCTTCACGTCTGGAGCTTGAGACTGCCCGTGACGGAGAGCAGGGACAGGAGGCATCCCAGCTGCCTGTCGAAACTGGTGCCTGTAAATGCTGAGGGTTTGTTGGGTTCCTGTTTAACCCGATCGATACATCTGTGTTCGTCCAGCTCTTTTCATTCAGCACTCCTCTTGCAGCTGGTAAGAATTCCTGCTGGTTTAAGATGTATTTTCATTCCCAGTGTTACAAACACCTTTCCTGAAACATTTTTTATGGAGTTTTCAACTCAGCTCAGTTGTTAAACATCTCCCCATTGTGTGCGTGTGATGTTTAATAGAAACATTTGACAAGTAAAGACAGGCCTCTTTCCTGCATCAGCTGCATCTCCACCAAGATGAATCAGGTGTGAGAGGAGCAATGAAACCATAACAAAAACATCTGCTCTTTTAGCCAGTTCCCCAACATCATTCCTTTCTGCTGTCAATAAATTGTTTTCTGTAGGGTATGTTTAGCCCCTCCTGTCCTGTGCCAAGCAAAAAAAAATGGGCCTTCCCCCCTCTTCCTTGGTGGAATGCCTCCTCTTGTAACTTTTGACTCTCTCTTCTTATCTGTGCTAAAAATCGAGTTCCTCCTCTGCAGCATATCAAGCACCTGCTTTTCCTTTCTTTGTAAAGACCACATGGCTCATCAGTTCCTTGTTCGTGTTCCCTTTTGGCTATTAAAAGTGTCTTACGGGTACAGGATTGTCAGAAAGGATCTGCTCACAAGATCGTTAGATCACGAGAGCAGCATGCCTTGCCTCTGCAGTTTCTGTAACGCTCTCTCTGCTGCTATATATGGTGCAGCATTGCCTTAAATCTGAGCCACGAAACCATTTTAATCATATGATTAACAGGGAGATCAAGTGAGGTTTCTATGCCAGTTTTTTTGTTTGTGGTCTTTGGGTTGTGCATCCTGATGTCTGTTTGTCTCCAGAGTGGGGAATTCTTGTGAAGCAGTAAGCAATGATACTTTTTCCATCTTTTTTAGCTTCTTTGGTACAAAAAAAAAAAAAAGAGAGATGTAAGTCATAACTCATCTGGAATTAGGCAAGCTAATACTGCAGAGAGGAAGAAACAATTCAGATTAAATGGGAAGCTGAGAGGAACAGATTTGTTTGAAGTGAACTAAACCAAGTTATAAGCTGGCTTGCAGCTGTCTGTGGTGGGCTCAAAACTGGCATGAAATGCCTCAGCTATTGTCTCTAGTTAACGCGCATGCAGAGAATTTGTTATTGTACCATTCTTCTTGGCAAGCAGTCAGTACCTTTGCATTTGTCAAATCTGGATTAAAAAAGCAGAGAAGCAAAACGTATTTCCACAATGCTGGGATAGGTGGTACCTGAGGGCTTTCACAGCTCTGGGGTTGTGGCATGGGATTTTCCTGGGCATTGCAGAGGAGCCCAAAACAACAGAATTTGGTTTCTCTTCTGGAAAATCCTGTGTGACTAACATGCAAGTTTGGTTGGTTGTTCTGGCTCGGTTTTGTTTAATAATGTCTGGAAAAGGATGCAAATTGCACATAGGAGTTTTTGTGGAGGTATTTTCTGTGTGCATATTTTTCAGTTTAACATATTACTCCTTAAGTTTCACCTTTTTATTTAAAAAAAAAAGCTTTAGTTCAGCCAAATAATTACACACAAAGCTAATACTTGCTGTGTTGCAGGGTAGATTCCTGCTGGACTACCTACTGCAGAGGATAGGCTTGAACTTTTTAAATAATTCATAATTTAGACATATTTAAGAAAGGAAAGCATGAAGACAGTTGAGCACTAGATTATCTTCTCTCTTTTGTGTGGCTATTTTCTACTGAGGTTCTCAAACTTGTAACAAAAAAAGGCAAAAAGAGGTGATGCTGCTTTATTTTCTGCATCCCACCCCCAAGACAATAAAAAAAAAAAGTGTTTTAGGAATGTTTAAAGCGAAACAGGTATTAATTTCAGTGGAGGCTGACAGCAATATCTGACTACTTAGAAGCAGCAGAGGAGGCAGCCAAAAGCTGAGAGCTGAGCTTGTAACTGAAACTGCAGGCCAGGGATTGTGGGATGCAGTGGTAATGTCTTGTTCTGCGTTTATTTCCTGAACTGGAGTTCAAAAGCTGGAATCAATTTCTTGCTGGTGTAAAGCTGCTTGTTACATTGCCAGCCTAGCAAATACTCACAGGTCTGTTCTATGGAAAGATTAAATGTTAACTTATTTAAAGGAAGGCTTCCCTTCATCACGTAAAGATCCTGTGAAACTGTTGACTTCCGTGTGCTAAGTGACTTTGGACAAGTACTAGGATTGCCCTTCGTTTAATCTGCCTGAGAGCGGGAATAACAGCAGTGCGAGGAATAAAAGCAGAATCCCAAAATTTACATGAATTTGAGGTAAAAAAGAACTAGCTATCTTTTATTTTTGTTTCAGTTAAGGATGATAAGACAGAATGAAAAATCACAAGTGTTTCAGTGTTCTCTTTCACCTCAGACTGCAGGAGCTTGCCAAATTAAAATTGTTCTGCACGGTCTCATAACTGCTTTCTGATCCAGGAGACCTGGGTAAGAATAAGGAAATTATCTTCCTACTTCTGTAAGGCTTTAATTCATTTCTATGAAGCATATTTACTTATTTATTTTGAAAAAGTCTCACAGGTGATAAGATCTTTAAGCTTTTCTCTGGATGTAAAGACTGTTCATTATTTTGAGTCTTCAAGCATCAAATTTGGCTCAGTTTAGTTTTGTACTTCGTTTTTTGTTTGGATTATGTCCCTGTTCTGGACAGAAACACAGGAGGAGGCTGTGCAAGTATGCACATCTAATACGCACTAACTAATGTGAAATTTGCTTTTCTTTAGGATTAACCTCCTTTAGCTTGAAGCTAGAGGCTTCTGTGGACAGACAGACAGGGTGCTGAACGTGTATTTTAAGGAGAGAAGAAAAAATCAAAATCTGAACAAAAAGGGTTTGTCTGTACATCAAGGTATCACCTCATTACGTCTCTGCGTGCTATAAAGAGGCACAGTTGTGTAATAGGGTTGCAGACCCCTTTGCTATAGATATCTACAGCTAAGTGAGGCGCATGCTACCTCTGTGACCAAAGTAGCTCTGTGGAACGAAGCCTGTAACGCGTACCGAAGCCCTGCGGATTTAGTTCTCTAGTGTGCATCGGGGAAAAGCTCCTTTGAGCTGACATGCAGACCGGTGACTGGACAAACGTCAGTGCTGAGAGAGAGGAGGCGATGCGGAGTGAGGTGAATGGCAGTAGGCAGGGCACGCTCTGTTGACCTTTTGCTCATGTTGATGGCCAGAAACTTAAATTTGCTGTATCGGGTGAAGAGCCAGGAAAAGATCCTTTCGTCACTGACTTTCAGGAATTCAGTGTCTAGGGAAGAGACCCGGCAAGGAGAGTGGTATGAACAAAGTGACCCAGCAAGTACAGCTGCTCTCTGGTCAGTGTCTTGCCTAACTGATGAATGAACTCCAAAGGTTTCAGAGAAGCCTGAGAGCAAGAGGATGTACCAGTCAGAGAGCATGCAAGATAGATTTGAGCAGAAGAATTTGGTGTTGGGATAAAACGAGATGAAGGTGCAGAAGAGGAGGAAGTGGGGAGATTTCAACTGTCTCAAGAATTTGGGTTGGGGGGCGGGGGGGGGAATACAACAGGTTGGCCTGGATGTTGATGTGCTCCAGAAAATGTGCTGGGTGCATATCTGAAGGGCAACATGTATAAATTATGATCTAACTAATGGCTGTGGAAAGGAGTGTGCTCCTCCTCTGCTGGTTAGAGCAGAGAACTGGATCTCTTCACCCCTTCCGCTGACCCACCAAGTCTCAGTGGCTGACAGGAGGAATACTAAGTCCTGTTTTACCCTGAGTTGGGCAGGGAGGCTTTATTAACACCTGATACATGATTTGGAACAAGTCATCTATCTCGTGTCTCACTTTTAACCACATTTTTGATTTAGTACAGATTTACTTAAAACTTTTTTTTCTCTTCCAGTTACTATATCTTCTACTGCAGAAAAAGTAACAATTATTATTTATTAATATAAATAGTTTTGTTGCACTCAAGTCTTAAGGGACATAGAATTTAAATGTATTTCTTTATATGTAAGCTCTCTGTCTTAAGTAGATCATTGCTAAGAAACAAGTTAAATATTGTGAGGTTGAGTATGCTGAGCTCATAGTACCGCTTGGGATGAAGACAAGACCCGTGAGTAAAGTAACTATGATATAGGTTTGCAAATATTTTTAAATGGGTACCTTCTGAGAACAGAAGAGAGAAGGAACTGCAGCAGTCCGTTTTCTGTTTCATCCTGAAGGAACGATGAATATTCATCTTACTAGCCTCCTTGCAACCTCTGCCCAGCAAGATTTTTGGAAGAGGAGGGATTGTTGTACTCTTTGCTGTTTTCCAAACAGCTTACCAGATTCCTCAGAGCCCCATTCCTCAGGACTGCTTAGAACTGTACAAAAAACACAGCCATTTCAAAGGTGACTGCACATTGTAATTTTAAATTTCCAGGTTAAGCGGTTAAGGCCTTGTTTTAACAAACTTTCCTTGCACCTTATTATTGTCTTTGGCAAGTATATGTCACAGTGGGTAGTATTTATAGAGCTTCAAACTCACCAAAGAAATTCCAGCATGCTTGCTGCTTTTAATTGTGAACAAAAACTAGGCTAGAGGATCATTCAATTTCAGAAGTTCAAAATGCTGTTTTTTATAAGACTTTAGGCTTTTTTTCCCCATAGAACCACAAACTCTAGGGATATTTGGAAGTTCATTTCAGCTTAAGCGGGAACGTGAGAGTGGTGATCATGATTTTAAGGTAAGCATGGACTGGCAGTTTCATCATCCACTGAAGGCTGTCTTCAGGGTGTGAGACCGCTGGTAAGAGGCTTTCATCTCTTAAATATCTTTGCAAAAGAGCACAGAACTTGGAGGTAACCCACCGGTTTATTTCCTGGTGGGGAGCATCCAGGAGAAAACTGTAAAAAGAAGGAAACTTGATAGTCTGTCCTCTTTCATCTTTTAAAGAGGTGAAAGAGTGGGAAAACCTCCAAAGTAAACGGTAAGCTGTTCAAGACGGAAGCTGTGTCTTAGCCTGGGCTTTCACATCGCAATGCACAGCTGGGCTTCATGAAGACATCCCAAAATTCTGCAGGTTGCTGCTGTGCTTTTACTGTCTGGTTTTACTAGAAGTAAAGTTTTGCTTTTTAGTTCCTTTCAGAAAGGCAAGATTCATGTCTGTGTTAAAGAAGGCTGGCAGAGCAGTGATGGTGGTGTAGTGTAGCCGTATCTTTGGCTTTAATTCAAATGCAGTGCCTGCCGGATCGAAGGAGGCTCTCTTAAATCTACCAGAGAAGACAAATGCTTGATTAATTAATGAGAACAGTATCTTTGAAAGCTGCCCGTTAGGCTTTTTTCACTTGCACATATTTTGCACTTGAAGTTCTATGACATGTCACAGGCACCCTGCATGCATGTATTTCTTCACAGTGGAGGCTGATCTTAAAATGAAAGGTGAAGTTGTTTTTTGATTTAAAAGTTCCAAGTTTCATAAAGTTCTTACAAACTAACTTCCAATAGCCAGGAAATACCACCTGGAGAGTCAAATGGCCAAAGCACCGGTAATGTTGCAATATAAATAAATAATATGTATACTAGCAAATTTATTTTGCGCCATTTTTCATTGTGCTCTGTTCAAATTCTTTTACTGCAGGTTTTTAATTACAACGTGTAATTCAATTGCTGATGATTTCTTCATCCCATTAAGGCTAACTGTTTCCGTGTCTTCATATTTTCATATTCTTGCGTAGATTTTTATCCATTAGGATAGTAGAATAGTCAGCTCTCAATCTCTCCACAGTATAATTTGGTTTTGTTGAGTATTATTAGCTCTGTAATCCTACTCTGTCCTTAAAGCGGTGTTAAGAATGATGCAGGAAAAATTGTGAGGGGTAAATCTGAGGAAGGCTTAGCATGCTTCAGGAGGATGCTAAGAGCGTATCTTATGACATCGTCCTCCCGAGGGCATAACTTAGGGTCTAATGTGCATCAGTGCCTTTAAAGTGAAGTCACTTCGCTTGGTCACAGCACGGCACCAGGAATCCTGGACGCCCTAGCTTAGCTGGGACTTCCTCACGACTCAAGAACAGCAGATATTGGGGTTTGAGGTATTTGATGTTTTTGTCATGTCTTCAAATTACAAGAAAATAACTGAATAGGAATGAAGCCAGCTTATATTTATATTTGAAACTGCTGTGAGATACTGTAGGGAGTACTGTCCAGAGTGGTACTGGTACCCAAAAGGGATTGGATTCTGGGGGTGAGTTTTATGGACAGAATTTAACTGATTACTGTTTAACTGTGTTTTGCCATGCCCTTCCCTCCACTATATCTTGTTTTCTCTTTCCTCCTATGCTACTCCTCCTGTGCTTTGTATAATGGCATTTCCTTATATTAAATGTGTTTAATTCATCTCAAGCTTGACAGTCACATATATGTGCAAAAGTAGTAAGACAAAAAAGTAAATTTGGGGATACAGTGCTTTGCTAGAATGTAGTTTGTTTGACTTCTGACATTTTTAAAATCAATACCTCCAATGACTGCATTTTTGTATTTTTTAGATACTTTTGACCTTCAAGTAGGAAAACGTAGTAATAAGCCTGAAATGAATTACCTTGCTTTCTACTTTCCCTCAGGCATGTATATGTAGGGATGAGATGGTGGCACCAAAGCTAATACTTGTTGTGTTGCAGGGTAGATTCCTGCTGGACTACCTACTGCAGAGGACAGGCTTGAACTTTTTAAATAATTCATAATTTAGACATATTTAAGAAAGGAAAGCGTGAAGACAGTTGAGCACTAGATTATCTTCTGTCTTTTGAGTGGCTATTTTCTGTTGAAGTTCTCAAACTTGTAACAGTCCTGTTTCTCCCTTCTTCCCACACGTGCCCCACTCTCCAGTACTTTACCTGCCAAATAAGATATTCTTGCAGCTATATCACAACACGTGATATCCTGGAAAGGTGACAGCAGAAGTTAATTCACTTTGCAGGTGTCATGCGTACATCAAATTCTTCACTTGTTCCTTGCTAGGCAGCTTGCCAGTCGTGCTGCGTTACATCCAGTGCCTTGTCACGGGAGCCCTAATGCATCTCGGAGGTGTAACAGGCAGGGCTGTTTCTTCCCTTGGCACGTTGTGTTAGGATCTGTAGTTCAGCTGACCTTTTACTGAGCTCTGAGTTAATGCTTTCCAGGAACATGTGCTGAACAGTCAGCAGGCAGGTAAGCTCTGAGGACTTGCTTTGCTGGTTGTTTTTTTGTTTGTTTTTGGTTTTTTGGAGGCGGGGAAGTTGGGAGGATTGTTTTTTTGGAAGTGTTATTTTAGGGTTTTTGTTTGGTTTTGTCTGTTTCAAGCAATATTTACTGAGTGAGAGCTATGCAGCTTATTCTGAATTACTTTCTAACCTGCAGTATCAGTGTTCTGGAGTATCCAAAATTCCCTTTGTAGTGGCTTGTGCAGCCTTTGTGCTGTCGCTTGTTCATTTTCCTGGCTGGTCGAGCAGTAAAATAAGATCTCCTGGTGGAGCGGGTGGAAATCTTGTCCTCAAGCCAAAACTTTCTGTCCTGTTATCCTGGATGTTTTTTGCCCTCTACAGCACCTGCTTCTTTTGTTATATTCCTGGGGCCATTGGTGGTTTTTTTTTTTTCTTCCTTTTTGCAAGGAAACTAGAGGAAGTATATTTAGCTACAGTCAAGGTTTGTCCCAAGATATTTCAAACTAAGGAAGGTTTAATGAGTGACATTTTGTTCTGCCAGAAGAATGAGCAGCAAAGGCTCCAGCATCACAAGATGGCAGGATTTGTTGTCGGCCAACATGATGAACCATACACGGACAGAATCTCAAAATCACTGTGTAAAATCTCTGAACCTCTATCTAGTCCATAAATACTTTAATAATAAAAATGATACGGTATTAAATATTTAACACCCAGGACTTGTAAATATTAATAAAGACACAAATTCCCCACCATTAAGCTTGCACACAGCTGATAGACACGGTTCTAAATGACATGTTTTTCAAAACAAAGCTTCTTTAAAGGACTTGATTAAGCTTGTAAGCTTGGCTTACTAATATCTTGACAGGAGGTTTGTGGAAGTTAAATTACTGGCTGCTGTGTTGCTCATGTGTTGCTGGCAGAAAATGACCTCTCCTCATCATAGGCAAGCCCATATTTAATCTCAGGTGGCAAAGACCAGCCAAACCTGACCAACAGTACAAAAAAATTGAATTTAAAATTTAATTTGAGGAATTCAGTGACATAATGTATCAAAAGAGGTCTGCTTGCAGGGTGGTTTGATTTCTCCCATTATTTTATAACCTTGGCAGCAGCACGATCTTTGTCTCAGAAACAAAGTACCTAATACTCCGTGTTGAGATTTACAAGGAGATTTTTCCCAGAGTTCTGCAAGGAGATTTTTAATATTTAAGAAAATCTTGCTACAGGCAGGGCCAATAGCTAAGTAAGGAGGCATTTGATTTTGGAAGAATCTGAAGATAAATGCAGAGACAGGTTTCTTACCAAGGAAGTGGAGACCTCCAGTCTTGTGGTTCTCTTGCCACTTCACAATAGTTTGTCTGAAGGTCACGGTAGCTCAGTCTGGAGTTCGTGTCACCAAATGATACATCTGCACACCTTCAGAATTTGTTTGGAGCAGTTAAATAAGGATGGTTTCTCTGTTTTCATTCACCTGGAAAAATCTGTTAAGAGATTGAATTGTGTCGTGGTGGTTTTTTTTTTTTGTTTGTTTGTTTTACTTTAGATGTATTGGTGGTTTCTAGTATCACCTGCAGAATACTTAATCTTGTGGAGAGTGCGAAAGGCAACCCTGTACAACACCTGATACTGGCTCTCTGTCGGCACTAGCTGATGCTCTTATTTGTGTCTCAGATCTCTTGCAAGCATCCTCATTACGCCTTAACTACAGAACCAACCGGAGTTGCTCCTGAGACAAAAAGCCCTTTGACAAGTACAGATGCTTGAGCACGGAGTTACAGTGAGCTTGAGTTTGCCAACCTGAGTATAAATACCCCTCCTTCAACTGTAAGGGGAATTAACTTGTTGTGTGGACATAGGTTCCTCTCAGGTGCATCTGACTTTGTGCTTTTTCTGCCATTTCTGTTTTTTTTTTTCCCCGTTTTCCCTGTGGTCCAGAAGGGGCACAGCTGACTGACGTGTGGAACTAATGGCTCTCTGTCTTCCAAGAAGAAACCAAGCTTTCTTCTGGCTTTATACAATAGCTTAAAGACAATGTTGAAAACAGCTTCTGTGCAGCACTACCAAACTACTGGGCAATAAAGCTGTTATTGCTATGATAAAGTAGACTGGGGGGGAGAGGTCTGAAAGAAGAAATCCAATTATTCTCCTAAGCGGCTAAGAAAAGCATGTAGAAGTAATGCTAGGGTTTAAAATCTATCAAAATGCAAATAGAATGAGCAGTGACACCAGTGATTAAGTAGCTGAAGAAAATCAAGTTACATTAGGTTTCTTTGGGCAATTATGGTAAATTAAAAGTGAGTAGTGCTTTTCAGGGAATAGGGCTTTTCGGGGACAGCAAACCTGGTGAGTTGCTGCAGCTGAATGCTAACGTCAGATGCTGCTTCCAGAAAAAGCCTTTAGTTGTTTGTGCTGATGCATCTTGTAATGCCTAATGTGGACGCGAGTGTGGGACTGAGATTAAGTCCTACTGATGCTTCTTGCTTGCTAACCAAGTGTAACTCTTGGTTCTGAAATCACTTACGATGTGCAGACCATTAGGAGGCCCTTGGTATAAATTTTAAGAATATTTTGTAGAGGCGGAGGTAAAGGAGTCGTTGATAGGATTTTGTGGATTCCCAGAAGTCAGCTGCCTTTGTAGCTGTGCTTTCGAACTGTGAAAGTGGTAGCACAGAATATACTATTCCAGGAATGTGCAGAATAATTTTTTTTTTCAGTTCTCAGAGCTTAATTCATTGCTAAATGTAACTCAGTACCCAAGGACTGTCTTGCATTGATTATGTTAATTTCTGCTGTAGCCCTGCTTGTACTTTTACAACTTCAGTGCAGAGAATATGTGAGTAAGACCTTCCATAAATAAAAAACCTTATTTGTTATTGTGATAAGAGAATGTTTGCTGGGCAGCAAGCCTCTGGCCTCTCTAAGTTACTTGCTGTAGTTGAAGAACTATGTTGCTGTAGTTAAAGAATTATGTTAATATTGTTTTAACCATACAACAAATTGTAACCATGGCTGGTAACAAACAGTAAGAGGCTGCAGTGTATCTTTGACTTCCTTATTTGAAATATTAATGCATCTTACCTATCCCTATGAGTATTCTTCTTTGAATCCTATAGCAATGAATGCGGTGGTCACAAACAGAAAACTTGGTGACATTTATGCTGGCAACAACAGAGCAACCCACTTGCAGCAAGGTGTCTCTTCCCTGGCTGTGTTTTCCTCCTCTCCTCCCCCTGCGATGCCTTTAAAGGCATCATCTTGTGATCACTCGAAGGAAAGGCATCGTCTTGTGATCTCTCCAAGAAGCCAAGTAGCTAGCTCCAGCGGAGCTGCTGTGCACAGCATGGGAGGAGTTCGGGATCTGGCACACGTGCTTGCAGAAATGGCCACACAAATGTAAGACCTCGGTCACCTAAAGCAGGGTTTCTTTCCCCTCTCGTTGCTGTTTGTGACCCAGGGCAGCCAGAGGCCGCTCGCTGCAGTTCACCCTTTGTCACTGCTGTTTGTGTTCTCTCAAACTCGCCTTCAGGGGTGGCTTAAACCTAAAGTGCTGGAAGGAGCTGAAGTGTCTGAAAGGCAAGTCTTTGCTTTTGCTGCCTTGGTCTTGCACAGGGGAGTGGGCAGATAGTTGAGAGCTGACTTCTTGCACCCTGCAGCAGATGTCGCCACGTGCTGTGCCTCTGAGCTGAGTGTTGCCTGGCGGTGGGGCCACCTCTCTTGCATCACTGGTTTGAAAAACGTTACTTCTGGAACAACTTGGGAGGGCAACATGGGGAAAGCTGTGCCCCAGAGCTGGAGATTCTGCCTAACAACATATGGAGATAAAACCACTCTAGGTTCCTGTGGCCCCAGCGTTTGCAGAGGGTGTTTGTTCCAGCTGGTGGCAAGACATATGCAATCCTGGGCCCCCGTAGCCTTTCAGCAGGGAGCTGGCAGCCTCTTATTGTGCTGGCTTTTGGCCACGTGATGCTGTCAACTCAGTTGTCTTGAGTCATTTGTCTAAAAACAACTCCCTGCTGCTTAGGGAAGAAAGCACTAGTGGGTGACTGCCAGTCAGGAAATAAGAAATAGCTCAGTGTGGAAAGGTCACAGAGCCACAGGGTAGAGAGAACAGCGGAGAGGTGCTAAGGACTTCCTTCTGTGACACTGCCCCAGGTCTGTAACAGAAGTAGAGTAAGTGTTTCTCCAAGGCAATTCATTCCTGGTCTGCCCCAGTTGTTTCAGTAAGTGATACTTCTACCAGCTTCCTTGTGAGTAACTGATTACGCTCTGCATTGCACAGGGGAATTACTTTACCAGAAATCCAAGTTACAGTTTCGATTTCACTTAACAAGTGAAAAACTTGAGATAATACAAGTGGTGCTTGCCCGTTTGCAGGCAGGGTAATGCCCATGGGAAGTTTCTACTGAGTTTCAGTACTGGTAACTTTTGGAAATATGTACCTATGTGTATGCAAGTGCATTTGTGTATATATGTGTGTTTATAGATATTTAACCATTTTCCTTAGAAACTGAGAAAAGTTGAAGCTGTACATCTAGTTTAGGAATGCAATTGCACATTTATCATTCTTTCTTCTCTCCATGAGCAATGTCAGCCAAAATCTAAAGTTTACTCTTGAGAGCCTTGGATAGGCTGTGATGCCCAAAGCCTGCCTTTGGTCAGGAGCCACTGTGGGGGGAGAAGGGGGAACACACATACGCAGCACATCAGTAACAAGACCAATCCTTTTCCTTTTCTGTACTGCACTAGTTGCAGTTGGATTTCTTGATCTGCAAAGAATGTATCTGGCTCTCAAAGGGTGGCTTTGACCAGAATATGCCTCTTAGGGAGTAAGTATATGTGGTGTGTGGGTTTGGTGGAGGGTTGTTTGCTTCTTTTTCCTTCAAGGCTGAGGGTGAATGTCTTCTTTTAGCATACCTCTCACGAGGTCTTGGCAAATCATTCCACCTCTTTGCCACAGAATAGAGAGATTTGTTTTGTGTTTTTCTGGTGGTGGTGGTGGTGTTTTGTTTTTTTTCCTTATTATGCAGTGATTTGGAAGGTGCTGGGACACTTCATAGCAATCCCAAAACTAAGCCTGAAACTGAAAGCAGCTCAGCTCCCTCAACGTATTTGTTTTTCTGAGATGTCCTGGAAGGTTTCCTTAAAATATTCTCCAAAGCTTTCTGAGTTTTACATCTTTCAGTTTGTGCTCCAAGAAAAATGCTTCTGAGAAACGACATTTTTCCCCCGTGTCATTTATTATACAACTAATGATGTCCCTGTGTCTGCAGGACTGTTTCCTGTGATAATCTGCAGGCTTCCACTCCTTTGATTCATGTGACATAGGTGAGATGAAAGATAACAGACAACAATATAAGGAAGATTAGCTACAAGGAGGTGTAAGGAACAACGGGGGTCACGAAGGATAAGATATCTTCACAGCGAAGGGTGATGCTCAGTGTCTAAATCAAAACTAAGACAACTTTTTCCTATGTTAAAGTCAAACCTGGAATTTTTGTCCTCCAAGTTGACCGAGTTAAAAAATCCATTTTAACACAGCCTATTAAAAGGCTGGGTTGTGTATTTTGGAGGCTGTTTTCTGTAGGAAGCAAAAGCATGTACTAAGTTTGTCGTGCTTCGTGTTACAGTGACCCCGAAACGCCAGGAGATGTGATGTGTGAGCTGCTGGTGGCACAGGACTGGCCGCTCGAGCCTGTTAGGCCCGCGTGTCCCTGGACAAGCAGCAGCAGCACGAAGTTCAGTGTAGGCCGGCACACCTCCCTCCACAGGCAGGCTCTGTTGAGCCATAGGCTGATTTTGGAAAAACTGAGGTAACCAAGGAACAGCTCTGCGCTGCAGACTAACAGATCCTACTCAGTCGCTTTATTCGCAGACCTGCACAGAGCTGTAACACAGATGTTGAATCCTTTGCAATTATGAGGCCAGCATGGAAACTCACTGAGTGCATACTTCTCAGCTCTCTGCGAGGAAGTAAACTGCAACTTATGCTGTCTAGTCATATTTTTATCTTTCCCTAGCAATATCTTTCTAGAAGTCTTCAAGGCTTCTCTAGAAACCAGAAACTTAAGAAGCCAATCCTAAGAATATTTTTGCTCTTGATCTTATTTTCCTTTTGTAGCTAAGCAGTAGACTGATATGGGGATATATTTTGAAATACTCAAAAGAAAAGTTTATTTGCAGTGCTTACTTTTCTGAAATACGGACAGGTTTGTCTTGACTGTGGTGCTGAAGGCCCTAACAGATTCTGATGTATCTAATCTAATGTATAGTGCTGTTGCATCCTGCAGTTAAAATATAAATCATATGCAATGCTTATTTTGTTCAAAAAAAAAAGAAAAAAGAAGTGTTGCTGCTTTATTTTCTGCATGCCACCCCCAAGACAATAAAAAAAAAAAGTGTTTTAGGAATGTTTAAAGCGAAACAGGTATTAATTTCAGTGGAGGCTGACAGCAATATCTAACTACTTAGAAGCAGCAGAGGAGACAGCCAAAAGCTGAGAGCTGAGCTTGTAACTGAAACTGCAGGCCAGGGATTGTGGGATGCAGTGGTAATGTCTTGTTCTGCGTTTATTTCCTGAACTGGAGTTCAAAAGCTGGAATTGATTTCTTGCTGGTGTAAAGCTGCTTGTTACATTGCCAGCCTAGCAAATACTCATAGGTCTGTTCTATGGAAAGATTAAATGTTAACTTATTTAAAGGAAGGCTTCCCTTCATCACGTAAAGATCCTGTGAAACTGTTGACTTCGTGTGCTAAGTGACTTTGGACAAGTACTAGGATTGCCCTTCGTTTAATCTGCCTGAGAGCGGGAATAACAGCAGTGCAAGAAATAAAAGCAGAATCCCAAAATTTACATGAATTTGAGGTAAAAAAGAACTAGCTATCTTTTATTTTTATTTCAGTTAAGGATGATAAGACAGAATGAAAAATCACAAGTGTTTCAGTGTTCTCTCTCACCTCAGACTGCAGGAGCTTGCCAAATTAAAATTGTTCTGCACGGTCTCATAACTGCTTTCTGATCCAGGAGACCTGGGTAAGAATAAGAAAATTATCTTCCTGCTTCTGTAAGGCTTTAATTCATTTCTATGAAGCATATCTATTTATTTATTTTGAAAAAGTCTCACAGGTGATAAGATCTTAAGCTTTTCTCTGGATGTAAAGACTGTTCATTATTTTGAGTCTTTAAACATCAAATCAAAGCCCCCTCTCCCCCGAGCAGGCAGGAGCTGTGCTTGTGCCATCGCGGGCAGAGCCAGGGGTGCCGGCAGCCCACCCACCCCCTGGCGCTATAAGAGCAGTCCCTAGGGAACGCCGCTAACAGGACCAGCTTGGCAGTTAGCGCAGGCAGTTCAGGCAGGGCAGTTCAAGCGGGGCAGGGAGGAGTACGAGGAGGACCCTCTCCCCCATTTCCCACCTCCCTTTCTCTTCCCCTCCTCTCCTCGGGCAATGCTTCCTCGTTGCACCTAGACCTAGACGGGTGGGCACCCGTCGCAGCGGCCGGTCCGAGGCGGCAACCCAAAGGGAGGAGATGCTGCCTCTCCAGACTCATGTGGGCACTCAGGTGGATCCCCTGAGGGGGGAAGTGGCAGTCCAGACAGGTGACTGTGGGGAGCTCCAGTATCTGGAGACCCTTCTGGGTCCTGAGGGAGGAAAGGGCTGTCGTGGGTACAGGTGTGCCCTGCTGAAGGAACTCCTTGAGCAGGTGGCTGGGCTGCAGCAAGAAATCGGCAGCCTGAGGGGCTCCTGGGAGTCTCTGAGGGTAACAGACAGGAGGTGTCAACCTGCCCCTGCTGATACCCTGCAGCCCCCTCCTATGTCCCTGCCAGCGGTAGAAGCTGACCCAGCAGATCACATGCAGGACAGAGGGCTTGACCACCCACGAGAGAAAAGGGGCTGGACCTTCGTCACAGCTTGCAGCAGAAGACGACGTTTGCCCCCGACACCCACGATGCCACCAACCGCCATGGTGTCCTTGGGAAATAGATTTGAGGCTCTTAGGCAGGAAAAGGAAGAGGTTGAGGGTCTGGACAGTAGTCCGAACCCGGAAAGCAACCCGGAGAAGCGTGTCAACACTGGGGGAAGTACTCAGCGTAGATCGGGACCGGACGGGGCGCTGCATCACAACCAGTGCCACAAAAAAAGAACGGAGAGTCTTAGTGATAGGAGACTCCTTGCTCAGGGGCACTGAGGCTCCCATTTGTCGACCAGACAATCTATCCAGAGAGGTGTGCTGTCTTCCTGGGGCACGTGTCAGAGATGTTAGGAAGGCTCTGCCACAACTCATTAAACCGGAGGACTACTATCCTCTTGTTGTCATTCAGATTGGATCCAGGGAAGCTGCAACTAGAAAAATGAGGTATATTAAAAAGGACTTTGCATCCCTGGGAAGGATGTTGAAGGGATCGGGGGTGCAGGTAGTATTCTCCTCTGTCCTTCCGCTGGGTGGCTGGGACCCAGAAAGAAGGAGGAGAACGGGACAGGTAAATGACTGGTTGAGGGGGTGGTGTCCGGACCAGGGATTTGGGTATTTCGATCTTGGTCAGTCCTTTGAGAAGCCAGGTATGTGGGCTGATGACTGCCTCCAACTCAGCAAGTGGGGCACAAGTGTGTTGGGGAGCGAGCTCTCTGGACTGGTTACCAGGGCTTTAAACTAGGTTTGACGGGGGAAGGGAGGGGAGCTACAAGTGACAGAGAAGGGCTGGGGGAAGTTGTCACTGCTGTCACTGTTGAAGGCAGAAGGGAAGCACCTCTGAGTTGTCCCATACGATTGTCGGAGGGCTCCTCAGAGATGGTAATGATCCCGATACCCCATCCGGAATCATCATCTTGCATCCCTCCAGAGGTAACTGCGTCTGCTGCTTCCCTAAAGTGCCTGTACACCAATGTGCGGAGCATGGGAAATAAAAAGGATGAGCTCGAGATCTGCGTTCGGTCGCAGGGCCACGATCTCGTTGCGATCACAGAGACGTGGTGGGACAGCTCGCATGACTGGAACGCTGTCATGGAGGGCTAGGTCCTTTTTAGGAAAGACAGGCTGGGGAAGCGAGGGGGTGGGGTTGCCCTTTATGTGAGGGAGCAATTAGAGCGTACCCAGCTCCACCTGGGAGAGGGTGAAGGACAAGTGGAGAGCTTGTGGGTGAGAATTAAGGGGTGGGCTGGTATGGGAGACACTGTTGTGGGGGTGTACTACAGGTCACCAGATCAGGAGGATGTGGTCGATGAGGCCTTCTACAAACAGCTGGTAGTAGCCTCACAATAACGGGCGCTGGTTCTCATGGGGGACTTCAATTGTCCAGACATCTGTTGGGTATGCAACTCGGCCAGGCACGAGCAGTCCAAACAGTTCCTACAATGCACTGAAGACAATTTTCTGATGCAGGTGGTGGAAGAGCCGACAAGGCGGGGGGTGCTTCTGGACCTTGTCCTTACCAGCAGGGATGGGCTTGTTAGGGTTGTGAAGGTTGGGGGCAGCTTGGGATGCAGCGACCATGAGATGGTGGAGTTTGAGATGGAACTTGGTGGAAGAAGTAAGGCTAAAAGCAGGATTGCTACCCTGGACTTTCGAAGAGCCAACTTTGACCTCTTCCGGGACCTGCTTGGAATTATCTCCTAGGCTAGGTTGCTAGAAGGCAAGAGTGCTTGTGAGAGCTGGGCTGCATTTAAGCAGCACTTCTTCCAAGCTCAGGATCGGTGCATCCCTAAGAGTAGGAAATCGGGGAAGGGGGGCAGGAAACCTCCATGGATGAGCAAGGAGCTAATCGATAAGATCAAAAGGAAGAGGAAGGTCTATGAAATGTGGAAAAAGGGCCTGTCCTCTTGGGAAGAGTATAGAAGTGTTGTCAGGGCCTGCAGGGACACGACGAGGAAGGCTAAAGCCCACCTAGAGATGAGGCTTGCAAAAGAGATAAAAGTTAATAAGAAGGGTTTTTTTAAGTATGTAAACAGTAAAAGGAAGACTAGGGATAATGTAGGTCCCTTGCTGAACGAGGGGGGTGTCCTGGTAATGGGAGATGCCGAGAAGGCTGAGATACTGAATGCTTTCTTTGCTTCAAGGACTCCTCCCCAGGACTCCTCGACCTTGGTGGGGGGAGAAAGGGACTGGGAAATGGAGGGCTCCTCCGTGGTTGACCCGAGGGTAGTTGGGGAGCACCTGAGTGGGCTCAGCGCACACAAATCTATGGGTCCCGATGGGATGCATCCACGTGTGCTAAGGGAGTTGGCAGAGGTGATCGCCAAACCGCTCTCTATCATCTTTGAAAGGTCCTGGAGAACAGGAGAGGTGCATGAAGACTGGAGGATAGCCAATGTCACTCCGGTCTTCAAGAAGGGCAAGAAGGAGGATCTGGGAAATTACAGGCCAGTCAGTCTCACCTCTGTCCCTGGAAAGGTGTTGGAACAGCTTGTTCTGGATGTCATCTCCAAGCAATTGGAAGAGAAGAATGTTATGAGGAGTAGTCAGCATGGATTTACCAAGGGGAAGTCGTGCTCGACCAACCTCGTTGCCTTCTGTGATGACATCACCAGCTGGGTAGATGGGGGCAGATCAGTGGATGTCATCTACCTTGACTTTAGCAAGGCTTTCGATACTGTCTCCCATGACATCCTGATAGCAACGCTGAGAAAGTGTGGGATAGAGGAGTGGACAGTTAGGTGGGTTGAGAACTGGCTGACTGGCCGAGCTCAGAGGGTGGTGATCGGTGGCGCAGAGTCCGGCTGGAGACCTGTGACTAGCAGCGTTCCCCAGGGGTCGGTGCTGGGTCCGGTTTTGTTCAACATCTTCATTGACGACCTTGATGAGGGAATAGTGTCTGCCCTCAGCAAGTACGCTGATGATACGAAGCTGGGAGGAGTGGCTGACACGCCAGAAGGTTGTGCCACCATTCAGCGAGACCTGGACCAGCTGGAGAGATGGGCAGGAAGAAACCAAATGAGGTTTAATAAGAGCAAGAGTAGAGTCCTGCACCTGGGAAGGAACAACCACACATATCAGTACAGGCTGGGGGACGACCTGCTGGAGAGGAGCTCAGGGGAGAAGGATCTGGGGGTCCTGGTGGATGACAGGTTGACCGTGAGCCAGCAGTGTGCCCTTGTGGCCAAGAGGGCCAATGGGATCCTGGCGTGCATTAAAAGGAGTGTGGCCAGCAGGTCAAGGGAGGTGATCCTCCCCCTCTTCTCCGCCCTGGTCAGGCCTCACCTGGAGTACTGTGTCCAGTTCTGGGCTCCCCAGTACAAAAAAGACAGGAAACTCCTGGAAAGAGTCCAGCAGAGGGCCACAAAGATGATACGGGGCCTGGAGCATCTTCCCTATGAGGAAAGGCTGAGAGACCTGGGTCTGTTCAGCCTGGAGAAGAGAAGACTGAGAGGGGATCTTGTCAATGTGTATAAATACCTGAGGTGTGGGAGACAGAGGGATTTGGCCAACCTCTTCTCAGTGGTTTGGGGGGATAGGACAAGGGGCAATGGCCACAAAATAGAGCACAGGAAGTTCCGCACCAACATGCGAAAGAACTTCTTCATGGTGAGGGTGACAGCACTGGAACGGGCTGCCTAGGGAGGTTGTGGAGTCTCCTTCTCTGGAGATATTCAAGGCCTGTCTGGACGCCTACCTGGGCAGCCTGCTCTAAGGAGCCTGCTTTGGCAGGGGAGTTGGACCCGATGATCTTTCGAGGTCCCTTCCAAACACTTCGATTCTGTGATTCTGTGAAATTTGGCTCAGTTTAGTTTTGTACTTCGTTTTTTGTTTGGATTATGTCCCTGTTCTAGACAGAAACACAGGAGGAGGCTGTGCAAGTATGCACAACTAATAGGCACTAACTAATGTGAAATTTGCTTTTCTTTAGGGTTAACCTCCTTTAGCTTGAAGCTAGAGGCTTCTGTGGACAGACAGACAGACAGGGTGCTGAACGTGTATTTTAAGGAGAGAGGAAAAAAATCAAAATCTGAACAAAAAGGGTTTGTCTGTACATCAAGGTATCACCTCATTACGTCTCTGCGTGCTATAAAGAGGCACGGTTGAGTAATAGGGTTGCAGACCCCTTTGCTATAGATATCTACAGCTAAGTGAGGCGCATGCTACCTCTGTGACCAAAGTAGCTTTGTGGAACGAAGCCTGTAACGCGTACTGAAGCCCTGCGGATTTAGTTCTCTAGTGTGCATCGGGGAAAAGCTCCTTTGAGCTGACATGCAGACCGGTGACTGGACAAACGTCAGTGCTGAGAGAGAGGAGACGATGCAGAGCGAGGTGAATGGCAGTAGGCAGGGCATGCTCTGTTGACCTTTTGCTCGTGTTGATGGCCAGAAACTTAAATTTGCTGTATCGGGTGAAGAGCCAGGAAAAGATCCTTTCGTCACTGACTTTCAGGAATTCAGTGTCTAGGGAAGAGACCCGGCAAGGAGAGTGGTATGAACAAAGTGACCCAGCAAGTACAGCTGCTCTCTGGTCAGTGTCTTGCCTAACTGATGAATGAACTCCAAAGGTTTCAGAGAAGCCTGAGAGCAAGAGGATGTACCAGTCAGAGAGCATGCAAGATAGATTTGAGCAGAAGAATTTGGTGTTGGGATAAAATGAGATGAAGGTGCAGAAGAGGAGGAAGTGGGGAGATTTCAACTGTCTCAAGAATTTGGGTTGGGGGGCAGGGGGGGGGAATACAACAGGTTGGCCTGGATGTTGATGTGCTCCAGAAAATGTGCTGGGTGCATATCTGAAGGGCAACATGTATAAATTATGATCTAACTAATGGCTGTGGAAAGGAGTGTGCTCCTCCTCTGCTGGTTAGAGCAGAGAACTGGATCTCTTCACCCCTTCCGCTGACCCACCAAGCCTCAGTGGCTGACAGGAGGAATACTAAGTCCTGTTTTACCCTGAGTTGGGCAGGGAGCTTTATTAACACCTGATACATGATTTGGAACAAGTCATCTATCTCGTGTCTCACTTTTAACCACATTTTTGATTCAATACAGATTTACTTACCATATATCTTTTTTTTTTCTCTTCCAGTTACTATTTCTTCAACTGCAGAAAAAGGTAACAATTATTATTTATTAATATAAATAGTTTTGTTGCACTCAAGTCTTAAGGGACATAGAATTTAAATGTATTTCTTTATATGTAAGCTCTCTGTAGTAAGTAGATCATTGCTAAGAAACAAGTTAAATATTGTGAGGTTGAGTATGCTGAGCTCATAGTACCGCTTGGGATGAAGACAAGACCCGTGAGTAAAGTAACTATGATTTAGGTTTGCAAATATTTTTAAATGGGTACCTTCTGAGAACAGAAGAGAGAAGGAACTGCAGCAGTCCGTTTTCTGTTTCATCCTGAAGGAACGATGAATATTCATCTTACTATCCTCCTTGCAACCTCTGCCCAGCAAGATTTTTGGAAGAGGAGGGATTGTTGTACTCTTTGCTGTTTTCCAAACAGCTTACCAGATTCCTCAGAGCCCCATTCCTCAGGACTGCTTAGAACTGTGCAAAAAACACAGCCATTTCAAAGGTGACTGCACACTGTAATTTTAAATTTCCAGGTTAAGCAGTTAAGGCCTTGTTTTTACAAACTTTCCTTGCACCTTATTATTGTCTTTGGCAAGTATACGTCACAGTGGGTAGTATTTATAGAGCTTCAAACTCACCAAAGAAATTCCAGCATGCTTGCTGCTTTTAATTGTGAACAAAAACTAGGCTAGAGGATCATTCAATTTCAGAAGTTCAAAATGCTGTTTTTTTATAAGACTTTAGGCTTTTTTTCCCCGTAGAACCACAAACTCTAGGGATATTTGGAAGTTCATTTCAGTTTAAGCGGGAACGTGAGAGTGGTTATCATGATTTTAAGGTAAGCATAGATTGGCAGTTTCATCATCCACTGAAGGCTGTCTTCAGGGTGTGAGACCGCTGGTAAGAGGCTTTCATCTCTTAAATATCTTTGCAAAAGAGCACAGAACTTGGAGGTAACCCACCGGTTTATTTCCTGGTGGGGAGCATCCAGGAGAAAACTGTAAAAAGAAGGAAACTTGATAGAGTCTGTCCTCTTTCATCTTTTAAAGAGGTGAAAGAGTGGGAAAACCTCCAAAGTAAACGGTAAGCTGTTCAAGACGGAAGCTGTGTCTTAGCCTGGGTTTTCACATCGCAATGCACAGCTGGGCTTCATGAAGACATCCCAAAATTCTGCAGGTTGCTGCTGTGCTTTTACTGTCTGGTTTTACTAGAAGTAAAGTTTTGCTTTCTAGTTCCTTTCAGAAAGGCAAGATTCATGTCTGTGTTAAAGAAGGCTGGCAGAGCAGTGATGGTGGTGTAGTGTAGCCGTATCTTTGGCTTTAATTCAAATGCAGTGCCTGCCGGATCGAAGCAGGCTCTCTTAAATCTACCAGAGAAGACAAATGCTTGATTAATTAATGAGAACAGTAACTTTGAAAGCTGCCTGTTAGGCTTTTTTCACTTGCACACCTTTTGCACTTGAAGTTCTATGGCATGTCACAGGCACCCTGCATGCATGTATTTCTTTACAGTGGAGGTTGACCTTAAAATGAAATGTGAAGTTGTTTTTTCATTTAAAAGTTCCAAGTTTCATAAAGTTCTTACAAACTAACTTCCAATAGCCAGGAAATACCACCTGGAGAGTCAAATGGCCAAAGCACTGGTAAATGTTGCAATGTAAATAAATAATATGTATACTAGCAAATTTATTTTGCACCATTTTTCATTGTGCTCTGTTCAAATTCTTTTACTGCAGGTTTTTAATTACAACGTGTAATTCAATTGCTGATGATTTCTTCATCCCATTAAGGCTAACTGTTTCCGTGTCTTTGTATTTTCATATTCTTGCGTAGATTTTTATCCATTAGGATAGTAGAATAGTCAGCTCTCAATCTCTCCACAGTATAATTTGGTTTTGTTGAGTATTATTAGCTCTGTAATCCTACTCTGTCCTTAAAGCGGTGTTAAGAATGATGCAGGAAAAATTGTGAGGGGTAAATCTGAGGAAGGCTTAGCATGCTTCAGGAGGATGCTAAGAGCGTATCTTATGACATCGTCCTCCCGAGGGCATAACTTAGGGTCTAATGTGCATCAGTGCCTTTAAAGTGAAGTCACTTCGCTTGGTCACAGCACGGCACCAGGAATCCTGGACGCCCTAGCTTAGCTGGGACTTCCTCACGACTCAAGAACAGCAGATATTGGGGTCTGAGGTATTTGATGTTTTTTTCATGTCTTCAAATTACAAGAAAATAACTGAATAGGAATGAAGCCGGCTTATATTTATATTTGAAACTGCTGTGAGATGCTGTAGGGAGTACTGTCCCGAGTGGTACTGGTACCCAAAAGGGATTGGATTCCGGGGGTGAGTTTTATGGACAGAATTTAACTGTTTACTGTGCAACTGAGTTTTGCCATGCCCTTCCCTCCACTATATCTTGTTTTCTCTTTCCTCCTATTCTACCCCTCTCACCCTTTTTGCCCCCAAAGCTTTGATTTATGCAGGTGTTTCCACGAAGATTTTAGGTCTTTCTCCTCTTTTGCAGATTTCTCACTTTTTAATTGCTTAACCGTGTTATGTTTGAATGTGTGTAGTATGTTTTTAATAGAACACAGTTTCTAATTATGTAGCGCCTAGCATAGTGAAACATAGGTTCTCTCCTATCAGAAATAGGATTCAAGTGACAATTTTAGGATGGTTTTAGAAAAAGGCTTTGCTTCTTGCTTCCACGGTTGAAAATTTGCCAGATCTATGAAGCTGAAGGAGTCAGAGGCAAAGAGAAAAAGCAGAATTCTTTGAAGGAAGCTCAAGTTTGATTTGTTTGTGTGGTTGGTTGGTTTTGTTCTTTTCACTGTAGTGAATAGTAAAAATCCTGAAAGATGATAAATTAAGACTATGCCTGCTGTGACTGGGTACCTGTTGTTTGTTGTTTTTTTTTTTTGAACTGCTGAAAGGTCCTTAAGTGTAGGGTCTGTTCTGCAATCTATGAATTATGTAATATGGCTTCTTAAAGAACTCTGTATCTGCATAGGACAGTAGGTCAGGTTTCCTTCTTATTGCAACTAAAGAAATGAAGATAATGTAAATATTTGGCATGACATTTTCTAAGACTTGCTGATCTGGCATGACCGATCCTTTTCCTCTTTACAAGTGGTAAAAGAAACCGTTAGAGGAAACAAGATTGGAAGAAGCTTCCTTGGTCATAAGGTCTGAGCCTTTGGTATTTAAGGCAACTATATCACATACACCCATTCATAGATTGATGGGACTCCATAGTACTTGTTATTGCCGTGGTGGCTGTAGTAGCAGGACTCTTCCAAGTTATGTTCCTCTGAAGATTTGATATAAGATTTCCAAACAGTTTTAACTCGTAGCAAAGTCTCATCTTGGAGTTTAGTCCTCTCTCTTCTTGGTTTGGGGTTTTCACTCCTATTGAAAACCAGTACATTCTACAATGGCACAGTACTATGCTGTTTCTATTAGAAGTACATCTCTTGATGCATACTAAAAAATTAAATTGATCTCTGTAGGCCAGTTATCACATAATCTAGAGTAGAATTGTAGCATCTTTATCTAAACAGGTTAATCACTTGCATGCCTTAGGTGAAACTGTATTCACTTCTGGTTTTTTGTGTTTTGTTTTTTTCCCTTCAAAATCTGCTGTAGAATCTTACATAAAAACATATTATTTCCTTGATGAATAGCAACTATGACATTTAGTGATTTGTTGGTGGTGTTATGGAGGCTTTTTGTGTTCTTTTTTTTTTTTTTTTTCAAGTGGGCACTGCCAGAGTGCTAAATTTACCCAGGCAAAAGGTTTAATATAACTTATCAGCTGATTCATAATGTCATAGTCTAGCCCTCATCAAAAATCAGGGGTTTTATCTCTTGCTCTCTTCAGCTATATTCACCAAATTTTTATTTGTATTTTATTGCAGTTGTGTACCTTGTGGTTTTTCATCTGTCATTTGTCATGTTTGTATGGTCGTATTGGAAGACAATTTTCACATCTCCTGCATCCCCCTCCAATGAGGTAAATCTGACGTTAGAAAAATGTCAATGCTTTTTTATAAATAGATGAACTGTTTTCAGTGATGAAACTTGTTTGCAGTAATGCATGATTCACCTTTCCCTTCTCATTATCTAAAATAGAACAGCTTGACAGCATATCATGAATGCAAATCATCAGATTACTCCTACAATACTGCATGCTTTGTATAATGGCATTTCCTTATATTAAATGTGTTTAATTCATCTCAAGCTTGACAGTCACATATATGTGCAAAAGTAGTAAGACAAAAAAGTAAATTTGGGGATACAGTGCTTTGCTAGAATGTAGTTTGTTTGACTTCTGACGTTTTTAAAATCAATACCTCCAATGACTGCATTTTTGTATTTTTTAGATAGTTTTGACCTTTAAGTAGGAAAACGTAGTAATAAGGCTGAAATGAATTACCTTGCTTTCTACTTTCCCTCAGGCATGTATATGTAGGGATGAGATGGTGGCACCAAATTTGAAATACTTCCCTTGGTTTTAAAAAGCTTTTAAACTGGATAAACTGTTTGAGACTTTGTTTGCACTGTGGGAGTTGCATTTTTATTCTATTTTTGGCAAGACTGACTTTCATTGCTTATGTCAGTTTTAAACATTTTTGTAAAGAGTTAAAACTATGCTTCTATGGAAAAGCAAACACTGCTCTGTAGTGCATAATTATGTCTTAGATATTCTGCAGCTTTCTAAGATACATAGTGAAAAAAGCTAAAGACTATTCTGCATTTTAGTTAAGTGAAAAGAGTAGTACTGAATAGTTAAGCCTACAAATGCAAAGGAGAAAAAAGTCAAGGACATTTCATCCTGAAATGTCTTCAGGGTGGTATGATTTGTCTTTGTTTAGGATGGTTCCGTAGGCAAATGATAATGTTAAGCAGGTTAGCTGGTTACGATGTGGTTGCAACTGTAGTTTTTGTAAGGTATGTGAACTTGGGCTGCTCCTAAAGCAGTCTAATAACTTTCACTGTCTGCTTGGGTTCTTCAGTAGTAGAAAACAATTTCTGACAGTACTTACCCTGTAGTTGCAGTAATGTTGTAGCAAGCTTTTGATATTTGTTGACTGAAAGGGATGGTTTCAGCATATGGCACGTAAGGAATGTTTCCTATATTAAGTGTGGGTATAGATCAGATCAATACAATTCTTTCATAGGGGAAAAAAAAGCTACTCAGGGAACATTCTCTCTCTCTCTCTGTGGGGAAGTCCCTTCTGTTCATGTATCAGTGAGTAATTTTTGCAGTTTTTTTTATTTAAAACCAGACTTCAGAATCTCCTCATTGTATGAAAGTGTAAATGTATATATTTTTAGTCATTGAAGTTAGGCATTCTTGTGAAACAAATAGCATCCTGTGATCACACTATTGAACTAAAAAAAGATCCTGCAGCTGCTGTTGTTCTAGTGTAATCCCTGTACGTTTGTCATAAGAAAGAACAATCAACATTATTAGATCCAGAAGGAGGAAGGAAACAAAGGGACTCATTCTGTTTTCGGTAAGAACTAGTGGAACCTCATTGGAAATTCTGTTAGCTGTGTGGTAATAGACAACTTTTGATGTCTTTCAACATACATATCCTGCCATTGTCTAGCAAATCTGTGGTTTCATGTCCCTTTTAATTTCTGAAATTAGAACAGAAATAATTACTTCAGAAAACCAAAATCCTTATTCAGTTTTTTTTTTGAGAGTTTATTATTATGCTACTTGGAAAAAATCAAAAAGTTTTAAATTTTGTATTTTAGTTCCCTTCCTGTACATCAATGACTTACCATAGAAGTGTCATCTAGAAGTAGCGTTTTGTATATGCAACCTCTGCTTGATTGCAGGTCATGGAGACAGCCATTCGCTACCCTAGCAGACTCTTAAAGAAAAGGGCAATAGGGAGTAAGGCATGATGCTTCAGATCTGTCTTAAGTTTTTGATGTGAGCATCTCCAGTTTTTGTATTTCAGTAAATACCTAGGCTTTTAGCTTAGAGACAGATTTAAAAAAAAAAAAAAAAAGAGGTCAAACTCTTGATGATGACTGAAGTATTAAACTTCATTTTCATTCTTTGCAAAGATTGATACTAATTTCTGATTATTTAAAAGGAAACAATGCTTCATGTTTCACCTTTTAATGATGGGTAGACTCAATAAATGGAATGCTACCATATGTAACAGGTGACAATTAGATTCTGTGGGATATGGGGCAATTTATTTGCATTCTAGATTGGGAAATAACACTGAGAAATTACAGCAACGTCTTACTGCTTCCTCCTTTTCTGTAAGTCGAGTCTTCACTGTTGCTTGCCAACCGACTCAAATCCAAAAGAGGAAAAAGAACATGATGAGATGAAAATCCATGTGAACTAGTCATATACATATTCTTGGTAGGAAAATATGTTCATGTTAAGCCACACTAAGCCAATTTTTGTTCCAGCTGCACACACAGCATTTTCCACTCACTGCTATGAATACTTTGTCTATGTGTGCTCATAAAAAGGGTTCTTGTAGTCCTTGTGGGAAGCTCAGAGTTTAAAAGTGCTTCAGAATAGAAAATACCAGAGGAAATTGTGAGTTCAGCCCCCACTCCACAGGGACTCGTCAGCACACTGGGTTTTGTGGGGCTTAATGGTAAAGCTGTAATTTCGGTGGATACCAAAGTGTTTTGCAAGTGAGTAGAAGCTCTCCAGGTTATACTGGTAAAGCCTTACATTTTAGTAAGGCTTCAACAGGAATGGTCCTCATACTACACCAAGGTTTCTAACTCTGAAGCTGTACAAGCTTTGTTGAAGTTGCTTCCAATGCAGGTTAGGGATTTTGAAACCAGTGCTGACTACTCCCAAGTAAAAATTCCATTTAAACTCTCTCAAATTCTCTGAGGAAGCAATGAAAAGTTCCTTGTCGCCACCCCGAACTCCACACACACCCTCTTCACTATTTTCTCTGGCTTATGCCCCTCTCTAAGTCAGAAAGTGGGATAAAAGAACTTTACTCTCATCAAGAGTTAAGTTCCACCTTCTTAAAACTCCCCTGAGCTTATGGCTTCCTTTGTGTCGAAGGGAAAATGAAGCAGATAATGGAACGGAGACAAAGGTGATTCTCTTTAAAATATGCTCAGGACCATCATGTAGTTTTGAGGGTCTCCTGTAGCATTCAGCGGGAAGGAGGAGGTCAGGGGTCACCCAGAGACAGGATTAAGATATGTAAGGTTCTCCTTGGAACTTGAGTAGGACACAAAGTAGTAATTGTTCTTATCCCTTCATTCTGTCTTTTTCCTTCCCAGTTCTGCTTGTCAAAAGCTGATAAAGAACAATATGAGAAGGAAGAGAGACCAGAATCCCAGCAGGAGATTTTGAGAAGAGCTGCTAAAGACTTGCCTATCTATACGACAACAGCATCACGAGGTGAGATACAAAGATAATTTTGTGATCCCGAAGCTGCTTAGTTTAATTTGGTGAGATTCATTTGATGTTAATGAATAATCTGTTAAGCATGTACTGCAAAGGCCATGACCTTGTGGTGGTTTTTTTTTTTTCTTTTGTGTGTGTGTGTTTTTTTTTTCCCACCATGAGAAACTCGAGTCCTTTGTCTGGGGATCTCTACATACAGCCAGTACATGGAATAACTTTTTCAAAAAAAAAAAATTCCTCTTCTTGTGAGCAAACAAATGACAACATTTATCTCTACTTCTGGCTACAAAAAGTAACCACTGAAAAGAACTACATCTGGAAATAGATGAAAATTAAACTTTACACTTAATTTTACAATCATTTATATCCCCCTTTAAACTACTTTTTCTGAGCTATATCAATTCTGTGGGAGGAGAAACTTCATAGTTAAAGCTAGAATTTAAGAAGGATCAAATGTTATTTCACTCCCATCTATAATTCAGTACAGAGCTTTAATATGTATAAACATTTTTATTTCAAGTTATATATGAATGATCTGTGAAACTGTTGTCTTATGCATATGTATATATTTTTTAAATATACCTGTTTCTCTTTCTTGAAACTAGGAATGTTGTATTTTTCTCCAAAAATATAAAATATTTAGGATAGTAGGCACCTAAGTCGACTGTGTCTTTTCAAACAAAGTCTATGGATACCTGGCTTTTTTTGAATACAAACCTCCCTCTGAGGGAATCCCAGTCCCTGGAGTGGTCTGGGAAGCTCTTGCCAGCTCTTAGCAGTTCTGCTCAGCTGTAGGTGTTGGCTTTCCTCCTCCTTTCAAACTGACTGTACTGGTGTCTTGTTTCCATTGAGAAGAGCTTGAAGGCTTATTTAAAAATAACTTGGAAAAATGAGGAAGAGCTAATTTGCTGAACAGTCTGCTAGATCTCTGTTTGCTGAAGAGGATAGAGAAGGCTAATGTTGAAAGTTGGCTTACTGAAAGGTTGTAGTTTCACAATGGGATGCCCAGGTACTCTCTCCAGAGGTGAAAGAAAACAAAAGATAGGTCATTGCCAGAGGGTGAAGGACAGGAAAACTGAGCGGGTAATGAGTAAATGGAAATGGACTCCATATAGCAGTAATTGACAAGAGTTTTAAATACTTCTATATGTTTCTTTAAAAAACTCAAACATATATATTGTATGAGTAGGTCTGTGAAAACAGGTGTGATTGGGAGGGAGCTCTCTAAGATTCAGTTTGCATTAAGAGGGAAAGTCTTTGTAAAATTCACCGAGTTCTTACAACTTGACCCTTGCCACTTGAATGCAGCCATCAGATACTGTGATCGATGCCAGCTAATCAAACCTGACCGCTGCCACCACTGTTCTGCGTGTGACATGTAAGTTACTGCATCTGAAATGATGGAGTTTCTCTTTCCTTCTACTATCACTTCAGTGTGTTCATTTCATCGGTGTGTCAACCCCTGCATAACAGCAGATTTTACAATTTGTTCCCTTCTCAGACCCTTCATACCATGATTTCAAGAAAGCAAAGTTCCTCCCATTAGTGCATTATTATTGTTGCAGCCCTGTAGACCAAAATGGCAGAACTTTCTAGGAAACCTGCAATCTGCTTATAGCTTTATAAAGCAGTGCTTATGTAAAAATAAATAAATTCGCATTGAAAGCAAAGAAAGGCAAGTCTGAGATACCAGCATGTGGTTATTATAGAGCTCTTCTATTTTATCTTGCTTCTGCAGCTTTGAAACAGATGTGTGCTACTAATACTGCTTTATCTCAAAGAGTGACAGTGGAATTGCATGTCTTTGCTGTTTAAAAGACACCACTGTTGTTCTCTAACCTCGTTCTGAGTCATCAGAGAAGTCTGTAAGGGCGCTGAAGCTGTGAGTGAGACTTTGTATGTCTGAGCTTGAGGAAATCTACTTAACTAAAGAACCTAATGCACATCTTTTGGCTAAAATCAAATTTATTAGCAAATGAATGTCTGTCTGAAATGTCTAGCATCCGACTTTTTACAAAAACTGGATGAAAATGGCCTGTGAACTATTCAATTTACCCACTGTGCTGTTTTTTCCCCTCAATTACCATAAACAAACGAGCAAGGAACAGACAAAAAGGTAGCAAAAATAGCCCTAAGGTAGACTTAGTTGAAATGAATGACCCAGTGACATACCTTATCCACACAGCTGTGAAGGGTCCTTTGGATTTGTTTTCTTTCATTGCACACGTAAGACTAGTGTGGCTTAATGAACTATAAATAACATGGTTTGAGTGTTGCTCAGTAATGCTCCCCATGTTAATTTAAGAGGCTCTCTTCATAACTCTCTTGTATCTCACTTAGTCCTTTCGGTTGAAAGGATGGCTGCTGTAATGTGGAGACATAGCATGAATGAGAAGACCTGTAAAAAGTTTCAGTGAGGAAATTACAAATAAAAAAAAAATTATAGAAGGTAAAAGCATACGTCTTAGAAAGCAAATACACTTTTTGCTTTAACTTGCTGGAAATATCCTCTGCTCTTTTTTCAGATGTGTACTAAAAATGGACCACCATTGTCCATGGTAAGTTCATTTTTAAAAAAAAAAGGCAGTATTATAATGATTAATTAGCTCCTTCATGCTGCTTCAGAAAATGAAACTTTGCAGTAAAATTTGATTTTCACAGAATTTCTTGAGTCTTTATTACATGAAAATAAATTTTGTTCATGTGTGTTGCAAGTTAGCATTGCAGGCCCAGCAGCCCAAACCATACAGTTTTTCCTTATACAGAGAAACCATGGAGTTAACAAGACCTACGAGAAATGGCATTTCATTTAGTTCAGTGGTGTTATCAACAGAAGAGGCGATAACCACTACATTGTGAAAATCAGTTCTTGGTTCTAGATGATGCATAACATCCCCTCAAATGGTTGCTCTTCTGCAGTTTGTGTTCACTGGTAGTCAGTAAAAATATTATCTGCTGTTGTTACAAAGATACTGCTATCAGTAGTTGACTTGAAAGTGTTTTTATAACAAAAGCGACATCCACTGAAATTGATGGAGAGATTTGTGTTATCTTCTGCAATCGCTGTCATTAGTTCCTAGTATGCGAGATGCTTCCTACAGAGACTGTTTGCATCTAATGCTTTGACAGCTCATGCCTTGTCCTGTAGAAATTCCTGGGAGGGAGCAAAATTTGTGGGAGGGGCCCAGCTAACTTGGCCTTCATTCAAAATGATGGCTTAAAATGCTTCTGAAACACTAGTGCCAAACTGTTTTGGACATACCACTGACATCATACACATTATGCTCTGCAAAAACAGCTGAGTGTACTGGTTTTTTTTTATTATTATTATTTTGGTATATCATAGTAACCTCTTTCTCTTTCCCCTCCTTCTAGGGTGAATAATTGTGTGGGATTTTCTAACTACAAATTCTTCCTCCTGTTTTTAATGTATTCCTTACTGTACTGTCTGTTTGTTGCTGCTACAGTCTTGCAGTACTTCATAAAGTTCTGGACAGTAAGTTCTAAGGCTTTTTTGTGTTTGTTTGTTTAATCTTGCATGTGTTTATTGAAGGCTGCCTCAGCATGTTGTCACTCACCATTTACTCTGTTCCATAGTTCATTACCATTAACAGCATCGATCGAAGTGACTGAATCAGGAGAACCTTCCGAATATTAATTAAATTTATTGCACTGCCTAGGATGAATAATTGGGGGAAGAAGTTCCGATGAGGACACTGCGGTTTCTCTGCTCCATCAAAATCAAATGTCACAGCTCAGGTTTCTTTGAGAGTATTGGTTATAGATACGTAGATATAGAAAGACCTGGTTTTATCAAACAATTACGCGTGTGTATGCATGAGTGTATGTTTATATGTATACACACACACATACATCAAAATACCAACAGATGTGAAATACAAAATAATCTTGTGCCTTTGTGGTTACTCTGCTATTGGATAAGGCAGGTGAATTTTTTGGGAACTCACCAGTCTCTGTTTTGGAGTCCTTATGTAGGCATGTCTGAACTTCATACTAGTGGGTTTTATTGATCTGATATGGGTAGATATGGTGCTAAAGATATCCGTGTTCCTTGTAACCATTGTCAGTAATAATAGATAAAATAATAGATACATATACGTGTACCTTACTAGATTTAGTAGAATATATGTGAAAGGTAAACATCCTTGCATGTCAGCGTTATTGCTCCTATCACTTTTGTTGCAGTTATGTTCCAGGCTGAATAGAGCATCTTCTGATGTCATTTCCTTTCATCTCCGAAACCTTGTACTGTGCCTTCCAGTCTCTTGAGACGGAAGAGCTAGCATCAGAATTCTCTTAATCAGATTCCATTAACTAACATGGGAAAGAAAATCGCTGTTAAGTGGAAAGCTTTCCATCACATGTTTATAAATAAACGACAGCACGTGTTTCTTAGACGCTACTTGCTGTAGCTGTGAAGAGCAGTAATTGTCTATAGCAAAAGAAAGACTCTTTACTGGAGAAAAGTGCCATGTCAGGGTAACGGAAGCTTGATCATGTATTCAGAACAGCTGTACTTTGAGACAGATGTCATTAGACAGGTAAGATAAATGGTGCAAACACATTTGTTTGTGTTCATCTGAGCCTATGGGTCTGATCTGCCAAAGTACTATGTTTCTCGTAGTCTCTGAGCTCTGTGTAGCAACCCATCACTGGAGAGCAGTGTGTGGGAATTGAGCTTTTGGTATTGTGTGAGATGAAAGTCACAGGTGTATTTATCACTCAGAGCTGTGGCTTAACAGGTGTTGCAAATGAAATGATCTGATTCTGCTGTTCAGTCTTGCTTGACTGTAAATAGTTAAATTTTTAATTTGTGAATGTGTCACTTCCAAACATCTGCCTGGCTGCTTTACACTGTTTTGTATGCAATTTCCAATGAAACTGTAGATGTGCTCTTACATATTTACCAGTCAGTGCTTGAGCAAGGAAAATGAATTTGCTTTGTCACCTCACTTCATAACTGTTACTGCAATGAAAGTCAGTAGGACATCTGACCACAATGAACATTTAATACCAACATTTGCAGCAAGCCTATTCCAAAGCCCATTGGACATGATACTGAAGTGGACTCTTCAGCAGAGGAAGTGAACTTAAGAGGGATATATTTTTAATGCTTTAGATGCTTAAAATGTTTTATGCAAGAATGGGCTACTTCTGAAATGTGACAACAGGAAATGTAGTTGTGTGCTTGCATTTGTTGCTTTCATTTCCCTGTTACTTCCAAGACAAAATTTGATGATACCATGATCTTATAATTAGAATAGATCTCTGACTGATTTTATTCACACTAAAACACTCGTTCCACAAAGCTAATATTCCTATGATTTTATAATAACTTGATTAAAGTGGAATTCCAGAAAGAGTTGGTGGCACCATCATCATGTGGACTTGCAAAATTTAATACGGCTCTAGTATGTAAGCGTTTAGATGGGTGCTGATGACTACAGAATAGTCCTGGAAACTTCTCTCTACGTCTGTAGATCAGGGTGGCCTACGGATACGTCCTGCGTGTAGATTGCTGAGCATTAGCAACATAGTGAAGCAGTGTTTGCTACAGCATCAGACAGATAACTGTTAGGGCTCTCTAGATTTGTTTTGTTTTTTCCTTTATAGCTTGACTGTGAGAAATGTTATAGTTTGGTTTTCAGAAGGTAGCATTTCTTTTTTGCTTCCTTATAAATGTTTTCAGAGAAAGCGTATATAGCCATTGCCAGGTAGAAGATGAAATACTTGGAATGTAACCTTCAGAAGTTGGAGTAATGAGATTTTAAAGGTGTGCATGCTACCTACACAAATTTTAGCAGTCCATTGTTTTGAACTGTTGATGGAATTTGTTTACAGATGCAACATGCACATGCAGATTCTAGCAAATATTGTGAGACATGCACTTCTTCTGATTGAAAAAAAAATAATCTGTCACACCAAAAATCTGTCACACCTGCAAGACTTGCATAGCATCTTTCATGCTCTGTGCAGAAGTACTGACAAAAGGTTTTAATACTGTTCATGCTGTGATGGAACAGCCGTGCTGGCTCTAAGTGTTTACCACAGGCTTACACTCTGCTGTGGGAGTTTAAATCTGGTTTGTATAGATCAAGGAAGTATGAGTGACACGTTGTTGTTGTTGTTATACACGTAACTCCTTTTCCTATACTCATAAAATTCTTATTCTAATACCTAGGAAGTTGTTAAAGATAAGCAGATAAATCCACCGCTTAACAAAATGCATTTGACACAGGCACCAGTCTTGGCTGAACGCCCAGTTCTTGATGCCTTGTTTACATAGTACATGGTAGCACTTCCCAGTGTATGTTTGTATCCACTCTCTTTGTTCTGCTCCCTCCCACCTTGAAACCTGTTTTTTTTCCAGCTGTTTCCAATGTCTTTCAGTGTCCTCCAAATTATTTTGGCAATCCTGAGCATAGTTAATTTAAGGATACAGTATGTGTTCCGGGACAGATGGTACATACTTCTGAAAAACTCCACTTCTATTTAAAATAAAATTAAAGAAAAGTAATTCCAGGTCCTCTGTTAGAACTGAGTCCTCCTGTCTGTACACATAGGGATGTATACTAGATGTTTGAGTTTCTTCTAGATTTAAGATGAGTAACAAGCTGAGCTCTGATACTATTTTTTCTTATTATTTTTTAAGTGACCTGATACGTGCTCAAATGACTCAGTGCTTGTCGTGTTCAGGAGGTTGTGAAGGACCCTTCAGAATAGTGACTGCCGTCAGGCTATTATGTGTGCTAAGTAGACCAAATTTTATTGGGCATATCATTTCCCTTTGTAAGCTCTGAAGTTCTCCCATCTACAAGTCTCTTCTGTGCTGCTGCTAAATGTACAGATTTTAAATAACTAATGACTGAAGTTTCACTCTTTTCACATGCTGTGGCATGTGGATTGCTGCTAGAACACAGCTGTGATTAAGTCTGTGATAAGTGCTCAAAGCCTGCACCCTTCTTTCCGGGAAAGAATTAGCCTTTTTTGAAAGATGCTTGAGTTCTGCAACTGTCATTCAAGAACTTAGAGCCAGTGGCTCCAGCTGTGTAATCAGAAGAGGAAAATGTTCCCAGGGGATCAGGCAAATTAATGATGTATGATTTAAAAAAAAAAAAAAAATCCTTCTCCAGGTTATAGACCTACTGTTCTAGGGAGATGCAACTGAAAGAAAGTTTTATTTTCTGGCCCAAACACAAAGACTAAGCTGTCACTGCTCTTCTGAGCTCCAAAATCAACTGGCCTGAGAATTGTCCATAGAGAACTACTTCATTTAAGTAAGCAGTTCCAGAAGAGTCCTATAAGTAATACTTTGTATTCTTAGTAGGATTTAAGGATCTAGTTGCATATAGTCTCTCTCTCTCTCTATGATTGTGTAGTGAAATGCCTGAACCTGGAAGCTCTGGTTATCTTTTTGTTTTTGTGTAAATTGCAAACTGACAGTGAAGTATTGGCAAGCATGACTGCTTGGGTGTATGTATGCCATCGAGAAGTTACAAAAATTAATCTGGTAACCATGTTTTCCAGGAAACCACAATGTGCTCAGAGGTAGGAAGAGGCATCACAGTTTTAACACAAAGCTTAGAAGCAAGCAGCAGTTAGAGTATGTCTTTTGCTAGCCTTCATTTCAGGGGATCGCAAAATATTTCACATCCCCATTCACAGCAGTGAGGAGAGGGGCTGTAGCACAAATTGTCTAAGCAAAACTAGAGCCAATAAACAAGTAAATAAAGGCAATAGATAAAGAAACTGGATGTAGATGGCAGTTCAAACAGCTGGACTCTTATCATTTGCTTACTCTCGCATGATCAGAAGGTAGCCAGCATTTTTGAAATTGCTGTTAATATATGCCAGACTCCAGGGTAAAAGCTTGGGCTCTCCCTAGGCTTACTGAAAAGCCATACGTCTTATGTAGGACAGATTTGTGAAGTGCTAGCATCTTAGCTAAGGTGGTTAATAACATTCTTTAAAATTTGGAATTTGAAGTCTAACTTGAACTAAGCTTTCTTGTTTCTTTCTTTCTTTTCTTAAGTACTGGTTGAATTTCAGGCGTTAGACTGAAAATATCTCTCACACAATTCTCAGTATTGCAGGACATTGGGAAGAAAAAAGACAGTACTGATGTGTTACGTTTTGTTGTTGATGGTTTTTGGTATTGTTTTTTTTTTAAACAAAGTCGTGGAAGGAATGGTATCTTATTTTTTGTGCTTTTGACTGAACGTACATCTAATGGTAATAGTTATGTTCTGAAGTCAGATTATTTTGTTTATTTATAAACCATTGCTTTATGGTTTATTCTTATTCTCTGGAGTATTGTTAGCTTTACAGAGTTGTATGAATGGTGTCATCATAGACAGTGTCACCATAAACCTTACTCGTGGAGGAAACTAGTAAAGAACGCACCCAGTGCAGTCACGCTGCTCAGGACAAGGAAACCACTTGAAAGTGATCCAGCCCCAATCTGAACAGCAGTACTTCAGAAGAAAATCACACGCCTTGGGAGTTAGTCATGTGCTCTTGTGTACTCTGTCCTCCATTCTCTTGGAGAACGGGGGCTAAGGCTGCTGATGGGCGTTGGAACTTGGCACGTCCGAGAGCACGTGTGCACACCAACCATTTCTTTCTTAACAAAGCTCATGCTGTTTTCAAACATTTGGTCTTAACATAATATTAGTGTTTAATAAATTCTTTGTTTGTGCAAAGCTTTGCCGCAGGAAAGCTGCAGAGAATTGTCCAAAGGTAAAATTCAATATTGATGTAATTACTTAAAAAATGTTCCTACTATAGTTTTTCTAATCCAATCCTTCGTAGTAGCTATTTACACCAAACTATGGTGTAAATAGTTTGAAAGGGAGAAAATTTGTAATCTCTTTTGCTTATGAATATTGGCAGTGTATGTGGATGTAGATATACCTGTATGCACTTGATCTCAATCGAAATGTCTTCTAGATAATCTAAAAAAAAAATAAGCCTCAGATAAGTGTGTATGCTGAATGAGCTAATGGAAAAAGTAATGGCAATAATGCTAACTAAACTGCTGAATAAAAATAGCATCTCTGCTTTCATAGTGCTGCTAAAGGTCAGCCGCTTAAAAGTACTGCAATTTTGAGGATATAGAACTAGAATAGTATTGTTACAAATCCTATTGGCCTCTTGAAAGCGCAAGCCTAAATATGGTTGGGGCTGGGGGTGGAATTGACTATCGCCTGTGGGTGGGAGGTTATTTTTTGGTGGTTGGACTGAAATTGTTGTTTTTTATGTAGATATTCTGGTGAGTAACTTCTGGCTTGTCAGAGATGGCAAATTTGTTCTGCTAGGTACATGCTGGTTGTTTCCTAAACCTGAGAGATTATCAAAAATTGAAGATCAGTCCCAGGAAACTGATCTTGTCTGGGAGTTGTTCAGCCTTGGAAACACGATATAACTAAGCCACTTCCCATTCATGTTCCTTATGCCTATTCAGAAGTATTATTTCAGTATTTCAGTATTATTAAGTTGCCAGGAGAGGGTTTGGAAGTTTTCATTGTATCTTCTCTTGAAGAAAAGCAATTTTGGATGTGTTTTCAGTGTTTCTTTGGCTGTGGCTGCACAGTGAATGTTTTTTAGTACATTTTTGTGTTTTTTTTTTTACTTGCCCCTTGCTGTGCATTTAAAAACTAACCTGGTTATATACAGTGCAAGCAGACAGATGAACACGTGCAGTGATGTAACTAAAGTCAGGTGGAGGGGGTACCCATCAGCCTTCGAATGCTGTTATATAGACACTGGTTTAACATGACATGGAAGGAAGGCCCTGCTTGTGCTGCTTTTCGTTGTGAAAAATGGGGTGAAATACCTATATCAGAATGGGCGTAGCAGAAAATGTTTGGTGATAATACTGCATTAACTGCTAAAGAAGTGTTAACATGTTAATCTCGTTCTTTCTTTCTTTCTCCCCAGAATGAATTGCGAGACACCCATGCAAAATTCCACGTACTATTCCTTTTCTTTGTGGCAGCCATGTTCTTCATCAGCATACTGTCGCTCTTCAGCTACCACTGCTGGCTAGTTGGCAAAAACAGATCAACAATAGGTCAGTTAATTGGAGTACAGAACTGTTCCTTGTCCCAAAAAACAAGTTGCTGATGATGGAAGGATAAACTTTCACGTTTAATGGGATTTTAAAATTCTGTGCAGCAAGAAGAACTTTTGGTGAAAGCAAAAAAGGTCAAACCTTGTCTTGCATTTCCTAGTGTAGTGGATACTCTGGTGGAGTCAAGTGTGGAGATTCATGATGAATGTCAATTTTTTGGTTTTATTTGTATTTTGAGACTAATGAGGCACATTTTTGTTGTGGTTTTTATATAGTGTTAAGTAATGTAACAGAATTGCTACTTACCAGTTACCCTGTTGTTACAATACTTTGAGTAGCTGGGTGGCCCCACCTGAGGTGAGGGCTGTCCTGTGTATGAATATAATACATTTTGCTCCAGATCTGAAAGAGTATTCTTAAATCCTGCGAGATAAAGTGGACTTTGGTATTAGGAAGTGACTTGTAAAAGCACTGCAAGAAAAATGGAAACACTGATGCACATGTCCTAAGTAATAAAAGAATATGGCTTGCAGGTAATTTCTGTGCCTAAACATTCTAAATGTCATTGATGAGTGTAAGGAAGTTACTTGCATTAGTTAAAGTATCTAAGTTCCTGCTAAAGCATTTTTAAAGTGTTTTTTTTTTTTTTTTTCAGGGATGTGGTGGGTAGTGCCACAACTAAAGTCAAAATCTTCTACCTTTTTTTGGAAGTTAAATTTGTGTCCCCAAAAACAAATGAGTTAATTGAAAGAGATACTACTTTCTGCTTGTTAGAATTTTTCAATAGAAGAAAATGAATTTTTTTGGTTGCTTGACAGGATGGTTAAGTCATTTTTCCTCTGTGTATCTACAAGCTAAGGAATTTTCACGGGATCTCTTTTAGCTTTGAAAGAAATGTTAACATGTTCCTTGCCCAAAAGTCATTGTAGGTCATTGACAGCACAATCAATATTTACTTTCTGGTTCATGATTGTGAAAAGACATGGTGTTGGTATGGAGAGAGGAATGAGTCCTCTTGGTTCTTGGCCAAGTGTGTAACCTGTCTGACTAGGTAAATAGTAGGTCGGTCAAGTTTAGGTGGTTTGCTGTATCTCATGGTGTGTCTGTTTCTCTAATGTAATAGATCTCATCTTTCTCTGATACCGTGGTATGATCTTAGTTTGACTTCAGCCCTGGACAGAGTGGAAAAAACCTGTCCTGTATGAGTTTAGGTACAGTAATGCTCAATGGTAAATTGCTTATTTATGCAGAAGTCGTCGTCTGCTCAAAGATGTGCACAGGTCAAAGAGAGCATGTGGTATCTTCAGCATGCTGATGGTATTTTGCTTTGCCTCAGACCTTAAGTTAAATGTAAAGAGAGAAAGATGACTGTTCTTATGTGAACATTAACGCTTAGATTTTTTTAATGTTTTTTATTACTTAAGGTGGCAATCATTTTTTTTCCCCCATAATACACATCCAAGATGGTCTTAGCTTGCCTGAGACTGTTCACAGTAGAGAAGTTTGAGACTGTCTATTTTCCCTGACTGCTTGGTGCTTTAAAGTAAGTTGCGTGTTTTTCTTTTACAGAAACATTCCGTGCACCCACATTTCGAAATGGCCCTGATAAAAATGGCTTTTCTCTTGGATGTGGCAAAAATCTAAGGGAGGTTTTTGGAGATGAAAAGAAGTATTGGCTGCTCCCTGTTTTTACCAGGTATTTGATCTGACTTGAAATGAATTGGGGAATAAATTGATTACTTAATTTTCACCTTGCTTCCTCTTTTCTGAGAAAAATGAAGCACAATTGAAAAGCCAATTTGGAAATCTTGTGTGATTGGTGTGAAGAAAATCTGGAGGAGAAAACTGAGAAGACTCTGCACAGGGTTTTCATTCAGAGATGAGAGTCTCATTTACAAGGGCCTTCTAAATACAGAAGTTTGGAAAGTTTTGAGAATTGTATTTCAAAAATTCTACACCTTTTGATTGGTAGTATTAGTGCCTGGTTATAAAGCAGAAATCAACAGCACAGGGGAGACACAAATGCTCTTTGAATTTCAGCTACACTGAAACAACATCAGTTTAAAAACACCCCCTCTTATCCCCAACAAACTTGACAGCTTTTCTTGTGCTGTACATGACATATTCATTATTAAAAGCCTTCTGAGAAAGTGAATGTAAATAAGCAGCAGTGAAAAAAAAATGTTGATATGTTGGAAAATAGCAGTTTTAAAACTTCATCTGAACCAGTGTTAGGAAGTTGCAGATGAATGTCTGAGAAGCTCGATAAAGTAAGGCTGACCTGTTGCTCACTCCCACCACTCCAGAAAATCAGCAGAACAAAGTAGGTGCCATGTTTCAGCACTGCTTTCGGAGGCTTGTGTATCAGCTTAAAATGTGGGTGAAGCTTTTTGCCAAACTGAGGTCTGGTAGCAAACAGCAGGGGTAATAACAAGATCTAAAGTTGCCTCAGCCATTTACTCAACTGATATGACTTTTCACATGATTATAAAAAGGTGGAAGGTATATTACAGGTGGGTATTTTCCCAACACATTCTGTCTTGACTGAATTTGCTTTAAAAGAATGCTTAGTTAATCTTACAGTGATGGGAGGAAGAAAAAAGTATGACCACCAGAATATTGTTTGTGCTTCTGGGATTATGAATACTGGATAGTCTGACTACCTGTGCCCAGTGCTTTGGGAGAAGACCAGGGCTACATTGTACAGAAACACGATGTTGTTTCTGAAATACGTAGGCAAGTGCTGTGCTCAGCAGCCCACACCGAGTGGTAGGGTGGGAATTGTTTGAGCTCCAAAGCTTAATTAACTGGTCATGGGGTTTAGTGGTAGGAACGCCTTGCTCAAGTCTGCAGTTCAACACTGCACTCAGTAATTGATTCCAGCCTGTCAACTGCAAACAGTGATTTGAATCTTTGTTTCTGGTTTAGTTTGGGCGATGGGTGTAGTTTTCCAACTCGTTTGGTGATTATGGATCCAGAGCAACTAACTGTCTCAAGCCAAAATGAACCTGCCAAAAGGTAACTATTGCACTTAAGCTGTACTGTGCCATAATTCATCTGTTAAAAAAAAAAAAGTTTCAAAATTATTTTTTGTTTTAATTGTTTAAACTTGTTGTTGGGTTCAAAGTGAATTCGTAAGTCTTCAAAGAAGGATAGAATGAATCAAAACTAATAAACGTGATGCTGCTTGATACAGAAGGGCTATTTCTTGTTTTAGACTTCTAAAAGGACGTGGCTCTAAGGAAACAGAACAGTAGTGAAAGTAGAAGACCTTACAGACTCTTTTAACAAGAAGAAAAAAAGTCCTAGGGAAGAATGAATAATGGTCCATGGAAAAAATACTTAAGATATTTTTTCAAATGAAAGAAAGGGTGAATATTACTTGCATTTCACTTCCTCCAGCATGCCTAAGCAAGGGATGCTGAGTCATAGTTTGCATGAGGTAAATAATGTGGCTATTGCTGGGTTTGAGCAGTGGAGTTCTTCTAGGTTGTTTCATTTTAAACCTCCAAATTTGCATGGTTTGTATTTTCAGGAAGCTTGCTTCAGATTCAAAGACACATGAGTACGTGAAACTTCTGAGGACGTTTATGTGAAGGCTTCTGTGTTTGGTGAATGGCTGAAGGTTGTTGTCAACAGCAGCTACATGAGTTATCAGGCATTAGGGCCAAAGGCAAGACTGAGAAGTCACTTCCAGTACCACACAACCTGTGGAATTTACACAAGAGCAGTACCCTTGTGCCAACAGCAGAGTAGCCTTTTGCATTAAAATGTTCAGCAGCACACCCTAGCTTTTAGTGATGGAATACAACATCAGGTTGTTCTTCCAGATAGTACTGGTTAGGTTTTCTTTGTAACTGTGTGGCAGTAACATTGTTGTCAGTATACCATTTCTTGTCTATCAATCTAGAAATGTCTGAATTAAGCAACTCTTGCAATTACAGAATTTCTGTTGACTTTGCTTGCTTTTCAGCTCTGGAGCCAGTCAGCCCTTTCCTCCTCGACCTCTCAGTGAATCACAAAATCGATTGCTAGCCAGTGATGGTCAATGGGTAGAAAGTGGCCCTGAAGAGGAAAATGTTAAATCAGGTAGACTGCACCATAACATTTCTGATTACTCTGTCATTTTGTTCATGGTGGGTGGGGTGTGTTTGTTTTTTGTTGTTGTTGTTGATTTTTTTTAAGCCTAAAAAGCCCTTAGGAATTGGTTGGAGTCCGGTAGAGGAAACCTTGTTACATAGAATCCAGTCAGCATGTCTATAAGCTAAGGCTAACTTGTGTCTCGTGCTCTGCTCCAAACTGAGTTTTAAGGCTAAGGTAATGGGTAGATACATCTGGCTTTCTCACTCCCTCTTCTGAGACATTTTGGATTTATTTTATATTTGATTAGGGGGAGGAAAATATTACTCTGAAATAGGTACAACACAATAAGCATGGTTTCTGGTTTGAAGTCTTTGGTATTTGCTGTGCAGATCTGAAAAAAAAAACACATAATTGAGATTCTCTCATATTTTAGGTACAAAAAAGCATATTATAGTTTCATTGGAAAGCTGATCTCAGCTTATTACTAACCAACCATCTCAATGAGAAACAGGTAAGACTAACGTAATTGATTGCTATTTCTTTATATATATGAGTAAACTAAAATAGACATCTTGAGGTCAAAAGTCACTAGTCATGGAGTGCAGAGAAGTCCTCTGATGTTGGATGAGTCGTAGAAAATCACAGAATCACAGAATTGCAGGGGTTGGAAGGGACCTCGAAAGATCATTGGGTCCAACCCCCCTGCCAAAGCAGGTTCCTTAGAGCAGGCTGCCCAGGTAGGCGTCCAGACGGGCTTTGAATTTCTCCAGAGAGGGAGACTCCACAACCTCCCTGGGCAACCTGTTCCAGTGCTCTGTCACCCACACTGTGAAGAAGTTCTTTCACATGTTGGTGCGGAACTTCCTGTGCTCTATCTTGTGGCCATAAAAAAAAAAAGTCTACATAAAGCTCAGAATGGCTCACCAGGAGATGAGAGTGGGAGTAATGTACTGTAGGAAACATTGGTTGGCTAGATCTAGGATGAGTCGGCCTAATCCTGTAATTTAGATTGAAGTGTGTAATGTTGTATTTTTACCTGACCAGGGAAAAGAATCTCATCTGCTAAACAGGCAATTTCAAGATGAAAGTCTTGATACTCTCTCAAGGAACAACCCCTTAACTATATTGTTATTGTATATTGGTTTACCGTGCTCTGCTCTTATACTTCAAGAAAGTGTGTGCACAAGGAATGAAGGTGTCGGTAAATATAGGTGTCTACATCTGAACTGCTTTGTGTCACTTGTGACACATCGACACATTAACAATGATCTTCTTTTGTGTAAGAGCTTCTGCGCACACTGCACACTTTGCACTAGGGAAATGTAGCAAATGCTGCTGCTTGCCCTGGTGTATTTCCAGTGACTGAATTAAATTTCTCTTTTATGTTGATTTCATGCTGCAGTGAGTTTATAAACTCCTGTTAAATTTTTATTTCTAGAAGAGGAACGGATCTGATTTCGACAACTAGCAACCATAGATGCTGAGGGCTGAGTCATTACCCCCCACCTCCCTTTGTTTCTTTTAAAGAGTTGTAGAAGGCCTGCATGAAGGAATTTATATTGCCTCTCTGTGATCCCTGACACAGAAGTACAGCAAAAGCTGGAAACAGGGACCTTACAAGGAAGTGCCATTTTGTTTGAAGAGAGAACAATCTTCAAGATCTTAAAGCTCAGTAATTTTAGGATCATCTTTTTTTATTATTTATTTACTAAGAAATAGTCTATCTAAAAGGTCTCTGCAAGGGATAGCCAAAATTACAGTAGTTAGTAGTACTTTTCTTGACACTCTGTATAAATGTTCAAACAAGTACCCTAGTAAGGGATTCCTTTCAGCCTCTAGTTTTATAATATCTGATTTGATCTAAACAGGTTATTCAGTCATTTCCTTTCTATGAAAAGTAGAATAGATACTTTCTGAGATCAGTTCATGCCAGCAGTCTTTGACAGGGTATTATAGAATGTACTTAATCCTTCTTCCCACTGACCTAGAGAGAGAGCACGACTGACAGCTTAGACCAGACTATTATCTGGTAATAGTTTGGTGTGACTTTCCTTTCCAAGCTCCCTCCCTTCCTAAAGTCAGACAAATTTAACGAAGGAAGATGGTGTGCCGTGTACCCCACTTCCCCAAGCTGCATAGTTTTAGAAGTTGTATAATTAAATGAGTCAGAGTCACACCCATCACAAAGCATTTTGGTACGTGTTATCTCAAATAATACTTAACTCAGTACCACAGTGTTTCAGCTGTTCTGAGTCTAGTTGGATCTGATCGGTTTCTGATCGCCTAGCTTGTTAATTCCAGTCCCCTACAACTGGAAGCAGCCATGCAATAGCTGTGAGATCCAAAATATCCATTCCATGCACTTTGCTATGCCTTGTAATAGACTGATAGCTGTATTTTTCATTTTTTCATTTTTATACCTGTAGCATGCAGTAGAAGCAATCAAAGTTATGGCTTAAGTAAAATTCCCATGTCATTGTACAGAAAAGACAACAAATCTCCCAGCCAGCAGTCCCCCAGACTCACCTAGAAAAATATCATTTGTGTCTCCAAATGTGTCAATTTAATTAAAAATGAATGAGCAATTCTTGCCAACCAGACATCCAAGAGACTTTAGCCACAGGTCAATGGTGATGGATTTGACATTCTTAGTGGAGATAATCTTATAAAACATGAGGTTTAAAAGGAGAAGAAAAGGGAAGAAAAAAAAAAAAACACCTCCCAGAAGGCTAATTATAAGTTGAATTTAGCTTAGCTGCAGTCCCAATCGGGAGGCAGTAAAATACCTGTTATCTAGATATTCCTGTAATGCAGTATGATTTGTTTCGTGTTGTGTTTCTTTTTTCAAAGCTAACGGTGCAATTCCACTAATGAGGTTTTGTTTTGTTTTGTTAGGTTTCTGCAACACATTTTGTGCTTGAATATTACTTAATTTTGTTTGGAAAAAGTTGATCAGTAAAAAATGGAACATGAGCATTTTAGGAAGAGACAAGAAATTCAAGTTTCTGCACAGTCCAATGGATTCTTGTAAGCACTATTGCAGAGCAGGGAAGTTAAGACAGATGCCTTAAGATTCTTAACGTGCATTTATGCAGCACTGAATTATATATATACTGCTACCAAAGGGCCAAATCCTGAAGTGCCCTGCTTGGATGCACAAGGTCCAGAGTGGGAACTATGCATTTCTGTTATGCTGCGGTGATGGGGGTAGATCTGCAAGGACTCCTACCTCCTCACAGGCGATCGTCATACCTTAGGCACTGCAGAAGTCACTTCCATAGCAGGTTCTGCAGAGAACAGAAAGAAAGAAGAAAAAAATAAAAAAGAGGGGGAGGGGTTGGATTGTGGGGGATTGACAGAGTGTGGCTGATGAGTCTGAAATGCAACTGTCCATAGCACAAACACTGGGTTTTGTTGAAAGGAAGGGACTGGGTGACGTGTTCATGGTTGTAGCACTCCCAAGTATTTCAGGACTGAGGATTCCTTCTACTGGCTGTGCTATGGAACAAGGCAATGCCAACAAAGCAAAAGCCTTTTACTTGGTGTTGCTTTTTTGCTATAGAATTGAGCCCCCTCATCCTTTTAACTTGATTTATTTAACCATATCAAGAGCATAGCTCAAAGAAGTGAACTGTCTTTTAGCTGCAAGTACATGGATTATTACTTTTCAACAATTGCCTCTCAGCATACAAAGAAAAGCCAACCCAAGAAGAAATTAACAAACTGTTACATTTTCTGTTAATGTCGGCAGCGTTCTGTATGAAGCAGTAACAAAATGGCAAAGTACCCCTGAGAAAAAGGTTAGTGCAGTTGCGTGTTGTTAGCAAATGGAACTGGAAGAGTACTGCTTTTTATATGGGACTCTTGATGGTTTATAAATACTGTTTTATACTTTTGTTTTATCTTTTTAATAAAGGCACAAGTTTTTATTGGTTCTAAAGTACCATTTAAACAAATTTCAAGTAATTATGAGAAAATTAGCATTGGATCATGCACTCGTGTTATCACACCAAAAATTTGTATGCTTTAGTCTGCCACTTTCAAGTCTATTTTAAGTGATACTGAACTGCTAAAGATGAGTGCTTTGTGTAATAATGTACCTTGTTCACAAAAGGCAAAATGTGTTTCCTGTGTGAGGAATAAAGTCCATCGTAAGCTCAAGTCCAACAGCAAAGGACATGATTTTGTTCATTTTCTCTTGCTCCTCTATAGAGAAGACTGCTACTTCATCTTTGTGTGTTATTGACGTTTTGCACCTGGCAAACGTGAAAAATAGTTGTACTGTCTGAAGCTTTTCTGATGTTCAGCTGATGCTGATTACAAATAGATGTAAACTGTTTTGATACAAACTGAAGGGGGTAGCTGAAGTGATGATGTGGACGAAAGGAACGTGTTTGGTTTCTCTACCAGACTGGTTGCTACTTAAGTCCAGTATGTTTATGATGGAAATACAAGGGTATCAATTATACTGTAAGGCTTAAACAAATGTTTTCTTTGTCTTTGGAAATAATACATTTTCTTAAATGTTAATCTTCTGCAACAAGAACACTTCAAGAATCTATGGGCATGTTTTGGTCACTGTGGAGTATTGTTGACACAGAAGTAATAGTCCAAACTTGGCATGTTATGTTTAGAAGTTGCAAAATGTGTCTTCAAACTTTGTATGATAAATTTTGCATTTGCTAATTTTCAAACTTAAAACATTTGCTATGCATTAATCTGAAAGATTTAGCTATTTTTTTCCTCAAATGTCAAGTGCAAAGTGCTCATCTGAATATCAGCTTTCAGCAATACTGACATGTTGAGCTCACAAAGAGAGAATGCATCAGCAAAATTTCTTGGGAAGAGAACAGAGACGAAAGACAGTGAGCTCAAATTGCTCACTCTAAATACCAAAATGTGCAGCCCCAAACACTGGTGGAATTGTAATTGAGGGCCCTGGATATAATCTCTTTTACTGGATCAGTGTATTACAGCGGAGATAAATACATGCATAGTCATTCCCTAGCAGAATTAGAAGCAAAATCTCTGTAATGTGGTAAACCTCACAGATCCAGCAGTATAGCCTCTGTCCTCTCCCAGCCCCTCAAATTGCTCAGTATATATTCATATGAATGCATGTATACTGTAGGCTAACATCAATATAACTTGTTTGATTTTTTCAGCCAGGGTAGTTAATCTACAGGAAAAAAAAAAATGCAGGTAAGCAGGCTGGGCTAAATCCATGTGTATTCTGTAGCAAATTGGTTCATGTTTTGGTGGTGTTTCTTCAAGAGCTGATGGTTCTGACATCTTTATGCAAATCACCGATACATTTTGTCCCAGATTTCTCTCACGTTTCCAATGACAAAAGTCAGAGAGCATTGTGCTTGGGGTACTCTGGAGGCCAGAGTTACTGTTGGTAGAAAAGCAGATGTTACTGAAAAATCACTTGAAAAATATAAAATGTGGTAAAATGGTTCAAATGTGATCCTTTCAAATGCACACCCCTCTGGTTTTTTTGTTTTGTTTTGTTTTCTTCAGAAAACTGAGTACTAAGAGTAACCCTAGGCTCATAGAAAGGAATTAAGTTCTCTAAGTGAATTGTATTGGTGAACTGTTTTAGGGTTGCCCAGTGAGTGGGATGGTGAGTGCCAGGTTTTTCTTGCAGGCACTGGCCAGGGAGGAGGCATTGCTAAGGCAGGTCAGCGGCTTTACTTGTCTTTGAGTTCCTGTCCTGCCAGCTCCCTAGCCACAAGCAAGGGCATTCTGTGCTGTATCTGAGCAGCGTGACAGGCAAAAAGAGGGAGCAAGCCAGGAACTAAAACCAACTTTGGTTTAAAGGACAAAAAGCTGCTGGGCTGTTGAGTTGCCAGCAGACTTACATATCGCTGCTAGCAGAGGCAGGCCGTCTGTCGGAGCTCACCACGAAATGGGGCCTTTTGGCTCACATCTATGTGCTGAGCTGCTGCACACTTCCAGGGGAGGCAGTGAGCAGCAGACCTGCCTGTTCAGGAGGCAGGAAGGGAAGATGGATCCTAAGAAAACAACAGTTGTAGGGTGCTGGGTTGTGTTGTACATGCTGGTTCTATGCTACATATCAGCAAGTCTTGGAAATAACTTATGTTCATCACTAAAAATAACAGCGCTTAAGCTTTTAGATCCCTCAAAATAATTACTAGCCGTGAGTAGCATTGTAGTTACTGTAGGATAGTAAATATTAACTGCAGTCAGAAACTGTGCTATAGTATTTTTTTTACTGTTTTTTTTCTTTAAAAAAAAGTCCATATACACACAACGGCCATGCACACAAAATGACTTGAACTCCCAGTGTTTAAGGCTGAAGCCTGACACAAGACAAGATTCCAATGTTTTCTCTTCAAGATTTCTGAAATGGAAGTTGATAAAGCTCTCCCTGTGAAGATGATGCAAGGAAATATGTGAATAGGAAAAAAAAAAATAACTATCTTAGAAACCTCAACTAATATATATTTTATTTTCCCCAGACAATTGGTTTATTTACAGACTGTAAAGATACACCTACCTGCTGTTCCTATCAAGGGCATATTATGGGAAGAGGGCAGGACAATGTATAGGTTTCTCTAATAACTGACAAGTTAGATGTACCATAAATGATTGAAAAATTCCACTTCCAAACTTCAAATATTCATAGGTTTATTTTAGAAGGACTTCTGACATTTCTGTTTTTAGTGATTTGAGTAGGAATCATGGTAACATTTTTGTTAAACCTACCCTTTGAACGGGGAATGCACAGGTACCAAGCTACTTTTGGTATGCTATCTAGAAACTGGGCATGTTTTCTAGTGTTATAAATGCCTACATTTTTCAGGTAGTTTCTTCCCTCGTTTGATCTTGTGTTGCTTCTCTATCTTTCTAAATACTTTTAGGGGGTTTTGGAAGTTTTCATTAAGTTCAACGCTATTCAGTATCCGCTCAAAGTACTTCATGCTGTAGTTTGAAGTCCGTCCAGTTGTAGCTCACCAGAACCCCAAGAGGAGGGAAAAAAAAAAAAAAAGGCAGGATTTGTAGTAGGATTAATGTCTGTGGCAGATGTACCAAGAGAAGCATCGACTCTGACACAGACGGACCAGATCTGCCTAGATCTGGAGCACTGACTGATCATATTTATTTAAAAATAAACACATAAATCCTTTGAGCTTCACGGTATATGTTCTTTGAGGACGCTGGCTAAAATTATACATAATTGAGGGATTCAGGTATACATTTAAAGAGGTTCCAAGGAGCTACTTTAACTGTAAATGTAGATCAAGAATACATTTTTCATAGTACATCAAACAAATTAAATTAAATAGCTGGGTATGCAACATAAGAGGATCTTCTCTCCCTAAATGGCACCAAAGAGAGCAGCTGCATATAAAGTTGTTATAATACTGAACACATTTACTACACTCATTTCTATCAATTTATTTTGTATATATAGACAGTTTTTATATGCATTTTTCTTAATTACATAACTGTCACAAAATGTAATGAAACTGCAAGTTGTAGTTAGTGCTAATGCTGATTTCAACTGGTGTTTGGCTGTTTTGTTTTGCAGCAATTACTTGAATCTTGTTTCCATTATATTGCTAAGTCTGATGATGTTTACAAAACTGCTTTCATTGTTTTTGGGAGTATCCCCACCTTTCCTTCCCCTTGCCCTGCCACAAGAAATAGAGAGCACATGCTTAGCAGTCAAGCACATGTGTTGGGGATGAAGTATCCATTATTATTGGCACCAAAGCATTAATGGTGATATGTGATGTGGATTCCCTTCTGTTTACATTATTTAGCTGACAACTTAAATGCTTAGCATGTTCCTCTCTAATTTCTCCTGTCCCTTAACCTGTTGCTGTCAGCTTTGTTGTGAGAAACTTAAATCTTTCTGAACTGCAAGTGTTTAAGACCATAAAAGACATCACAGAAAGAAGCAGTAGTCCTGTTGTTGTTAAAGCGTTCAACCTGCCCCTCTGTCCCCTCACCCTCTTTTTAAACTTACCTGAACACCCCTGGGTTCTCACTGCAGTTCCTTTTGTATTTGCCAGCAAGGGTTATCAACAGTTGCACTAATCACAATGTCCTCGCTGTTCTACTTCCACAGGTATTTTTAATTGTGCTGCCTAAACTTGTAATGAATTGTATTTAGGTTTCAGGTTAAATGTAAGATACATGTAATGACACATTTATTATATTTTTTTGTATGCTGCAGATAGGACTAGTCCTATGCACAGAAAAAAAAAAACATGTTGCCATTTATAGTTTAATACTTGAAGTAACTTTTTAAAATGGGCTTTTATAAATGAATTACGTACAAAATCACATTACTTTGCCTGGAAGTTCCTTCGTGTTTTAATCGCATTGTGCAATTTGCCCATATGTATACTTTTCCATATGTTATCTCAAGCCATTTATAGCCATTAGAAAGCGCATTTGAGATTTTGAACATCAGTGTTAAACCTGTTCATCCTTCTCTGAAATGTAAGTCATGTTTAAATACAAAGTTGTACTATTTTAGGCCTATATTTCAAAAGTGATAAAATATTAATGTATTTGACACAACTTCATCAGTGAATGCAACATTGACTTAATAAAAGTATGTGAAATAATCTGAAAATGGTATGTGTGTATTAGATCAGCAAGAACTGCCACGTACCTGGGAACGTATCTGTAACTAGTGATGGAAATAATTTTCACACTCTAGCTGCAACGACCAAAGATTATACTCACTCCTGAAACATGTTCCAGGTTGCTTGGTTTTTACAGGAAAAATAAAAAACTTAGCTTGTGGCTGATGATGTTCCTTCAGGACATGAAACAACATGTAGAAATCACGCTGCTCAAACAGGAATCAGTAATGTTTCTTTTTGATCAGAATTAAGTTCTGTAAGTAAGGGCAATTAAGACTCAGTGGGACACTGCCATAATGATAACACTGGCATTGAAATTCAACAATTGAATCACGGAATTATAGAGGTCTTTTCCCGCCTAAATGATTCGAAGATCACCAAGCCCAACTAAATTCTTTCCAGAAAGTTTTGAAAATGGAACATTTTATCTTCTATTAGCTGCAGCTTCATATACCTGTGACTTTGTAATTCTGGTTCATCTTAATATATATTAATATATATATATAATTAATAAAACTAAATACTGTTCTGTAGGATTACTTTTAATGTAAGATTTTTGTGTACCACAGCAAAGTGTCACTTATCTGCCCATATTACACTGTATTACAAAGCTACCATAACAGGTACAACAACATATTTTGTGGCAGTGCACAACAGCTGCCAAATACAAGTACACCCTGTTATTCAAGATGTCCATTTCTTTGAGACATTTAAGTGGTTCAAGTGATCGCTCATGTATCTATGCTCAGGAAACTTAGATGTCATCGTGCTTTTGAGAGTTTCCCATTTTGCACGTCTCCCTTCTCTGTTATGATTGTATTCTTGTTCCCGTGTCAGGTAAGGTCGACTCAGCCAGTACTCATTCTCTGCTTCAATTTCCAACCTTCGGATCATTGCCTGCTTCATTGAGAGGGTAACCACCCTTGGTCGCCTGTATTTTCCAATCCATTGTTTTCCAGGAATTCTCTTCCGGAGCAATACTGTTGTTAAAAACATGGTACCTTAAAATATAAACAAAAAATATGAAACACCCATTACCTTAGGGACAAAAATAAAATTAACAAGAAAAATGAAAAACATGCATGTATTTATTACGCTGCCTTTTAGCTAGCTGTTATAAGGTTCAGACCCTGATACTAGCAAACAACCACTCTGTACAAGACAGTACAATGGCAGATATGCTGGAAACATAAGACCAGAAAAGGAAAATTGAAGTTTTTTATTTAACTGGAGAGTTTACTCAGTTATCCTTAAGGAACAGAGGTATTATTAAGACGTTAATCCTTGAGATTTAACATTTTAAAGCATGTCCTCTGTAAATAAATCCCGAAAAAAACAGCCAAATACTGTTAAAGAAAGGATTTACTTCATTCCTTCATGCTACAAATGGATATCAGCACTGTTAAAATAGCGTATTTCCAGGTCCATCTTCTGGATCTCTTTTTTATCATGTAATATGTTCACTATGCCAGTATTAAGTTATCACCTGGTCTCTCCGTAAACTTACTAATATGACAATATCCACTCTTGGTTTTGAACTAGGGGGAAACCAGGCTTGTGGAGAAAGACAAAACCCTGCGTTAGACCAACCAGCAGCAACACAAAGCCCAAATACTGCTTCAGACATAACCCCCGGCTAGGACAGAGGCAGAAAAGCCCAAGCCAAGCCCAGACGTGACACGCACGCTCCTCATTAACCCGTCCGTTAGCCCTGACCGTGCCTAACCCCGCCGTGTCGTTCCGCAGCGCTCCCCAAGCCGCCCGAGCCCGGCGCCTCCCCGCCGTACCGCTGAGGAGAGCCCCGCTCCCGCTCCCGCTCCGCGCTCACCCCTCGGGCACTGCCCCGGCCCCGGCCCCGGCCCGGCGACAAGATGGCGGCGGGGGGGGTAGGGCCTCGCGCGGCTCGCGAGAGCTGGCGGCGGCCGGGCGGGGCCTGGCGGCGCCAATGGCGCGCGCGGGCGGCGGTTTGAAGGCAACGGCCGGTGGCGGCTGTAACGAGCGGCGGCCATGGCTCCCCCCGGCTCCTCTCAGCGGGCCGCGGGCGTCTCCAGGGAGTTCTTCGGGAAGCTGCGCGCCCTCGCCCTCACGCTGGAGAGGGAGGCGAAGCAGCTGGAGCGGGCCCTGCGCCGGGAGGATGAGGGTGAGTCTGTGAGGCAGGCTTCCAGCAGTGAGAGCTGGAACAGACTAACGCCTCCCCCCAGTGGTGCAGGGGAACGGGGAACGGGGGCTGCGGTCAGTCCCTGACGCTTCGTCTCCGCCGCTCCCTCACGGTCCCTCCCTGCCCCTGCTCCCCGTGGGGTCCCTCCCACGGGATGCCGTCCTTCCCGAACTGAGCCTGGGGGGCTGCCCACAGGCCGCAGCTCTTCCAGAACTGCTCCCACACGGCTCCGTACCACGGGGTCCATCCCCCAGGAGCAAACTGCTCCAGCACGGGTCCCCCACGGGCGGCAGCTCCCCCCAGACCCCCTGCTCCTGCGTGGGCTCCTCTCCACGGGCTGCAGCTCCGGCCCGGGGCCTGCTCCTGCGGGGGCTCTCCATGGGCCGCAGCCTCCTCCAGGCCACATCCACCTGCTCCACCGGGGGCTCCTCCACGGGCTGCAGCGTGGAGATCTGCTCCGTGTGGGACCCGTGGGCTGCAGGGGGACAGCCTGCTCCACCAGGGGCCTCTCCACGGGCCGCAGGGGAACTTGTGCTGCGTGCCTGGAGCACCTCCTGCCCTCCTGCTGCACTCACCTTGGGGGCTGCAGGGCTGCTTCTCTCTCAGCTCTCACCCCTCTCTCCCAGCTGCTGTAGTACAGCAGACTTTCCCTTCTTTCAGTCACCTCACCCAGAGGTGCAACAACATCACTTATTGGCTTAGCTCTGGCCAGCACTGGGTCCTTTTTGAGGCAGCTGAAACTGGCCCTTATCTAGCATGAGGCAGCTGCTGGGCTCTGCTCACAGAGGCCACCCCTGCTACCAAAACCTTGCTGTGTAAACCCAATACATAAGTGCAGGTCTGGCCTCGCCTCCTTCCTGGCACAGCTGAGGTCCCAGAGGCGGGCTGGGGGCCCCGCATCCCTCAGGTCCCAGCCCTGTTCCAGCCACAGGTGCAGGCCATCACACACAGGGCTGTCTGGCATTGCCCAGGCACTGATGGCTGACCCACTTCTGCCCACTAGGGACCCCCTCACCCCTCTGCTGACTTCAGCCCCTCACCGGCTGGTCCAGCCCAAGCTTCATCACAAGCACTCACCCCAGTAGCTGCACCATGGACGTTCCGGCACTCCCACCTGTGGACTCAGCCCAACTACTGCACTCACGCCCATGTACACACACAGCATGGAGAGCCCTCACCCAGGAAAGACATTAGGAAGGAACTTAATAAGAACACAGGATAGACTTTGCAGCCAGGGACAGGGCACAACTAGATGAGAGTAACAACCACTTAACCATTTACAAGCGACAGGCCCTTTTTATCCTCTCACCCCCCTGTTTTCCCATTCTTATTCCTCCCCAGATCATCACTCCCTTCCCACTCCTCTCTCCCAGATGCTGTTGCACAGCATTTTTGTTTTTCTCATTCTTAAATCTGCTCTCCCAGAGGCACAAACAACATCACTTATTGGCTCAGCTCTGGGCGCCCCCTTCCCTACCATCATCTCTGAGCACTTTTGAGGGTGTGCAGATGAGCTTTTATCACACAACATACATAAATAAATTTGAGTCTGTATGATAAAGCAGGACTCACGTTCTTGCTTTTACCCTTTTAATAGATCAAGACAGGAAAACACATTTTCAGGGTTTGTTCTCTGTCTGAACAAATAGTTCAAGGCTCTAATTAAATTTATCGCTCTGCTATGTCTTGTCACACAGCAGGTGTCCTCTTCTATGCTATTTATTCGCATTAATCTTAATTTCCAGTGAAAGAAGTAATGTCAGCTTTTGACTGCTGCCTGTATAAGTGAATAATACTAAGACCTGTCTGCATATAAATAAGGCAGAAGAACTCAGCTTTTTGTGAAGTCTGTTTGTCAGTGGTATCCAGATCATTTTATAATTATTATTTCAAAATCAAGCTCTGTAAGGATGAAAATTTAGCAAAATAATGCTTTGCTCTCCACGCACCTACCTACTGCAGTGATGTCTGCTGTAGGTTATTTTTTACAATATTAGCTGCAACTCTAAAATAGAAGCCTGGGCAGTTTCTCTGTGTAGTTCAACACACTGTGCAAACTGCAGTCTCATGCAGTGCAAGGTACCCAGTTATAGGTACATGGTATGAACTAGTTAATCTTAATTTTCTGTCTCGATTCTTTCTCTGAGATGTGTCTACATTCTGATGTACAATGTACTCATGCTAAAAAATACTAAACCCCCTTTTTTTCATTTCAAAACCATTTTATGTGAATGTGTATATCAAAGACTATGAAGAAGAATCTCCAATAAGAGTCTTACAGGACCTGCACAGTGAAATCAGGACTCTGAAGGTAAAGTCTTAACTTGCTTCCTTCTTGAAAAACTGGGGGGGATGTGTCCATAAACTGATGGCTGTATTTTGATCCTTAAGCCACAATGCAACTCTTATTCAGCAATTCTGACCCTTATTTTTATTCATTTACCTCAAAGTCCTCATAATGGCTGTGGAAATACAAGGCAGAATCCAAAAATTTGGGGTGACTTAGAGCTGCGTTTATAAGTTTGCACTTGCTGTTGTCAGTTGGGTCCACGGGGGACAATGGGAATGGGGAAGCTGTAGCCATGCCAGGGCATAGCTGTAGGGGAGCAGGATGCAGGAGCTCCCTTGGGAAGAGGCATACCTGTCTTTGTTCAATGGCTAGCATTTAGAATAAAGGAAGCCTTCACAGGAGAGCCTGCGCTTTCAGCCGTTCAGTTAAACTTGTAGATAAAGTTCTCCATTTCTTTAATAGAAGCAGAAAAATAGGCTTTAGAAATGGGCATGAAGTAACTGAGGGGTAAGTTAAGCTGTAAACTTGAAGTTTACCAGCTGTTTTGCCCTACATTCTTTGTATGTGGAAGTTAAAGTCCAAAACCAATTGTTATGTAATTTTACTCCTATTTTTAATGGAGCAAAAGCACATTTTTGTTTGATGGGTTACCGGGAAGTAGTTATACTGTGAACTGTCGCCTTAATTTAATATTTGTACATTTTTTTTACACTTAATGCCCTGTATATTCCTGATGTTTTGTAACCTATTTTTTGGGTATAAAGAAGACCTAAATGTGCTGCTTATCCTCATCTGAATTGAAGTTCACTAATTCTTCCCAAAATGCTTAATGTGTAAACAACTACCAGGTGGTGATTTGAAAACCAATATTGTTACATTTCTCCTTTCCTCCTCCACCAAAGGAAGATGTTAATGCCTGTCTTGGTAAGAGTTGTTCTGAAAGGCAAGAAATTAATGATTTTATAAAGGCAAGTGAAATATTGATACGAAGAAATGCAGCGGATCTGGGAAAAATAAGAGAGCTGTTCCAGAAATATGGCTACAAACCACGTGTCAAAGTCTCTACAGGTAATATTTTTTGCAATAGAATGTGTGAACATAAATGAACTTTCTGAAAAGGTTTCTCTTTTGCTATGGGTATGTTTTTGTTAATTAAAAAGTCAAGTATATCTGTTATTTGCTTTATAATAACCTGAAGGTAAAAGGTTCTGTTGTGATTGGTGCCCACAGAATAAATTAAACACCAAAAGCTTACAGTCCGATCTCCTGACATGCTTTTAAGTTTGTGCGTGTTTCTCTTCACTAATAGCTATCCTGAGGAAATGTGTTAGCAAATGTACTCTCATAACCTAGAGAGCTACGCTGCTTCAGCTTCTCGTGCACGAGAAACTATTGTAGATACATCTACATTAGTTTATATTCATACGTGGTTACATTAGCTTAAATCACCACAGAGAAAATCTTAAATTAATGCACTGCGTAGCACAAGTGGGACAAGAGAAGCACATACAGAGTTTAGGTGACACATAATAGTCTATGAAGTGGTAGTAGCTTGATCACTGAGTTGAAGATGCTTAATCCAGTCAGAAACTGCATACGCACCTGTGTGAAAAATCCAGCTGAGCGAAATGAGTTTAAAATAATACCATGGTGTGTACCACACACATTCCTTTCTGTATCAAGGGCCCAATTGGTCTTCCAGATGCCTTTGGCAGGGCGCACCTGAACCTTCTCCTGAGTGTTATCCAGTAATTACACAAAACACCATTGTGGTCATGGACCATGTTCACCCAGAGCTAAACTACTAAGTGTTTTACAAAGCTACCGCAGAAGGCTCTAATTTTATAGTGCCTTACTTCCCTTTCTCTATACACCTTTAATGAGGGCTTCAGATACAGCTACAAGGTTAATTTCTTTTAAGATGCGTCTTTTAACTAAGTGTATTTGCACATGTAACCCCCGTACACATGCAAAGGTAATACCTCTGCCATATTATTTTAAATGTTTTCCCCTGCTGCTTATGTCATGCAGAAATTCACAAATGCTTCGGGGTGTTTCAGTTTATATAGCTACAGAAATGTACAAGTTACTCCTGTGTTTATTTCTGCAGTGGACTATTCATGTTATCTAAAAAATAAGATTTTGTGAGTTTTTAGTTACTGCTTTGTAACCTTTCTTCCATGCAATTTTTCTGAATAAAGAGCACGCTAGTACTGCATGCAACTTTTGTTTTTTTCCCCAAAAACATTTTCAGTTCTATACAAAATCTGTTTTCATTACCATTTGTTGTACATTTTTAATGAATGTCTACTCTTGCAATAAATAACAAAAAACAAGTAATATAAATAGCGTGAAGCAAAACCAAATTAATGTATTCAAGATTAATACTTTGTGTCTGTTCCATGCAGAGGTAAATTCTGTTAAAAATATGTTTGTGTAAGAAGCTTTCAGTATCATTTACTCCTAGAAATAATATTTAACAATAGATAATTCAATAAGTGTGTGACCTGTGTTATAAATGTAGCTTAGCCTGACATGATACCTGTTTTAGCTTCAGGTTTCAGCATTTTAAAATGAAAGAAGGAATCTATTTTTTTAGAATAATGATTTTTTTTAAAGACTGTTGGGGGAGGGGTGAGGATTCCTAACTTCATAAATTCTTAAAAGAGAAACTTCTGACATAATTTTATTTTATTATTTTAAAGTGGTTTTTTTTTTCTCCAACAGAGGAGCAGGAAGAGGAAGTTAACAGTGATTCAAAGGTGTCTGCCCAGAATAAATCTGATGAAGAAAAAGCAGATGATGTACCTCATCTTCCTACTTGTACTGAGAACCCACTGGTGCCCAGAGACCCACTGCGTAACCCCCAACTTTCAGATTTTGGTCTTTCACAATATGCTTTCTCTAGGCCTTGGAGTGCAGTAAATGGACAGCAAGCAGCAAATTCACAAAAAGAAGATTCAAAAGCCAAGACTCCACTAAAAACACGTACCCCCTGTATTTTGCCCAAAACACCAAAATGTATGCTCAAAATGGATGACTATGAGTGCTTAACACCAAAACTTGAACACTTTGGCATTAGTGAACATACCATGTGTATGAATGAAGATTATACAATGGCACTTATTCGTAAAACTACTGAGACAAGCAAGAAGTAAGTAAATTATTTAAAGTTCAGATTGTTTCTCTGTTGAATTTTCCGTAGTTTTTTCTTGCTGTACTATTTTCCTGGTGCTATTGCCCGTCTTTTCTTCTGCAAACAGGTAATTTGTTTATTATCTACCAGCTGGTTAGTCCTGTGTCTATATCCAGCTCTCTACATGTATTTGCATGTACGCTTTGCATGCCAGATACTGATATGAAATACATCTCAGGTACACTCCTTCCCTTGACTGCACCACGGTAACAATCTCCCATATACAATCTGTTTACAAGGGGAAAATACAATATATAACTATGATATTTTACATTACTTAACCTAGGATTTGTATTTGAGGATGCATTGCCCGAAGTAGACGTTACATTACCAATTTAAAGTTTTAAAAATCTTTAGGAATATAGCACTGGAAGTTTTTGAAGCGTTTGGTTAAATGCCTCACTGTAGAAATACGCTGTACTTTCTTATTATTTCCTCAAATAATATTTTGTAAATAGCTTCAGCTTATTACACAACTTAAGATCTTTTATTTTCTTTAACTTTAGAATTCTTCTTTACTATTTTTTCTGTTTAATGAGAAGTTTTTTTAGATGTGATCTTCAGCTTTAATTATGGCCACAATTTCTAAATGGATACATCCACAAATGTACAGTCCCTGTCTGTGTCTTAGAGTGAAATGATTACAGGGCCCACTGGAGATGTGATTTTTTTTGTTGTTGTTGCTGGTGGTATCGTGTATAAACACTGTCAGTCTTCCATACCCCTAATGATAAATATCAAAATTCTGTAGAGAATTAGATACAGGATGGTTGGTGCTTGTTGAATCACTGTCAACATTAATGGCCAAAAACAGATGGACACGCAAGCAATAATTGGGCCTAAAGTTAAAGCTGCACATGGACTCAGAATCTCTAAATCATTAGAATTAAAATATGTTTAGCCAGCGTATTTGTTTATTTTGCAATGTTGTTAGTGTTAGCATGCAATTTGATTAGAAAGACTGAAACAGTCTAACTGCTTCTTATCTTCAAAAGGCATTTGTCTGACCCCTTAGTGAGAAGGTTCAGCATGTTAAATAGGTAGAACATTAAGCCAAAAGAAACTGAAGATAATTTTTCTGGATAATGGGTATAATCTTTTTAAACTTGTCTGATACTCTGGGAACAAACACTAGTTCAAATGGAAGTGGCTTTATACATGTTATTTCCAGAAATAAAGACAGGTAATAATTCTGACTTTCTTGGAGACAGCCTTGCCCTATCACGTCCCTTACTTGTGCCAGCCAGGTCTTACACCTAGCTGAAATCTGCCTAGCAGCTGTGCATTGTGTGAAAACCACTTTAAAAACACATCCCAAAGTTCATTTATATATATATATATACACACACACACACACACACATATATATATAAATAATTCTCTGTGTATAAAATCATACTTTACTAAAACATATAAATATTGAATAGATCTCAATTCTCCAGCTGTTTAGTTTTTTTCAGATTTTCAGTTCTGAAACAGGTAAAAACAACATACTCTACATGTACCTACTACAAAGCTGAAACCAAAAGTAACTAGAAAAGAAAAAAGTGGAAAGTGTCTGAACAAAAGTGTTTACAACAGAGAAGAGCAAGTATAACAAAAACTAAAAATCAGATGGTTTCAGGTATCTGTAATATTACCAAAGAAAAACTGACTTGAAAAAGTACATTGTTTTCTTTAATTAGTTTTTGTTGTTGTTTTTATAAGAAAGAAAGACTCAAAACTTGAGGCTTGTTCATCTAATTAAAATATGCTGCCTCAGATGGGTTTTCATAGTCATAGGCTTTTTATGGAGGAGCTCCAAATCTGGTTCTCGTAACAGAGATAATACCAGAGAAAAAGTGGAAGATTACTTAAATACTACAAAGAAATGTGTATAAAAAAGGTATTTTAAACATTTAAAATACTTTCACTTAGCTGTCTACACGTTTTTCCACTAGAATGTCTTGGATGTTAAAAAAGAGTTTTCAAAATTTGTTTCCAGTTTTGTGGAATTGATATTGAATGGTTTTTCCCTCAGAAGTCAGTTAGTGATTAACATAATAATCTAACTCAAACTTTAAGAACTAGTTAAAAATCGTTTAGTATTCAGAATACCATTAGTAGGTTTAGAGTCAGGAACCACTAGCCAGGGTGAAATAACTCGTGTCATGGTTGCTATGAGAAAGTTACAATTTAATAGTCAACAAAATTGCTTAGTCTGTAAATTATGTTTCTTCTATGATGGTTGTTCTATGTTGGTGTTACTACAACTGAGAGATTGCACAGAAACGTGTCTGTGTTCTTAATTTGCCCATTTGTGGCTCAGAAACCTACAACAGCATGTTAGACATCTTGAAATGCACAGACCTGAAATACCCGTGAAATCTAGTTGCTATGAGATTTTTTTTGCATGGGCTTTCATTGACAATGTTCTCCTGTTATTTAGAATTTGCAGGCAGCAGGCAATTCAAAATGAAGTAGGCTCTACCCCTCACACATTTGATTCTCATCTGGGAAAACATATTATTTTTAATACCTTGGATTTAAGTCTCAGTATGTTTAATAGCGTGGTTGGACTGAATGTTCACATGCTACAAATTACAGCCGTAGAATCGGAGATAGTAAAGTATTTCAGGAGAAAAATTTTAGACTCATGTTGATGAACAAATACTAGGCTGACTGGGTTGACAATATTCCTTTCATGGTGATTTCTTCATATTGAGAGTTAACTGAGGTTTTTGGGTTTCAGCTTACTTAAAAAAGATGATCATGAAGTGAATGTAGCAAAAACGACATCCAAGGAAATCATGGTTACACCTGGGCCAAAAGCAGAAACAACAGACAAGAATGGTAAGTTGAAAAAAATTATAGTAAATGTACATATGCGTTTTTCTCATAATGCATATGTTAACACATAGTAATTTTTTAAACTATGATTCATCTTAAATATAGTTAATTGAGGCCCAGTCATTATTTGCATATTAATGTCCAGAAAATGTAAAGTTGGTGGCTTCTATGGGAAATCTGTTCACTTCAGTATAAATCATTGCTCATTCTTCTACTGTTATCCATCTAGAATTATTCAGAGGCATCCATCATTTCATAATTGTAATTTATTTTTATTAACAATAAAAATACTATTATGCCAATTTAGCCTTTTTCCAATAATATTGCATCTATTTCAAGCCAGGAAATTAAAAGAATAGGAAAGAAACTGCTTTAAAAGATGCTAACCAAACAGTTACTTTGAGCTTTCAAGAGTAGCACTAAGATTTTCTTCGAGAGGAAATGTAATATACTCTCTTGAAAATGTATGAAGGTCTTGGAACAAATATATGGACTACTGAGTATATGAGAAACTAAAGTGATAGTGATTTAAGTTGGGCTTTTTCAGTTACATTCAGTAGCAGGACTGGACATTTTTTTTGTATGTTTGCGTTTGCTGCCATTAGAGCTCTGCAGCTTGGATGTTTCTTCATACTAGAAGTGTTGTCAACTAAAATGATACAGGTGTTCTGGAGTATGCAAATAAATCCATATAAAGCTAATAGATTTGGGAAACTAAACTGAGGCACTGCAACTGGCAATATGTATGTATATTTATCAATTCATTTATTTATTTTTTCCTAATTTCAGCAGCGGACTGTATGGCTTCTCCTATGGTACCCGTGTTCTGTACGCCTGGTTTGAAAATCCCTTCCAGAACAGATAGTACAGTGTTATCCAAGTCACAAGAGATAAACAAACTGCTTCTTCCTAATCATGCAGGAACACCACCGCTTCCAGATTTTGAAACAAGATGGCTAAAGGTAGAAGCTATGGTAGTAAATAGCAATTACATCCTTCGATACGCTTTTACCATAAATTGTTTTTCAAATGTCAATTTGGGATTCTTTTCCTATGCTACTTTTCTGTATGTCATTGTAGATCTTTCTAATGGTAGTTTTGTAAGAACATTTATTAATACTCCACCTAAGATAAATAAGTTAACTGAAGGCATCTAATACTTCTTTTGCAACAGGTAAAGCTGGGGGAAAAGAGTGAGTCAGTGACAGAAAATGATGCAAAAATAAAACAAACCATAGAAGATAGCGTTCCTCCTACTGTGAGCTCTGATGAGTATCTTAAACGTTTGGGAGACCCTTCTCCTCCTAAAATAAAACAGTATGACCATTTGCTCAGTACTCCGCCACCTCCAGAAATAACAAGGATACCAGATGATGTTCTACAGGTCAGCTAATATGTATTTTTCTGAATAGCTTTCATATCAAAACAGTAGTATTAAAAGAGTTGAATTCTATCAAATCTTGTTCCTCAGAAAGAAAGGATTCTCTGCTGCTTATTGAAAATGTCTAGACTGTAATCCTGTTTTGAGTTCTTAAATAATTATTTTAATTCCCTTTTAATGTTTGCTGTAGATTCTGTCAAAGTATAATCATAAAGTAGTAGACTCTTCTAAAGCCAAGAAAATGGAGACTAAGGCAGGAGGCACTACAAGATTTGAAAGTGATTTCACTGATTACTGCAACAAAGAGAACAGGTATGATCAAATTTTACAAATTTGATTATATAATTGAATTTGGAGGAGCTAGAGAGAGCATTTAGAGATTAACGCAGTTGCTTTTGCTCTTCAGCTACCAAAATAGCTCTTGTTTATGTGACTAAATATCTAGTCTTTGGCGTGATATGTCTGCCTTTTGTATAAAGAACAAATACTATAATTAATTGTGTGTTTGAATCATCAGAAGCTTTAAAAATTGAAGGAAAACAAAGTTTTTACTGGTTTTAGCTGTAGGTATATTTTGCTTTTTGGTAATCAAAGCCTCCGTGAGTGTTTTATGCTTTATTCTGAGTAAATTTAGGCAATAAAGCTAAAGAATGGAGAAAATTATATAAAGTGACATAACCAATTATGGTGGTCCTTTTGGCATAAGGCAGCAGGCACCTCAGCACCACAGAGCTGTTTGCTCACCCCTCCCCCCAGTGCCAATGGGATGGGGTAGAGAACTCACGGGCTGAGATGAAGACAGTTTAATAAGGAGAGGGGGGTGAAAAAGGAAAAAAAAGATGCACAGTGCAATTGCTTGCCACCAGCCGATCAATGCCCCGCCAGTCCCCAAGCAGTGGCAGCTCCCCCTCCCAGCCAGCCCCCCCAGTTTGGAACGGGTTGCCCAGGGAGGTGGTGGGGTCACCGTCCCTGGGGGTGTTCAAGGAAAGGTTGGACGTGGTGCTTAGGGACATGGTTTAGTGGGTGACATTGGTGGTAGGGGGATGCTTGGACCAGATGATCTTGGAGGTCTTTTCCAGCCTTAATGATCCTGTGATTCAGCATGACACCCCATGGCATGGGGCATCCCTTTGGCCAGTCTGGGCCAGCTCCTGGCTGTGTCCCCTCCCAGCTCCCTGTGCACCCCCAGGTACCTCACTGGCAGAGCAGCACCAGGAGCTGAACGGTCCTTGGCTCTGTGTGAGCACTGCTCTGCAACAACTGCAACAGTGGTGTGTTATCAGCATTACTCTCATCCTAAATCCAAAACACAGGACTGCACCAGCTACTAGGAAGAAAATTAGCCCTATCCCAGCCAAAACCAGTACAGGCAAATACCAATTTCTTTGAAATGCAAAGCCACCTGATGAACAATATGTGAGATGAAATTAGTCTACAATAAGCGTTAACTAATCTTTGAACGATGGAATAATGCATTTTAAAAATTGATCTAAATAGAAGTTTTGACAACTTGATCAAGTGTAGATATTCCTCATCTGTTATACTTTTTGCTTATCTGTTAAACTTGAGGTCACTACGGATTATTTGGGCAAGAGGTACAAGGAAATTATATGAAGTAAAATAATCACAACAATTCAGAATGAGATGAAGAGAAGTAGGTATCTTAATATACTTGGAGTTGGAATCCATTTGATTAATCTGATATAGTATAAGGTCTTGTTTTAGTTGACCTTTTTTTTGTCAGGCAAGTTTTCAAGGTTTGTGTCTTCTGCTAATTCAGAATATGATTGAGGTGATAATAGGTTCATGAACTCTTCTGGATATATTTGCAGAGCCTATCCTGGTTTTTTCAAGCCAAACGTTTGAAATCAAGCTGAAGACCATATTTCACCTTCATGGATCTTATCACTGAATCACAGAAAGCTCAAAAAGCAAAAAGAAATACCTGCAGAAAAGACCAACAAAAGAAAAGTGTGTTGTTTTCCTGGAGAAAACTTGATATGGATTAATTCGAACTAATGACTTTACACATAATGTTTTGTTAAAATTAGTGACAAAATAGATTTTGTTTATATTTTTTAATATTGCTTCAAAGAGGACTAAGGTCACGTATTATGTAATACCTCAGTTGTTCCATGTGATTCTTGTGTTTGCTGTGGATATATGTGTATATACATTTGCAGTAGGCTGTAGAGAAATGTAATTAAGTTGCAATAAAGGGAAAGTCCAGTACGCTGCCCAGAAAGTAGGCATCTCTTGATGTTCTAGTGACACTGCATATCTCTTTGAGGCTGAGTTTGAAGTGTAGTACTCTGACAGTATTTGGCATCTTCAACAGAATTGCTATTTATGTGAAGAGCAACTCCTGCTTTACTGTTTTAAAGCATTCAGACAGATATTCCTTCATCAGGCTGTCTGATGAACGGGCATTTCTAGCGCTTCTCTTTCAATTATAGCTTTCTTACATAGACATCATATTAAGTACTAGGCATCTGTTTTCCTTTTGGCAGTCTGATAGCTATAGCCATAAAAGGTGACCGTCTTGAATACGAATAACTTGAAAATATATTGTGCAATTGCTACTCGTTAGAGATCTGCTGTCTTTAACTGCTTGAAAGATTTGTTGGCAGGCATGTGAATGATTGCTTTCCTCTCCCATGCACCACGGCCATGTGTGTTCTGTAAGTGGTGCTGTCATTTCCAATTGTGCAAACGTATCCCTGCATAGCTGACCAAGTTTAACTTCTCAGAGTTGTTTGGCACCTTTTGGATATCTGGTAGTCACAGCAGTTGAGATGCAGGTTTTTTTGGTTTGTTTGTTTTTTCCACCAGAGATTTTAGTCTTGTCCAAAAGAAATCCCAACTATGTATTCCTGCTTGGAGCCAGTTTGCTGTTACCAGTGTCAGCTAATCCTCTGAGTGACTTGAGTACTGCGTTTACCAGCTTTATATAGTCTTCCTCTTGGCAGCTAAAATAGTGTTATTTTAGTGTGCTTTCCTGAATTTTCTGAACACAGCTGGACATTCTTTGAAATCCTCAGGATGTGCACACATCTGGAGATGCCTGAAAGTATTTTCTTGATTGCTAGAGGGACTTGTCCTGGCTAAAACCTAGTAAATGTAGGAGAATTTTCCATGTTATCCCAGCCACTTCCTGGGATGAGCGTGCATCAAATTAGCTGGAGAAGCTGATTTTCTACCAATTCTGGCCTGAGCACAGTTTTTTCTTTCCTAGCTTCTGTTTAAAAGTATATATTTTATGTCACTCTTTTGAAGTTGACCAATACTTTGAATTCTGAATAAATCTTCTGTCTCAGCTGCTTTGTGTCTGCTTGGAAAACTAATCATCTGCTGCTTATAAAAACTCTTATTCATTCTACCCAAGTCTTTCAGGGAATGAGGACCAGATCTCCTTCCCCCGTCTTCACAGACTAAAACCACTTAACGGGCTGGATGCTGGTCGTGGAATTTCATGGTCCTAAAAGGGTACAAAATATTCTGTTCCAGAGCAAGAATCCTTCTGCCAGACAGATTCACCAGCACTAAGCAGGGGGGGTTTCATAGCCTCCACTCACCCTGCACTTAATGGCTATTTGATGAATGATACTTTCTTGCCCTGAAGCAATCCAGATACCCTGGAAGACTAGGTTTAGCATCAAATGGAGCAAAGAGCTTGACTACCCAGGACCTTGATGGATTTCTTTTTCCTTTCAACTAGTAAAACTTATAATAAGGCTTATAACTGTCCCTTCCCTAAATGTGAAAACAGCATAATTCTGTTAACATGTAGAGACAGAAGTTCTCTTCAGGATGACACTGAAATCTTAAAATCTTATGGTCTTCTCATTAAAATATCCTAAGATGGAAGACATCTACAAAGACCGTCCACACAGGACCACCCAAAAATCAGACCCTATGTCTGAGAGTGTTGTCTAAGCACTTCTTGAACTCCAGCAGGCTCAGTGCTTTGATCACTTCCCTGGGGAGCCCGTCCCAGTGCCCGACCACCCTCTGGGTGCAGAACCTTTCCCTAACACCCAGCCTGACCCTCCCCTGTCCCAGCTCCATGCCGTCCCCTCGGGTCCTGTCGCTGTCCCCAGAGAGCAGAGCTCAGCGCCTGCCCCTCCGCTCCCCTCGTGAGGGAGCTGCAGGCCGCCATGAGGCCTCCCCTCAGCCTGCTCTGCTCTGGGCTGAGCAAACCAAGGGACATCAGCCCCTCCTCATATGTCTTCCCTCTGGACCCTTCACCATCTTTGTTGCCCTTAAGGTATTAGGACAGGATGCTGGCATAAGACAATGATTTGGGATCTACAAATGAAGTTTTACAAGTTCATTTTGTTGTTTTTTTTTTCTTACAAAATTACTCAATACAAGTAGAGTTACTGTTTGTGCTAACAGCCTCTTGTAAGGAGAAATACTGCTATGAGGTGGATATAATCAGAGCAGCAAAAGCTAGTTTTAGTTTGTCATGCATGGATTTCATTCAGTAAAGTGGTAGCTTGAGTATTGGGGATGGGGGAGGCACAAGTGGAAACAAGCAGTGTAGGAAACCAATCCCTGTTCAAAATCAGCTGGGAAAGGTGGTGGTGGAAAGTTTTTGTTTCCTCAGTTCATGGCCATGTGATAAACCACACACTCAAACACTGGAACAATCATGGATGTGGGCTGGAGGAGGTTAAGACTCTCCTTAAGCCCGTGTTGCTGCTGCAGAAAGGCTTGTCCCGCTGCACATGGAAATAAAATGACAGGTTAGAGTGGGAATCATACAAAAGAACTTAAAAGTTGTGTGTTGTTTTGTTGTAGGGTAGATGCAATAATAGCACTGGCCTGTCAGGAAGTGCAGTTTGGATAAACAGCAGCTAATTAAGCAGCAAAGGCCTTTATCTGTAAGGGACCATTGTCACCTGAAAACGGGCAAAGTTGACTCAGAGCATGTTCTGTGCTATTCTTAATCCTAACTGGGGGCTGCTTCCCCTAGCAGACGTTTTTTCACTTCTTTTGCACAGAATTTAGAGGTTGTGTGGTTTTACAAGGGATTGTTTTCACCTGCTGAGCCACTGAAAGCTAATTAATTTTATTTTCTAGTTTGTCTTCATTATGGAAATTAGTAATCTCAGACTCAACTTCTGCCTGGTTGCTAGATCAGATGCGAGGGAAGGGTGAGAACGGGATCCCGTCTTCTAGCAGTAGCCTGCAGTCAGAACAGATTGAGCACAGCACGAAATTGCACTTCAATAGTTGGGACATCTGGGAAGCAACCAAAAAAACATGGCCTTTGGTTTGGCTTCATTTGCTACAGTTCTTAATGTTTTTGCATTTGTTTTAGGATATAAAATGTGTCAGCTAACAGAGCATTTGCTCTATAATTCTATTTGTTGTCTAAGGAGCGTCTCAAATTGTTCTGCCTCGGAAGCCCCTAGAAGTGGTAAATGCTTTCTTTTCTTTGAAATATTTTGCCTGAGGTTAAATACAAATATAGATCTCACAAGGAAACGAAGCTTCCCAGATGGCTGTCAAGTGGACAAATGACAAGCATGGCTTTTAGTGCCTCCTGCTGTGCTTTTATTGGTGTTTTTATAAATCACTGGAGCAATAACTGGAGCCCAGGCATCTTTGGTTATTTAAAGCATCATGGATGCTTTAGATTTTCCTTAAGATGTGAAATTTATTTTGTTCTCTGTTTTAGAAAGCCAGTTGTCGTTACTCAGATGTTCCAGTACCCATGGTGGTTGCGTGTGTCCCATCAACATCTGTAGCAGATATTGGAGCTGCCCTGGATTTTGGGAGTACTGTTCACAGTCCCATGCCTTGTTGCTCCATGGGAGAGTAATACAGAGATTGTGGCATTTATAAGGAGCAGTGACAGCATCCAGTGGCTGCACTATGGAATCGCATGCATGCTGTTCCACAGAAATACGACTTTCTACTAAAACTATATCAATTGATGCCGCCTAATTCTCAATCAACCAGAAGGTAAAACTTCCTGCTATTCCTATGGTAATACCCACTTTTACAAGGGGCAGCTGACAAAATAGCTAGGAGCTGACTGGGTCCATGCACTGCTTTGGCCTTGTCTTGTCTAATTCAAGTTGAAAGGTTTTAAAAAGGTGGCACAAATATGGGAAAACGGTCCATGGAAGAACATGCTCTGCTACATGGGCATTTCTCCTAGGAAAAGATCAAGCAAAGGATGGTCGCATTGCAGAGTACGCGGCAGGAAAGTGTTCAAATGCCTTCATGATGCGTTCTTGGTTAAAGCCCTGCAGTTCTGCTCCCTACTGATTGCTTATGCAGTTGTTGGAAACCGATATAAGCCCTTGCTGCACAGTCCTGCCTTTCCTCTCCCCCAGTTGCAGGCTCCCATGCCCTTGGTTGCATCACTGCAGTTGCTGCTGTGGCTGCCTGGGAAGGCATTCCTGCTCACCCAGCCGCCAGAACTGATTGTTGTTTTGCAAGGTTACATTACTCCTGGGCTCTGCGCTGACCCAAATCACTGCTCACCTGCAAGGGCACTGACTGGTGCTGGGGCAGAAGGGAAAGGGCCAGGAGGAGGGCGAGCACAGGTGTCCTTTCTCACCAGCAGTTTAAGCAGCTCGTGAAACCACATCCTTGCATATAGGCATGGAGCTGGCTTGGCTGTCTGTACAGCTGTTTTGGTAAGGTTTTTTGTGGCCACAGCTCCATTAGAAGTTCAAGGGCAGCTGAAGCAGCTCCTCTTCTTCACTCCAGCACCCATCACTCCTCCTCCTGAGCCCACTTGCAGATAATACTTTTTTTTTTTCTTGCTGTGTCACAGCTGAGCCTGCTTTTGACCAGAGCTGTAAAGCAAAACTTAAGCCTTCTGAATTGCTCCACTCAGGATAGCTTGGTGATGGAGCCAGGAACATCTCTGATGCAACAGAATTTACTGACAAGGCAAGTGTGGTTTGTCCTCACCTCTTAAATAAGAAGGGACTTAACCCAGACGCCAGCTTCATCAGCAGAAATGCAGCCAGCCTCTCCCGAAACCTCTACATAAAAACTTTTATGTGGGTCAAGGTCATCACAGAGACACAGCCACCCCTGGGGTGGGAGCGAGACCCCATAACAGAGGGGCGGTGAAGTGAGAGGGGGGCTGTGGGAACAGAGCCCTTAGTCTAAGGGCTGAGAGGAATATCAGAGAGGGATTTGACTTTTTTCCCATTATGTTAAATGAAAGCCTGACAAGCAACAGCATCAGCAGTTGTTACGCAAGTTGTAACAAGGTAATGGTGAGGGTTTTGGTGTTTAAATAAAAAAGCATTTGTTGCGACACACCTTCTTTCTTATTAAGTTTTTAAAAAACATTGGTTTAGATGGATGAAATGAGAGGGAAAAAGTCGTTCTAAGAACCAAGTTTGCTTGGGGAAGCAGAACAAAGTCCTCCAGGAAAAACAAACCTGGGGTAGCAGGAGAGGTGTGCCAAAGGAGTACAGAAACATGAAGCCACATCTGCGGGAGCAGAGCAGCTGAGCTAGCTGAATGCAAAAAGGACAAATTAAGGGAACAGTTTCCTGGGTTTTCTAGCTGGAGCCATTTCATCCTGCTGCACCCTGGCACAGGATGGGTACTTCCACTTGTGCTGCCAGAAAAATAAAATGAGAGGTTGGGTGCTGGTGAAAGCCCAGCTGTGACATGAGAAGCTGTCTGTTAGTGCTGTGAGCATTGAAAGAGACAAAGGAAAACCCCACTTCATGCAGCAGCCTTGCTGAGGGACAGAAACTCCTTGTGAAGTCTCGGCGTGCAAAGCAAGTCCTGCTAACTGCCAGCTCCGTGTGTAGTGTTTGCTACAGAGTGCTGCTTCCTGAGCATATGGCATTGCTCACTGTTGTTGAGCTTTGAGACCGTGTTTTAATTTCTCCAAACTGCTGCTTTGTACATAATTTGTTCTTTTCAGCGACTGACTTCCCTCCTCAGCATTTCCAGGAGTTTTGAAAGAGACGCGGGAGCTGCTTACTCGTGCAATCACCAGGTGACAACTTTCACTTGCCCTTCCACCTCTTTCAACATCTGGATGGTTGTGTCCCAATGTCTGGCTTCGAAACAGCTGCTGTTGGACTTGATTGCGTAACAGATTTTTAATGTGGGGAACCATGCACTGCACTGATTTCTCAGGTATGTTTTTTAAAAAGAAAGGTACAGGAGTTGAACTCCCTTCACTTCTGCACGACATCTGTGTGAGTTTTTGAAGGACAAATCTCAACCCCGACAGATGTTTGGCCAGAGGCACTCAGGGGCGAGGTCAGCTGGGGCTCATACCTGCGTGGAAGTCATGCGAAGGTGAACTGCAAACCTAAGCCTTCAAACTGAGGGGTTTGCTACTGAAGGCAGATCTGTGTGTTCATTTCCTTGTGATTTTGCTTCTTAGGCTGCCGAACGTAAAACTGAGGGGTTGTTCCCATTTTCCCCCGAGGTGTGCACAGACCTGCTGCCGGCTGGGAGCCTCACTGGGCCATGCCTCCTGTCCCAGCTGCTTCTCAGAGCAACTCCAAGTCACAGACGCCTGTATATTGGCTACATTTAATTTCTGCCAGTTATCCGTAAGGACATCAAAAGCCCAAGCCAGTACACAAGGAGGAGGAAATACCAGTATTCCTGCAACTGAAGGCCCTTCTCTGCCTTTGGTAGGAGGCTGTTCAATGCCCTAATTACACACTGCTTACCCCAGCAGCATTTATATTCTTTTCTTAATTTAAAAAAAAAAGGTGGGGAGCACGACATCCCTGCGCACAGCTTCTCCTGCTCCTGCCCTTGCCTTTCTCTCAGCACCAAGCGGACACAAGCAGCGCCTGCCCTGCGGCCCCTGGACTGCTCGGGACCAGCCAGCAGAGGAAGGCAGCCCAGGAGAGCCGGGAGATGCCGCAGAAGCGAGGTACCTTCATGTCTCAACGTCTCCCCCTGCAGTGACAGAAGGAAACAGGCAAGCGCTGGAAAGCCTCAGGTTCGCTTTCCATCACGGCCCTGACTTGTGGGGAGACGGCCGGGTCACCTCTTCCTTCTGTTCCTCAGGGTGCGAGGTGGCGCCAGCTGCTTCACCCCGACAGTTCTGCAGGAGAGCAGAGAAGCCCCGAGCCGCCCCTTCCCCTCCGCTGAGCTGCTGGAAGCTGGCTGCTGGGTGCCCACTGAGCTGCTGGACGCCCACCACCAGCCTCCAGCTTCACCAGGGAGTTTTAAAGTTTCGGGACACCCTTGGACCATACCTCACTATCACCCGGCTTTGTCCTGACACCCAGGGATTACAGCAGCTTGAGAAATCAACACTCCATACAAGCCCCAGTTACTTGCTAAAAATCATCTTACCAAGGACTAAGCAGCAAGATTTACCCAGTTCAGGCCAAAATAAAGCCCAAGATTATATCTATTGATTAGATTTGGATAACTAAGGGAAAGAGGAAAGAGTATTCACCTGCCCAAAACTTATGAAGCCAAACCTGGACTTTGTCCTCTTGGTCAGGAGTATGTATTTTCATAAATATATTTTCACTATGAAGTAGTTTTGCACATTACTTAGACATCCTCTGCCTGACAATATTGGATTTTTTCTGGCCAGGTCTCTGCAGACATTCAAGTCTTCTGACACTGGTCTCCAAAGCAGGATGTGCAAGACAAACCATGTAGGTATAAAAAGAAGGTATTTTTTGCATTATTAGAGGTAACATTAAAAAAAAAAAGATGAAAAACTTATTTGTGTAGTTTTATAACGCACATAATACATTAGTAAAGTAGTAGATGTGTGTAACTTAGATGGGGGGAAGGATAAATGTTCAAAAAAATTGTTAACAATGGAGTGTGCCATCAAGGAAGTTTGGATCCATTGTGCTATAAAAAGCGACATTCCAAGACAGCTTTGTATTTTCCATTTTTGAAGACAAAACCAGGTATTTCCAGAATTCAGGGCTGCTGTGCAAGTGTGCCAATCCAAATCTGCCTCAGCAGCTCTGCAGTGTGCTGAGATATCCAGGGGTCACCAAGACCACTTCTTGAATTCATCATTCAAGGCCTGTCCTCTTCTTGGAAGAAGATGGAGCAGCCCCAGGAAGCCACCATCATTCTGCTCTCTATCCTGCAGCCTTACACCGCTCACCTTTGACCTTCCCCAGACAACGTACCTACAGCAGCAGCAAGAGGAACACCAAGTCTGCCCGCTTACAGCCACATCCTCCATGATCACCCTCCAAAATTCAGGTACCAGTGGTTTAAGGAATCCTGCTGTAAAAGGCCACCTGTTTCTCTAAAACAAGCCCCAAAGTTACCAGATAAAGGCCGTGACCTTCCTGTCACCGATTTCAACTTCTGCTTAAAAGCAAACTTCTGAATTTCTCTGCAGAAACACACATTAAAAAAAAAACACTCTCAAATTCAAAAGATTAATAACATCAATCTTTAATCCATACAAGACAGAACTACAGAACACCTGCAATCTTCTTGGTCGCATTTTATGGAGATCTTGAAACTCTGGACACACCAACTTACTTTGCAAACTAACAGTCAGGGAAAGAGTGATGGCACCTCTAAAAGAATAAGCGTTACTTCTAAGCAAACTAAAAGTTAAGGTTTAGAATTTAACTTTTACTCCTGACGCTTAGCTTTGCCTTCAAGTGTTCTTGCTTAGCAACAAAAGCAATAAAAAAAAAAGGCCTGCTTTAGAACAGCAAGTAAGAATAAGCACAAAAGGAAATCATACAAAGAAGCAACAGCTTAGTATGGTCTCATGCGGCTTGACGGAGGTGGTGCGCGGTTGGGAGGGGTAATTGCTATGTCCAAGTAGTCTCCGATCTGGAATTTCTGAGACTGCAACGTCATGGAATCATCTGTGCCCTTCCTGCCCGACATGGTGCTGCCGATCTCCTTCACCCTGCACGCAGGAGATAAAAGGCAGGTTAGTCAGAGCCCAATCTCTCCGGATGTACAATACATGGCAAAAACAGGGACTGCTTTGGGTCGTTACAGCCTTCCCTGGCCACCCTCTATACTATATTTAGCTTTTAGCTACATTCACAGGGTTTTTTCCCCTCCAGTACTAGGTGGAGGATCCGTACTACCCCACGGACTGTAGGGCCGTGCCTATCCACTGGTTACCAGCAAACGCTGGCTCATACAGTTCTGGAAGGCAGACACCTGTAACGAGATCACTCCTAAAACTCAAACAGTCTCAGATACATGACCTACCACTCCTCGTACCATAGAATCATGGAATATCCCAAGCTGGAAGGGACCCACGAGGATCACTGAGTCCAACTCCAGGGTCCCCAAAGGGCCACCCAAAAATCAGACCCCATGTCTGAGAGTGTTGTCCAAATGCTTCCTGAACTCCATCAGGCTCAGTGCTGTGACCACTGCCCTGGGGAGCCTGTCCCAGTGCTCTGTATCACCAGAAACAAGGCCTCATCTCACACAGTACGTCCATATTCTGGTTGGTTGCCAATCAAAGTCTTTGAGCAAATACACTCATTGTTTTGGGAACACAAACTACAACAGCCGCCAACCAAAATGTAGAGTTTGTAGTGGTGACCATGTAGTCTGTTATCAAGAACTTTAGAAATTTGTTTTGTGGGCACTGGACTTTGTTAATAAAAAATAATTAACTGCTCTGGTGCTTCCAGTCTTCTATTAGTCTGGAGAAGAAACGCCACTTACCTATACCCGGGCCGCTTGAGATCTGTAAAAACAATTGCAAAATTGAAGTGCGTGCCCTTCTTCCGTGCCTCTGGGTAGACCTCTTTCACTAAACTCGTCAGCTCCTTCAGGGTTGCATCCATCCTAGGTTAAACAAACAAACCAAAGTGGTTAATGTTCTCAAAGCAACAACAATGGAAACAGCTTTCCAAAACCCACTTAAGATGGGACCAATATATTGTAATTATTTAAACAAACATCTCCTTGCCTTCGCATGCCTTCCGCTGGTATCTGAAGAAGAAGAAGGTTTTACATACTTGAGCTACACAGGGAGCCACCTACTCCACAACGACATGGCATTCCCAACAACATATTTTCATCTGGCAATCAAGCAACAAGAAGTCGCTCTGGTCAGTGACAGCACCCCGCAGAATTCACCACCTACGGGGCACTGGAAGCAGCACGCTCTTGTGCATTAAGAATGTGGACAAAGGTTTGACAGATGTGGGTCCAGAAGGAGTTTATCTTTTAATTTACGGTGACATGGGACAAAGTCTCTTTACCTCTCTTTGCTTCAGCATCTGCTTCTCCAGGTCTCTCAGAAAAGTTACAATTTAAACAGTAATTTTATTTTAACGCATTAATGCACTTCCACAATGAACAGCGAGTCTTCACATCTAAGTTGGTATTTATATTAAAAACAAGGGAGGTTCAGGGATAGAAAACAAACAATCATGAACAGAGTTCTCCATTCCCGCCCTAACAGAAAGAACCCTTCCTTTTCCCCACCCTTCAACGAGAACAAAAGTTAGAATCCCAAGAACAAAAGGACCCAATCATCACAACCAAAGCAGCACTAATTACATTCACTCGAAGCTTTAAGCAACCAAAGAGCAGTCTGTTGACAGACAATGCCCATTCTGATTTCTGCAGATGACAAACAGCTCAGACATCATCAATAGCCTGGGCTGAGTCCATAAACCCCATTAAGCAGTAAGTCAGAAGTGTTTGCTTTGTTAGCCACAAAAAAATGGATTTATTCAACTGTACAATGACAAACAAGTTAGAACTCTAGCAGAAACCTTTAAGGAAAAACAAGGTTTAAAAAGTAGCATAATTCACTTTCAGAGCGATTCTAATAATTCACTTTCAAAACAGCTCTTTGAAGTGCTATAAGCAAATACTGAAGTGTTACCAACAAAGACTAAAGGGGTGTTCTGAAGTGTGACTGAAAGCAATAAAAACTGGCTGGTAAAGCAGTGCTACCTGGCCATATGAAAAGAAATGTGCTGCTTTACTCTCAAGAGGCTCCGAATTAAAGCGACAGAGTTCATGGAGGAGCTCTAGACTTCTGTAACAACTGATGCTAGTGGAACGTAGGGCTGTTGGGGTGAAATTAATTAAAAAAGAAGAGAACGCCGAAAAAATGCCAACAGACCAGCCTGAGCCGAGACGCGGCCGCCACTCAGCCCCCCCCCCCCCCCCCTCCCCACCCCCCCGGGTCGGGGAGGGGACGCGGGGCCCCTGAGCACTCACCAGGTGTAGATCTGCAGCTCGCTGGAGGGCACGTTGCCGCGGGAGAACTCGTCCATGCGGTGGTGCCGCCCGTTGTTGGTGGTGAAGACGCGGAGCAGCAGCGGGCACGTCTGAGGGGGGAGAAGGAGGCGGCGGTCAGGCCCCAACGCCAACAACACCACCCCCAGAAAGGCCCCGCACCGCCCCGCCGGGACCCCGCACCGCCACCCCGGGACCCCGCGGAGTGAGGGGGCAGCGGCACGGAGCCGCCCCGGCACCTTCTCGCGGTCGATCGGCTTCTCCGGCTCCTTCTTGATCTCCTCCTGCGTGACGCGGGACTCCACCGCCATCTTGTCGCTGCTCGGCGCCCGGCCGCGGCTCTCGCGAGAGGACGGGGGGGAGGCGGGAATGGCGGGGGGGGGACTGAGGGAAGGGAAGGGAAGGGAAGGGAAGGGAAGGGAAGGGAAGGGAGGGGAGGGGAAGGGAAGGGAGGGGAGGGGAGAGGAGATCGGATCAGATAAAGTCCCTCATCTGAACAGAATATCACACTTTTCTCATGAGGTTCAACACGGCTAGGTGCCAGGTCCTGCGCTTCAGTCACAACAACCCCATGCAGCACTACAGGCTTGGCAGACAGTACCTCGAAAGTTGTGCAGAGGAAAAGGATCTGGGAGTGTTGGTCAATACTTGCCTGACCATGACCCAGCAGTGTGCCCAGGTGGCCAAGAAGGCCAACAGCATCCTGGTTTGTGTCAGGAATAGTGTAGCCAGCAGGGCCAGGGAGGTGATCGTCCCCCTGTACTCTGCTCTGGTGAGGCCGCACCTCGAGTGCTGTGTTCAGTTTGGGGCCCCTCACTACAAGAAGGACATCGAGGCCCTGGAGAGTGTCCAGAGAAGGGCTACGAAGCTGGTGAAGGGCCTGGAACACAAGTCCTGTGAGGAGCGGCTGAGGGAGCTGGGGTTGTTTAGTCTGTGGAAGAGGAGGCTCAGGGGAGACCTCATTGCTCTCTGCAACTGCCTGAAAGGAAGGTGTGGGGAGCTGGGGGTCAGCCTCTTCTCACAGATAACTAGTGATAGGACTAGAGGGAATGGCCTCAAGTTGTGCCAGGGGAGGTTCAGGTTGGAAATGAGGAGACATTTCTTTTCAGAAAGAGCAGTCAGGCGCTGGGACGGGTTGCCCAGGGAGGTGGTGGAGTCACCATCCGTGGGGGTGTTCAAGGAAAGGTTGGACGTGGTGCTCAGGGACATGGTCTAGTGGGTGACGGTGGTGGTCGGGGGATGGTTGGACCAGATGATCTTGGAGGTCTCTTCCAACCTTAATGATTCTGTGATTCTGCGGGTTTGGCTGGGGCTGAGGTGGGCTGCTGCAGGCTTCCCTCCCTGTGCTGCTGGGTGTTGTCACAGACCCGAAATCATTGCCTGTGTTTTCTCCTGCTTAGAAAAGCTTTTAATAAAGCAATGCTGATGCCTCTTGGAAAAAGGCAATTCCTTCTGCATAGAGAAAGACTTAAACATAAGTAGATAAATAACATAATCCACCACTGTAGCTACTAGTAGGTTTAAATAAATTAGAAAGGGGTAAATTATGTTTTGAGTTTAGCCTCCCTTAATATCATGTGTTGGAAGGACCAGACCCGTAGGCTTTCCATTTATGGTCTTCTGTTTCCAAGAATAGAATCTTGTATTAGATTAAATTCGAGTCTGCTGATTTGTGTTACACTACAAGGAGATGAGAGAGGTGTGTTTCTGATCTGATAACTTTTTTTAAGAAAGAAAAAAAATGATCTGGATGAGGGCGTCCAGTGCACCCTCAGTAAGTTTGCAGATGACACCAAGCTAAGTGCGTGTGTTGATCTGCTCGAGGGAAGGAAGGCTCTGCAGGAGGATCTGGATAGGCTGGAGCGATGGGCTGAGGTCAACTGTATGAAGTTCAACAAGGCCAAGTGCCGGCTCCTGCACCTGGGGCGCAACAACCCCAAGCAGAGCTACAGGCTGGGAGATGAGTGGCTGGAAAGCTGCCTGGCCGAGAAGGACCTGGGAGTATTGGTTGATAGTCGGCTGAATATGAGCCAGCAGTGTGCTCAGGTGGCCAAGAAGGCCAACGGCATCCTGGCCTGTATAAGAAGCAGTGTGGCCAGCAGGTCTAGGGAAGTGATTGTGCCCCTGTACTCAGCTCTGGTGAGGCCGCACCTCGAGTACTGTGTTCAGTTTTGGGCCCCTCGCTACAGGAAGGACATGGACGTGCTCGAGCGAGTCCAGAGAAGGGCGACCAAGCTGGTGAGGGGTCTGGAGAACAAGTCTTATGAGGAGCGGCTGAGGGAGCTGGGGTTGTTTAGCCTGGAGAAGAGGAGGCTCAGGGGTGACCTTATCGCTCTCTACAGTTACCTTAAAGGAGGCTGTAGAGAGGTGGGGGTTGGTCTGTTCTCCCACGTGCCTGGTGACAGGACGAGGGGGAATGGGCTAAAGTTGCGACAGGGGAGTTTTAGGTTGGATGTTAGGAAGTACTTCTTTACCGAAAGGGTTATTAAGCATTGGAACGGGCTGCCCAGGGAGGTGGTGGAGTCACCATCCCTGGAGGTCTTTAAAAGACGTTTAGATGTAGAGCTTAGCGATATGGTTTAGTGGAGTACTTAGTGTTAGGTCGGAGGTTGGACTCGATGATCTTGAGGTCTCTTCCAACCTAGAAATCTGTGATACTGTGATACTGTAAAAAGAGAGTTGTCATTTTTATCAGAATGAGGGGGCATTCATTTGTTTTCAGAGAACTTATGCTTACATCATTTCCTCAAATGCTGTGAATTTATTTCTTATTTCAAAAGTAAAACAACATTACATTTGTCTGTAAAGTGATGGGAGCATGTATGTGTTTGTAGGTGTGAAACAAGTATCAGAGGCCCAGAAGTGATGAGGTCAGACAGGAACTCCGGAGGAGACCACAGGCTCCAAACCCCTGCTCAGTGCAGGGTCAGCAAGGACAGGTTGTTCCTGGCCACGTCCCGTTGGGTATGAATATCTCCAAGCACGGAGACTCCACAGTCTCTCTGGGCAGCCTATGCCAGTGATTCAACACCCTCCCAGTATAAATATTTAATTTAAAAAAAAAAGTTAATATAGTGTTACAAATGTTGAAATATCTGTGCTGTAAGGGTGGTGTTGCAGTTTGATTTCACATTTCCAAATGCTGTAGATACTTGCTTTCAATGTATTATTTATTAAAAAAATATATAGGGTAGAAAAATATATATATTATATAAATTCAAAATATAAATAATATATAAATTATATAAATAATATAAAAATATAAATATAAAAATATATAAAATATAATATATAAAAATATTAAAATATAAATAATATATAAATATATAAATAATATATAAATTCATAATATAAATTCACCCATTCACAGCCTTCTGTTTCCCTTGTAAAGAAGAAAAAGGGTTGCAAGTCCAAACTTAAAAAAAAAAAAAGTCTTGCAGTTCACCTTTAATATAACAAACAGCAATTTGTTTAAAACGTTGATTTATGGCACACCTAATACAAGATAAGAGAACCAACAACCTGAGGAGTTCACCCTCAGCTCTTATTAACTTTCTTTTGTGGTAGCCTGGATAGTATTGTACAGTTTTTAACCTATATTAAGTTATAGCATCTCATCATTTTATTATCAAAGGGAATGACTCAGCCTTGCCACCATTTACAGGATTTGATTTCCCAGGCAACAATACAGTTTATTACACTGCTAGAATTAATTATATCTGCCCTGTTAATATATGCTTTGGGCTCAATATGTGCACCACCATTTTCAAAACAAAGGAATTTATGTCTAGGATCAGGTATCATAAAAGAACAGCTGTAACAAATAAAGCACAGTTCTATATAGATCTAAGTAGTTCCTTCTGTTAAACGTTTTGAATGCTTTATTTATGTGAAAAATGACCTAGTGTGCTTGAGTCTTAAGTAAATTCAAGTATGACTTAATTTATTATTTGTGAGCTGTGCTAACAATTGCAATTTATTTTCAGTCTAAAATTTCAGATTCTTAAGCATTTGGAAGAGAAAGTTGGAAATTATTTGGAAATGAGAATGCAGTTATGCACTCTGTAAGCTGGCGTGCAGGACGCAGGTTTTACTGGAGACAGCGCTGTCTGGTGAAACCAAGCACAGCACTGCAAGCTGCATTCCCACCACTTTAGGCTGAGGTCCCACGTGTACCTGAGTTAGTCTTGCAGCTTGCTGTCCCCAAAAGTGGGGGGTTAGCTCCCTGTTGCCTGCCCTTACTCTCAGCCATGTGATTTCTTTTTTCCTCCCTTCTACTGGATGCTTCCAAGAACAAGATGAATTCCCTAATTTAGGAGGAAACTATCCAGTTGGGGGCTGCTTTTCTGTCAATTTATTGCATCTGACATGTTTCTAAGCAGATTCCATGATTGCTAGACCTGGTGCAAGGTGAGGGGTGGAAGTGTGAGCCCAGGAGTGACTGGGAGAAGGAGAAGAACAGGAATGGAATAGGTCTGTCGCGTTAGCGGCAGTGAGATGGTCAATTGCTTCACCTGCTCATTACGTTTTCCTAGATTTTGGGTAGTGAGGGGTCCCCTCTGCTTGTCATGGATGCTGTGTTTATGCAAACTTCCCCTGGTATACACTAAAAGAAAATGAAAGCTTTACACTGAGATAAAGCAAGACTCCTTATTACAGGCAAGTCTCTAGCCTTTGTTGTAAAGGAGATAACCAAAATATGAATCAAAGATTTTCAAGTATGAACGTTTAGAGATCTGAAACAAGTGGTTTCAGAAGTGTGAATTTCCTCTTGTAGAATTGTTAACACACTTAATTTCCATTTAAGTGGTTATTCAAATAGTGAATTTTTAATTGTTTACTGGAACATGAAAGGTATGAATGAGAGTACGTGTTGGTGCCATTAGGATATGGGACTAGGAAAAACTGCTGCAGCTATTTAGAGAAGAGTATTGTAGGTCAAGTAACCTGCTGGCCAATTAATCAATTACTGTAAGTGATCGAAAGGGGAAAAAAAATTGCAAGTTGATGTTGTGTAACTTAAAACTTTCTAGGCAGAACAGAGAAGATGACAGTAAATGAAAAGTGCCCTCGGGAGAAATACAGCAAGCAGTGGCACAAGTGAGCCTGGAAAATCCACCAAAAAGGTAAACCTTGCAAAAACTACAAAACTGTAACAGATGACTAGAACAAGGGATTCTGAATATTTCAGGCCTGTGGGTATATTGTGTTTCAGTTCAAAGGAGCTGCACTAACCTCACCCTTTGCAGCATGCGATGTTCACGTTCCCATGGCTCCTAGGACTTCAGGCATATGGACAGGATTTGTGAGTTCTTGCTAACTATGACTACATACTGCTCCTTAATTTTGAATGGTTGCATATGTGTCTAGAAAAGTTTCTTCGGTAGAGGTCTTGGTCTTTCTCTTGATTGTGGGAAGTTCAACTAGCCTGTTTTGGCAAGAGCATAATCATCTTTTGAACATCTTTACAGTCAATCTGGAGAGCAAAAACTCAAATTTGATGGAGTTTTTACTGCAGACAGGCTTTTAACTGCAAGTAGAAGAACACCGTTGCATTTTCTCTGCAAATACGATTGCTGGTATTTCGTACATTTTGTGTCCTGGTAACATCAGAGATACATTTTATATTCAGAATGTTCTGTGTGCATTAGTTTTCATTACAGCGTTTTAATTTCCCGTGTTTTGTACAAAAGTCAGTGTGGATTTCAAACAGCCTGTAGTGCTGCTAGAAAATAACACTGTTTTCATTAAAGCCTCAGTTGAATAAGATGTTCTCGCTCACTGTCCTGTTTTGTATTGAGGTGAGTTGGGATCATAAAATGCTCCATAATCGTTGGGCTTTTGTGGTCCTGTTCAACTTGAGTGTACAGTCAGGAGGGGAATGAGTCAGTGTGGTCTCACAAGAGCCCTGTGCGGATGATACTGCAGCCAAGCAGCTGGGCACTAGAGTGCATTCAGGTCACAGACGAGGTGTAGCCATTTCACATCCCAAAGGAAAGGAAAGCCAAGGAAGTTGAGAGAGTTTGAAGCTATGGTGCAATCTGCGTTGGCCAAGAGCACATCGATGCCATTGGCCAGATAGCTTAGGAGTGCTCCTGGATCCTCAGCCCACGCTAACCTCTTACATGCCAGCATTTGTCAGTAATGCTGGTGTAATTTGGGTGGGAGTCTTTATTCAACCTTTGAAAATGGCAACCTGGCCTCAGAATTTCACATTACCTGAGATTTTCACATTAGCTGAGAATGAGATGTTCAAAAAAGGGGGTTGTTATGTGCATTACAGTGTGCTCAGGTGTGAGTGCTGGTAGTACTGACAACTTTCAAAATTACAAGAAGTGCCTTTCAATTTCAGTGATAATTTCCTGCTGATTAAAAATCAAGTTAAAGATCCTTTTGTGCTTGTTCTCTTGTGGTCTGGATGCATCATATCTGAAAAGTCAGGCAAAGCTTTGTGATGAAAGTCAAGCTTAATTATTTCACCCTGTCAGTGAAATGCAACTTTCTGTAGAATTAGGGCAAAGTTACTCCAGAGAAAACTTCCTTGAGGAACAGCTGCAGGCAGTATGTGCTTCCTAAGGCGCTAAGAGCAGTCATCCAATGTTAGCATGTGGCCACGAGTAGCTTTGGAGTCTTTTATTAAAAAAAAAAAAAAAAGAGTGCTATGCAGCAGAAAATCCTCTCCAACCCATGGATATCTGTGGTGGGGGTTAGTTGTACCAATAAACGTGTTGCTAGGAAGTGTTTAACTACTGTCCTAAGTGCAGTGTGAGAAGGTACGTGGAAAAGAGATGATCACCAATGTCGTTTTGGACTGTTAATCAGACGCTGCTTTTAAACACTGGGTTAGAAACAATCTGCAGGATCAGTTATTTGTAGCGTAAATCAGCTTGTTTTATTATTAAGTGGGAGTGTGAGGTAAAAGATCAGCAGGAATGGCCTGCCAGTTTGAGAGACATAAAAGGACTCTGTCGCTGTATACATAAGCATGCAGAGACCCCGAGGCAGTACGCTAATTTAGAAGCACCAAGACTTGACTGCCTGGGAGGAATCTATATTTGTCTATAGATGACATATATGCTTTTTTCTTTCTCTGTAAAGTCAACAGAAGGACCACAAGTCGATAAAATGTCTCTGCAGTTGGTTTTCTGTTACACATAATTGCAAAGTTGTTTTTTAACTGCTATGCCACACCAGCCCTGATCAAGCTGCACGGCCTTGGGCATGTTCCAGGAAGGTAGGTGTTGTGTGGAAGGCAGAGCCACTCGTGTGCCTTGTAAACAAGCTGCTTCATACTTGCTAGTGTGAGACCCTGCTCGTAGCTGTTTGTGGTGCTGCCAAGCGTTATATTTCTGCCATTCGGGTGGAACTATTCCAGATCAGGTGTTTCCTGAAAGAGCATCCTCAGGATGCTTTTTATTCGGATTCAGAAAAAAATACTTCCAAGAATAATATTAGGCAGATTAGAGTTATCGCTCCCATTTCTGTTATTTTTTGTTCATTTCAATACCTACAGCTGTTTGAACACCTGCAACATCTACGTACTTTTGAGAAAGAAACACATTTTGGCAGAGGTGTTTACTCCTGTGTCAGAAATGTTCCCATGAAGCAAATACATTAGACTGAACAATAATCTCTTTTTAAAAGCCGATTTATCCGTAGTCAGCAGAGACATGCTAACATTGGGCAGCTAATTGTACCCGATCCATCTCGGTGTGCGTGAGGGATCCAGAAAGATGCTCAGCGTGCTCCTGTGCTCTGTGACAGGCCTGGGCACAGCACCTGGGAGCACTGGGGCTCTGTTTGTTAGCTCGAGGCGCCAATCCCAGCAGCAGGCACCAGGAAGGGACACAGGATGTGATCCTGCCCACCGTCCTGAGCAGTGGAAGGAGAGGGCCGGAGAGCAGTTCCACAGCACTTTGGTGCAAAAGTGCTTGCTCTCTGAATCCACAACAGAGCTATGTATTACGCAAGAGAGGTCCAGCAAAAATAGTAATGACCACTTGAATTTCACCTGAAAGGGAACAGAGCAAAGTAGAGCTTGTAATTGTCAACAGAGGAAGACAGAATTCGGTTTCAAGTAATGAAAAAGTAAGTCCTGTTCTGTCACGTAGTTATTTTCTTCTCTATACAACTCTACATCAAGGTGTGATGGTGAGACATACTAAACATTCTATTGATTTTTCCTGGTGGGGTCGTAGACTCAGTCACAAAATATAAAATTAAGGGAGAAAAGTTGCCAGAATCTAAACCTGGTTTTCATTAAAATGTGTTGTCATTTCACTATAAAATACATCTGCTACAATGTTCCAGAAATTTTAGGCACACAATAGAGTAATAAACCAATTTTATGACTTGGGTAATACTCTACCATAGACTCTTGTTTTCCCCCCCCTACTGTTTGTATTAAATTACCTCAGTACCGAAACGTTCGTACACTGTAAGAAATAAATGGGTTGTCATTGCAATAAGTGGAAATTTTTTTAATGGTGTATGAGATGTGTTTTATAGAGAGGACAGCCAACATCAGAAGCGTGTCGGGCTGTAAGTCTCCACAGGCAGTTAGCCTGGCAGTGTGGGCCCCTTCCTGTGCCCCTTCGTAGTGGCGTGTCCCAGTTCTTCACTGGGTCAGCTCCACTACTGGGGGCAGCAGTGGGAAACCCAGCGTGGAGGTTTCTGTCATCGCTGGTGCTTTTCCCAGTTGCAGGCATTGCTGCTACCCCTTGAGCTAAACCAGTCTGAACTGGGAACGCCGATGCTGTCTGACCAGCAGCCCTTGGGCCGGCTGCTCTGAGGGCAACAGCACTACTCTCAGGCAGCCCTTTGACAAAGCCAGCGTGTCCCCTCACAGCACCACCATCTGGTACAGATGGCCTTACCATTGTCTTCCATGTTTCCTCTGCAGGCAAAGCCCTTCCCCAGCTGTTTCCTAGACCAATGTGGTCCCATCCTTGAACAAGACACGAAGAAGTGAGAGAAGGAGGTGAGCACCTACATCGGATAAACACAGTCCTGCTCGTATGTTGGTGGGAACGTTTCTGTGAATAAGCATTAACAGGCTAGGTTGATGGTTATTCCAGCACCTTCCCCCTAAATATCTGTACTTTTCCCTTCCCATATAGAAGAATGTTAAGAGTCAAGCTTTTTCTTCTAAAGTAAAAAATTCCGAGAGATCTGAGTATCTAAGCGCATACATTTTATTTACGGCTCCCTGGGTATGCTGCTCTTCAGCTTGCCATACATCTCTGTAAGTTTCCAGCCTGTGGTGTGCACAATTCCTACTGAAAATAGTGGAAGCATAAAGATGAATCCCACACACCCAGACGAGATATTCCCTTCTCTTTTCTGGCCCAGGATGACAGGTCTTAACACTGAGAAGCTCCCCGTGTCTGTGGCATGTCACGCTGATTCTTTAATGACAACTTAGCTGTTGATACATGAACCCTGTCTCGTCAGACTACAGCCACAACAGCAGTCATATTTTATTCAGCTTTGTTCTGGGGCTCCCAGAACCGCGCAGAAAGTTTATGAGAGCAGTGCCATAGCCTTCATAGCAGAGGGTGATGTCGTGTAATCCGTTACATGTGTCCTGCTTCCAAAAACATCACAATAAAGAGCTGAGCGAAACTTTTCTCCAAAATAAGTAGTTCCATGTGGCAAGCCTTGTCGAGCATAAAGTAAAGCTTCAGCACCCTGAGACAGCCCATCTGCATCTCAGGAATACCTTTTGTGGCTCAACATGCAGGGCAAAAAACACAACTCTGTAACTTTCCTTTTTTTTTTTTTTATTTTTGCCACTCAAGACCAGAACGTTCTGGCTGCTATAAATTACTTGCAACGTTTTGAATAGTGCAATATAAACCCAAATTCCTTTCTGAATGCAGTGTTTTATGTATTGCAATATCAATTAACTCGATTTTTTTTTTCCTTGAAGAAAGGAAATATCCATCACTGGGAATTTACAGTATGTGAAGTTTGAGCCCAGAATGAATTCTGACAGCTTGGTTACCATAAGCCCCTCAGAGACACGGCGCTTAGTGGAAACACTGACATAATCTTAACGATAGTGGCGGGAATGGTGCCAGTAAAACAGAACGTCCCGGAGGCACGATGGAAGGCAGAATCACTTTGGCTCCCCAGATCACAATTTCTTTGAAAGAAAACCTGATGGAAAATTTGTGCACGCCTGTTCCTTTGACTAGGAAAGAATATTCTCTTTATGTACTGGTGCCTATTGTTATTAGCTGTGTTATATTACATTTGGCACATGGCAAAAGATGCTGGGGAAATTCTCTCCCACAGGAAGTCAAAGGTGCACACTGCTGCCAGGGTGCCAGCAGGAAGAAGCCGCTGCTTTTGCGTTTCTTGCTGTTCCCTGCCTCACCGCTGCTGTTACGGTCTCGGTCCGCTCTCTCGCCTGAGCTGGTCGTGACAAGCTCTCCCCAGACTTATTCGTGTGAAACAGGTTAGCACAGACTTCATATTTAAATTGTTTACAACGATCTTGCTGATCTTGCCTGGAATGGGCGAGGAAGGGGAAGGGTTCGCACGCGCAGCTCCGCTGGCACATCAGTGGGCCAGAGGGAATGGTGATAAAGGGCATCCTCTTGTGGTGGTACGGCTGGAGCCAGAACACGACATCTGCCCATAACCTGTGCTTTCCAGCGGCAGGCTGGACATTGTGACATTTTATGTGGCAGCGTGACAGACCGTGACATTTCAAACCGCTCTGTGCAGGGCTCTTTTTTGTTTTCACAAGCTGTGTATGAAAGCGTAACACTCCAAAAAATAAATAAGCGTCTTGCTGAATTGCTGGGGGGGAATTCTTGCAAATGAAGAAAGTGGAAGGAAAGAAAGCAACTATTTAAAAAGAAGTGAATAGAAGAAAAAGAAAAAAAAAAAGAAGACCTTAGCTTGACACTACTTCACAGTCAGCTTTATACTTTGTTACCCCTGTTACAAAGCTAAGACTACTTCACATCCATTTATATTAAACTTTAGGGCATAGAAGAACAAGAGAAATGGCTCTTCCACACCTCTTAGATTTGATCTGTCAGGGTGAAGCAAGATAAAATATGCTCTGGTGTTTTGTTTGGGCTTGAGGAATGCAAAGGCGTAATAATTGCCAGCTGATACACCAATTTAATGCAGTGTTCAGATTTTTTAAAAGATTGTTATCACTTAATGCTACCTTTAAAAAGGAGGTAGCTGAATGAAACAATAGAAAAAGAGATACCGTATATGGAAGGAGGTGAAACTTTCAAATACAAGAATTGCAAAAATTCTATTACTTGAGGTACAGCTAGATTTACTGACTGTTAGAGATCAATTAAGTAAGCACAATGTTTTAAGTACATAAAAGTGAAATATTAAGAACACAGGGCACAGTTATTGCTAAACTTTTATGTTCAAATTCTGGTGTACAGGCCAGATTTAAAAATGCTGTTAAAGTGCAGCAACTCTGCTGCTGATTGCTTGTTTCAGACTTGGGTCTGTCTTCACCCAGAGCAGTAGGGAGCTGCTGACCAAACACGCCTCAGGCAGTAACAGAAAGGAGATTCAGAAAGGATTTTAGCCAATACTGTAGCTGAAATGATAGTTTGTAGATGTTATTAATTGGTTTCTGATTAGAACCCATGAGGAGTTGTCAAAATGAGAAATCCATGAGTGTTAATCCATCCTGGGCTGCAAATGAAGCAGGGAGATTTGTGTGTTTGTGTTAATATGTCTCGCAATTCTTTGAACTACGGCCAGTGGATGCAAATGATTTAGCATACGAAGACATTCCATATTTTTCACAATTTTCTGTTTACATGGCAGATGAACTCTCCGGTCTGTCATGGAGAAGTTCTTGCTCCGTCTTGCACCAGGAATGCCTTGACTTGGATGAACACTTTTTCATTTCACTTTCTTTGAGCACCTTTCCTTCAGCTGGTGATTCATGGTGGGGTCAGTGATGGAAGGCCACCAAGAAAGGGCTGTGCACCTGCTTCTGGGCGTGCTGAAGTTCATCCACCTGCTCTCCATGGGCTGTGAGTTGTACAGCTCCTTTATCTCTACACACACTGGATGCTGACAGCTGAACTGAGGGAGGTTTTACATTTTCTTCAGGCTGCTTGAACAAGACCTGGTTTCCTGCTGGGATTGCAATGCCGCAGTCCCAGTCATCAGGACCAGGGCTGTGGTTGGCTTTATCGGAGACTTGCTGGCAGAGATAATAGATGGTGAACAGTGCTTGAAGAGCAGCTGGCCCTTGGTAGGTTTGGAAGATGTCAGGTGGCAGTGTTGTTGGTCCTACCTATGTGTCACTGACTGAGCACAGAGATACTGCTGAAATGTGGGAAATTATTCTTTTGTGCATGCTGTTTTCTAGCCCAGCCAAGAGCAAAGACAAAGCCATGACAAACAGCAATGCAACCTCTTATTTAATCATAGAATCATAGAAAGGCTCATGTTGGAAGGGACCTTAAAGATCGTCAAACTCCAACGCCCCTGCCATAGGCAGGGATGCCACCCACTAGATCAGGTTGGCCAAGGCCCCATCCAGCCTGGCCTTGAACACCTCCAGGGATGGGGCATCCACAGCTTCTCTGGGCAGCCCGGTCCTGTGCCTCACTACCCTTACAGTGAAGAATTTCTTCCTAACCTCTAATCTAAATCTCCCCTCTTTTAGTTTAAGACCATTCCCCTTTGTCCTATCATCACCTACCTGAGCAAAAACTCACTCTCCATCTTTTTTATAATGCCCCTTTAGGTATTGGAAGGCCACAATGAGGTCTCCCCGGAGCCTTCTCTTCTCCAGGCTGAACAGCCCCAGCTCTCTCAGCCTTTCTTCACAGGAGAGGTGCTCCAGCCCTCTCGTCATCTCTGTGTCCCTCCTCTGGACCCACTCTAACAGCCCCACATCTTTCTTGTGCTGGGGGCTCACACCTGGACGCAGCACTCCAGGTGGGGCCTCACAAGGGCAGAGCAGAGGGGCACAATCCCCTCCCTCCACCCGCTGCCCACCCCTCTGTCGGTGCAGCCCAGGACGCAGTTGGCCTTCTGGGCTGCAGGCACACACTGCTGGCTCGTGTCGAGCTTTTCGTCCACCAGATCCCCCAGGTCCTTCTCTGCAGGGCTGCTCTCAATGAGCTCTTCTCCCAGTCTGTGCTCCTGTCTGGGATTGCCTTGACCCAGGTGCAGCACCTTGCACTTGGACTTGTTGAACCTCATTAGGTTCACATGGGCACAATTCTCCAGCCAGTCCAGGTCCCTTTGGATGGCATCTCTTCCTTCTATTGTATCAATCGCACCACTCAGCTTGGTGTCATCTGCAAACTTGCTGAGGGTGCACTCAACCCCATCGTCTATGTCATTGATGAAGATATTGAAAAGTACCAGTCCCAGGACAGACCCCTGAGGGACACCACTCGTCACCGGCCTCCACCTGGACATAGAGCCACTGACCACCACTCTCTGGGTGTGGCCATCCAGCCAATTCCTTATCCACCAGATGGTCCACCCTTCAAATCCGTATCTTTCCAATTTAGAGATTAGGATGTCGTGTGGAACTGTGTCAAAAGCCTTACAGAAGTCCAAGTAGATGACATCAGTTGCTGTTCCCTTGTCAACTGATGCAGTCACTCCATTTTAGAAGGCCACCAGGTTGGTCAGGCACGATTTGCCCTTGGTGAAGCCATGCTGGCTGTCTCAGACCACCTCCTTGTCCTGCATGTGCCTTAACATTGCCTCCAAGAGAATTCATTCCATGATCTTCCCAGGCACAGAGGTGAGGCTCACCAGCCTCCAGTTACCTGGGTCCTCCTTTCTACCCTTTTTAAAAATGCCATAGCTTTTAAAGAAAAAAAAAAAAAAAAAAAAAACACTTTCCTGGGTATATAACAAACAACCAAACATATTTAATGCAAAGCCACCTCTGTTTACTGTCAAACAATAGACAACCCCTATGACCTCTTAGGGAGGCATGTGCTGGGCTCTGTGTGACAGACATGAAAGCCTCCTCTTGCTGGGGCACTGGGGCAGAGCAGGGCACAGGAGAGGTCTCCGTGTGCAGGTACTGCAGCTGTGGGATCTCCCCTGGGAGCCTGCAAAGTGGCCCCAAGGCACACACCGGTCCTGCCACACCAGCACAGTCCTGGGGACAAGCTGGGACAGAAAACCGCCCTCGCTGAACAGATCGTTCAGCTCCCGTGCTGTCCTCATTAAAAAAAATAGCACAGTTTTCCCCCCCGAAATTATTTCACATTTCTCTGAAGGCTTCTTAAAATATCTGTGACACAAAGCGTAATTTGTGTCCTGCTGAGAACAAGGTAACAATATGAAGGATGTGAGGCAAGGTACCTTTTCATTGTGCTTACTAGCGCTCGTAATTTACATCTCATCAGCTTCAAGGCCTCTGCTGGTAATATTTCCTTCTTCTAAGAATAGAAGTTGAAAGTATTTTAAGAATTCTAGTTGTCGTGCAATTAATAGCGTAACACTTTGTTCTGAGTAACAAGATTTGCTTGTTTGGAGTACTAACAGTATTTTGCATGTAAAAAAGGGGAATGGGGGATGTTTTATTGCCAGCACTTTTCCTTACAGGAGGATGAATCACTTACATTCTTGGCAACCGAGCTTAAGTTCACAAGAATGCTCAGTTTGATCAACTTCCTTCAAAACACTAAGCCCAAAGTAAAGAGGAAAAAAGAGAGAAAGAAACTTGGATGGGCTTGTATGCAGAAGACATTACAAGATGGACATCCAAGCAGGAAGACAATAAATCTAGTGTACAAATTGTTTTGCCCAAAGCAAGTCACTGACTTGCTGCTAAAGGATGGTCTAGACTAAGTTAAGAGAATAACAGTGGAAGAAAAAAGAAAAAGAGGAAAAGAGCCTGAGAAAAGAAAGAAAACCCTCCCGATCTGGCAGACATGGCGGATGTTGTGTCAAACGTTAGTTTATTTGCTAACAAAACAATGTGATTTTTCAAGAAAATTTGCCACCCATCCCTTCAGTGGAAGGCTGTGCTGAGAAATTAAATAGGTGAATATGGTTAATTTAGGTGTGAAGAAACTGCTGCTTTCGGGCTGTGGTTTCACACGGTGAGGCTGAGGCTGATGCGGGACTTTGTGGCAGCAGTGCAGGGTTACCCAAGCTGTCCCCTGACAGCTCACCCCACTGGGTGTGCTGCCCGCAGAGCTGCCTGGGGCTGGTCGGGGCACCCTGCTGAGGGGGTGATGGCGCTGGAGATGCTCCTTTCTGCTTCTGCTCTAGTGGACTGGTTTTCAGCTGGATGGGTTCGACGAACAGCCACCCATGTCACTGCGTGATATACCCAAGTGGCAGTGGAGGGGATGGCAGGGAGGAGGGGATGAAGGGTTGGGGGGAATAACCAGAGCTGGCTGAGTGACCCTGCTGCTGCTTCTGGGGCAGCCTGCATGCCGTGGTCTTCATCGCAGCACCAGTCTACAACGCTTTTGTCCCAGCCCCTCACTTCTGCTGTGAGGCAGCCAAATGGCAGCTTCGGTCAGACCAGCACAACTGCTTGTTGGCTGGACTAAAAACAGCCCAAGCAAAAAGCAAAATATTATTTCGTGTGGAATTCCCCTTTTTCTAGGTCGCCCTGAGGTCATGCAAAGAGCCGTGCCTTGGTATAAAAGCACAGCCATGAGGGGTGCTGGAAGACAAGGAGGGAAGCACTGCTCCCCAAAATCACACGTTCCTTCTGCGCATCTTACCTGGTACCTTCTGGTTTGCCCCCCCTGCTCAACCCAGAGCTCTGTCCCCCCACACCAGTGGGGCAGCAGCAGTGGGACCAGTATGTCAGGGTGCCTAAGGTAATCATGAGTGTGTCTGATATGGGGAGGAAGAATAATTGGGGAAGAAAGAGAAGGTCGAGGCCCAGAAGGGCTGCAGCAGATGAATGGGGCTTGAAGCAGGACACAAAACCGCAGTAATGTCAGCCCGTAAGACCCTGGGCATTGCAGAATTGATGTTGCATGTCTTTAGGATCGCAGTTTCGGTGTATATTGCCTGCTCCTGTCATGCTCTGCAGTGCCCACGCAGTAAATCCAGTGCTTCCCCTCGGATTCTGTAATCAGATATGCTTTTGGGACGCCGTGAATTTGCCGTGTTTTCAGCAAGAAACTGCATCACGTAGAGTAAGAGCAGTGCTTCCTGGTCGGGTTTCCTGCGCGCATGTTGGACAATAGGTCAGCACAGATCCTGGGGATACGTCCAATTTTTCCAAATGCGTAGCCTTCCTATTCAAGCTACAGCACAGACAATCCTCAAAACTCTGTGCAGGCATATTTTTTTTTTCTGGGCAGCAAAAGAAACCCCCTAGATATCTGCACATGGGGAAACCTCAAACACAACGTGAAACACTAGACCAAGCTGCTGAGGAGAAATGCAAGGAATCTTCAGCGCTGGAGTTTTTAAGACCAGACAAAAATCTGCCAGAGTGAAGAGGGACAGCCTACACTAGATCCTTCCCAGCCTTACATTCCTGTGATGCTCTGTGAGGAAGGACTGCGTTGACTCTCACTGGCATGAGGAACAGCAAGCACAGTCTGTTCTCGGCTCCGCAACCTGCCCTCTTTCGCCAGCCTCTTGCTGGGACCAGTACAGACCCGGGACAGGCACCGTGCTCAGCCCAGTAGGGCTGGGCATGGAGAAAAAGGAGATTTGTATGCAATCAGCCCCTTTATTCATGCATGAGGGAAATCGCGGCGGCAATGGTGTTCACCCATAGTAATGGAGAGCAGGACGGAAATGCGACAAGGGTTGGGGTGGTTTTTTTTTTTTTCAGGATTAAAATAGGCAGAACAAGAGCCAGTTGTTGTTTTGGGGAAAAGGAAAGCAGTTGCTGTCAAAACGTTTCACCGACTTGGCAAAACTGCCAGGCTGGCCCTGCCTGCAGCGTACACGCACTTCAAAGGGCTTATCTTGAATAAGGATTAGTGGGAGCCAGATCCCTGCTTCCTACACGCATTCGGCAGAGGCCGACCGATATGCAAGCCAATACCCAAAGGGTGTGTTTTCCTTCTGAAGCCAGCCAAGCTGCTGACACCTCTGCCGGCAGGTTTGTGGGATTGATCTAGCTTCAGCCGCGTGTGCCCAGAGGGAGCAGCGCTGACCTGGCACCGGGAAGCGTGGGTCCCCCCCTCACAAGCCAGTGCTTCGGGAGCGGGAACACGCCGAGACGCACGGTCAGGCCCCGCACCGGCTGCTCAGGAGGGGCGTGTGGCTCCCAGACAGGATGCAGGCTGAATAACCCTCCATTCCTGAAGAGGGTGGTCCCTGAAGGTCAGGGCTGCCTTCAATGGTGTGGCAGCGGGAGAGGAAACTGCCTCAGAGGGCGCTTTCATAATGCTCGGCCCGTGAATAAGTTCAGCCCGGTGAACTCTGGGTTCCCGAGTGTTAGTCATCAAAAACGTGACTAGGAGAGAATAAGGTTAGGGAAAGAACAATTCTCCAGCTGAACTTTCGTGCCAGGATGAATGGGGTTCCTCCTCCCCCCACCCTGCTTTGACTTCAGACAAAGGCCTTTGCAGCCCATGTAGGAATTCTCTGCTGTATGTAGGTGATACAAACCCGGGCAGGGCCCAGCTCCTAGAGCCATGGACTATCTGAGGAAGGAAGGTCCTCTTGAGATCATCTCTCTACTTCTAAACCCTGCTCAAGCAGGGTCAGCTAGAGCAGGTGGTCCAGGACCAGGTCCAGTCAGGTTTTGAATATCTCCATGGATGGAGACTCTACAGCCTCTCCGGACAGCCTGTTCCAGCTCCGAGCGGACAGGCGGTGACCAGAGACCTGATGTCAGTGCAGATCACCTTTTATCTTCATGGTAAATTATTGAATTGCTGTACAGCCTTACTAAATTTACTTCATATTCGCTCACTGACTCTGGTTCTGGTGAGTCTGGGTATAACAATGTGGGCCAAGGCTGACCCACACTTTGTCCAGCTGCTTAATTATGAAAACAAACAGACGAACAAACAAAACCAGCCAAAAAGAAGGCCAGATGCTACACGGGATTAACACACCGTGGCCCTTGGGACCTTCCTTGGCTCAGGACAGAAGTGACCATTACCCCAGCCAACACTGTGTTTAATTTAGTTGAAGGAGGCCCAAGGGCCTTTGAACCTGTCAGGGCAATAAATCCAGAAAAAAATGAGGGAGGTATTTCAAACTTTAAGACACAAAGAGTTTTCTGGAAATATTTAAGGCCCCAGAAGGTGAGGGGACAGACAGGGTCACGCTTTCTGTTCCTGTGCTTCACCCTGACTGTCGCTGTTACCGGGGCGTCTTGTCAGTTCCGGCAGGAGATCGTATCTGAAATCTTAACTGAGGCACATGTAGGCTATCCAAGGCAGTTTGATATTGCTCAAGCTAAAGTCACTGAAATGTTTTAATTAACGAACGAACGCAGCCTGTCGCTTTCTTCTGCGTGACGCACGGAAATCTGTCTTCTTCCTCCCAGAGCACAGCACGGCACGTCTGAGCCACTGGCTACTATAATTATGATGGGATAAGCATTTATATGGCACTATAAAGGTGAACTAATCTCATTCCCAAAGAATTCAGAGTCAAACACGGTCAGGAAAAACCATGAAGCAGTTGTCTTGAGAGAAAAAATAGATCCTGCAGAGACCAAGAATCAGCAGGGCAGGAGGCTGAAGGATGGAGCTGAGGAGGGAGAGGCCAGGGGCTGAAGGACGGGATGCCGCTCAGAAACACCGGGGTGTCTTTTCCAACCTGCTGAGGTTCTCAAAGATGATCTTAAGGAGTCAGGGAATCAACCTGTGTGTAAGTTCTCCTCCCTGTGAAATTGCTGTTATTTCACTGTATACACATGCAGCGACCAAAATAAATGCAGACTACCGAAGAGCAGCTGGGAGGAGCCGAGAGGTGGTGTGGGAAGCGGGCACCGGAGGGGAACAGAAGAGGAAAACTGAAGAGGAGAGAGCTCCCTGTGAGTGAGGAGGCAGAAAGCCAATGAAAGGATTAAGAAAGGAGATGGTGTCCTTAAAGTGTGGGGGAGAAGGACGTAGATTACCCCCTCTTGGTTAGGCTAAGGACTACAGGGGAGCCTGCGGCGTAGCTACGTGCAGATTACAGCAGCTGCAGCGAGGAATGGCCAGAGCACAGAGAATAATCGTAGCCATGGTGATCGGAAAGGAAGGGCCACTGCAAGAAGACGAAGATACCGAGACAGAAACGACAAGCCTCAGATTAGACCTTTAATGAGAGGCTGGTTATGCCCAATGAAATGAAAGAAGTGAAAACAACTCAAGTACCAAAAGCCAATTTAGAGAGTACTGATACTTTTATACTGGGAAAAAAAAGCCATTTGAGGCAAAATGCATATGTAATAGCAACAGGGACTTCAAGAGAAGAAACTAAAAACAAAACAAAACAGGAATATGAAATTGGGCAGTCACGGACAGGATACAAAATCATTTCCCCACTAGAAAGACACAGCTGAAACGCCGGGGCATGCTGGGCAGGAGAACGATGTTCCAGGAGCCACCAGGCAGCCAAACATCTCCCGCTGCACCGATACAGCTGGGCACAAGGCTTCTTAAAAAGTGACTTCAGGTTTTTACACCCCTATTGCTTCGTACACCACGGGCAGTTAAACAGACCTGGTGTGCACAGAAGCTCACAACATCCTGAGCCTGCCCTGCTGCTACATGCACGGCAAGGATTTGGCATTGCAGAGTGCTATAGAGCACTTGGAGTTAAATGTGATCATATGAGAGGGGGAAAGTAGATGAAAGAGCAATTAGACTGAACTGGTAGGCTAAAAGGAGCACAAAGAGCCCTGGAGAGTAACTGTAAACACCTGAATTCACAGCACCTGGAGCAAGTGGCAAAGAGTTGTAGTCATGGTGATGGAAAAGTAAGGGCCACTTGAGGTGTTTTCACGCTGTCACGAAAAACAACTTAAAACAATCTGTTGTGACGTGTGTCACTATTCACTTTGTTTTACAGTATAATAATTCTACAATTTTTGAGTTTACAATATCCCAAGCCTCACAGAAGACTACTCATTTAAGTTACAGAGTCAGGCAGCTGGTGATGTTCATTGTTAACCAAATTCTGCATTTTAATTATTTGCAAATCCCTTCATATCCATCCTGCAGTTTCAGTGACTGGTGATGAATAAAACTACCCCTGCCATTCAAAGCCTTTTTCCTTTAATCACGGACTTCAGGTTTTATGAGCTCTTAACACAGTATGCAAAGGTAACGTACAGCATAGACTGAGAGAAAATAGCAAAAAATTGGAAGTCTGTCCAGGACTGCTGCGGAGCTTTTTGATAAGCCCGTGCGTACTCCTGAAGCGAGCTAAAAGCAGTGGCTGGTGTGGGAAGCAAGTTCAAAATAAATGTAGGTTGAAAGACTGGGTGGAAGACAGACAAGCGGGGATAATGATAGTCATCAAGTGGGAGCCCACGGCTGTGAAGCGTTTTTAGAGTGAAATGTCTTTCGGTCTGGATACTGTTTTCAAGTTATGTTATTCCGTGATGATATTCTAGTCATTACGGACAGTTGGGGATTTTTCACAGGCTCCTATGCAGACCTCACTCAATTTCCCCACAACAGCATTTTAGGGGCTGTAATCCCAGGCCTGATTTCCATAAAGCTTTATTTTTGAAATGGATGACAAGTCCCAACATGCAATTTTATGTTTCTATTGCAAAGGCCATCCAGGGAGATAGTTACCTCCATTCATCCCAGTTGTGATTATACTAACTGATCTGCAGGATTCAGGCCGAGACATTTTATTCGTGCAGGTCACCCATCTCACAGCCATTAGTAAATACCTTTTCTCAGTTTTCTGCTGTCTTTCTTTGCTGATAAAGGTATGTAAACAAGCACAAAGCATGCAGGACCTCAGCACCCAGAGTACACAGAGGTGTGACAGTAGTTTTTCCTCTACTCAGTATTTTTCTCTCCCCCCCAAGAAAACACGTGAGGTTTGTTGACTGGAGTTTCTTATACTGCTTTAAGGTGCTTTGATGAGTTGTGTGTTACTCTGTTTATTTCCTGCAGACGATCCAAACAGCAGAGGCTGCCTCTGGAGCTCATGCAGACTCTGGAGCCATCACAACTGCACCGGACAACTGCTCAGCTCTCAGGCCCCATCTTAGAGCCCCAGAAATGTGGTGTCTGAGCACTGGGCTCAGCAGCAGCCCTGAGAACTTGCCACTTTTTTGAGCAGAGCTTGAACAGGAGAGTGCTGCAACCCTCCAGTGCTCTGAGCTCCGGAGATGCTGGCAGCCAGCAGCCACGGCCTCGCCCCGCTGCGCTGCACGGCTGTGACAGGTATGCCAACACAGGGCCAGCTCACTTGGCACAATCACCAAGAACAGCCAGTTTATTTAGGCAAATGAGACGCAGTGCTGGGCTTACAGCACAACTGGAAAATTACTGTGTGTCAAAGAGGCGAGGAGGATCGGAATTTCTACAGGCTGCCTAGGACAAGACCTCAGCCTTACAGGTTTCCTTAGAGCTTTGTGTCCAGGCAGCAGCCTGGAACCAAGAGACTGGACATCCCCTCTGGCTCTTCATACTTGACCCACAGTTGTCTGCAATGTTATTGCCCAGTAGCTGTTCCTGTGTGAGATTGTCTTGTGTTAGCGTGGTCTTAATTTATGGTCACTTCTGTCACCTATTTCCCACACACTTTCATACAAAAGCAGACTTAATAAAAACAGAGACAAAATAGTTTTTTTAAAAGCTCACCACTTCTGCCTATAGCTGACCTGTATCGCTGTTTCCATGGTGGTCTTATTCAGTGTATATGGAATATATGAGTGCACGTAGTTCAACCTCTCTTACAGCTGAACTTTCTACTTCTATATTGGCTCACCCTTTTTCCATTGTACATTACTGATGTCAATCTGCAATCTGTCTAGCTCTCTTCCTCTGAACTATGTGTCTTTCTCTTATCCGTGGTTGTACTTCCTTGCCCATCTGTACTATTATTTTAATTGTCTTTGAATACATATTAATAGCACTTCACAACACATGTCAGTGCCCATTTTTTTTATCCTATCCCTTCCTTTACTCTGTTCCATGTCCAGTTTTCTTTCAGGATTTAATCATTTGAAATTCTATGTCTTTTTTTTTTTTTTTTTGATCTGATTTAGTCATAATAACAAGGCTTACAGGATCCAAGTCTTGTTGAAAGATCTGATCCAAAGCTCATTACCATGGTCACTATTTTTTGATAATCTTCCAACTCTGCTTCCCTGCTTCTGTAGATTCTGGCTGATCCAAGGGCATCTTAGAAGAGGAATGCTTTAATGCTTTCCTCCAAGTCCCACATCTAGCCTAAAACGTGCATTATGTCGGGAACCCAAAACGTGTTCAAATATCTAATCTGGCACATTCTTTTTAGGATGTCCTTTTCTGAAGTGTTGCTTTTCCTTCTATTGCTTCTGATAAGACAGCCTATTTAAAGCCTATTAACTTCTGACTCAATTCTACCCTTTAGCTGGGAGAGAACCATTTATATGTTTGTAAGTTGAGATGGTGGTAACCTGCCTAGTTTTAATTTTCAGGGATACTGTACTGACAGTCCTCACTGTTAAAATCCTTGGTTAGTACCTTTATTCTCGCTAGCAATACCTTCAGCCTTGTCTTAGGACAAGGAGGATCTTACCAGCTTCCAAGATGTGAACACCCTGAGGCTTTCTGAAAAGGTCTTAGTGTTTTGCTCTTAGAAGGGTTAGGAGTAATCGTGGTTAAATGCCTGTGACTCAGTCTAGTTTGCAACCAAATGGATGTGGGTTCCTAACTGACCCTGAGGATCTGAGCCGTGTGGTTGTGTGCATCCCCCTTCTGCGACAGCTGCATCTGTATGACATTTTGCTGACAGCCTCCCTACTGGCAAACTCCTGCCTGGGTTCTCTGGTGAGCCACCTAGTAGGTACACTTCTGGCGGTGCTTTTGGGGAATGTGATGTTTAGCTTTACCGATTGGGCATTAATTGCAAGCGGGTAACTAACTGAAAGTACCTGCTTTCAAGAAAGTTTTGTTCACTTCTGTTTTGGGGCTTAATTTGAGAAGATTACAGCCTCTGTCTCGTGTCATCTTTGTCTCTCCTCCAGGGTCCTATCTAAAAAATCTCAGATCTCCCCTATGTATGTGCTGTTCAATAAAGTATGTGTCATTGTATACCGACATAATAACTTATGTCTGTATTCCCAGTGGAATGAGACACCATTTTTTCTGCTTTCCAGATTTCATGTTTCCTGTAAACCAAATTTATCAGAGGAATTTGGAGATTTTTTCTCCCATACTCCAAGTCAGTAACAGAAAACATCAAAACACTGACTTCAGGTTAACAGCTGAGAAACATCAAAGACATCCTTTTCTTGATAAACTTGCTTGAAATATGTGCAGTTTATTGTAGAGGTGGCAATATAAATTCCCTTACAGTCAACAGTTTTCAAATTCAGTCATTAGATCAGTCTAACGCAAATGGTAGTAGATAGAAACTTTAAAAAATGTATAATTTTCCAGTGGGTAGTGCTACACAGGACTTTAATACCAGGCTTCTAAGTAGGTACACTAAATTATCGTAGAAATGAACACAGCTTTCTATTAAATCAATGTTAAACTACGCCACTGGGCTTTGAGGCATCAATTTAAAATAATGATAGCTCACAGGGAAAGCCATTCATCCAGAGATTTCCTAGTCCTTCCAAGACGTGCAAATCATTCCCTTTTCCTTACAGACAGGGAAGATGAGGTGCAGAAGCGAAACAGTTTGCTGACAGTCCTAAAACGTGTGAGTGAATGGAGAAAGCTGAACTGTGCTACCTTTGGCCCAACACACCTGGCTATCACCCCCTCCCTCATCATCGGTAGGAAATGTTTTAGTAGGATATCAGCCTTTTGAAGCCTTGGATGGTCTCTGTATGGTTGTAAAATGCTTTTGCGCTGGTGTCTGTAGAGGACAGGGACAGTTTATAGTCTCCATAGGCTACACACATGGCTCGTTCCTCCCCACGTGCCCTGGTGCTGCCTCCCCACCCTGTACTCCTCTAGGAGCTTCCCAATCCCCACCTCTCACCTCCATTCCAGTGTCTCTGAGAATTTCTTGGGATTTTCTTCTCCCAGGTACTGGAGAAGGAAGGTGCCTCATTAGTTCCCCAGGGCAGGGTTTTCTCCCAGCTCCCTCATTTTTCTCCTGCTCTTTCCCTCCCCACACAGCCACTTTGCACAGGTACTTTTGTCCTCGCTGGTTCCAGAGTCCCTCTCTTTCTGCACCATGCCAAGACTTGCATTCCTCCCACACCTTTTCTTTCTGTCTCGGGTGTGAATCATTCAGGCATCTGTGGCAGGAAGGGCAGAGCCCTGGTGGGGGTATTGTTATGCTGGGAGAAGCTAACAGCTACCGTGCCAGGCCTTTGATGAAAAGATAATTACAGGCCAGATTGATGGCTGCTGGATGCCCTCACCAGATGCCAGGGCTTCATGTGTCCTGCATTTCCCCCTTCTCATTTTCTCCAGGATCAGAAGGGCGCTGCCTGAGAACATTTCCTAACGTTTTGGAATTGGTTGGCCGTGGTGTTCAACAGCCATCTGGACTGCATCTGAAGAAAGGAATGTCACCAAGCTGACTGCAGGGACTTGAAAATTTGGCTGATTGATTCGCAAATGGAGAGCACAGCTGGCTGATGTTGGTGAAATTCCACACAGAGTCACGACATTCCTGCTGCCCTCTCAGGCTCCGGCCGAAGTCAATGATTGATACCAAGTCTGGGGCTGGGGGCAGAGTACATAAGAACGTGGGTCTTTGTGAAATTCAGAGGTTTGAACCCCTCTGCATGAGGGCTATACAGGCAGTCTGAGCATCCACAATGCCTTTCCCAGTGAAGTGAGCCTGGCTTTGTGTTTCCTCTGCAAAGCTGAGTCAGTTTCAAAGTAAGATTTGTCCTATTTCATCCATTTTGTGTTGAAATCAAATGTATTTCTAAAGAACCAGCTCTTAGATTTGCTACCCCCTTGACACCCAAAACAAATGCTGTGATGGATCTCATAGACACAGTCCTGACTGAGAAGAAAAAAAGCGTATCTAAACTGTGGTTAGAATTTAGTTAGAATTTAGGGGTTTTTACCCTCCCAATTACTGAACACATAAGCCTGGCTTTGCCTGTCACGACTGTCATTTTGCATCATTGGTAAACATACACATTATATTTACAGGTTGCATTGTCCATGCCATGTTGGACTTTGAACGCCTGTTTCTAACTGGTTTAGCATTGGAAGTTTGGGAAGATTCCCACTGGTTTAGCATTGGAGATTTTGCGTACTGATTCTCCAGTACCACTCTGCAAGCAAAATAGATGTTCTTGTTTTAATACATTTCAGTGATGTTTACCTCAGTCTTTTTTCCTTGCACATCATTGACTGTGTATCACCGTGGTTTGTTCTAGACATGTTGTCCTAGTGAAGGGTGTCGCTGTCAGCAAATTCTTTGTGTCTGTCTGCTCACACATACATGTTTACATGTTCATAATCGTTTTGTGTGTGTTTGTTCCTGTTTGAAAAAAGACTGGCAGAGAACTAGTCATTGCTGATGATCCTGCTTTATCTTTCTTTTCTGTTTTCTGAATGGGTTCAAGGTTTTATTGACTACCAGTACTGTGCAGAGAAAAGTTCATCCACCCACATCACAATTATTTGGTTGCTAAGAGTATTTTTAGCAGCACAATTTGGTAGTTGGTTCCAAATATAATAGTTCAGAAGCTCACACCGTGGCCCAGCTAGCGGTGATACAAGAGAACAGGGGGATGAGGAGACTCACTGCATTAGAGGGGAGGGGATGGGAGAGAGCTGCACAGAGCTCCTGCCTCCCTTGCTGTCTCAGGTGGGAGGAAGAAGAAAACATGGAGCCGTGGAGCTGTGCTCCCTCTCAGCGTACCCACACAGTGGGGCAGACAGCTGCTCAGGCAAGGGCTGGATGCTGTAATGATCATGGAGCCAGCAGAGTAACTCATTTAAGTGGAGCCATGAATAACACACTAACCCTTACACATGGCAGATTATGATCTCATGGTCTAGCCTGTAAACGGATTTGCTGGTACAGACAAATTGTATTGTTCTCTTTATGTAGCATCTTTCCCTGCGGCAATACCTTGCTCTGTAGAACACAGGCTGGGAGGAAAGATGTGACTGATACAGAGTCATCTCCAAAACCAGAGATCAAATCATGTTTTAACAGAGTTGTTTTATCGTGCTACAGCCCAACTAAATTCCATTTTTTTAGTATTTTCAATGAACTTGAACTAATACTTTGACTTTCTAAAGGCAGAAATAGTCTAAGGAGTCTCCTCATCTGTGGTGGACCAGCCAAATACAGGTACTTTGTGGGAGCAGATGTAACCTCTCTCTCTTGTACCTGATGCTGCTGGTAGGAATTCAAACCCAGCAGTTCTGTGCAAATGCATGAAATTCAGAAAGTGCAGCTGGCTGGAACCGGGAGGTGAAATAGTGCAGCTGAGTTTCATTCCCAGGTGGATTGGAATGCTAAAGGAAAACAAACAGCTCCGATGGAGAAAAATAAATTAACAGATCTGTTTTACCTAGATTTAAGAATATGGATGACAACCAAATCTTACGAAAGAACACATTAGCACAGACTAAGCAATTTTTATCTTGATGCTGTTCCTTTAAGCCAGCCTGAACTTTGTTGGGAAAAGGTCTCAAGCCATTGAGCAATCGCTGGTTTGGGCAATCACGTTGCTATGCTTCATCGGTTAAGCACAGCAGTAATTCAGAAAATGAAGCCATGCTGCATCTGTCGTATCATTTAAAATTTACTTCAGTTTTGCAGGTATTTGAAGATTGCAAAATGAACCACTTTACCCTGCAATACTCTGCCAACACTGGAATCTGCTCTGAGTCTAATGGGTTTCTTTAGCTCCCCAGAGCCAGAAGCTCCCTCCCCCCCTACTCCCTGCAATATATTCCAGTCAAGGACACTACTGAAATTCCGACAGTAATTTATATACAGTAACTGGCTGCCCTCAAATAAGACGCTAAACAATTTCCGTGCACCAGGCTGCATTTTTTCTCATGAAATACAGCAGTCTATTTGCAGCCACTTAACATTCACCGCCTTCTTCCAAACCAGCGTCAACTATAAGCTATTGGCAGATTGCAAGAAGAACATAAAAAAGGATGATAAACAATCCCAAAGAAATATCTTTAGATAGGACCGTCCATAAGTAGCATTACTCGCCAAAATAGTCCCCATGGCTCAGAAAAGACTGCAAATATAGCTCCCATACTAGAAAGAGAGTTATGCACAGACTTCTCTTTATACATGCTCTCAGTCTTGCTGAAGACAGTGGGACTGCTCATGTAAGTAAAGATAACCATGCATCTTAAGTGTTCACAGGACCAATATTTCCCCTTCACACAACAGAGAAACCTTTCCAGGCTGAGAAGAGAGCCTTTGCAATGAATCAGGCATGGAGCTCCTACTCCCAGTTCTGCAACAGGATTTCAAGGATTTTGAAGTTGTATTTCAGGACTGCAGTCTTCTTCCACGTTAATGATCTAACTATACACATATGTACAGAAGAGGTTATTTTCTTACTGTTCTTAATCTTTGTTAGTATTCCCTGGTTATTGCTAGTGTCCTGTCACACTGAGGGGGCCAAAGCCAGCCTTCTCACCTTCTTCCCAGATCCAAACATTGCTATATTTTTGGGGTGAGCTGTTTCTAGTTGACAATTGTCTTTGTTACAGACCACAGAGATATCTGAAATTAGAATATTCAGGCTTCCATGAAAAACAGGCTCGGATCCAGGCAGTTCCATCTGTAATGAGCTCAAATATGAGCTCTGCATCCAAAAATCCATTGCAGCTTGGGTCTGAATTTTTGATCCAGATGTGAATTCCCTGGCTGTCCTCCTCTGGCACCTCATAACCCTCTTGTCTCCTCATTGTTGATGAAAATAAATACATTAAAAATAAGCAACCTCCCCCCCCCCCCGAACAAATAAGAGCCCACAGTCCTGAAGAAGAAATGCCCAAATAGGTGTTGATAGACATGCTGTGCTTTGTGAATGTGTGGAATGAGTTGAGAATAAAAGGGATAATGATAATAATAGAGCCTCACTGCAAAATTATTTGATTTAAAACAGTTTGGGGCATCCAGCCTGTTGACAAACACCACGTCGGCTCTCTTCACACCTTTCCCCAACCACCTCCACAGGCTGAGGCAGTGCCATTTCCCTCACACCTCAGCGACCCTCAAGCCCCTCTGCCAGCGGTCCGGGCTCCCATCGCCATCACCATCGCGGTTGGGATAACACCACTCATCGAGACCACTTTGGGGCTTTATCTTGAGGCGGTTGGGGAAGAGCGGAGGAGAGGGGGCAAGTATCGTGAGGCGGTTGAGGGCCCGTCGGGCGAAGGAGAGGGGGGAAGAAGATGGCGGAGGGGGGGGGGGACACGACGACTTGTTTGTGAGGAGAGCGGCGGAGCGGGGGGACAGGAGGAGTTGTTTGTGAGGTAAAACCGAGATTTTGGGGAAAGGACCACAGTGCCACACGGTTGTTACAAACACAACCCCCCCTCACGGGGCGCTGTAGCGGCCGTTCCCGCCGCCAAGCGCCTCCCCCCGCTGGTATGTGGCGGGAGGGGTGCGATGACGCGGGCGGCGCGGTCACGTGCCGGGCGAGGAATGCTAACAATGCAGCGAATGTCCCGGCTGCGCCCCGCACTCGGCGCCCGGGCCGGCCGAGGGGGAAGATGGAGGAGAGCGCCCCGAGCCCTCGGGGACGCGGCGCCCGTCGCCGCCGAGCCGCTGCGTGACGGAGCCCGGAGGCGGCGCCGGGCACCCCGAGGAGGTGAGGTAGGGAGCGAAGGGTGACGTTTGTTTTTTTTTTTTTTTTTTTTTTTTACCTTAACCCGGCTTCGGGTGCTCCCCCCCCCGCTTCTTTTTTTCCCCTTTTCCCCCCTCTTTCTGCTTTCGGTTCCCTGAGGAGAAAGTTGGCAGCGCCCTGCCGAAAGGAGGCGGGAGGTGCCGTGTCCCGTCTGAGGAAATATTTGGGAGGGGGTTGTAGAGGCGGCTGCCATGTCCCTCACCCCCCCCTCAGCCTCCCCCCGGGGCCAGCCCCGCCGCCTGCCCGACATTTTGTGTCCCACCCCCCCGTGACAGGAGGCCGCTGTCCCGGGCCGGAGCCCGGTCTTAATATTTTTTGGGGAGCTTTCTGCCCACGAAAACAACGGGGTTGGGGCTCCAAGAGGGGGGCTTGAGGTGTCCAGGCTGGGTTTGAGGCCCCCCTGCCCCACCGCCGAAGCAGCGGGGCTCCGGCTGCTGCCCGCCAGCTGAAGGTCACTGCCAAAATCCAGCCCTTCGGCCTCTCCCCTGGGTTGAAGTGTGTCCCCTGCCCTTCCCAAGGCGCTCGCCCGAGTGACGCAAAAAAAAGAAGGAAAAAAAAAAAACCAACAAGTTGTGCGTAATGTCCAGGTCCTGCCGTGGATTGGTTTGCTGGGGATGGGGAAGGTGAGCTGCTTCCCCCAGTGCCGGACTGGGACGGTGCTTAGGGCTTGCACAGAGTTACTTCTGGGTGGTTTTGTTACGTGATGAAGGAATGGTTTTGGGGAAGGTCCTCGTTTCGGTGCTCCTTGCTGCTTACAGCATGCCTTTGCTTGTAAAGGGGGAGCATGGTTTGTATTGTGGTGGAATTCCTGAACCCCCCTTCCCTGGATCTGCCTCAGACCTTCGCTGCAAAGTGGCCAGCGTGTTTCCACGAATTCACAAGCAAAAAAAACAGTGCTATGCCAGTAAATTGAGTGGGAGATAGCAGTTGTGTCAGTTTCTTAAAACTTTACTCCTTACTTCAGCAGACATCCCTAGTTCCTCACCGCGGTGCCTGCAGAGTTACACACTTGGAAGCAGCTCACCAGCTCAGGCTTTGGGACTTTGCTCTTGAAACAGATCTGAGCTGTAGTTTCTTGCCCGTGTCCCAGCCCTGCCGAGCCACCAGCATGTGCAGCCTCTGGTGAGACTGCTTAGTGCTGCTGAGAGCACAGACCTCAGCATATAAATTCACTGTGGTTGCTGCGAGAGCAGCTATTGGTATTTCTCAAATGAGGGGAAAAAAAGATGCCAGTTATTCAAAAATTGTTCTACTGTGATGTAATTAAAGTGATGCTACTCTTATTTGTAATATTCTATCTTAAGAGTAACGGACAAGCTTCTAATCAGCACAAGATATATAACATTTTGAATAGAAAACACCTTAGGAGTATCTAGTCAGAATGAATTGAAGCTGAAAAATATTTCTGGTGATGGCAAGAAGTCTACTGATATATACATGCTGTAGGCAAGGTGAGTTTTAGAAGGATTTGGAGTTAGCCAAATGCAGATGAACAGTCAAATACTTACACGCTCTGCTTCTTTTAAAACATGCAGCCCTTTTATTCACAGGAAGATCTTAAAAAGCAGGCATCTTGTCTTTCTTTGTAAATCATCTGTAAAACTTAATGTTCTGTTTTCTTGGCTTGTCTTACGTATCTGGTTTTATGTTTTTTTTTAAAGAAGCACAAAAACTTCTGCAAGATATAAAGTGTGCTTACAGTTAGCTCCAGTACTTGCTGCTGTTGCTGTTCTCATTCATGCTGTCTAAACAATCAACATTTCTTTCTGGTTTAGCAGTATTGTGAACGTAAGCTGAAGAAGCTGCCAGCTGGCTTGACCTAGCATTATTAGACTCGAGCCTAGGCTAAAGGTCACCGAAGTTCTTTATGTGAAGCATGTGTGTAAGTGGGAAAGCAGTCCTTTGTGGGAAAAGGGTGGGGGGGGTCGCGAGCTCTTCCCGCACGTCCCAGGCCTGAGGATTGGCACGGGGTCTGAAAAGAGGAAGAACAACCCGGATTCCTAAACCCAGCCATATGGTGCCTGCTGCTGTCAGAAGAGGAAGGACAGTCATAGACCAGTTAATTGCTCTGTATCTTTTAAGTACTGGCTAGTTATGATGTAGTCCTAAAAGGCTGCAATACCATCCTTTTTTTTTTTTTTAAACACATTACTGAGGCTGTGTACTGTCTGTTGCTGAACTCTTTAAGTAGACAAAATTCTGTCATTGTGATCCTTCAGTTGGTTTTATCTTCACTGAGAATAGTGAAAACTTGATCTCTCCTTGACTAATAGCTGATTTGTTTTAAAAATATCAAAATATAAATGTGACAAAGCTGTTCTTTCTTTAAAACAGGTCACAAACCCTGTCCAATGTGGATGTCTCTGTCACTTCCAGACCTGTATGAGAGTTAGGGTTGCAGGCAATACTTAGTGCTCAAGATCTTTAGTACGTGACAGGTAACCTCTAGACAGCTCGGCGTTTCAGCGTTAGCAAGAGGTTGATGTGGGTGTTCCCATGTGTGTGCCCTCCTCGTGTGTCCTCTGGCAGTTTGATCCTTCAGCTTTCGGTGTAGACCTCTGCCACTGTCAGCAGAGATGTGGTCCTGGACAGGGCTGATGTTAAGCTGTATGGAAACTTCCCAGTAGAGCTGTGCATGGCATGTGTAGTTAGGAGCGTAACGTGGACAATATCTAAAGTGATTAGATTGGGGGCCTGTGTTTCAAAGTGGTGAGCTACCATAAAGGAGTCCAGGGGCTGGCCTCGCTGTTGCTTTTCCTTTTTTCAGTGCTTGGTTTTAGAGGAAAGCTTGACCCCATCTCAGCAGACCCAATGCTAGTGAGTAAGTGATGATGGGCTTCAGCAGTGAATGTGTCCAGACCCTCCGCCTTCACTCTGTTAAGCTGTTTGCTCGTCTGTGAGAAGTGGTGGTAAAAGTATGGAAACGGGCATTTTGTTGGGAATGCTGTAGCTAGCACAGGAATGGTTGCTGCAGTCGAGTTTGATTGTCAGTGTGTAAAAATAGTGGAAAATACTTTCTGAAGAAGCTCTTAGTGATGCCAAAAATGCAGTGATCAGAAGTGAAGCCCCCTTCTCAAAGCGGGGGGAAGGGAACAGCAGGGGAGAGTTGTCGTCTTCTGAGTGACCAATAACATCCAGAGTTTTACCATCTTCTGTGTCTGAGGTTTCAAAACACCTGAACAGAATTCCAGCCTTTTCAACAAAGCAGCTTGAGCAGCAGCATAGAGTCACTTTGCAAGTGCTAGCAGCAGCAGCAGCAGAAGTGAACTTGTGGAAGCAGCATCAGTAGCATGTGACACTTCTGATGAACGATCTCCTTAATCCTCTTCTGAAATGCATCCTTGGTACCTATGCCACTGTGTGAGGATGCCACAAAGACTCAGGAAACAAAGGATTCTTTCTGTATCTTCGTGCTGTAGGGATATCACACGCTACGCAGTAGCTCAGCTCTGCTGTGTGGTTGTGTAGCTGTCCTCTGCCGTACATAGAAGAGATGCGTGCAGCTGTATCTCAGCCTTGCCTTTTGTCTGCTTTAATCTTAACTGAGCTGGCTCTGGCTTTCCTGCTGTTACTGAAGAGCTCCTTCTCCTTGTCTTCCCTTTCTTCCCTATTAGGCACAGCTAAGGGAAATATCAGTCACACCCCCCGCCCCCTTTTTCTCCCCTCTTTCCAGTTCTGGGGAGAATTCTTACCTTCAAACTTCTCTAAGATACTCATGTGGAGTGGCAAAATATCTTGTCTTTCTGTTACTCACTTTGTTATTGAAATCCTAGAAGTTGCTATGGTTAGAGTCATCAATATTTCCATTATAAATCTTTTTCATAAACGTCTGAAACTGAGCTCAGCTAGTGTAAAACAAACAAAATCTGAAGTGTGGGGGGGAAATGTTTCATGAGCATACTCTTCCCTAATTATGAAATCGGATAGGCTTGTCCAGGACTTGGTTATGCAATTGGGTGGGAATCTTGCCACAGTTAGGTAGTGTATGAAATTCCTAAACTTTGTAGTTTTTGAGGTTTTTATTTTCATTTATTTTCAAAATAGAACTTTAAAGACAAACGCTTCTTTGATTATGTTGAGAAAGCCTTTTGAAATCCTATTCTTGAAAACAGATAAAGTGATAATAATTAAAGGGAATCCAGCTGTGACAGCTTAATAGGTTAAACTGATTCACTTTCACTTGATTAATCATCATGCTGTCCCTTCAGAGGCATTTACAATATCAACTTAATTGCATGTACTTTCTATTTTATTTTGTTTCAGACACTGTCAGTCTGCAAAATGATGATTCCAAGGATTTTCGTTTTCTGTAGGAAACGTGAAGATCGTGAGCTGAAGTAAAACGTTGGCAGAGATCTCTTCGGGATTTTGCCTTTTTTCTTTTCTCTTTGAAGGATTATGTTTACAAGAAATTGATACCATCAAGCGCCACTTTCTAGAACTAAAGTAACTGAAAAACTAAGAATAAATCTGTATTTATGCTCAGAGAAAACTGGATTAACAATGAGGCCAAAGACTTTTCCTGCTACGACATACTCTGGAAACAGCAGACAAAGATTACAAGAGATTCGAGAAGGTTTAAAGCAACCATCCAAATCTTCAGGTCAGGGGCTGCCTATTGGACCGGGCAGCGAAACTTCTCTGGACCCTAAGCTTTTAGTAGGGAAGGATGCTGCAAGGCAGCAGCAGATGAGACAGACACCCAAGTTTGGACCTTACCAGAAAGCTCTACGAGAAATCAGATATTCTTTGCTGCCCTTTGCGAATGAGTCGGGCACTACAGCGGCTGTTGAAGTAAATCGGCAGATGCTTCAGGAGCTGGTGAATGCAGGTTGTGATCAGGTACGTACGAGTTTGGGGAGGGGGGATTGTTGCTCTGGTCAGAACAAGGTTATACTTGGGGCTGAAGAAAGGGTTTTGATGGTGGTTATCAGGTGTGCTGGTTGACGAAACACACTGACTCTTCTGGCAGTCCTGTTGCTGTAGGAGGTGAACTTGCAGCTGAGAGGCATGCCTAACACGGGGGCAAATCCGTGTTAAAGATGGCCATGGTGACCTGTGGGATTTCTGTGACTTCTCAGCTTGATGCATAAGGCTTAACAGGGTAGCTTGTCTTTTTTCTTTTTTGTCCTCAGTACTGTAACAGGTTCTAGCTACGAGTGTTAGGGTGGCATTTTGTCTAGCACATCTAAACCGCATTCACTGTCAGAAGCAAGTGGAAGAAATGACAGAGACACTAAATGGTCTTTGGAGAATCTCCCTTGCTGTTTGCAAGAAGCAGGTGGAACTGGCTGGATGTCTCTTCTTCTCTGCTTCTGTCAGGGGCTGGTAGCCCTGTCTCAGAGAAGAGACTCAGCACATAAATACATGGTTTTGCCATTCTGGGATGGAGAACGTGTTCCAGCACCAAGTCAGCAACCATTCGCCTGGTGCAGAACATGGGCTTTCGGGGTTAAGCTGCACATACCAGTACTTCCAGTTCTGGTGTTGACTTTCACCTCTGTCCAGGAACAGTTCAGCATTTCTCTTTGGAGAGAGAGTGAGTGTGCTGTTTCTGGTCTGGGTTCTGGTTGTTGTAGAAATAACATTTTTCCCCCGTGACTGAATGGCAGTTGTTTGTCAAGCTCAAGTATTTCAGTTCACAGTCCTAGACGTACACTGGAGAGACTTAAACCCAGCGTGCTTTCAGTGGTATTTCCTTGATTTCAAAACTTAACCTTTGTTCATTCATGGCAGCGTCTGACTCTCGTAGGTCATATTCTGAGCCTGTGTAACCAGGCTAACATCAGGCATTATTACAAACAGGCAGCATTTCTTTGGAGCTATACAGACGTTGATTAGGGCTGCTTCTGTTCCAGAGTTTATGCTATGGGAGATGATCAGAGCCAGAGTAGATCGCAGATCCAGTGAAAACTGCGGCAGTACACCTAAACACTTCCTGGCCCCGCGAAACAAGCCGCTGTGGTGAATAATTCAGCTGGTGGAACTGAGGATTTTCTCTGTCATCTTAAGCGTGCCATGAAAGCAGTGTTTTTCAGAACTCTACCCTCTAAATTTCCCTAGCCGTTTGGGATGAGAACACTCCCCGTGCGTATGAGCCAAGGTTAAATGAGCACAGCTGGATTCTGGATTGGAAATGTACATTTGGTAGGTTACAAGGACAAATCGTTCACACACAGAACAAGCTTGTTGGACTGAAATCTTGGAAAGCTTGTTGAGCACACTGCAGCGCGGAGACGTCAAGCCAATGCATAAAACAGAGATACCTGAGCACCTGCTAAAATGTCTCGCTATTGAGCATGGTGTAATGCGCTGTACGTGTAACACTTTTAATATCTTTAGCTGTTTTGCCTTGAATATTGCTAGAATGGTATTAAATCTTACAGAAAACGAGCACAGTTCTGATGTGGAGATTTCTGCAACCTCCTTAAATTTGGTTTTGCGTTTTTCCATCTTTCCTCACTGACTGTGATTCTTCCATCCTTGCCTTTAGCTTGCTTCCTTAGCTGTGACTTGTTGCTTGGAAATGGAGTTAGTGGGGCCATCCCTCAGGTGTACTTTGAGTTCGAGCCGAAGCATAAGCAGGATCATATTTGGCTGGAGTCCAGACAGGGATTCCAAAACTGGAGCCTGGTGGCTAAAAGAGCTCTGTTTCCTCCTGCGGGTCCAGGCCGTGTGAAGCTTGGCTGTCTTGGAGGGCTGTGAATGAATGAATGGAGCTTCTTGAGTTGGTGTGAACGGGGTCTGGCCCTGGGGATGGCGTGGGGTAGGGTGACAGGCTCGATTACTGCCTCCAGATTCTTCCTTTCCTCCTGGTGCCAGAGCTGTTTTGAATTAGCTGCTGAGCTGTTGCAGAGCATGATGTGGAATAAATTCATCAGCCGTCCCAAGCTCCCTCGTCCCTGCTTGTGAACTGAAACTTGTAAATCCCTACTGTGGGGACATCTCCAGTCCAGCAGGCAGCCAACGGGTCTCTGGCTGAACAGAGTCAGATCAACCTCGGGTCCTTTGAGGGTGGTTTTAGTCCCCTCTGGGCCAGTGGGTGCCGTGCCAGGACCCGCTTGTTTGTTGGGTTTCTGGAAGGGTGGAGGGGAGCAGTGGCAAGGAGGAAGGAGAATAAACTGTAGGGAATGGGAAAAATATACTTGAATTTGTTACTCTTAGGAGCCCTGCTCACCTAGCATACCTCCAGTTAGCTTTCCAACTGCAGTCACTGGGTGTACTGCAAGAGATGCTCTCAGGTAACATGAAGGCAGGGTTTATAGCTCCCCGTTCCGCCCAAGGACTCGGGGTTGTGCCTGTTGGGAGGGGAAGGTGCAGAGGGAGAAAGGATTAAGATCAATTTGAAATTGGCTTAATTAAAGAAAAAGGAAACATCATAATGTTTTACTACTTTCCTCGCTCTCTATGAAAGACTCACGCAGACAGGAAATCGGTTACGGGCTGGCTGGTAAACTTAACAAGGGTATAAAATGCAGGGTAATTCACAAAGTAAATACAGAACTCTTGTGTCTTTCACTTACAGTCATCAGAGATGTTACACGTGCAGACAGACTGTTAAACTGATCAGGGAGCCACAAGTGTCCTTTTAAGTGGCCCGGGTGCCTTCACGAAGCCTTATTTTCAGCCATTGTGTAGCTTGTGACTTTGTGGTGACATCTGGCCCCAAAGACTTAACAGGGACTTGGCTGCTGACCTGAAAGGACCCCGAATGGCACCCTTTCTTTTTTAATTACAAAGAGACAAAATCGCACACGTAATTAGTCATAGTTGTTCTCAAATGGAGCAACTTGCCCGTTGTTTGCTGAAGTCATCTTTTCAACAGTAATTATTTAGCGAGTTTCAATCAAAAATAATTAGCGCGGCATAAATTGTTTTGAAACTCATCGAACATGACTGCAAAAGGCCCGACCTTATTTGTTGCAAAAGCTGGAAGCCAAAAGCACTGCTGATGCGCTGTTCTTTAGTAAATATAGCTCCTTGGCCTCGACGGCGTGACAAGGAGGCAGCGGGGCGCGGGGTGTCCGTCCTGCGGGCTGCAGAACCGCTGCGATCACCTGGGGCAGCTGGATGGGGTGTGGAGCGTGGCGGTAACTGCAGCTGCTGCTGTGCGCAGGGTTTTCCTGATGAATAGATGCAATTGAGTGTGTGATCCGCGGCATTCCACCAACCTGAATGGGCTGCACTGTACTTACTGTACTTCCTCCGAGCACAAACAGCCGCCAACACTGTGATTTCGTGTGGGCTGCAGCAGTCCTAGATGAACTGAGGCACGTTATACACTTGTCTCTTCCTCAAGCAAACCCTTTCTCTGAGCGGTGGTGGGCTTTCTGGATGAAGATCTCCAGGCAGCTATTTTTAACAAACAAGGATGTTTTAGGATTTTCTTATAGGCTGCATATCTCCAGTAATGTGCAGCATTACACCCTGAACGACAGTGAGAACGTGAGGCATGGAAGTCCTCATGCTTCACTTTTTCTAGAGGCTTTTTGAAATAACTCTGTAATAAAACATGTACACCCCACCTGTGCCAGTATCAGCACATTCCTAAGGGGAAGCTCTGTCCTCTGGGCACTAATTACAGGGTCTTTCAAAGAACTGGAATGGTGTTTGTGGCTACTGTAATATATAAGAATATCAAGCTGACCATCTTGTTGTCTGTGTTACATTAAATTCTTGGAACTCAGCTTGTAGAAGTATGTGGGTTTTTTTTCTTCTCGCATTCCAGGATTCCTTTGGTCTCCTTATCAGGGATTGCATCCTTCTTGTTTAACCCATTTGGCAAGGATTCCACCTGGCTTTGTGAACTGCACTTGACTTGGGGAAACTTTTGGGATGGGGAATGCAACATTTATCTCCATTAGAACAAATATTTGTGCTCCTTTAAGTGAGGGAAATTCTCCTGTTGCAAACGAAGCTCCAGCAGAAAGCATTCTTGTTACGCACGTGGAATTGGTGTTCTGGTTTTTCTTTTCTATATGGGGTTTTATGTCCTACATATTCTCATATAATCCATGTGGTATCCAGCAGCGTGTTAACGAGTAGTATGACTTGAGTCTTTTTATCCAATCCTTGGAGCAACGAGAGGAAGCAGACGAAGCACCGTATTCTGGTTTTGTACAGTGTTACAAACTGTTCCTGCCTGGAGTTCTGCTTGTAGTAAAGTATCTTGTGCCATATATTCCCTAAAGAGGGCAAGGCTAGGAAATACAGTCTGCCTTCAAGGTCAGCAAATCTTGTGATAGTCCTTAGCAAAGGGGGGGGAATTAATTTAATAACATTAGCCTGTCCCATGGCAAAATTGTCTCCTGCTTGGATGAACTTTACCTGTGTGAGAGCTCTGCTTGCTCAGTTACATACCAGAACCTCCGGGATGAACACCTTAGTCATCTTCTGTGTGTTTTGGGTGAGATTGAGTTGTTAATGAAAAATGACTGAAGAATGAGCTAGTAGAAGATTACCTGGATTATTTTGTGGGGCATGTGTCAAAGGTGGCAACAGAGTCATCTCGAGGTATTTTGCAGGCCAGGAAGGAGTAAGTATTTTTGGGTTATGAGAAAAAAAGGGCCTCCAAATGAGGGCACTCACTGCTGAATGCAGGGGGAGAATTTTATTTTAGCAGCTGAAGTAGATTTCATAATTGAGGCCAGTAGTCTCTGGTGTGCTCTTTTACTACCCTCATTCGAAGGTAGGTTGTTCCCTCTGTCTTCTCTCTGCTAGCTATGTCAAGAGCTCATTTCATAACCTTCTCCTTTAATTTTTCTTCTATTTCTTTTTTTAATTTCTGAGAAGTTTCTGGTATCTTGCAGTATTCTTCCATCAAGGCCTGTAAAGGGATGTGTTTTCCTATCCATTTGCCTGAAGTTGGACACTTAAGTAATTTCAGCTTTTAGCTGCTTCAGGGAAAAAAAGTGAGTCATGGCTTTCCAGGGGCTGAAAGCAGGAGGCAGGGATTGCTTTTGAGCTGATACCTGCTGACATTTCTCTCTCTCCTATACCATTTCTGTTGTCTCCAGCCTTCCCGTGCTGCTGTTACTTCTTGATGCTCCTGCCTTAGTGAACATACTTAAATCCTCTAAGTGTTACAAGGCAGTTCCTGCAATGTATTTAGGAAAGGTGCTCTGTGGATCTCTTGTGTGCAAGCGTGACTTAGTCCTGCAGAAGGGAAATGAAGAATTTTGTCTCTCCTCCTGAATTTTCATGGTGGAAGAAGTGTTCTTTAGCAGTAGTAGGTGATTGCTTCTTTTTGCGATGAAATGTAGTTTCTTGGCAGCTGGACACTAACATGGCACTGAACAAGACTGCAGGAAATTTTAAATTCTGCCCTTTATTCTTGCTGGTCTCCTTTCTTCTTTAGCAAACTACACCAAATAAATTGGGACATCCTTGTAGGGCTGTTTGAAATGACAGAACAGGAATCAGATGCCAGATTTCAACTGTAGGTCCGTATGAATCCTGAGTTATATTAAACTGAACTAATTCTTCCTGTCAGATAATAATTCTAGAAGCTTGGGGTGAGTAGAACAGTAAAGTTTTGTATAGCTGTAGCAGGGTACAGGGTTAGCTTGTATTTATGGAAATGTAATTGCTAGGAAAAGGGCAAGCAATGAATCTTTTTAATAAAAAAGGAAATGGCTTCATCACTGTCAGTAGAAATTCCGCATAAGCATTAAGCTCAGTCTCTGAATAGAAAAGCCCTTGTGGCCAAAAGTAAAGGTTGCCATTAGTGTAACAGGAAGCTGCTATCACAATAGTATTAGGGTGTAACTGTTCCTTTCACAGGTTTTGTCACTCTCAGCCGAAATCTCTGCTGTCATTTTCAGCGTCTGAGAGTAACCAGTGTGATTTTATTCCGAGCCTGAAAAATAACATCTCTGCACGTGTGTTTTTAAAAATAAAAATGGGAAGAAGATTTTAAACTTGGAGAGGGATGGCAGTAGGAAGGCCTAATGCAAAGGCCTTTGCACGCTGCAATCCTTGTTAGAGGTAAGCTAAGGGGTTCATTATGGAAACTCATTTAATTCTAGCTCCCTCAACTAAATTATTTTTTTTGATAGTTGCTAAACTAAATAAGTTTATTTTAAAGCTGCAAATTGAATATCAGTGGAAAGCAAATAAGTCTCTGGCTGCTTCTCATGTGGTATATGCCAGTAGCATGGAGCATTTTTCTAAAGCACGGCTGAATATACATAGAGCAACTTAAAATTGCAATTCTCCTCGCCCTGTTCCCCCCTCCCTTTTTTTTTTTCTGTATCCACAGGAAAAATATTTTGCAGACACTTTGAAGTTATTTGATCAGCAGAACTGAAACCAGGTTAACTCTTAGTTAAAGGGGAAATTTCATCGATATGCTGTGTAGAAATGGTAATACTGTTGCCATATTCAGTTGCATAAGATAATCTAGTACATTAAAAGGGACTAAACTACTTTTTTCCTGTATTTTGTTTATAAAATACAATTACCTGATCTTGGTATGCTTGCCCAAGGGCAGAACGAAGTTACTGTGACTCTACACTTTCTGAAAACATGGTATGTTACAACTGCATGTCGATCTTCTTGCAATACTCAAGATGCTGACCAAATTCTTACCAGGGCGCTGCTGGAAGGACAAGCAGTGAGCGGTATGGCTGTGCGCAGGAGGCAGGGGCTGAGAGTCACACCGCTGCTGCTCTGAAGGTGGGCGAGCTGCGTGGCGCAGCAGCAGCAGAGCTGGTTTGCTGTATGGTCGGTCCCATCGCTCTCCAGCAGACCATAGCTTGGTGGTGCTTCCTTGGGCACGGAGCTCAGTTCCTGCTGAGTGACTGGCGCGGTGGTGAGCTCTGTGCCCTGCCTGCCTCTTCGCCACCCCATAACACTCCGTAAATCCGGCTGCAGCCTAAATATCCCTTGTTCCTTGGGTGCTGGCTGTCTCTGCGACTTGCAAATGCACATATGCAGTGCTACCTAAAGTAATAAGGAGAGAGGAAAGGGACCTTCAAGCTGTGCTTACTTGGTGATGGCAGCTGCTGTTTTTCTTACTTATTGGGTACGCCCATTAGGTATGCTTTCTACACATCAGCTGCTGGCCACCAAAATACTGACGCTCCTGGAATATTTTGACTTCCCATTACGCGGCAGCTGAGGTGCCTTCCCTGATACACCTTGCCTCTGCCGAGGTGGTTCTGTTGACAATGAAGTGGTGGAGTCACCGTCCCTGGTGGTGTTCAAGGAAAGGTTGGACGTGGTGCTTAGGGACATGGTTTAGTGGGTGACATTGGTGGTAGGGGGATGGTTGGACCAGATGATCTTGGAGGGCTCTTCCAACCTTAATGATTCTGTGGTCTTGATGGGGTCACCCAGCTATGGTTGCAGTGCAGCAAAACTGATTTAGTTCCCATGATGTTGTCCTGCCACCCAGATTGTCACTGGCAGTTGATCAGAAACTGTTGTCGTATACAAGTTGGTATGCAGAAATCAGATTTCACCCAAGAGATGCATGTGTTTGTATATGCATTATGACAACTGCAGTGTCTGGATGGTACCAGCTGTTAACAAAGAACTTAATCCGTAGGATTTGTCACTGCTCTGAATGTTTCTTTTTCAGTCTGATTAAATAAGATACTGATGTTTGAGGCTGTGTGCTGCTTCCCTGCAGCGCAAGAGATGGACCGTCCCTGGTTAGAAACTTGTACTCTTCATTTTAACTGAATCCAAGCAATTAAAAATAGTTCCCCAGGAGGGAAAGGAAGGAGAGAACAGGAGAGGATATGAAAATAGTTTTTGCTAAATTATTTCTAGGTCAGTTGTGCTTCAGAAGGCTGAAGCCGAAGAGCACTGCCTACCAGTTACTTTGAGTCAGGTAACAGCTGTGGCAGGACAGCCTGTGGAGGTGCTGCCTTGCCTTTAGTTGTTACTGGCCTGTGTATATATGAAATTGTTGCTGCAACGGATCATTCTCTATGCATTTAGAGAAGAATGAATGCAACATGTGGAAAAACATCAAAATTTAAATGTAGATTGCTTAAATGACTGAGCATCTTGCAACTGTTACCCATACCCTTCGTTCTTTTATTGCATGATTTGTAAATAAGTCATTTCATCAGAAACACGCAGATAGTGTATCACTCCTTACACATATAAAATGCTAGAAAGGAGGCTACTGGTACTAAGTGACAATATGGTTAAGTTCCTACCCTTCAAATAGATGGACTTTAGGACAAAGAGCAGTGTAAAATTACTGCTATGGAAGTGTTTATATGGCTAGGTTTGGGTTTTTATCCACTGCTTATGAATTGATGCACATCTGCTGATTTCAGAACAAAAAAATGTGGGTATGGGCTCAGATCATTGTTGCTGCTGCTCTGCAGCTTCCTTCTCTTGGTTTTGTTCTTCCACTGTGTGAAATGCTGAATATCTTCAAGGCTGTTCAATTCTGTACCTTCCTCTACCGGTTGTTCTGCTGCATTGTTTTTGCTCGACTGGTTTGAATAGCTAATATTCAAGACCTCCCTCATAATCTTCCCCATATGCCTCTGGATACACCAAATTAATTACACTTTTATACTTCTGAAGTATTAGGAATGAACTCTTCTCTAAAAGAAGACTTCAACTTTTTTAAGATTTTATGTGGCATCTTAAACAATTGTAGATGCAACTGGACTGTGACAGTATGTCCCATGTCTTCATTTCTGCATCTTCTCTTCCATTTGGTGTCATAGCCTATGCTTAAACTAGACACAGTTACTCCAATCATTCTCTGTTCCTGCCAGATGTCAGCCTAATAACGGTGTGTAATCCCATCAATTAATGTGGCTGAAACTTTGGGCGTACTAATACAGGCAGGGTATCTTGGTTTACTAAAATAAGTCTTTGTCGCAGTTAATAAATCTGAGCGAAGACCAGTCCAGTCTGTACTGAGCTGTTTTTATCCTGGCGCCACGTAGCTACTAAATAATGTGTATTCCACCTGGCTGAAGCCTGTTTTTGGGTTGCAGAGCTCATTTTCTTCACAGTGCCTTCAGATGATCTCCTGATTGCCTGTGTGATGTTTGCTGTCCAGAAGCAGGAGCGACCAGCTGCCTGGGTGCTGGAGCAGGGCTGAATTCTTTTCTTTCAAGCACTCTAGCCATTGCTACATCAAGTGCTTGCTTGAAGATGTGCTCTGAAGAACCAGTGAAACAAGTCTATGGTGTCGCAGTCATGCACATGGTGGGGAAACAATGATGGTGCCGTGCCCAGCAGCACAACTCAAAGACCTGCAGCACAGAAGACATAAGTGGGCAAAAATCATCAGTTTGTTATAGGGCACGCGGAGAGCCAGTTCCCCATGCTACAAAAGCAGGACCTCACAGGGGAATGCCAACAAACTCAAAAGCAAGCCACAAGAATTCCCTTTTGCATTGGTTTCCACCCCCCTCCACCCCCATCGCTGTTTATTGAGAATGGAACCTTCAGGGTTTTGAGCCACATGAAAGCAGCCTAGGAAAAGTATTCCTCAGTGCTGCTTTGGTGCTGTAAAGCCTTCTGTAACCCATCGGTTCCACTTTTCCAGGAACTTCCATGCAGCACGTCAGTGTTAGGAGCAGCTGGAGGTTGAGAACCTGCTGTTGCAGGTCCCGTTCTGTATTTGCAGGAGTTCAGGGTCACTGTCACTGTGTCACTGTCACCTCCTGGGCCTGGACCACCTCCTTCAGGAGGAGAAGGACACTCGGAGCCGCAGCACACAGGCTGTGCACAGCTCTGGTGCCGGAGGTAGCGCTGCCTTCTGGATTCCTGGGAAGGTCAGAACGTCCTGCTGCCTGCTCAGCATCTCCAGGAATGCTATTTTGGGCAATTAGCAGCCCTTCGTGCTTTACAGAAACAGAAGAATACCATTAAGGGACATTTTCTTTCCATCCCCTCATGGAGGGGAGCGGCTGTGCCCCCGAGCAGGCCGCTGCTTGCCGAGTGTGAACTCGGTTGTCCCCTGCCTGCCTGGGCCAAACAGCTACAGCTGGAGCATTAGCACCATGTCGAGGGGAGGCCAGTTATGTTGCTTCCAGCTGAGCATAAAATTTCGTTCCTTTCCTCTGTCCTCCAGCCTTGGAACAGGACCATGGCTCACCACGAGACAAAACCCCAAGTCAGCCTGCCAAGGTGCCACCAACCTTCCTCGTACACAGGTTCTCGAGGTTGTGAGTTTGGGAGAACCCCTGCCACTAGACCCCAGTTCTGAATTGTTTCTCCACTTTCACATGGAAAGTTCTGTGGTTTCCCAGTCTGGGAAGAGCCTTGGTGGAACTAATTCTTAATCCCTATTATTTTTTTTTTTTACTTCTTTTTTGACACTATGAGACCGTGGCAGCTAATGGCTAGAGGAGCTCTTACTGCTGAGGAGGAAAGCGATGACTGGCACCAGCAAGGGCAGAGGGGAAGCACAGTAAGGACGATGCCCCTGCTAAAAAATAAGAAGCAGGATCTGGCTGGGTGAGCAGCACGATGTTTGGTGCTCATGGGGAGGAGGGCAGTCGGGTCACAGGGCTGCTAGCACCAGGCTCAGCCATCCGTAGCAAACTGGTTTTAACTGAAGGGGTGTTAATCCTGATGAAATACCTACCTGCCTTGAAAATTGGATGCAGTTCTTAAGGGTGAAAATCCTAATTGTGCCTGCTGAGGTCCTCCTTTGGTTTCTCAGCACCCAAGCTGTCCGCACAGCCGAAGCTGCTGTGTGTTTGGTGTGGAGGGACCAGCAGCCTGAGCCAGGGAGAGGCAGAGGCATCTTCCCCCGCCTGCCCAGCCCGTTGGGTTTAAAGGCTCCGGGTTGCTCCCTATTTCCCTCTGTTTGGTGGTTTTTTGTGCGCTCGCTGTCTAAAGTCAGGCTTAACCACTCATCCTGCCCACGTGCTCAGCTCTCAAGGCTTAATTGCTTTTTGTAATTGCGGGTAACTCCCTCCTCTATTCCAAACATCTCGCTCCCGTGCTTGTTGCAGTGGCTGTTCTCGCTTTGGGGAAAATAAAGGATTTGCTTTTCATGTAAAAATAGCCTTATTATTTCCATGCGCAAGTAGCAATTGGGGCAGGCGTGTTTCCAGCTCCACGTGGAGATGGGGCTGGAGAGCGAAACCCTCTGTTCCAAAAATGGGCTGGAACCAGTGGCAGATCTGGATGTGCTGAGCAAACCGAACTGGCTTGGAGAGAAGTGGGATCCCTTTTTTGGGTGCAATCTGCTGGTATTCCTCCACTGGGGAGGGGCACCGAGCACCGACATAACGAACGCCTCGCTCTGTTGAGTGCTTAGGTTAGTTTCACGTTTTTCTCATAATCATCTTTTTTCAGTAATAGTGGGCAAGTTTTTTTTAATAAAAGGTTAAAAAGGAAAATTTCTCAGGGCATAGTCTTGAAAACGCAGCTGAGCATCGTGCCTGTAACTGTCGGCGCTCAGAGTATCTGAGAGGAGGGGATGCTTGCAGGAGCAGGCTGTATTATTCCACAAACTTGTGCTCGGTTGGGTACTGAGTAAATAAACAGGCAACGTGCAAATCTTGGATAATGTTGCTCTGTGCTTGTTTAGATAGTCCAGCTGCACTTTGGATTTTGTTCTCGGCGCTAGCTGTCTTCTGAGTCCCGCCTGGCCTGCTGCCATCAATTTCTTGGTTTATGTGAATGCGATAGAAATCTTTTTCATCTTCGTGTTGCGCTAGTTCATGTTTTTACTTCCTCCAGTTGTATTTTAGAGGTATGTTTAACGCTTTTAAAAACCATCGAGCTCAAATTTTCCCTTTATCTTCACAAAAGTCACCACAGCAGTCAGAAAAAAAGCCCAGAAAGGGAATTACAGGCACCATTAAAAATGTTCCTTCAGAGCAGAAAAGCAGATTTAACATGAATTAAAAACTCAGCTCTGTTTCAGAGTTGCAAAAGCTCTTTTATTCACCAGAGAACTGTTAAAGCTAGTCATTTTTGGCATAGTATCGGTCAGGGAAGCGTGACAAAGTGCAGTGGAATGCACCGAGCTGCGATCCAGCTCGTAGTGGTATACGACTGGAGCGTATGGAGCATTGCAGGAAGCGCTGGGGGGGCGGGGAGGCCTTTGCATTTCTTCAGCTACTGAGGAGCTGCGTTCTCCTCCCTCAACCCCCACCTGCAACAACAGGGGGTCCCTCGGATGCTGTGGGACAGAAGACAAAAGGTGAGAAGTCTGCACAAGCGGAGTTGTTGTGCCTTGAGCTGGGAAAGCTGGGAAGAGAAACGTGTCGGGGACTGCAGATCAACTGCACCTATCCAGACTGGGGCTGCGTCCCCAGCCCCACTGCGCTGGAAGATTCTTGTGCTCCAGTGCCGTCTTCTTGGAAATCAGTAGTGAAATCCCCATCGATTTCCTCGGGCCAGAGCCTTGCTTCTTACTTGGAGCAGTGAGAGTCCTCCCATTCCACCAGTACACGCATACCAAGTCTGTTTAATTGGAGTTAGGTTTTGGTACAGATTTTAGCCTTACATGGAAATCTGTTCAAATTCATCTGCTATCTGTAGCTCAGATTTCAGATTACACAGTTAATTACCAGCTGTAGCTATGTTTAATAACCAGTTAAGATATTTCTCTCTTCTGAAGCGTTCTGCTATTTTCCCTCTTTAAATTTTGATGTTGATGCCCACAGAGTTTTTCAAGCACTTGTAATGATGTATGAGAACGTGATGGTACCTCTCCTGGCTGGCCAGGATCTTTGCTTTAAGACCTGCATGTTAGAAATTGGGGAAAGTTTGGTGTGGTACCGCTCACGTTACCCACGTAAATGGCTAACAGGAGTTTGCCTTCACCTACGGTTTCACGTTTGCAACACAGAGAAAATAAAAGGTGATGATTTTTAGTGTGTTTTTATTGTTCTGCGTGGATATCTCTGCCATTCTACTCAGCACTCTTGAAGTGGAGAGCTTGAGGATGTTTTGAGAACATGGGTAAATGTGTGGAGCAGGAGTAATAGGGAATAAAGTAACAAATAGTGAATAGGGAAAAAAAAAGTAGCTGGTGGGATGTCCCCACTGAGTGCTTTGTTTGTGAGGGAATGCAGAAGTTGGTGGGCAGATGGATCACTTGGATGTGAGCACTGTAACTCTGATTTAAAGCTCCTGTGGCATTTATAGCACAGATCCTGCCTAAAATGTAGGTGTCAGGTTGTTACAGGAAGGGATGGGGCGTGCGTGGAACTAGTGTGACTGTGTTACTGCTTTCTTTGCAGGGCGCTCCTTCACGTGGACTGTTCAACGTTTCAGATATTGCGTATTCTGCAGTATAAATCCTGCAAGTTTTAGTTGTAGGAGAAATTGCCTAAATTCAGGTTTCCCCAGGTGCGCCTGTATTTGTATGTGCATGCATATTCCAAGCTCGCTTATCCGTGGCTTCTGCGGTTGGTCTCTGAAGGCGGTGGCAGTTACTGAAAAGCTTGATTCACAGTGAACTGTTATCTCGGTGATTTTAAGAGGTGGTGGATGCCTTGAAGAAAAGGAGCAGGCAGTCGCAATGCTAATTGCGAGAGGTGAGTGCTGACCTTGGAAGGAAAGTGTCGTCTCGGGCTCTGCTGTTCGGGGATCAGAAATCTGTCATCCTGCGCCTTGCAGCGTCAGCCGCCGCAGCACACACAGAGGCAGGAGCCCACAGTAAGACACGTGGTGGAAGTGAGGAAAGTGCATTTCTCTGGGGCTGTACAGATCACTCCAGGATTTGGAGCTGATTGTGTTTTGATGTCTGAGTTCACACACCGACCAGAGACCACCTCCCTGTGTCCCTGCTGTGGGTGCTAAGCTTTGGTTGGGACTTGGCGTGCTCCGGGAGTGTGAGCGCAGCTCTTTCCTTGAACCCGCAGTGCGGGGTGATGCAGCACCTGCTTAGCAGTGCATGGCAGCACACACACAGGCTGGAAAGCAGCAGGAATGCTGCCTCCACCCAACTCTCCTCGGGGAAATTGAGGGATCTGGGACCTGATCACCTAACCAGGCGCAAATCCTTACCTTTGGGAGCTCTGTAGAACACGTGCATGGAGAACCTTGTTCCTTGTTCTTAAGAACAAGTTCATAAGTTCTTCCTCTTTCTTGAGGAAGAAACGTGGTTACTTGTCTCTAACTCGTTTCTTAAGGCGTGTCCCATAAGGATCTCTGCAGAAACATAGCTGCCTCTGAACAGCATTCATGCACCTGAGCGTGTGCTGCTCTAATAATAATGAAGCCTGGAAAACAATCACCGTTTGTCTTCCTATCGCATGGCGTGGGTTGAGAGCGTTGGAAAACGGGTCCCCTAAAAGTTTGAGCGCAAGATTGAAAGAGGGAGGTGGAGAACATCTGGCCACTGCCAGGGTTATTGGTAAGCAAAGGTGTCAGCACCAAGCTTCTGGCTGGAAGGAGCTGTTTGTTTGTGGGCTTGAGCCTTCTCAGACTTGAGCTGTGGAGGAAGGATAAGGGGAGTCATGTCCTCTGCTCGTCTTTCCTCCATCTCTTTCCTTTCAGTTTAACAGAATCAAATTCAGACCTCTTTAGAGTTCAAAACACTGTATTTTCCTAAGAAATAGAGTTGTTATGGAATAGGTCCAATATCTTCCAGAGTCAGTGCTGCAGGGTTTTTATTGGCTTGATACAGTGAGGTTTTTTTCCTTCCTCCTGTGGTTTAAAATCGTCTAACGTGTTGATTTATATCCTGTCGTGTAAGACTGTTTCCCCTTGGCTATATCTTTTTCAGATGATCAAATGTAGTTTTGAGAAATGCCCTGTTGTTACCTTGAAATATTAGGTGATAACTGCACGGCTAAGAGAGGGATTAGCTTGTTAAACCTAACATGACACCGACACACAAAATACTGCAATTAAGAACTTTCTTAAGGCAACAGAGAAGGGGGAAAAAAAGAAAGTCTCATGGTCTGAGGTACCAGGAGCTTATCCGTTTGGCAGCTGTGAAGGAAGGAGAGGAGCCCCTGGGCTGGGGCCCTGGCAGAGCTGCCCTTGGGTGCTGCCGGAGCCGCTGCTCTTCTGCTCCATCCTCCCCAGCTGGTTCCCGTGAGCTGTGCTGGCAGTGTGTCACAGAGCTGAGTGGGGACTGCTCGGGGGAACCAGTCCAGGTTACAAATAACGTTTTGGGTTCGGTGGGAGAGACGTGAGCACAACTGGGGGGAAGGCAGGGGGCTTAGAAGGAGTAGGGAAGCTGAGAGCTGCCTTCCTTGGCTGTCAACCACCATCAGAAGAGATGGTGAGAGCAGCTCAGCCTGTGCTCACGTGTTCTCCTCTTTCCAGCTGTGCTCCCCAGATGCCTCTGCTTCGTGCTGCCTCTTCTTACTCCTCCTCTCCTTGCCCAGGTTTTACCACCCCAGCTGAGCTTGAGTTAACCCCTGCTCTCTTGGGTCAAAATGAGCTGAGTTAGCTCCAACAGCTGAATTGTAGGGCTCTGCAAACCTGTGGGCTGACAGCGAGGGGGCTGCAGCGTGGTCAGGAGAGAGGCAGTAGGTTTTTGCCAACGCAGTTGCAGCTGGAAGATAATCTGTGACTCCTAAGTCACCAGTGCTGAGTATGCCCCTAGTAGTGCCACGGGCATCTTTCGTGCTGCTGTGGTTGATTTCGCTGATAGCTGATGGCAGGTTTGTGAGGAGATAATGTTAAAGGGATGGCTTCGAGGAGGATCTCAGAAGAGGATGTCTTTTCTCATAGCAGGCTAAAATAGACAACAGCCTTTGCATGTAAATGGAGCGGAGCAGGAAAGATGATTCTTCAGTGCTACGTGTGAGTCCTACGTGTCTTCATTACTGAGGTGTGCCACTTCACCTGTAGCCAACAGAAATAACATCCAGGTGAACTGAGTAATGGTACTGCTAAGGAAACACAAGATTAAGAGGACAATTTATGAGGGTTGTTGTAGAAACATGGAAAGACAGGGATTTGCACTTGCAGAAGATATTTTGGAATTAGGCAGTAAAAGTGAAGCCAGATAACAATTCCTTTTAATTGTCCCGTTCAATATTATCTACTGTTTCCCCCTCTACTCTCCTGTGTTTAACCAGACTTGGGTGTCTGCTTACGCGGTTCCTCTAGGCCATCAGTGACACTGTTTGTTACCAGCTGGCTTTGTGTGTTGCACTCCGTAGAGCAGAAGCAGCCTTTCCTTTTCTTCCCACTCCTCGTCCGTTTCGGGGACCCTGGCGGGCACTTCTCCCTCCCCCAGCAGCTCCGGAGCCGAGGAAGATGCAGCTGCTCTCTTGGGCGAATTGTTTGCCTCTCCTGGAATCTCGTCCCGGTCAGTTATGTGCTAAGAATGTGAATAATGCTGCTGCGGCTGCTTTACATGTAAAAAGACTGACCTTAAGATATTTTATCCAGCTGGGGTTTTTCTTTCTTTTTCTTTTTTTCTTTTCCCCTCTAGCACTGTTAGAGGTGAGTTTTATCGTGTGACTGCAGAAAGCTGCAGTGGCTAGTAGTCAGACAGATCATTTAGCACAAATGGGTGTTTTTGTAGTCTTAAAAATGATTCGTAGTCAGTGGTACTGAGCAATTCTTGCTTTTGGACCTGTAGTTGTGAGTGTGTGTTTGAGTTAAGGAAACTATGCAGAGACTTCTGGAAAATGTCTAATGAGATCCTTAGTGCTGTGGGGCTGGAGTATCTTGTAATACAAAGTCAAGTATATTGATTTTAAAATCTTAAAGGTTAAATGCCTTTTCCATATATATAAATGAGAAATTAAAGAGAGAAAGAATTCCAATTAAATAAATAATCCAAGTTGCCAGCAAATTTTAAAAGTGTTGCATGTCAGAATCCCAGCATACTTCTTCCTACTCTTCGAAGAGTGAACGCGCCAAGCTGTCTTGCCTAACACGCATTGTGTGTGTGTGTGTGTGCTGAAAAATATTAGGAATCTCCAGATAAAACCCAGATGTTTCTCCAGTCACGTGAGCTGTGCTGCGTTGGGCTGTGAGGCTGGGAGACGCAGCCTCCGTTTGCCTCCCAGCAGAGCTACGTTTCTGGGATTATTTCTTCTCTCTCCGAACGTGCGTTACTGCTGGGTGTCAGCTGGGGTCTCACTGTGGTGTAAATCCTGTCTTTATATACGTTTGTCTTGCCTTGGAGAAGAGTTTTTAAACAACACCTGAGAGCTGTAGTGTTTTAAGGCTGAATAAAACTATGTGAAGTTACAAGAAAAGGAGGGCAGAGGGGTATTGGTCTTTAAATGTTAAAATCTTATGAAATATAGAACTTGTAATGCCTTAAGCTGGCAGCGCTCAGTAAATCCGACAGAGGCACAAGGATGGGTGCAAAATGCAGTTAGTCGAGGTGGGTATGGAGAAGTCCTGTCGGCAGCACTAACATTTCAGATCCGCAGCACCACGTGAGTTCCTGGGGAGCAGCTGGCTGTGGCAGCGCCAAAAGCTCCTCCAGTCCCTGACACAGTTCTCTTCTGTGCTTTGGGGCCTTATTCCTGGACAACAGAGCTCATAACTCATCTCGCTGACTCGGAATACCTACTTTATAAGTCCCTCGTATCCAGTTTGACTAAGAAATGGTTTGCAAGCTCTGAATATTTGTAAAAATCTTTTATACATAATTCGCTATGTATGTATCTGTATAGTAGAAGGAAGGAGCGATGAGAACCACTCGTTTTAGTGTCTGTGGCCACTGAAGAGAAATGCTTTGATACACAAACAGCAGCATTGTAAATGTGGTGCCAGGCAAACGCATTTTGGGCTAACATGAGCAATAAAATTAGCAAACACATCACTTGCTGCTAATGAAGGGGAATAAGCTCATCATGAAACCTTCACTGAGCTGCTATTCTATCCAGCTTGATTTACTTGCCCTGAGAGGGTAAAAAAAAAAAAGGAAAAAAGGGATGTGGGAGCTATCGGGAAGGAGCTGTGGCATCATTGACAGCTCGGCATGTCAAAAATGGGGCTGGGGGAGCACAGGGATGCCTGCTGCTCTTGCAGAAGATGTGCCTGGTTGATGGTGTAAAATACTAAGGGTACAAAACTGCCCACCTGGGAGAAAAGAAGTCCAGGAGGCAGCCCTTTTTAAACACCAGCTGGCCTTTGCACAGCAAGGTGCTGCTTTTGCAGGAACTGCCATCTTAATGCGTCCTGAGTGACTGTAGCTGTTCTGCAGGGACTGGGCTGCTGCTCGGTGTTTTTATTTAGGACTGCGTGCCCCGAGCCTCGGGGCGCTTCTCAGACCCCCTGAGCACGGAGCAGCAGACACCACTTTTTATTCACAGGACTTTGTGAGACTGTAGTGGAATCGATAAATTCCTGAAGGCAACTTTTAACATATCCCCCCAGTAGCTTGTTTTGGTTCTTTGCTGGGTGCTGCGGTGTTTATTTCCTCAAATTGGCCTTTAATACCCAGGTTGGTGTTAATGGCAGCACTGCTGGTGATCATGGGGCCAGGGCCAAAGCAGGTGAGGAGCAGGTAGTGTGGCTGACTTCTGCCCATTCCCCAGCCCTGACTGCACTGGTGAATGCACAGCACCTCTCCTGCTCTTCTGGCACTGTAAGTACCTCTCAGTGTACTGGAAAAGCGATAGAAAAATGTTTCCTGTTTTTCTTCTCAAGCTGAATTTTTTCCTTAAATTGACCTTCTGGATCCAGTATTGCTTTCTGGATGTAAATCCAGAGGGAGGTTTCAAATGGCAGAAGAGTATTTGAAGATTCTTGCACCACATGTGTCCTCCTAGTTATAAAAGGCTATACAGCCTGATTTTTATATTTTTATTTTTTTGGTCTGCTAATGGCTTTTGGCAAACCCTGGCAGTCCTCTCAGTGCTGCTGCCGACAGGACTGAGGCCGCTGTCAGCCTTGACTCACCTGGAGCAAACTGTTAGGGGAAAAGGAGGTGGAAGGTGGGGATGGGAGGTGGTGTATTCAAGGCTCTAACAAACTTCATTCACAACAGAGAGGGCCGGCATTCAGAGCAGAGAGGGCCGGCAGCGAGCTCTTCATTGCCTTGGTTTCTCTGCCCCGTACAAAGGATTTGGAGTGCTGGATGGGCAACGCTTGTTCTTCGGGTCCCAGGCGCAAGCCTCAGAGCTGGCCTGGTGTTGGATGTGGTGTCAAAAGGGGGTGGCGTGTGGATGTGTGGTGGCACCTTACTTATCCAGAAGTGTGACCAGGACCCTAGAAGGGGTTTCACATTTCAAGATGCGTGATGACGCTTCATGGTTTGGGACAACTCGTGTGCTTATACTTCAATTTACTTTCTGATTGCCCTCCGTTTCCTTTCCTTCAGAGGTCAGAAGCTACTCTGGGTTGTCGTGGTACCTTTGCCACCCCAAAAAGCATCGAGGAGTGGTGGCTTGGTGTGGCTCCTGGCACTGGGAGAAGCTCTGCAGCCTCGCTGGTTGCTGCAGGGCGTGTGCCTGAGGCCTTGTGTGACGGAGCAGCGGTCATCACTGCGAAGGGTGCCGGTCAGGAGGGACAGGAGTGAGCTGGAAGTGGGAGCCTGCTGCAGACCCTGCCCAGAGGGTGGGAAGTTCCCTGTTCCTGCCCCCAAAGTGCTTGGGGAAAGTAAAGTAACGCCTTAGAAAAGGTGCTGTGCGCACACGTGTGCACGTATACAACGTGCATGAGGCAAGTACGATCTTCCCTGCTGCTCTGTAACATAAACCTGCTGATGCAGTCACTTACAAAGGCTGCTCAGATAACGTAATTTGGCCTGAGACTGTAGGATTTCTGATTTAGCACCTAACAACACTTCTGGTTTGAGTTCCTTCTGCTCCAGTGCTGAGTAAAGATCAGGAGAGATTTGTAGATCCTTGTCTGTTTGTGAACCGGTCATGGGTCACTTGGTTAGGCTGAACTCTAAATAGTTTAAATAGCTCTCCAAAGAGCAGGCTTAGAGTAATGAGGAACAGCTATGGCTGGACATGTAATTGTTCTGGTTTAAATTAGAAATCTCTTTTAGGGTAGGACTCTTCCCTTGTGTATGCGTAGGGCTCGGCACAGTGCAGGAGGCTTTGGGTGCCATGACACTGGCCTTCTACCACCATCTCTTTAGCCACAGAAGTGTTTTTGGCAAGGCCAGGTGGGGGCAGGGGAAGGACAGGACTCGGTCATGGCCCTCAGGTCTATCGACCAAGCTGCCTCTGCAGTGGGGCTGGCTGCTTTCCCCCTTCCACCCACACCTGCCTCCTGCTCGGGATACAACAGCTCAGCTCTGTTCTTGCTTCTAGCCTGTTTGGCAGAAAGAGGGGTGAGAAAAGTGATATTCATGGTAGCTTTTGATTATTCTCACTCCCTTTTCGTTGTTGTTAATGCCGTGGTCACTTTCCTTGCCTGATTTTGGTTATTCTTTCATGGCAGTTGGGCTTCATGCAACGTGCTGATTTGTTTCTTGGGGCAGGACCTTTTCGGTTCCCTGCAGACCTTCCCCATTCCAAGTCCTTCCCATGCTACCAGAAATGCTGTACTAAATGTAAGTGTAAATTCCTTGTCTTGTCTGATGGGCGACAGAAAACCCTTCTTTCTTCATGAAAGAACATGTAGTGTCTGTTAAAGTGTCTTTTAAAGCCTTTCAAAGGGCTCCCAGGCTTACCTGACGTTAGATTAATATTGACAAACTCACATACATGCACTCATTATATGACGTGCCCATGTGCTTATACATAAACACACACTCCGAGACATTAGCAGGAGCTATCTGATTAAATCTGATAGGATTTGAGAATTGACACCACGGTATGTGTGCGTTTTTTCTAGAAACAGATTGGATCTCTGTAATAGTTCAGCAGAGCTCCTTGAAGTGTTTACATGTGCGCTCTTTGTCTGGAGCTGCCTTGTTATAAATACTCTGTTTTACAAGCATTTGTTTGGAAGTACGTTGAGCAGCCACGCTTGGTGTGCTTCCAAATGTCTTAACTTGGGGACCTTGGGCTGGCTTAGAGCCCGAAGCTCGTATCTCTCCTGCTCACACGAAGAGCCATATTTGCCCAGCTCGCGGAGCGTGAGGGCCGCAGCGTGAAATGGCGGCGGCCTCACACAGCCAGTGGCCAGAAGCTGCGGGGGGAGCGAGCCCTGTGGTGCAGGTAAAATGCCAATGTCATGTGCTCCTACCTGATGTGAGCTGCACTGTGTTCAAAAAAAAGTATTTGGATGCAGTTGCTGTCTTTTGAGGCACCTGCTAGGGAGCTATGTCATTTTTCCAGTTACTGTCTTCAGCTCTTGTTGCTTTCCTTTTATGTTTTTGTTTTTTAGTAGAATCGCTTTGGCTGGAAAAGACCTCTACAGTTATCAAGTGCAACTGTTAACCTAGCGCTGCCAAATCTTCCACTAAACCATGTCCCTAAGCACCACACCCACCCATCTTGTGAATCCCTTCAGGGATGGTGACTCAACCACTTCCCTAGGCAGCCTGTTCCAATGCCTCACAACACTTTCAGTGAAGAAATATCTCCTATTTTCCAACCTGAACCTCCCCTGGCACAACTTGAGGCCATTCCCTCTAGTCCTATCACTAGTTACCTGTGAGAAGAGGCCGACCCCCAGCTCCCCACACCTTCCTTTCAGGCAGTTGCAGAGAGCAACGAGGTCTCCCCTGAGCCTCCTCTTCCACAGACACAACAACCCGAGTTCCCTCAGCCGCTTCTCACAGGACTTGTGTTCCAGGCCCTTCACCAGCTTCATAGCCCTTCTCTGGACACTCTCCAGGGCCTCGATGTCCTCCTTGTAGTGAGGGGCCCAAAGCTGAACACAGCACTCGAGGTGCGGCCTCACCAGAGTCAAGTACAGGGGGACGATCACCTCCCTGCTCTTGCTGGCCACACTGTTTCTGATACAAGCCAGGATGCTGTTGGCCTTCTTGGCCACCTGAGCACACAGCTGGCACGCATTCAGCTGGCCATCAAACAATACCCCCAGGGTCCTTTCCTCTGCACAGCTTTCCAGCCACTCTCCCCAGCTTGTAGCGCTGCATGGGGTTGTTGTGCCCCAAGTGCAGGACCCAGCACTTAGCCTTCTTCAACTTTAACAATCTTATCTCTTGCCCTTTCTAAGTTGTTGAGGATGTTATGATGACTGTTCTTTTTAAGCGTACCCTGCTGCTAAGTCTATAGATCAGGGTTTTTTTCATTTGGAACAACTTAACTAGCTTTGGTTAGTCATGATCTTAAGGAAAAACAGCTGGGGAAAAAAACAGTGGAGAAGTGTCATGATGATTGTCTTATGTTTTCTTTTTCTGTAATAGTTCTGAAAGAAAGCTGCGTATTAGCCGTAGGGCTAGTAAAACACAGGAACTAACTACTACAAACACTTGATAAATTTCAAATTTTTTTATTTGTCTTGTTTGTATTTTAATCTTCCAGAGCTGTTTTAAATCTGGACAGATGCTGGAAACATTTTGAACAGCTATTATTTTGATCATCAAAAGATGCTTCTCAATCTCCAAATTACTTTTGTTTAATTTTACCTCATTCCTTCCATTAGCCACACTAAATGTGCCGTGTCCTGTGGCTTAGAGGATTAAGGTAATCTTCCAGAGCTGGTCTGTGGTGGTGGCAACACGAGGGTTTCTGTCCTGGGACCCAGGAGCACTGACGCGTTAGTTGGCCAGCATCTTTTTTGCTTCCTACTCTAGGCTGAATCTTTTGAGCATATTTCATTGCTTGAATCCAGGAGCACAAAGGGCAGAGGCCTGCAAGCAAGATCTACAAGCTGTGATTAAAGCCCTGAGCTCAAACTTCTTGTGCTGAAATCACCAAAGACAAAGAATGGCTTTACCTCAAGGGTAACTTCACCACCCTGTGCATCTCACCTAGAGCGCTGTGTGCCGCTCTTAGCAAAAACCACCTTGCAGTCCGATCCTTGATACAGAGGAGGGTCACTGCAGCGATAAGGAGAATGAAGAGCCTGTTCTACAAGAGAAAGCTAAAGGAATGTGGGCTGTTTAGCCCAGGAGGCCAAACAGCAGCCCGAAGGATGAAGGGGGCTCCCTGTAGATAACAGCAGAGCTGTGGAAGTTTAGTTCCCTCTGCCTTTAGTTTAGATTGTCTTTAACTGACTGTGCATAATAAGAGGAGCCTATGTAGCCATCAGAGCAATGTAGCTTCGGAAGAGCTTTCTAACTGGAGCAGAGAGGGCAGAAAAACCTTAACTAGCCATGAGGTTTGTTCCCCTTGGTTTCTGAATGGATTACGTGGTTTGTGAAAGGACTGAGTGATCCTGCGTCAAACAAACAGGCACTCAGAAGGTCTTTGCCTGTGGTATTTTCCTCCTGCTTCTTTGGTATTTTAAAACTGAGGAGCTCTAATGATTCTCAGGACAGCTCTTTAGTCATGTATCTGGAATATTTTAATTGGGATTTTAGTTACACATGGGGATTTGTGGGCAAAATGGAGCCCCTCGTACTGGCAGCCTGAAGTCAAGCAAAACAGTAGACGAAGTGTTCGACTAGAGAATAATTACAGCTAGGGAATATTAAAAAACACAGTTCTCTATTCTGTGGGGCAGCAGTAATCCCAACGAGGCGTATTGTACACATCGTTTCCTGAATTTCTTGGGTTTTGCATGTTTAAAATCATGAATGAAATTTCCTACAATGGCGGACTATCTCTGAAAGGTTCGTAATCAATTCTGGATCATCTCTTCTGGCATGAGCCTTAGTTTTCTCCCTTCCGGAGGGAACCTGTATCTGTTTCCTGCATCTGTTGCCCATCCTCCGTTGTGAATGGAAAGCAAGCAATTAATTTTTTTGTTGTTGTTAGCAATTAATTGCCCTTGCCAAATCTTTGGAGGACCTATTGTCTCCTTCAGACACAATGTTCTTGGGAAAAAGTCCTTGCTTATTGTAACCTCTTGTGCAATCTTCCCTTGGATGATAAATCCATCTTGGCAACTGGGAGCTTTCTGAATGAAAAATGTTGCTGGACAACCCTGGAGTACAGCAAGAACGCCTGCTGCTGCCAGCGCTGGTGGAGAGCAGCCAGGCAGGAGGGTAAAACGGGGAAAGCCTTTCACGTTGCCTCCGGGGCGAGAGGGAGCCTGTATGTGCACACATCCAGCTAGCTGTTTACCATCAAACAAGGATTCTCCCTGGTGAGCAGCTGAGCCTCGAAGGTGGCTTTCCTTCTAGCAACATCTTGAAACGTCTTGGCGAGCTGCCTTCCACCGGAGCAGGGATGGGGAAACTGCTGAGCGTGTCGACCGTGCAGCGCTCTGCTGCAGGCACTGGCTGGGGAGCAGCCCCTCTCCCCTTTTTCTCTGCAAACCCACAAAACTGGGATCCTGCAGAGTTGCCTCAGTCCACAAAAAACTGAGAGTCTCTGCATTGGTGTTCTTGGCCTGACGCTGCTTTTCCATCCGATCTGTCCAGAACCACAGCTGCCCACTGAAACCTCATTTTTAATATTGCAGCTGTCACGTTAATTATAAAATTAGAGGTATTTGTAAAAGCACACTTTCCCATTGTAGTTTTTTCTTCACTTTTTTTTTTTCCTCCACCGACAGCTAGCAGGATCTGAAAGCAAAAAGGTGCCTGAACTCCCTGCGTAGAGATGTTTGAATCCTCCGAGGGGAATACACAGAATGCGAAGAATGAGCCGGGGCCGGGAGCGCTCTGTTCCCTCGCGGTTTGTGCGCGCTGCCAGGGGCTTGTGTTCTGCTTGGAGCCTGACAGCTGGCCGCGGGCTGAGCCCAACGCAGCCAGCGGGCAGCCTGCTCCAACCACGCTGCGGCTGACAGCGTTTGGCCCGGTGAAAAGGAAACAAGCAGGGACAGAGGGCCTGATGCAGTACCTTGCGCTTAATGGAAATCTCTGTCGACCTCAGTGGGAACTGGATTTGATCCTGTGCCTGCTTGAATGTTTTGGCGTTGGATACGGCTCCAAGTGGATCTTTTTTTTTTTTTTCCGTGCCTCATTTCTGGTCTACTCCTCCTCCCGTTTCTAAAATGCACTCATCTTAGAGTGGTGTAGCATCAAGGCAGCCCTGGCTGTGGCAGTGCAGCTGTGCACGTTCATCCTTGCCCAGTGTCTGTCCTGTTGTTTCCCCTTTCTTTCTACCACCTACAGGATTAGTTTGCAAGTTGGCATTGATTTCTCTCCTTGAGCCCATTCTGCTGCTTCTCACAAACACCCTCCATCTGACTCAAGTCTCTGCCCTCAACCTCCAGCTCTCCCACGAGTGTAATTGCTGACACTGTTTAATCCATCTTCTGCACTCCTTCCCCTACCTTAAACCAGGCTTTATATCGATTTCCATAAATTCCTGTGTTGTTTTTTTTGTTGTTGTTGGAGGCGGTGGTGGTGGTTTTTTTTGGTCACTCTCCCTTTTCGTAGAGGTGATGCAAGGCTTTGGGGAAGCAGTGTCACAAACAAGGGTTATTTGTCTCATGCTGTTTATGGAGAGGAAAGGCCAAAGCTATGGGATTTGGGGAACACAGGTGTTCTTTTGAACCACAGATAAAAACTTGCTTAGGTTTTTTCAGCAGTAATGTAAGTGCCAAGCAAACAGGGTGGGCAGTGAGGAGATGCTTCTGAGAGCGGGCTCACGGAGACAAGAGGCTGAGAGCTGGGTCCAGGGCTGCTGTCTGCACCGAGGGCTTGCAGGGGTGAGGTTGTTGGTGACACATCTGCTGCTCCTGAGCTCTTACCAGCTCTCTGAGGTTACCACACAGCCCTGAGATGTCCTGGGCTTTTCCCCTCCCATTGTTCCCCCAGGAGTTCGCATCTGAAGCCCCATCACATCTGCTGAAGGCTGGACGTGCAGCTTTGAGTGGAGCCATTTCAATGCTGCTGTTCTGGCAGTAGCAATGGCAAAAGGTGAGAACAGTAGTGCCAATATAGGGGAAAGGTTTGTTTTCAGAGATAACATCACTATGGTGGTGATAAAAGGCAAACCTCTTTTAGGCTCGTTGAATTCTGTAGTACTAACGCCCTTAAGAGGGGGAGAAGTGCATTGTGTGGGCTGGCTTAGTAATCATTTAGACAGTTGTTTACCAAGCATGTATTCTCTTGGTACCCCGTTGTAGACAAAACCAAAGAAGACAACATCGAATCCAGCACACAGACCTCTCAGTTGTGCACATTGAGCACGTTTGATTTAGGAACGTGGTCTTGGGGGCCAAGGCAAGATCCAGCTGGTGTAAATGGGCAGAGCGTGCTAGCAGCCCAGAGTCCCTCGACGATGAGAGTGCTGAGCACTAGGATGCGAATTTGCTAATGCTTTAGAAATGTATCCAGAAGAAGGAGGGAAAAAAAAAGGGGAAAAAAAAACATTGTGGGAAATTCTTTCCTTCGTACATAATAGTTTTTGTTGATTTAAAATTGCCCTTAGTAATGTGTTGATGCCAGTGAAATAATTCAGCTATAGGAAATGTGAAACCAACTATTGCCTTTCTATGAATTATGAGTCATAAATTGTATGAAAAATATTCAAACTTGCTGTAGTTATTCCCCGAGCAGAACCTCTGAGTAATGGAGCAAATACGGCTGTTTTGGGGGGAGTGGGAGGGGGCTGAGCTAAGCGGAGCGAAATGCCAAGTGCCAGCACGTGGCTCTGTGCGAAGTGTGAGTTGGTGACATCTGAGATGCTCCCCTCTTGCTAACAGCGCGTTGCACCGCGCGCAGTTCGCGGAAGCCAAGTTGTTCTCTGCTCCAGACGCCCTGGAAAAGGGGAACGCGTGCCGGGGCTACCTGCGTGCTCTGCCCCGGGGAGAGCTGAGTGCCTGTGCCAAGCCAGCCTCACATCTGCAAGCCAAGAAGGCACCAACTCCATCTGATTCAGCATCCGTGGGCAGGTTGCAGTGACAGCATTCCCCTAGAAATGGCAAAAAAAAGTGGCAAGATGATAGGATACTTGCAGGCAAGTCCTTGATGGTGACATTTATTTCAGCCAACTTCAGCCAACTAAGAGCTAAGTTCAAGTTAGTCTTCTGATCTTCCGTCACCAAAGGTCGGTTTATCTCCTGTGAGATCTGTTTTACCAATTGCCTTCTGGAGTAACTATGGCAAGGTTCTCAGCAACTACTTCAAGCTAGTTAATCTAGCTGAGATGGCTGAAGTTCGGTGAGACTAATTCAGCATTCAAGCCCTGGAATTTCAATTTCTCCATCATCTCAGAAAAGACCGTGCAGCCTTGGGAGGATTTGTGAGTTTTACTTTCCAGCCAGAGGCTCGAGTCATTGTTGAAAACTATTCCGTATACCTAAGCCATAAGTAAATGTATAAACAAACTCCAGGAGAGTGAATTCCTGGCTGTAGACCAGGGGACGCTAATAGTGTTGTGATGGAGTAGGTCAACTGGAGTATTCATTTTTGCACCGGTTTTAGTTTTTGCGTTGTGTCTGGCACCACATTATTTTTGCAGTCTTCCCCCATTGACCCTAAATGGGGCCAGGATTTGCTCAGGAGAAAATTTTGCGGCATTTAGAAAGTTTGAAGTTGTGCTTGCTGCACAGAAACACGCAGGTGTGGCTGAGATGCTCTCAAATACCAAAAGCTGAGTAGTTCACTCTGTTTCACCCTAATTCAATTTACATTGCCTTTCCCGGATCTGACCCAAGTTTATTTTAAGGATTCTTAAAGCACAGGTTTCAGTTTGATACTTCTTGAGTTATGAGAATGTGGGTAGGCGGAGTTTTTTTTTAATTTTTGAGTTGTATAAAGCATACAGATGTTTTCAAAATACGAGTCCATGTGGCTTCAGGCAGCTGTTATCTGGTGGGAGTTACAAAATGTTCCTATAAATGTAAGAAAGCTTGCTGCTTTGTAGCCTGCAGTGCTCGGGTTTGGTCTGAAAGCTATTCAACTCTTGTTTGTCTTGTGCAGGAGATGGCTGTCCGAGCACTGAAGCAGACGGGTAGCAGGAGTATTGAAGCAGCTCTGGAGTATATCAGCAAGATGGGCTACTTGGATCCTAGAAACGAACAGATAGTGCGCGTAATTAAGCAGACCTCACCAGGTAAGCACGAACTTTTCTTTAAGTTGTGTTCTTTTTTGCAAATAAGCCAATTTTCAAAGTAGACTTGCTTGAAGAAGGGGATCAGCAGCGTTTCATAGCAGTCTCGTAGGAGGCCGATTACATGAAGATTACCCTGCAAGCTGAACACCGCTCACTTGCATCACAGCAGTTGTCCACGTGCAGCTTGTTCTCCACCTTACTAACTCAAAGCTAGTTATCCGTCAGTGCAAGTCATCTCAACTGTCCCAAATTCACCACAAGGTAAAAGCTTGTACGTAGGTAATGGCTGTGAGTTGTGAGATAGGTCACTTCCCAGGAGCTCATTCACGTTAACATCCGTGTAAGTACACTGTGGAAACACCTCAGGCCAAGATGGCAGAAGCTGTCCACTCATCCTTGCTAGTCTACAGCTCTGTTTCACGTAAATTAAACGGGAGGATTTGGGCTCCGCATTTGCCTGATCACAAATATCAGACCGCAGCAGACAGAAGGCCTCTGAGGGTTGTTTCCATTCAGATGTTAGGGCTTGTGGCATGTTAGAAAGCTTTTGATCGGTAATGGGGATACATTCTAGCTCAGATAGCTTGTTACTTTTCATTCAGTTTCAGAAGATGGCCAAGCAAATAACTGCCCTCTGGCTGGCTGAGCCTGCACAGTTACTCGGTAGCGTTATGTGCTGCAGAGGGGTTAGTGGGAGAAGGGTTGGGTGTGTTGGGGAGCTGCTGTCATGAGCATGTTCTGTTGGACATGCTCAGCTGCTCTTTCTACCAGCCTTAGTCGTTTCCTAGAGTTTTACCCTGCAGGATGTCCACCTGAGAGAAGTAGCAGTACTGGCCAGGTTTGGTATTTGCAGAGTTTTTCTGTAATACATGCACAAATGTGGCCTCAACGGGGCTTTAAGGAGGAGTTAAAGTAACAGAATTTGTCAACTATATTTTGCTTTATATTATAAAGGTTTTATTCCTTTAAGTAAGTGAAAGAACACACCCAGTCCTAAAGAAGAGACATTTCCTTTGAAAGGGTTGAAAAATCTTTCCAGGCAGAAGCTTTAATTGTTCAGTTATATTTTGTTTGTGTTTGTTTTTGCTTTCTTAATATTCCAATGCATACAACTGTTTTGAGTACTTAAAAATCTGCATTTATTTTTAGGGTACATAAAACATAAACATCAAGCAATTAATGTTTGCTTGCTTGAGGTGCAGTAGAGTCATGTTAATTTGTTAGGTGTTGTATTGTTCGTGCTAGGATAGCACAGGTCTCCTGCACTTGATTTGGAAGCATATAATGCTATCTGCTAACTTTTCATTTGCAGTTTGCGAATTTAAAACATGCTTTTGAATTCCATATATTGACCTGTGGAAGTAGGTTTTCAAATTACTCATTTTAGTCCTGTTTTAACTTTAAAGCTAACGAGTTTTAGCATGCTGGCAAGACTTAAATAAAACTTACCAGATATTACAGTTGGACAGAGACTCTGTATAAAACCCGTTTATCTGATGGGTATAGTTGATGAATCTTACAGAATACACTCTGATCTAAAATGCTTCACAGGCAAGAGATAGTTGCAAGAGTTGTGTTGAACAGGAAGGGGGGTGGGATCATCTGCAACTATTACCTTAAAGGAGGTACAGTTACCTTAATATCTAAAATTAGATCTGTCTAATATATCCAAAATTGTAGTTACCTAAATATCTACAGTTACCTTAAAGGAGGATGTGGCATAATGGGGATTGGGCTCTTCTCCTAACACCAAGTGATAAGAAAATGGAAATGGCCTCAGGTTATGCCAGGGGAGGTTTAGGTTGGATATTAGGAGAAATTTATTTACCGGCAGGGTTGTGGGGTATTGGAATAGGCTGCCCAAGGAAGTGGTTGAGTCACCATCCCTGGAGGTCTTCAAGAAACGTGCAGGTGTAGAACTCAGTAGCATAGTTTAGTGGCGGACTTGTCAGTACTAGGTTAAAGGTTGGACTAGATGATCTTAGAGGTCTTCTCCCACCTGAATGATCCTATGATTCTATACCATGGTTGGTATCTTCACAGTTCCAAATATTCCTCAAACAGACTAGGGCAGACTTGCTGGTACACAAATCCAGGAGGCGAAGGTCAGACCTCTCTTGACATCAGTAAGATACCTTGCACAGCTGAAGTATGTGTCCCAGACAAGGGCAGACATTGCTGCTGCTTTCCTTCATAGCTCTGACAAAGTCAGTTTATCCTGAGGCTCAGTGTGAATCCTATTGACAGGGATGACAAATGGGTGATACGGCTGTCTCCCATGTCCAGACCAGAGCAGCCACTTCTTGGGATGCTTTGCATTGCCACAGCCTTATCAGTGCACCTCTTTGTGTCTCAACAGATCAGCTTCCAGGGAGCAGTTATAGGTACAGCCTTGATAACAATGGCCTTATGTTATCATAGGAAAAATTGCTGCCGGTTAAGAAATTGTTGTTCTTTCAAGATTTCGCCTGAAAGAACATTGATAATTTGTCCAGGCTGATTCCATTTCAAAACATTGCATTGTTTGTGAAAGTGTCATTTAGCATGGGGACAGCTTCTTCAGCGTGCAGAAACGGTGCAGAGACCTGTCTTAATGAAGTGTGTGCTCCTGTGACCATGTATATAGTAGGGCTTGTAAGTATGCAGGGACGTGCTGTAGTGGAAATAGCTGGAAATGCTTGCAGTTCAGCGTTCAAGTTCTCGTCTTGAGGGCCTTGTGAAGGTTTTAAAAGGAAGTTGTTTAGGTGTACGTGGGTCAAGTCCTGTGATTCGTGAAAGCTGAAGAACCAGAGGGGGGAACAGCACAGGGGCAGCACAGAGTGTCTCCCTGTCTGTTTAGCACAGCCAGTGCTTTCTACACCTGCAATTTGTACGTAGATCAAAGAACTGACGAAAAGTACCCTTAGCACATCCAGCGTAGGAATGCTGCTATCTTGTCCCTGCATATTCTTCAAGCTTCCCAACGGGAGGCAGATAAGTCATAGGAGGGGACACTCTGTGCCCAGCACGCTGGGAAAAAGACAGGGTAAGCTGCATGATGCCATCGTTGTAAATGAAAGGAAGCAAGGGTTTTCAGAACGATGGGACCAAGATGCAAGCAGATCCCCAGCGTGAGCAGTGAGCGCACTGTGCAGAAGAGGTAGACTAATTGATTATAGTAATGTTGTCTTAAAGTTGTACTGACAGTCGTTCAGGGAGCTTTTTTTCTCCTGTTGGTGCTGTACTTAACCCCTGCTCTGTTGCTTCCTCCTCCTGTCTGTGAGTAATGACTGGTAACACCGGTCCGGCTTTAAAAAATACAGGCTGAAGCGTAATATGATGACTTCACAGTACAGGAATTTGTGCTTCTATTTTCATGATTTGGTAGAACTCCCTGATGATTCCTGGCATGAGCAGTATTTTGGGCCAGTAGCTCGTTATCAGTAGCAATACTTGGCACCTATCACTTCAAATGTCCAGAGTGCTTAATTTAGGTTTTAGATTATTTCTTTTGTAACACATATTCTAGGCTTTGTGTGTGTAAGGATGGATGGATGAGTAATGCAAAGTAATTGGTTCACCTGAATTGTTTCCTAACATTCTTCTGTGTTCTTTTTACAAAGGAAAGGGTATTGTGCCAAATAACGTAACCCGCAGGCCAAGCTTCGAAGGATCAAATGAATCTTTTCCGTCCTACCATCAGATCGGTAATGCAGCCTATGAAGGGACAGGCTTTGGAGCAGAAGGTACAAATATGCTAACTGAAGTTCCGAGGCCATACATGGACTATTTAATCTCAGCTTCGCAGCCTACGGCTATGAACGCTCCCGTACAGCGGCCCTCCGGAGTAGGCACGCACAGCACACCAACAAGCCATCAGCAGAAAACATACCCTGCAAATATCGAGTCTTCTGTCATTAATTATCCCGTGGCTAATCACAGCAGCCCAGCCTTGCAGCTGCAGGCCTCCCATGGCTCCAACAGCCAACACTACAGTAGGCAGCACATGATGGTGCAGGGGGAAGCCATGGGGTATGGTGTTCAGCGGAGTCCTTCCTTCCAAAACAAGATGCAGCAGGAGGGAGGATACGCCAACCTCCCGAATAAAGGGGCGGTTGTTCAAAATAACTCTGGTCATGCATTTCAGCAGGCACCGGCAAGCCTGTATATATCCCATTCTCATCACAAACAGGCAAGTCCTTCCTCTCATCAAATGCACGTGATATCCAGAGGTCCAGCATTTGCTAATGATTTTTCAGACAGTCCACCGCAAAATCTGCTAACTCCATCTAGAAATAGCCTAAACATGGATCTCTACGACATGAACAATCCTCAAGTTCAGCAGTGGCAGGCAGCAACGCCGTCACGGCGAGATTCTTTACAAAACCCAGGAATAGAAACATCTCCACGGCAACACGTATCCTTCAGACCAGATGCCACAGTGCCGAGCAGAACAAACTCCTTCAACAACCATCAGCAGCAGCCCCAGGTGACCGTGTCGATAAGACAGGTTCCTCCAGGAAAACCCGATCCTTCGATTACATCTCCAAATACAATCACAGCGGTCACCTCTGCTCACATCCTCCAGCCAGTGAAGAGCATGCGAGTGATGAGACCCGAGCCTCAGACGGCGGTGGGACCTTCCCATCCTGGCTGGTTACCTGCACAGGCACCGGCTGTGGATGGCTTAGAGATCATGGAGCAGCACGTGCCAACTGTTGGAGCACCCAACGCCTATCAGCTGGAAGTGGAATACGCTAACCAGGAGCTGCGGTGCCCGCCACCACCGTATCCCAAGCATTTGTTGCTTCCCAGTAGCTCCGAGCAGTTTGATATCAACTGCTTGTGCATGGGTGTAGAGCAGACCCTCCGCGTAGTCCCCAACCCACCATGCAATAAGGCCGAGGAGAACAGCGAGCGAAATGACAAAAGCAGCAAGAACGCTAAAGCTGAGAAACCCAGCAAGGATAAAAAGCAGATCCAGACGTCTCCGGTGCCCGTGAGAAAAAACGGCAAGGATGAGGAAAAGCGGGAATCCCGAATCAAGAGCTACTCACCGTTTGCCTTCAAGTTCTACATGGAGCAGCACGTAGAAAATGTCATAAAGACCTACCAGCAGAAAATTAACAGAAGACTGCAGCTGGAGCAAGAAATGGCTAAAGTAATTCTTCTTTTTTTTAAATAGTAAATCTAATGAGGTCAAATTATTACTCTCACTCCAAAATGTATAAAGGTATTCAATACCTCCCTGTACCAGACTATTTCACTGAGAAGCCTGGATGCACATGTGGGAGGCTGTTTGAAAAACCTGAGAGAAGAAATAATATACCTTCATACCAGAAAAGTAAAATGAAGCAAAAACACCCTTAGTAGGAAAGTATTAGGTTTGCTTAGGAAAGAACGCAGAAGCCAGATTTGAGGCCAAGATAACACTGGCAATATCCAGCTCTTGCAAAACTCTGGAAAAGGTTTTCTCTTTGCTCCAGCTCTTCCTACCTATTCCATGATAGCAACTGCTTATTCACCAAAGCACAGTTTAACTTGGCAGTAGATTTACTATGCCATATTTTCAGATGAATACTTGACTAAAAGTTGTCTGTTGAACACATGCTAGTAATAATATCATGCAAGTAATCATGTCTTGGCCAGCTTTAAACGGTCTTGGGACCCTTGCTGGAACTTGTTCTAGAAACAGGTCTCAGAGAGATGCACTTTGAGCAAGAGCTGCTTTTATGCCTAATGGTAGCACTCAAGCCCAAGCTGATTCCCTGATAGGGCTGTTTAAAACAAAGCTGCCAAGTTCTAATGGTTGCTCTGACAGTTCTGGTTTAAATCTTTAAATGTGGATTTTTTTTATTATTTTTTTTTTTATTTTTCTCAGGCATGACTAGAATATGACTAGTCTACTTTTGTATTTAAGGATAAGCTCTAAGGAAAGCTGTTATTAATGCATAATGGCTAATTAACTACCTGATCTTCCCTAGCACAGTCAGTTTCCAGAGCTGATTAATTTGATGCTCATGTTGCTCTAGAAAACCCGGCAATTCATTTGCTGAGGTTAAGATAAAATGAACGTGTCTCTAAAATCTCTTGAAAGGTCAATATATTTTAGTGACAGTTAATAGTTTGACCTCACCACAAGTATAGATGATGTTGCACTGCTTGGATTTAATGAATGTGTTCCTGAGATTGATGATCTCCAGAGAAGGAAACCAGCAGCTAATTGCATTAGTTCTTCTCTTTTCTGGCTCTTCAGCTCTCCTTCTCTTCATAACTCAGATAGTTCAACGATAAACACAAACAGCTCCTTCCCCTAGCAACCTCATCACTGGCTGCAGGAATGCACTGCGAACTCAGGAGATTTTGGCTATCTGAATATTGCATTATTCTAGAATTAACCAAGAACACAGCACACTAATTATTTTACCTTAAAACAATAAACGCTTCTTTTAAAATGTAAGGAGAGTACCCCGATCTATAATAAAAACAGTATTATTAGTTTTGATTTGGCTTTTGCCTTCAGTCTGAAAATTCATCCTACCTGTTGTGCAAGTTTCTTCAGACCTCCTCCATCCTTTATTCATACAGATTTCATTTTTGTACCATGTGGATTTTGCTGTGCAGTCTGGCTGCCCACATTCATCTTCAAAGGCCTAGACTACAGGTGTGAAATGAAAAATTCAATCAAAGCAGCAGCCTTGCGGGTGAATGCTTGGGTCTTTAGCCTGCTAATCAGTCAGCTTCAGCTCCATCCACCGTCTTCCCCACTGCCCCTTCTCATCAGGCACTAATCTTCCTCTCCAAATGCTTCCGTTGATGTCCCTTAATTCAGGATTCTGGAACCAGGTTATTCATAAAGAAGGGGGCTGCTAGAGCAGCCCAGGGGCTTCTGTTGGTGGAGGCCACCAGTGGCCCTCAGGAGAGGGGATGGGCACTGAAGACAGAAGTGTGCAGGCTCTGTCTTGAAGGGTGGGGAAAGCCTGGCTGCATACTTCTTATTCCCCCCTTTTCCACAAGGTATCTCCTTGCAGCCATGTGAAATGTTACCTGCAATTGCTCAGAGGCTCTCTGGGGGTAGGAGGTGGCTGGACAAGCCAGATCTGTTACAGCTTAGGTTCAGAGGGGAAACAGTAAATTAAGGGGGGGGTGGGGGGAACAGAACCAGGGTCTAGGCTGCAGTAGCTGGAGGGAGGCCAGAGCTGAGGGTTATATGTGTATATCTTGTGAAGGAAGAGGGGAGAGATCTACAAAGCTTGCGAGTGGAAGCTGTACATGGTAGAAGAAAAAAAATTTTCCAAAGAAGAGGGTTCACAAAGCACTAGGGAATGTGTAGGTCAAAACCAGCTTCTTAATTACCATGCAAAAAGCAACAATCAACCAGCACTGGTAGATAGGATCGTGTGAGTTCCTCTGGAGAACCATTAATGAACAAAGTGGGCTGCTTCATCTGGATATCAGTTTAATTTGTGCTGCATTGTGCATATGTATGGTGGAGTGCGGTGGCAAAGTGCACAGTTGAAAGGTATAAACCGAACCCAGGTTTGTTCTGTTCTTTTCCCCTGACAGCATTGCCCCATGCCTCCTAGCTCAGCAGAATGAGAGAGAAAGGGCAATCTTAGAGACAATGCAGGTAACCTGGTAGGGCAAATGAACTTGCAAGTATTTCAGAAATACCTTGGCAGACAGACAAGAGATTATCTCTCTCATGAGTATCTCTTTTCTCGTTCTTGGTTAATTTTTCTGAGACGTGTCTTGGGAATGCTGGTTCATTGTTCTGTTGCTATGAATATAACCTCACTAGCTCTCGTGGTTTGCTTTCTCTTATCTAGGCAGGCCTTTGTGAAGCAGAACAGGAACAAATGAGGAAAATTCTCTACCAGAAGGAGTCCAACTACAACAGACTTAAAAGGGCCAAAATGGACAAATCTATGTTTGTGAAAATCAAGACTCTGGGTATTGGTGCGTTTGGAGAAGTGTGTCTGGCCTGCAAAGTGGATACCCATGCCCTTTATGCCATGAAAACTCTGCGAAAGAAAGATGTCCTGAACCGGAACCAGGTGGCTCATGTCAAGGCAGAAAGGGACATACTTGCTGAGGCAGACAATGAGTGGGTGGTTAAACTCTATTATTCCTTCCAAGATAAAGAGAACTTGTACTTTGTGATGGACTACATCCCTGGTGGGGATATGATGAGTCTACTGATTCGGATGGAGGTCTTCCCGGAGCGTCTGGCCAGGTTTTATATTGCAGAGCTCACTTTGGCTATCGAGAGCGTGCACAAAATGGGATTTATTCATAGAGACATCAAGCCTGACAACATTCTGATAGACCTCGATGGGCATATCAAACTGACAGACTTCGGACTCTGTACGGGATTCAGGTGGACTCACAATTCAAAATACTACCAGAAAGGTATTAGGCTTCATTTGCTCTGTTTATCCTGAAGTAGTTACCTCTTGGCAGAAATGTCAGGTGAATTACGGTGTGTTTGTCTCTGGCAATTAGTTTGTTTCTAGTCTTTTGTTTCCAGTACTGTTCAAATCCCTGTCAGTAGTCTGGCTGACCGTAGCAGTAGCTGTACTTCTTCAGTTCATTCTTGTTCAGAGGGGCTCTGATGGTGAAAGAAATTAATCCCAGATTTAAAGTAATCCAGGCACCTTCTGTGCTTGCCATTGAGGGGTATTGGAGTCTATCAGTGAAAGGTAATACACAATTGCCGTAGCTAATCTAAATATACTCCATTATTCTGTATCTCCCATATGGCTGCGTGCTTCCCTGCACTGAGACAGAGACACTCTGCTGGTTAAGGAAAATCAGTTGTGAAGAAGAGGGCAGAAGTAATTGCCTTAGGTTTAAAGCTTAAGTGCTGTTCTTTAGTGACAGAGGAAGACGGCAAAACTAGATCTAAATAAATTCTTTCCTTTTTGAGGGTTGTGTTTTATGAGTCTAAATGTAAACTTTCTCTCCCACTTCAAAGGGAGCCATATCAGACAAGACAGCATGGAGCCCAGTGATCTTTGGGATGATGTGTCCAACTGTAGATGTGGAGATAGGCTGAAGACATTGGAACAAAGAGCTAAGAAGCAACATCAGAGATGCCTAGCTCACTCGTTAGTTGGAACCCCTAATTACATTGCTCCTGAAGTCCTGCTTCGTAAAGGTAGATAACCTGGATTTTCTACTGTTTAAATGAGCACCAATGTTTTGAAATACTTCATTTTTTTTTCCTTCAAAAGTTTGCTGCTTTGGAAGCTTGACGTTCTGAAGTCCACAGACACTCAGCTCAGATTAAGGAGCAGCTTTCTGTACATGCTCCAATGATGAGCTTCATATTGCGGACATTGAAGGTTGTCGTGCTTTGTCTCTTCACTCGGAAGCCTTTGATGAGACTGCTAATAAATATGTCAGATGGTGTTGGCAGCTACTGTTTCTAAAGTACAGAGAAGATTATCTGTGCTTATGGCCACTATGAGGATGACTGTGGCCACTAGCAGGCTTGCATAGACCAGCAAGTAGCCAACTGATGGTTCTGAGTGACTCAGATTGGTCACTTAAATAAGGCTGTTAGAAACTTGTGGAAGCATTCACCAGATTCCCATACAGAATCTCAGGGAAATACAGCAAAAAGTCTTGTACAGATTACGCTGGGCACACTGCATTCAAAAGCTCCGCTTCAGGAATGTAGACAACATTTGGTAGCTATCCATGAAATACAGACACAGTCACTGTAGTGAGATTAGTTGTTCAAATTTGTCTGCAAGCCTGATCCTAGACCTAATCTCAACTCTTTCTCAATTCAAGAGATTTTTGGATTAAATCCTACATCATCTGATGGCACAAATCTGCATAGAACTCAGTGTTTTAAGTCCTTCATTCCTTTCAGAAATCTCAAACATATACCTCATTTGTTTTATCTGAGTAATTAAATGATTGAAATTGTTCCACTGCTTGGAACTTGCTCAGAAAGTTATCCGTATCTTTCTTATGTCTCTAGAAATAGGCTGTATCTTTTCAGCATCTTTTCCAACCCGAGGTGTCACCTCCACTGAACCAAGGGGAGGACATCAATCACTAAGCCTTTTTTTTCTCCTTTGAGGACCAGTGTGTGCTGTGTAGGGATGTAGCTGTGGGATGGGGTATGAAAAAAAACTTCATTTGGTCTAATTATGTGATTTCCCCACACACTATTATTGAGAATCAAATTTATTCAAAATGATTCCCAGACAACACTATTAGATCTTCACTGACAGCAGCAGAATTTAGATCAGCAAGCAGAAGCAACTTGGTGGTGAAGGTGGATTGGGAGTCCTTTGGTTTTAGGTCAGTTGTTTGAGAAAAGACAGAAATTTGTGCTGTATGTTTTGATGCTTAATTGCAAGAAGAAATAGTAGCTCTATGCATATTCTCCTTGGTTGATGGAGGACAACCTTTGGACTTGCCTTTCAGGATACACTCAGCTCTGTGACTGGTGGAGTGTTGGTGTCATCCTCTTTGAGATGTTAGTGGGACAGCCTCCTTTCCTGGCTCCTACACCCACAGAAACCCAACTGAAGGTAAGTTGAAACAAAATTCCGATCTGTAGTAGCAAAACGTTAATCTTTTCCTTTTCCTCCTCTTCTCTGTACAGACCCATCCCCTCTGGTTTTACTAGAGAAAGGAGCAGTGATTACAAAATCGTGATTTTAAATAGCTTTACACCAGGGACAAACCCTTTTCCAATCAGTGAAGATTGTGAATATCAGACCAGAATTGACTTGTCCAGCCCTCATAGATATAGTTACCAGCTTTATGAATCTCCTCAGCACAGTTTTGGTTTCTGAAGCCCAAGTTCATCCATATAAATTTTTTAGGGTGCATATCAGATTTGAGTAAGCTGATACACCGATGATAATTTCAGTTGGCAACGTGTTTTAAAGCCAAGCAGTAAGTAGTATTTATTAGAAAGAATGCATCTCATAATCACTTCGCTATTTTTACATTTTGGAGGCTAAATGAAGCAACTCCTTGAATTCATTCTGTTAAGTCATGTATAAACAATGTGTTCTCAAATCTGGCAACAGGAGCTTTCAAGAGGAAATACGTCTTTTTTAAAATGTAATTGCTTCTATCTGCTCTCTGGCAATCTTTCTTGAATCATTAAAGAAACCTATTAACAGCTGATGCAATCCCATCACTGGGCTCTTGAACCTCTGAAGTAACTATACAGAATGTGGCTGGACTAGCTACGTGTATACTTCTGTACAGTTAGCGTTGACAGAAGGATCAGAAGGATCCTGTTTCCAGGATTAGAAGTCATTTAATACCTTTCTCATCTTCAGGTGATAAACTGGGAAAGCACACTGCACATTCCCTCACAGATCAAGCTAAGCCCCGAGGCAACTGATCTCATCACAAAGCTCTGCTGTGCTGCTGAGGACAGGCTCGGAAGAAACGGAGCAGATGATATTAAAGCCCATTCTTTCTTTCACTCTATGGACTTCTCTACCGATATCCGCAGGCAGCCAGCTCCCTACGTTCCAAAGATCAGCCATCCAATGGACACTTCAAATTTTGATCCAGTTGAAGAAGAAAGTCCTTGGAATGATGCTAGTGGTGACAGCACCAGGACATGGGATCCATTAGCCTCTTCCAACAGCAAGCACACAGAGCATGCCTTTTACGAGTTTACTTTCCGAAGGTTCTTCGATGACAACGGGTATCCGTTCAGGTATCCCAAACCTTCTGGAATGGAAGTTGGCCAGTCTGAGAAGTCCGATGTAGAAGACAAAGATGTGGTGGATCAGACTGGAGCTTGTCAGCCTGTATATGTGTAAATTATTGTATAGAGTGCTCCAGATAAGACTAATCTCAAATCCAGTAGGGCCCTTAACTGATCCTTTAGGAGTTGATCCTGCAGTGCTTGGTCAGGTGTAACTTCGGCTGAGACTGAAGTCATCCTGTGGAGTCAGAAACTTGCAGGGCCAGGTCCCAAAAATGGCACTCTTGAAAGTTCAGGTCAGTTTTACTGTAAATAACTTTGTTGATAATTACACTTGAAATCCTGGTCTTCACCAAAATCTACAAGGCCAGAAGTCTATCATTTCTAGGCCTATTTTTGTTTGAGGTCAGCTTCCCCCTACTCAGATAAACATTTACAGACTTCTGCAACTGTCAGCGTTATTTTTTAAATGAATAAAGAGCACTTATATTTTGTTTATAGCAGGGGTTTCTTTTCCTACTAAATTATAGGGATTAACTTTGACAAATCATGCTGCTGTTCTTCTTTTCTACATTTTTATTTTATCCATAGCACTTATTTCACATTTAGGAAAATGCATAAAGCTGAAGAACATGTGATGAAAGGTCTCTGTGCAATAATGTAAGAAAGAAAAAAAAAGAAAAAAAGGAAGAAAAAAAAAACCACCTCCACTCTCTAATTTTCTAAATTTACTGATGCCATTGTATTCGCACCATAATTTTTGTTTGTTATATGTATTTTCCACATTTCAAAATTGTGACATAACCTTAAAGCTGCTTTATTTCCTTCTGCTTATTGGAGTGTAATAGAAAGTGTGAGCAAGTGACTATATGGGTGTGATTTCTTTGTCTAGTGTGTGAAGAATGTTGCATGAGCAGTGTTTTTTCTATTTGAAATGGCCTTTTCTTGCCATTCACAGGCAGGTCCTGTGGATCCATTTTTACTGAGGGTCTAAAATTAGACCATTTTAAACCATGTGTTCATAATGTATCGTGTGGATGGTTTCCTCTTATGATTGTATCCAATATTAATTTTGTAAAACAGATTTGCAAAGATTATAACAATAGTGATTTTGTGGTCTGATGTAGTGGATCGTTTTAGTAACCGTTGATCGTTGGCACACACGTTTCCCCACGAAGGATCAATAGCCAAGACCATTACTACAAAGCTGATTCGTGACAACAGTCTAGACCTGGCTCATTCACATAGCATGCAGCACAGTGTTCGTCGTTTAACGCTGTCAGTAACGCAGAGCACCAGTACTAACAAGTAGCTCAGTGTCTTCAAACCAGAATGTCTCGAGCTGTGCTCCTGCAACACACCGAGATCCTAAACGAGATGAGGCTGATGTGGTGAGTACGTGCAGCCCCTCTGATTTCTGTGGAATCTGGAGGGACATGGCTTTTCCAGACATCGGATCTCTGCACGACTGTCTGTGTATCCATTTAGGATCCTAACGTTACAGGCACTGACGTCTGAGAACGTTGGCGTTGTTCATAGGTCATTCTGTCCTGTTGTCTTCAGATGAAAATGTTGCTGTGGTGGAGCACAACAGTCCTTCATTTCTGTCAGATTATAAGCATACTTTGAAATATCAATTCTTAACTATGTTAAAATAAGCATTTTTCTTATATGTATAAGTGAGACTTATTCAAGGTGATATCAGAATACTAAAGTAATTAAGCCATACATATTTGCATATATATTATATATAACTAAGTAAACACACACAAAAATCCTTAATTCAGATTAGTGTAACAGTCCTATTTAAAGTGATTGACGTAATAACATTTGAGGAAAACACTCCTTTAAGGTGTTTTTGCTTTATTTTATTTTTAAATCTGGAACTTCATTATTTTTTCCGTATATTATTCCACATATTATTCCTTAATGTTTTAGCATATCCTATCCAGTGTTTAGATATCTAAGCAACAACATATAAATTCATCAGCCTAAACTAAACAAAAATGATTGTGTATTTGTTTACATTTGTATGAAAGGAATGTTTTGAGGTATGCAGTGCTTGTGTTGTGACAGTTCATGTAAGATTCAGTATTACTGCTTTTTTATATAGTAATGCCATTTTTTGTTATTTACATCTATCTGACATTCTTTCATGTGGTAGGTTCTTTCTCAGGAACTCAATTTAACTGTTATTTATTGATATATCATTGCCTTTGAAAGCTTCTACTGGCACAATTTATTAAAAATCTGAATCAAAATCTAAACTGCAATATGTGTTCTTTGAAAGGGTAATTTCTACTTTAAGGCAGAATTTTCAAGGGGTTTGCTTTGTAATGTTAGTGATGGGTTTGAGCTACAAACACATGATCCAAATCTCATCTCTCTTTGTAGTGTTTGGCATAGAATTTCTGGGTACATTAAGACGATTTTTAGCGTAACAGAGTCAGTAGATAACATAAAATTCAACATCATCACTTTCACAGCAGTGGCAGCTGTGCCAGGACAGCCACAAAGAGGTGTACCTGCCCCTCTGGCTCTTTCCTCTGCTATGTTTCGAAAAGGTAAGTATTTCACCTTCAAATATGGTGTCTTTGCAATTGAGTGAAATGAGAAACTAGCCCAAAAAGAAAGCAGTGATTCCCTGCTGAAAGGATTGACTCACTTAGAATCTCTGCTGCGGGGAGTAAAAGCCAACTTCCATTTCACCTGAAGAACTGAACTGGAAAACAAATCTTTTCAGCTTACCAGGTACTGTCTCTAGAAGGTTCCCATCCTTCTCGTACATCTCAGGGGTGAACAGAAAGTTGGGAGTAAATTTTATGAAACTTGGACAGGTAACTAATACAACATATATTGGGACTGGTTCTAGGCATTCTCAATTCTATTGAGCTTCCCCCCGACACACACACAAAATATTTTAAGCATTTTAAACATTTTAAAAATATTTTAAGAAGTTATTCAATGTTTGTTTGTTTAAAAAGAAAAACCTTTAGATGTATGTATTCCTGATTGAAAGTAAGGAGTTCATTAATTTGGAAGTAGAGCACCATTTGAGACGTAGTCCTACCTTGACTAAGTCAGGGTGAACCTGCCGCTGATCTCAGTGGGGCAGGAATTTCATTCCTGGCTGTCAGCAGTGACACATGCACAGCAACAACGCGTACTTTGTGTGCAAAAGTTAAAATAATCACCTCTGAAAATTTAAATAATTGCTGTTTCCAGAATGGAAACTTCATATTGTAGTGGTGCCAGTGGCACAGAAACAGAAAGGGCCTCTGCAGCCCGTCACATCTCCATTCTCCAGGGCGTTCAGATTTGCCAAGGAACAGCAACAGCCCTCAATAAGCAATATTATTCCTGGTTCACCATGAAGGAATTACCAGTGGAAGTTACAAGCTAAGAAGTTAGAACCTAGCTTGAATAACATGAAAGCTAAATGAGGGAGAAAAGCATTTGACTTTTAAATGGCAATGGAAGAATGAAATTAGCTGTGCAGGAAGCGGGGCTATTGCCTGGAACTGGATGGAAAATCGGGCTCATAAACTTAAGAGAATTCCGATCTCTTCCCTGTAGCTTATGAGGTACGAAATAACTGCTTTAAAAGCCTTCCTAGAGAAACTGCAATGAGAATAGGAATTTAGAACATATAATTTGGTCCTATCCCAAAATACAGAAACGTTGGCAGAAAATAGCAACTGTTACTAAAAATATTATTGGAATTAAAAATATTAAATCTTTCCCACAGGAAATAATCTCAGGAATAGATAATGTAGGAATAGCAACCGTTAAAACACACACAAAAAAAAAGTGTAAAAATGTTTTTCCTGGCAAAGAAATCCACTGCAGCAAGAACATGGAAGTTGTGCCTTCCTCTGGCTTCTGGTCTGAGCAGGGAATGAGCCATGAGCAGCATTTGGTGAAACCAGTCCTGGGCCCATTCTTATCAAAATAAACTCAGGATCTGATCCGTAAAGCTGTGGTCACCTCCTGCAAAGGCAACAGTAGCTCCCAGCCCCAGAGGAGAAAATGGAGCCTGGTGCCATGGTCAATTTAAGTTCAAATGGACTGACAATTTATGTTCGAATCGTCAGCTCCTAAGCTGGTGGGACGGCGCCGTTCCTTCAGCAGGAGGAAAAATACCCGAGCCTGTATCTTCTCCTTTAGGTATGTAAGGAAACTGCCCCTGGCATCCCTGTTAGCCAGGAAAGCCCCAGGCACTTGGTCTCAGCAGCTCCTCTGTGAAGGGGGGATTGAACGTGTGAGGGGAATGAACAGGCAAGAGGCAACAGCTGATGGCACCAGATCGTGAGTGGGAGCCAGGAAAGTCTTCAAAGCTGGTCCAGCCTTGCTGCGCTGTGCAGCCATTACCCCATGGGTGTTGGTGTGTGTTGAGGGGAACATTTATACGTGATGTCTTGTATTTTTGGGAAGCATACAGCCAAAGACACCCTATTCTGAGAGTGCTGCTGGGCAGGAGGGAGCCTGCACGTGTGCGTGGAGCAAGCCAGACCCGCAGCTCCGGGGTCACACTATGGGAAGGAACCATTCACCTCCAACACCACCTCCACCCCTGGGCTGCTTTAAAGGAATTCAGAGCAACAGCTTACTGCCATGCTCTGCCAGCTGCCACAAAGCAGCTTGCTGTCTGTCATGAAGTACTTCCCAGAGATAATCATTTTTTCCTCTAAATTCCTGACCGTCCCTCTGAAGGCCACATCAACCATCCTATAATTATCCTTGTACTAAGTAGTAACTTTTCTTTTTTTCCTGCTTTTGTGGTGTTGGACAGCTATCTTTTTTTCCTGTGCTGCTGGCTAGGAGGTGAGTGCCTAAACCTGCAGGTATGTGCATTTGTTAAACCACAGCACATACCAAGTCTTTTGTCACCTTGGCTGCGCACTTGCTCCTTCCAAAGAGAGCACTGACGGCTCTGTATGCATCCAAAGAGCTGCAGTCATGGCATGAGACCCCACCTGGATATCACATCTAGTTCTGGGTTCCCCGGTAGAAGAAAGATGGGGACCTGTTAGAGCGGATCAGACATAATACAACCATAAAAAAGGAAAGAAAGGAACACAGATTTACTTGTTATGTTCATAACTTTGCCACAGGATCATCATCACAAGGACAAAGGTTCATTAGCAAATACTTACAAAACAGTCATCAGATGAATATACACATGCCTTGCATGCGTTCATCACCTATATGTATAGTTTGGGCTTTGTTCAACATCGCAGGATTAGTAAGTTTTTTTGTTTTGTTTTTTAGATGTTTAAGAGGTCAAAATTTAGGACCGATTTGCAATAAACTACTTCAAAATCATCTGAGCAGTGTGTGGCTTGATGCGATGCTGTGACGAATCTCCTTTTTTAAAAGGAGGAACTCGCTTGGGTGGAAAGCGGGGAGACAGCAGATACCCAAACCAAACGGAGTGACAGAAACGGCCGTGGGTATTGAGGCTTTCCAGCTGCATTCGCTTTGGATGGGAGCAGGGGTGAATAAAAAGGACCACAGAAGTGCCGGTCGGAAGGCACCTCTGGAGATCCTCAGTCTGACTTCCCGTTCCTGTGGGCCTGCGGCCAGCGCTGGCTTGGGCTGGCCACGGCTCCAGGCTGGCCACGGCTCCGGGCTGGCACGTCCTGTGGCGGTGTGAGCTGCAAAGTTGTGTTTGTTGGCCAAGAATTGTGCTGTTCTGGTAGAAATGCACAAAGAGAAAGGGTCCACCCAAAAGACTTTGTAACAAGGTATGGCTAAAGGGCTGCAGGAAGGGTCATGAAGTTGTTGAGATTTTGGCATGCGTGTGGGAACACTGGTGGTGATGGTGCCGGTCTCCTGCAGGCCTCGAGGGACACCGGTGGCATTTTAACAGCAGGAGCGGTGCCGTTGCTGCACTCAGCTTCCCAACGGGTTCCTTGTCCTGGCTGCGGAGTAGTCCCGGAGCACTGACACAAGCTAGTGCTCTGCCCCAAAGTGCTTAGTGCTAGAGGGATTATTTAAATAAAAGGGAGTCTGTCCCAGCAGACAGTCATCTTTCCGTTCCCAGGAAGCCAGTGGGGATGGGCTCTTTCCCTCAGGGAACTCTATTTGTGTCGCTGAAGACCAAGCCACTGGGGCAGAAAGAGGCGAATCCAGATCAGTGACTTTTTTTTTTTTTCCCCCAAAGAAAATGCTTCTCAAATGCCAAATGTTGGTTTGACAGAATGGAAACACTTTGGGGGGAACTTAGTGGTGTGTTTATAATTATACATTAAAAAAAAAAAAAGATAAAAATATTTTGTTTCCATGAAAAAGAAAAAAAAAGTAATAGAAAGGCCAAGGGCTTGTATTGCATATAACACATTATATTCAAAATTATAAGAATAAAAATGAACTGCTGTGAATAGGTCATTTTGATGTTTCCAGAAGAGATTTTGGAAATATAATTTCTTGGAAATTTCCAACTGTGTTCCAATTTAAGACTGAAGGATTTTTTTTTTTTAACGTTCAATTTCCCACATAGCAACACCTGCCAATTTAAACAGGACCTACCAATTTAAACTAGCTCTAAAAATAACGAGAGAGGTCGAACAAATTGAGTAATATCTGGAATAAAAATGAGCTTAATTGGGAACCTCATCTCGCATGCAACGCTGATGCCATCGGTCTTCTTGCCCTGCTTTTAAATCCGATCCGTATCCCACCGGGGCTGTAAGTGGCGCTCACAGCAGGTTGGCGACGTGCTGTGTTGGTGTCCACACCATCCCGTGGTGGAGGGTGCCGTGTGCTGGGGGGACACCTCCCGTGCCCCCACCCCAGCGGTTGGTACCTGTGACCACGGTCAGTTCTGCCGGTGCTGGACCTCCTGCAGCGTCACTTTGTAGCCTGCCAACATGAGACTGGGCTAGGGGCCGAGGGACTGACACAACTGCACACATGGTTTGCTTCACTTTACTGAAACGCCATGGTTTGCTCATTTGCAAGTATTTTTTTTCATTGTTATGTTCCAGCTCGGGGTAATGGTGGTCACTGGAATTAGTGTCCCGAGTGGCTTCGTGTTTGAATTAACGCAGGAACATTTTGTTCGTGTTGTGTCCAAGATGAACTGTAGCCCAGTTCTGGTTTGCTGCCTCACGCAATTCAAGGTAAAAGCCAATGCAGATGACAAGTAGTGATGTGAAAGCATTTCATGGCCAGTCAGTTTAAGGCTTGCTGACCTAAGGCCACAAGCAGACTGGAAGGAGTGAGCATGATGCATGGGAATGCAGCAGGAAATAATGTCTATAGCTGTCCTGACAGAAGTGGACCAGGGACCGATCCCAGCTTCTGAGGTGGGGTGGTACCTGTAGGCCTGTGTCCTTGCTGATTTGGACGTGTATCCCCTCCCCTGAGGATGTTTTTTCTTGAAGCCCAATAACTGGGACAGCCTAACATAGGGCCAGCAAGTAGCCAAGCAGTGTGGGTGATCATGGCCCAGGAGATTTGCCATCTTGCTGTTACAGGAGAAGGAAGCAGCACTGGGGACATGCAGCCATCCACTGGTGGCAGACAGGCCTTTGTCTCTGCTACCACTGCTGAGCACGGCGCGTGATGCCTGCAGCAAGCAGTGTTCTGGGCACCTCCATCTTTCCTGTCCCCACAGACTGCTGCTGGGTTACAGAGGCCTCCTGGGCTGCCTTGACTGAAAATGAAGATCATAGTCATGGCCACCGAGAGACACCCCTTCCATACGTAGCTCCCTAGCCAAAGCCAGCTCCATGTTCCTAACCGTCTTGCCCTTGGCCCTGGTAATTAATGCAGTCACGACCTCGAAGCCTAATTACTCAAAATCACAGTAAAATGAAGACCCTTGAGCAGGGCTGAGGAGATGTCCTAGCACCAGTCTGCTCAGCAACAGTGACTGGGGTGGCTGTGCGTCTACGGCCTGTACCCAGTGTTCAGGTTCTACTAAATTTAGTCTACTTCAAAATCTACACAAGGTGAGAAACCTGGTTGGAAGCTGCAAAACTGTAATTGCTCGGTGTGGAGGTTGCTTAGAGGGATTTTTAACAGCTGGTTCAGTAATCAGCTGATTTTAATAAGTGGTTTGCCAAAGCAGACTGAATTGCTTTCAGCACATTCCTGCTTTGGTTTCTGCTCCACCTCAGCTGTAAGACACCTTGAGGTGACCTGAGGTTGCCCTAAGCTGCCCGGTCTGAACTCAGTATGGATATTGCCTTGAGCAGGAGCTTGGTCTAGAGACCACTGGGGCCTCTTCCCACCTGGAGGAGTCTCTGGTTCTAGGCCCACGATGGCCAGGACCTGCTGCAACACTCCCCAGGCAGAGGGTAGAAGTCACAGCAGCATAAAAATGATGGAAAATATTGTACCTGGAAGGAAAAATCCCCTTGTTTAGAAACTGAGAACTAGTGGGGAAAGTGAAGGATGTCTGTGCCCATCAAGAGGAAGAAAACAGTGATGATCGGTGGGCTCAGGAGTGACTTTGTGGCTCCCTGCTGAGGATGAGTTGTGCTGTGGTATGGACAGCCCCAGTGAGAGCAGCTGAAGTCCATGGGATGTGGAGGAAACATCCCGAAGCACATTGCAGATCTATGGCTTTATTTCCTCTTTCCCAACACATTTAAATTCATTTTGCAGATAAATGACTGACTTAAATTAAGAGATTAGCAGCCTTACTATTGCACAAAGCTTCTTCATCCCCTTATTATGAATTTAAATGTTACTTTGCATTTTCTGAGTGTCAACATAATCAGGCTTGAGTTCCTTTTGAGACATACCAATAAAATAACAGCTTATATTGTTGGGCTCTGGCAGTGTTCCCAGTTATTGAGCTACTTGAAACAACATTTTTCATTGCTGAAAACCATTTTTCATTATAGCACGAAATAGGCCATAGGAGTTCGACTGCTGCCCTCTTTCGGGTAGGATAATTACTGCTCACGTCTGTCAAGATAATACCACCAACAGCTTCCGAATTATCTCAGCTGGGGAGCACAACGATGGGATGGTTTTACACGCAGCATTATGTCCTATAATAACCCAAACCCCAAATGTTTTTTCTCGTTCTCTTTACAATTCACAGTGGCTTGTCTATGGAGAACTTCAGTCACTGACAGTTTTCTGCCTCCCCGTTCTTCTGCGGTTCCTGTGGGCACTGAACAACTCCACACCGCAACGTGCTGTGGATCACAAACCCATGCTATCAGCATGCGTTTTAATTGCTTACAGAACACCAGGCAGAACAGCATAGGTTTATCCAGTTTCCCCAGCCCGATTTGCAGACAGCTTTCTCCTGCCCTGGGAAGCCTAGAGTTAATATGTGCTTTTATTAACATGAACACATTGTGCTTCTGTTAAGACTCTTTCCCCTAGTGTCTGGATTTATTTTTGAAGTGAGTAACAGCAGGTGAGTGGTCACAGGAGGGATACCAGAATCTGACAGAGCATTTAATGGTAAATGTCCCAAGACAAGCAGTGGAAACACATAGGCAGAGGATGTTCAAAGCCCAGGGAAAAGACATTAAAGAATACCGATGCCTTTGCAAATCAGCTTCTAGTTTATTTTAAAATCCTATGATATGAATCAAAGGCGAAGCATTCCCCTTTGAGTCCACGCATGCAGCAGCTAGGGCTGGTCATCCCCAGTGAGAAGAAAGAAGAGGTGGCCAGTATGGGGCCAGTGGAGATTTTGGGGGAAAATGCCCATCACTGGTGGCATGCTTTGCTTCCTCTTTCACCCTTGCTGTCAGTGGACACAAGGTGATGTGAGGAGAGATGGAGGGTCAGAAAGTACCTTGCTCTGTGATCCCTCCAGTCTGCCATTAACTTTGGCTTCATTTTTTTCTTCATACCCAGAAGAAATGTGAAGGCTTGTCACTGGGATTACTTTCCTTCTCCACCATAACTCTCCCTAACACATGCTTGAGCAGTGGGTGGATGGATGGATGTCTCATTGTCATATCTTTGAGCAGGAACTCAGTTCCTAAGAGGTGCTCACATGCATCTGAGATACCAGTTGCCTCTTGTTATCATTTAGCCAGCTCTGGCAACTCTCAGATTGCTGCACAATGATCACAAAAGCCCCCACAAGTCCAAATCCCACAGGATCCTTGAATTCCTGGGACGAAGACATGCAAACACCAAACCCTGCTTCGCTCCTTACAAGCTGCCAAGGGTCCTTCTTCAAGTTAATGCCAGGTTGACACAAAATGAGATTCCCAACCTAGACAAGGGAGTGAGTACCTGATCAGCAGAGCCCACTTAGACATGTTCTGGGTAGCTCTGAGACAAAGGGTGGCTAATTGCAGCTTGCTCATTAGGGTACTGGAATAGGATGTAGGGTGAGGTTTCTGCTTCAGAGCAATAATTCTTGGTTTCTTTCCTCTATATCTGAATGCAAATGCTATTGTATAGTTTATACTAATTTATACGTTTTTTGTTGTTGTAGTTATTGTTGTTTTGTTTTGTTTTGTTTTGTTTTAAGAGGTTTCCCTTTCTAGGGGGGAGGCTGAGAGAGCTGGGCCTGTTTAGCCTGGAAAAGAGAAGACTGAGGGGAGGTCTCATCAATGCGTATAAATATCTGAGGGGAGGGCATCAAGAGGATGAAGCCAGTCTCTTTTCAGTTGTGCCCAGCAACAGGACAAGAGGCAACAGGCACAAACTGAAGCACAGGAAGTTTTGGCTGAATATGAGGGGGCACTTCTTTACTGTGAGGTGACAGAGCACTGGGACAGGCTGCCCAGAGAGGTTGTGGCGTCTCCTCCTCTGGAGATATTCAAACCCCGCCTGGATGCCATCCTGCGCAATGTGTTCTAGGTGATTCTGCTCAGCAGGGGGATTGGACTAGGTGATATTCAGACCTCGGCCAGTCTGTGATTCTGTAAGAGAAACTTCTGGCTCCACAAAAGGCTCACCTTGCAGATGAGCCCTCCAGCCACGATTGTCCTGACCACACTCAAGTAAAGCAGTTTCCTATTTGCTCACAGGCAAGAAAGACTGGTTTTGGATGTCTCCTGCCCATGAACAGATGCCAGTGTCTGGCCAGAGGTACCAAATTAGTAACATAGTATTTTTTTCTCTGTTTAATTTGGCTATCTATCTCAGGTGACTAACCAGATCAAAAAAATATATATACACATACATATATTATTTATATTTATAAATATATATGTTTATGTATAATATATAAATATGAAATATATATGTGTATATATATTTATATGCATATATAATAAAATTCTAATAAAATGCCCGCCTCACCCTAAGAATTAATTGTGAGACCTATCTATGTAATTTAAGGCTATAGAATACAAATGACACCACAAGTTCAGGCACTGAAGTCCCCTTTGTTAATCTGCCCTTGGCTATCTTTCTGGTTGAGGTCTGGATGTCCTCAGCAGCCACGGGTACTAATGAGAGCTGAGAGCACCCTGTGATCTCACTAGATTAAGTGCTAACTGTTGATCTAACTGTTCTCACTCCAGCAGCCAAGGAGACAAAAATATGTTCTGTAAACTTAATTTCATCTCCTAGGGTCAGTGTCCTGTGTGTGGCCTCTTCCCTCCACTGGGCCCTGTGCTCCTGGACTGCCTCCTCACAGAACATCTCAGCCTTCACCTTCCTGAAATCTATTGACAAGGGGCTCAAATTTCATCCTAAATCTGATTATTTTAGACATCATCTAGTCTTCACATAACCACAACAAAATAAGCTGTGCAAAGTATTTAAAACTGTGGCTGCTGAGAAACTCTTGAGCTGGGCAGAGAGTGCTTGGCACATAGAATTAAACTACTGTGGAGCCGAAGGATGATTGCTTCAAAGAGGCTTGATAATTTTGGAAGGGCATTTCTCACAGGAACACTTCATGACAGTAATTCCTGGACTCATCAAGACATGGAAGGGAACAAGCAGCATCTTGGTACTCAGCGATGCGGCCTTCATGTGTGTGAGCTGTGGTTGGTAGGGGCCATCTTGTGGTAAGACTTTTGCACACTCATTTTAAACCAAGCTGTAAGTAGATGATGTTGGATTTAAAAGAACAATTTGAGCTTCCCCCAACCTTTTTGACTTACTGACGGTATTTTAGGTGCCTTAAAATGAAAAGAGTGTGTAATAACCATTTACATTACGTGCAGACTGGGCAAGGGCCTGCCAGCACTGCCAAGTAAGTCAGGTCCTGGTATCAAGCCTGGTGGGACTGAAAAGAAAAAATAATTTTATCTTTTTCAGCTAGATTTTAGAAACTTCTCAGATTTAAAACTTAATTGACTGATAGTTTTAAAAACTGTGACCAAGAATAGTTTTATAAAATAAATATCAGTTACAATGACTCCACATAAATGCTAAAAGAAAACTGTAATGGATTTGCAAAATTCAATCTGTTTTGACCCCACAAGACCATCACAGTCCATAATATCACCATAACATCACCATAACATCCTCGTGCCAGAGCACAGCATCCCAGACTGTTGTACTGACATTTGAGGAAGTGAAACTGGTGGTGTCAGACCTGAATGACCTTTGAAACTGTGATGGAGATATTCCACTGCCGGGTATTTCAGCAAAAGAGGAAGGACACGTACAGCTCACCTTCCTCTGGACAAGAACCAAGACACCTGTCACCTGAACAGAGGCTTAAAACAAAGATATACTGTTCCATAAGCAGAAGTGAACTGTTTGTCTTCTGGAATTTTCCAAACGTTTAAAAGTAGTTAAAAAAAAAAGAAAAAAAGTTCTTTTAAGTTTTAATTTCCTGAATTGTGCTAGTAGAGCCTTGAAATTGAACTACATTGCGTATTATTCTAATACATCGTTCTTACTGTTGCACGGGCTGGATCGTTCCTTACGGCTTAACTTATGTTGATGTCTAACAAGTGGCACATATATCTGTTTTTTTTTTTAATACTCAGTTTTCAGGGAAGCATCCATTTGTGAAGCTGACTATAAGGTAATCCTCTTTTTCAAATAACTAGCAACTGCAAAATGTTCAAAAAAGAGTTCCATTAAAAAAAAAAAAAAAAAAAAAAAGAAGAAGAAAAGAAAAAGACACCTGGAAAGGGCATCTTATCTTCCTGCCAGAGAAACTGGATGAATCACTGGCTTACTCTTGGGACTGCTGCTGCTAGATGAATCAGCCCTATGCTGTTCTTTCCCAGTTTGGAGCACAGTTCTGGGGTGATTGTGCCCACGGTACTCCTTTTCCATCCATGGTCATAAAGTCACAGAATCACAGAATGGTTTGGGTTGGAAGGGACCTTAAAGACCACCCAGTTCCACCCCCCTGCCATGGGCAAGGACACCTCCCAGCAGCCCAGGTTGCCCAAAGCCCCATCCAGCCTGGCCTTGAGCACCTCCAGGGATGGGGCATCCACAGCTTCTCTGGGCAGCCCGTGCCAGGGCCTCACCACCCTCTGAGTGAAGAATTTCCCCCTTATACCTAATCTAAATCTCCCCTCTTTTAGTTTAAAACCATTACCCCTTGTTCTATCAAAGTGGTTGATAACCAGGCTTGATCAGTCTAGGGTGCCATTGATCAGCAGGGAAGCTTGCATGGCTCTATCAGTGTGCGAGGGACACACTAGTGTTTTAGTTTTGCTAAAACTGCCTCGTGAGTGGAAAGAAGGTGCACCTGAGCACCCCGGGATGTCACCTCTCTCTGAACAGTGTCACGGCAGTGCTTCATGAGAAGTAGCCTCCAGCAATGGCAGCTGTTGAATTAATCTTTGTACTCCATCCTGCTTCCTCCTTCTTGCTCTTGCCATTTGCACGGTGTCATACAGCGTAGCTGCCATCTCTCCAAATGCCCTCTCAACAGCAGTGCCAGTCCCATTTCACTGACACCATCTTCACCTAAATAGTTGGGGCAGAGAAACTATATGTACTTCCTCTAAATAAAGGTGGATTTATTTGCAGGGTTGGGTGAAAAAAAATGCAATTGGCTGTTCTCAGACAAAAGTTAATGTAGTTGGCATTGTTGTTCCAATACTTCAATGACACTGAGTAAAGCTGACCGATACGTAGAGCTACGTCGGAGTTGGTACATCAGCCTCTGGCACATTTCCTGCCAATTTGGTAATAACCACTTCCTGGCTAACAAACATGGTCTCAGAGTTTATTTGCCTTAATCATCTTGGCCTTCCGCTTCAGGGTTTATCCAGTCCAAAACATTGCTGTTGCATTTCTTTATGTGTAGGCAGTTCTTTGTGTCAGAACAACAGCTAGCAAGGGGACAGGAGGGAGGACATTGCACCACTGGGTCTCAGAAAAGGGAGCTGCTGCTGGTGGCCCTGCTTCAGCTCTTGAAAGGTTCCTGTGGTGGATCATACAGACCTGCTATTTCCCATTTTTCAGCATATTAGCAATGATACGCTTTTACCTTAGATTACTCTGGATGAGTTATTCCTAAACACAGCTGCTGATAATGAGTTATGATGATGGCAGCAAATAGAAGCTGTCCATACTAACACCTTGCAAGAACGGAGTTGCCAAACAGCACCACTAGAGCAAACCAGGCACGGTCATAATACGACTCTTATCACAGGTGTCCAAACATCCAGGTACAAAACCTCCCTCAGCATTTTGTCCAGCACATAAGTCCCTTAAATGCCCACCAGAAACAAACTGAATCTGACTCAGCATGACACCTTCTTGCTATATGTGCCACTTCCCCCTCCTTTACCACTACCATGGTTTAGGATTTTGCCTTGATGATACCATTTTCTCACTCTAATACAAGGTAAAGGACAAATTTCAGTCAGCATTTCTGTGCAGAAAATGGCACTGCCAAGCTTCAGAGACGTCTGGCTCCTCTGCCACCCTGAAACTTGTCGTCCCCCCTCCCCCCCCCCGAGCAATTAGTGCCTGAGGGAGACCCTCCTCTGAGAGCAGCAGCAGCAGCACTATCGCTGAGGCTAGCGAAACTGTTTATTTCAATAGCTCTAGTCATTTAGGCAGACTGTTTACCCTGATGCTCACTTTCAAATGACACTTTATGTAGAATTATTGAAAAATGTGCTGGCAGATGCTACAGCTAAGAATAACGTGAAGCAGTCAGGTGATTTGCATATGAAAAATTTCTGCTTGTGAAGATGAGTAATCCCACAGATCATTTTTGTTTTCTCAAATTAAAATCCCAATTCGAATATTTTCCTGATGGCAAATTATTAACAGATTATCAACTTGGTTTTGAACTTAAAAGTTTTAAAATAAGCTGTCAGAGCACTTACGAGTGATGTATAGAGACTGATTATAAATTAGGATCACTGCCTTAGTTTCTCTGAAGCAGGAGCCTTACCTACGCTTTTAGATTGCACAGGACAATTAGTTTCACTATTTAAATTTTACATTGATTGTTTGCTCACAAAGGTTTTTAAATTAAGAGTTAGGCTGACTTTAAATTTGGTATTTTTTCATATACTGTGTCATCAAGCATGCTTCTAAGGGTAATGTCCCCAGAATCCCCAGACCAAACCCCATCTGACCCCAGATGAGTAACTGGGACACTCATGAGTACAGTCTAGACCATCATGAGTCCTCAATCCCCGTGTTAAGAGTTTTTCCTCTGGAACAGATCGCATGCTGATTTCAGGTTATCAGCTCTCATCTCTGATCCTACCCTGTGCAGGGACATCCTTGGGGATGACACCTGAAAGAGGTCTCGAGGTTTAGCACACAAGACGAGCAGGTCACCGAGAAGAAAGACTGGTTCTCAGATTCAATATTATGGATGTTGTCTTTATTCACAAAATGCTTGCAAGCAAACCACAGTTTTAGCACGCCTGGTTCGGGAAGGTGTAATCCCAGCAAATTGACTTAATTATTTACTACAGCTATTCCTTTGAGTAGTTAATACAAAAAGCTGCTCCTCTAAGAAAGGTGTTGCCTTACATCACAACGTAATATTTCGGTGTGTGACTGCCTAAGCAAATTGTTAAGTATTTGCTTTTTCGGTCAGTGCAAATGTAATCACAAAATAAAACAGTTCTGTGATTAAATATACCTGAGCCTTTCTCCAAAGAAACAAATAAACGCAACTTCTTTCATCTGAATTTACCTGAATAACCATGTGAATGTAACTTCACTGACAACATCATACATGGACAACTAATAATGAGTCATTGCTGAAATACTTTTAAACATTCATTCCTTTAATACTCTGCTAATTGGGAAAGAAAATAGGGAAGTCTATAAAATATGCATCTTTTCACTTAACAATTCTCTTTGCTTCTTTCTTACTTGACTGAGCTTGCTAACATTTAACTAGCATACTTCCTGCGCAAGACAATCATGTTCCACCAATCTCATAGTATTTCTTAAAACTTGTGATAAAATGATGGAAAAGGGAGAAGTAATTTATATTTATTCAGACTTTCAAGAGACTGTTTTAAGAAATTAAGTGGTTCTGAAATGAGAATTCAAATAATCAAATGGAAAGGAACTAGTTAAAAATACAAAAACCTAACAGAGATTTATGCTGTAACTGATGAAATTAAGAACAGGTGCCTCAAGGTTGTGTATTAATTCCATTATTGTTTAAGATAGTACCATCTGGAAAGGGAAATATTAGATAACAAATCTGTAGACATCACAATTAAATTAATTATCTTAAAAAACAGGAGCAGGCCACGGTACTCAAGGGAGATTTAATCAGAATATATGAATGGACAACCTGATATAAAATGAAAATTCAATAGTGACAATGCAATAAAACAAGCACTGGAGACAAAAAAATATAAATTATCTATGCACCTTCAAAGGGTCTAAATTAATCTGATCATCTCAAGAAAAGCACCTGAGCATGAACACAGGCAGCTTATTGAAGCTCTGGTAAACATGCAGCATAGCCGTGTAAGCATGTAAAAGGTTACAATGGTCAGAGAACACAGAACAAAATAAAACAAATCTGCTGAGCATCTTCACATGGCATCTTTCACCCAGCGCCACATCCGCTCTCATTTTTTTTTTTAATTTATTTTTGACAGAGGTGAAAGAAGCAAAGTGAGGGGGGCATTTTGAAGGAGTGCCGTGGGGCTCCCATGCTGCACTGACGATTGGAGGTGTCTTGGCAGACCCCGTACCACACAGCACAGCTCTGAGCAAGGCGCTGAGGACACAGATTTAAGGAAAAAAAATAAAATAAAAATTAACTGTGTATAAGAAAGAAATTAACTGTGTATAAGAAGAGTTCACAAGTGCTGTTGCATATTTCTACACCCAAAAGCTAATACTAAAAAGTCTTCTGTCTTTGGAAAGGATAGTTTTTTCCATGTCTAATTGATAAAGATGGGGATGGCATGCACTGAAGTCAGATCAGTCCCTATCTGCAGCTGTTTATTTACATCCCATTTCCTTCTGAGCATTTCATCCTCAGCAGCTCTAGATATAAGACATAATATTACATCTACGTAAGGTCTAATCCAAAATGGTAATGGCTATGTACCTATGCATTTATTCTGAAGAACCAAAAAAACTATGGACTCAAAGCATTCATTTATTCCAGACTAAATTTTCTGGAGTTCAGAAATGATTGCTCTTTTGTCGCATACAAAATGATTAGTTAAACTAGAGATGCTGAAGGCTGTTAGAATGGAAACTGTCAGAGAAAACTGATCGTATTGGAAAGAAAAGGGAGCAGAGGTTCATCAGTCTTGACTGAATGCTTCTAGACCCATAAAGATCAACCCACTAATACCTTTCCTCCCATTTTCTTGTTAGTGGCAGCTTTCAGCAGCCATAAAGTAGGTCGTGTCTCAGCAGTGGAGTAAGCGTACCCCAGCTAGGCTGACCAAAAGGGTGGGCAGCACCTGAAGCATGCAGATGGGGAAAAAGCAAGCAAGCAGCAGCAGCCACGTGGGACTGCTTGGCAACTTGTGGGAGAAAATATCTAACTGGTATATCGTGAGGTATCTATGGGAAGAACTGTCTTAAAACATAATAATCGTACTATAACCACTTGGAAAACCCAAGAGACGCTACAGACTTGTCCGTTGGCCTCCCAGAACTGGAGCTCCAAGTCTGGGGGACCAAAGAAAATCCTAACAGAGGAAAAACAGCTTGAAAGATTTATCCCCTGGTTCCCCCATGCTGACAGACAAGAGGTAGAGTGGCGGTGGAAGGATTTGCAGACCACCTTCTTCAGAAAAATCACGGAGTTGGCTGCCAAGGTACCCACTGTGTCAGACCTCAGAGGAAGCAAAGTAGGGGCAAGGCTCTGAACTGCTGCCCGAGGGGCTGGCTGGAGGTCTCACAGAGCTCCCACTAGGAAGGGCTGGGTAAATAAACAGGAGTGGGGTACTTAAATGGGATGGGGGCAGAGCTTTGGAAAGGGTGGTTAATCTGAAATTTTTATAGAGCTGCTTGAGACTCTCAAGGCCCTCCTGCAAGATGGAGAGAAATGGAATTCCTGTCTGGAATTTATTAGAGGGAATAGGAACTTCATTACGGTTGTTTACCTGAATTGCCCTGAGCAGGGCTGATTCTACCACTAAGACACTCTGCAGTGAAGTCCTTGAAGGGCTGCTGACGAAACGTAGAGATGGTATTTCTGCCACATAGACCTCATCGCAAAGGGGCATGTCAAGGGGTGGAAAGACTAAAAATAGGCCCAATTTTAATACTTTTACAAATGGCTTGAGAACAAAAAGTAGAGCATGATAATGAAATCTGCAAATAGTATTCAGGCACATTGAGTAAAAGACTACTGAAAGTACAGTAAAAGGAAAAACTAAATTACTTTGAAGCATGGAATAATAGAAATGGAATGAAGTTTCTTATTGTAAGACTTCTGGGATCAGCACCCTAAAATTCCTGCTGTAATGTATGTACGCTTATCAGGTGATTTTAAGAGTAATAAGGCACTAAAATGATGCAGATGCGAAACCAGGGAAGGCAATTTTACAGCCTTGGTCTATGCATTTTTAAGAGAGCTACAGAAAAAGTAATGTCCTTGTAAAGCTCAGCCTGCAATATCACTTACCATTCTGGTGGTCATTTTTTGAGACTGATCAACTCATGTTAGAAGAGAAGTGCTAGTAGGATCAAAGAGACAGAAATTACTTCTGGGAAGGAACCTGTTCTAATTCTATATGAACTAGCAAAATGATGAATGAGGGCAACATAACTTTCTAAATATACCTGGAATAAACACCAAGAAGGAAGAAAATCTAATTAGGATAAGGAACAGTATCGAATCCTGTGTCAGCAAGCTGGCTGCAAATAGAATGGAAGTAAATAAGCTGGAAGTCAGAAGAATTGCACCTCTCAGAAGTCACCCTCTGAAACAGCTGCTCAGTATGAGCTGTGAGGACAAGAAACTTGGGTTCTTGTTTTTTCTGCAGGACCAGTGAGAACCTGGCTGTGACTTGTAAGCTACTGAGAAGAAGGAAAAAAACATCTCCTAAGCAAGTGGCTGTGGAAATAAATTGTTGGAGTAGGAAGCCCTTTGCAGGTATCCTTAGAGCAGGGTCAGAACAGAATGATCTCACAGAGGAGAGACTAAGGCATCAGTACTATAGCCTCCACTAATCAAAAGGATGACTTAATCTTCAGTGAATGACACTTAACATGAAACAAGTGTCTAGAGACAGTAGCCTAAAACACTCTGGTGCTACATCGATCCCATTTGGGTTGGCAAGCTTCACAACAGTCTGGGACGAAAGAAGCAGTAAGCTGGCAATCTGAGTCAGCATTTTGTCTGCTTGAACACAGATATCTGCTGCATGAAGATTTTTAAGTGCTTGCTACGGACAGATGAAACAGGCTAGCTTAAACTATCATCCTAGTATATAGTGTACCAGTAACGTGTTCCCAAATAGCACAGTAGAGTCAGCACGGAGGCTTTGCGAAGGAAAACATACACATTTTCCAAATACTTACAGTTACTGCTGATAAACTTCCAAATGTGAGTTATACACAGCATATCTTAGTCAACTAGTCACAAATCCCAAAGATAACTCTGAAGGTCAAAGCAGCTAAACTCAGTGACTGTCCCGTTTTACACTTGTTTTAAACAACACTTATGCTCTTGCTATTGTAGTTTTGAATACAGGAATAAGTGTCACAAGATGCCAAAAGCAGACACCTAGCAACACTGCTGCCATCCAACTATCTTACTTTTTTTCTTATACTGATGTTTTGACTCCTGGTGTCACACAGATTTACCCCCACGTAATGCCTTGCTGGTGAGAGGCCAGGTTAAGTGTGAGACCTTCACTTAAATCCTTAATATTTCACCTCTTCCCAATGAACCTCACACAAAACACACCCCATCCGTAGCCAAACTCCATTCTTAACAAAACCAAGAATTCCAAGGTTTGCTCATGGCTCTAATAACAAGCACTGAATGAGTAATCTGGCTTCGCAGCATTGTGTACTGTTGTTTTGTAAGAAATACACTGAAGAGCCAATGGTCTAATTCAGAGCACAAAAAACTTGAACTAAGGGATCTCTTTTCTTCTTCAGATACCAAATAAGTTTATTTTTAATTGCTCCCAATGGATCTTGTTGTCTACTTGCAGTTGTGAATCTTCAGTGCTGCTACAAATACACCCCAGAAACCAAGTCACCCTTGTGAAACAAAACAAACAGTAAAAATATGAAGTCTGGTTTAAGCCCCTCAGCAGAGCAATGCAAGAGCAGACAGACAAAGACAGATGCTCTCCTAGAGCAAATTCCTAGAATTTGTTTCATCATTTTGATTCATCCTGCACTTCCTCAGCAAGGAAGGTAAGGTACCTCCGACAGGCAAGTTGCTTTTACTACATTTACAGCTGGATCTTAATTTATTCACTAAAGAGTTTGGGGGATAATAAGAAGTGCACTGTTCTCTGTGTCCTGAAAGGACACTGGAGCAAGGGAGAAGTGGATGGTGATTACATGGCTTCAAGCCACGAGCAGAAGCTGTGAGGAGCTGGAGCCTGCTCTGGATGATGAGACGTGCAGCCCAGGCACATGTGAGAGCTGTGAGGGAGAGGACTGATCTGAGGTCTGCTGTGAACACCAAGATGAATTTTCATTCTTAGGCTCAATCAGAAGCCTACAATTGCTTTATCAGCTCAAATATGTATAAACTTTCCCAGTTTGTTAGTTCAAAGGTAGCCAAACACAAGTTGGTTATCAGGTATGGGAAGAGACACTTTCGAATCAAAAGTTTTGCTTTCTCAAACTTTGAACCTATTTTCCAAATAAACTGCTTTTCTACAAAAGCCTCAGTTCAATCTTTCAACTTTATTTTTCTCTGTTCTCAGCAGTGACTACCATTTAAGTGTAAATATATATATTCTTTATGCTACCACAGGTACCTTGCACAAAAACTATATTCCAAAAAATTTACTGAGGTCATTTGTATTGAAATCAACTGAGGTCATTTGTGTTGAAACCTAGCTAGGGTGCCAGAAGGAATTACAAAGAACTGTTTGAAATGACCCTGCCAAGTAATTCACAGTGGTGGAAGATCTCCTCTGTCACTGGAGATGAGCATCTCTTGGGACAGCTGGAACAGGTAGCACCGGCTGGAGCCACCACTCTGAGCAGATTTCTGACAGTTGCTGGTGAAAAGACAGCAATAAGCCAGAAGATATTGCTGGAATTTACTGCAGAATGTATTTGCAGCTTATTTGCAGTATTTATTACAGGACTTGTTTCAGAAATTTGACCATTGAAGTTAGAGGAAAGTTGCCTAGGAAAGCAAGCAAACGAGACATCCTGGCCAGAGAAATGACGTCCACTGAAAAATAAGCACAGGCTATATAGGAAGAGATTGCTTGAATACATTTGGGAAATGGGAAGGAAACAGTCTTAGGAATACTAGAGTTTCAAGAGTAGGAAATAAGATACACAACGTGATAGGGGAGGATGGTTTCAAAAGCTTCAACCCAACCAGAAATGAAAGATAAATGCCTCCCAAGCTTGCCTCTTGCAAGCTTGCAATTGTTATTGCTCTTTCATACCAGTGATTCACCTCCCTACTGAGTTTTGCTTCCTTGTCTCATCCAACTTAGTGCTCAGTCACTTCAATTTCTTCACCGTAGACTTTCTCAGATGGTCTCAAATAAACAAATCGTATCTGTAAAACAGGGGAAATCTTATCAATGTCTATAAAATCCCTGAAGGGAGGGTGCAGAGAGGACGGAGCCAGGCTCTGCTCAGCGGTGCCCAGTGCCAGGACAGGAGGCCATGGGCACAGCCGGGCACCCAGGAGGCTCCCTCTGAGCACCAGGCAGCACTTCTGTGCTGGGCGGGTGACGGAGCCCTGGCACAGGCTGCCCAGAGAGGCTGTGGGCCTCCTCCTTGGGGATCTCCAGAAGCCGCCTGGACGTGGTCCTGGGCAGCCTGCTCTGGGTGTCCCTGCTTGGGGGGCCTCCAGATGGCCTCCACCAAGTGGCCTCCAGATGTCCAACCTCAGCCATCCTGTGATTCTGTGATCTTTCTTGGTGTTACCGTGTGTGTACATATTAATGTTTGATCAACATATATTTTATAATATTAATAAACAACTATTTTATTGGCTCATTTGTCTCAACATTTTAATCTTTGACCAAAGCTAGCACAAGTTGGATGTTTTCAGCTATGAAAGAAAGCAAGACAGAGAACAAATTGCTAAAGCAAAAAGCACAGGCTCCATTACCAGCAACACCCTTTCTGGCCTGGCTGTGAGTCTAAAAGCTTTGAACTATTTTAAGAATATTAACACCACAAAAGAGGGAAGCGTTAAGGAAGAATTTGATGCATCTTTTTTAGCCAACAGCAGAAATAGCTTCAGCATTCCTTCTGACAAGATAAATGGACAATAAGCTTTTCTAAGACCAGCCAAGAGAACATTGAGATTGTAATGCAGCTGAGACAAAATGTGACCACTGGAACATGTTTGTTTTTAATGCAGATTACTCCACTCAGTCTTTCCACTGGAAATATGGGCAAGATGCACTTGATGACAATGTAGTAAAATGCAAGTTTTTTTGCTGCACACATTGTATACATCTGTAAAAATAAATAAATAAATAAATAAAAATCAGAGGATTTAATTAACATACTGCCTTCGAAGTATGCTGAGATAGAGAAAAAAAAACTGCAGGAGGAGAAGGGGAAGACCAAACCACTATGCCCATGCAAGGAACCAGTAGATGGGGCCCTAAGATGCGAAGCAAAGTGCTGTACCTGAGATGGAATAACCACTGCGGCAGTGCACGCCGGGGACTCACCGAAAGAGGACTCTGGAGGCCCTGGTGTACTGTATGATGGCCAAGAAGAGCAGGGCTGCTCCTTGAGGGCAGCTCACCAGGGCAGTGCCCTTAGGATTTGGGCAGGACTGGGCTGGTGATGCTGTTGTTGACAGTCCAAGCACAAGGTGAGATAGCCAGGCAGGTCCAGGGTTCTGCCAGAAAGTCTAGTCAGGAACAGCAGGATACAGAGACAAGGTCCATGCAGGAGAAGGGGCCAGAGACAAGGCTACATATTGCACAGGTCCACCTAGGAAGGCCAATTAATGAACAAAGACGGGAGACAGCACTGGGCACAGGCAAACCTGCAGCATTGCACATGCTAAAGTCTCTGGTGAGGCTGTCAGGGCAACCAGTCGTGCAATCTGCTTGGCCCTGGCAGAAACCAAGCTAAAACATAAAGCAAGCAGCACACCACAGCAGCGAGTAAGGCTACCTCCGTAAAGACACACTAGGTTATTTTTACAGGCATGAAGCCAGTAGATCAACAGACTTATTAGTCCTCTTCACTCAGTGCTTGTTAGCTCATGTTGAAAAACTACCTCCCATATTGTCCCCCCAATGCAAAAAAGATGTTGACAAATTGCAGAGTGCAGCTGAGAGCAACCAAGATGGCGAGGGGCTGGGAGCATGCGCCCTGTGAGGAAAGGCTGAGAGAACCACATTCAGTCAGAAGTCCTGCAGGGGAACCCAAGAGCTTCCTTCTAGTACCTGAGATTATCATGAAGATGGAGCAAAACTCCTTACTGAGGTGCACGGCAGCTGGCTGAAAGGCAATAGTCATACAGGGAGGTTCTGATTTAAGGGGAAAAAGCTACATTGCGGCAACCATCAAGTACTGGCACAGACTGCCCAGATGGGGCATGCACTCTCCGTTCTTGGAGGTTTTCAAGACCCAGCTGGCCAAGCCCTCAGCAACGTGGTCTGTTGAGCAGAAGCTTGGTGTGGAGACTTTCTGAGTGTTCCCAACCTGAACAATACAATGCTGTTTCTATTGATCCCATGGCTATTTGAGTGTGCTGCTGAACGCATGAATCCACAGGAGAATGGAGGACCTTTAAGCAGGCTGCAAAAGTTGTTGAAGAATCTCATTTTGGATACAAGTTACAAATACAGAAATACTCAACTGAAGTAGTGCCTTACTGAACCCAGAAATCCTTAAAACAGCTTTTCCAGTGATCATTTTTTTTGACATTACTGCTTTGTATGCACATTTCTAGTTCCTTAGCTCATTTTACCATTCTTTAGACTCATTGCATATTGCAGTTTGCCCAATAAACACACTTCAGGACCTAAGTGTGTTGTCACACTCTCACTACCTTTGACGTCCTCCATCTCTGACTGCTGGTTCCATTTCCCTTATACCTCTCTCTCACCCCTAGTGCAGCCCTGCTGAGCTCCCCACACTCTTCAGCAGTGAAATTAGGATAGAACAGCACCCTGAAACACGTTTAATGTTTTACATTTACAATTACATTACATTCTCGACAAACCACAAAATCAAGCTTTCACATAGTTTGACTGGTATTTCTAATCTTGTTGAGTAGTAAGCATTGCCATGCCCTCTTGAGCCTTGAAAGCTGCCCCTTCTTGGGGAAAAAATACCGACACCTTTCATTCTTCTATTCAATAAGTAAGTCGTATTTCTTCCTGTCATCCTATTTCCTTGATGCATTCTTCTTCCTTCCATTATTATCCTGCATCCCTTGCATGCAAACGCTGGACATTTACACTCATTTCACACTACCAGGTCCCAGTGATACCTTCCAAACCCCAAAATCTTCAGCACAGCGGAGCTGTGAGGACCAGGGCTGCAGACACTGCACTGTGGCCGGAGTGGGGTGGCTAGGGAGGGTCTGTGTGCCGAACAGTGGGTGCTGTTACGTGTCTGGCCCACGAGGGACATACGGCAGGAGCTCCAGTTGGCCCAGTGCACTCAATGCTCAGGGCAGGTCTTCTGATTTAAGCTCATCTGAAGGTATCAAAGCTTGCATGCTCCAGAGTGCAATCTAGGTGCAGTGACAGTATTTCACAAACTGAAGCACAGGAGGTTCCGGCTCAATATGAGAGGACACTTCTGTACTGTGAGGTGACAGAGTACTGGGACAGGTTGCCCAGCGAGGTTGTGGAGTCTCCTTCTCTGGAGATATTCAAACCCCGCCTGGATGCCATCCTGCGCAACGTGCTCTAGGTGATCCTGCTCGACAGGAGGTTGGTCTGGATGATCTCCAGAGGTCCCTTCCAACCTCGGCCACTTTGTGATTCTGTATTTAATCAAACTCCTGCACCAAAGAGAAACACCAGCGCGGGCGCTGGTGGCACACGTGGCTCCCCCTGCTCCTTACATCTACCCACCAAGCACCCCTCCAGCACCCCCCTCAGCCCCACTCCGCTCCCCAACACACCTCCAACCCCCGAGCCAACTCTGTCCGGACCACCCCCCACCCTTCCCCTCACTTTACAACCTGCCCTGACCGTACAGCGGCGGGGGGCAGCCTCGAACCCGCGTCCCCACCACCACCACCACCACCGGCAGCAGCAGCGGCAGCGGCAGCGGCGGCTCCTCCCCGGCTCCCCCGCGGGGCCCGCCCCGGAGGCGGGCGCGCAGGGCCGGGCGGTGGGCGGCGGGCGGTGGGCGCTGCGTGCGGCGGGGCCGCTCGGTGCCCGCTGCTGGCGGTGGGGCTGCCCGCGGCCGTCGCGCTGCCTGCGGCGGCGGCTCCGCCGCTCGGGCCGGGCGCCGGGGCCGCGGGCGGGATTGGCTGTGCGGCCGCCTCGACCCACAATGCAGCGCATGGCGCGTCATTGAACGGAGACCATGATGGCGGCGGCGGCGGCGGCAGCGGGGGGGGCCCCCGAGGTGATCGCCCAGCTGGAGAACGCGGCCAAAGTGCTGATGGTGAGGGCGGCGGGGCCCGCGCCTTCCCCCCTTCCCTCCTCCTTTCCCCCTCTCCTTCCCCTCTTCTCCCCTCCTTCCCCCCCGTCCCCTCGCCGCCCCCTCGCCCCGCAGCCTCCCCCCGCTTTTCTTTTCCAGAGTTTTCTCTTCGCTGGAGCAACGCGGAGCCCCCCCCCCCCCCCCCCCCCCCCCCCCCAGGACGAGGATGGTGTCCGGGGGGTCTCCGCGCCCCCGTCCTGGCGGCTCCGCTCAGGGCTGGCCGGGGGGGAAAGCACGTGTAGTGAGGAGCTGGGGGCAAGCGGCCGCCCGCCGAGCATCGCCGGGGGTCCTCGTGAAAGTTTTTGGGCTCCTCTGAGCGGAGAGCAGCGTGCTGGGCAGCGGGGTTGGCAGGGAGGACGTGCAGGTCTTCCAGAAATGCCTAGCTGACACGGCTCCCCGCGAAACTGGAGTGTATCGTACCGAAATGTGGGCCCGACGGAGGGAGAGTTAGCAGGTTGTGGGTACTGAAGGGGTTTGAAGTGAACCAAGCGAGAACTGGGGAGGTTTGTCCTGTATTGACAGCTGGACAACGTGCAGAGCCCGTGCGGTAAGTGTCTGGCTGGAGCAGGCAGAGCAAAGCTTCAGCCGTGGGTATCCTCATCGAAATACACCTGTGTTCTCCATCTGAAATCAGCCTGGAAAATGTTGAATATCTTTCCAAATGAGAAAGTAAGATACCAACAAGCACTAATCCTTTTAGGAAAAAAAACCCACCACCAACAAAACTTTTCAAGGCATGCACACAGTGATATGCTTTAAGCTTTGCTTTGCTTTTGGTTCATGCGTTCCTTTGCAAAACTGAGCTGCACAGGTCGTTAGACAGCCTCATAGTCTCTGCATCTTGTTTTCTTTTAAATAACACAGTTGCTGTAATTACCAGAAGTGCTTGACTGTGTAGAGGAAATACGTAGCAAGTATTAGTATGACACACAACTTGGCTGTGGAAGGAAGCCCCGAGTTGGGTAGGTTTTGGTATCAAGCACGTGGAGTGGCATCTCCAGCATTGTGCATCCGTGCTGGGAAACTTAACGCTGCTCGTGGTGGCAGTTTCCCTAGCCTGGCTACCACAGAGAGGAAAATGCCTATTAATGTGGAGATAAAGTAATCGGAAATGTCAATGCAGTGAAAAGATGCCAGCCTTTTACGGCAGCGTTGATGCTTCTGTTGAAGAATAGGTGCTAAACTTGCTGGTTAAACTCTGTCTCAAGTCTGCAAACACGTGGCTGTTAGGATCTTTGCTGATATTTCTACCTTCCTCTCTCCCTCCAGCCACTATCAGTATGAAAAAAGACTTGTTGCAGGCATGAGCTGCTGCTTGTTTGTTTGTTGTTGTTTCTTTTTTTCCTTCAGAGCTGCTCTTGGAAGTCCTGTAGACATCCCTGAACTGGCAAGAGTTAGATCCCTGTTCCTGAGGAGCAGAGAGGTTTCTGGAAGCTGTCTCTGAGGCTAAGGAACCCGATCAGGCTTTAAGGCAGGCTGGCTATGAGGGCTGTGGGAACCGCTTACGGTTTCTGCCCTGTGCCTCACGTCCCAAGAACCGCCAGGTTTTTGGGGTGACAGCAGAGAGGAGTTCAGCTAGCCTGGCGTGCGGCTGTACGAAGGTAGATATGGGACCCCCAGCCCTGAAAGGGTCAAACACCCTGCGCCTGTTCCTTCAACTGTGGACAAATGAGAGCAAAATCCTGTTGCAGGATCGCACCTGGGCAGTGATAATCTTCATGTAAATTTCCTATACCGTTTGGTAAAATCTTGTAAAAGGTCTGTTTGGAGCTGGGGGCTATGAGTAATTGTGTGTGGCAGCTGGGAGGCACGAACTGATCAAACGAACTGATAGGATTAATTATTTATGTAAAAATCCGAGGACCTGGGAGAGGAGGGTGGTGAACCTGGTGCTGGTAATGGAGGTCAGCAGAGGCTGGCGCGTTGAAGTGGAGCCGTACCTGAAAAATGAGCTGTGAATGGTCTGACAGATGGCAGCAGGTTTTAACCGGGCAGCAAGTGGTGGGGAGATTCAGGGAAGCCAGATGGTTTGCTCTCCTTACCTGAGGCAGATGACACTGGCAGTCCATGCAAAATTCAGCTGGGAAGGAGGCATCAAAGGTGGTGCAAAGTTTCTGAGGATGGAGCAGGGAGCGGTGGCAGTTTACGTGGTGTTTGTCTTGTTTTCAAGCTGAAATACAGAACCGTGGGGGAGGAGAATCGACTAGAGGAATTCAGACATGCTAATAATAATAAAAAAAGAATGTTTAATTAACTTTCCTATGGGGTAAGTATGGATCACCTTGAGCTCTCTAAATCTTTGATAAGTATTTTCATAATTCTTTTTTTTTTTATTGCTCTGGGTTAGTTGAGTTTTCCTTTAGAAAACTACTTTTTATGTGTCAGATATGAGAGAAGTTTATTCTGAGCTCACAAATTGCTGATCTTTATGGGCTTCATGAATCATGGCATGCAGTGTGTGAAAAATGGAGAGATTTCAATCTGTTCTCTCACCAGGTTTCTCTTACAGCTGTGTAAAAATGCTTGTCCTTTATTACAATAATGCTTTTCAAGGGGCTCTAGGCAACCCGTGTTCAAAAGGTACGGTTTGGAAAATGGTTGAAATTCAGTATCAGTTAGAGAGTAGTTAGATGAAGTTGAAGTTGTCATTAGCTGCCAAACAGGACTTTGAATGCTGGTCCTTTGGCAGTTTTCTTTGGTGTGTATAAGAGTATTTGCCATACTAAAAAGTACACACTTTTTTTTTTTCCACTTGATTCCTTTCCAACCTGTGTGCTTAATGTAAGTTTCCCACAATGCCTTGTAGCTTAAACCCAAAATGCCGTGCTGTAGTTCAGTGCCACGGGCTGCTCTGTACCTTTGACCTGTGTGACTCTGGCTCGGTGAAGACTGTGCACACCAGAATCCGTGTGAAATGAAGTGAGTACAATGCTGCTCCATTTCCAAACAGGGTGGCATCCCTGAGCTGTAACGTATGTTTCCTTTCTCTTATGTTGTGTTTAGCTCAGGTGGTAATTAATGCTGAATATAATTAATGTCAGTTGAGCACTGTTTTAATTGCTCTCTTTGTGGATTAGGAGGGCAGGCTGCATTAAGGAAAGAAATGTAAGCTTCATCCCATAGGTGAGAGCATGAAGTTGGAAGTGTGCACAAGAATTTTATTGTTGGCAGTTTATTAAAGCCGATTGACGCTTTTTTAGCATATGATGTTCTGTGTCACCTAAATCTACATTCACAGGCTACAGCTTGTTCCCTGGCCCCCTCCAAAACGGGATGCTCTGTTCCTACCTGCAGCTTCACTTTCTCCCTTGTGACCTGTGCTGAACATATTAATATTGCAAAGAGGACATAAGAATTAAACAAGGGAATGGATTTCTGTCAGGTTAGCAAGATGAATTGATGATCTGTGCAGCCATTTAAGTTGCAAAGCTAGCACAAGGAGGGGGCTGAAATTAGACTGCTGGACGTGTGCAGGGCCAGCGTGCCTCATTAGCACTGATGAGCCGTCAGATTGGCACAATTGTATCACACACCTTCAGTGTAAAATTTATTTGCCAAGTCAGACCGTCTGGGTATTAGAAATGCAAGGCACACGGTGAAAAGATACGAGGTTACAAGTTTCAGAAAGGGAAATTCCAGCTGGATAGGAGAAAACTTTCCTAGTAAGTATGGTTGGTGGAGGCAGTGGAACAGGCTGCCTGGAGAGGCTGTGGAATCTCCCATCTTTGGAGAAATCTAAAACTTGACTGAATGAGACCATGAGCGACCTGATCTAACTTTGAATCAAGTTCTCTTTTTGGCAGCAGTTTGAGCTGAGTGGCATTCAGAGGTTCCTGTCATCCTAAGCTATTCTGTGCGGTATGTTCTGGGTTGCATTAATGGGCAGGTTCAAGAACGTCCGAGTGAAGGCTTTTACAAAATAATTCCCTTATTTACAAGTTTTTAAATGTTCTGTTCTCACTGTGGTCTGTTTTGGGGGTGATGGTGGAGGGGAATTTCTTTCTTCTTGGGGTATTTCTTAGTTTGTGATACGTCTTGCCCATCCGAGGTTAAAGTTGGGTAGTCTAACTGTGGTGAAATGAACTTGTCTTTCAGATGTTTCAATAAGCTTGTAGAGTAATAGCATAAGGGAGCACATTAGTATTCTTAAAACCTAAGAACAAATTGTTTGTGTCATCTACCCTGACAATTTGTATGGGATTTTCTTTGGACCTGTCTTCCTTGGAGTTTGGACCATGGCAATCCTCCATTTTCTAAGTTCAGTTTCTCGTTGCGGCCTGTCTTCTTTGTGGGGCAGTTCTTCAGGTCGTGATGCTTGAATAATGGTAAGGATGAAAGGAAGAGATGTACTAGCTCTCATTTTCTTATGGCAGGTTACCTGTTGGAAGAAATCCAGGCAAATGAATCACTTCAATGCTGAGACTTGTTGAAGTCTTCCAGGTCATCACCTAACAAAACAAGCTGGACGTGTGCCATAATATTATGGCTGGATTAGACTAAACATCTGCCTAGCTCAGTTCTGTTTCCAGCAGTGGTTTCTAGCTGCTGGCTTAGAAGAAGGGCCTCAAAAAATAGAGATAATCTTTTCGCTGGTATGTGCTTTACCATATTTGAATTAGTATTTTGAAGAGCTCCAGGTAGCGTTGTTGCTTAATGATTATTGATGAAATTTTCTTCCCCTCATATCTAGTTGTTTCTGGAATAAATGTATATGTTTGATTTTCTTAGTTTTTTATATTATATTTGTTTAGTAGTAGTGAGTTTAACAGGAGTTTTTTTGGGGAAAGAACAAAAGAAAACATTCTGTTACTTGAGAGAAGCCTGCTGTTTGATCGTTTCATTCATTATTGAATTATGAGAAATAGCAAGTCATCGTGCTGGGTTTTCTTCTACTGTACACTTTGATTTTTATAGCTGCCTGTCATACCGCACCCTCTTGTCATCTTTTATACCTGGTCAGCTTTTCAAATAGGAGATGTCCCGTACAGCTGATCATCCCTGTATTCCTCTGCAGAGTTTTTGAGATGGACCAACCAGAACTGCATTCTTTTGTGATGTGGGAACATGAGGAGTTTAGATGGCTGTAAATTTTTGGTATGTTCTGTATTCCTTTCCTAGCAGTACTTAACGTTATGCTTTTCTTTATTACTTCAGAGCATCAAGGTGATGTTCTCAGAGGACTATGCTCGAGCAGTCCAGATCTTTTTCTGGAGTGGTACTCAGTAATGCAAGAGTCCCTCATTGTGTATGTATAGTTGCTCCACCTTTTGCTTAAGAACTGGTATGGTTGGTGTGTTTTACAGGCACGCAGTTCAGGTTACAGTTTGGGAATAAGTACACGCAGTGCACGGCATGCTAATGAAACTTTCACCTGGGAGCTGGGAGCAAGCGTGCACGGCGTGTACCCAAAGCAGACAGTGCCGAGGGTGAGGAGGTGACAACAGGAATGTGAAGATTGCTGCAGCTTCTGATATCTTTAAAAAGCAAACGTAGCATCTAGCAAAACGGGACTCTTCACACGTAGGGTTTGTTTTTTTCTGATTGTTTCACAGAAGGAATATTCATCTTTTCAACCAGCGTTGTTTCTCACTCGTTGCACGTGTCAGTGTTGCCTTAGCATGTTTCTATACTTTATTCTCAGTTGTTAATGAAAATACCATGTGTCTGCTTCTAGAATTGTCCGTCGGGGAGCTTCATTAGTTGATAACTCCGTCTGGATAATTCTTCTTCCGGCACTACCTACTGTTTTCTTCCCTTTAACCTGCTTCCTAAGAGCCTTACTGTTGGTACGATAATCTGTGTTCATTAGTTAATTAATGGCTTTCCATATGGAGGGGTGGAAGAAGTTCTCCTGATTATTAAGTTGAGCTGGTGCTGTCGCAAGCAGCCAAGTGATAACACTCCTTTCTGTGAATTTCTGGCATTGTTTTGGTACTAAAAAGTCTGTCTAGATCAGGTATACCTAGGAGCGTTTCTTCCACTTCTGTGTCCTGGCTTGGTGTAAGGTTGGGATTTGGGATTAAGATGGTCACGTCTTCCATTTTACCAAGGGCAAATGTATTCCTTGTATGTATGTTTCCTGCTTCCTTGTATGTTTCCTGCTTTCCGGGCTTCCTTGGTTTCCCCAGAACAAAAGGAAGTGGAACAGATAACCTGTGCTGGGGCAGTGACCGTGGTATAGGGAAAGCAGTAAAATTTGGAGCAATTCTGGTGCCTAGTGGGGTGTGTGAGTGGCATAAAAACACACGTGCTGGGAGATGTTTGGAAGGGAGGCTGTCATATCTGAGCAGGAGACATTGATACAGTCAACCTTCAGGTCTTTTTCCATTCCTTTAAAGTCTGTATAAACCACCCTGGTGAGCGTGGAGTAGTTGTTGGGAGTGTAAGAAATGGGGGAAGGCTAGCAGGAGGATACATTTAAAATAGCCTTCTCTCCCGTCCCCACCTCCCAAAAAGGAACCCCCCAAATCTTCCCGTCTCTGAGGCTTAGCAGTGAGTGGTGGTTGTTCAGTGCCGCCCTTGGCTCTGCCCAGACGCTGAGCTGTAGTATGCCGGTCTGGGTGGATGGGTTGGGAAGTGGATGCAGGGAGAAAAAAAAAAATTAACTGAAATTATTTTCACTGTGTTGCATTTTGAACAATTGTACTACCTTGACTGAGATGAAAAAGGATGTCTGTGCTCCCAAAAGAAACTTTGGTCAAATTGTGCTGTTAATCCACTTAGGAAGTAGCAGATATACTTCTCTTTTACCTTCAGATCAGGAATGATTTCATTTTATTCTTTTTTTTTAATGGAAAATACAGTTAAAGTTATTTGGCTTAATATAGGAGCTATGAATGAAAATTTATTGTTCATGTTACTCTATAACAGAGAAGCTTTTTAGTGGTGCCTACTGGCTTCAACATTTGCAGAACTGCGAAAGTGAACGTGCAGAAAGGCTAGGGATGTATCCTGGTTTGTGTTGAAGCTACGACATCCAGTATTTATCCTCCTGCAGTCCAGCTGTTTCGTGCAGCTGTGCAAAACGGTAGAGACACAACTTGTGGTGTTGAAAATACACCTTATCACAAGGACTTTTGTAATTTATTTGCGACTGTGGAATCAGTGAAGTTCATTACGGTGTTTTGCCATGGAATTTGTCAGTTCTTGACAGGGGTCCCTGGGATTTCAAAGGGCTTGGCCAAGGCGAAGAACATCTGCAGCCCTGGGCTTGTAAGTGTGATGCAGGTGTTGGCTGTGTTTTCAGAGAAACCTAAACCAGTCTAACAGCAAATGGCTGAGGAAAACCATTACTCATCTTTTTGCTGGCTTGGTTATCTGCTACTTCAGTGAGTTGGACTGGCTTACAGAAGGACCTGCCATTTGCCAAAGCCAGCACGAGATAATATTAATAATGTGTGAGTAGGGGTGGAGAGGAGGTAACGTGGCTGGAAAGAGAGGAAGAAGGTCTCCAGCGCTGCATTCCCTCTCCTGGCACTGCACCCTGGAAGCTCTGCAAAGGCAGCACCTCTTCACTCCTGGTAATGTAGACCAGGATCCTGTCTGCATGATCCATCTAATGAAGGGGAAGGATAATACTGGCATCCTTCATAGATGGGTTTCCGTATCTGTTAATGGGAAGAGATACAGAAAAATTGCATGGAATTTGTATTTCATGTACTTCACTGAAGTATTTTCTTTCTCTGGTAAGCGGGTTGTTAATGTTTGGGCTGTTGATGTTTTGGGGGCTTGTTGTAGTATGGCATTAGGGCTATATTAGCATGGGTGGTATATTCCTGTTCAGAAATGGGTAGCTGGGTAGCTTTTAAAACAACAAGGGGTGGTTGAGGCACGTTCACTATTTTTTTCAGGCTGCTTTGGAAGGAGCTTGAACTTGGCTATTTCACATCCCAAGTAAATAAGCCATCTGCTGGGATTTTCCAGGTAAAGGAGGGCAGAGGCAACTTGCGGAATTCACAAAGCAGGTTGCAGCATTGGTAATGCAGAGTCTGAGGATCCAGCGGTTGGGGGTACTCCTGAGGCTGGTGCACAGAGATCAGTGGTTCAAGCAGATGACAACCAACACAAAAAATACCGTTATACCATGCTTTTATAAGAATAATATTCCAACTATTGTTGATTGTGGCATTAACGATTATATACAAACAGTATCAAAGCTAGCACAACAACGGAAACAGTTGTACAGGCACAAACCACATTGGCTCTGCCACGCACTCGTTGACCCGTTACTGCAGAAATGCCACTTTTTTGTCATGTGGCAACACAAAAAAAGTTGCCCTGCCACGCAGCCAGGCTGGGGACAGGGGGAAGCTGCCCGTGTTGGTGATGTGGGGACAAATGTCATCAGTTGGGGGTCCTCTCTGGACCCTTCTTGTGTCAGATGCTGGCTTGATACTAGATGCCTTAAAGCTGCATTTGTGTGTTTAAGCTGTGACTGAAAAGCCTTACGTTTTAAAATTGACGCTGATTTTTATGTACACAGAGCTTTTGACACTTTCTGCACTGATCGTACATTTTTCCCCCCCCTTTAAGGTCTTAACTATTCTTTGTCATCTCTTCAGCCACTGACATATACTATTTGCTTTGCTAATAACGTTGGCTTTTAGTTGCTGTTATTTGACTACTGCTCTATCAACCACACTTTTTTGGTAGCTTCCGAGATGGCTAAAGTCTTGTATTGTCATAGAAAAAATGTATTAAGAAGTTAGGAAAACATGCACGTGCCTCTTTTTCTGATGAAGAAAACATCAATAGTGCTTTCCTTACCTCTCACAACAACAAAGCCCAACCCCAAAAAACAAACATGCTTCTTCCTGAGGATTTAGGGAGGTTTAGCTGCAAAGCTGTTACTTTGTGAGGTTGTCTTAAGTGCTATTAAGACCAGATGTTGGGTAGCTTCAGGATAATGAATTGTTTAGTGGGGAATATATAAATATTACATTCTAATAATAAAGAGAAATGATAGTATTTTTTCTGGAGCTAGTCTCATGTTCATATTACAATAATATTCTCCTTAAGAGCAATAAGGATAAAATATGTAATGACGACTACGTTTTCTTCGCAATCATTTTTCAGTAAATATGTGGAGTCCTGCGACTGTTCAAAGCTCGAAATTTAGCTGAATTACTCAGGCTTCTTGGAATGAACTCAGGCACTTAACTTTAAGGGAATCTTTAAAGTTGCCTCTTCTGAACAAAACAAAATCCCAGAATCTGTGCGTGTGAAAAAGTATATTCTTCATAAAAGAAGTGTTTTTTAGAAAATCTCAAGATACGTACTGTGTGACTGCCTGTCCGTATGTTTGGTGGAGCTTGAATACAGAGATGTAATGACACTGGTAACACATGGTTCAAGCTGTATCTGTAAAAGCAGAAAAAATTAGTTTAAAAAAATAAATGCGATCCCATCTTCTAAATTATGTACAGTAATAGATATTTTTCTTGCTATTTCCTAGTAGTGGAAGAAATGTTAAGGAGCTTTTTTTTTTTTGAAGTGTCTAGGGAAAGCCCAGATATTTTCCTGCTTTGGAGTGACAGAAATTGGTTGCTTTACAAAATCCTCTGTAGTTTCACCATTTCTCTGTGCTTCCTTACCCTCCGGGCTGGCTCCGGTGATGAGCTTCCTCCTTGGGCCTATGTTCTGCTGCCTTTTTTTTTTTTTTTGGCTAAACCCTGATTTCATGTTTCTGTAGTTACATTTCTGATTCAGGTATTATGTATTTTACCTATGTCTGTTTGTAAGCTTCCGTTAATAACAGTTTAAAAGCTTTTAGTAAAGCCAAGTAAAAACACGTGGTATTTCAGGCCGTGCCATTTGGAAAATACACTAAGCCAGAGGAGTTTTCCTTGTCAAATTTGGAGGTACTTTGAAAACTCAAAATTTTTCGTCTCACTTTTAATTAACTCCTTCAAAATAACTGTGCCGGAATGAAATGGTTTTGAAATTTTAGCAAGGTTGCTGGAGGAGGAAGTGCTAAAACCTGAGGTTTGGAGCTGGGCAGCTGGCGGACGTGTGGGCCTGCCTTTCCTCATTAGTGGTGGGAGGAAACGCTTCTGATGAGAGGCAGAGCCTCAACTTTAAGACGCAAAAAATGCGTCATTGTCTCGGTTTCTTTCACCGAATGACGACTTCCCACCGGGTGTGGGCAGTGGTGTGTTTTAGCACTGTGGGTGCCCCAGCCCGGGCCTGCTGCTCCTCCTGCCATGAGGCCTCCAGCCTGCGCCTCGCCGCCCTTGCCCAGAGCAGTGGCCTCGTGGCTGGACAGGTCTGTCAGTGTTTGACCTGGCTTCAGCAGGGTTTACTGCAACGCCAATACCTGCATGCTGTCCTCTCTGATTGCTTTTTGACCTGTTTTCTTTGTTTTTCCTTTTGGAGAAACTATAGTCAGAAATTAGCATGAGGTAGATAGAATTGAGTATTGTGTTTGTCCTTAAGTTTTAATGCATGAGCCGTGAAGGCACCGTGAGTGGCTTTTGCAGATGATGCTGCAGAGATATGACTGCTATTCTGGTCCCTATCAAGTTTTTGTGAACTTGTCTTCTTAGCCCTAGGGCAGTGGCTCTTACCTCTGTGATGCCATGCTCCGTCTGCAGGTGCTTACTGTAGAAGGCTACGTGAGTAAAAATAATGCTACCCTTGCAAAATGGGTGGTTATAGCTGTAGTTTCAGCAAATATGATTGGAAATTGGGCAAAGGAAAAAAATAGATACCACAAAACACTTTTTCACATAGGGATAATAAGATTAAAGTTTCTCTTGTGGTAGGAGGGCAGGTGCTTGATATTATTTGATGTACAGTGAGCCTAATAAAAAGGCTGTACATCATCTACATCTCAACTTTTGGGCTTTGGGGAATGAATAGGGCCATTGCCAGCATTATTATGATGTGGCGTATAGTAGAGGAGGGGTCGCAACAGTGGTTCTTGACTTAAAACTTTGTTTTGAAATACACTGTTACAGTCCTGACTCTGGTAGTAAGCCATACCTATACTGTCTCAGAGGTACAGTAATGGGCAATTAAGAGGTGAGCTACTTGAATCTTATCATCAAGGTGCAGCTATGATTTTAGGGGCTGTGGATGTATCAGCTTCCTATCCTGGTTGTCAGCTAATCTAATCCTGCTGGAGAATGACCTGCCATGGGGATAGGGGATGGTGAGATTCTTCTCCTTCCCACCCTGTAGGATAACAGACACAAGGCCTTAAGTTGGGACCCATTTATCTTTCATGCCTCCATGCAGGAGAAACAGAGAAGTACCTGTAGTTGGTAGGAGCTGAGAGAAAAGCTGAGTCCATTGCCACCAACCCTTCTCTTCCCCATGCCAGATGCAGAGGCAAAGTTCTCTCCAGCTCCAGGGGACAGGGTTCCTGTCCTACTGCAGTATGACGTTTCATTCCTGATGTAGTCAAAGCTAACTGATTCTCCCTGTTAACACGAAATGGTTTAAAGCAATTTGGAACAATGATGTTTTCCTTAACTATTTGGTGTAGTTATGTTTTTATCTTTGTCCTTTTTGAGTTGCACTTACTCTGTGCTGGCAGAACTTTCTCAGGTCTGCAGGGATTGACATTTTGTGGCTTTGAAGAGTCTTGCTGACTTCAGGAACTCTGTGTGGATTTATCCATCAGCATCCACCAGACATTTTAGAGATTACTTTGCTAAACAGAACTGCCTGCCAGACCTTGCTTGTGCTTTGAAACTTTAGAACAGTGAATGTGGAGATTAGGAAATAAGGCTTTATTTAAGAATGAGCTGTGACCTTGTGTCAGCATTCATCCTGCGGCTGCTCGAGCCAGACTACCATAAGTTAGGTGTACATTGTAGGACATTTCTCAGCTTTATCTGTTGTCAGTGTGCTTAAACCAATGTTGTAACTGCAGTTATGGAGGAAACAGTAACATACGTGTAAAGGGCACAGTTTTTTGAATCTTATTTCTTCACTGTTTTGTCATGCTGTATCCAGGCTTTCACTGATTAAATTTAGTGAAATTAAGACTTCTCTGAAGTTAAGAAGAAAAGTCTGTTAAAGTTTACACTGAATTTTCTTGGAATGAAATTCAAACATTTTCTTGTCCTAGGGATTATAAAGAAAGCATTTAGATTTAAAAAGAAAACTAGATCTTGATTGAAGTGTAAGATCTGTTCTAACTCTGTGCGTGCTGCTATTGTGATAACTTTATATGGGGCCGTGTGAGTTTGGTCCGACACTGACAAGTTTCAAATAATAACTCTTGGGATGTACAGAACTTTCCCATGCAGAATTTGATCATTCTTTGAAATTCTGTGGGAGCAATCCTCCACAGGGTAGATGGAGTCTGAGCTGATCCTGTTCACCTAACCTACTTAGAGTAGGTTCATGCGAGCTAACATACTGTTAGTTTAGTTGAATTTGTGAATTTTCTTGTTGAGTAGTGTGCACAATAGCCAGGAAGGAGAAAGTGCCCAATAATACTGTGAGGAGACTGACAGCAGCCAGCGATGATAGCGGATGAACAACGCATATGGATATTTAGACCAGCTGCAGGCATCCATTTGTCAGCATCCTACCACATCTACTTGAGGGCTATACCTTCATCAGCTTGTATTCTTTCCTCTTGGTTCTCCGTGGTTGTGCCTCTTCTAACAAAGACACTGCTCTACCTTTCTCCCTTCAGCCTTCCAAGTCCTACTCACTCATCTTCGAGCAGCAGGTCTTGGGTACCTGTTTTGACGCTGAAAAGCAGGCATGGACAGTGGAAGCTGTGTCCTTATGAGGACAGTTGCCTCTGCAGGCTGGTTACTACAAATAACATACGTGTAGTGTGTTGTGCAGGTAAATGAATGCTAATTTCAGTGGAGAGCATGTAATAACATACATTTGAGGGTCAAATTGTTACTGGAGGAGTAATATCTCTAGTTTTCATTGCTTATCTTGGAGAGGAAGTTTCATCTCAGCAGACATTTTGATACTGATGGCAGTGATTTACTTTGGCTCTCCCTTCAATTAATGGGTATAGTGTGTTATATAACACTGTTTCAAAACTGAGAATAGATCTTATCACAAACCACAATTTATCTTCTGGTTTGCTTGCAAAAGATTGTATTAAGTACTTAAGCTCCAAAATACAAAACAAAATGATAGGAAGAAAAAATCATCCTATTGTTAAGTTTGCATGAAAGCAAGATGTGAGTGAGCAGGTGTGTAGGAGGTAATTCCTTGAGCAGTCACGCATTTGTTCCAAATATAAACTGAGAGATACTGGGCACTCTGGGTTTTAAATAATTCATCGGATAATGAATTTGGGGAAATATTTTTTTTTTAATCAAACTAAGTTTTTATTCAGAAAAGTTTTAAATCTTGCTATGTTGTCTTTATTGCAGGTCTGGCCAGAAACTATCTATTTCATCTTTCTTACCAATCTTAGGTATCTTTTAATTTGAAAAATGAGTTTGTGTTGAAATTTCAATGATTACCCCAGGAAGCAAGTGCAAAAGAAGGAATTGGAACATAGTTTAAGTTGTTCATTATGCTCGCTAGGTTTTCTGTAGTAACTTAGCTATTACTCAGGGCTCTCACTTTCATGTAATGCCAGATCTGAAGGTGGGCAGCAAAAGAAGCTATCAATGCTGGTTGTCTAAACTGCCTTCTGGCCTGGTGCCTGAGGGAAGAACATCTCATCCACTTGGGAATCAGTTGCTGAATGCTGAAGAGCAACCTTGCATAGCCTGAATCATTGTCTGGTGGGGTCTGTTTCACGAGTGGATGTGATATTCCCGCGCGGTTAGGTGTCAGTGTCCCCTCGAAACACAGGGTGAAAGGCTGTGAAGAAGAGTGCTGCCACCCGTCCAGCTGTCTGGATCTGGCTCCTGTATTTGAGCTCTCTGATTCCATGTTTTCCTAAGGCAAATGATGGTTATTGAATATGCTGTGTTTTTTTTTTTTTTTTTCTTACAGCCTATGTAAAACACAAGAAAAGGGTTACTAGCAAAACAGGGATGGAGTTCTGTGGCTTGACTCCACAGAAGGTAGTGTAACGCAGTCTTGGGGCATGTTGCTGTCCTTGACTTCAGTAGAGTTAAACTTGGAATCTCCTTATTCTGGGAATCCCATTCTTCTGTATAATTTACTCGCTTATGTAGAAGGATTGCACTGGTAAGTAATTCTCTAAGGGTTTTTGTCTGTTTTAAGACACAGAAGTCTTTCTTTTGGGAGGTTTTGAGCATTTTAGAAGTGCATTGTAAAACTTCATGACTTAGGTCTGGCTCCACTATAATGATCGTTTACATGGGTGGAGTAATATATTTAGCTTTTCTTAATACAGTAAGTGCACTAGTTAAAAATACTGCTTGCCCTTGTGTTTGATTTTCCTCTTTCTCCTATTTTTGCCCATACTCGCAACTACGTTATCACTATCACATGGTGTTCCCCTGCACATGCTTCTGGGGTTTACTCATGATCTTTTTACTTTGCATATGCCTCACTGTTGCTTGGCTTCCTTGCCTGCCTGACGTGTTGGCGAGCCATCTGGGCTCCCTTCCCTCCCTGCTTCTCGAAGCACGTCTTGCCTAGTGGTGGCTGTCAGCGAGGTCCAGACCCAGTGGTGACACTGCTGTCTGTGGTGCCTTTTGCTTGTCCTTGTGTATCGGCACAGATTCCGTTTTTTGTCTTTTTGAGGCTTCCAGACTCCTTGTAGCAGAGTCTAGACACCATTTTGAGGAACAGCCAACGTTTAATTGGTTTTTCATCAGCTGATAGTGGCCCACAGACTGCAGTTAGGGAACAGTTTTATTTTCCCTCTTGACTACAGAGAAGGCAAGATTCTCCTACGTATCTAGGGAAGCTCACTTTGGGAAGTTTGGGGTGAGTTTTATGAAGTCACGCTTTCAGTAGAAATCTCGAGATTTTTTATATTTCTACCCTTGTTGAGTTTGTGATGTACTTTACTTGCAGACATAAACATTGCCTTTGGCAAGACAGATTCTTCTTGGCTTTAATAGTAGCAGGTACAAGCAATTTGATCTGTTCTAAATCCAAGAAAATTCTCTCAGTAGGCATATTTGCCTTTTCATAATGCTACTAGTGTTTAGGCTGTGCTGTTCACAGGAGACATTTCTTGTAGGTGGGAATACTGTGGGTGTCAGCTTAAAACACTCCAGTGCACTTTTTCTGTGTTCTCTTAAAAAGCAACAGAGTCTGGAGGAGTACATGATTGTTCTTTAAGCCATGCTAATTTGCTGATTTCCCTCTGGGTAATTGCAGAAGGATGCTCAATTTGGCTGTATCCTGTGCTGTCGTGCCACAGCAGAAGTCTGTGAAAAAGCAGAATTTGTCTCTAGCAAACTTTTCTGTCTGCAAGGAATAAATGTTGTTCATCTGATTCTTAATTATGTTTATATGAGATCGTGGGTGGTGGTGTTTTTTTTTGCTTTTTAGCAAGAGTATAATGCAGAGATAAGCGTAAACTGGTTAACTCAGTAATACTTGAATGAAAAGCTCTTCAGTTACTGATTTTTAATGATAACATTGTCACTTGAATGTTAGACATTTTTAATTGTAAGATACTGTCCCTGTCCAGAAGTAATAGACTCTGACACCTAAAACCTTCAAGAAAACAATGTCACTTATAAATGTGATATTTTGTATAGTAGATGTTCAAAATGAAACTGCCCGCCTATAATAGGCGGGCTGGGAGATTTGATACTTTCTTTTTAAAGCAAAGACTGTTCTCAAAAGTGGAAGGGGCTGAAAAAGCAGATACAACTTCAAATGGCTTACAAAGATTGCGTCTGACATTTGTAACCCATTCACTATCATTCTCATGTCTTCATCGCCTTCATTGCTTGGCACTTTCCATCAATGACAACTTCAGTTATATTTTTTAAAAGGTATGTTATTGAGGTAGGAAACGCTTGTACTGAGCATGTGGATCGGAATACATATGTGTAACTTTACATCCTCTATCTGCATCTAACTACTACTTCTATTTAAAACAAAACAAAAACCCCAAACGTTTATTTTTACCCCCTTTTTTCCCACATGTACCTTCACCAGGTGTTTCCTAGTCATGTTTGTTTTCCAAATGACGTTTGATCTAACCCTTTCACATAGCTTTTACTGTCCTATTTTGAGTGTACTGTGAATTAATACTTTATTTTTAATATTTGTTTGCATTAATCACTTTCTGCCTAGGTAGCGTATGCTAAATTTGTAGCCCTTTTATTCCTTCCCAATTGTGCTGCCCTTTTTCACGGCATCGGTGAATAACATGTCATTTAAATTTATGGTGTACCATCAAAGGAAGAGCAGGAAAAAAAATATAATTAAAGTTACGTAACACAGATTTCTAAGGAAGAAACAAAGACAGGGATTATTTGGTGACGAAAAAGTAAGTGGCAATATACAAAATTACGGAATTAAGTGGTGCTGCTGTGTCAGGTGCTCTTCTTTATACTCACATAGTACAAGATGAAGGGATGAAGGAATGGGAAATCTGGCTAAAAACCTACCGGTGCTGTCTGTATTCTTGAGGATCCAAGTGCCCTTTGGAACAATTCAGTATGATTAATTTGTTCTGTTCCTGGCTCCTGCGTTTTTCACATCAGCAGGTTGCTAATGCTAAGGTTGCCAGAAGAAGAGCTTTGTTATGAGCAGTGCTGGGGCTCCCCTTATTTTGTTGGTAGGGGGAGAGGTGCTGAAGCTCTGTCCACAGTGGGGTTTCTCATAATGTGCTCACACAGGTAAGAAAGTGTGAGAGAGGGGATTTAAGGGGGTGTGCTGAACTGGAGCTCATTGGGATGGAACCTCTGTTTCTGGCAGAAACCTGAATCCAACTTCATTTTTTATCCAGTTCCACACTGGAATGAAAAGGCAATTGCACGGAAGTTGTGTTTAGTTCCTTGTGAAGCATCTGCTCTAATAGAGCACAGCGTTTTGATGGAGGAGTTGGTTAGGATTCAGGAAATCACGGAAGGAAAAACCTGACTTGGGATTAGCTTCACGGCGGCAGTTCCTGACCTTCCAAAGCATTTCTCCTTGCATGTAAAATGGGATAGGGTATTTCCTGAAAAGCGTGATGATTTTATTGATTTTTACGTACAGAAAGTGCAAGATCAATTGAAGGTTGGCATGTCTGTTAAAGGAAACTATTAAGAGTCTAATGAAGCATACATTTTATAAGAAGCTAATTTCTCTCTTAACCACTGAAGATCACTGCCTAACTTTTGGGCTTGGTTGTGTTTGAAATGCAAATGGAGGGACTTGTTCCTGTCAGAACTGATCTTTATATACAGAAAGAGCTATAGTCATTCCCTGTGTGTTTAATGAAATTTGAAGCATACTTAACACTACACCAGAAAAATGTGTGTACCTATGATCTGTGCCAACACATTCCTTCAAATTGCATCAGTCTGTATCCCAAAATATTAAAAAGATGCTGAGGATTCAACCATACGTTTAACATAACATGGGGAATATCAGTCTCCATCTCCTTCCTTTTTTTTTGACTCTGAGTCAAAAAAGGAGTTTTCTACTTTTGACTCTGTTTTCTCCCGAAGTTAGTGTTTCTGCTTTCCTCAGAAGGACTTTTTTCACTGTCCTATTTACTGCTGGTGACTTGAGGAGAGTCATTGCTGTTATCTGTGGTCTCTCAGAGGAGTTGCAAAGAGAAAGCAAAGACCGTATCTTTCCTGTGCTTCTTCATTGAGCAGAAAAAAATGGCAGGCAAGATTTTTCACAATTGCAGAAAAAGTATGGGATTTCCCTGAACACGTGCAGGATTTGTGTCTTCTAACATGCTTACTGGCTTTGTTGCAATTTTTGTTTTTGTCGCATACTTAAATAGAACTGGTCACATTATTTTCTTTCTTACTAGCTGTCCAGGCTTGCAGATAAGTGTAGCAGCCTTGAAGGTGTTTGTCTGCCAGACTAGTGTTGTCTTTTTTCAGCCTTTCTTTCCTTCTTGTGTGGATAACGGTCACTGGAGTCTGTGGTCCTGCTGGAGTTGATCAGCAAACGCTGCTGTTGCTGTTCCTGTTCTGCATCCAGACAGTGCTGGTAGCTGAAAGGAAGTAATTTTATTTGCAATGCTGTGTTACCTAGGAGCTGTCTGCTTATGGGGTGATACCTCATATCTTGCTGTGCTGGAAAACATCCTTGTCCTGGAGAACTTTGTATAGGTAACTTATAAGACAAAATTTGCAAATAGTTGTTAGCAGTAATATCAGGTAGTACAGAAAGGGAAATGGTATGACTGGCAGTAGTTTCAGCATGCCAAAGGAACCCGATCGTTACCATTCCAATTTTTAATTCCCTCTAAGCTTGATTGTCTCCTTCAAACTCTTCTCTGCAATTTGAAATAAGATCGTGAACGTGTAGGTATTCTGGGAGATCTTCCAAGCACAGCAGGTAGGCTGGGGTATGTTTCCAACACTGTTGTGTCAGGCTCACTTAAGCCAGTGGTCTTGTAATGTGAAATTTGTGCACAGAATATGCATGTGCTGGGTTTTTCTTTAAAGCCTTAAATTAGCTGGACTTTAAAGTACTTTCAATTTACCAATAACTGATATTGAGTACCGTGAAGACAGAAGACTGTGAGCTTTAAGCTCCCTCTGGTGGCTGCACTTTATAGTCCAAAGCTTGCCTGTAGCACTTCTCTAATCACGACAGTTTTGAGAGTGTGAGTTCATAATATATAATTATTACTATTTTAATTAATATAGGAATATGATGTGCCTTATACCTTCCCAAAGTGCCACAGGTCTTCTGTAATCATACTTCAGAAAGCCAGAAGAGTTAAAGTAATGTGAAATAAGAGCTTTTTTCTAGTTACTGTAAGCATAAGGGACTAAAACAGCTTTAATTATTTCTTTTTTACAGTTGTGCAGCAATTTACTGCTGATCTTCCTAAAAGAGGTCTGTCCTTAAGTATTACAGAACACTGGAAACAGATAAACTTTGTATGAGAAACTCAAACTTTGTTAATGCAAAATTGACAACAAATAGCCCTGATTTGCTTTCCTTGCTCTAAGAATGTGCGTATGAATGACCCCAGATTTTGTCACTTGCACCCAAAGCATTTCTTCTGATGTTGCTGTAATTAGTGAGGTTTCCCAAGATTGCAGAGCTGATCTGCAAGATCAGTAGTGCTGAAAGGGCAGTGTCACTTTTTTGGGGTGGGCAGGCTAGGTAATATAAGGCATAGTGCAAGGAGGTGACGGGGCCATGTGGGTGAGAGCAAGAAAGGAAGTGAGACTTCTCCTTTTGGTGGCAGAGGGTTACTAGAAGTAAGTCACTTGTCTTTGGGAAGCTTCATTCTTACTTCTCATGAAACTTCATTGACCAAAGTTGTGTATTTCTTGAGCCTTCAGAGGATTCCCATGACGTTCAGAGGCCGTAGATTGAATGTACTCTAAATGGTAAATGGTGCTGGAAAAAAGCACCCTATGACACACATGTCCTGTGCTGTGCTGCCTTACGGTGAACCAGGCTGGAGGACTGATCCAGGTGCAAAAAATAAGCCTGCCTTTGGGATGCTTTTTCATGACCACTTCCTTGGTCTGGCCATCTGTGTGTTTGCACAAATGCTCACCCACACAAAGGGGAGAAGTGGGGGCTGTGTTTTGCATTTGGGTTTATATGCAACAGCACAGACTGAGGTGCGTGTCAGGCTGTGGCTGTGTTTTCATCCCTGGGCTCTTGATAACGTGCTCCAAATACTTACCTAGTGTTCAGCACAGCAGGGCCTGTGGCACTGAATGTAGTTGGAGCCTGCCCAGAGAAGCACTGCCGCTCTGACTGCAGAAACCACCTCGGATGGGGACAGCTCCTGGTGACGGCTGGATGCGATGTATGCAGCAGAGTTTGGGTTTTATCGTGCAAGCAGCACGTGCCTTAATTATGTGAGGCTTTTCTTTTTTAAGCAGAGCACGGGCTTGTGAAAGTACAGGGCATTTATTCTTCAGTGGGGAAAAAAAAATGATGTGTAAGAAGGGGCACAGCTGCTCATTAGGATCCACTTAATCAGATGATCAGCAGTCTGCTTTCCTTTGCTTCATTTGGTCAGATTATTGAGAAAATGATTGAGGAGCATCAGTTTTAATCTGTGGATTTACTAGCTCATGTTTGAATCTTCCATTTTCTGTGTTTTGTCAAGGATGAAATAATAAAATCAGATTGAATGTATTTACTGGAAAATATTAATCTTAAATTTAATACCCTGGTCTTTATGCTAAGGTGTTCATGCTTTTATTCCAGGAGCAGCAGGTACAGATCAAAAAATGCAGCTCATGTATGATCCTTGGGTTGCCGGGGATAAGACTCAGATGGGGAGTTTAGAAGTTCAGCTAAAGTTCAGTAACGTACTCTAACATCTCAACCTGGCTTTATACTTTTTATGCAAGGCCGTGCTCGTAGAGTCATTAAGGTTGGGAAAGACCTACAAGATCATCTGGTCCAACTGTCCCTGAACCGCCAATGTCACCCACTAAACCATGTCCCTGAGCACCACGTCCAACCTTTCCTTGAACACCCCCAGGGACGGTGACTCCACCACCTCCCTGGGCAACCCGTCCCAGTGCCTGACTGCTCTTTCTGAGAGGAAATGTCTCCTAATTTCCAGCCTAAACCTCCCCTGGTGCAACTTGAGGCCATTCCCTCTAGTCCTATCACTAATTATCGGCGAGAAGAGGCTGACCCCCAGCTCCCCACACTTCCCTTTCAGGTAGCTGCAGAGAGCAATAAGGTCTCCCCTGAGCCTCCTCTTCTCCAGAGTAAACACTCCCAGTTCCCTCAGCTGCTCCTCACAGGACTTGTGTTCCAGGCCCTTCACCAGCTTCGTAGCCCTTCTCTGGACACTCTCCAAGGCCTCGATGTCCTTCTTGTAGTGAGGGGCCCAAAGCTGAACACAGCACTCGAGGTGCGGCCTCACCAGAGCAGAGTACAGGGGGCCGATCACCTCCCTGGTCCTACTGGCTACACCATTTCTGATACAAGCCAGGATGCTGTTGGCCTTCTTGGCCACCTGGACTCACTGCCAGCTCATGGTGAGACGAGTATTGACCAACATCCCCAGATTCTTTCCATCAATGGAGCCTTAGTCTTTCTACCTGCGCGCGTTCCTTTCTTAAAGGTGTATCAGTTCAGGTTACACTGCCTTGTGATATCAGTTCCCTGTAAGAGTATTTTTTTGCTATGTACTTGTTGAGATAAATCCCAAATATCCAATGTTGGAGAATACTAATGGCAAAGGGGAAGAACAGCGTGGCTTTGTGAACAGCTGGTGTTGTCTGCAGGGTTGTTCTTACCTCGTGGGCTGGTGGGGGTCTCAGGATTGCTCAGTGTGGCAAGTCTGCTCTGCAGACTGTTAGCACTGTCATCGGTGCTCCATCCCACCTCATGGTAATCCAGGGTCCTGTGTGGTTTCGTGCTTTATTTGTAGGTGACTTTCACTTAGAGAAGCAATGTGGAGCTGGCTTCCAGCAGTAGTGGAGAAGCAGGAGTCATCTGGACAGCCAAGCTGCCCGTGATACAAGGCCACTGGGGGACCAGTGCGGCCATCCCCAAATGAGCTGACCTCCAGAATCTGAGCCCTTGCTCCATCTTTAAGATGTCAGCTTTAATGTTAAACACTAGAGGGTAGTATGTTACTGCCAATATGTGATTTTAAAGCGTATCCATAGTCAAGATTCTTAATCCCTCGACTTTATTAGACATTCAAGTCTTTTTTTAAAAAAAGAAAGAGCTAAAGAAAAAATAGAACTTTGTTTCTGTGACTGTTTGCATGTTGACAACATAACTGATGTGCAATGATATTTTTGGTTTGGGAAAAAAAGGATTGGGTTGACAATCTTCTAAAGCATCATTCAGAACATAAAGTTATTTGCTTTCTGCCTGATGTCTTAATGGTCACACTTATGAGCACACACAGTGGTATAGAAGAAGAAGCTGTGACCAAGAAAGAACAGGTAGTTTTACCAAGTGATACTTGCTTTTGATATTTAACAAGGCAAATATTTCTAAGTTCATGACATGGCTCATATATTTACAATTGGGTTGTAGTGTAACTGCTTTTTAGTACCTGAGTAACTCTTTTCTCTTTCAGGCACCACCTTCCATGGTCAATAATGAACAACGCCAACATGCCGAGCACATATTCTTATCGTTTCGGAAATCAAAATCACCATTTGCTGTTTGCAAGCATATTTTGGGTAAGTTTTAATAAATGCAGTTAAGCAGTTTCTCTAACTGGAACTATGTTCTTCTACGACTGGGAGTACGGACATTAGTTTTAATTTTGAGGAAGGGTGCTTTCTGTTTGCGTGGCATTTGTTTTTGTTTTTTCCCCCCCAGATTTCATGTTTCATATATTTGTTTCAGTATAATAGTTATACAATGACTGTGCTTGGAAGGGATCTCAGGCTGGCTCTATGCTGGAAGCCTGGTCAACATTACATTCAGAACAGATTGTTAGGAGCTTTGTCCAGTTAGGGGCTTTTGCCATGCGGAACAGAGAAAACTGAAGAATTTAGTGATTTTTTTTTATTTGTATTTTATTTTCTTTAAGGCTTGGACAAACGTCTCATTTAAAAGATTTGAAATACGTATTGTTTTTAAGTATTGAAAGTAGATTTACAAGCAAGTAAGAAATGATTTTAAAATGTAAGCAAAGTAATTCAGATCTTTGTATTAGTAATACACTGTGTTTAAGCAGTACCTAAAAAAATTGATTTAAAAGTTACTCTCCTGGAAGAGCTTGAATCTGGCATTGCTGTTGAAAGGGATAGTACTGCTTTCAACATTCAGTGCCAGGTCCTGTTCACATGTTGCATCCTGTGTGGTGGCCACATGGTAAGCTGAATAATGTATTGGCAAATAAACAGGATGGCTTTAAGCAGATCAAAAAACTGTTCCAGGTTCGCTTTGCAAATGTTTTTACCCAAATGTGAGAAATCATGGCACAAGAATAGGAGGGACCAGTTAGTAGTTGCAAGATGGCGTGGCTGCTTCTTTTGGCATTCGTTTTTGCTTAAAGTCTACTTGAAACTACAACTTAAATGTCTGCTGAGCTGCTAGATAGCATTAGCCAAAGATCAGTAATGGTAGAGGGTGAAGCCTCATGCTGCTCTAGGTTTTGTTTCTGGCAGCTCTGAAGTCAGTAAAGTATAACTTCATTTGGCAAAGTTATTAAACTGATGTAATAGATTAGCCTTTCCTCTATTACATGCTTATTGTAATACTGTCTAATCTGTGGAGTTTGCAGAACTCTCTGTAGCAGGATTGCTTGATACTTCCCATTATACTATCGGTTGATACATCTGCTGCTGCCAGCTCTTGTACTGGTGATGAACTTTTCCATGGCAGGAATCTATTTCAGGTTGAATGTCTTAGTTGCTGTTAACAGCACAGCTTTTTTCAAAAATTATTTGGAAAAATTTCTGTCCACCTAATAGAAGCAACAGAATATTGATTCCAGGTTTTGTGGGATTGTACGTGTGGGGGAAGGAAAGGGGTAGGTAGGTGTCATCTTTTATCAAAAATTCCTGGAAAACCTGGAAATGTGTGGAAAAGAACACATGCATCAGGGGGAAGCAACTTTCAATTTCAAAGATTTTGCCATGCGGAACAGAGAGATATTTAAGAATTTAGACATTTCTAATGGCTAAAATGATTATTTTCATACTTTATTCGTTCCACAGTGTTTTTTAAGTTATTTCAAAATTTTTTGGATTAGAGAAGTATAGTTCACGAATATTACGGTATTAATATTGCAGGCCTTCTTCTATGTTTTTAAATTATGTTTTAATATATATAGCAGGGTGTGGTTACTTTCCTACACCCACTTGCAAACCAAATTTTTTTCTACAAATGAGTTCAAGGTTTTAGGATATTACAGTAGTACTTTGTCTGGTCGTGAAGGCTGTAACGACACTGTTTGCTTTTAGTTAGGACAACTCACCCTTCCTCTCCTCCCCCCACTCCATTTTTTCCCCACCATTGATTTTTTAAAGAATTTTAAGTGGGCAAAAGAACATATGTAAGTAACCTTGCTTGCAGAACATTTAGATCTCTAAGTGATGTATTTGTCACTACTTAGAAGTAATGGAAATTTATGAAATATTCCTAGCAATATTGTCTGTTCTAAGGGGGGATATATCTCTGCATCTGGTTGACAAAGAAAGGAACACAGTTTAGCATTATTAATGAAAAATGTCTGCAGCGATAGTTCTATTTTTTTCTTCTCAAATATAACTGGTTGGAAGGAATGTGAACTTGGTTTTAATGCCTTTTGAATGTCTAGAAATAAAACATCTTTGAACTGCTCATTTGCTATCACCATTGTGAAACCAGCGAGTTTCCAGATAGGGCAGTGTTTTCCTTGCAGTGGCTTCTCCAGTAGGCAGTTGAGATGCCGAGAACAGAAAGAACCTGGAACAGAAAGATTTTTCCCCAGACTTCTTGCTTCTTGAGTAAGTGTTCGTACAGTGTGGACAGAAAGAACAGCTGATTGAAGGAATATGAGCAGGTAAGGATAGGTAGGAACCAGAAGGCAGATAGGGCTGGCTTTAAAAAAGAAACAGGAGAAAAGCGGTCAAGACAGAAACAGGAATGGAAGATAGAGAGCGATAATAACGTTGATGGTGTTCATGAAGAGTGTATGAGCCACACAGGGAGAGCAACTGAGATGATGAGCATAATGAAAAGGAGATGAGCCACCACTGCATGGTTTGTTTAGAAACCTATAGTTGAACCCACAAAGCATGAGGCTCTACGTTCTTCTGCTGTAAGCTTATAGCTGTTAAATGTACTGGCAAAGCTTGTCCTGTCTTTCTTTAGTAACTTCATGTAGAGGATAATGGTGCTTTGACTAGTTGTAAGCTTACACTGAGTGCTGGAGGTCTGTACTGTTAATGATTGCAGTTGTGCATCTGTGGTACTTGACGCAAAGAAGAAATTCCATCCTCTTTTATTTTTTTACTAGCATTCTCTTTTCGTATGGGCTTTGTACAGTTTGAAAAAACAGAGACCCAGAAATCAGAAAGTGTCAGAATTAAAATTCCTGTGCAGGAATAATTTGGCTCATCTTTATGTATGTGATGGACATGCACATTAATCTTTTAATTAAGTGGTTACTTAGTTTTTCAAATTAAGCTTAGTAGATTTAAAGGTGGTTTGTTTTTAATTTAAGCATGTTTACCTGGGTAGGGTTTAGATTTGAAGCCTGATTAAATTACTTAAAAACATTCTAGCAAATTGGATGCTATCTTTGTATAGAACCTGCATATAAAGGAACACATATTATAGACTTGTGTGTGTATATTCAGTGGAACAAAGTTTGTTTTGTAGTTGTTTAAAGACCACCATCCCATGACTGAGGCTTTCTTCAGCAAACACGTTTTTTCTGGTCCTGGCAGGTTGCACACCATAGCCCAAACTCCATTTCTGGCTCTGGAATTTTATTTCACCTTTCATATTTTACGTTTTTGCCACCTTGTGGCTATGCTTTTTCTGAATGCTTTTTCTGTTTTCTACAGACTCAAACTGTTTTGAAACCGTCTAGTTAAATACTACCTCCTATTTCTAAGTTAAAAATTTTAAAAGCAAAGGATCAAAAAAATGCCCCCAAACCAAAACAAACAGGAAAAACCAACAAAGAAACCCCAACAAAACAGCCCTGTAGCTTTATATCATCATGTTATGAATTACATTCAAATTCTGGGGCTTCTCTTTAAATTGTAGTATAAACAGTCACCATTTTCCATAACATCTTTTTCTAGTTTCTTTAGCCTGCGTATGTACAAAGTAATCAGATATTCAAATAATAAGGGCTAATGATTTCTAAACTTCAGTAAGTTGTTATATTTTGACTACCTCAAGATAAACATGCAAGCTTAAACTTAGTGTAGAAAACCTTAAATACACCAGCCAGTAAAACTTTTGCTTTGGTAATTAAGCACAAATGCTACCTTTAGGTGTGAGTTACTTCTTATTGCCATCCATAAAATGCATGTAATTCTATGTACCGTTGCTTCCAAAGGCAAGCACTCGAATGATAGAGGACTCTTCGTTGTGGCATAGCTGACAATTTAATCATATTTTAATGTACTGTGACTAAATCTGTCATCTATATTTTTTGTTCCACAGTTGTGTTAGTGGTCTTGTTCTTGATCTTGGGCCCCGTCTCCTGGTATAGCCAGCTTTTCTTCCCCCAAGTCTCTTACTCAATTGGGTTACTGATTATTTTTTTCCTCTTTTGAAGTATACATTCTTTGTTTTCATAGTAACAAAATTATATTTAATAATTATTTAATAGTAAAGTCCATTATTTTTTGTTAGAAATATGTAAAAGGTAAATACGTCTGTCTTTCGATACTCAAACTGCGTTTGTTTTTCCCCACAGAAACTAGTAAAGTGGATTATGTTCTTTTTCAAGCTGCTACAGCGATAATGGAAGCAGTTGTAAGAGAATGGATTCTGTTGGAAAAAACTAGCATCGAATCATTGCGAACATTCCTTCTAACTTATGTCTTACAAAGGCCTAAGTAAGTATAAGGAAAAATGCTGCTGAACGTGTAGAACTCTGCATAGCCTTGTTATCTTTGTGTTTCCAAGGATAGTGGTCAAGACCAATAAAACAGTAATTTTTCTTCCAATTTCTTAACACTTAGTTGACTTTCATAGAGTTGTCAGCTTGCCTTGATGTATTCATACACAAGGTTTGAAAAAGAATTACATTTAAAACTTTGAGCATTGATTTCCAAAATTGTTTTCAAATCTATTTTTGCAATGTTGTTTACAGCCTTCAAAAGTACGTTCGGGAGCAGATTCTATTAGCAGTAGCGGTGATAGTGAAACGGGGATCATTAGACAAGTCTATCGACTGCAAAAGCATTTTTCACGAAGTCAGCCAGTTGATCAGCAGCGGTAACCCCACTGTGGTAAGTTTCTGTCCCTCTCCTCCCCCTTCAAAACTTAAGCAATCTATATCAGTATAGAAGTTGTGTACTTAGTGATTATAAAATCTACTTTTCTTATATAAAAATGAGAATTAGTAATAGCTATTCAATTTGTTTGATAACCATTAGAATTGGATAGAGCTAGTTGATAGCTATTCAAGCAATCATTTACTAAATCTGAGATTTCTGAATAAAAATGTCTTGGGACTAATAATAGTATGTGCAATTCTTTGGTAGACACTATACCATGTTTTTTAGGGACTAGGCTTCTCTGAATAGCCACTTTACCTGCCATTAATATGATAGGTTTTTTTTGTTGTTGTTTGTTTCAGTGGGTTTCTTTAACAGCTTGATCTGAAATGGATTTTCCATTAGCTGGCAGGTTCGTGGCACTGTCCTGTTTCCATCTGTGCAGTGCTGCACCCTCCTGTGGCTCAGCTGTCGCAATAGGCTACCAGGAGGCGGGTAGGTGGAGAGAAAGGGGCGTGAGGAAGGAAAACAGGGAATGGAAATACAAAACTTATTCTAGATTTAATGTCATACTACTGGGGTAAGTGTTACCTTCCACACTGAGCTCAAAGTGGAAACAAGGTGTCCAATATCTATCTGTGCATTTAGTGAAATTCCGTTTGCTATGCCAGGAGATATGTTTAGAATAGGTCATAATAGAGGCATGTAACTAGAGATTAAAGAGGTGATTTTTCTTCTACCAATTGCAAATCAAAGATTATGTAGATCTGTGCTGAAATCTTTAACTGAAGCTTTTCTCAGAAAAGTCAGACCTTGAAGGAGTTGACTCTTGTGCGTTTGGAGCAGCAGTTACGCTAGTTGTGAGCAGCAAATGTTTAACTCTGAAAAATTTGATCAAAGTGTACTACAAGTAATGCAGCTCATGTCATGGTCCTAAAAATAGTGTGTCACCTCTGAGCACAGCCGATATCCCTCCAGGGTATGGAAATTTCTGTTACGTTTTTAAACCTGACTTTCGCTGTTACTTACCTTAATGAGAACATTTCAGCCTTTTGATTGTGTATAATTTGGATAGAAATGGGCATTTGTTTAGAAGAACAATGCTTAGTTCGTGCTTTCTTCCAGGGAACGTAGTTTTATTTTTTAAATGGAGTTACAGTGGAGGATTTCAAAAGCTTTTTGCGTGCCTCTGTGTGTGCTTATGTAGCTTATATGATCTTTCCAAAAGATACAAGTAGGGAGTAAATCAAAACTTTGGATGTTCACAGAGAAGTCGTCTCTGAGTTAACTTGCACAGTGCTGCTTCTGGAGTTGTATTCTGTGTATGCATTAATGTACAGGCACGCTGCGCTGAGCACAGCATGCAGCACGCTGAGACTGCCAGCTGGAAGTATATTGCCACAGGCTCGCCGCAGAGCGCAGGGGGCATCACAGTTGAGCTCCAGCTGGGGGAAGGGGCAGGATTTTACTCTCCTCTTCTCCAAGTGCCACTTGCTGCCACCGTACGGAGACGAAGCTTCCCCTTACCCACCCCTTTCACAAACAACAATTTCTCCATAGTTTTTCCGAAGTATTTGTGCTCAAGTTTTAGGAAGGATATTAAAAATGTCTCGATTATAGAATATCTTCTCTTACAGTATGCTAGAAAAAATGACACGTGATGCTGTTGGAACACGTTTTCCATAAAGCACAGTACGTTTTGACAGGCTGGTAGTAAACACGTGCTCCCATGTACTTCAGGGGGCTTTATGTTGTAAAATACTATATTTTGTATAGTAATAAAGATTTGTTCTTACAAATGGTTTTGTCTTCCGAGACTTCGCTGCAAGAGAATCCCTAGTGCTGGCACAGTTTCAGGTGACCCAAGACTTGGTGTGTTTAAGACACAATAAGAAGCAGTAATAATATTGTGTGGTTTAGCCCAGTACCTATTACAGCTAAACTCTGAGTTCAGGGTATGCCTTTGTATAAAGATGTAATAAATTTAAAAGGTAATAAATTACATGTCCACTTAACTTTTCAAATATGGGTGGGTGTTTTTATCAGCATCCCTGTGGTGTTTTGCTATGCCCCTTAGGCTCTGTGTGGAGCTGCAGTGGTGCGGTTGTGTTGGTGTGACATGGAGTCTGCAGTAAGAGTGCTTCAGGATATGGTATGAAGCTGAGGTGGTGGTACTGCTTTCAAGGTCCAGGGTACACTGTTGGGCCAGTGATTTGGAGATGTACCACCATGGACATTTCTGCACTCTACTGGATATGTTTATATTGTTTATTGACAAAAATAGGCCACCACCCCAGTCAGGGAGGCAGATAGGACGGGGTATTGGTGTTGGGAGAGATCAGTGGATGTTTTGCAGCCTTCAGTACCTCCCTTTGTCTTGTTTTTTTTCAACTTCTTTTAATCATGTCCTTGCTGTGATGTGCTGTGCGCTTTTGCCTCCAGCGTTATACTCTCAAGTTTCTGGAGCCTGTCACACCTTTGTGACTCCCAGTTCTCTCTCTGGCCTCCTCACCCATTTCTGCATCCTTCCCAGACTTCTGCTCCCCACTTTCTTCTGATCTACTGCCCACTTATTTGCATCTTCCCCCCTGAGGTTCAGTCCAGCAGCTGCAGAAATAACGTGGGGTCAGCAGCAGGTCATTTTGTGCTAGGAAGTGATCAAAGCTTTCAGGTATGGCTCTTAGCCATTGACGGTGGCTTTCTACAGGTGACCCTACAGCTGAATCAGTCTTGTTGGGGTAACAAGGAAAGACTGGATGGGAAACTATTGAAAAAAGAGGATGTGTTTTGTCTCTACAGCAGGGAAGAGAAAACACTTTTCGGTCTATTCAGAAAAGGAACGTAAAGAACTTGGGGCTAAATGTGAAGGAAAGGGGTGGCTTAAGCTGAAGACGTGGTTACTTAACTTACATAGCAGTTGGGAACTGAGAGAGTCCTTTTTTAAAAAAGCAAAGTGGTCTCTTGCCTGCTTCCTGCTTGTTTTCTCATCTGTGTGGGCTGTGAAGCTACCTGCTCCTTCTTTATTTTATAAGCATGAAGTAGGTACTTAATCTTTTCTACTCCCTGCAAATATCTGTCCGGTTCCTGTCAGACACCTGTACTAGTTCCATAACCTTTGGGGACTTTTCAGTAGCATGTTGACAGGGTCAAGTCCTGAATGTAGGTGTAAAGACAGCAGTGAATGCAGATTCTACTGTCATCTGTGTTTGGGTCCTTTTTCTTCCCAAGTATTGGTTAAAAATATCTTCAGAAATCGATGTGTTTTCAGGATGGAACTTGAAGGCACGTTGAATAATGTCGCAAACTGATGTGTGAGCAAGACTGTTGAGAATGAAAAACTGAAAGAGATCAGAAGGAACAGAAGGAGAGGAACAGTGATGAGAGGAAGAAAGTGGGCAGGAGATTAAAAAGCTGGCTTTAGTATCCAGTAATCTGTTAACAGTGGAACGCTATGTACTTGTTAAGAAAATAACAGGGTGTTAAGGAGAGGCAATACTACAGGGATAGGAAGGATGTGTGGTTAGAGCCAGGGTTTGGACCTGGAGCATTGGCTCCTGCTGTTGTTTCTCCACAGTACAGACCTTTATGGGTCCTATGGAAGAGACCTCTGTCTGAGAAGGGAAAGCGGAGTACAGAGGATCTGTCTGCCTGCTAATTTATAAACAACTTTAGGTAGTAAACCTCTGGGGCGGTGAGTATTAGCTTTGGAGTTTCTATTTCTGTTCTTTCTTGGCTCTTCCTAGAGCATCCACACAAGCAACCCTGCTCAAGGACAGGCTGTAAGCTCCCTCCAATAGCAATTTCAACATCTCTTTTCAAAGTCTTCATCTCTGGGGGACAGAGTTTCTGGCAGTAGGCACAGTGTCACGAGCCAATCTGAAAATGCTAAATACATGTTTTCTGTCACTGATTTTGACGAACTGTGTGGGCCAAGTTCTTCTCAACTATAAATACCTTCAGTTTCTTGGCCTTTTCTATTTGTGTTAGAATATTGTGCTTTTGCATAGCTGAAGGATTGATTTAGTTTGTTCTTCATTCCTGCCAGAAGGACAGGAATCCTGGCAGCTAAGGTAATCAATTCCCAGGAGCAGGAACCAGTCTGCATGCAAACACAATCAGATGGACTTTGTCTGCACTAGGATGTGGATTCTTCCAGAACACGGGTAGGCGGATGCAGACATGGTCCAACAGCTGCAGACCTGACACAGGACTGGGAAGCCTCAGAAGCAGTGTTTTTTGGATCTACAAAGCATACAGTAGGATGAATCCTACTATATAGTTCCATATCTGAACCCTTATGTTTTCTGTATATGAAAAAGTTGTCAAGACTTGCTGGAAGAACTCTGCGGTCCTAACAGTTGCTTCTATCTTAAAATTTACAAATATGTTAGTCTGTTTCCTGATATTCGAAGTTGGGCTAGAGAAGAGATGGAGATGTTCCAGGTTACCAAAAACTGCATGGGAATGTGATGTGGATCTCATGTGAAGAATGGGAAATGTGAACAATCAGAACTCTGGACATTTATCTTCATTGAAGTATATGGCTTTCCCTTCGAGGCTCAGAAAGTTGGAGTCATTCAGCCTAGAGAAGAGAAGGTTCTGGGGAGGCCTTATAGTGGCCTTCTAGTATATGAAGGGGGCCTACAAAGAAGATTTAGAGGAAAGGTTGGACATGGTTTAGTGGGTGATACTGGTGGTAGGGGGATGTTTGGACCAGATGATCTTGGAGGTCTTTTCCAGCCTTAATGATTCTGTGATTCTGTGACTTTTTGTCAGGGAGCGGAGTGATAGGACAAGGAGTAACAGTTTTAATCTAAAAAAAGGTAGGTTTAGATTAGATAGAAGGAAGAAGTTCTTAACCAGGAGGGTGGTGAGGCCCTGGCACAGGCTGCCCAGAGAAGCTGTGGATGCCCCATCCCTGGAGATGTTCAAGGCCAGGCTGGATGGGGCTTTGGGCAACCTGGTCTGGTGGGAGGTGTCCCTGCCCATGGCAGGGGGTTGGAATTAGATGGTCTTTAAGGTCCCTTCCAGCCCAAACATTCTGTGGTTCTGTGCAACTAATCTGTCAATAATAATGGATGACTAGATGACTAGTTACGTTAATGTAGCATTTATGGGCCGTATTTCTGTTCTTTAAGAGGAATTTTACTCTGATCCCTGTCTAGCTGTTGCTGTCTAATGTGGTAGGGTAAGAGTTGGAGAGGCTCTCTCGACTTTTACATTTTGAGAATTTTGACAAAACCTTTTATGTTATTTCCCCCTCACACACATGCCTTGTCTCTACCCTCAGCTATATGTTCTGGTCCAAAAAAATGACTACCTTTTCCTGTGCACCTTACTGCCCTTGAAACATACTGAGTTTAAAAAACAGATGGTAAATGAGGATATTTAAGCTGTTTCCTTCATTTTCACAAGTGGCCTATAAAGGCCTAAGCTCGGGTGTTAAAAATAGTTTGGGGAATTCTAGGGATCCAAAACCTACTCCAAGTGCAAGGTTGAAACTGCAAAAGAAGTTTAAAATACAAGTATTTTTCAATGTTTGTATTAACCAGGGTGCTTTTTAAAGCTTTCAGATTTCTGTTTTGAAAGAAAGCCTATTTTGTCAGAGATAAAATACAGTACTCCAGCTTAGTTGCTTAATAACTTGAATATTACAAATTCACAGCTCCCAGTATTATCATTTACAAATAGGGCTACGGTTTCAAAGACAGGGTTGGAAAGTGAGGAGCCATGATCCAGAGGAGAGCTGCGTGCTCCCTGTTCTGTGTATGGTTTCCAAGGCTCTATTTCCTCAATTTGGCCATCTCATGAGATGTGCAGATGTGGAGGCCCTTGGATGTAGATTCAGTGGTAACGAAGAAACAATACCTTTCCATGTGTTTTAACTATATATTTATTTCTTTTAGTACTGTGGTGACATGCAAATAAGCAGGCTTCAGGAGAAGAGCCTCTTTAAGAAGCTTATTGACCCTGTCTGCTTGGCCTTTATTGCCTCTCAGGGGTACTACCTTTCTGAAGACATACATAGGCAGACAGTTTATTACTGAATGTAAAAACAACCAGGTTTCTCCCTCCTAGCCCTTTTTCTTTTTTTAAAAAGCAGATCTGCTCTGGAGCACAGCCATGTAGCACAGGTCATTTGGCACATCTTGACAGTATGGCAGGCACAGGGGGCCAAGGCCAGGAATGAGTACTGGGAAAAGTAGAGAGAGAACGGACTCCTGCCTGCCAAAGAGCACTTGCCAGGAGCATGACTTGCCAAAACTAAATATACATCATCCTCTAATTCTAACGCTGGGTTATACTGATGGCAAGCCGCATGGTTACTCTTACTATTTGATATTTTGAATTTAATTGAGGGTCTTGGATTTGTTCATGCAACTACCGTAGGAGAGAAGATCCAGCTGGTGCTTTTCAGACAAGAACCTGGAGGAAGGATATGTTACCTCTAGATAAATGGCTTTCAGACCTTCACTTTTTTTTTTACAAGGTTACTTTTTTCCCACCTCCTGGTTTCTGCTTCAAATCGTCTGTCTCCAGAAAGGACATTTTGCACCCCAAGCTTGAGCAAACTCAGCCTGGACCGACCTCTTCAGCAATCATTAGGAGCTGCTACTTTCCTTCTCCCTTTGGCCAAAGTGCTCATATTTCACATGCCACAAGATCATCTTCCTGTGGCCCCCAGTGATTTGCAGGGGAATTGGTTTCCTCTTTCTCGGCTTAGTTTTGGGGGTTGCCTTGCATGGTTAGTCCAGGTTTCCCCCAAGAAGCAGAAGCGTGGTCTCACTGCCTGTGCTGCTGTAGGCACGGCACGTTAACCCAGAGCCGCTCATCTGTCGTGGTGGAGAAGGAGTGGGGAGGAAAGGAGTGCTCTGCCCAGCCAGTCTGTTACTGCTGACAGCACAAATCTGCAGCTGTGGGTCCTATTCCTATCGTCCAGTCCCTGCTCCACAGCTTCTTTTTCCACCAGTTGGCTCATTTGGGAAGGATAAAATAGGTGAAGCCCAGTGGGTTCTTCTGGTGCTTGCCTATATTCAGAATATATTCCATTGGTTTGCTGTTTGTTTGGGAGCTACTACTTCAGCTCTTCTTCAGCTCCTAGTGTGTCGGTTGTTGGCTTTTTTTTTTTTTTTTTAATTTCCCTGTTGCAGTCCTGTTACGTGTTGAAAATCTGGAGTGTCCCCAGTTACTCTGTGCACATAATGGTATTTCTTTTGGTCTTGTCGCCATCCTGTTAACTGTTACCTTTGCATTTGGAGATGCAGCTTATGTTTTGGGGATTTATATTCTCTGAAAATGTTAGGATATACAGCTGCGCTTGTTCAGGGAAGTTAGGGAAGAAGCCTATTACCTCCTTTATAAAGGAAACCTTGCTTTAAACAATTTCTTTGGTAAAACTGCTTTTGATGTATTCTCACCACAGAATTCTATCACCTACAAACAGCACAGCAAATTTTGCCTCTGAGTAGATCTACTGTCCTACTCTTCCTGCTTTCACACAAGTTAAAACTAGCTGATTTAAGGATGTTGTTAAATGCTTCTTGGTGTTTCCCTTTGGTTTCAGTAAGTTTATGTTAAAAGAATTGAGACAAAGTCCTATAAGTACACATTCAGGCAGGCAATGATTTAATGTAACAGAGTAGATCTTATTTGCTCTGCAAATAAGCGAGATCTGTAGTCTTTTAAATATATTTGCTCCCTTTTTCTGTAGGTATGAATGATATTGCATAGCATGTGGGAATGTGGGGCAGTTGCTCGATAGCTCATTTTATTGTAGAGAAATGAATGATCAAATCAAGCCTCTTGACAGCCTGAATTTCAGAACAGGGGAAACATTTTTGGTGGTGTAGTTTTCTGCTTTGTCTGTTGGCTTTTCTGCCTCGGAGCTGGTGTACCACATGTCCATTTTTTCCTGAGCCACATTTGAACTCTTCTTCCTTTCAGATGCTTTGTAACCTAACTACCCTCAAATGAAGCAGTTCACTTATTCCATGGGCAGTCCAGGCACAAGTGTGAAATCCCTTCAAACATTATGGCTTTAACTTTTGTTATAGGGGACATTCCACTTGCAGGAATAAGTTGCATTTTCCTAATGCATCTGAGTTTTATGAACTATGAATAAATGTTTGCTGTTAAAATGGTGCATGGCCCTCCTGTAGTGTCTGCGTTTTATTTAAAAAGAAACCCACTAAAACGATGTCACTACTGGGTGTCTGATTGCCAAGTTAATCTCTTATCACAAGTCCCATTGATCTTCTGTTTGAGCAGCTGAGAGTCTATTTTATGTATAGCGATCTTTCATAAAGTTTATTCCTGGTAATAAAGCTAACTGGGGAGAGTGCCAAGCTATTCTCAGAGGCAGTCCGCTCTCAACAAGAGAGGTATTTTATTTTGTTAGATGGGGTTATTGTTTGGGCATGTACTTGTGGCAGAACTAGTGAAATCGCTAGCAAGTGAGTCAAGCCACGTTCAGAGGTGTACTCTTACTGGTATGAAGTTAATGGCATTACTGGGCAATAGACACTCAGAGCTGACTTTTAATATGATGCCCGGCATCACGTGCATTTTCTACTTATTACTGTATGGTATTATTAAATTGGATTGTTCATCTTTTCAGTGGCATGGCAGAAAACCTTTAAAAAATTTAATACTTCACATGTGTTAAGAGTATTCAGTTTCATTATGTTAAAGGAAGCGATTTTATTTCACGGAGCACAACTGTTTCTATGAATTTGTGTCGCTTTTCAGGTTTTTGAAATCTTTCTTCTACTACCGTAGCAAATTGTGTTGAGATTTTTTGTCTTAATGCCAAATGTGTACGTACCAAATGTGTAAATTCGAAAAATGTATTTCAAAATTTTACTTACCTATAGTGAAATTACTCTTCGCAAAGAGTAATTTCAGTCCCTCGGCTCTTGCCTGTAAACTGTGTAAACTTTCTTCCCTCTAGAAAGGCAGTGTCTGGCAGTCTCCTGCCTGTTGTTGAGGTAGATTTTAAATTTTAGGCCACGATCTTTCCTCTGGCCTGCTGCTGCTGCTCTGGTGACCTGGGTATCCGGGCACGCTTACAGCTCCTCACAGGTGAAAGGGGCAGGGGCAGGTAGCGACACAAGGGCACACGTGTGCCCCTCATGCCCACAGCACCCTTGGGATGAGGCAGGATTTGCACGCCAGGAAGCAAAATACCATGGGGAAGGAGATGGTGGGGTGCTGGGAATGCAGCAGGAGGGAGAAGTTTTGGGGAGGGAAGGAGGATGGAGGGCTGCAGCGTGTCCTGGTGTTTGCTGTGAGCGAGGCTGCTGGAAGGAATAAAGTGTGAAGATCTCCAGTAACGTGCTGCTTTTCCTCTTTCCGTGCTCAGAGCAGTTACCGAGGTCAGAACTACCTGAAATACCTGTTGCTGAAATCAGTGGTCACGTCTCCAACTTTTGCATCGGGCTCGAAGCAGATTCCCTCAGAAACAGCTTTTTTTTTGTAGTTTAAGGAGCCACTGCTCTTTACATCCTTGAGGAGCTTTCTTCATCATGAATACTAAAATTTATCTTTCCTTTTAAATTTAAATCCTTGAAATCAGGAGAAACTTGCATCCAGGATGCCATTTTTTCATGCTTTAACATGTTACTTATTTGAACAGAAAGGCTATGTGCTTATATGTTGTGTAAACAAAGTAGAGAAAGTAAAAGAAGATGTCAATTTCAGCTGATACTAAATATTTCTAGTCACAGTGGGAACACATAATTTTTCCATTTGCTCCTTATCTGTCATTCTAACCCACTTATTTTTCTAGTAATTGGCAACCAGCCGCCAGGGATGGGTGGTCTGCATCACTGCCCTGCTTGTCCCGTGCTGCTCCGAATGGCAGCGTGCTGAGGAGGTCTCCACACGGTGAAGCAGTTTTAGCAGCACAACCACTGATACCGGGTGGTAATCGTGGAGCATCAAACTCTGGGGATCTGTGATTACAACTAGTGGTGTCCTTACTTTTCAGCTCTGAGACATAGTGATGTATCAGTGCATTTGTAATTCAAGTATAAATTCAAGTCTCTATTAAAGTATTTAGAGAGCCTTGTGAAATGTCTGCATCTCCTGGCGCAGAATGGAACTGGGCAGTATTCTCTGGAAACTTCTGCATTATTCCTTTAAAAACATGTATTCTTATCTGAAGTGTTGTTCTAGAGCTTAACTTCACTGTTTTTCTTTCTCTTTTTGGGGGGAGTGGAGAGGATGGGTTGTATTTTTGTTTGGTTGTTTTTTTATCAGATTAATTCTTTTCATATGGAACTCTTAATGTTGGACTTGAAACTCAGTGTTAGCCTAAATTTTTATATCAGCTCAAATCTGGACTTCCTGCAAATTTAAATAATAGTTTGTTGCAGAAATAGCTTACGTGGAAATTTGGAAATAAAATACTGAAGTGTTTGAGCTAGTTAGAAGTACTCTGAGTCTTGTATAGAACTGACCAAATTGTATTTCTGCTGGAGCAAATTAAAGTGTGGTGCTTTTCACTGGCAAACTGTTGCTTTTATCATGAGTGACTAGATGAGAAATAGTCTACTTGAAATAGCCTTCTTGAAATAAACAGTTATTTCCTTAAAATGGGAAAATTTAGATTTAGCAACTGATCAGCAATATGCTGGCCTGCTGTACAGCTTTATTATGTAGTAGAAAAGAACACCCATATGTTATCAGGAAGCTGCTATGTTTGATCTGTCTGGGACTTATTTAGCAAGTAAGAATGTTAATTTAGTGTATACTAGCTAAGATAACTAGTTGTCTGGGGGGTCAAGGTACTGACTTCAGAGGCATTTCTGAACAAAGATGTTGCAGTTGGTGGGTGGATGGCACTGGTCTCAGCTGTTGTATGAGCTTGCATAAATAGTATCATCTCCACTTTAATCTTTCGGGTGTTCAGAGGTAGTGTGCATATTTCTGTTTAACCCCTGGACACTTGCTGGCATGCATGACCCTTTAACAATTCCTATCCCTCTGTCCATCCCTGGCACCTTGGCTCCGAACGGTCTAGGAGTATAGCCAGTGATCTTCAAGTTTTTTGTTAAGAGTCTGTCTAACAAAAAGTGTTTTCATTTCGTTGGTATATAGTTTCTATTGTGTTTATTACATTAGTATATGGCACGCCTCTGAAGTACTTTTTACATCCCCATTATACCGCATTAGCTTTCTTTTGTGTTTAACGTTCAGTTACAGAAATTTGTTAAAACTGGTGATGATGGCTACTGGACTTTGGCATCAGGAAAAAAAGCCTTTTTTATTTCAAAAATAGCAACTATGGCTGGAAAAGTGTTTCATAAAGAAAAGTTGGCTTTTAAATTGTGTTTTATCATGAGCATTTGATTTACCTTACCTTAAATTTTGAGAATGAAGATGATACTTGAACATACAATCTTCATGTATCTGTTTCTCTAAAATTAATGTTTTTTTTCCTCACCCGTTTTTATATTGCTTCAGGGACACCATTCCAAAAGAGTAGCTTTCAAGGTTCTTTCTGAGGCTTGTGGATCTTGTGCTTTGGAGGAGAGTATCTAAAAGCTTTTAAGCATCAGAGCTTTCTGCATATTCCTCTCCTTTTTTGATGAGGGAGAGGGAAAAGAGGGTGCATTGCAGGTGCTGTTTTTGACTAGTTTTTATCACTTTCTGTGGTATACGTTTAATCATGATCAAATACCAACACGGTAAGTGTAGCAAATGCAGAGAAGTGCCAAAATAAACTTCAGAGTGATCTGAACTGTTAGATGGGTAGAAAAAAAGTATAAACTGAATCTTCCCTGATCCTAGTACCTGTAAAACCACGTGCATGGGGAGAGAAAATTAACAGGCTGGCAAATGGATTGCGGTGTTTGTTTCCATTTTGTAGAGCTGATTGTACAGGTGCTAGTTTTTTATGCTGCTCAGATACTTGAATTTCTTGTGTAAGGGTGGAGCTTGGATGATTTCAGAGATGGCTCACCCAAGCATCTGTAATCCTGAAAGTTTGAGTTGTTCTAATTTGTGTTAGAAGAAACTGAATTAATAGCTGCAGAAATATGCTAATAAAGTAACTTAAGGACAATGTAGGTGGTGTTACATTGTTGGACATCTTTTAGTTATATTATTCCCCCTTATTTTTTTTATAGCAAACTTTGGCCTGTTCCATTTTAACGGCGTTGTTGAGCGAATTCTCAAGTTCAAGTAAAACCAGCAACATTGGACTAAGCATGGAGTTCCATGGTAACTGTAAACGTATATTTCAGGTAAACTAGTTCTGTATCAATATATGCTACCTGTGTTTCTAAAATCTATATATTAAGAAGCAAAAGTACTTTCTTGCACTAGGTGCATTCAGTTACAGTGTATGCTTGACAGCATTTGATTGGACTAATATATATTATAAATACAGATATTGGCTACCTTAGGAAAATTGATAATGTATTTTTTAAATACTTGTATCAAAAAAGTGCCATCTCTTTGCCCATTTTATGAATGTAGAGCTACAGATCTTTACACGGTTGGGCTCTTTAATTCCTTGGCTACCAATTGCAAACAAAACGAATACTCTGTGGAACAATGATAGTCTTAAATATAGCTTTGGTTTAAAGCCAAGGAGAGCTATGTATTTAAAAATATTATTGCAGATGGTGTAGTCTGGTTGTCTCAGATGTATTGTTTGGCCAGGCAGAAATGTTTTTGTGAAGGCATTGCTTTAAACTCTGACTGTTGTGGAACAACTTACCAACTTTTTTTTATGCCAAAGACCACACCCCTACTCCACCAGTTGTTAAAAAGATATTAAGTTTTTCCTTTAATGACTAAACGTACATAAATATTTTTATTATTATTTACCAACATGTTGCATTAGTTTGGGCAGATAAGATGGGGGTTCTCACTGTCAACTTTGGAATATTTTCTGCTTTTTAATGAAAACTTGGGTGAACACACAAATGACTGAGAGACTCTGTTAATATGTTGTGTTCGTCCTGACTGTAGGAGGATGATCTGCGGCAGATCTTCATGCTCACAGTAGAGGTACTTCAGGAATTCAGCAGACGTGAAAACCTCAATGCTCAGATGTCTTCAGTGTTTCAGCGTTATCTTGCACTAGCCAATCAGGTCTTAAGCTGGAACTTCCTTCCTCCAAATTATATCCTTTTAATGTCAGGCCCTTTATTTCAACTGACTTGGATCACCTCTGATGGGTGATAAGTAAATGTGAGGAGAGAAAAATGTAAATTAAAGTCTTATATTTAGTCCTTGATTTATGTTTTTTTTTCACTCCTGTGTTTGCTTAAGAGGTACTTATATGAAGAAGCTGCTGTTAGTTTTCATTAAAGTATTTTATATAAAAGGCAAAATTAGTTCAGCAGAGCAGCTTCCAGTTCAGAGCTGATGATCCTCCTGGCATGTATCTGGTTGTAGCAAGGGATGGGGAAAGTGTAACAAACTACTTTAGTGCAGAACCAAATGGTGAAGAGATCTAAGTAAGCTTTGTTTAATTTTTATGCAGAGGTCTGGTCTTTCTTTTTGCTCTCAGAGATGAGAAGTGGGTAGATGAATGCCCTGTCATTTCAAGATGTGCATGCTCAAAGGATTCCCCCAGTAAAAGAGAAGAGATGGAATCTCCTTTTTTTGTTGTTTGCCGATATACTGGTGCTGTTGCTTCCCTTTTCATATTTTTGTGGTGTGTGCTGGTTATGAATGTCCAGGGAAATGTGGAGATGGTAAGCAGAGGAAGAAACGGGAATATAATGAAGAATCAGAAAGAGAGAGTGAGTCTTGGTGAGGGAGGGAAGAAGAGAGGTGAAAAATGCTTAGCCTGAAAAATGGGCCAGAAGAATATGGTAGAAATACAGGGTACAGCATTACGACAACTCTTAATAGCTACACCAACTTTAAGATACTGAGCAAACTTACCCAGAGCCAACCTGTTAAGCTGCTTTATAAGCTTTTTTCTTAAAACTGTCTGAATAATTTGCTACTGTTACACATACTGCAGCAATCTTGGTGTTGCCTTCAAACCCTCTATGTAGGATTTTGACAATCAGAAGGCAGCATGTGTGTGTTTCTATATTGTCTTTGTTCATTATGTAATGAGCAGCAGAAGTGAAAGTGGATGTTCTTTGGTTCACATCTGTAAAGTAGAATGCCAGATACTGTCTTTTTGGAAAGTGCCATGGATGAAAAGTAAATATTCCACGCCTATTAACCACTGAGGTGGTTTGGCAAGGGGCCAGAGAGGAATTTAGTGCGTGTGCTTACAAGACTGAGACTGGAATCAAATTATTGCATCTTATAAAAGTTTTCAGAAGAGAATTTGGGATTTGTGAGAATTCAAATAATGTGTGAACACTTTTGATTTTTAAAGCAGTCACTGTAGATAGAAAGGAAATGCCTTTGTGTTGTGTAGTGGTGGGTGGAGGTCATTTCCTCTGATTTTTAGTCTTGCCTAATGCAAACCTCTGACGTACACCATCACAAATACCAATGATGTTACAGTTTGAAAGTGAAAGCTCTAGCTTTTTCATGAACACTTTATCCTAACCTTAAGGTTTGCAATGGTGGGTCTAGTTAAATACAAGCAGGATGTTGGTACAAATTTATTCAGGCCTTGAGACTTGCAGCTTTTGTTTACACCCGTATATAATTAGAAGTGATCCAATCTGTACGTATTTGTAAATAAGTGTTAATTGTAATAGCTAAGCAAGGCATATCACTATTTGAGATTAACAGAGTTTTCTGCTACTTGGCCTACTTGAGATACTATTGCTGTTAAATTCTGGCCACTTCTGGAGACTGCTTCTGGTGTAGATAGACCTTTTAGTTTTAACCACCACAAGTGCTCTTATGTGGTTCTATTTCACATCTTTTTATAACTTAGGTTCTACATTATATCATCTTGTTTTGTGCCGTTGGGCATTTCATTTTGCTGTAAGAATTACGACACTGGTTGTGCTCTCCCTCCTCTATTTAGCAACCTGTTTTCACAGAACTTGGAATGGCTTTAATCACTTTTGAGAAAAGAGGGTCTTAACTAAGATTCGGTAGCTGTTAGGGTGACAGCCGCATGTTGATGTAGCTGTTGATTGTTAGTTCCTGGACAGTGAAGCTTAACTTGGCTGCAGTTTCTACATAGGTAGCACATTACACAAGAACATAGGAATGCCAATTGATCAGTTGGTATCCTCTTTCCAAATCTTGCCAGTACGCATGCCAAAGCAATGGGCATAAATTTAATACCTAAAGCATGGAGTAAAATGATCCATAGTATCCACATATGTGTATATATATATATTTTCCTTTAGTTGATATTCCCGACAAGATAATTGATTCTCAGTATTCCTTGCAGCATAGCAGTAATCTGCAGTATCTGTACATAATCTTTAGCAGGATTCTGGTATTCTGTGCCCCCTGCCCCCTACAAAAAAGCAGCATAAATATGTGCTTTTCAGTGACTTAGTGATTTTTCACTGAGGCACAGCATTTACATCACTAAATTGCAAGAATTACATCAAAATGTGACTTCTCAAGAAGTGCTGTTACAGGACAACTCGGTATGTGTTGCATTGTTAAATGCAGTCTTAGGCAGCGCTGCCAGCTATTAGAAGAGCTGTAGTAAATATAAATTGTTTATTACCAGCAAGAAGAGCTGGCATAAAAGATGCATTCTGGAGTAGCCACCTTGTTGAACAGTGAAAGAAGAGAGGCTGACACCAACCTGCTCTTAAGCTGGAACTCAGTAATTATTGAGTGTCTTACTGCAGTAGTAAGACATGATGGCTTAGGAGGCTTCCTCTCAGTCATGTGCAGTTTCTTCCATTTCATTTTCTAGCACACAGGCAATCGTCTATTGTTGTTTTCATCTGTTACCTCTAGGCATTAGTTCACCTGATGTTTGCAGATGCTTCGGGGATTTTTGGCAGTACTGTTGGAAAGGACAATAGCATAGAATTCCTATTTTGCACTAAGAACGTATGGCAGTCGGTTGTGGCATGTTGGCTTCTGTAGGGTTTCTTTTCTCAGTGCTGTCACAGCACAGTTAGATATTGGTTACTTGGATGGAATTGGTTTTAAACTGAATCTTTTCTTCAATGAATGTTTTGAATAGTTAAGGAAGTGCAAGCAAATGATGGGTAATAAGAGATACAGCCCTCTCCTTTATAGGAGTGCCTTCAAGGATCCCACTCCTAGTACATTAGGAGTGTCCAAAGACCCCAGTTAAGGAATTCAGTGTTGCTGGACCCTAATGCACTTTGACGTGGATGTATAATCTGTCCTACGGAGTCAGGACGTAATCAGATTCTTTTACCTCCAGAGGTGTTTCTTACCACTTCTTGACTTTGGGATTTATCCGTTCTTGGCAGCTGCGTTCTAATAGACTTTGGATGAATGCCCACGAATGCAGAAGTTTTTAATCAGGCCTTTGTCTTGCTATCTCCCATCTACAAAAAGGTGTTCCTGATCTGTCATTAGGAGCTATTATAGAACAATTTATCCCTTATTTTATTCATAAAGGTACAGTTTTTTACAGCTTTTTGTAGAGAGCACTAATAGTACACGAATAAACAGGAACTTTAGCTTTAGTTTTTGTTTTGGATTTGGTGCCTCTTCTTGCTAGGAGGCAAGCTGGCAAGTTTTCAGATGAATGTAGAATAAGGGATTGGATTTAAAATACAGGTTACGTAACCCTGATGGGATGCACTCCTCTAATACGCATCGCTGCCATTCCATCAAAATTAATGGTGCAATGGCAATTGTATGAACTGACTGAAGCTTTTGTCTGATCGGAATTCTGGTTTTAGTATGGGTGTTCCTCGGCTATACATGTAAAGGAACAAGCTCTTCATATCTCTGTTGTGAAAATGGCTCAAGCCAGAATGAGAGACCTCTGGAAGATCCTGCGAACCATACAGTTCTGCAGACTTTCAGGATTTGAAGTCAGTCCAACCCAGATTGGTAGCATCTGTTGTGCATAATGGAAGTGCATGAAAAACACAGAGTACTCAAAAAAAAACAACACCAGGTTTGTTTTGAGGAATGATTTGAGTTGGCATCGCTGCTGAAAAGCATCCTGTCCCAGCATCTCTCAGGAGCATGATACTGAGCAGGGAACCGCCTGGCTGAGAGCTTCTTTCTAGCGGGGTGAGGTCCTGACTGTGATTTGTTGCACAACTGCAGATACGACTGAGCTGAGGAGAGACAACATGGGTTTTCTTCAGCAGCAGGGCTGCTTTCCTTAGGTCTTCTGTTTGCTAACAGCCTGGGGTTATCCTGAATTTACTACAGTCTTTGTGTGAAAAACGAAGGGATGAGGTACTGTCCTGGCTGTTGTTTGGGATATGAGGAAAAATTCACTGCAACTAAAACAGCTGTGTTGAAGAAAGTGTAAAAGAAAGAGTTGCCTTTTACTTTTGTCAGTTTTATCCCTCTTAAGTAAAAAAAAAAAAACAAAAACAAAAACAACAAAAAAAACCACAAACAAACAAACTTTGGAATCCCTACTGCTTAGAAATTCATCAGCTTCCGAGGTGGTTGGCAGTGGGAAGGTGTGAGTCTTGGGCTGCATCTGTATGGCCATCACTTCTGCATAGGTGTGGTTTAAGCAGAAGTTAGGCTTGAAGTGATTAGCTTGCTTACTGTTAGATGTAGAGCTGTGGTAGCAAATTTTAGTAGGGATAGCAAATTTTAGCAGGGGCTGCAGAATTAATCCACTTGGGTGGTCAACATGAGACTCTGTGCTGGCATGGCTACGCTGGTGGCTGCTCCAGAATTGGCTGGTTTTAAGGTTAGCTGGGGTCTTCCTACACCTCCTCTGCCTGCTGCTTTGCAGACACAATCTGAATTTGGTGTCTCCCACATAAAGTAGTTTTTAACAATTAAATGTTTAAGCCTACCTTTCTGCAACTGAATGCTGGATCTGTTTCCTAGGAGTGTGAGTTATATAAAGATTTGTGAAACCGTTCTCCATAGGGGGCAGCAAGCTTCTGCATCAGTTCTAGAGTTGATGCTAGACTCATCCCATGTGCTTGGCTGACTAACTAGCAAGCCAGAGGAGGTCTTAAAAATATAAATGTAATCAGTATGCTAGCATTATAACACTGGATGGCAGACTTCCAAGCTGTTACCTTAATAATGGATTTTTATTTGTAAAGTGTAAGTAAGACTGATACAAAGCTCTCCAGAAGGATTCCAGACAACAAAGGTAAAATGATTAAAACAACTTAACAACAACAACAAAGTTAAAATAAAAAATCGGGCCTCATCACGCCAGGAGTTTTTCATCCATTTCTGAGTTCTTCACTGCTATGGAAAAAATTGCAGATGGGAGTCTGGTAGGTGCAGCCTTAGCTTTGATTTTTAAATTCCTTGTTTCCTTCTTTGTGGCAGGGCAAGCCTCCCCTCTCATGGAGGGGAAAAAAAAAATAAAACACACAAAAACACAACCTTGGGATCCATTTGCAAAAAATAGAATTTGTGGTAAGTCCTGAAGTGTTATAATCCCCCTATGGCTGCCTTAGGATATGAAATATTTTGATATTTATCTTCACCCATCCTGGAAGAGAGGCAAAGAATGGGAAGAAAATTACACATTTGTTTATCTTTTTTCTTTTTTTTTTTTAGTATTTTCCTCCAAGAATCACAGAGAACTTTTTTCCAAATTATACTTTAAAAATGAGAAGTTAATATTTTTAAGACAGATTACTCTTATTTGTCCAGTTCATTAAACAAAACCAAGTGCAGAGCTAACGGCTGCATACATGAATGTACGCAAAGATAAAAGAAAATCCATCTTAAACCATGTTTTCTCCTCTTTCTCTCTAGGCACTAATCAGGGATCACCAGAGCTTTATGAAACATGAAGGCATCTAGTTATACTCTTACACTTTACAGTAGAGATTCGTTCATGTTGTTGCGTGTTTTGATGATGAAGACTGCATTTGTCCTGTATACACCCCTATAGTAGGTAATTTAGTGCCATTTTTTCAGGTTTGGCACAACTGGGCTGCTGCTAATAAGGCAGAAGTTCAGATGTTTCATGGCAGCAAGCATCTCCACACCCAGCTCACGCTAATGTCTGCATTCACCTGGTGTGGGACAGAAAATGGCTGTAAAATCTCTGTAATAGCTGCAGCCATTATTTGTATTGTTTAATGAACAGATATTTTACCTACAAGTCTGTCAGATATGTCATCAGTCCGTTAGCGTGAGAAACGGCACTAAAAATAACAGGATAGGGCCACTAAATACTGGGGCTTGTTAAAATAGTGACAGCAAAGCGGCCTTTCCATTCCACGTGAAAAGTGTTATGTAGCTCGTCCCCTCCGTAAACTCAAGCTAGTGGAGAGCAAATTGATTTTCAGAGACTGATAATGTATCTGTAGTCTTTCTTCGGTAAGGATGCCAGTCTTTTACAAGAGAGTTAAGGCAAAGAACCCTCTTGAAAATAAACAATTTTAAAATGTTTTTTTCTTCTTAGAATATTATAAGTGAGAAGGAAAAAAAAGCATAACTTAATGCACCAGCACTGATTACATTAGTCTTAATTTGTAATATTATTCTGATAAAGGATGCATGTGATAATTTCATGCCTATATTTTATTTTTATCTGGAAGAATTGAAGTGTTTTCGATCACCTAAATGACATTTGTATTTCAGATGAAAGTAAAATAGAGAATTATCTGTTTTCGATTTTTTTAAAAAAAATTTTCAGTGTCTAAAATATTGCAAATCTGGTAGTGTTCAACACACTGATATTTTGAGAATCGTGAAACTGGTTTTGTTTCAACGTGTGTGAAAATCCGTGATTGTTCTCGTGCATTGTAATGTGCTGAATGCAGCTCTGGGCACATACTATCAGTGAATTTCCACTTGGTGCTGTGCCGTGGAAAAAGTGGCTTTTTTGAAACTGTTCTGCACAGTGTTACTGTGATTTTCTGTGTTTGGCAGAACTCAGAGGGCAAGTGTAAATAAAACAGAATTGTGTCTCCTGCCTTGCACAACAATCCTTCATATTAAAATAGATGTTTGCTTTATACATTGTTCTCTTAAACAAATCCCATCAGATTTCAAGGGATCTGCTTTCCTGAATGGTACTGTTGTAAAATTTATTTTTATTTGGAAGCATACAATTTTTTTTGGATAAACTTTTTTTTATAATACCCGAAAACTTTACAAAAGTTAATACTGTTCATTGTTTACCGATGAGTAGATTATATGCAGTTGAGCATGCAGTTGCTTATTCTGATGGCTGGGATACAAAGGGTTCAGAGGGAGCAGTGAAAGGTTTTAAAAAGACAAATGAAATCATAACTATGTTGAAGCAGCTTTACTGCTATTTGGATTGAGGGGTGTCACAGTAGGAAGCACTTTCAAAAATCTGTAATAAATGCTACTCTGTGTGATCAGACTGACAAAAGAATGTAACGTGCTTGTTTAATTGATTTTTTTCATGCATGTATTTGTTATTTTTCTGCACTGGCAGAATTTCGTAAAAACTAAATTATGCCAAAAGATATGGTAATAACTGAAATGAGTGCAGGGAAGGCATGGTTTTAGTGTGGGTGCTTTTTATTGTGGGTTTTTTACAAGCATATGTTTAATATGACTGCCTTGTGGTGCCTTACGCTTTTGTTCTTCACAGCATGATAAAAAATGTCCATTAATGCGGGGCTAACATATCTGCATTCTGTGATGCATATTTGGCTATTTAGAAAAATAGGATATAGATTTCAATGGGCTATCTTTAGCTATCCTAAGGCCTTTTTAAAAGCTGCCAGGAAAATTTTTTAGAAAATGATTTCCCATTTTGCATAAATTTTAACACCTGTTAATTGCGGTTGCTTTTTTCCCTTCTCGCTGTGTCACATTAGACACCCTGGTTATCAAAGTGATCGTATCACTATGGTATGTCTCATAATTATGATCAAACTCTTATCTAACATTCCTGGAGCATTCTTTTTTTCAATACTTAATACCTTTTATTCCTTGGCCTCATGCATGAATTATGCTGTGTATGTGAAGAGGCTTAAAGTTTGTTTCCATTACATTCTTTCTGAATGGATCCTGTTGTATCTAGGATTTTTTTAAAGCCAAGTAGGAATGTTATTGTTGACCTTGACACCAGATAACTGGGCAGACATTATATAGCTATGTTTGAATCCTCACAAAATGTGATGCTAAAGCCAACAGAATCCTGGCGTGAGACCCTCCTGGACAGCAGAGTTATGGAGCTTTTCTTTACAGTAAGTTTCATTCTTCAACTTTCATAGTCCAGACCACAGGGAAAGCAGCTCCTGCCTGTTTTTAAACTTTACTCTTGGATCCTTCCTTTTGCATCAGGTAGGACTGATTGTGTTAACTTCAGCTGGTTTTTCAAAGCAAACAAAGTATTGTGTTTTTCTTAGGTTAACAGATATGTGTTTTGCCTGTAAATTGCCTTAAATTGGTAACCATTAACTAAGGAAAAAAGTGTATGGTTATCTAAGCTTTGTTCTGTTTAGTACTGTTGAACATGTATTCATCAAATGAAACCAAGCATTGTGAGCAGTGGTTAGACTATGCCTTTCAGATAAGGTGTAACAGCTCTCAAATGAACGGTATTTTTTTGCTGATCTTAGAGCATTTGCTCGACAGAAGAGCTAAAAACAAGTAATGTAATTGCCATTTTCTAGCCAGTTCCAGCATACGAAGTTTTGCATCTCTTTCCGCAGCACAAAGTGAATCAAAGCAAGTTAAATTGAGATAGATGAAGTTAGGAGTGATGGGGAAGAGATAGAATGGGGAGGGGGGAATGTAATATTCACTTCCTGTGATTTAAAAAGAGGTCTGATATTAAAACTGGATAAAAGTAATGTTACTTTCCACCACTGTTGGGGGGGAAAGTTGGTAGTCTTTGTTCTGCCAGGAAATGCTGCAGCAGCAACATTATTGGTTTATAAATTAGTTTACTATGATATTTTGTTATCTTAAATCTCTTGGGACCTGAGAATTCATCATTCTCACGCTATTTCATTTTTGCAGAGCAAAGAAATAATGTGTTCAAAGCTGGGACAAAGTTGTTTTCAGACCAAGCAAATGGAAATCTCTAGTGCTTGAGAGTTGTCAGATATGTGTTTGGATACATGTCTATACTTTGTAGGATTTTTTTTACAAGTTATTATTTTTTTAACTGAAAGTTTTGTCTGTTCCAGCAGTTTTGAAAAGGTGAAAAAATCACTGGCAGACCTCTTAGCAGCTACACACAATCTGAACAGCTGTCTAGACTATCCAGACAGTTGCTACTGTCAGCTGTGAACCTCCACATGCAAATAACTTTTTGGCTTACGTATTAACCCTTCCTTGTTTAAAAGTATGAAGTTGTCTGAATTAAATCTCTCTCTTTGGCTGGTTTACAAGACTACTTATTTGTGACGAGGGTATTGTTTTCAATAACATGCAAAATTTTTGTAATGCATTTCCATTTTAAATAATGGCAACCAAAGCAGGCCTATATTTGATTATTTTTGAATGAAGGCTAGCCAGGGCAGTGTGCTGTCAGTTTTGGTTTTAGATTCCTGATTCGCAATGGTTGAGGCTGGTGGTATTAGCTTGCTATTTGAAGTAATGTAAGTGAATGGTGGTCGTTCATATTCATATAACTGATCTAAGAAATTTTAATAACCTTGCAAAACTTGGCAAGACTGCCATGTTAAAGAGGAAGCCTTCACTTGAAATCTCAACCAAGTGTGGAATGCATATTAGAAGGGGTATTTCTGTTTCAGGGCTTGTTTCTCCTGGCAGTTTAATCTTTCAGAGGTTAACCATGCAGCTAATCCAACTGGTTATGAGTTAGGTGAAGCTGAAGATAAAATGCCACAGGGAAGTGGTCAGAGTGTCTTAACTGTACTTTTATGATATAATTTAAGTAAATTGCATGTGGAGGAAAAAGCTACCCTGTATTTTTCAGTAAAACTTACATGAAAAAACAGAAGGTGTGAGCGTAAGAAAATACTTAAAAATACGTAGTTGATAATTGTAGCATGAATTTTGAGAATATGTCTGCTGGAAATATTAGCAGATTTGAATCTAGAAGGTCTTAGCAGCAGAAGTAGTGATGTAACACAGCGCAGAAATGAAAGAAGATGACTTGGCCCTGTATAATGTAAGGGTGTTGCCAAGGAAGTGATGCATTCATTTTTGTATATGTCTTCAGTGTTTACCTCTGCTAAAGAAGCATCTATATAATCTTGATTGAACTTGTTGACTAACTTTAGCAAGACTCCGTAGCCTAGGCATAGTTAGCATAATAGAGATGACTGTCATTATTGCTGTTTTTAGAAGGAGCAGTATGTCTGACTGGCTGGCATCTGTTTCTCTCTTTAAGACATAACATTCGGTACACAGTTCAATTTTCAAAATGTAAGTAAGACTTAACTAAATGTTGGTATCAGTGAGTTAATTTGAGGCTCGCGATTTTGTGAACCGAGTCGCAATCGTGACATTTGCTAGGGTTTAGGGAGTTGTAGAAACCCTCACATTTCAGACTGAATAGAAGTTATAGTAAGCTTTTTTTGGTGTGTGCTCTTTTGGATTGAGAGCCATGTGACTGTTGTAAGAACATCCTATTTTCCGTGTATTATTAACTATCTCGCTTCCTGAAAGGTGCATCGAAAAATCAGAGAAGATACAGATATGGCCCAAGATTCATTACAGTGTCTGGCACAGCTGGCGTCTTTGCATGGGTCAGTCTTTCCTGACGAAGGTTCACAAGTTGATTACCTGGCACACTTCATTGAGGGATTACTGAATACTATCAATGGGTATGTATGCCTGCTCTCTAAATTTAGATGGCATCTTTTAATCTTTTAGTTTGGAGTGCAGTGTGTGTGTGTGAAGAACTGGTATGACTTGCTTATTTCTGGGTATAATCTGTGTTTACTCTTGGATGATTGACATTTTAAAAAATGCATCTTCAAGTAGGTGCTTCTTAAACTAACACGAGATAGATTTATTGATTGAAAACGTATCTAGAAAATCAATTGGCTTTTAACATTTTTCTTGATGGCAGCTAACTAACTCCTATTTCTATCTATAGAATTGAAATAGAAGACTCTGAAGCAGTGGGAATTTCCAGTATTATCAGCAACCTGATAACCGTATTTCCTCGAAATATTTTAACTGCCATTCCAAATGAACTTTTCTCTTCATTTGTTAACTGCCTCGCACATCTCACTTGTTCTTTTGGAAGAAGTGCTGCCTTGGAAGAAGTGGTAAGTATTCATTCTCAAAAAGTAGGTATTCTTTTTGTTTCCTTCTCTTTGTAATAGGCATAAGTGATGTGAGAATCTGGCTGTTTTGTCAATAACTGTTGTGAAACACGGTGCTTTTGTTCTAGATATTTCTGAAATCACATCTGAAAGGGTTTTGTTTTTTTTTATTATGTGCAACATATTGCTCAGTTGCACACTGCATCTTTCAAACTTTTGATTTAAAGCACCTGCTTCATATTTTCACTTTTAAAAGAATGGGTACGTTAAAAAAGTATGAAAGTCTTTAAATGTTGCTGGATTGCTCTTGTGGGACTTCTCTGAAAAGTGTTGTAGATAATGAACACGCTACAAACCTGAAAGCTTAAAATCACTGTGTGAACATATGGACAGACTGAAACTTATGCTGTCAGGGGTTTTACAGGCAGGAACTTCTGTTTTAAGTTAATGTAGCTGTTAAGATCTGTTGTTAACCCCATACTATTAAACTGCTTAAATCATCCCTCTGTTACTGACACAGTTGAAGTAATAATTCTACATACAAATCTGGAGCGGGAATTCAGAGGACTTTTCTGTTTGCTTACTTCTTTCAAACCTTGGTTGTAACATAGAGGTTCCATTTTGATAGGCTAAATCCTCTGCTTCCAAAAAAAAACAAACACCAAAAAAAAACACACTTTAAAAATAAAAATGTCTAAGGAGACTTAATTATGAAAAAAGCCCATAAGAATTAAGGTGCATCTTTCACCTGAGCTATATACATGGAATAGTTATTGATTTAAATGAAGCTCTCTAGACACCATTGTGGGTTTTCCCCATTATCATTAAAAAAAAAAAGATTTTTTTTTCCAGTTTTGCTATATATACTGACTAGGCTTGATACCTATCATTTAAATGAAAGGGACTAGAGGATATACATTTCTTCAGTTAGCCTCTTGTTACTGGAGAGCTAGAATACACAACCGTATTTAACTTCAGGAGCACTCAGCAACAACTCAGAGTACTTCATCTCTCAGCAAAAGCCCGAGGTAGCTCGTACCACTGTCTGGTACAAAGAGTTTGTTTTGGAAATGGCTTGCTGCTCGTGCCTAGTGAATGTGTCTGCCTATGCATACATAATCCTCTAGTTTTTGCTGAAGAAAGTCTTTTCAATATTATATTACAATGTTATCAAATCCAGCAAGATAAGAAAGAAGACTGCAATTTTTTTTTCCTTAAAGAGAGAACTTGTTCGTTGTCGTAGAATCTTTAAAGTGTTCTGTGGAAGAAAGAAACATCACGCTTTCATCACTTCATTGTGTCGTCGGTCTAACAGTTGTATAGCTTATATCTCAACTTCATGTGGTTGCTCTGATCTCCAGGATAATCACAAAATTCTGTGGTATTCAGTCTTCAAAAAATAATTCGTATACCTTATCATCGTATCAGCAATAAGGTGCACTACAGAGTATTTCAAACTATTGCTGACTTAATCCAGATGGTGTAATGGCACGGTGTGCCGTGACTGTAGAAATACTTGTTTGCATCCCTGAAGGCAATCTTTTGGCTTAGGAATGTGCCTGCCCTGGTCAGTGTGTTTCATAGAGTCATGTAGGTTGGAAAAGACCTTTAAGATCATCAAGTCCAATCAGTGTGTAACACTACCTAGTCCACCACTAAACTATGTCCCGAAGCACCTAAGCTACTTGCTTAGATTGCTTGTAGTGATGTACTTAGTGAACTCATGTGCTCATGAGCTTAATTGCTTTCTGTAATTAAGAGTTTTTGGTGAAAGGTGAAATACCACATGCATTGGGCTCAGTAGGAACCTGAGATTCAGAAATCTAAAGTGCAGCAGAACACAGACAGGTGTACGCAGTAAAGCTTTGCTTGTGGGGCAAACTGTTTTTCCCATATTTCTGCCACTTTGTGTGCCAGCAGAATGGCTTGTGTGAATGTTGCAGAAAACCCATCAGACACAGGGAATCAGCTTAGCCAGAAGTTTGCTGTTGAACCTGACAAAATCAGGAGGTCCCAAACGGTAATGTGCAAACCACTTCAAAGCAGCACGTGTCTTGGCACAGAATCAGAAGCGGTTGCTGATGGTACTTGCTGCTGTTGCTAATATTGATATTCAGCAAAGGGGGAGGAAAAAAAACCCACACACAATCCAAACGTTCAAATGTTGTTTTACATTTACTTGGCTGTTGATTGAGGGAAGTTGTTGGAACATTTGCCTGAACAGCTATGCTGTGGAGGACAGTAAGCTTCAGCAATGATTGAGGTTAATTTATGATGCAGTTTGGACCAATCATCTCTTCCTTTAATAACGCTGGGTCTGAGAGAAGATGCTTGTCCACAGTTAAGCTTTCCTTTGCTCAAGGCTAATGCTTATGCAGAAGTAGGAGTATGTAATAGTTGATCAGAATTAGTGAAGAGTATGAGCAGGATGTTGAATGAAAATGCAAACAGAAATGCTCTCAAAGGTTTCTTTTTCTCAGGTGGATTTCTTAATGTGGTGTTCCTGATTTATGATATATATATATTTTTTTTAAGTTGCTTAAGGGAGAGATCATTCTGAATTTGGTCTCTCTCTCTACTTTGCTCCTAACTTTTCCAAGTTTGCTGCTACTTAGCAAGTTTTAGAAGTGTTCTTTCTTCAGAGGGTCAGCAGACTGTGAAGGAAGAATCTTGGAGAAATTTAGCAGCATCACTTTGATGTTAGTGGTTGTACTTTGCTTCTCCTGAAGATCTTGAATCCTGAACTGGGCCCTGCCAATCGCTTCTGGTAGATCCATCGGAAAGTTTCTGCTCCCCAGTCTGCAGCTTGTCACGTACAGTCTACCTGCATGACATCTTCAGTAGCCCAGCTGTAGCCTTTCATCTGAATCACTAATCTAAAACAAGATTGGGAATTTTTAGTAAGGTTCCTTTGTGATTTTATTCGTTCAAGATCAACGAACTCTACTGCTTGGGCACCTACTTTATGGAGGCACTTACTAATCCTAGCTTCCTTATGAAAATACCATAAGGTATTGGTAATACTATACAAAAATGGTTTATTCTGTATTACCTTCTCAAATCTGAGTTGTTTTTTTCCTCATAAAAGGACGTTGTTACTTGTGTTATTTTCTGGATTTTTATAAATTACTAATTGTATGTAAGTTAAAAAATACATATATATATACGCATATCAAAGTGTTTGTTTCAATGAATGTCCTTTCGCCAAACTAAAAAGACATGCTGTGCCTGTCCTAAATTTGTTTTATGTTAGCATTGAATACAGTTTGGTCTCTCTCATCATCATCTTCAGCTTTTGTTTTCAAACTTGCACGTGTCCCATATTTTAGCTAAGGTAAATACGACCATTTTGCAGTTACAGAATGATGCTGTGAAAATATCTTGAAATGCTTCCAACATGGTATCAGTTTTCCCTCTTAGTCAGTCATCCAGCCAACTTTTTTTTTCCTTTGTTCATGCAGCCATGTTTGTAACTTCACTGAAAGTTAGGAATTCCTCTGCCTGGGGCATGATAAAGGCCTTAGTATCTCTGTATTTCATCAAGGAATCATTTTACTAAGCTCTGCTATCTCAAAGTAACCTTGGTGAGCAATCATGTTGGTTAAAAGTTGAGAAGACTTCTTAGAGGAAAGAAGAGTCTCGCAGTACTAGCAAATCCATCCATGGAGTCATACTTAAGTTATCTGAAAGTGGTTGTATTTACTAAAGTTCAACTTTCGCACCAAGTGGAAAAAAAATAAAATGATAATTGCATTAAATGTCCTTTTCAAGAGAAACAACCCTTCTGCTGTCTGGGTTCTTTAGCTGCCCTGTAACTCAAGAGTTTGCTTGTTCAGATATGAATTTCCTTTTGCAACTTATGTACCCCATATAAATATATGTGAAAAGCTAAAAGCATGAAGTGACAGTTAAAATGCACTAATGAATTGTAGATGCAGGCTTATTCTATGGAATTGTGATCTTTCTTTGTTCACAGAATGAGAAGTTGTGTATCATCATCAAAACTGGCTGCCCACAGCAGGGTTTCTTTAATACATGCAGTTTGTAATGATTTTCTCCAAAACAGAGAGTTGTCATCTTTTCTGTCTCTTTATTTCAAAAATAGCGGAATATGTGCTAATCTATATGCACGTGTTCTGTGTCTAATTAAACAGAAATAGCTCCATTCATTGTTGTTTCTGGTATGAGCTGAGATGCTTGGTGTCACTGGAGAGAAAGCATTGTAGCTCCTGCATTTAGGTGATTATGTGTATGTATGAAAGGCTTAAATCAAGTCTGGTTTGGTTTTGAACGTTAGAAGAAAAGAAATAGCTAAACACAGTGGTTTTTTTGTTTTGTTTTTTAATTCTAGCAAAGCTGCATTGACCTTTTCGATGCATTGCTTCAGTTCTTTCTGATCTCTTCAAGGATAGCCAATAATAAGTTTTGTGATTTTTTTTTTTAAATTGCTTCAACATTAGAAGAACATCTGTTAAATAGTAATGAATATAAGTATCTTTCTCTGGTTTAGTTTAGAAATAAGATGTTTGTTTTGTTTCTTTCATCTCTTACAGCTTGACAAAGATGACATGGTATATATGGAAGCATATGATAAGTTGCTGGAATCTTGGCTTACTTTGGTACAAGATGACAAACATTTCCATAAAGGTTTCTTTACCCAACATGCTGTTCAGGTCTTTAATTCTTACATTCAGTGCCATCTAGCTGCTCCTGATGGTACAAGGAATTTGGTAAGCCCTTATAGTGGTAGTTTCTGATGATAATATGGAGTAACTAACCCATGTGGAGATTTTGTTGTTGTTGTATACTTTATTATGTAGCTCAAGGGAGCTAGTATAAATTTACTACTTGTGGCTTTGAATGGAAATGAAAAATTTGCTGAATTTGTTAATCAGAGGTCATTTTCCAGTCTGTTTCTCTCATTATGAAAAGGAAATGAAGGAATACAAAGTTGGAAGTTACTTTTAAAAATAAATAAAATAAACCTGTTAGTAAAATTGACGTGTTTCCTGCTGGTCTTCCCTATAGATGCAACGACTAAACTTCTGACCATCCTTCTCTGGATTTGGGTTATAATTAAAGTCTTCAATGAAATTGGAAGCCTTTTATCCTGTTATTTCCCATACGTTATCTTCAGATTATACTTTTGAAGTGTAATCTGAGAAAATATAGAATGACTATGCTTAGACTAAAAGAAGCATGAAATACTATGCGGTTCTTCTGGATAAAATGGTACATAAATACCTTACTGAATTTTTGAGGTGGCTGTTCTCAAGAAAACTTAAAACTACCTCAGCTATCTCTTGGCCCTCTGAGATGGAAAACCCGTTAGTCTCTTTGCCAGGAGTATGGATCTTACTGAAATAGATTGTGGTGCTGAAACTTGGATGTAGATGCTGAATGTATTAATTACTGCATAGATTTGATTCGTTAGCTATATAAAATTGATCTCTTAAATTTGATGCTATGCAAAGATCTCCAGGGTACCTCATTCTGAAAAGCCCTGTATAAAACCCATGTCTAGTATCTTGATATGTAACAGATGGTAATAACAATGCCAAACAGAGAGGAATATTTCACAAGAGAACTTTGAATTCATATCAGGCGGTCTTGACATAGCTCGTATACACAGGTTAATTCATGTCATTCTGTGAGATAAGTCATTTATCCCATGGGTAACCTTTTAAAAGCCACAGCTGGCATTTTAGAATGCTTCTTGTTCGATATCAAAGCAGTAACAGGAACTTTCAGTCTCTGCTTTGAGAGCAGAGACTCACTCTTCAGTAAACAGCTGCAACTTTGAAGTTGCCAAAGGAGAATGATTTGCTGGGTTAGATAAAGAAAAGATGGGGTAAAAGCACTTTAGGTAAGAAAATGTGTTTAGATTCAATTTTCCAGAGCCTTTGTAGAAACAATATGTAACGATAGCTTTCTCCGTCACTTGTATTTGAATGGTAGTTGTGTAAATTCTGTCATTCGTCAAGAGATTTTTGAAAACACTTCTAACATTGATATGTGATTTCTACGTATAAGGGATCAACTCTTCAAGAAAATAAGCTCTGATTACTAGGTAGTCTTAACATATAGCCAAGGCGAGAGGAATCTCATCTTGAGATATTTTTATTTTGCCTTCTATTTTTTCTGAGGTTGTAGCATTTACTTTTTAAAGGTGTGGTTTTTTCAAACAATAAGTTATAGAAAATCTTTATTGAAAGAGGTGACGTTCACTTTATCGTGAAGAATACTACCTCTCTTGTAATTTATTTTTAAGATCTCAGAGAACTGGGAACAGTATCTTTGACTAATGAATAGGACAAAACAAAGTGTTTAAAATTGTTCTTGGCCTGATTATATATATGATTTGAAATCCAAATGTGTTTTAGAAGTCTCCTGACCATTGGGTTTGCAAACCATCTATGTGAATGAGAGTCATTCAGTACATCATTTTGTACCTCTAGCAGTGGATGCTTACCAGAGCTGATTTATGTATGTGGTATAAAGAAGCTGTTTGCTGCTTTCCAGCCTGTGCTTATAATGAGTATCAATTTTCATAACTCTTATATTTGACTTTTTTCACTAACAGTGAATCTTTTGACTTGAGAGCACTGTTGGAAATGGTAGCAAATATGCAAGGAGCTGATTTTGCTGATAAGTTTGTGAAATGCTGATTTCAAAACAATATAAAGTCATATTTACTCCTCTTTTTACCTCATCTGTATCTAATTTGGCACAAGCCTGTTGTGTATCAGTGCAAAACACCCTGGAAGAAAAACCCAAATTTACGTAGAAAAGTGTGGTGGTGATAAGTTTTAGCAAGTGTAACATTAACTGGTTGCTTCTAATTTTGTTGAAATAACATCAGACTGCCAATGGTGTGGCCTCTCGGGAAGAAGAAGAAATAAGTGAACTGCAGGAAGACGACAGAGACCAGTTCTGTGACCAGTTGGCCAGCGTAGGCATGCTGGGAAGAATTGCTGCAGAACACTGTATACCTCTTCTTACAAGGTATGGAAGAATAGTATGAATGCAAATGAATAAATCCACCAAATTGGAAGAGCTTGACTTTGCTGAAACAATTTAAAACCAGTGAAGTTATTTAATTATTTTTTGTCCACAGTTTATTAGAAGACCGAGTTACAAGGCTCCATGGTCAGTTGCAAAGACATCAGCAGCAGTTACTTGCCTCACCAGCATCAGCCTCAATTGACAATAAAGTGCTTGATGACCTGTATGAGGATATTCATTGGCTTATTTTAGTCACAGGTAGGTGAACTGTGTTAAATAGCACTTATTCTGATATTGCTGTTGCACCTGGAACATCTTAGGAAAGAGAAATGCTTGCATTGCAAACTACTTACAAAGTTTTTGTCTCACTTTCATCTGTCTGCAGTAACATGAAAATTATCTTTAAAAGATTAATGTAATCTTTTCATGAGGTATGTCCTTTGGAAATTCCCTCAAGTAATTTTGTCATAGACTTCTGAGATCCATCTATTCAAGAAATTAGCCTGTTCGTGGTTTCAGTTATATTGTCTGGGCTCACATGACTTAAGGGAACACACATGAGATCAGGATAGCAGTGTTACTCAGTGGTGTGAAGAATCGAGTAAGTTCCAGAATCTCTCAGGATTGATGATCCATGTCCTGGCTTTTTGCTGTGTTTCAGGGAACTTGAGTTTAGAACATTTTTATTTTTGATTTTTAGGTGGAACTATCTTACATCTGTTTGCAAAGCGTAACATCAGCTAAGACAGTGTCTGTATTTTATTAGGAGAAATGTATACTTTATGAAATATTTTGTGGGGTCTTTTTGAATGTCTGATGTTTTAGTTGCTCTCAGATGTTGGCATAAATGTGTTTATAATATTTTTGTATCGCTGTAGGATGAAGTTTATATTTGTAGCTCAGATGATTATGAGATCAGACACTGAAAACTATGACTAAATCTGGAATTAATATTAATTATCTAGACACCAGAGTATTTTACTGTGAAAACCATTGCTTTACCTGATCTGCTGTTGCTATGCAAGGAAAACTTTATTTTAGCACGTTTGTTTGGTGTCTGAAAGATTCTATAGATTTGAAATATTAGCAGAGTAGAAGTCTCAGATGAGATGGACTCAGTAGGGAAGCTGTAAAATTGAACAATTTTTATCACATAACTGAAGGAGAAAAAAGTGACCACAATGTTGTAGAATATTCTTTCAGGTACCTGAATTGGCTGTTATTCTTTCACACAAAGCAAAGCTCTTCTCCCTCTTTTATTATTTAATTTGGTGGTTTATTTTTCAGCATTAGTTTACTGTCGCTTTAGGTTCTTTTTTACAGAATGGCTTTAAATATTCTGAAGTTAATTATACATATTTAATCGGTGTTAGTCAGGGGTTGTATAAACATTTGATTCTGGTGTAATGTCTGCAGTTAATCCAATGGACTCTCTAATCAAAAAGCTCTAAGTTAACATAGGGTAGAAAGTTGTGATCATTCTTTCTTTTTTTAATGTAAGGCTACCTCTTGGCTAATGATACTCAGGGAGAGACTCCGCTAATACCTCCAGAAGTAATGGAATACTCCATTAAACATTCAGCTGAGGTTGACATCAACACAACACTTCAAATTCTGGGATCTCCAGGAGAAAAGGCCTCTTCCATCCCAGGGTACAACAGAACTGATTCTGTAATTAGGTAAGAATGCGTCATGTGTTAAGTATGTCAAATACTTTTTCAGAGAAAAAGTGAGAATGTGAATGGACTTCTGTGAATTGAAAAGAAAAAAAAAAAGCCATATGTAAACACTGAACATTGGAAATGAAATGTCTCTTTTAACTAGTCTTAAAGTAAAGGCAAATAATTTGGAAGAATGGTTTTATAACTGATCTATTAAGGCAATGCTATAAAAGAAAAGACAGAAAAGATGAAGTGATGTTTATGTATATGTGTATATATATATATTTTTTAGGATGGAGATAGGCAGAGAGATTACAGATAATGTTTCAAGTCAAGTTGACCTAGGGGGAGGACTGAAAGGAAGAAAAAGTATGGCATCAAAACAGATAAAACTCAGTTGAGATGGGATGGCAGAAATGACTAGCTTGATGACCTAATAGTTGTAATTGAGGACATGATCTACCTATTAAAATAAATAGAAATACTTTATCACTACTGAAAGCCTGTCTTTGATCTGTTTGTTACAGAAAGTCCTTAAAACGACTCAAATTACTTAAAAAAAAAAAAAAAAAAAAAAAAAAAAACAGTTGTTTTTAGAGCAACACAGCCTATAGTATGTTATCAAAAATTTTCTGTCTATACTGTCGTGATTTACTGCCTCAGCTTGGCAGTAGCAGCTTTGGTCTTCAGTGGGGGGAAGAGTTGTTGCCCCTTATGTACACATTATTATTATTAACATATTTAAGGAACAGCATAAGGGATTTCCGTTCTCTGGAAAAGGCTAGAAAAATGGATCTTCATGGGCAGTTAAGTGCTTCACGGGCTAACACATGTAGAGGTTTGAATAGTGGTCATTGATGACAAGCCTGGCAGCTACAGGAACTGGTCAAAACCCAGAATTTCTGATTGCAATGTCTTAGTGCAGATGGGATTAAAAACAGAAATAGACCACCACCAGCTCATAAATTGCTTGAGGACTAGCAAATTCTTACCAAATTTAATTGAGGTACTGTAAAAGCTAATATTAAATATAGTTTTCTTGACTGAGTGTATTAATGCAATCACTTGGTGGTCTGCTACATCATGTTGTTTCTCTGTGGTAATGAAAAAGTAAGAAAAAACTGGACATTGCTGTAGCTGTATCATACTGCAAAAGCTGCATGATTAGGCCACAATTTGTAACGAAGGAGGTAGTTCATGCAGGAAAGGGAGAATCAGTTTTTCCATAAAGCTTTTCAAACATTACAGGTAGCGGTACATGTGTCTGCATTCCCACAACGTCAGAATGCTTGTCGGGATTCTTCTGTTGCAGTGTTTTTGAAGTCAAAGATCACCTTATATTCTGACTTTGTGGAGGGTATTTGCCATTTTCTCTCTCTCCTTGGATTTAAAGAAACAAGTTAACTGCTCTCCACTTCGTTAGAGTTGAAATACTTCATTATCCTGTTCCTTCCTCATATTTCATGAAAAAATAAGTGTTTCATAGAGTCACACTACTTTTCCAAAGAACACCCTCAACATCCTTGTTGTGTTTTAAATCTGCAGGTTGTTATCGGCTATTTTAAGAGTGTCAGAAGTAGAATCTCGAGCAATAAGGGCAAATCTCACGCACCTTCTGAGCCCGCAGATGGGCAAAGATATTGTATGGTTCCTCAAGCGTTGGGCAAAGACTTACCTCCTGGTGGATGAAAAGCTGTATGATCAGGTAAGGATATAACCTTTATGAATGAATTGGTGAGTATTAGCAAAAATATTCTTGGAATGCAGATATCAGTGTAGCTATCCTAAGGTGCAGTGATAAAGCATTTTTAATATTGTATTTGGGGTTAGTTTTTAAATTGTTTGAAAGTAGGTGTTTTCTTCCTTTATTTTTCATTATAAATATAAGTTGTTAGGGGACCCTTCTTGCACATCTTGGTATAAATGTGATTTTTTTAGCTAGTAGCATCACAGTAGCATAGTGCTCTCTCAGGTTGTATAGCGGGTGAAATTCACCTACCACAGCAATTTTATAAACTACATCAGATCTTACAGTTCATCTTTAATACAGTGGTTGCCCTTGATGAATGATTTATTGAGTAACCTGGTCGTAATTCTGAATTAGATATCTAACACCATCACTAGGTGGTATATATAAGCTAAAATCATGTTACTTTCTCTCCTCTCCCTATTCTCATATGTTCTCATTGTATATATCATGATTTCTATGATGCGTTCTTTCTAAAGGGCAACATTTTATCGTGTTTGGAAAGCACTAATCATGATTATACCTTGATCCTGATTTTGCTTATACAACTAACTATACTCCAGCTAGCTAATGGAGGCCACTCATGAAAAGGTCCTGTTGGCTCTAACTTCTGAGAAGGAAGCCGCCGCCTCCTCCCCTTATTTTCACTACTGAAGCAACTAAGAATACTAACGCTTCAGGAGCCCTTAACAAAGTTAGGGATACTGAAGACTTGTAATGAATTTAAATTATATTATTCAACTTGTAGCAGAGCAAAGATATCAGCTGGGAAAGAATTGGAGAGCATGAAACAGGGTGTCTAGGAAATGTACACGTTTAGTTTGCGTTGGCATGTGAAAGAGGTTGAACACCTCTTTTTAAATCTTATACTCAGTCATGTATGTATTATGAATTTTAAAATCAGAAATGGTGGTGTGCTGACAGGAAGCCCCTGCACAAATATTACAAAGCTTTTGGATTTCACTCTTACACTTTTTTTTTCCTGAAGATAGGCAAGCAGGCAATTTCAAGGAAGCATATTTTAACGTACCAGGACCAGAATGTGACATCTTCCCTAAAATCTGTGTAGATTGAAGGAATAATGCAGAAAGCAGATGTAGAAAAGACTGCGATGAAAATAAATTCTTACAAGATTCAAACTAGATCAAGAGTTAGGCTTATTTTGAGTTATTTTTATCACTTTATTTTGAGGAATTTCATCATAAATTCATGGAAACACTTTTGGGAGATGATTTTTTGGTATCTTTCTCTTAATTTTTAAAGCTTCTGAACTTTCCTTGGCATTAAAAGCTAGACATACTTAAACCTGCTATTGTGATGAGGTTGATACTTTTCTTTCTTTTAGGTGTTGTGCTTAAAATTGCAAGATAAATTTGGCAAAGATTTTTCTGTTACAGGTATTCTTTGCCTTCGTCTATGTAACTTTTGTGTATTTTAAGTAGGGAAGAAGTGACAGCCTGAAAAGAATTTGCTGACTGATTACCATACACTTTGAGGTTCTGCCTTCTGTAAAACTCACTCATTTTAATGCTTTTCTTATAGATAAGTCTGCCATTTAGTACAGCATTTGGTGCTGATACTGAGGGTTCCCAGTGGATTGTGGGTTACCTTTTAGAAAAAGTGATCAGTAACCTGGCAGTGTGGAGTTCAGAGCAGGACCTTGCAAATGATACTGTACAACTGCTAGTAACATTAGTGGAAAGGAGAGAGCGGTAAGTTGCTACACCTCTGGAAGTCAAAAAATTTCTTTTGCTTCCTTTAAATTTTTTTGGCCAAAGTAATCCAGATATGGGGCACTTTATATTCATGTCTCTGTAAGTCAAATTACTTTAGTAACGTACTATAAATGGAGGAAAAAATTGTCTGACCAAGTGAGGAGTGAGACCTAGATTTGACAAAACATTAACCTAATCTTTATTATTATTTATCAGTGCACTCTCCTTCCCCTACCTTTGTGCCTCACACAAACAGTGAGAAAGGAAAATTCTCCTGGTCTCCACTCTTATTGCAAGGATTTTTGTTTGTTTGTTTTTGTTGAACAAGTTGTTTCAGATTGAGTTCAGATACTGGCTAAGCCAGTATAAAATATGTTTAATAAACCTTTTAAAGAAAAAAAAAATAGGGTTTGGTGGGTTCAGAGAAATTTCAGAAATTTCTTTGGTATTACAAACTGTGAAGAAGAAAATTCTTGAATGTTTTGCTTCTGTGAATTGACATGCAATCATGCATTCAGTCTGAAAGACTGAAGTTTGAGGAGTTAAATGTTTGAGGAGAATTTTTTTAAAGATAAATAAAAACCACAGGAGCTAGTTTTGGAATAAACTGCTTATTTTATCATGACATAATGAGACTAAGCTTTTAATCCATTCAATATATCCATTAACTATGTGTCTGTCTGTCTGTGTGTAAAACTAAGTACTTCCCTGCTTTTCTCCCATATGAATTGAGCTACTTTCAGAGTATACACTTCAGAAATTTTATGGTTGAGACATAAGATGAAAGTCAAAAGGCAATTTAGCCTTACAATAAAGGAATTAAATTAAAAAATAAAAATAAAAATCTTCTGACAATTGCTAGCTGCCTGATGCACTTTGTTCATACAATTTTTGGAGTATTTTCTTTAATCAAAATATTTTTCCCCCTTCTAGGGCAAACTTAGTTATTCAATGTGAAAACTGGTGGAATTTAGCTAAACAATTTGCAAGGCGAAGCCCTCCCCTTCACTATTTGTCCAGTTCTGTGCAGAGAACACTAATGAAAGCTTTAGTTTTAGGAGGTTTTGCTCATATGGATACAGAAACAAAACAACAATACTGGACAGAGGTAAGCTGTTTTGATGCTTCTGTTACCCTAATTTTTGCAAGTAATAAAACCAAAGTTTGAAGTTAGTTTAAGGAGTTTTATGGTGATGCAAACTCGGCATCACATACATAATATACAAAATCTTCACATTTTGAACATCTAATGCCAATATTTTTTTTAACGATTTTCTTTGAAGGGCCATAATTTTTTGGCAGCTTATTGGTGTTGTCCTTGATATCTAAACCGTTACTACCTAAACAGAAACAACTCAAAATTACTTGGGGATTCATGAAATAGCCAGTCTAGCAGTACACTTGGAAGAGACCTTTTGTGAAGGTTAAGGGCTTTCATCAGAGTTGTGCCATTTCGTCTATTTTAATTTCGTGGTGTTTATGAATTATTCATTTATTCACTTATCGATAATGACAGTAAGACTAATGTGAAAAATAATGAAGCTTCTCGACCAGCTTTTCTGTGCCCTGGTTCCATTAGTGCTCAGATACTTAATACTGGAAAGGTTGGTGCTCTAATGCTTCCTGATCACACTTCAGCTGCACCACATTAGCTTTGAAGTTTGAAAAGCACTGTCCTTCTGAGAGAAGCTTATTTTCATTAGGAAAGTTATGAAGTTAGTGATTGAAGGTAAGGTGATAAGGCACTGGAAGTAATTGGGGAAAAACATTTAACTGTTCTATGGAAATGTCTAAATTGGTTCAAATTGGGTTAGTTTACAAACGTAGTCACATATGCTGATTATAAGAGAAATTGTACTACCAAGAATTGTAATAAGAGAAAGATAATTGTGAACATGATTTTTAATTAATGCTTTCATTGCTGACCTTTTGTTGCTAATACTGAATCTGGAAAAGAATCAAATAATGTGACTCAGAGAAAGTCCTTGTTATTTGTTTAAACACTACAAAATAATATTAAATATTTATGGAGGTGCTCATTTTGCAACCAACCTGCAGGTGATGGTGGATAATGAGAATCACTAATCACTAGCACTTCAGTTTATGTTAATGTGACAGAAAAATAACATAATTGAGCCATTGCAAGCTGGAATTGATTGATTGTTGTACTGCTGTGCTAAAAACAACTCATCTGCTTGCTGAATTACTTAAACCTCAGATTTCATTCCTGTAATAATATACTTATTTTAATGTGACTTTTCTAAAAAAAAACTAAGGTTCTTCAGCCACTTCAGCAGCGATTCCTGAATGTGATAAACCAAGAAAACTTTCAGCAGATCTGCCAAGAGGAGGAAGTGAAACAGGAAATCACTGCTACGTTGGAAGCACTCTGTGGCATTGCTGAGGCTACCCAGATTGATAATGTAGCAATTCTCTTTAATTTCCTAATGGACTTCCTTAATAATTGCATTGGATTAATGGAAGTGTACAAAAACACACCAGAGACTGTTAATCTCATAATAGAAGTCTTTGTTGAAGTTGCACATAAACAAATTTGCTATCTTGGAGAGGTAAATACAACCAAGAGGGGAAGGAGGAGAAGTGAGTGTGTGTGTGTGTGTGTGTGTGCGCGCGCATGCATTGTACAAAATAGCAGAGTGATTTTTGTATTCTATACGGAAAGAAACCCTGTATGCTTACGTCACTATTCTGTCTATATAGAAAGAAATGCTCTATGGTCACATCTGCTAGAGGAATTCCTTTGTTTAAAAAGATACACTCCCAAAGATTAAAAGCAGGACGTCTAGACTGTTCTCTTAGCAATAAACTTGACCGTAATTCATCACCAGTCTTAACATGCAGGGGTGGCAAGAGTACAGACCGTGTTGAATGCTTACTTAACCGTACCAAACTTCTCTGAACGCTTGTGTAGCAGAGTTGCAGTACTGTTTCATATGACAAATGCATACTGTAGAGATGCTGCTTTGGTTCTAAACAGTGCATAGTGGTTACTAAGAAATTATCGGGTAAAATGAGTTGATGCAGGCTGCTTACATTTTTGCACTGTTGGCTAATTTTGCTCTTGCATCCAGAAGCGATGGCTTTTGCATCTAGGAGAAGCCTACTTCAATATGGGTATGCACAGAGTATTATGGCTCCAAATTTTGATAGCAGAAGTGAGTCCCTTAGGGATCTTGTTGATAATTTTAATCTGGTTTGCGAGACTGGTGAGATGTGTCAGCCTGGCCCAAGTCACCCTTTTTTGTTAAGATTGAGGAACTGATAAAAGTAATGTTATAATGTTTGTCAGTAGCGTGTAAATATATGGCAGTAAGTGTTCTCAGTATTTAAGATAGCTGTTTCCTTGATGATTGTGTGTGGTTGTTATGAAAATCCATATTATAACTGAAATTAAAACCTTCAGGTATCATCAACCATGTAGCACCATCTTAAAGCAAAGGGTGTCACTTTTAACATATAAAATTTTCTTGTTATCTAATGCTGTTTTCTAGGCCAAAGCCATGAACTTGTATGAGGCCTGCCTAACTCTGCTCCAGGTGTATTCCAAGAATAATCTAGGTCGGCAACGGATAGATGTTACAGCAGAAGAAGATCAGTACCAGGATCTCCTCCTTATTATGGAGCTTCTCACTAATCTTCTATCAAAAGAATTCATAGATTTCAGTGATACAGGTATGGAGGAATTCGTAATTGCTGAGCCATAATTTGTATTCTAAACAGTTTAAAAAAAAAAAAAAAAAACACAACACACAACAGCTGTCATAGGGCATGAGTTCAATTCAGGTAAATTGGAAACTCGAGTTCAGGTTTGCTCAGGATATGAAAATTATTTATTGTGCAAGTAGCAAAGGAAGAACTTTTCACAGTACGGCACATCTTCCAGTATTCAGAAATAACTACTGCTCTTGTAAAATAAATAGGGCATGTTGACAACAACAACTTAAAAAATGAATGCTACAAGTCTGAACATGTAGTAGCAGAAACTACAGAGAAGTCAGATTAGCAAATTACTGCAAGAGCAGATGGGTTGTCTTTGTAGTACAAGATCCTAACTTTGCAAAATGCTGAGCTCGTGAAAATTGTCAAGTGAAAATGTGTCAAGTTTGAGGGTTTTCTGTATTCTTCATTCACAGAATATGTGTTATAGTATGTAGGAATGGGTTAGTTTTTTATTTTATTTTTACTTTTTTTTCCCAGCCTGTTGCTTTCTTCTGTGTCTTTGCCACTTCATATTCAGGACTAATGCAATTTTATCAGCCACCTCTAGCTTAGCTGTGTTGCATTGCTTTTGAATAAGTTAAAACACATTTGCACGATTTATTTCTTACCATGCCCTATACTGTTTGCACAGAAGACTTGCTCAGCAACAAACTGAATCTGCCTACGTGGTTTTGATCTTTTTCACTGCTGTTCTAAGGCACTAAGGTTTTGAAGGAGAGGGAACCTTGTACTCTGAAATTCAGTGCATCTGTCTCGTTTTTCTGTTCTGTATGTACAACACAAAAATGCAGAACCAAAATTAGACTTTGTCCATCAAGTGGACATCTCAGTGCCATCTTACACATTCTTTTTGAGATCAGACATTGGTTGTTAGAAGCATCAAAATACTGTAAAAAAAAATGCCATGAAACTAAGGACTGTGAATACTACCTAAACATAACATCCAGATATCAAATGTATTGAAACTTCTCTGGTTGCTATTATTAACTTAATGCCAGAATTATAAAAGTAAGGTCGTTGGTAGTCACTGGGAAGTACAGGTCTTAACAGGAACTGGAGAAACTTCGCAAGTTCTAAATTACAGAGTTTTCTTCAGTAACTTCCTCCATTTATTTCTTTGTGTTTATAAAATTCACATAAGTATATATTACAATGTATACTATATAGAAATGTACAGAAAGTAGAGAAATGCTAGAATATTTTGCTCACTGTCTATTTCTGCAAGCATGAAGCAGATATCACTAGAAACAAGTGTAAGAGAGCTTCCTTCCATTCTGTAATGGAAGGGAGCTCTCAAAGTATCTCAAGTGTTCTGGTTAGTATGCCATCTGGTACATGTGATTATGAAATGCTTAGTCCTGATGAATATAAATATAGAGTGATGTGGCAGTCTCTACTCACTAAGTTTCTATTTTAATACAGTGCCTCGTGTTTTCGTTTGGGAAGAGTGTGATAGTCCTATCATTAAAAATGTCTTTAATAAAGAAATGTGACTCTTTCTTCAATATATTTGATCCTCTTCTTTTACAAAATATTTTTTATCTTTTCTACAGATGAAGTATTTAGAGGACATGAGCCTGGGCAAGCCACAAATAGATCTGTATCGGCAGCAGATGTTGTCTTATATGGGGTTAATCTAGTTCTGCCTCTAATGTCCCAGGATCTGCTGAAGGTAAGTATATTTTCACATGTAACTGCTAGAACATGAAAGGTTTATAGTAATGAATTCCCAGAAATGGGTTCTAAATTGCGCTTCACCTCCACAAGTTAGATTTTCTAGGCTTTTAAAAAAGTAAATAGCTTCTCTAGTTATAGATACCATTAGAAAATAAGTATTTTAACCTGTGGAAACGCATGTTTGGAAGGCCTAAACAAATATTTTTTCCCTCTAAAAGCAAGTCTGTGCAGGTTAACAATTAGCCAACCCTGAAATGTGGCCTGTGGAATCATTTTTGTGATAGTGTCAGAAATGTGACAGGAAGCATCAGCAGTGATATTAGTCAAAACAAAAAATAATGTGGGAGCAAATTGCAACTCTAATTATTTTTGCAATGCTTTCATTTCATAGACAGCAGGTTGTCAGTAGGACAGTAAAATCTGAAGCAACCAAATGGCAGTATTTCATTGGGTTACACTATGCTAATATTTATTTTGAATCAGGGGAACAATTCTGAAGGGTAGCTCAGTTGTCCCCTCTTAATAGGCTTTGGTTCTCACCTGGTAGCACCCACTGAGCATGGGAGCTACCTCCATTTTAGATAAATCAAGTCAAAGGATGTGCCCTAGGAGCACCCCTCTTGTTCTCCAGACGCTAATGAGGGTTTTACTCCACGGGACTAGACTTGCTCATGTGTGAAAAAAAACTCCATGACTTTGTATGGAGTAGATACTGGACACCTGTCATCAACTTAAACGTTTCTGCTTTATCAGTCTGCTTTTATTGCACCATACTTTTTGCTAATATAGCTGTAGACACTGATGACTGAGGTTGTTGCCTAGAACTGTCTTTTCTTCTTCAGTGGAAAGCATCAGATCTGTCTCTTTATACAGCTGGAAATAACATCAGGATAGAGCTATGTCGTTCTAAAATGCCCTTGTTTTTCTTTTGACAGTTTCCATCCCTTTGTAATCAATATTACAAATTAATCACTTTCATCTGTGAGATATTCCCTGAGAAAATTCCACAACTTCCAGAGGACCTCTTTAAGAGCCTGATGTACTCACTGGAGTTAGGGATGTCATCGTATCCTTTACAGAGTTTGAGAGTGTCTAAAAATCTTAGCTTCCTTTATAAAGACATGTTAAGTCTTGGTTCTTTTTCTTTGCATTTTTTCCTTTCCTATCTATCTCTGTATCTATAGTTACACATCCATAATCTACTCTTCCTCTCTGCTCTCTGGCGACTGAGAGTTTCACTGTAGTGTCTATTGAGATTCCAGTACTAGCTGAATTTCCTCTGACTTGTTGCTTGAATGCAGTGTTTAAGTGGTTTAGCGTGTAAGTTTTTTCTGGCACCCATTCCTGCCTCCTCCATTACTTCACTTCAGAGTGTGTAACTTCATAAGCCTTCAGCTGGTATCCCAAAGCCATTCCTGAATTAGTTTCTCAGCTGGTAATACAAAACACTGCTGCTGTTCTATTGGGCTGGCTCCAGAGCATTTCCTGTCACGTTGCCAATGGGCTCTCCCTCTTACAACGGGAGTACCATTTTCACTAATCTGTGGCACGTGTCAGAAACAGATGAGCTTGACCATAAGGGCCTCTTTCTGAAAATGTTATGTCAGAGAGGGTTATGTTACTTTAGGGTATGTAGCTAATAAAAGAAAGCAACAAAGTTAGAGTTCTTTTTCCCCTTTTTTTATTATTTTATTAACAGCTTTATAGTAAAAAGACATTTTGAAACATAGAAGCATTTAAAGTATTTTGTAGTGATGCCATTGGGAAGTTTTGCCACAATTTCATTGAAATCTGACATTGATTCTTTAATGCCTGTTATCAGAATGAGTTCTGAGGTTTGCCAGCTCTGTCTGGAGGCTGTAACACCGTTAGCAGAACAGTGTGCAAAAGCACAAGAAACAGATTCAGCTCTCTTTCTAGCAACAAGGCACTTTCTTAAGGTAAGACAGCTGTTTTCTGTGTTGTGTTTTGTTTTGTTTTTTGCATACAGGTGGTGTCAAGAGACCAAATAGTGATAATATCTGACTAGATTAATGAGCATCACACACAAATATTAAGAAACAGCCTGCTACCTAAAGAACTGGCAGTTGAAGAAGAACATGGAGGACCAGAGACATTGGACTGTGTTACAAAGAAAGATAGCGGTGTAGAGGAGAAAATGACTTTTCACCATTCAGCAAAACATCTGAGCACCTCAGAATGCAATTTACTCTTATTTATGCTCTGTACTTGAGTTCTAGAATGACTCTGACAGTTTCACCACTTAAATTTACCGTGAAAGCTGTCAAATAAAAAACCGCCAAGTAAAAGGCTAGGTAGAGTACTAAAACGAGGCAGAAGAGCGAGCATAATTCAGTATACTATGAAGAAAGGAAAATGCTGCTATTTATTCAATTTATCCAATAAATTATGCTTTTTTTTTTTAATCCACTATCATACTTGTCAGTTTCCTTTAAGAACCATCCCCTCTGTCTCATTACATTTCAGATTAATCTGGTAGCAGCTGGCTTCTTGCTAATTGCAAATGAGGAAAAAAAGTAATTGGGGAACTTGTAGACTTATCTCCTGATTTCAGTGAATACTTCAGTTTTGCTTAAGACATATTTTCTTATCGAACTGACATTCGGACTTCTCATTAAGAGCTCGTCTCACTGAAGCTAAGAGAATAAGAAACACCTTAAATAATTTTATTTGTCTCTTTATTTCTTCTAGGTTAACATAGCTTTCCGCCCTTTCTCAAATTTTCACTTAAAGTTTTAAAATCATTCTTATTTTCTATTCCCTGGTTCACTTTCTGTGAGCTGTAGGAGGTTCCAAAACTTGAGGAACAAATTCCTGGTTTTTACTGGAAGAGCAAAGGCTTTTTTTCATTCTTTCTCTGAGTTATTTGCAGCTTTTGTTGAAAAATACAAGAGATGTTGCTTCTCTTTGAAGACCACATATAAATCAACAATAGGTTTCAGTGCTTTGAGGCATGAATTAGTGCCAGTAAGCCAAAGCTCAACTTCTAAAATAATTTAGTTTCCAATTACCGATGCTTAGATTTAAACAAGAAAGAAAGAAACAAAAATCTTGGATGTTTGTGAATACACATTCATTACTATTATTGGAAGTGAAGATACGAGGTTCAACAGCAGATGTTTATAAAGCAGGAAGTTAAGTTTACACTTCTGAAACAGCTTTTGGTTTGTGATTTCAGATGGTCTTTGATATGCTGGTACTTCAGAAGCACAATACAGAAATGACAACTGCAGCAGGTGAAGCATTCTACACATTAGTGTGCTTGCATCAGGTATGACATTTAAACACTTAAGAACACTGAAAACTACTCACTTTTTGATGGAGAATGGTCAATTACTGTGCATTTAGCAAATCATAGAATCATTCAGGTTGGAGGGACCCTCAGGAGATCTGTAGTCCAACTTCTTGCTCGAAGTGGGGTCAATGCTGAATTCAGATTGGTTTGCTCAGGGATTTTCCCGGCTGTGTCTTCAAAACCTTCAAAATGATCATAGAATCATTAAGGTTGGAAAAGACCTCCAAGATCATCTGGTCCAACCATTCCCCTGCCACCAATGTCACCCACTAAACCATGTCCCTAAGCACCACGTCCAACCTTTCCTTGAACACCCCCAGGGACAGTGACAGATTCTCATCCCCTGCTGCTGCAGCCTCCACGGTCTCTGTTAAGTCTCCTCTAAGAGCTGTGTGTAGCTACGTGTTCCCTGCAGCAGTGGAGCCAGGAGCCAGTTACTCTCTGAACAGCGATCATTTTGCTGTTCTTAAAACCCTCAACCGATCTTTTACTGTCTTTTTAATTGCTTAACATGTTTCTTCATCTTCTGTTGGTGTCCGAGTAAGCATAAGTGGGAAACTCTTAGAAAGGAATCTAAGCCATATGTCCTAAGGAAGGGAAGGGACTCTAGAAAAAAGGAAAACTGTGGGAGGAAATGGTTGGTATGGCACACTGAACGTGGGGCAGGTGTGAAGGAAGAGAAGTGCCATTTATGTGAATGCGCATATGCTAAAAGACAGAAAGGACTTTGAAGGGAGTGCTTAAGGTTTTTTTACTCTGCACTTCAGAGGACTGTGGCCAAGCTCAGAATATTTCTTCTAGACTTAAAACCTGGTCTAGTTGAAAGACTTTTATCTGTTTTGGAGAAGGTGAAAGGCTGCAAATCCATAGCTGCTTTTAGTATGCTTGCTGGTGAAACTGGATGGTAGGTGGAGAGGTACTGAGAGTTTCCTGTCAGAGCTTTTAATTCTGGATTTTGTCCTGATGAGAGAAGCTGTATGTATTGTGGGTTTTTTTGTGTTTTTTTTTTTTTTAAAGTTAATAGGACTTGTGTTTATTTAACAGGCTGAATATTCAGAGCTAGTTGAAACATTGCTATCAACTCAACAGGATCCAGTAATTTACCAGCGATTAGCAGATGCCTTCAACAAGCTTACTGCAAGCAGCACTCCTCCTACACTGGACCGTAAGCAGAAGATGGCCTTCTTAAAGAGTTTAGAAGAATTTATGGCAAATGTTGGTGGACTTCTCTGTGTAAAATAAACAACAAAACTCTATGCCTAATTTAGACCCTTTCTGCAAAATGCACTGAGAAATGCTGAATGCTGACTAAATCTTGTACCTGTCTCTGGGTTCTTTGCAGCCATCTCAGATTCTAGAGAGCCTGGAAGTTAGAACATAACACAGTGGAATAGGAGAGGTCAACTTTGAATCAGCTTCTGCTATTATGTGTTAGCTGCAATCTGTCATCCTTGTATGTGGGAAAGAATGAACAGAAAATTTGAATTGAATTTTTTTCCATATATGTGCAAACAGATATGGGCACAATGAAAAATAAATTCAGTGCCTTTTCCCCCCACTGGTTTAAAATGAGTGGCCAGATAAACGCGCAGATTTCTTTTCTACCCAGAATCATGTTAGAGTTTTATGCAGATGCATAAAAAGCTCTAAACGGTTTCACTGATTTTAAGCTTTATTTTTTCCTCTCTAAAGTTTGAGTTTTGTGTTCCAATGGGGAAAAAAAATAACCAAATGGTATTTTAACTCGTGTTTAGTTTTGTTTTTTTATATCAACCTGACATTGCGTGTTTTTGTAATGCAGGTTTTTACATTACGTTCTGCTGCCTAAAGTTCAGAAGAAAGAAGGTGTATATTTTTGTTCCCCTAGAAATGAACTTTAGGAACTGTAGCCATTTCATTGCCTTAATTTAAAAGAAAAAAAAAGTTCATATACTTAAAAAAAATTTAAGGCAAGATTTGACTCGTCAGCGTTGGGTTAGGATGTTGGCATTAAGCTGCTGTGTGCCTGTTGCAGCCCTTCCTGTTGACACGTGTCATTTTGGAATTGAGTGTCTAACGCAAGGTTCACGTGTAGTTTTACTTTCAGTATCTGTTTTGATTCATATCCAGGTTGCACGCAACTGCAATGTATTTCTACACTGAACTGTTTGCTTAAGCAATAACAACTCAAAAGGTGTATATTCCTGACTTACAATCATTTTAAAGTTGGGGCATTAGCTAAAACAATTATGCTAGAACAGGGGCATCAAACCCTTTCACTCAAGGGCCACGCTTACTTGACTCCAGTCGAGAAAGGTAATTGGGATGTGTAGTGCTATAGGGGATTTTGATTTTTTTTTTTGCTGAATCTAGTTCCACTTCTACAGAGCCATCCCAGCTGCTCTGCTCTTGCTCATTCTTTTTATATCAGCACTTTAGCTATTACAACAGCAGAGAACAGTGCCCTGAGTATAGTGGACCAACAAGGGAGAGTAGCACACGAACACAAAAGCAAGGCCTATTTCATCTCCCGTCATGCACCAGAGAGAACTGAAGCAAACGCAACTGTTGCATGTCTACTAAAACATCTTTTGTGGAAATACATGGAGGCAGAAGTTGGCCCTTTTGTTGAAGACCTCTGTTAGATAATGCTGTTGAATGTTTCCCATGTGTTTTTAAAATTTATATAAAATGTACAGTATACACCTTTACGTGGCTCTATATAGCATCATGTTTGCAACTCTGTGCCATTCTGCAGCTGTTCATCTCAGAATTAGTCACAATAGCCAGAATTTTAAAAAGACAGATCTGTAATACTGTGCTATAAGTGATCTAAGACTTTTTTATTTCTCAGTTAAACCCATACCTCTCTGAAGCATGGATCCACAAGGCTAAAAAAGCCACTTCTTCATTATATTTCTCTCTTAATTTATGTGAACAAGCAGATTTACACATTAAAAAGTGACCATAAAACTTGTTAGGTAATGTACCTTCCCAACTAGTATTTTATTTCTAAGATAATGCTCATCATTTTTTAGAACAGGAGTACTGCACTCAATTTTTTTCCTGAAGCTCTAGTGCATTTCTTCAAAAAATCTCTTGCCTGTGCACTTGCAGAAATGATAACGATCCCAGCAGGTCGATCTCTTTTAACTTGTTTAGATCTTCGCTATTTTTCTAAAACTGCTTCTGGAGTTTCTCTGGGTTCATACATTACATCGGGCAGCAGTTCTGAAACTTTTTTGTTTGATTTGTGGTTTGTTTTGTTGTTGTTGTCGTTGTTTTTAAATGAAGGGCAGTAAAGCCTGGGAACAGAAGTGGCTGTAAGAGCTGCTGGTTTGTCATGATGCTGTCAAATATCCAGCCCAGAGTCTTCACAGAGATCATGGCAAATACCTTCAACTTCTTTGGATCTGACTGAATACCTTGTAAGTTCGGTCATCACTTCCTCTATTGCTAGCTCTGCCACTATCACTTTTTTAATCCTAAAGCTGGCTCAATATTTAAAAATATTTATTAACTTTAAAATTTTGAAATTCTCTTGAGGATTGTAACTGATAAATGGGAGTACAAATTGAGATGGTATTCAGAACAAAGCAATGGGCATACCCATTACTTTTCTAATCAGTCCCATTGCACTGTAACAAGCACTGATGCACAGCATATTTTGTCTATCAAAACTTGTTAAAGTGTGAACGTTACTTTCAAAGATAAGATTTGAAGATTGTTTGAAACTTTCTTTTGCCCTTCTATTTAAAATCAATGTTATTTTAAAGGGAAACTGTCCTAGTAGGGGGGTTGTGTAATTTTTCTGCTTAATGCTGTGCTAAACAACATTCTTTCTTGGTTTTAATTCCTTTCTTCCGTTCTCATGCATTCAACGTAGATCTTTCCTTGCCATTTTATGTTTCTTTCACAGCAAATGCAAAGATGTCTCTACTTGGTGGCATCCATGAAATTGTTGAAAAGATTCCTGGGATTGAGTTTTCCTAATTCATACTCCTGCTGGCTAGGTGGCTGCTTCTACCTAATCTTTGGCTTATATATCCCTTCCAAAACCAGAACAAACAAAAACTCCCCAAAACAAATCTTTGTTGATCTTCTACACGTTCAGTTGCTGTAAATCTAGATGCAAAGGCTCATTCAAGCCCACAGGAAGGGCACATAGACCATTTTCAGTAGACCCTGAGAGCTGAATTCAAGTAACTGTTCTGAAACGTTGATAGCATCACTGCATTGATTTTTCCATTCACCGTGCAAAGTGAATAATGGTTTTAAAAAGGCACCTGTTTCTTGAAAGGAAAGAAAAAGCAATTCGAACGGAATTATAAATGCTCCATGATGTAATTGTAACAAATATTATTTGTTTAGCCATAACATTCTTTTTGCTAAAGCAGATTATTGCTCCAGTGTTTTCACTCCAACAGGAGAAAGCAAGTAGCTTCTTTCCCATTTCTCCAGCCCCTTCCCTGTCATAATAGCTATTTTCTAATGCTGGTGTAATAATTTTCTGTTGTTCAGCCTTTAAGTTTTGTTGCTGGCTAGCGTGACCATTTGGTTGGTTCATGAAATTCAAGACTTTGAAAGCACAGATACACATGGGCAGGGAGAAGTGGACTGCATTAAACTTCCACTTTCACATGCATTATGCCTTAACTATCTTCACTGAGTTACCACATGAATCTGCCACATCTTATTGCCCAGAAGTTTGTGTTTCACTGTTCAGTGATAAAGGGCTCACTGTTTTCCTCAGGAACGAGAAACTTGTTTTCTCAGCATGTCCAAATCCTGCAAGTTGAAAGAGAAGGGTTTGAATCGCAGTCATCTCATGGTTGGTGCGTAGCACTTGCTAAAGCCCCAGTGTTTACCTGGGTAAATCCCTTTGTATTTAAGCCATGTAGTTCTAGGAAATAAGCTTGCTCAGAACAGTCAGTTGTCCATTTAAAATGTAATCCTTTAAGAGGTGATGTAAATTCTAATTTGTGATCTGTAAAAACTATTCAGAGACACAACTGCAGCATTTCTTTTATAAAACACTTCAAGTAATTTCAGTTGAATAATTACGTAAGAAGGGGTGTTCTTTATGGAAGTAGCTTGATGAATATAAGCGCAGGAGTAGGAGCCAGGCTCCTCTAATTTTGTATCAGTTTTTCCACTGGGTCCTCCGTGGCCATTGGCAAGTCGCTAAATCCGTGTCTTTGTAAAAATAGCGATAACACTTACCTACCTCACAGGGATGTTGTGAGGATTAGCTTATGCCTATAAAATGCATTGAGGATCTGAAATGCTCTGTAAATATTAAATATTTTACTGTTAGTTTTGTGAGGTGTAAGATTTACTGTGATGCAAACAGAAGATTGATAATTATAAAACAGTAGAGGCAGCAGCAGACCAGTATTCCACAAGAATGGGAATTACTGCAGTACAGAAATGTTTGCTGTACGTTGCAGCTGCTTCGGTTACAGCCAGTTAAAATGGTGGTTTCTTCTTCAGTAAGATGTGATTCCCCACCATGGTGCCTCAGTTGTGGTCTAAATAGAAAGAGGACAGTTGTTAGGTATTCGGGCTTTGGTGCCTCTACTTGTGACAAGTGCTACTTGTGGTAGGTTTTTTTTTCCTTTTTTTCTTTTCTTTTAGGCTTTTCTGCAATGAACAAACACCTCTCATTTCTTCCATGCCTCTACTAGTCACTCAAGTTCTGCTCAATACAACTAAAGCCTATTGGCATCAATTAAAACATAATGAGCCGGCCCCCTAAAGCCTTTAAATTTGTTTTTAGTAGGAGCAGATCATGTCCTCCTTGTGGCAAATGAGATTAATGCTTCCTAGCACTAATCATGAAGCAAACTGTAATTTGCTCTAGAGCCTTAAGCTCTCACCTGTCTTAAAAAATAAAATGGAGAAGAAAAACAAAAGCAATATGAGATTTATTGGTGCCCTAGCAACTGAGAAATAAGGTATTCCTGGCCTTCTGTTCTCCTCAGTGAGTTAAAGCAGGTTCTGCTTTTCTATTTCTTCCCTTTCCCTGTCCTGCCTTTCATGCCCTTCTAAGCCATTCTTATAAAAGATTGGGAAAACCCTTCCAACCTCAAATGAAAGATACCACCCATGCAATTTATTTCTATTACAGCTTGATACTTGAAATTGATTTTAAGAAGCAAACAGACTTTCTAATAGCATTCCTCAGCACACTTCAGTCTCCCATTGAACTACCCTAGATTTTATAATTAGGAAAAATGAGATTATCCTCCTTTACTTGTTCCCTTTGTGCAAAATGAGGAACCTCCATGCAGTGAACATGCAGCTTTAAGGCAATAAATGCTAGTACCTGCTGTCAGTCAAATGTGTAAATATTTTAAATGTATAATTCAGTACTATGTTGAGTTTATATATTAAAAAAAAAAAGCAGGGATTGAAGTGCTAGTTAATTTCAAGTATTGTTTTACCTGTACAGTTGAAGATATGAAGTTGCATAGAAATATTTCACAGTTTATTGCAATAAAACTTGGGAAGTGGCTCTGTAATCAAGCCTTATCACAACTGAATTTTCAATTTTGAAATGAACACTTTCTGTATTTTTAAAGATCCATAAGCAGGAGGAGGATAAAATTGTTTTCCACTAAAGACTTTTATTTTGGTTTGGCCATGTGTGATTTGTGTGTATTCTTGTTTATATTTTTCTACAATCCCACCTGTGATGAATCCCTGAAATAGCATTTGTTACGCCTCCTTATGGTGGGAACAAAACCAGGAATGTTATGAAAACTCAGGCTAACAATTGTGTTCTCTGGATATGTGAATTAACGGTAATTTGGTTAAAGTTGATGGAGTGACTTTAGATTTATATCAGCAGTTAAGGCATGAGTTTGTCCATCAAAAGAAAAAAACGTGATCAGGTGTGACAGGAGAATCTCATGCTGGAGCACCAGAGTGAGCTACCAGAAATGACTGTGAATATATAATCAAATTACTTTCATTTCCATCCTCAAAAAAATAAAAACCAAATCTGATGGTTACTTTTCAGGTCACTGTTATTGGGTGTTTGCACCCCCAGAAACAATACTGATTTCTGGGTCTTGAATTTTGTGTGCAGATTTAATCTAAACAGTCTGTGATTAACTGGCACAGAAATGTTCTCCAAGCTTGTAATTGGTTCTCGTGTAAATTACATCCAACAGTATCTCACTTTATGTATTTCGGGAAAGTTTGGTTAAAGGCAGCAGTTCCTAATGTGCTATAACGTAATTACATTTGGAAGAACTACAGCTATTTTGTTCCCCTCTTACTTTCATTCATTCACAACTTTAGAAACAAAAACAAAACACAAATCCTGAAAGTAAAACTACGCTACAACTGTGGTGGTGACAGCTGGCTATACACCTTGGCTCTGTGTCTCACTAAAATTTTACTGGTTTCAAAAGTAAAATTCTTGCAACAAGGTATTTATATTGGCCTGGTTTCGTTCAGTGAATGTTTTGGTGAAGGACGGAAATGTCTAAGGTAATTTTGAGCAAAACCCTGAAAACAGCTTGGCGAGCCTGAAAACAGCAGTGTATCCAAGAGCCTTGCGTGTAGAAAACTGAAGTACTCTACCTTAAATACGAGGTCTGGAATAAACTTGAATGATTTGGGTACAAAACCTTTATTCACACTTGTTTCTGTAAGTGTATGCAAAACCCATTAATTTTGCCTTTAAGAAATTTCCATTTGCTTCAGTTGTATGTGGTGAAGTTAGCGTTTGGGGGTTTTGGCATTTGGGGTTTTTCCTTCACTGATTGCCGTTTATTATAAGAAAAAATTAGGAAACCTCAGTGTTCCGAGGGGAGCTTGGCATATCAGCAAAGGAGGAGGTCCAACATGAACTGGAGGAGGGCAGGAGGAGAAGAAAGTAAAAAGTTTGCGTCCTTGCTGTGTAAGATAAAAATCAAGCTAATCTGTAAGAAGAAAGAAGAAAAACCCATTCAGAATACAAGCATTAACCTATGATTTGGTAACTGGCCTCATCCTGATGAGGATTAGTAAAAGCTGCCATTTCATCAGCAGGTTTTTTGGTTTTAGAGAGAGTGCTGTTTTGGAGTTGTATAAAACATGACACAATCAGTGTGAGGTTTGCTAATTAAATAATAAAATCTTTCTTATGTTGGGAATCATTCCAGGCAAATTGTCATCTCCAAAAAGCACTGAAGGTACCCACTGTGGCTGATGTGTAACTGCTGTTCTTTCTCCTCCTCTCTGAATCTCACGGAACAACTGTTTTTACCCTAACATCTATCAGATATTACCGAATTTGTTTTTTTTCTGATCCTGTGTTGTCTTCTGAAGAAGGCAGCAGCTTGGTGTGTGATTTGCTTCCTTTTTTTCTTCCCCTTGGTGTCTGGCCTACTGTTCACTGCTGTGAAGGAGTACGTTTGATTTCCTTTAACTTATTGCCGTGGATGCTACCTTTTGGGTTTGTGGTGTATTCGAGCCGCTTCCAATCCGTCCCTGTGTGTGCTGTTTACCGACTGAAAGTCATCACTAGACTCGTTTAACGAGTATTGATATGAAAGTTTCGTTCATAACTTGATTTAATAAGTTGTCAGGACGTTGGCTTTAATTTTAGTGCTGCACAAGTACTTCTAGCAGTCTTTTGTTCACTCAAGTGATTGCTGTAACTCAGAGAAAGAAAACCAAAACCAAAAGCCCACCACCACACTTTGGAGTCCTTAGGAAGATCACTGACGTCCTCTCACCAGACCAACACTGCTTTGGGGAAGGCATGCGTTCTTCTGCCATTTTAAGGAAAGACTGTTCCTAAGTACTTTTTGCCTGCTTTTAGGCTGTTATGCACTTTCATGATTTCTTAACAAACTACTGTTAAAAAAAATGTACTGTAACATGGATTTTGATAAGCGCACATGTATTTAAACATTTCACTCAGCCTCAGGAAAGCTGGAAAAATTAGATACCTGTTTTGTATCTCGGTTAAAATGTTTGTTACCTACATCCTTTAAGGTGGCCAGATAATGTCTAGATCCTATGAGTGTGACTGTATTTAAGATACCAGTATGGTCTGCAGAAGGAGGACAGTTTAATTTTAATCTGGGGACTGGGAAGATGGTGTCCTCTTATTTTTCTTAGACATATATATAGTCCGAACTGGAGTTTCAAAAGCAAAAACAGTGATAAACCCCGTTTGCTGTTCAGGAAAAAAAAATGTTTTCTTTCGTAACACTAGCTTATTTCTGTTTTCTTCCTTCTCCTTAAAAAGTGTGTGTGAAATAAGTACAGAGGTATGTGTAGGAAAAACTGTGTAAAACCTGCTGCTGTACATAATGTTTGCTACTTGACTGCATTTTCTGTTCCACTTTAATTTTACTGGTTTTGCTAAATATATTTTATATATTTTCCTTCCTGCTTCTTGTGATGGCAGAGTGATTACATCTTTGGGGGGAAAAGGCGAAAGCAAACACCAGAAGGCTCTGGCCACAAAATTCCATCGAGTTTCTTTGTTAGTATGTATCTTGTGCATTTATTTATTTATTTTTGAGGTAGAGAGCTGCATAAATCGGGGGCAGTATGGCATAGTAAAATCAATGGGTGTTAAAATGTACAAAGGTATAGACACTAGCACTGTTTCGAGGTTGTTTGTTTTTTAATGACTTCTAAAATCCCTTTAGAATATCAGGATTGTTAGACTTTACCTAGTGGTTTCTGTCTGAGGTCTGTAGCCCTCTTTGTGGTCCCTGAACTACTTGCAAGTGATCCACAAAGCCTGACAAAAGAAGTCATTATGTTCCTGTGTCACTGCAGTATTTCTGAGGTTTGCATTTCTGTTAAGTTGGGAGTCCATAAATTGAGGGTGAAAACTACTTCCTACTGTACTTAAATTCAGAGAGGGACTGAAAGCTTCTAAAAGGCTGTCTAGTAACCCATATTCCTGCACGCCCCATGTGCTGGGGAAGCTGCAACGCACATGGCTCACAGAACTACCCCACCGGGCTCTACGTCACCTTTTATCTGCATCTGTAGTAGAACAACTCAGTACTGAAACAAAGTGCAGTAAGTTTTTCTTACAAAGATGAGATGTTACAGGTTGTTCTGTAAATGGAATATTTCTATTATTTTCCATCTTCAGAAGTAGGATTATATTGACGTTCACTAGAAGTAACGCTCATATGGTTAAGTATTGCATGCTTGGTTGGCTTCCAAATGAAATGTGGTTTGCCATTCCTAAAAATGTCAAAGTTTGGGGGAAAAGAAGTATCATTTTTTTTAGACTTAAATAGTGGCAACAGCAAAGACTACTATTGGAATTTAATAATTATTTTCATATGACGTAATGAGATTTAACTAGTATTCTTTCACATGGCTATAGCTTCTGCTACAGAAAGACTTGAAAGCATAGACTTTCATCAGTAAAGAAAAAAATGTGATTGTCAATAAAATAAGAAAAACCCAAATATGGAAATGTGAAAGCCTTATGAGCAGCAAGTTGCTATTACTTTCCAGGGAGGGACTGAATCTTTAAAAACTGTTTTATGCTCTATTTCTGAACTGCTCCAACATAGAGCAGTAGCAAATGTATTAGTAAGGCAGAAGTGGTCCACATCGTCAGATTAAAGTCTTAGAGATGCCCTTGGCGCTGCTGTATTTCAAGAAGACGTATGGGTCTGTGACAAAGGACACAGTGTAGGTAGCTTGACTTGAAGCACCTTCCTGCAAAAAGGAATTAAGAAAGAATAAAACCTAGTAATAAGAAATTTCTTGCACGGTTCATGTTACAGGTGTTCCCATATTTATGGTTGGTTTGCCCTCGCATCCCAAAGAAGCTGCGTTGCAGGACATAGCTTGCTTTCCTTCATACAGGGTCAGTCCAGCTTCTCCTGTGCTTTCCTGCTAGCACCGTCTTGTAAGGGATTTGAGCAGTGTTGAGCTGTGTGTGTATTTGTTGCCATACAGTACCTGGTATCGCAACCTAAATGACGTTGTCCTCCTTGCCCCCTGAGCCCCTTCCATGTGCCCTTACGTGATCTCTGTAACTGTTCTGCACGGAAGGATCATTAGGTGCACGGGGGACTGTTGCTCCAGGAAATCTGGACTGATCGTACATGTCTGCCCAACCTCCTCTGTCCTTTCATTCTTCAGTCCTACTTATCAGCCCTGTGTGTAACTCTTTTTCACATAAAATGCTTCACAAACTTGCATGGAGTGGGTGAATGACATTTAAATAAGTGTCATTTCTTTCTAGGATCTGAGCCTGATTTCTTGCTGCATGCACTAGTGTTACACATATCAGGTAACTCGCTGTGCAGCAATGCACGGAAAAGTTTTTGTTGTTTTAAATGACTGCAGCAGTGTAATACGGATGGATATGGGTGCACTCCGTGTAGGACAATCTTTAATGCTGGAATGAAGACCTTGTTTGGTGACCGTTCAAAGCAGAGGGGTAATGCACTGAATGACAAGTTCAGGCTGCTTAAAAGTTGTCCTTCAAAAAAAGAAGTGAACAAGCCCACAGTTTCCTACTGACATGAAAAGTGCTGTTTCTAAATGGAAGATAGTGGGGTAGTAGGTACAGGGGTCCAAAGGAAAAAGTGTTTATAGGACAGTCACAGAGCAACTCTGAAACAAGAAACCTAATGTTATGAAAATGCTTTTAACAAATTATTGTGGCAAGACCTGACTTTGTAGAGAACAATGAAGAAAAGAAAAAGAAGGGTGAGGAAGATTTTGTTTTCAGGCAATAAGAAATGACCAGAAGTGCCAGAAAGCACATCATGTCTGCACAAGGAAGGTCGTAGAGAAGTAAGTTTGTATGCCCAAATGGAAAGCTACAATGAATTGATTCAAATGAATATACTTCTAAAATCGCTCTTACGAAACTCTTTTATCAAGCAGCTTAAATTCTGTCTCTGGGCAAGAAAGGGAGCCCTAAAACAGTATTTCAGGTAACAGGAAATCTTAAAAGAGCTGCAGGAAACCTGTAAAAATGGGAGTTAATTGATTATTTTGTACCAGTCCTCACTACACTCTCCTTGCAATTTTTATTTTTATTTTTATTTTCCAGTCAGGTGTCTGAAGTGATTAGTAAGGGTTATCTAGTTCCAACCCCCTGCCATGGGCAGGGACACCTCCCACCAGACCAGGTTGCCCAAAGCCCCATCCAGCCTGGCCTTGAACACCTCCAGGGATGGGGCATCCACAGCTTCTCTGGGCAACCTGTGCCAGGGCCTCACCACCCTCTGAGTGAAGAATTTCGTCCTTATATCTAATCTAAATCTCCCCTCTTGTAGTTTAAAGCCATTCCGCCTTGTCCTACCACTGCTCCCTGACAGAGTCCCTCCCCAGCTTTCCTGTAGGCCCCCTTTAGGTACTGGAAGGCTGCTGTAAGGTCTCCTTGGAGCCTTCTCTTCTCCAGGCTGAACAACCCCAGTTCTCTCAGCCTGTCCTCACAGGAGAGCTGCTCCAGCCCTTCTCATCTTCATAGCCCTCTTCTGGACTTGCTCCAACAGGTCCCTCTCCTTGTGCTGAGGGCCCCAGAGCTGAACACGGTGCTCCAGGTACATCTCACACCTACCCTTCCTGTAGGTGTGAAAAGGGCTGTTAAAAGCCCTGGATGTTTCTCCCAGCAGTCAGTACCCATAAGGGCAGGGGGAAATGGAAGATTTTTGAGCCTTGGTGTGGAACGACCTCAGCATCAAAACCACTTTGGTTTGTGAGGGAACAATGCTCAGAGATGCCACCTGAGTGTTTTGCTGCTGCAGCTCTCTGTGGAGTTTATACGCTTTTACGAGGCTCATATTTAAGGTGTAATCATTTCTGGAGACCGTTTTAAAGCCTCTTGAACCACCGGGGGGTTGAGATGCCTGGGGAACGACAGCTATGAGCCGCGGGGCGGTGTCTGGGGACGGGGCCGGGCGCTGTAACCCTAAAAACGGGTTTTAGCTTTTTGGGGGGCTTTTAGCGGGCGGCTGAAAGCAGCCGCGGCGCCGCTACCAGCCCCGGACGGTTGGGAGCCCTCAGAAAAGGCGGGAACCGCGGGGGGGGGAGGGGCCGGCAGGGCTGCGCGCGGCGCTGGGGCGGGGCCTGCGTGCGCGGAGGGATCTGGCGGCCGGTGAGTGGGCTCGGCCCGGCCGCAGTGCTGCGGCTCTGGGGGGCCGCGGTGCTCGTCCGCGCCCTTCCCCTCCGCCGTAATGGCGGGCGGGGGGGGCTGGGATCGGGGGTGGCTCGTGTGGCGGGGCTGCGCCTCCCGGGGGGGCTGAGGGGGCGCGGGGCGGCCGGCATGGGGGTGACATCTCTGGTGCCGTGCGGTAATGGGAGGAAGGGGGTGGAGCCGGTCTCTGTTCAGTTGTGCCCAGCGACAGGACGAGAGGCACCGGGCACAAACTGAAGCCCAGGAGGTTCTGGCTCAATACGAGGGGGCGCTTCTGTACCTTGAGGTGACAGAGCTCTGGGACAGGCTGCCCAGAGAGGCTGTGGTCTCCTTCTCTGGAGATATTCAAAACCCACCTGGATGCCATCCTGCGTAACGTGCTCTAGGTGATCTGCTCGGCAGTGGGTTGGACTGGATGATCTCCAGAGGTCCCTGCCAACCTCGGCCATTCTGTGAGAGGGGCTCCTTAGTCGGGAGCCGCTCTTCAGCACGCACGCGTAGGAAGGTAACCAGTTCTGCATCTGACCTGCTCTCTGTTTCCCAAAATCAGATGATCCTTGTGGAAAAGCAAGCAGATCGGGATGGGATGTAAAACACTTCCCTTCTCCTTCCAGTGGCCACCCGGCCTTCAGCCCTTGCTTTTTGAATCCTGAGGGGTCTCTGTGCAGAGCGACCCTCTGCACCCCGCACCTCTGAGCTCTCCAGTCTCGCCTCAAGGCACTGCCAAGCATTACCCTGTAGCGTACCCTGTGAGAGAGATTCTGCAGCTCTGCTGTGCCTTGTGCCGGGCAGCACCTTGCTGTCCTGGTGAACCTGGCTCTTGAGGCCACACTTGTTGCCTGCCAGTTCTTGCCTTAGAAAACACAGCAGTAGGTCAGTGCCCGCATTGTTCATGCCTCTTACGGTTACAGGCTCTGCCAGTCCCCTCTCAAGTTACTTACACTTACTCCCCTGCAGAAGCTATTCTAGTCTTTGGATGTCTTAAAACTCTTCTTGAGCCTTTTCTAGTTTCAGCATTTACTCTGCTTGTTGAGATGAAGAGCCCAGAACTGCTATTTAGTTTTGTTATGTATGGCCTGGTATCTTGGAGCTCTTGGCAGGTCCTTTTCAATTTCTTTGTAAATTCTGCTTAATCACATTAAATACCATTCCTACTCAGGCAGGAGACTTTGTGGTTATGATGTGTAATTCTCCAAAAACATCAAATCAATGTGTGGTAGCAGCAATTAAATGATAGATTTTTTTTAAAGGAAAAATAGAATGTAACAGAAAACATCATAAAACCATACAGTAAGTGTGTAATCACCCTAATCTTAAATGTTGCCTAAAATTCCAGTTCCCTCATCTCAAAGAAGGGGTGTATTAGAAGAGTTTAACAAGGATCAGCAAATGTATGGAAAGACTTGAGGAAAGGGGGATGACCTCCAGGTGTCTGTGAAATGGCATGTGGAGCAGTGTGAGACAGGGAATAACGGGGCTCTGATGTCTGCTGTCTATTGCCGTAAGGGAAGTATCGCATCTCGTGAAGCCAGTAGCCACGTTCACAGCAAGAGTAGGCAGTTTTTCATAAAATGTGACTTAAAAGGGGGCATTATCAATTGAAGAACTTCATGTGAATTTAAGGAATACTGCACAAATGTCTTTTGGAGAACTACATTCACAGAACAAATCACTTCAGATGCTGAAATATCTTTAGTGGAAAACAGTTAAAGACTGGGAGGGTGTAGAGTGGGGAAGTATCACCTGTACGTGCCTCAGTCTCACTCTGAGACAGCTGCTTTTGGCTACCTCCAAGACAGAATTACCACTATCTACCCTTGATCTGAACTGGTACAGCTTTTCTTTTGAACCTTTTGCTGTGGTTGTAAATAAAAAGCTCTCCAGACTTGATCCTTCAAGTGGAGCCATTCTCAGATTTGTGGCAGGTGAGCTGCCTCTGCTTCACACATCCTCCTTGTCCCTCCTTCCCTCGTCTAAGAAACACAAGAAAACTGCTTTACATTTGTGTGCAGGTTTGTCAGGTCTGCTTTTCTGATGTTTCCCGAATTGGCATCCCCTTCAGGGGCTGGATCGTTGTATGGCACCTGGGCCCCAAAACTCCACAGCTGACTGCAAGGAAGCGAGTGGCTGCTTGAGGTTTGAGAAGTTTTGGTCCGCATTAGGAAGACTACAAAACAGATGTACATATGGTCTAGCCTTTTTCAGTTTCTCCTGGCTAGACCACACTAGCTAGCAAGGGGAATTTTTGTGTCCAAATTACTTTGGACTGATGTACTTGATACATTTTGTCCTGTCAGTCCTTCTCCTGAAAGCGCATTTGGCAACACTCAGGTAACTTGTCAGACACTTGAACAAAAGCTGAGCTCTCACTCAGCTGCTTCTTGGATTTAAAGAACATGAATAAATTTACTATTTATTATTTATTTAAAATAAACATGAATTTAAAGACATGTATAATTGTTTCCAACAGGGGAGATCCTTTCTCTGTCTGTGTTTTTACTGTGTTTAGGACAGGATCCCCCCCAAATCCACTTGCGATTTAGAGTTCCTGTTTGACAGCTGGCCACTGGTCACTGGAGACCTGAGACTTGGGTCCTTGTGCGTGTTAAGTGGCTGGGGATCGAAAAGGGTGCAGTAACTTCGTGTTTCTATGGTTGTGAGGCCCAGCTCAGCCTTCTCACAACATTTCAGTCCCCCTGGTCAGGACTTCTTGTTCACCCTCAGGCAGCGATTGCTCCTCCAGGAGCCCCTCGTGGCAGCGTAGCATTGTCCAGGTTCCCTTGGTGTGTGACACAAACACCACCGATGACCAGCTGTTTGTCTCAGATACTAACATGGGTGGCTTGGGAAAAATACTATTGTTTTACTCAGCTGCACATGTTCTTTTTGTAGATCTAAGCTGCTGTAGAACAAAGTATTTTCTGAAGTTTCATGTGCACTTACATTCTTGGTATGAGGTCTAAGGGGCCAACATTGTCCTCCTTCTCCTCCTTCCTCCCCTCCCAGCGATTAACAGGACCACTTTCCGCTTGTATTAATATTCCTTGGCCTTGCAGTAGTCTTCCCTTCCCCCCTTCAGTGAAAGGGACATTTTATTACACCAAGATGACTTCTTCAGGGCACCATAAAAGAGTGAATACTGGAAAGTGGCAGAGCAGTGTGCCTGTGTGTGTACCAAACGGCACTTCTGTGTTCTGTGGATCGCTGGGGAGGCCTGGCCTAGTCAGGTAACTCTCTTCATTGGCAGAGAAATGGCAGCCAGCCACCTGTGGTGCAGTCTGTAGGTAAAAGATCTGTTCCTTGCTTTAAGAAAGTTTTCAGAGGTGGCTTTGTAACATATGTCCCACCTCGTGCTTGCCTTCCCCTGCAGAAGTGGCACTCCCTCAGTGCTGTGGATCTGGAAGCATCCAGCTGCATTTTCTGTAGTTACGAGGTGAGCAATGGTACACAGGCACGTGGCCTCACCTCGCCTCAGCGAACCCGATGACTGCATTTCCACGCTTCTGTGCGTAGGGGCACAGTTACGTTTGCACACAGCAGCTGCACTGTGCTCAAAGAACGCTGCTTTCCAGGTGACCACAGCTTCGTAGGTATGGATGGACCAAATGTACAGGGGGTACAGGAAGACTGTGAAATACTGAAGGAATTTTTGAGTTAATTTTTCCATTCTAACAAGTTCTTTCTAACTTGTTATTTATTTTTTCTCTGTTTTAGGACTTGGCTATATAAAATTAGAGTTTTCATACATGAGAGCTGGTAACCAGTGTTACATCATACAGTGTTCCTGTGTAGACAAGGCACGGGGGTCTTCAGTGCTACTGTTTTCACTTGCTTTTATTAGCTTTCTTTTTTTGTTTTTCTGTTTTCTTTGAGGAGCTCTCACGCAGTAGTGCCAGCGTTTCCTGGATGTTTGTCAGCTGGTCAGAGCCAGACTCAGCTGTGCACGGGGCAAGGGACTGAGGAGCCTGCAGGCACCTTCCCCCTTCATCCCACCCACAGCATTGTGCGAGCCACAGGTCATACGGTGCAGTTGTAGTCACTTTTCTCATTTGCTGGGTAGGTCTGCCCCTTTAGAGGCCAGTAGCATTCAAATCTATCCCATGAACACAATCCTGCCTATTTATTCTTATTTCTATCCACAGGTGCTTAACCCCTTTTTTTTCCTGCTATCCTTTTGATGACATCTAACTTCACACCAAGTCTTACTTTTCCAGCCTCTTGGAGATCTTATTCCTTATTGTTTTGCTTTTTAATTAGGTGCAAATGCAGCCCTTTAGAGTTAATAGTAAAGAAGACTTGGCACACTGCTAGTTTTAAACTTGGTATTCCTACTGATAGTGCTAGAGGCGCCGTGGGTTTCTCTGCTTCCTCCCATCCTCCTCAAAACTTTGAGGGTTGTTTTTGGACTTGGGAGCGGTGTACTTTCTGGGAGGGCTATAGGGAGGTTTCAAGTAGTACAACTTTCTACTCACTTGAAGCCAAAGGAATTTACAAGTCTTGTTCACATAAACTCACTTACTTTAATAGCTTTCTAATGTACTTCATATGCAAGAAAATGTCTTCATGCTGATGACTTAAGTCAGTTATATGTAGACAATGTACATATGTTCAGAAAAAGGTTTTGGTTTTTGGCAATGTTCTTAATGGATGTACCTAATGATTTTTCTACCATATATTCTGAGTTACCTTTCCTTGCAGCCTCAGAGTTAATTGCTGCTTGGTTCCTAAAGCTTTAATTTACAAACCAAAAGGAAGACCATGAAAAAGGAGCTAAAATAGCATTTATAGAAAAAGGATGCCTGTGGTTGTATCCCTTTCCATCCACTGAAACAACAGATAATTGCTTCATCAGCAATTTTATCTGTGAGGATTTCATTTCACGGGCATAGATTTAATCCTTGTGAATGCCTGTATGGGTTCACTGAATGTAAAATAAAAAAGGTTTTGATTTAAGAACTGCAAATTTGCATCAGTTTTGGTTTCTCAGTGTCAAAGCCTAGAAGTGTGCTTGCCTTAGGGATAACAGCAAACCAGATTACTGCATCTACGATACACTTAATAAAAAAGAAAGTCATAGAATCATCGAATCATGGAATCATTGGATCATTAAGGTTGGAAAAGACCTTCAAGATCAGCTGGTCCATGAAGAGTAGTTGTAAACTTGTAACATCTGTCCCAGCAAAAAGGGTTCTTGTACAGGGCCTAAAGTGGATGTTAGCACTGCGCATTGTTAGAAACTCTATTCTGTGTGAACTTGTAGTAATTTTATTAGAAAACTATATTAATAATATGAAATTTAATAATATAAATAATAATTTCAAAGCATTTATGTTTCGTTCACCACCAGTAGGAACAAACTGAGCTGTTTTGCCCTCTGGCTCCAAGATCCCCTCCTGCACAAGGCCTTTAGGCTCCGAGGGATGGAGGGATGCCGGCACAGTGCTCGGCAGGAGCCAGAGCTTCTAGTGAATAGCGATGGGTTGTCCCACAGCAGCAGGCTAATGGCACTGTTTTTTCAGTCAGTAGGGAGAAACAGATTTAGGAAGTGTCCAGGAAGCGCTGCAGGAGGGAGCAGAAGGGGAGGAGGCCGTGAGTTCTGGAGTCCTCCTTGTAACAACGAGAGCAGAGAGAGGGGCAAATGTAAGCAGCTGTACTTCAAATTAAGTCTTCTTAGCTCTCCACGTTACGTATGGTTGAGGTGGCACGTGTTTCTGCGCAGCCTGCACCACACACAGCCTCTGCACGAAGGAAAGCGCACACCCATTCCGAGTCCTGCTGAAGTCCTTGGACACGTATGAATTCTTAGAACGGATGGCGAAAAAGCTGATTTCCTGAGAGAAGAATCTTGGATTTCCGAGTTTTCTCCTGTGCTTTTCACATGCTTGATTTCTGCTGTTGTCACCTTCGCTCCACGAGGTGGCACCGTCTCTTCTGGGAAGGACACACAGGCCTGGGCTGCTGCCTGGCCGTGCGCGGTCGAGGGGTGCAGGGGGTGCCCAGCTCTGAGGTCCCTGCAAACGGCTGCTCTCAGCATCTAGTGCACGCCGTGCCCTTTGGGTACGAGCTGTGCCCGTGTTCTCACGCGTAAAACACACAAATTGTCAGTCACGTAGTGCTACCTTAGGAAAACATCTTGAGCCTCTTGTCTGCTGAAGGTTTCTGGCATTTGTGGTGTGAGAGGTGAAGCCAGGTGATGCTGATCCTAGAACAAGAGTTTACTTCTCTTTGAGTCAGAACTGTGTGCCTCTTCAGCATGGCAAGAAATGATCAATAGCTATCATTATGTCTAGGAGGTGAGGGAATCATTTCTACAGTATTTGCAAAATCCACTATAGCCTTTTCCTGCAAGCTGAAATAAAAGTGGTGTATGGATGCGGGGTATAACAAACTGTAACGACAACATCCCTATAAGAATACAAGCCACATCTATGTCATATGGAAAGGGACCAGTTCCTGAATTCTCTCTGGAAAAGCTCTATGTTTTTCTCTTGTTCAGAGGTTTTTCCATTAGCTATTAGACTAAGCCTGCAAAGTCAGGAAATGTTTTATCTTGGGAGAGTGGGCCATTATTAAAAGCTTCCACTACTGAAAACGGTTAATTATTTTTTTTCCTGTGGTTGATGTCTAGAAAAATGGATGATGATGATGATGACGTTCCCCAGCTTTCAGCCCATACGTTGGCTGCCCTCCAGGAGTTCTATTTGGAACAGCAGCAGAGGGAGGGCACGAAGACCTCCCAAGGGTTTAATCAATATTCTGTTGGCTCGATAGAAGAAAACTGGGTAAGAAACTGAACTTAGTGAATGAAGCACAGGTAGTGAGCATTACAGAGGAACAGCCCTCACCAGGTTTCTTTTGTCGATAATTAATGAAATGAAAAGGGGAACACTCAAGATGTTCCCAGAGTGGCAAAACTATTTATGGACAATAACACTGCAAGCTTATTTGCCTTAATATTAAATCAGGGTAATTACATGCACAGAAGGAATAAAGCTGCCAACTAAGAAGCCTCTATGCCTTCTGGAAACTTTTAACTCCAGCCTGGCATGTGAGGGTAGTGAAGATTCTTCCCTTGGTTTGAGGCAACACAGTGTAACGAGGCTGAATGTGCTTTCCTTTCACATCGTATTTCTTTTTGTGTTTATTTTGTTGGTTTTGTGGGTGGCTGCCTTGTTGCATTTTTTCTTCTAACAGACTGACTTTGGATTTGTCTATGTATTCTTTTTTTTTTCCTGTTTCTTATATCTTCTTTAGTACTTCTATACTTTATTTCCTTCTATACTGTCATTTTTCGAGTCCTTTTTTCCTTTCCCACTGAAGTAATTCAATTTAAGAGTATATAAATACTGTACATCTGCATGGTTTGAACTAACCTTCTCAGTGATTTTGCATTACTTGGTTTTCCTGATACCATAGTAAGTGCTGTGGAAGCACACAGTGTAAGCTACGTGCTGTCTCTCATTGGTTTACAGAAGTAAAAAGACTCTCAGAAAAATTGTCACCTTTGTAGTTTGTGAACTGAGAAGTTGCTGTGGATTTTGTTTTTCTTCTAATAGGACTCACAACACCTAATTGTACATAGCACAGTCAGAAGGTTTGATGTTTATAATTGTGCGTTATTTTTCTCAGCAACTGAGCCAGTTTTGGTACAGCGATGAAACTGCATCGTGCCTGGCTAATGAAGCAATTGTGGCAGCTGGAAAAGGTGGCAGGTAGGTTTTAATGTCTGTTTTGTAGATTTGTCACGCCTTTTCTGTAATTATTTCATTTATGCAGGGAGAGCGTGCAGTTTAATTCATTACTCTTTGTACCTCAGCATTTGGTGGAGATGCGGCAGAAATGCCCATGCCATTATTTAGTTAGGTAATAGTTCATACTGAGCTTACAGATTAGTGTTTCCTTGAATGCTGTAGCCTCTGCCTTGCAAAAATTGATTATAAATCTTTTTTTTTTCTTTTTTTTTTTTTTCTGAGAAATATAATGAGCTCCAGAGCGTATTAGTGACTTCTAATTATTTTTTCTGTTTTTATACATTTCTGCAGAACAGATGGAAAAACTTGTTTTTCCTCCTATTTCTGTAAGGATTATTTTTCAATTTTAACTTAAATTTTCAATATATTTCCTTGTTGTAAATTAAGATTTTCACCTTTAAGACCTTTTAAGGTCTCTGTGTGGCATGGAAGCTGAACATGTAATGGCCTGAATACTTAAAACTCCGTTCTTTGATTTTTACAAAGTAATTATTTCTTAGATTTGAGGAAGAATAGCTCGCATTTTCTGGGACAAATGCTTAAACTGTTTTCCCAAAGCAGCCCTGAGAACTTATGGAATTGTCTTTGCTGCAATTATTTCTTTGTTTGTTGCCTTTTAAAATCAGTTTTCTAAGTTGTTGTCTCCCTTTCAGGATAGCCTGTGTTAGTGCACCAAGCGTCTATCAGAAACTGAAGGAACAGGATGACAAAGATTTTTCAGTGGTTATTCTGGAGTACGACAGGAGGTTTTCTGTATATGGAGAAGAATTTATCTTCTATGATTACAACAACCCTTTGAACTTACCGGAAAACCTCCTGCCACACAGTTTTGACATTGTAATAGCAGATCCGCCCTATCTGTCTGAGGAGTGTCTTCAAAAAACTGCAGAGACCATCAGATACTTAACAAAAGGAAAGATTCTGCTTTGCACAGGTATAATTAATAAGATATTTAGGTCACTGTTGAGCATCTTTTTTTTCTTTCCTCTCAAAAGACAAACTTACTGAAGTGAGAAAAATACTAACTCAGTAATACTAATTTATAAGTAGTTCTAGGAAGACTGTGCATCCTGAAGGGGGTAATGTTTTACTGGAATACTTTAGTTCAACCTTTATTTTTCATTGAAGGGATGTGTATTTTAGTAGTTAAGTCAGTAATTTTTTTTCTTATGGCATTATGAGTTTTAGTAAATTTTTGAAGAATTGTAAAAACATTCTGCAAAGTTCCAGATTTTTATTTATTTATTTATTTGTAAAGGGGCATTCTCTACAATTGTAGTGATTGAAATCTGGCTATGACAAACATACATGCAACCTACTGTTAACATCTTTTTAAACAATGCAATGAGTTTGTGATTCCTTAGCATATCCGTAGCTGCAAGATTTCAGCTGCTGTATATTTAGAAAAACTAAGGTGAGCTAAGCAGAAAGAAGGACGAATAGGTTGGAACGGCCTTTGCGTAGTAAAGTGGGATGATTCTAGCTAAGCCTTGAAAACAAAAACACAAAAAAGACACTTTCTTGTTCTCATATCACTGGCTCCTTACTGGTAAATATAGAAATTGTAATGTGAATGAATATATGAGGACTCTCCACTGTGATTCAGGTAATTGATTATTAGGCACTGAAATGCAGCAGGAGGAATTAAAAATCAGTGATCACAGCAGTAAAACTGGAAGACTTGCCAGCTGCATTTTTAGGCCCTTCTTCATGAAGACGCACTCGCTAGTTTTAAGAAGCTCTGAGTATCTACCTTAGTCCTGGTGGTTCTTAAATCTGTAATCTTATTACAAGACATCTGAAAACATCCAAGTAATTTTTTCAAAAAACAAAAGACAAAACCCATATATGCGTACAATTCTGGGCAGTCAACCAAGTAGGCAAAATAGAGAAAAATGAAAATAGTATGTGGATGTAGAAAGCCTACTTCTTTGTTTACTTGTAAATGGCAGTTATGCACAAGGATAGTTCTCAGTTTTTTTTTTCCCTGAAATGGATAGGTGGTCCTTCAGTTTACAAAGTTTGACAAATACTGCTCAAGAAAGTGATTTCTCAGTGTGTAGCTATAAATACCACGCTGTGGTTTATTTAAATAGAGGAGTATATGTAATCTGTTTGCATTTCCTATGGCTCCCCACCATGTAATTCTTTGGCATGCAGCAAGAAGATTGAGTTCAAATTTCTGTTTTTTATAAAGGGGGCACCGATCTTACCCTCTACCTATTTTTATGAAACTTTTATGACATTCATTTCCTTGGAGCTTCTTCAGTTCTTTCAGATTTAGATTTCCCAACAGCTTCAGTTGCCAAAGAGGGCTGAAGGTGTAGCTGCTTTAAGCCTTGCTCCCTCAAAAAAAAGCTGTTTCTCTGCATACGCATTCATGAGGAGCTAATCCAAAAGGCCAAACATTCTGTTACTGCGTTTCTCACCAAATACTAATTATTTTTGCTGCAGGTGCAGTCATGGAGGAACAGGCAGCAAAGCATCTGGGTGTGAAGATATGCAAGTTTATTCCAAAACACTCTCGAAATTTAGCTAATGAATTTCGATGTTATGTGAACTATGCTTCAGGACTGGACTGATTCTCACGGGAAGATCTCTAACTTTTTCACTCAAGTTCCTTTGTATGTTTTTCTCAGTGACTCCACGTTTCTTCATGCTGAAATGTTCAGCTCCAGGGGATATTTTCTGGGCTAAATTTAATCAACACAGGGTGATAGTCTCTCTCGGTGTCAGCATTTGCAAATATTGTGTGTTTTTATCTTACCTGGTAGGTAAATGGGGACCAAACAATGTAGGTGCTGGGCAATGGGAACTTCTTTGTTAGAGTTTCATTCCAACCACAAGTTTCTTCCGTTCAGGGACTTTTCAGTGACACCTCTGAAGTGATTTTAGCTGGTTGACTTGTAACACCACGCAAGTGCTTTCCTCCCGGACATCAGAATTGTCATCTGCATCATAACTGATGACTTAGTAGCTAGTGGATGATTGAAAGAGCATGAATATTGGTCTCCTTTCACCTTGAGACATGTTTGTTCTCAACGTGTCATGTGTTTTCAGATTCGTTGTCCAGCAGCCTGATATTTTTATAAAGGATAACTAAAGAGAAAGCAGGTCTCCTTCTGGGGAGGCCTCTCCAGTTGCTTTTAATAATCAGAACTACTTAAGAGCTGCCAAGTAAGATAAGACCTACTATCTGTTATTGTTGCCAGACTGGCTTTTTATAAAAATTTGGTGGTTGTTTCACCTTTTCTAGAGCTTTGTCACAAACCTAATCTTTCTTTTTGTAAAAGATAAGATCTACTTTGTCATCAATTATCACCATATAAACTTGTGTATGTGTGTTGTACTTGAAAAAAACAGTGTTTAACATCTCTTTGCAGAAGTCCAATGCATTTATTTTGTGATACAGAATAAACATAAGCAACAAAACCTGAACTTTTTATAAACAACCAAAAAAAATATCAAGTAGATCTTTTAATTTCCTAGCTAAGCTAATCTCCAAAGGTTGGTATAAACTTGATGTCTCCTTGAAAAAAGCACAATACAGATTTCCCCGTGAGAGAGAGCTTCACTTTCATTAGGGATCCTATACATTAGTCAGGTCAAATCACCCTAAAATATGAGGTAAGTAATAAAATGCCAGAAATTAACTCATGCTTGCATTAGTGCTTCAGACTGTGTTCATGGGTTCTCACTTTTGTTACCCTTGCTGCTGGCTGAGATCCTGCTTCTGTAGTAATGTGACCTGCACATGTCCATTAACTCTTGAATCATAACGGCTCTGATTCAATGCAGTGTCTACATTTTAATTGATTTCACTACCAAGTTAACAATGATGTATAGGTATGTCATGTTTGTAGTTTCAAGAACAGACCTTTTTTTCCCAAATACCCATTTTTTTATGTTTGCCTCCTGTTCCACAGAGAGAAGCATAGTAGTAGAATAGAAACATATTAGAAATTGCTGGATCTTACAAGGCCACTGAGGTATACCATAATGTATTGACAAACTCCTGTTATTTCTAACAGGCAAATTTAAATTTTATATACAAGGGTTTGGCTGTATTTCAAGCAATTTCAATCACAATAGACGATACATTAGAAAAACTTTCCTTTGGGATAGGAGAGATTTTTGATAACTGGAATTTTTTAAAGCTAATTTTCTCTGACTTCTTGGCTACACTGCTGATACATTTTTGGGTGAAAGCTGATTCGTAAATTGCAAGGCACTCAACAGTTTTTATCAGCTATAAATACACAGAACATATGTACTTGTCTTCTTGTCTTTCTATACTATATTTATATATTGGGATCACGTAAAAGGCTAACAGAAATGCTGCATCTACAAAATGAAGCACCTAGAGGAAGTATTAAGAAATTTATTTTGTAGTGGAGATAAACCTAATTAAACTTTTGAGGCAAGAATTCTAATAATGTAGAGATAGATCATAGTCATGTTTCTGTGTATTTGTCCTGTTTGGATGAAGATTTTCCCATCTGATAGTGTAATAGTAATGAGCAGAAATAACATAGATGTTATATAAACCTCTTGGAGCACTCAGAGAATCAAACTTCCTGAGTCAGACCCCAGGCTGGTTCATACATATGCTTCCAAGCCACTTTTGCTCTCCTCTCTGCTTTCAGAGACCCGTTCACTTCCTAAGTTTTCCCTCCTCTTTTTTTGCCTGTGCCTCCCCCCTTTATAGTGTTCCTGAGTTTTGTGGTACCAGTTTTTTCTTTCACAGGTGTTGGTTTCCATCAGGTGACGGGTAACATACTGTTAAGGAAAGCGTGGAGGAAGAGCACACAGGGGAAATGGAGAGCTGAGGCAGATTCAAGTCACTGCACGTCTGTGGCCGATACTGTCCTGCCATTCAAACCAGAAAGCATCCTTGCTGTTGAGCCCCATAAAGCCAGAATTCCCCCTGAAAATTACTGCCTGCAGGTGACATCTAGCTGGGGTTATTAGCAGTGTTCCAAGAGCCCGAGCCATTGCTGTTACGTGGCCAGTTCCAAAATAAGAAAGCAAAACAGTGTTAAATGTGTAGGCATGGGCACAAATCACAGCTGTAGGCTGGTTTGTGTTTATTATCACAAATGTCTTGCACACCAGGCAGATGGAAACAATGCAATGTGAAGCGCCTCCTGAAACTTGAACTGAAACTCCTGAACTGCATAGAGGCTTCAGAAGGGACAGGTACGGTACGGCTGCCAGAACTGACGATACTCTGCCCACCTAAATTAGAACGTGCTGTTTGAATACAAGCTTCACATATGTTGCTGCTTTGCTGCTAATGTCCTGCAGTTGTCTGCTTCCTTTTGCTAAATCTGCGTTGTTGGGCTCTCTACAACAGAACTGAAAGATAGTTTTGCCAACTTCATCAGAGACCCATTCCTTTTCTTAAAAACGTACAACGTTGAGCTGTACCAAGAAAATCAGTTCACCAAGAACGTTACTGCTGCTTTCACACGTTGGTCAGGCCGCTTTGAAAAGAGGCCCTGTGAAGACGTGTGATTATGAAAATAAGGGAACATGTACAGTTTTGTAGATGCGCTCAACAGAGCAGCCCGTTGTCCAACAGCTTCTCCCTTAGAAGGCTGGTGAGCTCGGGCAGCTGCCCAAGCAGAGCTTGACTGGTGGCATTCACACAGCCTTCATCAGCGAGAGGATGTAAGCTGGTTTTGTCCTTTCTGGGGAAGTATCTGTGCTCCTGAGGCTGCAAGTCACAAAAATCCGTAGTGAATTTGTACTTTGTGTCAGCTCTAAGACCTATTACGTAACAGCAAAATAGCTCCCTTTTCTATAATGATTATAGAACAAAATCTTCAGCGTCAAGTAACGAGTGGCTGGCTTTACTCTGGATCTTTTAGGGACTGCCTTTCTCTTGGAGCAGCCTGTGGTGAAGTTTTCATTATGATGCCACTCTTCCAGAGGCGTTTATGACTGCGGAAGCACGCTTTATTATGACACGCTGCAGCCGTGCGGCGGCAGGACATCTCAGCGCCGTACGGCCGCGTGTCCATACAAAGGTGACACTCAGCGGAGGAAACCCGGCATCGTGCGCATGGGCTTACGGCTGCAGGTGGAGGAGCAGATCCCACAGCTGCCCGCATCTCCCCCGAGATGACAGGTGGAGCATTTTGAAAACTGCCATTGCATGAAATCCATGGTACTTTCATTAAGCTCTGACCTGCATTTCCCATTAAAATTGCTGCTGCACTTAGCTGGGTGTCGCAGAGCTGGCCAGGCTCCGTACAGCACGGCTGCCTTCCCCCCTCTGCCCATGCCACTGCACAGGGCAAGGGGAAGTACCTCTTGTAGCTGCTTCTCCACTTCACCTATTTTGCAGCCTCCTTAGAAAGAAGGGCTGCAAAACCAAGTGGTAGCTGATGCCACCCAGCAAAAGCGCGTAGCTCTCCAGGTAGTTATGGTAAATCTGCTGCTTAATCCCGGAGAAATTAACAGGCGTTTATGCTTTCTGGGTGTGTGTAATAGCCTTTTTCCCTTTTCCCCTTGCTGCTGGTGATTTCGTGTTTACTTGCAGCTGTAGGCCACTGCCTGCTCACACCTCCGTGCAATGACAGGCCTTTAAACCAAAGCTGGCATCTCAGGGTTTCCTCAGCCTTCCTGCGTGATACGAATTTTCCAACGTATCTTAAGTGATACTACAGAGAAGAAAAGTTCTTTACTGAGGATATTGTTCCGTGTTTTGTGGCTCCTAATGTATTCCAGGGACAACCTCATTGAAGGAAAAGATTTTCCTGGCACAACAAAAAAATTCTCAAATCAGCCGCAGCTGCCAGATAGTTTCAGCTTTGAATTGTTTGCATTTATTGGGCCTGGAGCTGTTTCAATGAGGCATTTCATGTCTGCCTTGTGTCAACAGTTTGTGAGCCTTGAAGCAACTCCAATGAACTTCCCTCCCCCCGTGCAAATTAAAGGCAAGGCTATGGCAGCTGTAACCGGAGGGCTAGAAGCTGGAAAATGTCACACCGCCGCTGAAGTCAACCTGATATAAATCCATGATGTGATGATATCTTAAAAAAAAAAAAAAAAGGAACAAAATCCAAACAAACGCAAACAGCATTTAATACTTGAACTTTTCCACATGAGTAACGTGGGGGGGGGGGTATAATGGAAGGGTGTTATGAAGGTTAACAAATGTTTGCATGGCTAATAGCTTTTGATGTGAAGTATTAAGAAACACTTGTTCACTAACAAATTATTATCAAACAGTTGCTCATGCTGAAACATAAACACAGCTTTTAAGAGCCATCTAATGGGCGAGCTGGACCAGGAAGCAAATTGGCTCAGCCGAAGCGTTTGTCACAGAAGTGAATGGAGATTTAAAAAGGAAAACGGTTTCTAAGTGGAATAGCATGAAGGTGCCTGCGACCATAGGAAGCTTTCTGCACTTGTTGCATATGAAGAGAAGGAGGTCGCCAAAATACATAATCTATTGATCCGTTGAGGTTTTGCAGTTCCCTAATACTTTCCTTTCAGTCATCCAATTCCTGGAGCTTTATGTAAGCTAAAGCATCTGTTTTTCTGGATTGGCAGAACCAGTTGTGTTCCATTTACCTGCTCTTAGCCCAGCATTCCCAGGAATTCCCAGAACATGCTCTGGTTACTTGGAAAACCTCAAACTGATTCCGTAATTTCTGCCCGCAGGACAGAGTGTTACAACAAAAAGTGAGATTTTTTTTTTTTTTTTTTTCCTTCTCAATACCACACAAATAAATGCATGTACACTCCTTAAATTAGCAGTTGAGTATTTACTAAGTGTTGAGGGCTGTACGGTTTGGGATCTTTTTGTTGTTGCTGTGGGGCTTTACTGTATTTTACAGTGAATTTATATGTTGGGGAGTCTGAAGGTCCGATTTCACCCTGTGTGAAGAGTGAGTGTGGAGAGAAAACACTACGTAATAGTGAAACCTTAAGGAACTGGGACTGCTAAAGCATCATCTAACGCAGTGTTTCTCTGGCTGTGCTTCCCTTCTGAGGCCCTCTGTCTTTGATTAGCATTTCCCTTTTCTCAGAGGGTGAGAAGTCCTTCCACATTAGGAGGACGGAAAAGTGGCTGTAATAGCTGCAAGTATTTACGTTCTCGGGGGAACAGGTAACTAGCTTTAATTGCCGGCAGCAGCTAGGCAGTTAGCTGTTCTCTGAGTAGCGTCAACACTTTGTGACCTCCTTTGAACCTTTCTTTGAGCATCCCTTTGAGCTAGAAGCATCCCGGTTTGAGGAGACACAGAGCTAAAGACAAGTAGAATTGTGAAAAAAACATCTCCAAAGAAAAACCAGTTATAAACATCAATCTGACATTGTGATGGGAATCTTCCTTTTATTGGTTTCTGAAGCTCTTAAAGTTGTTTTAAGCTTTGTAAGAAGCTAGACAGATTGCACTATGAAAATACTATTATGCTGTACTGAGTCATAAGGGGCACAGTCAGTAATTACCCACCAAGACAAGTTGTCGTCATATGATTTTAATTCTCTATTAGCTTGTTAATTCTGTTCGGCTTGTAGTCTTTCCATTCTTCATCCAATGACAGCCCGAAGGAGTGAGTGTGCCATTGTGTACAGTAGGGGCTTCCTCCATGTGAACTAAGCCCAATTTGGAGATTCTCGATGTAGCAAATACCTTGGCACATACGGTATTTATTCTGTTTTGCAATGACATTGCAGTCACGATCATTTGACTGTTAAAAGACACTCTGCTGTTCATTCTGAGATTTATCAGCTTTGGTGATTGCAGCTCTCTAAGCAGTTGTGATCATGCGGGGTATGCCCAGCTATTCCTGATTATCATTCCCTCAACTAAGTCAGCCTTCGGACCCTCGCTCTGGAAACATGGGTTTTTGTGTACCGAGGGTTTGCAGTTAGGTCTTGCCCCCAAGCTCCTGTAGGCTGCAGAGACGGAAGACTGTTTTTGCAGGTGATTGTCTGCTACTGGTAGCCCAGGGAAAAACGAGCAGCACTAATGGTATAAATCATTTGGATTTAACAAGTTTGAGTTGTCTGGACTCACTTTAGTGACCTCTGTACCATCTAAATGTTAAGCACATAGACTGTTTACTCATCTGCAGGTACGTGAATGAAGCCTACCCTTTGTACTTGATTTTTTAATGGAGAATTTCCTCTCCTAACATGAAAAACATTTTGGCCTTTCAACTTCACAGAACACAATTTTATCACAAGAAACAGCAAGCAGTTAATGGTGAATGAAATCTAATACAGAACTCTTGGGAACCAAGCTTTGTTTTTTCTAATGGATATTTTCTCTGCAATTAGACATAGTCCACACCAGAAAAGTCCGCTGCCCTTTTATAATATTCTAGCATGCTTTTTCTCAACAGTTTTGTACCCTTAGCAATTTGGCAAGTTTAAAAACAGCACTCGTAGGGTGTTGTTTCATGAATGACTCCAGCACGGCGAAGGTTCCCGTTCTGTAGTGTATAAACCGCCAAAGGTGTAACAGCCAAGAACGCTGCTTTGAGTTGAGATATGCAGTATAGAGGAAGGCTCTCCCTGCCTGAAAAAACATCCTTTTAACTGCTGACTTGACACACATGTGGTAGCTGTATGATCTTTATATAAAAGTATTTAAAAGTAGAATATAAGAGACTCCTTCAAAATATCTACAACCAGTAGTCTGCTATAGTAATAGACAGCATGTCGTACATTTGCATCACCTAAAATTTACTGTGAATAAGCAAGAATAAAATGTTCTGCTCTAAGGAGAAAAAAAAAGAAGCTACACTGGAATTTGCAACAAATACTTACATAAGCTAAAGAAGTTCTTGGTATGAATTGCCGTCGCTAATGATCTGAGCGACCGGACAAAAATTTCCATCTTATAACTGAAATAACTGTGAGTAGAGAATCAGGGTAAGCCGGTGTGTTCTCTGCTGTCGTGCAGTTTCCTGAGGTGGTGAAACGATGTGAATCCTGTACAGATGATTCTTCATACACTCTTCATTCTGATGATGGCTTGTTCTGGTTTACGAGCAACTTCATTTCTTGCTTATCTATGCTGGAATTTACGCTTTCGGCCTCTTTCTCTTGCTCGGGGACACAAGTGCAGCCCACTGGGATAGTGACGTAGTCTTCCGTGTACACGTAGCGGCCCCCGGCACACGACGAGGTGCGGCGGAGGATGACGGTGGGCATGTACACGGGGGTGCTGCGGAAGTGAAAATTCTCCTCGCCAAAGATCCCCATGAGGCAGCCCTTGCACAGACAGTATGCTTCAGGAATGTACTTAGGGTATCTCGTGGGATCGTATGAAATTCTACAGGAAAGCAAATAATAAAGATTCATTAGTATCTCTCTATGTATTCATCTGGAAAGCATTATTATAAAGTTATTTGACTGTAAACATTTATATAGCGTTTTTGTTGTTGGCTTTTTTTTCTTCTTTTTTTGGCCAGCAAAAACAGCTGTAGTTGTTGCTGTCTGGCTTCTTATTTGTAAAACGGAAAGAAAAAGCATGAACAGCTAACTTACAGAGCTGCTCGGGTCCTACAGGGCACGCTGAAGTATGAAGTGCCTGGCTTTCTGAAATGTGGGATTTGGGGGTTTAAAAGGAGCAAGTCTTGCATTTGACTGAGTGGGTAACTGGAACATTAAAAAAGAACCTTGGACATTTCCAAACTTTTGATCCGCCTTGAATTCTTAAAAATTACTACAACTACTTGTTAGCATTGTTACCATAGAAGCTATGACGTGATGATTTAAAATTTTATAATTTAAATAGAGTTAAGGTATGCTTGGAGTGTTCAGGGTTGTAAATGTTCCTTTTCCTTCAAAGCAGAACTCAGCATTTCTTTCTCTAATTCACCTCTCTTGTCTCTACTTCTCCCTCTAACAGAATAATAACACATGCACGCCTACGCTGAGATAAACTGCAATATTAATGTTTTTGCTGCCCTCTCCTGCCACATTTTGAAGTAAGGCATTGCCCCAAAGGTTCCAGAGTGTGCATCCTCTATTTTTTGTTGTCCTACATTTTGTTGTTTTACCCGTTCACTTTGCTTACTAAAGCACCATTTCTGGAAAGTTCCCATTAGCAGTCGCTGGAAAGCTTGGAGCCTAACTACGGCTTGCACCAACAGAGTCCAAGATACAACATTCCTCACTGGTCACAGTTGGAGGCAGAAATAAAGGCATTATATTAGGGTTTCAAGTAATAGTGATCCTGACTGTCTTAAAACTGGTGTTCTCAGCAGACAGTAAAAGCTGATAAAGTCAGCTTGTTTTTTTTGAAATTAAAAAGGAGTACACAGCATAAAAAATGAAGTGTGTAGTTACAAAGAATATCATGGTGATGATGTATTTGTTGCTTAGTTCTTCACCCACTTTTCTTGCTTATACTGGAAATAATCGCAGGGCATGGCTGTAACTTGTTAATTACAACTGGGTACCATGAGTCCAGCAAAAATGTTTGCATTGCCAGAAAAAGAGGATGTTTTTTATACGTGTAACATAATGCCTGCAGTCCTCCTTGTGCCTGCAACCTCTCCCCAGATCCCCTTCTTCCCTAGCGCTTCAGCACTGGCCCTGCTTCAGAGCTGGTTGAACCACGCGCTGCACGTCAGCGCGGGCCGCCCCTGTGCTCCTTCCCCAGAGCCCTGGGGAGGATGCTGACCCCGCGTTTCTTACCAGCAGCACTCACTCATCTCTCACCTAACAGAAAACCCTTTTCTTCCCCGTGCCCCTGCTCCTCCTTCACACAGCACGCTGTTCACCCACGCGCAGCACGCTGCCAGGCCTCTCCTGCAGGCTGCGGGAGTGGGAGGACGCTCTGGGAGGTCATCTGGGCCAAACGCCTCCACCGAGGCTAGTTTGGATGCGTTTGCTGATGTTTGTCCAGCCTGTTCTTAAAAACCTCCACAGGAGATTCCCCGGTCTGCCCAGAGGCTCTGCTGCATAGTTTGACTGCCTCTTTATTTGGTAAGTTTTCCAGCAGTGAAGCAGAGTGGGGTTTTTCTTGCAAACATAATCAATCATTTCCTGTGCTTGGCCTGGAAATTACAGCAGGGGAGGCTAAAAAAATGAGTAACAGTCAAAGGTTTGATATTAGGGGACGTACACAGCTGTAATGCTTATTGTGATGTGAAGCGCTGCAAAGCCAGTACAGCTTCTTGCACCGGGTTTTAAACCACCCTCTATACAGGATCAGGGTAGGACCACCAAGCAGGAGATGAAGTGGAACAGCTACATGAGAAAAGTGAACAAATGAAGTAACTATCAATCAATATCATTATTTATGGGGTGATACAAACTGAATATACAATGCCCCCCTTCCCGCAGCAGTTTTAAAATAACCATTTGAAAAACTCAGTGGATTTAAAGTGATTCCCTAAATTATGTTTCCCGGAATGCCACAGTCTGCGCATCAGGGCTTGCATCACTGCCCATCCCAAACATGTCAGCCTTTAATCTTTCAAGTGGCTTCTGAGAGGAGAAGGGACTTCTGCTGCAGGAGGGGCAGCGTAAGCCTGCCTCCAGCTGTAACGACACAGGCACTTAATTCAACAAAATCTGCAGCTGCCAAAAAAGCAGCCGGGCTCTCCCTCACGCCTCTGCCCTGTGCTGGTGCTCATGTCCTTCTGGTCACAGGACTGATGGGGGAATATCTCCAACTGGAAAGCAGCCTGGCTGAAAGCTGGATTCGGGTCTTCAGCTGTCTTGCCGCATGTGAGCAGAGTCCTACACAAACGAGGCAGCGCGGACACGCAGCTGTAGATGGGGGTGGAGGGGGACTGCTCTTTTCAGGAGGAGTAACGCCAGTGTATCACATTAAAACAAATCTGGAACCACAGCTTTAGACAAACACAAACCCGATTATCCCTTCATCAAAGAAAATACTTTTTTACTGTTATTTTTGTGGTATATATTTTACCGTATATTCTGGATTCTTTGCCTGTTTAAGGAACTTGATTTCCTCGCAGAGAAATGCGACCAGTTCTCCCACAGCCAGACATCCGTGACACTGCAGATGCGTTTTGCAAAGCTTCTCTGTCCCATTTGCACTTGCTTACTTTCCCCAGGAAATACCTTCATGTTACAGGATCTCACACCAATGTGAAATAAAATGTCTGCTAGCCAGCAGAAAGTGGAATACGGTCATTTCTCCTGCGATACATTCCCATTTCAAACCCAAATGTGAATAATTTCAGTGGCAGGCTGTTAAACTCACCGTGTGTCAAGCCAGTATTTCCTATACTGTGTTATCTCTAGCACCTGGTTTATGATGTTACTGGAAAGCACAGAAAAGCTTGATGCAAACAGCACTTCCACTAATAACAAGAGGACCGTGTCAGTGGAATCAGGGTCTACAACAAACTTCCCCATTCTGAATTCTCGTGTGGCAAAAGTCTGGCATCAGTGAGGTTTTCTGGAAGGATGGTATGGTGTGATTTCCTACTTTATTTGGAAAATCTCTTATATTCTCAAGTGTGGTATAGAAACCACTACTCCATGAGATGAGGACTGAAAGGAATCACAGAGGCTCCAAACCCCAAAATGAAGGCAAAACATAGAGGTGGTTTTGCATCCAGACCAGAACTTCAGTAATAACGAACCAGAAGTTGGGGAACAATGCCTCCTGAAACTGAATGCTGCACTAAATGTACACTGCGCTTTGGAACCATACCCAAGGTTCTGCATCTTCAGCTCAAACCTGTTAAGAAAGGCAACGAATGTAACTGAAGCCTCATTTTACTGTTTCTAGGCAGCCCAGACCGATGGGGTCTGAACTGCCAGCAAACCCCAGTAACCTAGCCATGTGAGGGCACTTGTGTGACCTGCCTTCATGCATTGCATGTAATCACTTTATGCATACAACGACAGGCTCTCCTGCTGAAGCTTGATGCAACTCCATTACTCCAAGCTCTACCAGTCACATTTTTAAGTCTTCTGCAACAGGACAAACATGTTTGGTTAAACTTGGGTTAAAGAACTGGATAAAAAGCATGCCCCAAGTTCTCCCTGACTCCTTCCTGTGCGTAGTGGAAGATGCACCTAACAGGTGGACACAGCAGTCAGCTGAGAGGAGCTGTTGATGTTGCTGTTAATGCAGCAAGCTGACTGCCTAACCTGTGCTCCTCAGCTGCAAGTGACAGGGCAGCGAGCTGTGCGAGGCTGCTGTGTTTCCATCTGCTGGAACAAGAAGCGGGTTTGTACTGAACTGGAACTGCTAATGAAGTGTTACTTGTTCTAGGTTGCTTTTCCTTATGACCCTGTAAGTGTTTTGAGAGCTCCCAGTGAAAAACAAACTTCCTGCCGTTTATGCACTAAGCCTGGAAATCACGAGAGACGCTTCTGTCACAAGCAAAGCTCTTGCAAAGACTTCATCTGTCTTGTCCTGTACTGCTACTTTCATACGTAGCATTTTTAATAATATTAGCACTTCGTAGTCCAAATCCAGAGAGTCAGATGCTGTGCTGGATTCGGCAGGTACAGCTACCTCTTCAGAAAATCACAGCTGTTGTGAGGCTATTCAGTTACATGAGCACTGCACTTAGCTACCTGCGTATCAAACAAACTAAGCACAATGTAAATTCAACAAAAGAATGCCTGCTACAGAGAAATACTTGCTAAGAGAAAAAAATAGTTGTTAGCTCCTAATCCTGTAAATATTTCAGAGCGCGAAGTAAAGGGACGATGATGTGCATGTTAGACCTCTGATAACATCCAGCTGTTGTACGAGCATGCGCTCAAACCACAAGGACAGCAGTTCTGCGTCCCCTTCTGTTCTTGCCCTCACCTGCATCTCTGGGTCTTGCATGGTGAGCCACACGATAGCGTTAAATCTTGGAAAACGTCCTGGGTAAGGTTCTTGAAAATCATTGGAGTCTTATTTAAAGGAAACGCCACCTCTTGTATGACATTTTTTCAAAAGCACAGCAGACAAGCTTGCCTTTAGTGGTAAAGACAAACTTGCCTGTATTGCTTTTGTTGAGATTTTATGTAAATAAGCACTAAGCCAAGGATGTGTATAAACTGAAATTGTTTTTTAAAAGCAGAAAAAACAAGCTAGGCAACATTTGAGAAAGGGACTAGCTAGGGTTTCATGATCAGGTTAACACTGACAATAACAATTAAATCTCTGTTTTACTCAGTGTTGCTCCCTAGGAACTAAGTACGGGAAAGGAGTTTAAGAAGGAATCCTTAAAGGATGTTGAGAAGCTTTGCTGATTGTTTCATCGTACTGCCTATCAGTAAACAACCCCCCATGGAAATCATCACCTCTCTACAGAAGTTCTTTATTACTTTTCTAGTAGAGACAAAATGTTGGATGCAAAACAAAAGAAGGCAGGCTCAGCTTTTGAGAAACTAAAGCTCTAACCTCATCTTTCAACCCAGTAAATGAACCTTTAGTAAACACAGGAGTAGGCTCCCAGAGACAGACACAGAAGCCATGAGACTTGTAAATTCAGAATCAGGAATGAATTCTTGAATATACATAAAGGGTTTTGCCAAATTCATGCAGAAGTGTGTTTGCAGAAGCCTCTGAATGTATTCCTATAACTTCCTGTAATTTCTAGCCATGAAAGGTATTAGAGCCCTAAGAGAACAGATAATAAAACTGAAGCCGATGAAAATAAACAGCTGATTAATGGAACAGCACCTGAGGCTGATTAATGGAACAGCAGTCAAAGAAATCACAGATCAGCACTGTCTGCAAACTTGCCATTGACTTCAGCGGGACCAGACGGTTCAACCTTTACACCTAGCTTTATGATCGGAGCCTACAGACATGTAGGCACGTGCTTAAAATTAACCCCTTTTTAATGGCTCGTGTCCGTGAGTAAAGTTGCTTGCACGTGCATCTCTGGAGCTGAGCTTGCCTTGGTAAGGATCCACCATGCTTGTGGCTTCTGTAGATTTTAACAAGCGACACCCATCCTGTGCTGTCGGCAGGACGGTGAGAAAAGCCCCTGCACGAACTCCTGTGAAGCTCCTGTGAAACACAGGAATGGCCAAGGACCACGGCACTTCTTTGCAGAAGCAGGCTTTCTGGGTTTCACTGAGTATCCACGCAATGCTACCAAGAAGGACAAGCAGTGCCTGGAGAGATGTCAGAAACTGGCACACCGTCAGCCTGATGACTTCACAGCATGCTGCTTTCAGGGCAGAGCTTCTGCTGCTGACTCTACTTTTTTTAAAAAATGGGTAATTCCTGGACCAGCTTCCTGCAGTGCTGAGCACATCCAGCATCCTCCAGATTTCACTCAGCTCAACTGACTTCAGTTCAGGGAACTCTGATGTCTCTTTATAGCTCTGCAGGGTAAAGAGCGATACAGGTGGCTAAACTTCATGCTCCGAGCTATACATTGATCTCCTGTGACCGTCAGGATGGAATTTCAGTATCAGGCAGATGAATTAATATTTTCCCCTAGCTTTTGCTTGAAATACCAACTGTTAGTTACCTGCCAGCAGCAGGATGTTGGATCAGATGGATGCTTGGTGCAATCCATGTGCAACTCCTTTATCTCTGGGTTGTAGCAAGCCAGAAGTGAAGTAAGTCTTGTAATTTGTATAACAAAATTAAAGATATTAAATACAAAATAAGTAATGAGAACAGAACAAAGACAAGGAAAGAAACCACATAAGGATCACCTGTACTTTTACCCAGTCAAGCCTAATTCTTCCACACTGAACAGAATGACAAACTTGGATACAGGCAGCCAAGTAGGGTGGATGTTATGCACGGATCCCTAAGTAATTTATTTGATTCTTTCTCACAAATGCTGGTTTGAAAAAATTTCAGTTGACTTGAACTGTCATGCGAGCAGAAGAATTACAAGAAGCAGTGTTAAACAGCTGGGAACAGGTGCCTAGGGAGATCTGCAGGGGAAGGTAAGTAGAGCCAGACTTAATATCTTTGTTATTAATGATCTGGAATGGGGAGTATAAACAGTATGTTAATGAAATCTGCAGATGGTCACAACGGGAACTGCTGCAACACCAGTGAAGACAGAGAAATAGCACAATATATCTCAGACATGAAAATGCAGGTCTAAAAGAAAAAAGACCCTGTCTGCATTAAGGAGAAATCAACTGCTCTGTAACTCTTTAGTGGCGGAAAAGAGGCTGGAGAGCTTCTGAAGTCTGCAAGACGCTGGGGCTGGGCAGGAATCTCAATGCAAGATTCAAACAGTGCCAGTCGTGCTTTGGGGGTACCCCATCCTGCCATAAAAGAGGGGACTGCCTGCTCTTCACAGGTGGAACTTGGTGAGCTCACTTCTGGGCCTTCACTGCGTGAATGACCCCAGTGATTCAAAGACACAGCAGCAGGCAACAGCCATGACCCTTGGTAAGATAAGGGAAGGGGAGCAATTTATGAGGAAAACCTGAAAGAATTAGATGTAAGCAGGATCATAAAAATAGTTCGGTAACACAGGAGAGAGCTGTACGCGGATTTTCAGAATAACACCCTTGCCATGGAAAAGAAATTGTTGGGATCATTTAAATGGAGTTGGTTAACCACTGACAAGACATAACGTGCCACGATCTGCTTTAATGGAGAGCAGCACACCCTTTTTGAAGAGACACAGCAGCTCCAATGGGATTTGGGAGACTGCTTAGAGGGTAACGGGGTGAATGCCTGCCACCTGAATGCTGCACAGCAGACCTGATCTTCCTAATGTTTTTTCTATCTGGCTTCACAATCTATGAAACAGCAGGTTGTAATAATAAAAGCACATTACTGTTCATAATGAGCAATTTTGTACTTTACACTTTCATCACACATCTTGCAATGTCTGTTGCTGTCTCATACTGGTAATGGTGAAGTAAAAATGGGATCAAGAGACAAAGCAGTGAGCTCTGCTAACTAGACAGTGTTCTCTCTTATGAACTAAGCCTCTACAGAGCTCCAACTGAAAATAAATACCTGCCCAAAGAGATGTGAGTATGGAAATCACCACTTTCAGACAAGGAGAAAAATTTTCTGATAGCACGAGTGAAAACCAATGTAAAAATACCTGAGCCTACTGGTAGGTGTTCATCATACTTGTTTTTTGCATGTTTAGATTGGTTAAAAAGTTCTCAGTCTGCTTTGAAAAAATGTATTACTAAAAATACTATTTCTAAAAATACTTTGTTTATGAAAGGCTTATTGATCAAATAAACCATTTTTCTCTCAGTAGGATTACTTCTTAAACTAAAAGTGGGCAAAAACCATGCCACAAAATAAATGTTTATGGGAGATTGCTAACAAGGAGATGTATTTAAGTTTGCTGGATATACAGTAACTGTGTCAGAGTATTTATGAAAGATAACACACAGAAAGTAGCAAGAAAGTTCCTTTAAAGTTTGTACGTGTTTTAGCTTCCCATTGCCTGCAGTGTCTTCACAGAAAGCTGGAAATTGTGCCCCCAAATCTGTCACTCTTTTTCAGCCAAAACTACCAGAAGACTTATCAGTGAGAATGGGACCAAAGTTTCCAAGCTTTTTCAGAGTATCCCACAGAAGCGCAGACCCTTGTTTTGGGGTATTAAGCAGCCTAACAGCAGATTTAGTTTGCTTATTTTTTTTTTTACACCCCCCTAAAAACAGCCTGTCAGCCACCTCGGAGGATGTGTGTTTGTGAAGTGCTGGTTGAAAACAGATGTAGAGAACTGCGGCACTCATGCCTCTCCTACGCAAACTGGACAGAAAGCTGCTGGGAATATCAGTCTTGGGATACGTGAAGATACAGCTCCGTTGGTCTGCGCCCAGAGCACGTGCTGCTCTCAGGTGCATTTAGAAACCAGCGGTGGCTGGGGTCACGGCTCGGGGAGAGCACCTGAGCCCCATGGGGCTGCCGTGAGGTGATGGGCAGAGTGCTTGGCCGCGGACTGCTGCCGATGGTTGTGTGTGTCCAGCCAGGTTCATCTTGGCGTCCAGTCAGGTTCCCTGCTGAGTCCAGTCAGGTTCCCCCCTGTGCTCAGTCACGTTCACCTCTGTGTCCAGTCAGGTTCCTCCCTGTGTCCAGTCAGGTTTCCCTTTGTGTCTAGTCATGTTCCCCTCTGCATCCAGTCAGATTCCCCTCTGTGTCCAGTCAGGTTCCCTTCTGTTTCCAGTCATGTTCTCCCCTGCATCCAGTCATGTTCCTCCCTATGTCCAGTGAGGTTCACCTCTAAGTCCAGTCAGGCTCCTCTCCATGTCCAGTCAGGTTCCCTGCTGTGTCCAGTCAGGTTTCCCCCTCGTGTCCAGTCATGTTCCCCTCTGTGTCCAGTCATGTTGCCCTCTGTGTACAGTTGGGTTCCCTCCCATGTCCAGCCATGTTCCCCTCTGCATCCAGTCAGCCCCCCCTCTGCATGCCGTCCGGCTGGGGCTCTCACACGACGCTGCCCGGACCCCCTTAGGGAGTGCTCCCAGTGCGTGCAGCCGCACCTCGCCCCCCTCCCGCCTCGCCCCCATCCCTCCCCGTCCCCCCTTTCCCTCCGGTCTCTCCTCACCCACCGCCTCCCGCCCGTCCCCGCCGCCCCTCCGAGCAGCGGCATAGACCCCGGAGCCCCCGTCGCCGCCCGTGTCGCCCCCCTCCGAGCCACCCCGACCCCTCTCGCCCCTCCGCCGCTCACCTGTACGCCCAGGGCGAGGCGCTGCGCAGGTTGACGGGCAGCCGGAGCCTCTTGTCGCCGGCCGGCCGTGCCCCCGCCGGGCAGCTGGCGTTGTGCTGGCGGCCGGGCGGCTCGGGCTGCAGGGTGTGGTGGAAGGCGCTGAGCATGCCGGCGGCCAGCCGCCCGTACAGCTGCTCCAGCAGCTCCTCGGGCCGCTCGCCGCAGCTCCGGGGCCGAGCCGGCCGTTTGGGAGCTTTGGCGGCGTCCGAGGGGAGCGGGAGCAGCGCGGCGCACAGCAGCGCCGCCAGCACCTGCAACGACGCCGCCGTCAGCGGGGACGCAGCCGGGCGACCCCCGGACCCCGGCCCCGCCGCCCTGCCCGGCTCCCCCCATGCCCCTGCCCCGGCCCTCGGCTCCCTCCCCGTGGCTCCCCGCCGCCCTTACCCTGCCTCGCTGCATGGCGGCGGCCCGAGGAAGCCGAGGGGAGCCTGCCGCTGGCTCTCCCGCCGGAGGAGCTGTTGGAAAAGTGCCCCGCTCCGCGCTGCATCTCCCCGCGTGCCAGCAGCGTCTCAGGCGCTCCGCGCCGGGAGCTGCCCAGAGACCGGGACCGGGGAGGGGGAACAAGGGGGGGAACCCGCGGCCGGGGTGGATTGGGCACACCGAGCTGCAGAAGTGTCTGGTGCCACCCCTGCCCAAGCAGGGACACCCAGAGCAGGCTGCCCAGGACCACGTCCAGGCGGCTTTTGGAGATCCCCAAGGAGGAGACCCCACAGCCTCTCTGGGGGTCACTGAGCAGAGCCTGGCTCCGGCCTCTCTGCACCCTCCCTTCAGGGATTGAGGGACACGGATGAGATCCCCCTGAGCCTCCTCTTCTCCAGGCTGAGCAGCCCCAGCTCTCCCAGCCTCTCCTCACAGCAGAGATGCTCCAGTGCCTTCATCATCCTGGTGGCCCTGCCTTGGGCTCTCTCCAGTATGCCCAGGTCCCTCTGGTACTGGGGAGCCCAGAACTGGACCCAGCACTCCAGGTGTGGCCTCATCAGTGCTGCCTAGAGGGGAAGGATCACCACCGATGACCTGCTGGCAATACTTTGCCTAATGCAGCCCAGGATACTGCAAGTTTCCTTTACAGCAAGAGCACATTGCTGCCTCATGTTCAGCTTGGTGCCCAGCAGGACCACCTTGGCCTTTTTTGCACAGCTGCTTTCCACCTGGGTTGCCCCCAATAAGTCCTGGTGACTGGGTTTTTTCCTCTCCAGGTGAAGGACTTTGCATTTTTCCTTGTTGAACTCTATGAGGTGCTGACAGCCCATTTCTCCAGCCTGTTGAGGTCCCTCTGGATGGCAGCATGGCCCTCTGCTGTATCAGCTACACCTCCCAGCTTTGTGTCATCTGTAAACTTGATGAGGGCACATTCTGCCCAGATTCATACATATCATTAATGAAGACAATGAACAGGACTGGACCCATTATTAACCCCTAGGGCACATTGATAGTGAGTGTCCTCCAACATGACTTTGTGCCACTAGCCACTACTCTCTAGGCCTGGGCATTCAGCCAGTTTTCTGTCCACCTCACTGTCTGCTAATCCAGCTTCATCATCTTGTCTATGAGGATATTATGGAAGACTGTTTCAAAAGTGTTACTGACAATATCTACTGCTCTCCCCTCCTCTAATGGGACAGCCATTACATCTTAAGTCAAGCATGACTTCCCCTTGGTGAGTCCGTGCTTCCTACACCTGGTGGTTTTCTTGTCCTTCATATTCCTGGAAACGCTTTCCAGGATTAGCTGCTCCATCACCTTGCCAGGGACTGCTGTGAAGCTGACTGGCTTGTGGTTCCCTAGGTCCTCTTCCTTGCCCTTCTTGAAGATAGGAGTGTCATTTTCTTTCCTCCAGTGCTTGGATGCTTCTCCCAGTTGTCATGATCATTTGAAAATTATTGAGAGAGTCCTTGCCATAACATCAGCCAGCTCCCTTAGCACTCATAGGTGCATCCCATCAGGGCCCAATTGATGTACGTATTTGCAATTTGATGAAGTATTGCCTGACTTATCAAGTACCCTCTTCCACCAAGGGGGTATGTCTTCCTTGCTGTAGCCATTTCCACTGGTTTCTGGGACCTGTGATGCCTGAAAGCCAGTCTTGCTGGTAAAGACTGAGGTGAAAGTGTCATCCAGTACCTCAGCCTTCTCTGTGGTCTGCGTAACCAGGTCCATTTTCTTACTCATCAATGGGCCCACATTTTCCCTAGTGTTCCTTTTGTCACCTATGAACTCACAGAAGTCCTTCTTGTCGTCTTTTACATCCCTGGCTAGATTCAATTCAATTTGGGCTTTAGCTTTCCTAACTTCATCCCTGGATTCTCAGACAATGACTCTGTCTTCTTCCCAGGTTACCTGTCCTTGCTTCTACCCTCTCTATGCTTCATTTTTGTGTGGAGCTCCTTGTTTATCCACAAAGGCCTCCTGGCATTTTTGCCTGACTTCCTGCTCATTGGGATGGACCTCTCTTGAGTCTGGAGGAGGAGATCCTTGAATGTCAACCAGCTTTCTTGGGCCCCTCTTCCATCCTATGGGCTGTACCAAGCAGATCTTTGAAGAAACCAAAGTCATAAGGGTAGTAAAGCTTGCTTTTTGCCTACCAGAGCCCTTCCCTCTGGATCCTGTGAAACCTCAGCTTGGTACCACAGAAATACAAGACATCAATTTCACAGACCACGCCAGATTTAAAACATAATGATCTGGCATACTTAATGTGATTAAGTGACTTAATTTCATGGGTTTTGAAAAGTGATTAAGTTGAGCCCAAATGTGATTTTTGTGGGTTTGGTACCTTATGAATCATAAGTCGGTAAATACTCATGCACGAGAGGTATCATAACCTTGAACTGTATGGGATTTGAATCAGGTTTCAGCTCTGAGGAAGGACTTCTTTTCTAATGGAATTCAAAACTCTTTCCTTTGCAGTCTTTGTGTCCTGGGGCAACAGGCTGTGGAGAGTGGCTTTCCATTTATCCTCATCCAGCCTAACCCCAAGCCCTACACTACACCTGTCCTAGTGTAACTTCAACACCTCCAAGTGATGTGTTGCAACATGATTAAGACTTATCGTAACACATCTTTTTATAATACTCTCCTTATGTTAAACCAGTATCTTTTCTTAACACTTTCTGAGTTGCTTGAGGATGTCTCACTTGGCTTTGCATCAACATTACTGGGAGAAGTCTGGCTCAAAACTTCAGAGCGGAGGGAGTGGAAACAATGCCATAGATGTTAAATTGCCAAAAAATTTAAGGCTCTGAGTTTCTAGAAAATATTCCAATTCTGTACACTAGTTGCGTCATACTATCCAATTAGCAATCTCACTGATTCAAGTAATAATAAAAAGAATCATAGGAAGGCAACTGATGAGATTCCAGTACACAGGAACTAAAACAGTGCAGTACTGTCTCTCATGACAGCGGACCCCAGAGACTTCTGAATTGTAAAAAAATTGGCTTATATACTTTGGTAAAACTTAGATTCTACCACGACTTTTAGGAGTTATTGAAATGTTATTAATGTACTGGTATTGTACCATTGTCATTGACTTATGGAAAAACCTACAAGGACTTCCATGGGCAATGGATGTTTTCTAACAGAAGACAGGTAAGACAGTGAAATGCTTTCCTTTGAAGGCCTCAGATGAAATCACCAGACAGAGCACAGAGCATCCCAGTTGTGCCCAACCCCATGGTGAGGTCTGCATAGAGCCTGTTAGGCACAACGTGCCCCAGCCTCCTGCCTCCTCATGCTGAACGAAGGACGTGACTGGTGCCTCACGTCCCATGTGTTTCTGTACTGCTGTATGACTGTCCATTTGCCACATTTTGAAACCCTCATACCTACATGATCTCAGAGCACCGACTGGCTTCCTTTATATCATTATGTGTGCATAACAAAATATTTACAGATTTCTGTACACATATAATAGAATGGGTGTAGAATATGCTTAAATATATATTTATATATATATATTTATTTATATGCATATATCACATATAAAGATATTTAAATATGATAAGGAAACAAGGACCACACAAACCAGAAGAACTAGCCATCAGGTTCATGAACTGGAAACTTTTGTTTTGAGATGCACTTTGAGATTAAACTGGGCCTGTTTAGCCTGGAAAAAAGAAGACTGAGGGGAGACCTCATTATGTATACAAATAGCTGAGGGGAGAGTGTCAAGAGGATGGAGCCGGTCTCTTTTCAGTTGTGCCCAGTGAGAGGATGAGAGGCAACAGACACAAACTGAAGCACAGGCGATTCTGGCTCAATACGAGGGGGCACTTCTGTACTGTGAGGTGACAGAGCACTGGGACGGGTTGCCCAGAGAGGTTGTGGAGTCTCCTTCTCTGGAGATATTCAAACCCTGCCTGGATGCCATCCTGCGCAATGTGCTCTAGGTGATCCTGCTCGGCAGGGGGGTTGGACTAAACGATCTTCAGAGATCATGATCTGCCAACCTCGGCCATTCTGTAATTCTGTGATTTTCACACAGAGAAACAGCAAGGGCATGGAGCTCCCCTCATCAGAGCTGTGGGACACATCCAGCTGCCTGTGAGCCCAGTCTGGTCCTGCAGCTGCAAAAACAGGGTAACACCAACAGACACGGGCAGCAGCCACCCTCAGTAGGCAAGGACAGCCCTTGCTCTGGCAAAGGGCTCTCCCCACTGCAGGCCAAGGCTGCCTGTTAGTCCCACATCTCCCTGGTGGCCAAAAGACACAGCTGTGGTCTGGTCATTTCCCTGTCCAAGCCTCCAGCTCTAGGCAACAAAGAAACAACAGCCACTGCCTGTCCTGTCAGGGACAACCCCTGGCTCCCTGCTTGGTCCCAGCCCTCCCCACCTCTGCCCTCCTCCCCACCACAGCCCTTGCTCACCCACTCCTTGCCTCCAGCCTGGGCTGTCTGGCTCAGCTCACAGCCCTTTTTATACCCGTCCCGTGGCGGCTGTGACATGGGCACCGCCAACGTTCTGCTGCTGTGACATGGCCACCACATCACAGGGTGGGTGCTTGGAGCTGATGGAAGGCCCAGCACTCGGCTGCTGGTAAAAATAGGGCTGCTGCTCTTCTGCCTTGTTCAAACATAGTGGGATGGACAAAACCCAGAACTCTGTGGGAAAATGGCCGACACAGAGAGCCCACAGTCACTCCCATCTGTGTGAGGACAGCCTCTCATGTGGGGCTGTTGTCACTCCAAGGCCTGTCACAGCCCTGTCCCATCCCACCCCACCTCCCCTCGGCCTCCTCATGGTGGCGGGGACCAGGAGAGGGAGGTGGAGCTCAGCATGAGGGTGCAGACAAACAAACGGAGTGTCTGAACACCAGGGAGCAATCCAGGTGTTTAACATGATCACCTCGTGCCACTTTGGCTGTCTCACATCCTGATATCCTATGTGCATGCATGAAACTGGCAGATAGGACGCTGGGTCTGGGATCAGCCAGGTGGGATGCACAAGGGCAGCTCACATTGCAGTAGATGCCCAAAATGTAATGCCCCAAAGTCCACTGTCTCTGTCTGTGGGCAGGTAGCTCATCCCTGCTGCACAGAGCAGGGCTCAGCCATCAGGACCATGGTCTGCAGTGTCACTGCAGGTGCTGCGAGGAGACCCCCTGACCCGGAGCTGCTGCACCAGAACAGGGCAGGGCTGAGGTAAACGTGCCCACAGCCCATGCTCTGGGAAGCTGTCGTCAAAGTTTTTGTTTGATTGATTTTTTGTTTTGTTTTGTTTTCCTGCCCACTTATGAAGCAGTAATGCACACAGAAGACTCTAGAGAGACTCAAGACGACAAATGTCTGTTTCAGGGGACAGAATTCCTGTGACCACTTTCCACCTTCATCGAAGGAAGCTGAATTTCTGTGTTTTGTAAAATTACAGCAATTCACAGGGTCATTATAAGGGAGCCTACTGTACCCCATGACATATTTCATACCTGTCAAGAGAAAGGTAACTACTTGCATCTAACTGAATCCAGCACATCCTGAAGACGACTTCTTATCTCTGGTCTGAGAGGTCAACCAAGGATTGTTTAATACGTTTTTCATGATAATACAAGCTGAAACAGGATCTCAAAAGGATTAGCATTTTGCTAGGTTTAATACTGCTGCCTTCCTAAGATTAAATAAATAAATAAATAAAAATGACAGCGGTCCTATTGCATTTACAAAACTTTATTCAGGAATTTTAAATGACCTACTATTTCTAAAATGATAAACACAGAAACAGAGCTTTAATGGTGTCAGAAGCACGTACCTGCAGCGTGGCTTCTGGAGCTGGAGTCTGTTTTATATGACCAAAGCTGACCGATCATTTCTCCTTGAGTTTCTGGGATCAAGGTAGATGTACTTAGCTCACAGTGTTTCCACTCCTGCAGTTTCGGAGATCTACCACAGGGCTGAGGGCTTTCTGCATGACAGCACGGAACACAACTCACATCGCTCCTAAGCTGAATGCCAGCCAGGTTAGCACCCTAACGGGGGCATGGTCACCACATCAACACAGCACAATAACCACCTATAACCCAGGTAATTGTTCTGGACGGTGCCCCACTAACATGGCCACACTTACTTCTAGACCCGAGCTACCTGAATCAGGCAGGTGTGTTCATTGGAGAGCTTGAGGCCCTCCAATAATGTGGTGACAGAGTGCTTTGGAAGCACACACAGCTGCTGTTTCCTGAAGGGATTCCAGGTGTATGTCCGCACGAAAGATCACTCTCCTGCCTGGAGTCCAGGAGGGATATCACATCTTGTCTTCCTACGTGCAGAACATCTCAGCCAGCAGGAGGAGGCCGCACCTAAGCTGCCTATTAAGAATGGTTCCTGGCCCATGCCAGGCTTCGGGCCACGCCAGGGAATTGTCTGGGAGACCACCAAGTCACGGGTCAAATCTGTACCACAGAGCGTGCTGATGGTCTTACAGTATGGATGGGTACACACATCAGCTCCCTTGCTCTAGGCCTGCCAGAGCAGGCAGTGTTTTGTTTCTAGCAGAGACACAGCCATGGCTAACATGGTTTTGAAGGAGCTGAATTTGGACTACATCATTTTGACTGTCAGCAGGACTTACCCTTCCAGTGTTGCAGCTTGATCACATGACTTTGTCAAGCTCTTGCAAAATAATGTGCAAATACACTGTAACCCAAACCATGACATAATCAGATCCTCATGCTATAAGAAACAACATGTTCCAGAAGTTCCTGGGAGTTTGTGCAGAAATGGAACAAAAGCGAAACTCTGTTTGTAAAACACAGAATTTCACATAATGCAGCTGTGCATCTGGGCAAACGAAACCAAGAAATTCCTACTGATCAAATCTGTCTATAGGAGTGTTTCTGCAGACTAAGATTGGCTGTGAACCATATCCCAAATAATTAGTAACTCATACCACTTTATCATGGATTTGTCTGTGCAATTGCAGTATTTAAGTAGATGCTTTTGTGTTAGATGACAGTTTGACTGTATCTTGTCTTTTCCTTTGTTTTCCACTGTATCTTGTGACGGTCCCAAACACTCTCTCCCACTTTAATTAGACACATACTCCATTCCACTGCTACCTGCAGCTGAAAATGCTTCCTCCTGCCTGTTGTAACCTGGAAGCCCGCGTCTTCCAAGACTGTAAGCCCTACAGAAAATAACTACTGTAATATGCAGGAATAGGTCATCCCAGGACCAGAGCAATAGATACGACAGAACTGAAGATGATAGCAAGAGAAAGATGGGTGCAAAATGTTGGCATAAGGTTAAGTCATTTGCCCGAGCCCTTCTCTAAGAACTGTTCAGCTGAATTCCCTTCCCGCCTCCCCTGTCTTTCTAACTAAATTAATTGTAAGTGTAATGGATGTAAGTGTAATGTAATGGATGTAAGCCTTGGATGTAAGTGCCAAGGTGCTGGCAACCAGGGGGCTGCAGGGGTGGCCTCTGTGAGGAGAGGTCGAGGCTGCCCCATGCCTGACCTGGCCAGTTCCAGCCGGCTGCAAAGGACCAGCATATAGCAAGATTACAATAGTGCACACATTGTCTCTGTGTTGACAGGTGTGTACTGTCTTTGGACTACTGTCAAGGAGTAGAGAAATGTAATATAAAGGCTGCAGTGAAACTGGGGTTCACCAGAGACAGAAGATGCCACACTTTTCTGTATTTCTTATGCTAAAAGACATGGAAGGCCTCCTGCTCAGCTGAGTTGAACCTGCAGCAGATGAAGTCATCTTTTTTACTTTCTGTCCTGCTGCTGGGAGAGAACTGCAGAACAGGGAAGACTTGCAGAAATAAGATAGGTGGCATCTACTTCCTTCTTAAGCTTTTTCCTTCCCTTCCCTTCCCATTCTAAACCCTGAAAACCCAACCTAATTGCAGAAATACCTAGCAGATTGCCAAGAGACTGCAGAATGGCCCTGGTTCAGCTACACATAAACTAACAGTAAGATACTTTCTTCAGTAACAGTGTGTTTCACTGAATTGTGACCTCAGAGATGAACAAGGTCATATCCAGCATTTTCAGGAAGTCAATCCACACACCTTAAATAAATTGTGGCTTTGAATGATGAATATGGGACTTCCAACCTTATAATATCGCTTTGAGGTATCTCACAGTGAAAGGTGAAATTTTAGAGACTGCTGCATTTCATACTATCACCATATGTATTTCTGAAAGCAAAAGTTTTATACATTTGATATAGTTTGCGCTGAGTTTGAGTGCCTGTGTAGTTTTTATGCAGGAATAAAAATAAAATCTGGTGGGGTTATTTATTTTTATCTTCAAAAATGTATCTTTTATATATGGTATCATAAATAAGAAGTGTTTCACAGGTATTTTATCAAAACCCACTAAAAAGTCATCACAAAGGAGTATTTTTCTGCTAAATCTTTTAAAAGGAGAAAAAATTATGAGTGGACCATATATTATTCTGGAAGCAAATCCTCTCCTAGTTCTTCATCAGCAAAGTCATCTTCCTCAGTTCTCTTTCTTGCTGCAGTTTTCGGTCTTTCTGCTTGTGGGCCAAGTGGATCTACGTAGGAGGCATCTAGGGTTTAAACAAGCACATTTGAAACAGTTACCTGCAAGTAATTTTAGTTTTGCTTTAAACATATACAATCAAACATAAGACTGCTTTTTAACATGACACATCTGTAAAAGTGTCTTTGAAATGCAGACTAGAAAGATCATACGAGCACTGAAAGCAAATACCACATTTGGGAAGTGAGGCACAGCACTAGGGCAAAGTTACCTGAGTTCTGATGATACGTGCTCTCTCTCTTTTTTTTTTTTTTTTTAATTTTTTCCACTTTTTTTTTCTTTATTTTTGTACAGACATTAAGTGAGAATAAGACTTCAGAAAGGTACATGGAACAGGAAGGTGGTGATAAGCTAGTCAAGGAAGGGCATTCTAGGAAGTAACACATTCCACAAGGATTAGAGTTTTTAAATCCCTTATACCCCTTTGAAAACGCAGCTTTAAGGTTGCAGCAGACAAATATCAAAAGTAAATAAATATTTACATAGGCCACATTTCTTAATATTTATAATTACTTTAAAGTGAGTTCTACAGAATGCAACTAAATCGGGGGGAAAATGCTTTCCTAAGTATGTAATTATACTTGCCCTTCCAATAACTTAATTTTTCTAACTCTCCTCTCTTTGAGGGCCAGAAAAGTCAGAAGGTATAAGCTGCCCACTTGCCTATTTCTTTACTGCTGCTACTTTCATAAGGTTCACTTGTTCCAGGCAAAGCTTTTAGTTTGGCACTCAGTTTTTCCCCTTTGGTACCACCAGTATCTGGAAGAAAAGAAAAAAAATAAATGACAAGTAACATGCTGTCATGTTTTGTGAAATCATGATACAAGAACAAGATAAATTAAGCCACTATCTGTCAAACAAGATTTGGATGAAACCATCTTTTCACGATGGATACAGTACTCATTTGTAATAGTAGTTATTACAACACAATGGATACTGTGTGCATGCATGTGTGTGTTCTAATGTCTTTTTTTCTCCTAATATATAGCTTTATTTATTTTGGAGTAAACATACTAAGCTATTTCTGCTTCAAATGCTGACATTTCAGTTGCTTATAAATTACAGTCACATTTTGGAGTTAAAATAACCATGATAAATATAAGCACTGTCACAGTGCATTTTGACATTTCGTATGCCTGTGTGCTTACTAATATATTAGTCTGATCCACCTGTTCAATGCTGTCAAGGTTAAATACAACATTAACTTTGCTTTAAATTAGAAGAGTATATTTGGCATGTGTTGTCTGCATGGCAGGCAGGCACAGTTCATGTATACAGACCATCTCGGCCCTGCATCCTGCTGTAAACACTGTGCTGGCAGCTCAGCTTGCAGTGGGGCCCCTAGGAATGTGTCAGCTCTGAGGGCTGCCTCGTGCCCAGACAACATCAGATTAACATTCTCTTGCCACAGCAGTATTCCAGACACTTTAAATATTCTGTTCACCTCTGAATCTCCTTTTCACATTCATGGCAACCTTTCAATCTCACTTGCTACAACTGATTTTTATTTAATTTTTTTTTTTTTCCTCCTAGGCAAAAATGTTTCATGTTTGGCTTGGTGTATTTACAAGGCAGGACATGCCATGCAGCCAAATACAAACACACAGCACAAAACAATGTGGTTATTAAAACTCCATCTGTAAGGAAGAGAGATGGGTTTAATTCAGCAAACATTAATTACACAGTCTGGACTTGGCAACACATTTCCATTGTCTTACTTACTACAAATGTTCTTTTTATGAATTTAGTACTATTTTAAAAAAATATTCTTCCACAAAGTGCACAAACCTTCATTTCTCTATAAAAACTACTGCAGACTGACGTTTAATCAGGCCTAAATTGGAAGAAAATGCTTCTGCTCTGAAAAAGATCTACTGCATACAGCCTAATACATATATGTCAAATGGTTAATACATTTACAGGAGACAGATTATGGTTGAAATTTCAAAGCAAGGGAAGTCAACTTTAACATCCATTGACCTCCTTTTGCTCAGTTCTCTGTGACAGGTGTCATGGAAGAAGTAAATGCCTAGCAAAGGATTTGAATAATCTGAATAAACCAAGGCGTTTGATTGCAAGGGGATCAATCAGAGGGCTGTGAAATTAAAAAGGCCCTCCTCTTGATTTCAGTGGGCTTTGAAACAGGCCTGCACAACCAGAGGTTAGTGCTGAGCTTCAAAGATGATGTGGATGAAAACATGTTGAGTACAGTTAGAGGGCAATACAAAAATGGTTTACAGGGAGAGGAATAGAGTAGAAATACGCACAGAGCCTTGTGAAAGGGAAAACAAGCAATTTACAAAGTGAAGAAAACTGGAAGAAGTATGGAAGAGACACAAAGATGGGAAAGATACAGCAGAAACCACAAGAGGGGAAGACTGAACACGTTGGAGGAACTGCATTAATGAGAATCATAGAATCAGTTAGGCTGGAAAACACCTTCAAGATCAAGTCCAACCATCAACCTGACCTGAAAAGTCTCATCACTAAACCATGTCCCTTAGTGCCACATCTACACATCTCTTAAATACCTCCAGGGACGGGGACTCTACCACTTCCCTGCGCATCCTGTTCCAGTGCTTGGCCACCCTCTCCATGAAGAAATTCTTCCTAATGTCTAGTCCAGGCCTTAGGAATGTCCATTACCCCCCTGGCATAACTTGAGACCATTTCCTTGCATCCTATCAATTGTCACTTGAGAAGAGACCACCACCCTCCTTGCTACAACCTCATTTCAGGTAGACGTAGAGATTGATGAGGTATCCACTCAACCTCCTCTTCTCCAGAATAAACAGCCCCAATTCCTTCTGTCACTCCTCGTAAGTCTTGTTTTCTAGTCCCTTCACCAGCTTTGTTGCTCTTCTCTGCACACACTCAAACAACTCAATGTTATTCTTGTAGCGAGGGGCTCAAAACTGAACACAATATTCAAGGTGTGGTCTCACCAGTGCCACATACAAAGGGACAATTGGTTGGTCCCAGAAAGGAAGAACTTGGTGTAGTGAAAATAAAAGATCAAGAAGATGGCATATCTAAGGTTTTCTACTATGAAGGAAGTAAAACAAAGTTTCAGTGATATTACCCAATGAAGCTGAAGCATTTGGTATTAACCAAATGAAGAAGAAAGGATGGTAGACAAAACAAAATGACTGAAATAAACCTCATATGCACAAGTTACCTGTACATCTTACTGTCCTAAATTGAACAATTTTAAACAACCTTTCTTAGTCATCCTAGGATCCTTAAATTTTATTAGGACTATATCCAAGACAGGAATAAAGCACTAAGACCAAATCTGTAAGACAAATTTTCTCCTATTTTCTCTTTCCCATCCACTATTAGATGTGCAACCCTTGAAGTGCCTCAACCTCACCAGCTTTGAATTTCCCTGAACACTTATTGCTATGATTGAGTTGCCCCAAATGGCCATCCTGAGCAGCAAGATACCTGCAGGATGTTCAGCACGTGACCTCTGTGCCTAAATTCCCCTTCCAGTTTATGAATCAGTATCGTCAACAGGATTCTGAGTGCTATTACGGTGAGCAAATGTAACTGTAGGCACAAACGTAGCTTTTTAGGATTCAGTTGCCCAAACACGTTATTTACTGTCAGGTTAGTGAACTGAACTAGCCCACTAACACAGCAGAAACTTTTTTACAAGTTTATCAGCAAATTAATGCAGCTCACCTTACCTCTAGCGAGACCATTAAAGCAAGCGTGGAGGGAAGGTTAAGATCTCTTTTGGGAGCAGCCTACAGTTAGTTTGAATTAAGCTAATATATGAAACCATTTCAAGTCTCCAAAGACTGCACTATGCTCTAAGAAGAGTATCTTTCTTTTTAAAGTACGGCTGGAAGAGAATAAGAGGTGGTTAACACCATCTACCTTACATGTAGATGTCAGACAGCAGCGCAGGACATGAGCGATCTGACTTCAATGCCTTCCTTCACCTGAGGGAGGTCAATCCCACAGCTCCCATCTTTCAGGAAGTGTCCTAGCTGGTGAGCCATTTGGGGTATGGCCTTTCTCGAAGCTCTGCCACAATACAGGATTTGGCTGCCAACATGGTAGCTATGTAAAATTCTGCTGACTATATAACTTTATCTGCCAGAAGTTTGTACCTCATATTGAAACTACTTTTTATAGTTCTGTTTGTAGATAAATCATCTATATGTTTATATTCAGTATACATACGTAACGTTGCCAAAGTTAAGGAACACTGGCTTGCAATGCAGAGTTCAGGATTTTGGTATCCTACACCAAATAGAACTTCAGGGGAAGAATCATTTTTAAATTAGATCATCACAAACATACTTACTTGTGAGGTACGCGGGGTGAGTTTTACAGTTTCTACCTGAGCCTCCTGTGGGGAATGAAACTAACTTTTACTGAAGTAATACACAGGAAATAAACAAAGGTAACACTGGGACAAAGAATAATGATAAAAAGTCTGGATCAAAGGCCTTTTTTTTTTTTTTTTTGTAGAATTTAGCTACTAAAAGTACAGCTTTGAGTGCTAACATCTGTCTGATTGCATTTGCCATCAAAGGACTACAGGTAAACATTTCTCAAACTGCAAACAAATTCTATATACATTACTTGAGTAACTGCACAAACCAATGCTCCTAATTAAATAAAGTTTTTGAATAATGGAAAACTCAGTGCTGAACTAAATTGCTTTCTTTATCCAATAAAACCTTCACTGTAATGAATACATGCTCCTAATACATTTATGTATTGTGATTTTTTTTAAAGCTATGTTATTACTGTAGGTTGTGTGGAAGCCAGTCGCTGTGTACCCACTCTGGGTTGAGAATGTGGATGCATGCACATAAACTGATTGCAGGAATATGGCTCCAGATCTTGGTTGAAAAAAACAAAATTAACTGATTAAGCAGAGCTTGGCAATATATTTTTTAAGATATATTTACTCTATAAAATGTTTATACTTGAGACTTGGATTATCACACTGACATCATCTTCTCACATTCTGCGTGCAATAGCATCAACTGGGATCTATGCATATAAAGACACAAATAATATATTCTGTGTGCTGATATCTGTTACGGTACATTCCTCCTCTCATCTGGTTAAGAAGTCATGCCCATAATGTTGTATTTAGGATATTAATAAAATTATGCATTAAATCTATAATATGTTCTGTTCATTCAGATTTGTTCAACCTCCATACAAAACCTAATTTGAATTAATTCCTCCCCATACAATTTAAAACAAAATACAAACCAACATCAAAAGAATCAAAGTATAAAACTTAGTTTTTAAAAAATGGTTAATTTTACATGGCAGAAAAATGAATAAAGCAACATATTGCAAAAGTAACCCTGTCTTGGAATAATCCTATTTTAAGCACTGACATACCTAGCAAAAAAAGATTTCAAATTTGTGTGTTTCTGTACTTCCAACTTAGAAAGATGTATACAACATGTGTATAACAATACAAACCAATAAAATCCATGATACTTATCTTTTAAAGGAACCTCACAAGTTGCAATTACAGCGATGAGATAAATGCATCAGGAATTCTTCCAGTATGACAAAGGACATATATTAGAATTTTTAGTACCATTTTCCTCATCAGGAAAGATCAAAAGGTAAGTTTGTTCAGTAGTCTATGTTCAAGTAAAATGTTCAAGTAAAAAACTGCATAGTGGGGTAATAATTTTTAAGATTGCAGATGTTACATTAAATCCAGAATGTGTTTAAATGCAGCTCTTTGCACCTTTCACATTTGGGATGAAGGCACCTTCTTTGGAGAAGAGAAGGCTTTGTTTTGATTTAATTTGAACAGTAAGTTCCGTATAGCATACAGAATATCGTATTAAAACTGAGGAAAGAAGTGAGAAGCACATGCAATTTTTAGCTCCACTGCAGTTCATTTTGCTTTGAAATTTAGTTGAATGAAGGTTGTTTCTGGTGTGTCAGTTAAGCTGACTCCTTAGGTGAGTTCAGATGCAGCAGATTAAGATATTCTCGTCATTCAGATACTTTTCCTTTCCATTTATAAAAAATAAAACCTAAAACACAACTCTTTTTTAAAAAAACAACAAAACAGTACACACAGCAGATGGAACCACCCTACTACAATTTGTAATTAATGAAGCATAAATAGACACACAAAACCTAGCAAATATAAGTGATCGTGCAGTTCTTGCTGCAGAGTAACAGGAGAATCTCCTGCCTCAACCACAGTGAAGATTATTTAGGATGCTTATTGCCTTAACACTCAGAAAGTGCTTGCATATTATTTGAAGAGATCCCTATAGGGTGCTTGAATACGGGATGTTTGTTTGGGATGGACAAACCCATTTCACCTCTAATATCATCACAGCTGAAATGAAAAAGGGAAAAGACAAACTATTCTTGTGCATGTTCCTTCCCAAATTCATCTGGACAGTCTTAGGTAGCAAGGAGAACGCAAAATGCTCAGCCTTTCATCTTCTGAATCCTACCTTACTTCTTTGGGCTTCTGTCCGAGACTGCACGACTCCTCATACACACAACTCCCCTCTCATCTGGTACAAACCTCCCCATTCAGAGAGCAGGGCAAATGCAGAGACCAAGTAAACACTGCTACTGTAATGTATGCCTTAAGGTCATACTTTCACTTATCTATGAAAGGCCTTATGGTCTTGAACAGCAAAAATCTCTTACAGTAGTGAAACCCACAATGTCCTAACTTCCAAATTCTGGATGTTAGTATCACATCTTGGCAAAACATGGAAAAGTGAAAATGCTGAAAAAAGCTGTTAATTTTTTTTCCATTTTTTTTTAATTAACAAGAAAAGTTTTAAGGGATTATATCAATGTAATTTCCTTCCAACGTGAATCGAAAGGAACAAAAATCATTAATCTGATATTCACGAAGAGAAGAAATATTTATAAGAAGAGTGAACAAATGTGTTCAATTTTTGGTAGGCATTTTAGATTTAATGCTTATTCTTCTCACAATACAAGAGTGGACTTTAACTGACACTCAGATACTAGTTTTTTTGGTTGCCCTTTTTCCATTCTGTCTACCATCTATGCATACTGTAATCATATTCTTCAAATTATGGTTTGGTGCATCTCATGTTTCTTCTGTTTTAATTTATATTGGCAAAGTAATAGGTGTACAAACCCTACAGAGTAAGGTTTTAAGTACAAACCTTGTTGATTTCTCTTTTGTCATAGCTTCCTCTTTAAAAGCACTTTTAGATAATACTTCCTGAAACAAAGAAGCCTGAAGTATTAATACACCTACTACAAATAATATAGAGACAAAATACTTGAGGGGAAAAAAGTCTCCTAGGGTTGCCAGTAAGTATGGAGACACTGAGCTGGTAAGAGGAAAGAAATAAAACCTGCATCATACTTAAAATATTTGGAATGCATACACACTTCATTTAGCTAGTAAGTACTAAACTAAGGATGATTCCATGCTTCACTGGGTTCAGTAATGATGCAAATCCCTCATACAATGAAGGAAAATGATCCCTTTAGGTCTTGGCAACAGCACTGGAAGAGATGAAACTCAAAATGCTTATAAATGTTTCTTTTCTTATATTGAAGTCATTAATATTTCCAAAGTGTATTAAGATCTTAAAATAAAGTAACCATTGTTTATATTTCATGCGTGTCGCCATGCAGGCTGTGTACAGAAATTTCTTGCACTGTAAAACACAGATTCATAACCCGGGTGAACAACGCTAAACTTTGGACAAAATAATGTTTGTATCTTCAGGTTTCCTTCAGTCTTCCTCAAGAAAAGGCAGACAAACTACAATGTAGTCCTTAACGTTTGCTGCCGCAAGTGTGTAGCTTCCTCACTGATAAGGAAGACTGACTCCCCAGAATCAACATTACTAGTTAAAAATGTGTAATGCCTTTCATTCCTTAGATATAAATATATATATCTACATTCACCACAACTTTTAATTAAGAATCCCCTCCAAAAGTTAACTCCAGGCTCAGTACAGGACCTTCTTTGTACCTCTGCTTGTTTGCTGAGTCATTTGCAGAAAGGTTGGATCTCTGGCACTGACTTTGTATACTAGCAGCTTCCCAAACATGCTCTTACACAGACTTGTTCCCAAACTGTTTTTTTCCATTCTTTCATGAATTTGACACAGTATCTTGAGCAACAATCTAAGAATTACTGATAGGACAAATTCTAGGTCAGTTCTGACCTTGCTTATCCCCTCATCCTCTTCGTTTGCATCTGCTCTTCTCCAATTACTCTGATTATGGAGGGTGGAAAGTAATCCCTTGGAATTAGTAGAGTTTGCAAAGTTCCTGAAGTACTCAACTTTTTTAGGGGGGAGATAATTTTTCTTTTTCCTCTTTTTTTTTTAAATAAAACTTTCCAGAGATATTTCTGTTTTTAAAGAAAGTATTGACAAAGTGGTCGTTTGTGGGATTAATGTTGTCTCAGCATTTATCCAGCTTGGTTTTCATTTATATTCTCCATTGCTAAATTACTGACTCTCTTACTCTCTCTCCACACTTCTTTCACTAAGAAGGGTAGATATAATGACAAAATATAGTTATAAGAAGAGAAACCCGTTGTGCCATTTGCCTGGATGCCTGATGCAATGTTTTGCACAGCACTAAATACTCTTGCCTGCTCTTCATTTCTATTTATTGTAAGCCGAAGTAGATCTCCACTTTATGATAAAAATCTGTCCTGATGCCCTCTCACACTGCTGTTTTGCTGGCACCTCTATTTGATTGCCTCATCATAGAGCTTATGTTATAAAGGAGAGTCCAGAAACATTTCCATCCCTCTGTTACTAATCTCACCTCCAAATGAATTCTAAAAGTAAGAACTCTTCTGTGATTCTGTTACCAAAATAAGGAACTTCACCCCAGGAATTGTTTTGACCTGAGGCCCAGAACAGGTATAATTCAATCTGAGCCGAACAATGTTTTTTTTCTACTTAACAAGAAATGATTTAAAAGTTTCCTTAGTGAAACTACTGAGCTAAAAAAGGAATGAGGTCTCTCTTAAGAATCCAGTACTCAGTCTAAACTCCTAGATAAATCAGGAGATCAGTCTTCCTAAATGCAAAATAATTCCAAGGTCATTTTAAGATGATTTCCATGACCCTACAGAATTGGATCAGTGTAGTAAAACATCTGATAATATAGGTGGAGAAATAAAATTACCACCTAAGAAAAAAAAAAAATCCATGAATCGTTTCTCTGTAAAAGGAAGGGAAGAAAAGCAAGAATTTCTAGGGGAGATCTTCTATGACACCCACCGATGTAAGATAAAACAAAAGCAGAATACAAAGAAACCATTTCCTATTTGAGTCAAAATGGATTTTTTTCCAGCTGGCCAAATTAGCCTGAAGTCTGGTAGTTTCCTTAGAACGGCAGCAGGGAACAGTTAGGTTTAACAGTACTAATGTTTCATGAATTTAATAATGGGAGGGAAAAATCATTAGTTCTGCAGTATGCAGACTGCCTAGTGCAGAAAAGGCTAAGCAGGCAAGCTTCCAGACTTACCTTGCTAGAGTTTTACATTTATGAAACTCAGCATTGTGAATCTATAGGAGCACAGAGACATAACAGTCAGAGAGTGAGCTTTTCTTTGTGGATGCTGCTAGGACTTCAAATTTGCCATTCTGGGAAAATGGGAGGAAGGAGCTCAAAGGTAGTACAGGGGTCTGCTTATTACAGGGTTCGTTGCACAAAATAGCCTCTTGAGCTTGTAACAAACACTGCAAAAGACTAGATGGTAAGCACAAAATTCCTTTTTCTCCATGCTAAATAAAGATACAATGAACTTCTGTAGTTCATGGCTTACCCATTCTGTTTCGTTTTAATAAATGACTCCTTATAGTAACTATTCCAAATTTCATCCCAAGTTAATGGAATAAAAATGTTCAAGTCCACAGTATTAAAAACAAGTCGGGATTTAGCTTTAGGGATACACTGAGATCTGCATATAAAATACCAACCTTAGACCAAATCCATGCTTTAATACTGGTTGAGGTTTTGTACAATAAGATAATCAGAAAGTCTGAAACAAAATTTGTGAAGTGCTTGCTTATTACTCACTGAATATTTATGTGCATTTAGAAATGTAAGGCGCTTTTACAAACGCTTTAAGAAAAACTATTTTCTTTAGAATCCTGACAAGTCTGATATTTAAGCAGAGGCATTAAGTACTTACCGCCACCAGCATTTCCTTCTTTGCGGCTACGTGCACTGCCATCTCTGCCAGACTTAATGCGCTGGAGAACAGTGAAACAGGTTTGAAAAGAACAGAACAAAAAAAAACGTTTAGTAATATGCGTTAGAAATAATTATTGAAAACTCAACCTAGCTTATTACTAAAACAGGAGAAGAATATTAAACTAGGCTTACTATACTGTAACTAATAAACCTTGTTTATTCAAAGGATAAAATTATCCTCAAAGTCAGCGTTAAAAACAATGTTTACATAAAACTAGAGTCCTGTGAAATTCAAACAGAATATCTCAATAAATTATTTTCCTTCAGATAAAATTTATACAAGGAATGTGCATAAAAATAGTTCAGATGAACCTTTGTAAAGTACAGCTGAAAAAACAGGCAACACAGCCCTCCTTGCATGAGTTCAAAGTAGCCTCTGCCTATTAACGTCTTGTAAATCCTACAAGCGTTTTATTATTGTAAAGATTCAAGGGGGGGGAAGTAGGGAAATCTATAAAAAGAACTATTCACTCCATAGATCTTACATTTTGAATACTTGGCACAGGACTGTACTTTACAGCAAAATTTAATTTGCTGTTGAGTGTTAAATGTAAGATAAAGGTGAAGGCAAATACTTTAAAAACTATGCTTAAAAAGGCAGCCCTCTTGCACTGAGGAAGGTACCATAAACATCTTCCAGCTGTGTTTTTTTAGGGTTATTTGAAAACTTTAACAGTTTATCAAAGCAATACCTCTGTATCACATGGCAGAACTGGCTTCTCCTGGCTAAACACCAAATTTCTCATGCATATATCTTGTGAGTTACAAGAAGGTACATCTCGGTAAGGGACTTTTTTATGTACAGGTACAAATACTTGGCATTTAAAATACCTGGCTGTTAATAAAGTAATCTCTGTATCTTTTGAATTCAGGATCTGCTTAAAACACGTGCACACTACCTAGCTATGTATTACTGTAGCTTCTTCACTCATTTTTTCACCAGAAAAATATCATAGAGTCTGGCAAAGCTGGAACGACACAGAAGTGAAAGAACTTCCAAGCTTCTTGCCAAAATGAAAAGGAAGAACCCTTAAATCAAAATTCACAGGACTCAGACAGGAAAGCAACATGCCTAGCATGAAACCAGGAATGGTGTTGGAACTACCCAGTCTGGGACCGGAATTCTCATACTTTTTATTTATTTTGGTAAACCCTCAAGTCTATAATATGTTCTTTCAATTTTGGACTAGGTATCCTGTTCACCGTCCCGTGAAGCAACATGCCCTTCAGGAAGAATGTACAGACTATCCAAATGCTGCATGATCCCTCAGTCTCTCAGAAGTTCAGCTTTTGTCTGTCAGAGGGAAGTGGTCCCTATATGACAGTACCCTCATGGCATTTACATCATTGGACTTTATTCCCAAAATGTTACAGAAGTCCTAAAGCTTAAGCATATGAGTAATTCCTGTAAAGTTCCAAGTGAGTAGCTTATAAGTCATCCATACTGAAGGCAGACACTTAAAATAGTCCAGCGATTTCCACACTAAAAATGCCTATTTCTCTCCTATGACTGCAAAAGAAATTTAAGGATGATTAGTCCAGACGTGGATGCCTGAAGGTAAATGCAGTAAATCCCCCCCCTGTGTTCGCACCTATCATCATTGCTTCACACCACACCCAATCAGTCCCCTCTTTTCAGTCATTCAGCTCTCTTAATGGAAATAAATGGTAATGTGTGTATACATCAACACCAAGAAGCTAATGTGAACTTTTACACTAATACTTGCCTTTTATTAAACTGAAACATGAAAAAGAAATATTAATGCATTAAAAAATAATATGAAGGTTACAGCAAAAATCCAATGCTGAGAGAAACAGGGAGAAAAACTTCTACAGTGAATGAACCCCGCAGACGTTCCCAGATTCTTGGCTGGAAGCATTTAACAACTTGCCCATATTTGAGAACTGAGTGAAATAAGTACTCCAGAATATTTATTTTGGTATAAAATCCATGTGGATACATTTATTCTGGCAAAATGATGCCAAAACAGCAAATTTTGATAAATTTCTACACAGAGACAAAGTCTGTGTGCAGACTTTGAAATGCAGGTATATTACACTGGCATTTATCTTTTTCTCTTTACTGAGTGCAATCAAGAAACCACAGGTTAGTCTAAAACTGGGAGCAGGAATTGAGTTGTATCTGGTTTTGTTAACTGAAACCAGTGTGTCTTTTGGAAACTGAGGTGGTGAAATATTAAATTTGATAATTTTAGAGCTTGAAAATATGGTTTATGACTATATGCCCATGAATGACAGGAAGAATTTCCTAGGACAAAAATACCTAGTAATTCCCAATGCCAGATGGTAGACATAAGAGTAAAACATGCGCACACACACAGAATAAAACTTCAAACAAACAAACAAAACAAATGCGGATGGAAAGCCAGATGTAATACCAATACTAAAAAGGAAGTGGAGGACTATTGTTTGCAAGATAGTATTGAGATTCTGTCTTGTGCTACCAGGCATCTAAACTGAATTCCATTGAAATCTCTATCATTCAGGTACTAAAATCCCTTAACAAAAGGTGGTTAGAATGAAAAAAGCAAAACAAAACAAAACAAAAAAAACACATACATGTGCTACAGAAATCTCAGTTCTTAAATAATTTAGAGAATTTAATCTTTTTTAATACTTGCTAATAGCTTTTTCCCACCAGACAGTACAGAACTCTGTTCAAGAAAGCTCAGGTTTCCAACATGAAATAAACATGAGGAAATTTTGCAAACTTATTACTATTATTATTTACAAATTCAAATATCACTTTTCTTAAAGAAAAATGTATTTTTCTTAGAGTTGTCAACATTTGCAGATGTATGGTACATAATTAAAATATTCAGTGCAAAAAATGCTGGAACTATATATCAGGAACTAGACTACCTCCCCATCTCCAGGGACCTCTCTACTTCTCACCAACTAAAATAATCCAGTTTTCAGCTCGTTTCATCTCTGAGCTTTCCCAAGTAAAGTACTGAGGTACTAGGTATTATTGCAAGGAACTATAACTGATATCGAATTGATACTACCTAAAAACTAAGAAAAGCATGTTTAACACAGTTCAGAGAGGACTTCTTTAATTGTTTTGTAGAATAGGAATATTGTATCTGGTTATCTGCTTTGTTTACTGTTATTATGGGGGAGACATAGATGAATATTAGCACTACTACATTTTTAGACTGCTTTCTTTTGTTTATTTTTTGAAGTGCTCAAATTTCACATTTACAGAAAATCCAAAGCGAGGCTGTAGCATAAATTTGGAATTGTTTGATCAGCATTCCCCTTTATGAGCTCTTTTCACTTCTGAAATGCCCCAGTCTACACGTGCATACTTAGACTCTCTAGAATTGAAGTAAAATTGAAGTAACTAAGGATGTATTTACACATTATCTGACATTGAAAGGGAGTCAGTGAGTCTTACTAGTTAAATTAGGTAAGACTTAATGTGTCCTAATGGAACTCTGCAGCTTTCAGACAATTCACTGGACAGGAAGAGCAAGCTTGAATACTCTACAGCTCAATAACACAGACAATGCTTCCAAATAAGAACCTGTTTTTAATTTTGAAATCTTACTTTATCACAAGAATAACAAGAAAACTATTATCACACACCCACACCGCTCTGAATACAACACAAGTTGTGATTTCACACCTTTCACCTTTAGTTTTTCCATATTTTTTTTTTCAGTTTACAATTTGCCACTGACATGAATGATTTACTTCATACCTATGTGATTTATGTAATTCAATGTTGCAGTTTTGTATACAGCAAAAAGGAGTTCTACTACAAGAACAAATTCTTACGCTCCCGCCATCCCTCTATAGCTGCATTATTACTTGGCTGGTAAATATACTTCGCACAGTCTGGCAAATAAGTAGGAAAGACGACATTCCAGAGAGGCTGAATTATGTGGGTGGCTCCAGCATTCCCATCCCATACACATAACCCATCTTTCACTGGTATTTAAAATCACAGAAAATCCAGTGCTCAAAAAAAATTCAGACAGATTTAATGCTGATGCACAATTCAAATGAATGCACTAATTCAAAACTAAGAAACCCCAAATTCAAAACATGAGCCTCTCCAAAACAGGAGAAATTAAATAAAATTAAATAAAAATTATTTTATTTTAAAGCATCAAAAATACTGTTTTGGCTTTGTGCAGTGAAACTATTATTGCAGAAAGAAACAGGCTTACCTGCTCTCTTATTTCTTTTAATTTTTCCACTTTTTTGAGCTTTGTCATATATTCTTGGACTTCTTTCAGTCCCATATCTGTGCAGAGACGAACTAAAAATCGGAGGCCTAATTGAAAAGCAAAACATTGTTAGAAAAAGGCTTACGAGGAGGTCACACTACAAGTGTACTCTACCAGAACTGGACATACAAACCGGCGCATGGAACATTGCAAATAGCTGGGAATACCAGGTGACTCTAGCCCAATAGCACTATGCAAGTTACGATAGTATGCAAAAATTCAGCACTTTCTGTGATGCAATGTCTGTGTCCACAAATAGTGCAAATACCATTTATATACAAAGATGCAAGACATACTGAATACTTCTGGCTCAGAATGCTTGACAAAATATTTTGGAAACTGGAAAGCATAATAGCAGTACTAATTTATAACTGAGGAGACACTACCAATAGCATTTTGTTGGAAACAATTTTACAAATGCCAAATGAATCAGAATGCTTTGTTTCCTCTGTTGCTCTAGGTGATTTTTTAAGATAAGTATTAATTCTATAGAATAAAAAATACAGACATGATGATCAAATACAACTGTAGCACGGAACCAAGAGGACTCCAAGAAACAGTCATCACCAGACTCTCAACATTTTGTTGCTATTCCTGTGTTTGTCAACATCCCCTTGAAAGAACTACCTCTGAAGCAGAAACAAGCATGACATGATCCACTTCCCTCCTGACTACTTTCATAAATGTATTTCTTTTTTATTTTAGTGCTAAGTTAGTTTTCTGCTGCTTTAGTGAGCTGCACCTGTTCACTAAGGGATCAGATAAGCATTGGAACCGGCTTAAGGAAGAGGGTTGGGTGCATACGGCCAGGGAGGGAAGAGTGAAGAACCATGGTTCCAGCAGCAGAAAACTGTTCTACCGGTTACATTTCTTGTCCAACTGCTGCCTCAGTTTTGTAATTTGTAGAAACTACATTCAGAAAAATAGTAGCATTTCTAAAAAGTTTAGTAAATACTCCACTCCTCTTAAATGTCAGTGACCACTATGAACATAACGTTTTGCTTATAACTTTGAGATGTCGTAGTACTAAATTTCTCTTAAACAACAGAGCTCTATGATTCCTCTTTAAAAAAAAAAAGTACATTTGTTAAAGCAGAATGACACAATTTTATTTTAACATACAATAAACACTCTTCCCACATAAAATTTAAAATTGTAGGCTTATTGGTGACAACATTGTATTTTGGAATTAGTAAAACTAAAGGCAGTGTGGGATGCAAAAGGATATTCAAAACAACCAGTGACAGCCTCTATTTTCTACAGGGCTTTTTCATTTAGACTACAGGTGTGACTGGTTCAGCAAAGTGTCTTTTCAAATGTTTCTTCAAATATATGTTTCTCATAGTGCAGTTTGAAATTCTCTAAGGATTTTCTCTAGAGACCAACTACTTGACCAACTATACTTAAAAACCCAACCATAAAATCACATCCTCTATGTTCTTTATGAAGGCTTTGCTTTGGTAAAAACAATATAATTTTCTCATATATGGAAACTTGCAGTGTGAGTTTCAACTAGTAGAGACTAGAAGCAAAAATGCATGTATTTTTCATCTCTCTTCTGAGAAAACAAGTAAACAAGTAATATAGAATCTAGCAAGTATGCAAGAGAATGAGCTCAACTGATCAGCTACAGTTAAAGTTTATTTTCATCTTTCTCCAGCATTATCCTAATATTTCTTAAAGCACACTTCATTAGTGTTACAAAAAATGGGGCAATAACATGAATTTAAAAAAAAGTTAATGAAAATATTTTTATATGAAAAAAACTTACATCATATGGATTACTACTCAATGAAACAACTTACATTCGACATTCTCTGGGAATTTTCTGTGAATGACTTTGTATTTCTCTAGAGCTTTCTGGTAATTACCTGCAAACAAAACAAATATCTCCTACCCACATATCCAAAATATAAAAAAGAATATCTGATGAGGAATTGATACAGTTTGATTTCACTTCATCTTGCCAGTTTGAGTACATGATTTAATATTATAAAAGCAAATTTGATAAAAACAAACTTAACATTCTTTAATTACTACCTGATAGTAAAAATTAAAAGCATTTGAAAATAGCCCAAATTATTCTGTGAAAAACAGTTTGCTGATTTTTGACCTTTTTTATACCTGCCTGTACAACCTCAACTTCCTGTGAGGCATCTACCAGATAAGATACATTAAACACACCGTGGCTTATCTGAGGCTGCAGAAATATATGGATTGATCAAATAGAAATGCGTAACTGCTGCACTCTGCCTGTATTTCCTTCAATCAGAATACTTGTTTCTCTCTCTCATTTTGTTTTGCCCAAACAGCAGTTTTCACAAATCTGGTAGCAAAATAATTAGACTTTAAGACTTCTGCCTCCAATTTGGCTCAGATTGATCATTATGCAAAGGACTGACAGAGCCTGAGAAGCTAAAAATTCATATCCATAACATAACTGACAAAAAAGTTTGTTCAGATATCACCGTTTTTATTTTCCTAATGTGAGATAGAGATCAATCTGACTTTCTATGTGTTAACATGATAATCTGGGAATTTTGCCAGTGAATCATAAATGATCTAAAAAACAGCCAAAAACGTGTTTCTTTCCTGGGAAAGAAGTTAATCTGCTTCTTTTTGGATGGTGCTGACTGTTCTTAATTCACTAACTTCCCCAGGTCCCGTTCCTTCTTTCACTGTTGAATTAAATATCAGTGAGAAAATACAATTGTTTATTATGGAATTGAGTCCTGCAAAGTTCTAAAGAAGGAAAAAGGAGAATGACAAAATGGGTCAACAAGAAAGAAGAGTGTTATTTACAGGATTAAGTGATGAAAAAAACTAGAAAGATTAGTCTCTTTCTATTTTGCCTGTTGACATACTATATTCACAGTAAGAAAACACATTAAGACTGCTTTTTGTTTGTGTAACGCAAATACTACTATAATATCTAAAAATTACAACTACTGTTGGAAATGAATGGTCATTAAACAACTTTAAAATCTCATGACTACGTTAGATCAGATGGTACTACTAGTTACATTAAAAAAAATCTAGCAGATGATTTATGCTGCTTTTTCTTCTTTATTTTAATTATTTAACAGCATAAAGAGTATTTTATGCATATGTCAGTAAAGGCATACTTCTCAGAGTTAAAAGAGAAGTCACACTTTATTGCATATAAACAAAACATTTCTAACAAAATAATATATAACAATTTTTAAACAAAGTTTAGACCAGTATTGACATCAGACAGAAAGATCAAAAGGAAAAAAAAAATCAAAACATCAAACAAAACAAAATAAACCTTCAACTAATTACTAAAAATGTTACAGAACTTACCACTTCTTCGATAGCAACTGGCAACCATCAGCTGCCACTTCACTTGTGTAGGTCTGCACATAAATAAATAAAATTATGCACGTTGCCAAACAATAGGCAAAACATTCTGCATAGCATTTGCAAAGACCTCCCCACTTAGAGCTTTCCACTGTGCCATCACCTAGATGTGCCATCACCTTTCTATCTCCATTTTAAAATGTAATGGCGATACTTACGGCCAGAGAAAATATGAGACATTTGCTCATATACAACAAAACTGTGAGGACTCCTTCCTCACTCTTCTCAAGATAGCACGCAAATTAGGAAAATTTCATGTCAATTGTGTGAAGGTATTCTGAAGCTGAAGCACTTCTCATGTGACTTACAGTTTAGCATACCCAAAACACACTGCACACTATCATTTACAGGACAGTCTTTGTATTTATTTTCTTCAGTCCCTGCAGTCACAGCATAGGCCTTTTTTAACTCTAGCTAATCTGCTTCTTTGCCTGACAGTCACCAAACAACCTTGGAAAAGTCATCTGCTTCACATTTTTCAGTTTCAGCTAGATATGTCTCCTGCAAACTATAAAGGTAGCCAAACAGACACCAACGCCATTCTACGGAAGTTTATTATGCAGCCCAGTGTTTAAATTCTAGAGAGAGTAAGTTGTCAGCAGTCAGCATCAGCTTCACAATTAACTTTAGTAATGATAGATCTGCGTATGCTGGTAAAAAAAACTGTCTAACATCATCTTAGAAGGAAATTCTAAATGCTAATTATTGTGATTAAAACACTGAATACAGTAAATAATGTTAAACTAAAAAAATGCTGGTCATGACTAAAGCAAAGTTATAATTTTTTAAATGTAATTTTATTTACAGTTAGAAGTGATACTTATTCAGCAATCCATGTCAACATTCATATTTATCAATTAGCATATCTAGACTATTTTTAATAACAAATAAACACTCAAATATCTATGTTGTGTTATGTACTAATAATATAATCCCACAGAGAAATAATTTCTCTGTATTACAGATAGATTACAGTTACAGATAATAATGAAGAATTTCGTATGCCAATTATTCGTAAGTACTTTACAGTCCAAATACTTCATGCTTCATGCAAGGACTGACTGCAACTTGAAGCCTAAAATATTTAGATCTTTGCCAAAACAAGATTATGAAATAATTCTTTTTAGTTTCAGCTGTTTTTTTCCAGTTTCTAAGAGGGCTGTGAGCGCCAGCATCTGTGATCTAATAGCTTGACTAAAATACAAATTTTTAAGGTGGGCAGTATTTATAGTGAAAGGAGTACTAGCAAACCTCTCCGTAAGTGTTGTGTGCAAAAGAAGAAAAAATGGAGACAAGAACATACCAGAAACTGCCAGGCATCTCCTGGCTGTAAATGACTAGCTGGTGAAAAACCAACTGAGGCCTACACCAGGCTCGGATGCCGATGTATGTTCAGCAACAAGACCCCGTATTTTGATGGAACTTCTTTCATCTCTTCTAGGGTATGCGGTGTCAACACACTATCAACTACTGAAATATTTGTTACTCTATGCTACCAATCTTTTCTTTGCAATTTGTACAGATTTGTTTGTAGGACCAAGTGATTGCAGAATGGAAGAATAATGCATAATGGAATATTTTACAGCTGCTACATCCATAATTTCAAATATTTATATCCTCTAATTACAATATGAAATTACATTATTTTAAATGTTTCGTTATTTTAAATGAAAAATTAGATTTACAATAGAATCACATTGATCATACCCTGCACAGATAAAGATTTGAAAACATTTTCATGACGTAAGAAGGAGTCTAAAGCACAACACCACCAGCATGAAGAAAACAGTCTCTGCATCTATTTGCATACTGTCAATTGTGCTAAGCAACACAGGTATGGTGAAAGGCCACACCGATGCATTGTGCAGCTTCCCCAAGCTGTGACTCAGACTGAATGCTAAACATCAGGAATATGATCTTAATCTAGTTTGTTCATTTAAAAGCAGTTTATGTGATACCTCATTTAGGAGTAATGCATTGTTGCTACTGGCATGATGGAAAGCTAGTGAGTTTGGTGTATTGTTTTATTTGCTTTTTAAAGAAGTTTTCTGAGATTTTGTGCTTTTATTATTGTTTGAGGCCAACCTCCAGCTCCCCACTCCTTCCTTTCAGGCAGTTGCAGAGAGCAATAAGGTCTCCCCTGAGCCTCCTCTTCTCCAGACTACACAACCCCAGTTCCCTCAGCTGCTCCTCACAGGACTTGTGTTCCAGGCCCTTCACCAGCTTCATAGCCCTTCCCTGGACACTCTCCAGGGCCTCGATGTCCTCCTTGTAGTGAGGGGCCCAAAGCTCAACACAGCACTCAAAGTGCGGCCTCACCAGAGCTGAGTACAGGGGGAAAATTCACACTTGCTGGAGTTAATTTTGTTTCTATGAATTTCAGTTGGTCTATTACCATAAAATTCCTCATGAACATGGGGAGAAATCTTTGTTTCCACACAAAAAGACCAAATGCATGTCTTTTTGGAATTCCATTTGAACTGTGGTTTGCAGATTTAAATTAGAACGAAATTTTGTTAAGCTTGTGTCTCATAAGCTCCCTTTTCTGATCTAGAATAGAATGCTTAGCCTACAGACTCACTTTCTTAAGTACATCATATTCTGCTAAAGGTCAATTTCATTAATTAAGTTTAATTTACTATATATCAAATACCTACGTCAAGACCAATTTGATACAACAGCCTACTTCCACTGACCATGGTAATTCTGCATGGAACATATTTGCTTACTTCTACACTTTGTTTGTAATATCATTCTTTTTGTGGTAGTAGAAGTTACGTGAGAAGGGAAAATGCAAAAACTGCTAAAAGATACATTTATCTAAACCATCAAATTCTCACTGTGTGATTAAAAAAAAAAAAACAACAACAAAAAACCAGAAAGGAAACAGTTCATATAAATCTATAGAGAAGGAAGTCTTGGGGGCTTAGTAGAGCTGTTCCCCACTTCATAGCTGTGTTTAATGGTAGAGGATAGAGAAAAGAGGTTCAAATATCTCATACTCTCTTGGGCCCAATGGAGGATCTTACTTAACATTGAAACTGCACAGTAAGAACAATACCATCCTGTAAATGAACAAAAGGTTGAGAAAATTAAATAATAATCCAAATATAATTAACTCTGGTATTTGCTTACAGTATTAGGTTAATTTATCTCTAGGCATGATTACGCATGTCCAATCACAAAATATTTGAGTAGGCATAAAATAATAATTACTTACAGGATAAGTGCTGCTCTTTCAAAGTACTCAATGGCTTTTTCACAAAACTGGGTGTCAATGTAATAGGCTCCAAGCCATTCAATGACCTCAATGTTTGAAGGGAAATACCGGTACGACTGACAAAATAGGAAAGGTGAAAGAAACACAATTTTACTGATAAACAACATCTTTATGTTACTTCTGGAATATCTTACTCAAGTGTTTAATTCCCCAGATGCCAAAAATATGCAATATATGAATGGAAGCAGTGTACTGTACGAACTAATCCTAAGAAGAAAAAAAAAAAAGCATGCCAGGTTTTCTAATTACAGAATGCTTTTTAGAAGTTACCTGAGATGAGCCTGTCACATTTTCCATCTAGCCTTATTTGAAATACTATTTTAAACAGTTTGCAACAGCTAAAATGTTTACTTAGATCAGCTTTATATGTGAATAAGTTACCTAAACTGTTAAACAATGGTAACTAATACATGTACAATTTCACACTTAAGTCAGTCTTCAGAAAAACTAACCTAAAAGCATTCTTTTCTATGAAATACATAGGTATGTAAATAACATTTTTGGATTCTTAGAAATTTCCATTGAAATAGGCGCCAAAATTATAATCACGCACAACCTACTAGTACTCAGAACTGCAACACAGACTTTGGTCATCCACACTTTACACAAAAAAAAAAAAAAAAAAGAACTCTTGGCTTGCAAAGAAACTTCCTTTCTCCTGTTTCTAAAACAAAAGGATCTCTAGAAACCACAGCCAGTACCATAGACAGCTTGAAAGGAGAGAGGACACCTATCTTTAGGCAACTGTGTGTATATTACGTGTAACTGTACCATTAATGTATCTATAAATATATACCCATAAACACAAACATATATGTATAACCATATCCATTACACAGACATACCTTCCAATTAATGCTGCCAAGTTATGCACCTTTTAAAATCACATTTGTTATATCCATTTTTGATAATGTGTCTCAAACCAAATTTATATTGAAATTGTTAGGGGCCAATCGAAATAATGACTACAAGAAAAATGAAAGGTGGAGGGTCAAATACCATGTGGAAACACAGACTAAGTTTCTTCAGGATCTGACTACAAAAATTAGATTTTGCCAACTCTCTTGCCCCCTCAAAATCTCATTCTTTCTTATTTTGGGTGACATTTTGAATAGTTTAAAAAGAATCAATTGTTAATGTGATACGGGAACATGTGACAACATTTTCTTTACTTATGAGAAAGATTTTTATTATGCATTGGAAAAATAACAAAAAGCAAGTACCTCGTAGTAATAATGAAAAGCTTGAGATTTATCACCTTCATTGTCATATAATTTCCCTAGCTTTGAAAGGACATGAGGGTCAGTTGGTACTACACTGATCAGCTGCATAAGCCACTCTATGGCTTGATTGGGATCGTCCATCATTTCATATCTGAGTTTTTTTTCAGTCAAGGACTAATGATGATGATATTCTATTTTGATCTACTCAGAATTCCTATTGCTTTACATAATGTAACCCACACGCTGGACAGATATACCAGTCACTGTAGTATGGACATATATTGTGAACTTTTACACATTGGTTTCATAATTTCTTCAGCATCAGAAAGTATTTTTGTGAAAAAAGAAATAATTCATAGAATCACAGAATGGTTTGGGTTGGAAGGGACCTTAAAGATCACCTCATTCCAACCCCCTGCCATGGGCAGGGACACCTCCCACCAGAACAGGTTGCCCAAAGCCCCATCCAGCCTGGCCTTGAACACCTCCAGGGATGGGGCATCCACAGCTTCTCTGGGCAACCTGTGCCAGGGACTCACCACCCTCACAGTGAAGAATTTCTCCCATTAGAGGCTGATCTGTCACCTTAAAAAACACCTTGGGCTTGGTTATCTTCTATGTTAGTCACTAATTTTACTTAGATTTCCTCATTTATAAGAGTGAAGAGTGAGAACCAGGAAATTTATTTGTAGCCTTCACGACTTGGTTTATTTTTCATAATATATAATTTTGACCTAAATAATCGATTACGTAAAACTGCTATGTTCAAGAACAGACTTTTGCCTGCAGTGAGATTTTCTGCTCTATGTCTAAGAAGCACAGAACAGACTGTACAATTTTGGTCCAGAGAACAGAAGCAGCTTTGGTTTTAATTATTCCTACAGCGTGCTCTCCCTTCCTTAGTCACCCCTAAGCTGCACAGCAGCTCAGATCTGCAGCACTGCGAGTTAGAGCTACTTCCCAACATGTTTTTCAATTTTTTACTGCACCTTACCCTTACCCATCGTGGAAGAAGCTTGTGAGCACCGGTAGACAGCACTTTTACACAGCAGTGGAGCACAGAAACTCTCACCCAGACAGAATTGGGAACTGTAAGGCCATTTATTCTGTTGTGAAATGGGCAAGGCAAGGAATAGAAACCACAGCCCTTTCGTATTTCTGGAGACTGCTTATTTTACTGACTAAAATATATTTTTATTACCTTCATTACCCTTGGAAGTGTAGTACAGAAACTGGAATCTGTTCTGCCTTGGGGATGATTTTATTATGGTTTGCACATCCTCAGAAACATTGTTAAAGGAATTCATACTGTAGAATATCACTGGTGATGTGCAAAGCCAAAACACACCCCACCCCACACTTGGCTTTCCAATTTGTTCTGCTTTTGCAGCAGTGGGAGACAATTACTTTCTTACACATACACTAGCCTGAAAACAGCCCTCCCAACAGAACTTCAATTTCATTAGTTATTTTTTCTTTCAGGTTTTACTCAACTGTGCTTATATCTGTGACATTAGTTTCATAATAAAATCAGCAGCATTTAAATAATCCAGAGCACACTTTAATACTGAGTGTAAATGTTTAACTATTCCCTGACACGCTGATTAATGCAATGCAAACAGCATTAACGTATTTTTCCACTTGCTTCATCAGAAATGTCGAAGAAGGTTGTAAGTTCTGTCCTTGTTTTTACAAACATGAGAGAACCAATCTATGCACGACCATCCTAGTTATAATGGACACTACAGTAAATTTTTTAGTCTCCTTGTCATGACTAGAACACATATTTCAGATTAAATGAGTCTACCCAAACCACCATCACACCATCATCTACTAAAACCACCATTCCTTATGATAACCCAGAAAAAAGATACATGTTTGCTATTTGGTGAAGGACTTGGGCACTATTTCGAAGGATCGCATGGAGTTTCAGAAAACAATCCAAAGCTTCGTCTATTCTGCTTAACTTCTTGTATGTTAAACCTAAACAATAAAGGTTACAATACAAATGCAATGAGATAAAAATGTATTCAGCACATTAATTGACATGGTAATGAAGAAAAATAAAATAGGCACATGAAACTCAGCAGAAGTGTAACTGCCATGACATCAATGTACTCTATACTTGGGTCATCCTTGTAATTCCTTCCAGCTAGCATGACTTAAAATAATAGAGGCAAGGAGCAGGAACCTAATCAAAGACCAAGAACATTCTCACTTTCTGAACAACATTAATGAGGGCAAGGGATGGTTTTCAGGAGTGGAATGACTGTGATGGTTCAATAATGCCAGCGCTGGTAGGTTTTAGTAGATAGTAATATGTACAGTATTTTTTTAATATTCAAAATGACTTATCAATATCAAGTAATAATTGTAGATGATTAACATTTTTTTTTGTAGAAGAGATAGGAAGTTAATATCCTGCTATAACAAATTACTGAATAAAGTAATAAATTATAAATTAATAATAAAGTAATAAACAATAAAATAATAAATTTATATACAAGAAAGCCAGATTCTCAGAAACACTAGTATCACCTTTAGACAAAAGCTAAATCACAAAAGCACCTTTGGCTTACCAAGATTATAAAGTGCTTCAGTGCAAGAGGAATCATTCCTGAGAGCTTCCTTATAAAACTCAGCTGCTTTTTCATAGTCTCCATTTGCAAAAACAGTATTTCCTTTGTTAGTTAGAGCTGCTGGATTGTACCTATCAGAATTTACAGCTAAATCTGCATAGTTAGATGCTTGTGCCAATTCATTCTCCTATATGAACAAAACAAACATTGCATTAGTCATTTGTCAGTCAATCTCCTTGCAGCTCTGGCTTCTTCCGGTTACTGTAGTGGAATTTCAAAAGATTAAGAATGAAAAAATAATACATTCTTTAGTACTAAAATATTCCTTATGTATTTTTATAGGGCAGATCATCTCTTTCAAGTTTCAGGGAGCTTAACACTTCAGACTTGCCATTCTGTTGCATTCAGTCTGGAAGTTTTCTTAGCTGCAAAAAAGTACTATTTGTTTAAAAACAACAACAACAACAGCCCCACAAACCCTACAGATTTCATATGCAAACACTCTTGACTAACGTACATACTTCACATGTTCTTGAAGTTCAGCCATGGTCTTCAGGAGCTAAGTTTTAAATGCAGGTGATGAACAAATCACAAATCACACAATCACACTCCAGGCATACTTCTGTGGTGTGGGCATCCATCTCACTCCCTCCCAGCAGCAGCAGACAAGGGACATGCCCCAGACCACAGCCACAAAAGCATGTTCCAGAACAGCTCTTATGACAGGCAGTTTCTTGTTGTTTACACAGATTATTTAGACAAACACAAAAATTGCTCAAAGATCCAGAAATTGCTATATCAACTTTGGTTCTTCTTAACAGGTTTTGTTGAAGCAAACACTTACCAAATAATAAAGGAATGAAAGGTTTGTTGCAGCTGCGCTCTTTACTCTGCTATCCTTTTTTTCAAACATTTTTAAAGTCTCCAATGCCTAGAAGCAGTTCAGAAACAAGTTAATTCCCACTGAAGCAAACTTACACCAAATTCTTTCAGAAAGCACTGATAAATTACACAGTAATAAACATCTAAAATTACCACCTCATATAATCACATACATGATAATTACTACAGCTTGTAACACATGATTACAGACACACACACAAATATATATATGATATTAATCTTGGTCACAAAACTTAAATAGCATCAGCTATATACCACTTTTTATTTAGAATTTAGATTAGATATAGGTACCTTGAAATACAGATATCTGATAACAATTCTATATACATAGAAAACATAAGTTTATATTATTTGTTTTAATACAGCCAACAGATTAAAACTCTCACACCTATTTTTCCAGTTCTCTAAGTGAACACGAAAGGACTGAGTCTAAAACTCTTTATGAAAAAGATAAAAAAAATACATACTATGTAAAAATATTCAAGGACATGTAGGATTGGATTTCAACCTGAAGTTGTTTTGTGAAATATGATGAAAACACCTAAGTTTAGGAATTATTCAATTATGTGAAGACTGAGAATAGAAGATAAAGAAATATTTTACCCCCAAAAAAATAAAATTCATAAACTTTGAAATGAAGAAGTTCATGGACAAAAGTAAAGAAAAGGTAAATTTAATAAACTATCAAAGAAACTTTAATATCAGGGCTGCTTTTTTTCATTGACTATATAATAACATTTGTAACTGCAGACTAAACTGTTAAGAAAATCTTTCTTTACAGTAAATATTTGTATTAATTACACAAACTTGGAATATTACAGTGGGCCCAGTTCTGTTGCCTACTATAACACAGATGTGGCAACTTCAGTTTAGCCGTCAACATTTGCAACTCAAGTTTCCTTCTTCCTTTGCATGAAACCTATAACCCACTGTTTACATATCAAAATGAATGCATCACACCATATGTGGCATGCCAAAACAAACCAGAAGAAAACAAGTGTTAATTGACTGTCATCCATACTGTTTTTAGTTACTTCACATGAAATACACAACAGTCCTAATGATGTGTAAAGCGACAAAGTATATAAAGCTAGTTGCAGTTAATGGATTTAGTGAACTACATTCAACACAGAACTATTAACTACTAAAGATCATAATATTCTCCTAACAACAGAAAACTCTCAGAAGAAACAAAGCGATTTCAACCAAAGAGAGCATTTCAAAAGTTTGACCGTACAGTTTGTGCTATCTGGTATGTGAGACTTCAGCTATGACAATTTCAATCTTTTGTATTTATTTGTGACTTTCTGCAAAAAGGGAATTGTCCAAAGTATTTACAGATATAAAACTGTATCTGAGATACCCTATTCCTAAGCACAGACTTGCTTCTTTGAGTAAAAGACATGCATTTCTTACAATGGAATCTTTTTTAGTGAAAGTAAGAGCTATATAGTTGAAAATCATTTTCTGAAAAGCCATTTCTTGTTGTATCTGATATGTTTAGCTTTGCTATTACAGCTAAATGGCACCTTTGACTGTAAAGACTATAGTGGATGTAATCTATTTTTCACTTATAATGAAAAGTTCATACGACTCTGAACTCTATTCACTTACTGGTAACCAAGCTGCAGGTCTCTTAAACCATTTCAGCAATTAGGAGCCTTAGGATGAAAATCAATAGCAAAACTCCTTCCATCCTTGCAGAGTGTAAGGGCTCTCTTTAACATCAACTAAATGAAATTTCTAAATAATTTTGTAACTTTTTAATCCCATCAATAATGTTTATTAGATTCAACAATCATAAAACAGATTGCCCTAATTATTCTTTATAACACGATTCCATTGTACCTAAATTACTTGCTTACAGAAGTTAAACTTGAAAACAGCTTGCCTGACTGAAGCAGGGTCTGCCAGAGATGTTAAGGAGCTGCATAACTAACTTACAGGCTTTTATTTTAAAATTAATTTTCGAAGTTCTTCTTTGAAATTAAGAAAACATTTTAAATATCCAATACACAAGCCCTTTCAATAATAGACTGCAGTCTAGATATACTGTGGGAATTTCCAACCTAAATTTATTTTATTTTTTTGTTAGGGCTATTTTAAAACAGTATTAATTATGATAAGCACATTAAGCCCATTAGAGTTACAGCAGAAATCCATTTCAGTTTTTCGGAAACTTAAACCTTCAGCCTAAAACTAAATATTTCAAGAAGTTTCCATTCCTGTTCTTCAGCCAAAGGTGTGTAGAGCAGGTGGTGAGTTACTAAGTATATGAACAAAAGACAGACTGGATGAATGTAACTGGCAGCTGCAGTTAGAAAAAAAAAGACTCCGTGCAATTACCATTCTGTAGTCCCACTCTACTACCAAGTAGTTCCAGTGCAGGTTATAGGTCTTCTACCACATAATCTAGGCAAAAAGTGCACCTTCCCCATTTACTCCAAACCTCCAATGCCCTTCCCTCTCCCTGCACTGAAGTACTCCACAGGAACATCATCAACAAACTCTGTATCTGCTTTTATCTCTGAGAAACAATTTTTATACCCTATATTGGATACTAACTGGAGACTGTGAATAAAATACCATCCAAACAGTGAATTCTTGAGATCATATTACTCTCTACCTACCTGTACATCTCTCACTCTCCAAAAATGATCAAAAAAGCTAAAGCCAAAATTTTCCAAACTCTCAGAGTACTTTTCATATATATATATATATATATATATATATATATATATATATAAGAAAAGCTATCTGTCAGACATGCAGTATAATAAAAGGATACCTTTCTTGCTATATCTACAGGGAAGGAAAAGAGGACAGGGTGGGGGTGGACAGGAGCAGCTCAAGAATCCAGAAGAGCTTAAATACAGAGAAAGGAAGGTGGGCTTAAGTTAAGCACATGGCCCTGTGTGCATCCTTCCAAGCTATGGGAAGGTGAAGGCCCTTAGATGACAGAGGCATTCAGCTTCCACTATAATTTTGCTGTATACGATTCTCTCTATTTCTTGCCACTTGTACAACCCACGGGCTACTATATTCCTTCTCATTTATTCAACGTTCCTATCATTGACTGTATTGAACAGTGCATGTTAGAAGGAAATTGAGCAAATCCTGTCAGATATCTGACTTGTGCAGATAAAGTTGTTTTCCAGCTGCTATCATTTCTAAACGAGCCTTTTTCACATGATGAAAATTTGGTATTATAAATTGTACTAAAACCTATTAAAAATTTCATTAAGAGCAAAAAATCAATTTGACTTAAAATAAAACAATATAAGGCACATGAACTTAGACAATAACAAAAACTTACACCTGGTAAATTGCAGTATTAATTTATACAACTTCACTGGCAATTTATAAGTGTATAAAAGGAAAGGTATAGCTAACAGCCTACTGTGCATATTAACAAGAGATTAGGGATAATTTCTACCATGAGAGCGATTCAACATGAAATTCAGTGGCAAAGATTTGTCTATAATAGCTACTGGATGGATACTGGATGAATAGCTACTTACATGGCCAAAAGTTACTTCACAGGTATACTTAAAAATCTAACAAAGCAACGAATAAGATGCGTGTAACAATATCTATGATACACACTAAAATCACAATGATTTTGGTAGCTTCATCTTCTGAACTTCTGCCAGTTAAATTTTGAGCAATGAGCTATGCTTTTACTTGAAAGCAGCGATACTGTGTCTTTTCTATGACCTTCCTCACTTGCTATTGCATACTGTAGCTTAAACCATTATAGTATCTTTTCAGTAATGGTAATTCATGTAATGGTGATTCATACTAGTTCTCTATGCTCTCTAGGCAAACAATCTTTTATGAGAGATGTAGAACTTTCCAAACTCCCGAGCAGACAATTTAATTCCAGTTTGTATTTCAATAGCAGGATAGGAAGGCTGACCAAAGTTCAAGGTGACATTATAATATTTTAGGTAATGCTGTGATGCACAGGTAGAAGTGAGAATAGGATAACATCAACAGTATTGATACATACGAAGTGCATCTGCAAATATTTTGGTGTTAAAGTCAACGTAACAGCGAAAGATTCAGATCATACTAATGAAAATAACCTCCTGGCTGATTAGCAAACTGCTCTTTAGGCTCCAATTCACTGTCCCGACTACATTTCCATTAACTGCAAAGCGAGCTTAGACACCCAGTGAAGATAACTAAAAGTAGGTGTCTTAATTTTGAAATGAACTCCATTCACTGTAACTTCTATGTCAGAAATTTCATTTAGATGAAACTCATCTCTTTGCAATGTGTTTTTATAAAGTTATTTTACTGAGGAGCTTCAATGTAATTATTGGGCTTGCCCAGATCGTTCTTATCCTTGCTGAAAATCATGCAGTGGCGATGTAAGATGTCTTTAACAATACAATATTAAAAAAAATATATTATTTAAAAAAAAATGTGAAAAGTTGCTATACCTGGTTAAAATCCTGTTGCCTCAAATAAGTAGTGGCTTTATTTATTTCCAGGTCATTGGCTAACTCTACATAGTGGGAAGCTTTCACTACTTCAACACACCTGCAAGAGAAAGAAATCTGATAAACAAAATGCATCTGTGCAAATGCCACTTTGTTACATACTTTTGCTGCCAATTCGCTTTCCAAATGTCCTTAGCTATTCCTTCTTTACAAAGGCAAACAGCACTTTGATTAAAAATATTTATGAACACACTTTGTTCCCATAATCAACCTCAGTAACTCTGTTCTCATTATATTTAGGCCACTGAATGAAAAAAAAATGTTATTTTCCACCACTGAGTGAACTTTGCAATACTGATGTCAAATATTGACCTAAACAGATGCTGGATAAATTACTCAGTGCTTGGTCTTGGATTCCATTCTTTGAAATGGAATCTTGGTTCTGTTCTGTTTTTAGATTTTTTTTTTTTTATGTCAGAATTATTACAGCAAAATAGCACTGAGCTCGGGACACATTGTTTGACCTGCACTAACGTACGTTCTGTGAAAATACTCACATATTTTGTGTATGTTATCTATAATTAATATATCTGTGAGTATTTTCACAGAAATATGGAGGAAAATAGGGACAATATGCAAAATAAAAACATAGAAATAACTCCTAAAGTAACACTCAGCCTTTATATAAAGCCTTATTATGCTTAACTTCACACTATTGTTTTGGGGGAAACTCCTTCTTTGGACAGGTTCTCTCAGCTCATTTTTCAAACCTGATCTCCTGTTGTGTATGATACTACCAAACCCATAAAGCAGCTTTGTGAACAGATGGTAGACTGTGTTCCTGAGCTACATAATAATAAAGTCATAATCGTAAACTTCTTTCTGCTCATCCCCCAGTTACTTTTGGCTTAGGGTCTTCTGCAAAGTGAGGGGAAAACAGAATGGAGGAGACAGTTCAGATGTTCATTCACAGACACCATCTTTTAGAGTTTGATGTGGTGTATTTTAAAAATACCTAATCACTTGAGGCAAGACTTTTTTTTTTTTTGATTGAATGTATATACTGGTCTCCTAAACTGTTCGGAATTAAGCACACAATGTACAACTTTCTGTGATACTTTAATCCCTCCCACTTTCCCTAAGTGGTGGAAAGCTCTTTTATTTTAATAGTTGGCTAATTTGCCAACAACAGTTTAATTTAACAAACTGCCAGCTTCTATAATTGGGTTGGCACATGGATTGTCACTATACAAAGTATACAAGTGCTTTCTGACACTGGAGGAAAAATTATACTGAAAGAAAGGCAATTTCTGCAGAGGTCTGTAATAACAGAAAGGCCCCAGAACAGTTTTCAACTGTTCCTGTTACTTCTAACCATAAAATGCAGAGATCTATCTATCCGTCTGTTCCTTATGATGACAGAATAGTCCCAAGATTACATCACACTTTAAGAACTCTCAGTAAGAAGTTATGACATAGAAAGAATATTTGTCCCCGCTTTATTTTTGTGAAGAAAATTAATCTGATTAAAAGCACATTTAATATTCAGAGGACTCATGGCAAACTGTAGTACTTGGAAAACCAAACTCAAAATGCTCGTTAAACTAACATTTACAACTTCTTTACAGGGCTTGAATACTTCAGCCTAGGAGAGCGAAGAGTAAATCTGTCCTGATATATGCAAAACAATCCCACACATCTCACCATTTAGTTGTTTAAATAACAGACATGAAAGAGAACATTTTACTTCACGAAAAGTATTTTGTGGATAGCACCAAGGAAACTGAGTATCTGACAAACTGTGAAATAAGGGAAACTTACTTGGTTTTCATGAAGAAAAACCAATATACGGAACAAACAAATCAGACTTACTCAGCAACTGCTAAGAAGTTATAAAGCAACAAAATTATTTTCACAAGACATACTGTTCTGATAAGTCAGAATGGGAAAAGTAGGGAAATGACTGGATTATAATGGTTATTAAATCATCAAACACCACCTTGTGGGCTGTGGCGGACTAAACATGTCCTCAGCATGAGAGATTACTTCATACTCCTATAAATTGCTTCATTAATAAATTACAGTCACAGGACCTTCAAATTTTGAAAATATTGCTAATTGGCCAAAAAAAAAAGTAAAGGCAGGAAAGTTCCCTTTTCGTATCAAACTTCCTTCAGTTCCCTACCCTATTTTTTCAAACATTAAGAAAATCTAACACTGAACTTATCTGTTAGTAATGCTGTGTTTGCAGATTCATTTGTGTACATTACCTTCCAATAAGGTTACAAAAATACTTAAAATATCAAAATAGGTCCTTATAATAGAAAAATTTAAAAGTTAACAAAATAGCTCAACAAGTTATACTAATAATTTTTATGCTGTCATTATAGAAAGTGTCTTTTTTAAAGACTATTCTGTAAGCTGTAAATTGAAAAATAAACTGGATATAAAATCCAGAACACTAAACTGTATCACCAGCCTATCACTGTGCTTGTATATATGTTAAAGAAACAGTAGATGAAGTTTACATTTAGAATCATAGAATGCTTTGGGTTGGAAGGGATCTTATAAATCATCTAATTCCAACTCCTCTGCCAGAAGCAGAGACCCCTTTATTTACAAACACTAAGTTTACAAATTAAATGCAACTAAACGTTTCTAGTAAGATTTAGATTTCAGTAGTTTTATATAACGACTTTGTGGAGTAATGAGAACTTCTTAGGCACCCCAAGTCTTCCCTTTGCTATCTGCTACCTTACCATAAGGAATCGTGATTATTGTCTTCTGCAGCGCGTTTGCAGGTCAAGACTTTTAATAAGTTCTTGAATTGTCAAATTTATTTTCGAATGTAATTGAATTTTACAAAACTCCCTTTGTGCTAATACACAACAGTTCAAAAGGTATAATTAACAGTTGAGTTTTAGTAATGCAGTGAAATTCCTTTTTTTTTTTCTTCCCTCCAGTGGATTATGGAGGCAAACTGAAAACAGCCTGGACCCTGTGCTTGAGATGTGCAACAAATTGTATTTTCCAGACTCTTCAAGTTTGTGAATCCGGTCTAATAACCAGCACCAGAGACTGACATATGGGTTAGACAAAATGAAGGCCTGCTTAACTCTTACCAGTCATAGCCAACAGCAAAAGATGTTTCAATTACTGGTGCAATCAGTTTAGCAGCTGTCATGATGTATTCCTCTGCCATGGATTTCCTAAGGAAAAAGAAAAAACACAAACGTCACCATTTCAAAACCATGTATGCAAAATATAACCAAATCTTGTTCTTGCCTTTTCCTGCACTTGGGACATTCTGAAAACTCAATCTAACCAGTCCCTGCTAACACCACTGCCCTGTATCTTCACAGTGCTCTCAGTTTTTCCTGTTTTCCTTTCACTGCACACTGCAGTTTTACTTAAAAAAATAAACAAACAAAACAAAACAAAAGCTGCAATTTTATGCTGTGTAAACCATAGCATATGAGATAGATGTTTTATTTCCCCTTCTGCATTAAACCCCTATTTTATATTTTTTTTTTTTTACAACTGTAGGACACTAAACTCAGTGATTCAGTTGGTTCTTCCAAACACGTTCTTTCTTAAAAATTACGAGGACACTTTTATATCAATAGCTGTGGACACACAAGAAGATTGGTAATGCTTTGAGGAACTAAAATCCATGGCATCAGAGTGAAGAAAGAACAAACTCCACTATTACCTCTCACGTTCTATTTGTCTTAAACTGTCATTTTTAATGGCTTCAATCAGTAGATTGGTATGTGGATCATCCTGGATGGGGACAAAACAACTGTAAGTAATTATGCCAGTATACATGCATTTTAATTATTTTATAGACAATTTGACTGCAAACATAAACAGATTACATAGTCTACAATGTCAGTTATTTACTTTTCACATTTCAAAAAGCTGACTTCAATTTAAAGTAGTTTTAAATCTAAGTACAAAATCTGAAGTTTGACATTACAACTACTTTCATCCTGTTTCAGTGCTCAGCCATGTGGTCATGAGGAAGTTCAGATTCCAACAAATTCTAAGCTAAATTAAGCATCTACAAACTTCACTAAAATCTTCCTTCTATAAAATACACTACGATATTACAAGTTTTATTATCACTCATTTGAGATTACTTGCATTAATTCACTCATTGCTTTGCTCCTTTTATTTTAGGTTATAAATCATTTACTATCATGTTAGGTAACTAAAGGAGGCAAAGCAATGAATGAGCTATGTAAGTCAGCCAGATGAATTTCAACAAAATCTTTAATAAAACAACTGTGAGGTATGGACATCATGTAAACCCTATCTTCTGAAAAAAAAAATAATTGAATATTCTCAACATATTTTACATTCCTGAGCAGTACTGTCACGCTTAATTCATTCTACTAAAAAATGTAATTTTAGATATGTAAATACACATCAATTTACATATTCAGTATCATCAAAGCATTCAACATCTCTTCCCCTTTCTCCTGAATTACCATATAAAAACATAGTTTATTTTGTTCAAACTTACATTTGTTGAAATGTATTTGTCATCATAATCCACTTCCAAGGGAACTGCAATCAGTTTTTGGAATGCTTTTTTCATTTGTTCACTGTCTCCAATAGCAAAATAACATAGGATCAAGTTGAAGCCTGCCTTCAGATTTGGGGACATGCTCATTATATGTTCAAAGGAAGAAATGGCATCAATGTATTGGCCAGTTTTAATAAATGCAACTCCAATATTTTGCATTATATTAATCCTAAATAAAGAAATCAGAATTAGATTACATTTTTAACTATGACATTGTACTCAAAACTTGCATTTCAGAACCCTAATAGCATAAACTCACCTCATCTCTTTGTGGACACTAGGAATCTGGTCTAGAGCCATACGGTAGAATTTGATAGCTTTGGAATAGTTTCGTTGTTTTAAATATATATTTCCCATATTGACCTTCAGTCTACCTATCATAAGAAGTGAATGAGTTACAGTCTTTTAAAGCATAGTTAGAGTATTTTTAAAAATTGTTTCAAAGGGAGAGCAGAACAACTTTTTAATAAATTTGTCTTCATTATAGGGTACCAGTATTCCTTTAAAGAACCCCTGCAAGGAACAGCCTCCTGGTAACTTTCACCCAGAAGGAGTTAAAGCAGTAGTGAAGTCTAAAAAAGAGCTATCAATGTAAGATGTATATCTGATTTTGATTGTGAATTGAGGAATGAGTAGAAATTTTTTATAGTGCGCTCCAAGAAGGCAGCTGTAAATAAGCATCTCTGAGAAAAAGCGAGTGGAGTCTGCAGAAGTCTCAAAGATGTGCAAAATACTGAAGGAAGATTTTAGAAGGGCAAGTTGAGTCAAAAGAGAATAAAATAGTATTAGAGCAGACAATGTAGCATGTTCCATGAGAAAATCATGTATTTGACTTTACGTTTAGCTTAGCTCATGGAAAGCAAAGATTTCATGAGCACAACCCCACTAAATGAGAGCAGGTCAGACAGTGTGTATCTGCCAGTCACCCTGGCAGACATGAGAACTGAGATCTCTGTGAGTCAACACAAGGGAGAGGAAGTCCTGATTTAGAAAGCTTGGCTACCAATTTTAATTCATTTTGGAATGTAACCTACCTCCATTGCTGAACATCTTATTCTTCACTATAACTTGATAAGTATTCAGTGCTTCAGCATACATTTCATTAGCAGCATACTGACTAGCCAGATTGAAAAGAACCTATCAAAAAATGGAATTATAGGTACAAGAAAATAAAAGTTCTCTCAACAGTAATAAATTTGAGTTCATAGCAGACAGTTTCACATTAATTTTACCTAAAAAGTATTGATTTCATTTTATTCTTTTCTTTTTTTTTTTTTTAACTTAACTACGAACAAAAATCATGCTACATAAAGACAGTGTTATAATGCAAGGTTATTAGAAGCATTTGTTTAAGACAATACTCAGAAACTATGTAATTTATGACCAACAACGTGTGGAAAACTGTCCTACTATCAGTGGTCCCTCAGTTTACGGAGAGATAATTTTTTGAACTGTTGTTTCAAAACAGAAGTTCCATTGGGGTCTGGTAAAATACTTAAACATTTTTCTGCCCAGCTTTACTCTGAACTTCACTGTAAAATTAATGACTGAGTCTGCCTAACCTGATGTATTCATTGCTTATCATTTTCTCTACAGCAATACCTGGAGTATAACCTTAAATTTCTCCCGAATATTTTTATTTATGTTGTAACCTTTTTTTTCAAAAAAAAAAAAAACAGCAAAACTACTAATTTGAAAACCAGAAAGTAAATCTAAATATCTGCTTTACAAGTCAGGATATTAATATGTCCTTTTTCACATAATATATTCCCTGACACTTTATGGTTCAAAATAAAGGCAGCGTCTGTCTGATCTCTTCTGCTTTCTTCATTATATTTTCTAGACTTGTTTTTGAAGCATGGGGTTTACATTTGTTATATTTTGATATTTTAATATGCATGCTTTTTATGTGAGTAGGTGGCTGGAATTAATGTTCATGGGTGCAGTTCTTCAATTAATGTTGACTATGTGGTTCCTGTGGTACTCAAGAGGGCATAGACTTGCAAGGGAATAGATTTGATAATATATATGGATCTTTGCAATCCAATATTAAGTTTTTAACTTTAAGAAGTCATTCACTTTATAAACTTTTTTTCTTTTTAAATTTAGACTGTATCTGATCTGAACACGCAGGGAAGTGGTGAAGTCCCCATCCCCCCACCCCTGGAGGTATTTAAGATGTATGGACGTGGCACTAATGGACATGGTTTAGTGATGGGACTTGGTAGGTCAGGTTTACGGTTGGACTTGATGACCTTGAAGGTCTTTTCAACCCTAAATGATTCTATGATTACAATAAACTCACTTAGCAAACACTGAAACATCATTAATAGGTTAGCTACCAACATGCCTCAGTCACTGAAGATTTCTAAGCGCTTACTGAGTATGTGAGATCTAAGTTGATGTTTTCTGGAGTAGAAATTTGTTCACGTTGTCTCACCAATACTCTTTCCTTTCTTCCAGCTTCTTTTGCTTTTTCCAGAGCCTTAAATAAATGACCAAAATTTAGTGATGCCTTGAATCATGTCCATTTTCTTCAGATGCTCAGACTGCACACAGTGCTTGAAAAGTAGCACTATAACCCACAGAAAGGTGTTGATTGGCTATAAGCAGACATACTGTTGTCTAAGTCAGCTTAGCTGTAATAGTTTTAGAGAAGTATAGTTACACTGTGTATATGTACATATGCCATAATCACAACTGTAGGAACGTATTAATCATAGATTTGAAAGGGGGAAGGGATAAAACCAGGCTCCCCAGTGATAAGGTATGGAATAGCATGCCAAAATTTGAGGAACTGCATGTTAGTGAGATCCTTCAGCCAGCTCCATGAGGTGCTGGGTACAATGAGGCACGTTTGAAATGTTTGTACACCAATACACGTAGCGTGAGGAGGAAGCAAGAGGAGCTAGAAGCCTTGGCTCAGTCCCAGAGCTACGACATCATTGGCATAAGTGAGACCTGGTGGGAAGAGTCCTGCAACTGGTGTGTTAGGATGGACACAGGCTCTTCAGAAGGGACAGGCTGAGCTGGCAAGGGGGGGTAGTAGTGCTGGATGTAGTGGAGGGGTTGGACAGCATGGAGCTCGCAGCTGGCAATGACACAGCTGAGAGCCTCTGGGTAAGGATTAAGGGACAAACAAATAAAGCAGATGTTGTGGGAGTCTACTACAGACCACCCAGCCAGGACAATGACACTGATGAATTAGTCTTTAAGGAACTAAGAGATAACCTCTAGATCAGCCCCTCTTGTCCTTTTGGGTGACTTCAACTTGCCAGATATTAACTGGGAAAATCACACAGCTGATACATCAAGTCCAGGAGATCCCTAAAACACCTTCATGGTAACCTTAGTACAGGAACTAAGGGAGCTAACTAGGATTCTAGATTTGTTGCTTGTAATCAGAGAGTGTCTTGTGAGTGAAGTGGTGATTGATGGACATCTTGGCCATTGTGGCCATGAAGTAGTTGAGTTTAAAACCTTTAGTGGTAGAAGGAAAACTGCCACCAAAACTTCAGTCCTGGATATGGGGAGAGCAGACTTCAGGCTGCTTGGGGTACTAGTCAGTAAGGTCTCCCAGTAACCCAGTAGTTTAGGAGCTAGAGTTGGCCAACCCAAAGGATATGGAAAAAAGTATAAGCCTTGTCCTAAAAAGTAAGAGTTAGAAGTTATTTTGATACACAGGAACCCAACCAAGATTGGTGTGCTTTATTGCCACTGTCCTGTGAAGGGTACTAGTGTTTGCAATTCAGGGTGTGCTTAGCTTGGAAGGTCCCCTTGTCTGAAAAACTGCAGAGAAGATGAAGTAATTCATTTTGCTGCTAATCCCTTATGGCGCAACAAAAGCAATATAGTAAGGGTCTTCCATGTGCTACAGCACCAGTAAATCCCTGACAGAGAAGGCTACTGTGGAGGTGGATTACATGCAATTGACCCTGGTGCTAAGGATCAGTCCTGGATGAAAATGACATTATCCAAAAGGCCTGAGTAATACCAAGAAAACAGAATGCCACTCAGACAAGATCCGTACATATCTGGGGATCAATTTTTGCAAAGATGGTTTTTACATGCCTGATATGGAAGAAGGGTCTGCCATTTCCATAGAGTCCATATGTTAAACTGGACTTATCTGTGCCGGTTATGATTAACAGATTAGACCTATATGAAGAGGCCAGTGGAGATATGGGGACAGGAGTCTTTATAACACTGAAATCCTAACAAATACATACATAACAATAGAAGTCCTATCTTTACTGGGGGGCAACACAAGCTATCACTGTATTGGAAGAGTCATAAAATTAGAATTAAGATGATTTTAATAATTTGAAGTGTTTGAACCCCAAACTAATTCGAATCATCTAACTATGCAAATTGTGCTTCAAATAATATCAAAAGAGAAATGAAATCCAGAAAAAATACCAATTTCAAGTCTCCACAGCTGTTGGCAATGCAACTTTCTTCAACCAGTTCATTCACTTTTTTTTCTAACTGCCTAATCTTCTCTTCTGAACTAAAAAAAAAACACAAAACACAACAACAACAAAAACAAAACAAGAATAAAAGGATTGATTACCACCAGTAATGTAATGGCAAACACTAAGTTTTTATGCAGGATACTCTCAATAAAACAACTCAGTGATGTATCAGGTCACAACTAACCGATTTTCCCATCAAAGAAAATATAATGTGAAACTATGCCCAGAGAGAACCCTCCAAAGGTATCACATTCATACACACAAAGACCTAAGAAAACACAAATCCTCTTATGAGAACATGACAGACATGCAAATTTCATGCACCCAATTTGTTGAGGTGAAACAACAACAGAACAAGCAGATTAACTGGTGAAACTTCCAAATCAAATATCTTGTGAAACAAAATATTGTATTAAAAGCAATTAATTGAAACTCATTTGCATAGAAAACTTTAGAGCATAGCTTGCATGTGCAGATTTTGGTTAAAAGTTCTTATTCAACTGTATTTAAATAACCTCATTTAAATAACCAAACATTTCAGTAGGATTCCCTACTCCTACATACCTATATTTAAGGATTTAAGCTCAAAGACTTCCTCTCAGCCTGCTCACCAATATTCACACCAGACCACAAGACTTTCACAACCTCAGTTCTACCTCAGGTGTCAAGTTCAGACAGCAAACAGGGAGAAACAGCAGGCAAACCCACGCAAGTCCTCGCACAGAGCTACGCGCATCATGGTGTTCCTTGCCCGGAATACATTCTTTCATAGTTCTCCACAACCCTGTTCAGTCTTAAGAGTATTTGTGTGGCAACAGCTACATCCAGGCTGCTGGGCTACAGTCAGAGCCAAAAATCTCTGAAATCAGACTGTCCCTAAAGTCAGTGCAACTACTCTAGGGAGTCAGCTAACCATGTATATAAATGTTTGTGGCACTACACAAAGTTACAAGTTTGGGCCCTCAAGGATTTTTAATTGCCTGGATGTTTCTAAGCTCTGCTATCAGCTGTTTTTTTTTTTTCTGTAAAAGCTTTGAAATCATTTAGAACAAACCTGTCTGGATTTTTCATTTCCAAAGGTGGAACGGGACCTCTTGCTTGGCCAAGAGGATCAAATAAAGAACCTGCAAAATTAACACAGTACTGAAAATTGTAAAATAACATCTTCATCTGGCAGACAGCAATTTCTACAAACCGTACCTCTCATAGCTGCCTTAGTGTAACCTGCAGCATGCACTGCTGTCATTGGTCGAGAAACCCCATCCTTAAATAAAAACAAAGAAACATTGAGTGTTTGTAAAAAAACAGATTGTGGACAGTATGTGCATCAGTTACATATTACAAAACCTTTAAATACAACAAACAATTGTTACCACCTCAGAAAATTGCGTATTTTTAAACTGTTTTTATCGACCTGTGTATTTCCCAAACATTATACATTATAACTGTCCACAAAGAAGAGCAGCAAACAGCATATGGAAACTAGAATTGATACAAATATGCACTGAAAATTGTACACGTATTCACAATACTTAATTTCACACATTTTTATTTTTAGAAAAATCTTAAGAATTGTTGGTCTTGAGATCTGTAATGTGCTTTAGCTTACTGTCTGTCATACTGTTTCAGAAAGCAGATTTTTTTTCTTTTTATTACTAATTTTACACTATTTTTAGACTTTGCTGGTAATCAGAATGTTTGATTTGATTTAAACCAAGAGAGACAAAAAGAAACTAGAAATTTTCTGTATTAGTAACTTACTATCAGACAGTTCTTCCCCAAAATGTCTGACCCAACCCCAATACCATCTTATTAAACTAAAAAAAGTCAGGCCCCTGAGTGCAACTCATAAACCTTAATGGTTTTGACCACCTGGGACCTCCGCCCACACACCCTACCCATAGGTCCAGGAGCTTTATTTAAGCTCAGCCCTGGGCTCCCAGCTCTTCCCTAGTCTATGCTGAGGAGTACTGTTTTCTACGTTTGCTATAACACTTCTTTAATCCAGATTTCATCCAGCAGAGTGACTTCCTGGATTAATCTCAGCCTTGCTGCCATGGATGTGCCCAAGGGTCACTGCTCCTAATCATGGCCCACGCATCGAATTTTTGGCTTGACCTTGAACCTGCTCCATCTCCATTACATTGCCTTATTTTCTGGACTTTTAGTTGGTCATAGCCACCATTTCCACGTGGAACCTACTTGGCTTGCTCAGGTACTGTGGGACTGTCTGGGCTGGTGAGGCCCCCTGCACTGCTGTCCATGTGATTTCTTCCTGGGCTCCTGGTTTGGCTTGGCTTCCCTTCCACTAGGGAGCAGCCCCATTCCTAATGTTCTCTGATAATTCCTGTCTCCCACCTGGACTGACACAAAGTGGATATATATTGATATATATTTAACACAAAGTCAATAAGTTTAAGGATGGTGGTATGGAAAGTCATGGATGCGTTGCAGTAAATTCTTTCTGAAGTACAAATACATAAGAAAGATGTAAAAAAAACAGAATTTTCTTCCTCTTTCAAAGAAAAGCTATTCAATGTATGTCAGGAAGTTTTAAAAACAATTACAATGATACTGGCTCCAACTGTGTGCTCAGATAACATACTCAACAAAAACACATTTGCTGATAGCAGTAGTACTTTAAAAAAGTACAAATTTAAAATAATCTTTTGTATTCTTATTTCAATTAACTCTTAAATATTTGTATCAAACCCAAACATGTAGCAGACATAACTGTTGTGAGACAATATAAAACAAATACTAGAAACTTTTACCTGTATAGCTCCTGTCATTGGTCTTCCCATAGATGAAGTTAAAGTTGCCTTTGACTACAAAAACAAGGAACTTGTTTGAAACTAGTATTCACAAGGCACTAGAAGCCTGAAAAGGCCATACATAGTCTTTCCACAATTTAGTTTTAAGAGCTTATTAAACTCAGAATTTCTTAGTAGAAGTCCCATTTACATTATTCATGTGTAACATACTTGTGCCTGGTAAACTTGAAGATGTGGACCACTTCAGTTAGCATAAATATTTAATACTGTTTTTATGTATTTGGATATTTCTGCCAGGCCTTCAAAAGATGTAAATTCCATGGAAATTTCTAAGGCAACAATATTTTCCAATATTAAATTGTTGAAATTAATTTCAATTATTAAAAATTATGCATTTCAAAATCCATTACAAGTAATTTACACAAAACACTGCAGTAAGGTTCTGAGTACGGCTGATACAAGATTACAAACTGTAATTCGTCTATTTTGTTATGTTTTGGACAGCCTCCAAACATCATTTCACTGCAGAGTTTTTTTGCACTTAACTACGAATTTTGGGGAGAGATTTTGTCATACTTTCATGCAGATTTATTTTACAATAAACACAGATATGCTTTGAAACTGCCAGTGGCTATCTTTTCCATTAGCTGACATGTCACATATTGTCCTTTGGTATTACTGTTAGAAGTGTAAAGGAGTAAATGTATGAAACACTAGTAAATACTAAAGGTTGCTACACATGCAATACAAATAGACAAAAATAAAAGGTCTTCAGGCCATGAGAAAATATTCCTGATTTCTACCCCTAAGTTTTACTGTTTTACCTACTATCCATCACGTATCACGATTATTTTTTTCTCCTGCTTAAGGCTGTATTTACATTAATACGGATTGTGGAGCAGGAGAAGCAAATTTGCAGAGTGAAAGAGGTAGTATCATGGACTGGACAGTGCTTTGGGGGTTTCTATCTCTAGGGTGGTCCTGCAGACTGATCCATTACTGGTTGGAGAACACTTGATCTACTTCTAGACTGCATCACTTGATTTAGCTTAATTCAAAAGAGCATAGTTTGCACACTCCAAGACCGGTCTGTGCACTTAGAAAATTAATAAATAAATGTCTAACTGGAGATCTAAATGTCTAACTGGAGAAAATTTAGACAAGAGCTTTTTGCAAGGGATTAAATGATAAACTTAATTTTTGGCATTTTTTTGGTAAATATCTCACTTTCATTATATATACAATAGAACAAAAACCTACCCCAAATGCAGTACCTAAAGGTCTCGAAGCTGATGTACCGGGTATTTTGGCTGTCACCTGGAAGGGAGAAAGAAAGCAATGAACAACTGTGTGTTGATTAGTATTTTTACACAGTGAATTTGTAGAAATAATGCTTCAACTGTTATACAACTTGTAGAAATAAATTATTCTGGCAAATAAGTAATGCTAATCGGACAGTTTCACCTCTTCTTTAGTCATACAATATGTACCTCAAAAGTGCAGGTACCAAACCTGTATTTAGTTTTGAAAATTGAGAGGGGTTATGTCACAGCTAAACAAAAGTAAGAATTGACGTAATTTACATGAGTATGGAGGAAAAAAAAATCAGAACAACACATGGTTTTCTAGATTACACTTTCTAGGATGTATCTCAACCTTAGTATAATGCCAGGGCCAGTAATTGTCTGCATAGAATATTAAAGTCCTTTGATAATATTTAGTTTTGTTCTTTAACAATCCTTTATTTCATTTCAAACATCAATACATGTTTCCAACCAAAATTCCTTGTTTGCTGTCTTCCAGCTTAACTCCAGAACTTAATGGAATTAATATTATGCTAATTTTTTACTTAATTTTCTATCAATATTTAAAACACATCTTCATGTTAGTAGTAGACAAAAAGATAAGAGACAAACTTTGCTTGGGTATCAGAGCTAAAATTAGAGCTAGGGCTCTAGAGAACTTCTCCACTAGTAGTGTAGAAGTACCTGGAGTACTGCATTTGGCTCTGGGGGCCCCAGAACAAGAAAGACATGGACCTGTTAAGTCAGGTCCAGAGGAGGGCCATGAAGATGAGAAGGGCTGGAGAACCTCTCCTGTGAAGACAGGCTGAGGGAGCTGGGGTTGTTCAGCCTGGAGAAGAGAAGGCTCTGGGGAGACCTTACAGCAGCCTTCCAGTACCTAAAGGGAGCCTACAGGAAAGCTGGGGAGGGGCTCCTTGTCAGGGAGTGCAGTGATAGGACAAGGGGAATGGTTTTAAACTAGAAGAGAGTACATTTAGATTAGACATTAGGAGCAAAATCTTTACTCAGAGGGTGGTGAGGCCCTGGCCCAGGTTGCCCAGAGAAGCTGTGGATGCCCCATCCCTGGAGGTGTTCAAGGCCAGGCTGGATGGGGCTTTGGGCAACCTGTTCTGGTGGGAGGTGTCCCTGCCCATGGCAGGGGTTTAGAATTGGATGATCTTTAAGTTCTTTAAGTTCCCTTCCAACCCAAACCATTCTGTGATTCTATGATATATTTTAATATGTACTTACAGGGGGTCTTCTCCCATGACTTGTTCTTGCTGCCTGTTGAAAACCTATATCATTTTCTAAATCCTAGAAAGAATAAAAGAACTTCTTTAAACCTCACCATCCAAAGCCACAATCCCAGAACATTTTGACTGCTGAAAGCAGACAGGTAAAAAATGATTCTTCTTCCAAAAACACTTGATAACTGAATGATAAGTTTTACTGACAGTAAGTAATGATTTTAGTTGGTCTACCTTTTTTGGTATTTTAGATTAAGAAATCTTCATTATTTCCTGAAAAGTGTAACCCTGAGGACGCAGAGCTTAAGTGATGAAATATAACTCTTTTTTTTCTGTCCAAAAGCTTACTCTTAGTTGTTTTTCTGAATTTTAACTGACATCAATGTCTGTCATGCCCATGCATTAAGATATCTCATGTCATTGAGGTTACGCTAAAACTCCCATTGACTTGACTGTAGGGATTTCACGCAGAATGCCAGGGAAGTCTGGCAACGTTAGTCCTGCTTTAGGTAGGGTTGTGGGGTTTGGACCAAAATACACTCCTGTTCCCTCTTATTGCTCCAATTCCACTACACCAGCAGTTTCCAGAAAGTGGTCTGCAGGGTTACTCGGCCATCCCAGATGCTCTACTGGTTGCATAGGGAGCTGCAGGGGGCGGGGAACTCTACTCATTTCTCATCTCCCTCAGCTGCAGCACAGTAAGAGACCAATGACTGGTAAGCTGCCTCTTTTATCAGGAACCTTGCAGCTGCACACCACATTGCATGTGAATATGAATATGGACTTCAGATAATTAGAATTTAATAAATTATAATCATTACAGTGTATTAGACCTGCTACAAAATCATTTTGTTAGAGAAGGTAACTATCAGAAATAATTATTCCAAAAGATCCTGGTGAAACTTCATAATTCTTGCTAAATACAGAATATTTCACTTCAAAGCAGTAGTGTCCTTGCACATTACTGTACCCAAGTTTGTACTTAAAAATGAATCCTATGTAAAGGAAAGGTGGGAAAGAGCAAGCACTTTTACCTCTGTGTCAAAAGTGGGATTATAATCATTGTAGCCAGAATAAAGATCATCTTCATCTTCCTCAGGAGCCAGGTGCACGTTTTGCATCATTTTTTCTGTGAAATAGTAAACATGACAAATATGACATATAAGATACATATATAAATCTTAAATATAATGGTGATGCCACCACCTCCCTGGGCAACCTGTTCCAATGCCTGACTGCTCTTTCTGAGAAAGAGTCTCCTCATTTCCAACCTAAACCTCCCCTGGTGCAACTTGAGGCCATTCCCTCTAGTCCTATCACTGGTTATCTGTGAGAAGAGGCTGACCCCCAGCTCCCCACACCTTCCTTTCAGGCAGTTGTAGAGAGCAATGAGGTCTCCCTGAGCCTCCTCTTCTCAAGACTGAACAACCCCAGTTCCCTCAGCCGCTCCTCACAGGACTTGTGTTCCAGGCCCTTCCCTGGACACTCTCCAGGGCCTCGATGTCCTCCTTGTAGTGAGGGGCCCAAAGCTGAACACCGTACTCGAGGTGCGGCCTCACAAGAGCCGAGTACAGGGGGACGATCGCCTCCCTGCTCCTGCTGGCCACACTATTCCCGATACAAGCCACGATAGCCCACCTCCTGCTGCGGGAAGCCCGGGCCCGATCCTGAGCCCGGGCCCCAGGCCCCCTGCCCGCGTTGCCCGGGTGACGGGTGCAGCCGCGATCCCCTGATGCCCCGCGCCCGGTTGCCAGGAGACCAGAGCGGGGCGCATGCGCACAGCCGCCGCCGAAGCCTTTGCCCCCGCCTGGGCGTCTCTCCCCCGTGAGGGCGGGTTCCCGCCGCAAATGGCGGCGGGGGATGGAGGGCGGGGCTGGAGGGGGTTGGCAGGGTGCGTGCTGCGTCCTGAGGGTTAAAAACCAATACTTTTTGTAAACTTCACAGAAATACAATTCTGTCCTCCACTTCTTTGGACAGACTTTTAAAGTGGATTAGTGTTGATCCCTGAGCTAGAGCTACATGTGAACTAAACTTCACTTTTTTTTGCTTCTTTTCGGACTTATTCTTACCTGCAAACGCTTACACATACACTTAATTTCCCGAGTTAGGTTGTGCATAGTTCCAAGATGGGAATAAAAAGATGTGTCATACAATGGACATAACAAGCAAGTTTTGTTTTCCCCTATGCTTTCCTCAGCTTCCAGAAGAGGAACACAAAGCTCCTGTGAGGGATGACAGGCTCAACAGACTGCCTGCCTTTAGTCCATGGGATAATGATAATATAAATGGAAGTAAGATTTCTTATCTGCTGGACATTGCTTTGCTGTGTCTAGAAATAAAAATCTGATGAGTGACAGCTAGTTTGCCCACAACAAATCATTGCACTCTGTGAACTGAAATGATCCAGTGTTCAATGGGAAACAGAACAGACCAGAGACCTCTGAACTTGCCTACAGCATTTTGAGAGAGAAAAAGATTTATGAGGCCAATTGTAAGCTGCCCCTGCTGCCTGACACTGAAAGATATAGATGACACCTAAGAAAGCTACAAAGCTACTACGCAGCATGTGGTCAGCCAGGATACCCTTTTTATGGTCAAGGTTTGTGAGCATTACACAATGTCTGTGCTTTCTGCTGCTCACCTTCTTTCAGCCTCAAAGTCCTTTCAAAAGAGATAAGGCACAGAGGATACGAGTGAAAGGTCTTTCTATTCCGGCTCCCAGCAAGGGAAACAAAGATAACATAAAGAAGTATTAACACATTATCGCTTCTTGTATTAACTTGTTAACGTTCCATGCATGAACCACTTTCACACAGAAACTTTAGACTTGAGACCTTTGGACATGAGAATCTTTATCCCTGGCATTTCTGAAATACAAGTATTTTGCTGAGTAACAGACTCCAGGTGGAAAAAAATTTCAGGTGAATTACTTGCCACAAATTATGAACTTCAGGATAAAAAATACATATACACTACTATCCTCCCTTTTCTGCCTGTGACCCCTCATGTAAAATTAAGCCTGTGTTTTTTAGATTTTCTGTCGGTCCCCAGACACACTCAGACTGAGCAGCAGGTACATGCTGTAGCAGAAGCCCTAGCTCTGCTACCCAGCTCGTCCATCTCAGGGACCTGTGCATACCAGTGCTCAGTGCCTTGCGGTGTTTTCAGCCCAATTCTTTAGGGCACTGGAGAAAAGGAACTCCATGCTAAGGAGTCAGGGCACTTATTTTGTAAATAAAACAGTGTCAGGACACAACTGGAATCTGTGTTCACATCAAACTTCCTTACCCTCCAAAACCAGCTGTTGGAAGATGTTCCTGGCCTCTATTCCCAGACCATACAGGGAAGTGTATGGGAGAACAATAATTAGCTAACACTGTAATGGGCTACGTTAACAGCAGAGAGAGTTGACTCCAGCCCCTGGTCCAGCACTGTGCATTGCCCACATTAACAGGCTTTATTTATGCTTCTAAAAGCTGTAACTTTTTTTATTTTTCGTGAAGTATAAGTAAACTTTAATGCATAAAGATTTAACACAAAACCTCAGTCTCAAGATCCACCATGACAACACTGGGCCTTACTCATGGGATGGGATTATGAGACATGCTCTTCCAAGGTTGCACAATGGGGTGAAACCCAAGTGATACATCTGCCTTTACTGTTTTGGGTTAAGTCCTGAGGGTGACCTGGATTGTGAAGCTGCCCCCAAAAATGTTACAAGCAGCCCAAGCAACATCATATGCTGTGAACTCCCGATCATTTTAAGATGTCAGCACTGTCACTAAATTAAGTTGTCCAACTCTTTCTCCCCCTTCTGATTTTAATTCCTGTCCCAGATCTGTATGCTGACTTACACTGCGTTAGCTGTTTCTGCAATTAAAGCATACTACAGATCTGATTTTGTTGTTGTTCAGTTAACTTTTAAGACATTGTGTTCCTGGTCTCATTGATTCAGTGAAAACTTTATGGCAGGTTAAGGAGACCACAGAGACATCCTCTTAAGCGAGGAATTTCCTTGCAGTTCAATAAATACATGGTGCATCTGTCTTTTTGCAGCACTGACGCTGCAAGTAAGGACTCAGACAAACTGTTCCAGCAGCTACTAACTTGGGTTCAGGGGTTACTGGCCTCTGTCTGCATGTTGTAATCATTGTTGGCACGTGCCCTACCCTTGCTCTGTCGGTTTAACTGTTTGTCTGATCTACCCTGAAGCTGTGTTTTTCTTTTTTTGAAATCATTCTGAATTGGAAAAGTATTTCTCCCATTAAAATCTTCTAAAAGTGAGTAATTTTCTAGCATTGAATTTTGGTCTGACCAAACGTTCAGAACTTTTCTACTACCATGTGAAGACACTTCAACTTAACTGTCACACACAGTAAAGCTGCCATTAACCACTCCTCTCAAAACTTCATAGATCTTGTCAGTATACCTACAGAAATTGTTGAGGGGAAAGAAAATATGAAACATGTTTAAAATTAAAGCATTTCTAATACTTTTTCTTTTTTTCTTTAGTTGACAATTTAAGAGTTGAGTAGTAATTGAACTTATTGGTAACAAATTTATTGTACTGAGAATTAAAAATAAAAATTAAAGCCTCAGATCAAGCTCTTCCTATGCTTGGAAATTCAATCTTCACTATTTTGCTGAGTGAATTATGTTACAGCCCTGATACTCTGGGCTCATTTATCTCATCAACATAAAGAGATACGTATTGCATATTACTTTCCTCTTTTTATCAAGCATATGAACGGTACAGGTGTCAGAGCCTTTATACATTAGCTCATTATTCCTGAGCTGTTAAAAAATCTCTGTAGCACTTTTTAACATAAAGTTCTTCCAGTAAAGGTTTCCAAGCATAAAAAAATAAGTCTTTTGTCTCTTGTAGGAGACTTAAACTTTATATTTGTGATCTCTAAATTGCTGTGCATAAATATATATAAATTATATTAAGAGAAAGTTTAAAGATGATGTTTATAGATCCACTCTTGCTGCAATGATAAGTACAAGGATCAGAATTTTTTCAGGGTTAGGTTCTCAATAAAGAATTAATTAGGTAAAAATATTGTAAAAGGTTATACTGAAAATTTTCAATAGCGTTATTCAAATATCGTTCCAAAGGGGGGATTATATACATTATAATTGTCCTAAATATCAATTAATATTTAGCCTATTTATTAAAGCAAGTAAATTTATGTTCAATTTGAAAACAAACAGAAGTCAGTGGAACCTCCTTATAATCCATGTTATAAGTAATACATATATTGTAGTTTGGGCTTAAAAGACATTTACAACAGGGAAATTATCTTGTTGATGGGTATTTCTACTATTATAAGATACAATTCTCCCTAGCTTTGCTAAATCATGCCTTTGCGTAATTTTTTACTATGGACTTTCCAATTGCTGCAGATTGTTCAAGAATCAAGTTCTAGCACTACTGGTAATATTTGCATCAGACCACTTGCACTGTGAATGACCACCTAAGTTAACTGCATAAACTACTAGCAATAATTAGAGTTATAGTTTTAATTGTAGTATAATTTTAAAGTAGTCACTAATTATAATTAGTGTGCAAGCCATTAGTTAGAACTCTACATAATAGGAATAAAGTTACTAAATTATTATTTGAGCTTATTATGTTTCCTGAACCATTAGTATCATAGTAGTAACATATCATAGCTAACTACAAAAGAAATGTTCACCAGAACAATCCAAATGTACAAGTAACATATTAAACCAATCTAATACTTAATGAGGGTGAACTATGCCTCTGTTTTCATCCTACTCCAGAAGTTCAGGCTAGGATACTCTGTATTTTTGAGGCATGTGATTCCCTTATTTTCTGCATGGGAACTCACCCTTCCATCTCCCACACATTCCAACCCCTACTGGTCCCAGCAAGCATTGGAGACTCCCATGTCATTTATTCCAAGACTCTCTTATAGTGCCCTGCTCCTCCCCTACAGTAATCCCACCTCCTCTCTGCAGCCAATACGGGTTTTCACCTCCTCCCAGGGGGCTGCAGAGGAGCATGCTCAACAGAGACTAGAAACATGGAGGAGTCAACTTTGCAGCTCCCAAGATGACAAGTCAGGTCTGCTCCTACTGCTGTTGGACTTCAGAAAAGAATACAGAGGCTGGTGAGTGCATATGGGCTCCACATAGGCCTCTTCTGCTGCTAATGTAAGCTCTACTTCTCAGTCCCTAATGGAGCCCAGAGCTTTCCACCATATTATTGGTAAAAGGTTTTGATGAAGCCATCAGAAAGGTTTTGATCTTCAGCCTTTGGGCTGAAGATATCTTCTGGCCTTCCCATGTGAACTGCAGGAGAGGGAGGAGAATCACTACTCCTTATTCTTGGAGACTCCAAGTACTGGGCCTAAAAGTCCTTATTTTGCGCAAAAATCATACTTTATGGTTTTTCTTTTTAACCATATTGTCTTCCCTTGACCTATGCTTCTTACAATTTAATTCTCTGCATTCCTCTTTCATCTTGCAAACCTCTCTCCTATTCATGTGTTGACAGTTTGGGCTCACTGGTGAGTTTGGCCATTGGAAACAATGGGGCATGTGGCTGTTGTCGTGCCCTAATAAAATAACTAATGCAGAGTTACATAGCATTGTTACTGCTACATTGAAGGTAATAAAATAGATCAGATTTCATTACCGTAGACCTCTTGTTTTGTTCACCAGCAGGGTGAAGGCCTTGTAATTGCTGTTATCACAACTATGATTAGTTCTCAGATAGTTCCTGTAGTAACCCCTCCTGAATTGTTTAACTGAGCTCTTCATTTTGCAATATCGATTTGCCCGGCTATAACTGCTTTTGTCTCTTAAAGTCTAGTAATTCTTATGACAAGTCCAGGTATAAATGCACACCTATGTATATCAAGGAATACTGAAATAACCAGTGGGTATTTCCAAATAAGAGTGATAGTGAACTTGTTTTGAAAACCATGGTTCCCAAGCCCAAAATACATCAGTTTTATGTTCTGGGAACTTACTTTTTTTCTTTGAAGTAAAAAGTTGAGCCCACAAAGTATACATTGCTTCAGTTATGCTTTGTCTAAACAAAGTTCTTTGTAACACATGCCAAGTCATGCCATTTCAAATTAGTCTTCAAAGGAGCAAAACTGGTATTTGCTATAATCATAAAACAATGCTTTCTGTGCCAGCCTTAGCAAACTGTGAGCCACGAACTGGCAAGGCCAGGTTTCCTGCACACTGCCCTCTTACTTACTTCCGTCTTCTTGTGGCCCAGGTATCTCTGCTTTGCTCCTCCTACATCTCCTAACTGCTGGCAGCTCTCAGGTCACACGTGCAGCATTTAGGTCCTGAGGTCACGAAGATACTGGCGTGGTTTTCCATCTGCTGTCCTATGACTAGTCCTCATGAAAGCTTTAGGAATTTACACTTCTGAGATCTCTGTTTCTGTGCTAAGTATGGCTGGACTTAGTGAAGTGCTAGTGAGGGTCTTGGACATACAAAATGATTATGTTTTTAGTTATGTTATGTTTTTGTATTTTTTTTCCCCCTTGGAAACTAGAAGAAATGATAGCCAAATAATGTTTCACTGAAATTTTTCATCAGTAATTACGAAACACTTATTCTGAAAAAAATGTATCAATTTTCAACTTGGTTTTCACTATGCCAGTAACACATAACTTACAGGTGGTTTTCAGCTATATTAAGAGTACAGTAATATAATCAAAGAATCATAGAATGGCTCAGGTTGGAAGGGACCTTAAAGATAGTCTAACTCCAAGCCCCTTGCCATGGGCAGGGATGTCACCCACTAGATCACGTTGGCCAAGGCCCCATCCAGCCTGGCCTTGAACACCTCCAGGGATGGGGCATCCACAGCTTCTCTGGGCAACCTTTTCCAGTGCTTCACTACCCTTACAGTGAAGAATTTCCTCCTAATGTCTAATCTAAATCTATCCTCCTTTCGTTTAAGACCATTCCCCCTTGTCCTATCATTATCTACCTGAGTAAAGAGTCCTCCATCTTTTTTATAAGACCCCTTTAAGTAATGAAAGGCCGCAACGAGGTCTCCCCGTAGCCTTCTCTTCTCCAGGCTGAACATTCCCAGCTCTCTCAGCCTTTCTTCACAGGAGGGGTGCTCCAGCCCTTTCATCATCTTCATGGCCCTCCTCTGGACCTGCTCTAACAGTCCCACATCTTTCTTGTGCTGGGGGCTCACACCTGGATGCAGTGCTCCAGGTGGGGCCTCATGAGGGCAGAGTAGAGGAGGACAGTCACCTCTGTCCACCTGCAGGCCACCCCTCTGTTAGTGCAGCCCAGGACGCAGTTGGCCTTCTGGGCTGCAGGCAGGCACTGCTGGCTTGTGTCAAACTTTTCGTCCACCAGAACCCCCAAGTCCTTCTCTGCTGGGCTGCTCTCAATGAGTTCTTCTCCCAGTCTGTGCTCCTGTCTGGGATTGCCCTGACCCAGGTGCAGCACCTTGCACTTGGACTTGTTGAACATCATGCAGTTCACATGGGCACAATTCTCCAGCCAGTCCAGGTCCCTTTGGATGGCATCTCTTCCTTCCTTGGTATCAACCGCACCACTCAGCTTGGTGTCATCTGCAAACTTGCTGAGGGTGAACTCAATCCCATCGCCTATGTCATTGATGAAGATATTGAAAAGTGCCAGTCCCAGGACAGACCCCTGAGGGACACCACTCGTCACCGGCCTCCTGGACACAGAGCCACTGACCACTACTCTATGGGTGCTTTGCTATCTTTGTTAACAAGTAGGCATTTAAAATCTTAAATTTTGTTTCTTTTCAGGAATATCCAGCATGATTACAGAGCAACATGCAGGTGAGTAGGAACTGTATAGAATTAGAAAAAATGAGTAACACAGCATTCCAGCAGAACAGCTGATACTACAGAGCTGTCAAGATTATTAAAAAATTATGTTGACATTCTAATGTCACGTTTTTTTCACAATATAAAAAAGTTTTTGTGCAAAAATCAAGGAAAACCAACAAAAATATATTATTTATCAGGATTCAAGAGAAAAGTATTTTAACAGTATGAAATTATAAATTTTTACTATAATTTAATTACAATATATATATTATAATTTATTATAACAAATTAATTTATTGTATTACATTTTATTATATTTTTATTATAATATTATTCCCTAATGGAAAAAAAAAAGGAAATATTTTGGACTTTGAACTTCATTTTGGAATTCATTTGTGCCCTCATCAGGAAACTGAGAGCTGTGGGCTTTGACACACTTTCTCGTACTTTCTGTGGCCCAAGCGTCATGGGATGGGGGCTTTGCTTCTTCAGAGAAGGCTGCAAATCCCAGGGCCCCCATCCTCGAAGGTGTTTCAGTTTCATCAGGAGCTCATGTTGAACCTGAACACCTGATGTGGCCAGCAGGGTCTATGCTTTTGGACAGTAGGGTAACTTGGGCCTCAACTTTAAGGCCGGATTTCGGCAGTGGTTGGGTACACTCCCTTCGAGGCGGAACGGGCAGGCTGTACCCCAGCAAAGCCTGCCCTGAGCTTGGAAGGGGCTGCCCTCCCCTGCTGCCTCCTGGCACGGCGTGGGGCTGAGCACACAGCTCCCGTCCTTCCCCGGGGGGGACCGGAGCACGGCGCCCCGTTTTCGGAGGGGACGAGCCTCCGTGTAGGGCCGGCACGGCTGCGGCAGGAGACGAGGCGAGCCCCGGCCGAGAGCCACCGGGGGCGGTCTCCCTCCCGTCGTGGGAGCGAGGCGAGGCCGGCCCGGCCCGGCCCGAGAGGCGCGGCCAGCGGTAGCAGGAGCCAATGGGGGCGGCCGCGACATGGCGGCCGCCGTGGGTGGGGAGCGGGCGCCTTAAAGGCGGCGGCGGTGGCGGTGGTGGTGGCTGTTGCTCGGCCGCGTCCCCCGCGGGCATGGAGTCCTCGCAGGTTGCCGTGGTCGGCAGGTGAGGCCTCTCCTTCCCCGCCCGCATCTGGGGGGCTCTGGGAGCCGGCTGGAAGGAACAGCCGGGGGGCAGCGGGGCAGCGCCTCTCGCGGCCGGCCGGGCTCTCGGTGCCCTCTCCGGCCCGGTGCTGTGCCGCCTTGGTGCGGCTGGAAGCCCGCAGGAGGCTGGGGGCAGGTTTAACAGCTGCTGCCGTGAGCGGTGACCAGCCCTCGGGCTTCTCCCGTGTGCCCACGGCGTGGTCCTCGGTTGGGCACACCGCGGTGGGTTTGGCTGTGAAGGCATCGCTTCGTCCTCTTAAGCTAAAATTCGTTTATTTGAGCAATAACCTGGTTAGGCGACGCTGGCAGCGAGGCTGCTCGAGGTCGGAGGCACGTGTCTGGCTGCTGTCACGCGCCAGCGATGAAACCCGCCGCTACCGGTGGCACTCGGTGACATGAAGAAGTGTCCGGAGAGCTGGGCTCTGTGCTGCCTGTCCAAGGAGGGAACCTGCCACCCATAGCAGCCAAAGCCAAGCGAGCAGGTCTGGATCCATGGGCTGCAGCTCTGGGCCCAAAATGACAGTGCCTGCCTGTCCTAAAGGAACGTCTTGGGGTCAAGTGCATCAGCATCCTGCCGGGATGTTGCTGTCCTGTGCTACTGCTCCAGCGTGCAAGTCTGGTACCTACCACTGACTTCGTACGCTTGATAGTGCCAAAGAAATCACACAATCCTGAAAATCAATATCAGAATAAATTATTTGATCAAATGTTGATTTTTTTTTTTAAAGAAAGTTAATTTAAAAGTGCAGTTTGAGAGAGGTGATGTTTATAAAGATACTAATGGCTTAGATATACTTGTTTAGGGGTTCAGGTGGTCCAAACGCTTGTAGCTGAGAAGTATTTGTTAGCTGAAAAGTTATCATAGCTAACAAACGATGACCCATATGTTACTTTTCCATAAGTGCTTGTTCTGTAGTTTGCCTGAGAACTGCTGAGATCTGGGCTTGCTGCAGCGAAGATGTTTGCTTTTTCTTTTAAATGATCTATTTTATATAGACAGTAAATTCTCATTTAACAACACTAAATACACGGTTTCACCCTGCACCCCACCCCCAGTTATTTCCACTGATTCCTGCTATTTCCTGAAACTTCCTGTTTTGTTCCATTTTTATTCTTCTTTAACTAAATGCTGAACACGTTCCTGTTTTCTCTTCCTTTTCTTATCTGGCCTCCTGCTTTATCTCTGAATTTTTACCCCCCATATCATCGTTTACTGATGACCTACTTGCCTTTCGTTTTTCCAGTTGACAGACATTGCTTAAGTTTAATGTTACAAGGACAGCAATCTCAGAAATGTCAGGAAATGCATGTGATAATCAACACCAGTAATAATATTCATGGATATAGAGTTCTGTTCTTGTTGCTGTTAGGATTATTGTTTGTGATGTTACTTAATCTTGCTGTACTGTGTCTCAGTACTTATGTTTAAAGAGGCTAATGCCTGCTAGTAAAGTTACTTAAATTAAAAACCTGCATTGCTTTGGTAGACATGATGAAATTATCAGTTACTGTACATTTCCTTTATATATTTCTTAATAATGGGCTACAAGTAATATTGCTTTATCACAAGATGTGGGCAGACTGCTCCTGCAGGCCTCCAGCATGGTAGGATGTTTCATCTAAAAGCAAAGGTGATGCTAGACATGGGTAGGTGGAAAAGTAGCATAAAAACCACGTGTTTTTTTTTTCTTGGTTTTCACACGCTCACGGTATTTCCTGAATTGTGGCGGATCCATGAGTGCAGTAGCTGGGCCTTAGGTTTCTCTGATTATCTCTGAAGCAGGATCTTGAACTCCTGGACAAATGGGCTGCTCTCCGTATTCAGACTTCGAATTAAACAAATCAATTTCAAAAAAATGAAAAAACAAACCCTTCATAATGTGATTCCGTGCACCAGTTCCAGGTTAGGATTGAATCAATTTCAAAAAAATGAAAAAACAAACCCTTCATAATGTGATTCCATGCACCAGTTCCAGGTTAGGATTGCAGCTGACAAAACTGTTAATACTTGAATCCAGCGTCCCAGAGTAGCAGTTCCTACTCTTTAGAATTCTGCTAGCCTTTTTCTCTTTTTTGTTTTCTTGTTAACTTTCTCCCAGCACTCAGAATCTGCTACACAACTAGCAAAGGATATTGCTTTGTTACAGAGAGAGGTTGGTTTCTTATCAACATGTAAGTGATTTTTGGATCGATTGTTGTAGAGTCTGGACTGTTTTAGTTCTTGCACTGCTTGTTGTTGGACCTTCTCCAACCCACCCCAGATAAATGCTACTTTATTAACTGGTTAACATTTATTTCCTTTTCAGCGGACTCATTGGTCGCAGCTGGGCCATGGTGTTTGCTGCTGGAGGCTTCAAAGTGAAGCTTTATGACATTGCACAACAACAATTAACAAGTGCACTGGAAAACATACGGTAGGTCACCTGACTTGAAATGACTGACGTTGCAATGAATCTGTGGGATTTCTGTAATTATGAATGAACAGCCTCATCTTACTATTCAAGAGAATAGAGATTTTAAGCATTAAAGAAGGCTTTAACTTAAAAGTACAACTCCTGTTAAGATCAGAACTGTGCCTCTAAATCTCTCAATGACACTTCTGAAGAGCACTTCAGTAATTAAATAATGGTTTAAGACCTTAAATTTAAATCCAAGTTCTTGAAACCATGTCTTCCATGATTAGGTTATCTATAGACTAAGCTTGAAATACAGGAGCATAAGAGTTTTTGCATAGAAAGACAACAAGGACTTCTTCAGAACTCAAAGAGGCTAATACTGATTGCTAAAGAGACCTACTGTGATTACCACTTTTCTATAACTAGATTTTAAAAAAATTCTTAAAGTAACATTTCAGCATCCTAGCAGAAGAGGTGGCTAGTTCTATTAAAGACACAACTGCTGAACAGCTACAAGAGAGGCTTGGAAGCACCTTTGGAAGTTGCAAATTTGAGGACTTGAACATGAGAACAGTCAAAATGCTTCAGACAGTAGCCCCCTAGCCCTTTTGTGTCAACCCTGTGGCACTACAGCTGAAGCCCCACGCTTTGGAAACATGGAGCTGCAAATTCAAGTCCTGGCTGTCTGCCCTCCCTCCCCTGACCTGTAGTGCCTAGAAGTTGCTTATGTACTGAGTGGCTCTTAACTATATTTCTTCCAAGTATTTCTCTTAACCTTGCCTTGAACCTGTGTAAATCTTTTTGCAGCCTCCTTGCCAAGGGACTTTGTGTTCTGCGGGTTTATTGCTCGCTGTGTGAAGAGCTGTTCTTCTTGTTTGTTTTGAACCTGACTCCTCAGGTGCTTTGTTTGGCCCCTAGTTCTTATGTTAGAAGGGACAGTGACTGGTTGGTTCTACTCAACCTTTTTTTGCCCGTCTTGGAAGTTTAGTGCTTGTGTATGTGAGAGTGTACATTGATAGAGTGGTTCTGTGTCCAGCCTCATATTGCTATATCAGCATTTAATGCTGAAGTTCAGATTGCTTCCTGATAAGCTTCCAGCTAAGTGCTTCAGCCCTCCTCTCTTGCTGTCTTGCAATGTGACATGTTAGCCGCTGTGCAGCAGCCTGTATGGGGATTAAGTTGTACCTAAAAAGGGATTGTGGTGTGTTGCTTTCGGTAACAAGGCTTACAGCAAGGAAGAGTGACTTCAGGAGCTCCTGTACACTAGTCCTGCTGTAGGAATTTAGATGTGAAACAATATGTTATGTCTAGTGAGATTTTTTTTAAGTAAAAAGTTGGTAGTGAAGAAAGGGGGAAAATCTGTTACTTACAGTTTTTTTTTTTGGATGGTTGTGGTTTTTTTTTCCATTTCATCAAAACTCTCAAGATAAGTGTTAGTCAACCCTAATGTCTCTGTTACTACACCTATATGATGGTACTTTAATTTTTTTTTTTGCAGAATTGCTGTCATAGCAGTAGCCACGATGAGATTCTGGATTTCTGGAGTTGGGAGGAGACTTGTGGTCTGCATTAGTAAAGCTAGCACTCAACCCATTCTTTTTCTTTTGCTGATAGCAGAATGACAACTGCAGTTTTCCAAGGATTTCACGTTGGAAAAGAAAAACTAATTATAATGTGTAGTAGGGTAGAGAGGCATTTGGGTGTGTCAGTGTACTGTCCTGTGCCTGCACATGCTGTTCCATAGGAGTTCAAGGCAGGTTTTGCCTTTCAAATAAGGTGTTCTTAACTCAACCTATAATTAACTTACGTATCCTGGCTGTTGTAACATCTTAGTTAAAAAGTCTAGTTTCAGTAAAACATAGTGTTGTTTTTTTGACAAGAACACAAGCTACGTAGTTTCATCAACCAGTATTTTAATGATTGTATCTATCCAAATACAGTCAAACTTTTTTTTTTGCACTGGTTTCATAGCACACAATCTGCAGTAAATCCGTTTGGATTACTGATACGATACTTTTATAAGAGCTGGAGCTTAAGTAGGTAATGAAGGCTTGTAGAAGAGAGCAGCAGGGACTGCCCGTGGAAGCTTTATGACAGAGCCAGCTGGTGGTTGCTCCTCTGGGTTTGCTGGGATGTGCTTTCTGTTCTCTCCACATTGCGAATAATTTAGGGAAGTTCTTAGATTTGACTTTGTGGGTTTTTTTTTGTTTGTTTGGTTAGTTGTTTTGTTGTGTTGGTGGTTTTTTAGCTTTAGTATTGAAAAGAGTTGTGTTCCATTTTAGTTTAAAGTCTATGACTTAGTTTTTCTTTAATATGTAAAGGACATACAACTGAAGAATACAGAGGACTTCTTAGTTTTATTGTCCTAAACCAAGGAAAAGTGGATTTGAGTAGTACACAGTAGCCACGTCTACAAGGAGTAGAAATAATTTGTTAACTGTTACATGATTGACTTTTAGTACGTTGACTTGTAACTCTTTCTGGATTTATATAATCTGTGTTTCAGTAGGGCACTTCGGGATTCATTAGTCTAATGAATCCAACTCTCACAGCCGTTGTGTGCAGGCTTGCAAGAGGACTGGCATGGAGGCTGGGAGGGGCTTGCATTGAGGATGGGACCTGCATGTATCTGTGGGAAGTCTGAAATGTACTGTCACGTTTTTCAGAACACCTGGTCAAAAATGAGACTAAACTGTGATATTTCCATCTACTGACACAAATGGAAATAAGTGTCAGGTTGCCACAACGCCAGTAGGCCAGATATGGAAAGGAAATGAGAGTGTGGTTATTGAGGCCTAGCGTGGTACAGTAGATTTCCTACATACTTGTTGATACACGCTTGGTAGTCAGTGCCCTGACACAAAAAATGACTGCACACGGGATTGAACTGGGTGTACCATTAGCATTATTAACCAGTGTCTGCTCTAACGGAACAACCTCTTCCGGAGAAGAAAACAAACTATCGAACAGCTTTATGCCCTGCTTGACCTACTGAAAGAACCTGTACTAACTTGCCTCGGAAAATGTAAATTTACATATCCAATATGCTTTCTTCAGAGTCCATGCAATTCTGGTTTGAATGCAAGGTTGTTGAGCTTTAAAATAAAGAGATTTAGAAAAACAAGTAGTGCCCTGTTCCTGGAAGTAATCCTAAAACATACTGTGTGGAAATGCTTTGGTGCAGGTCCCCCAAAAACACTTTGACTCTTGTAATACATAAACTTTTTTCAAATAGTTACCGTGCTACTGTTCTAAACATAATCACATAGCTGATAAAGATAGGTAAAACACAGTAAAATGCTGTAATAAAAAGATAGTGAAGCTGTAGAATGAATTCTGTATGGAAAAATAAGATGGGATGTTTGAGACTAGTCTAATTGTTTCCCAGAAACAGTTCTAGAATGGTAGCTTCCTCTAGCCACTCTTTCCACTGGGGAGGAAAAGAGTTTCCAAGCTCTTCTAAGGAACTGGAAGGCAGGGCAGGTTGGTAATGCTACTTCTCAGAAGTTCTGCATTCAGAAATGCTTTAGCTGTCTCCTGAGACTTAACGGTGGTGATGGTGTGAAGAGGTGCTGTGGGGCTTTTCTACTCGGTCATGTGAGGGTGGTGATGTACTCATTCTGTCCATGCCCTGAGCTCTTGCTGAGCCACTTACATTTGGAAGTGGTAGAGCCAAGTCCCTTTTACGTGGTGTCTGCTTCCATTCTCTTACGGTCCTTTCCCCAGCTGTAATAATAATAGGATACTTTCAAGATGCAAAGAGGACTTTCAAAGCTTTAAGGTTTCCTATTCGTCAGCTGATGAGACAGGACATAAAAGATTGGGAGACCTAAATACATTGCCTTTTTCTGTGGTTGAAAAAACAAAAACAAAAACAAACTTCCATCTGTGTCAGTGTAATGTTTCTAGATGTAGAGAGTAGACTTGGCATTTACTCCTTGAGTGTTTGCAAGTCAATTGAAACAGTATCCAAAGAGAAATGCTGTCTTTCTCCTCATTCCTGTGTGGCAGCCAGTTCCCCTTGGCAGCTCAAATATAAGCTTTAAATAAGACTGACTTTTGCAATGACAAAGGCTGTGTTTTGAGAACAGTTACGGTGTTGATGCTTGCCTGGTATGCAGAAGTAACAGGTTATCTGACAAGGTGATGAAACTTCCATTCCTGAAGGCTTCCAAGGTTTGGCTGCGCAAAGCCAAGGTTAACCTCATCTGGTCTAAGCAATAGTACTGCTGCAGGTGCAAGCTGGACTTGAGACTTCCTGAGGCCCCTGCGTGCCCATGTGTGCATGTGAACCTTTAGGAGGTCTCAGAAGTCAGATCGGCTTGCATGCGTTGCCTTGCTTTTATGCTGTGCACCAGCTGCTCTGGAGTCCTTTGCTTTCTGCCTCTTCAAAACTGTGCCAGAGGAAGATGAGCAGCTGTCCTACTTTAATGTACAGACACTTCTGTGGAGAAAGTGCATTTGACAGCTCTGGATCTCTCGTGTCTGGACCAGCTTGTCCTGCTGTTCTGGGTGGAAAACTTGTAATGTGTAAGTTGTATGCTTATATTCAGTTTGGGGAAAGCAGGAAGAGAGGATTTGGATGAGAATACTTTCAAACGGCCACTTGCAACTCAATATCAGCAGCTTAGTGTTTGGCCATTGCGTGTGTAGACAGCTGGTCCTAGGGTCAGGGGCATTTGTTTGCAAGCTTGATTTGTTGTGTCTCAGGCTAGATCTGTGGGGCTGGTGATGTGATGTGGGTTCTGTGGGGTTTTGTTTTTTTCCTGGAGGTCTTTAAAAGACTTTTAGATTTAGAGCTTAGTGATATGGTTTAGTGGAGGACTTGTTAGTGTTAGGTCAGAGGTTGAACTAGGTGATCTTGGAGGTCTCTTCCAACCTAGATGATTCTGTGATTCTTTCCATTCCAGCTATTCCCTCATTTATCAAACAGCAGTAGATAGCAGTCTGGTGCCATGACTGGTTACTGGCTCTGGTCTTTGGGCAAAGGTGGCTGGCTGAAGTTGTGAAGAAGCATTTTTGGTGTTGCTTCTTCTTCGCCTCCCTTCCCCTTGCTGATCTGGTCAGTAAGTTGTGATTCAGTAGTCATGAGCTATAGATTCCATACCTTACCTTGAAGTAAATAACAGTTCAGTTCCCAGAACAGTGTTGACATGGGCAGTCCTGTACAACAGAGAAGCTCTGGAGCTTGTTGAAGGGTTGTTGAAGGGCTCTAAAAGGAAGCAGTATTTTCTTACGGACATGAATTCACCATTCTCTGAAGACCTTATGGGTACTGAGTCAAATTCTTCAAGCTGTTGCTTCATGTGCACCATGACACAACTGCAGAGTGAAGTCCTGTGGTGTGTTCTCCAGCAACAGCTGCCATGGCCTTTGAGTCTGTGATCGTACTCGGCGATCATCACCCCGAACATGAGGCTGCTCTGAATGAAAACTCACCCAGTAGAGGTCAGTGGTGCACTGCTGTACGCATAAACCAGTCAGTTGTGTGCCTTAATGTATGGTAAGTATGGGGAAGCTCTCTTCCATTGATCACACTTCTTCTGTGGCAGTCTAGTACCCCAAGGGAATGTAAGTAGGGTTTACCATTTGGAAGACTTAGAATTCATTTGTGGAAGAAAATAACCAAACTGTCAATAAATATATTAGTGAAAGGGCAAAAAAAATCCGCTAGGGAAAGGGGAAGCCAAAATTGAAGTAGTGCATTAATTGCATTTCATGTTCTATGTTCTAAGTAAAATTTAAATTGCAAGCTTGGTGATGTTAACAGAGGATTTTCTTTGGGAAGAAGAGGGGGTGAGGGAGGAATGATCTAGCCTCAAATTCTGAAGAATGAAGACAGTAGCTTTGTAGGTTAGTTAAGAAATTATATTCTCTGTGCACAGTGTAGTGCGTAATGGCTTGTGGCAGAAGCAGGAATGGGTGGAAGGTCATCACTGGCAGAGGAAAGAAAGGAAAAGAACAGGAGACAGGTGCTGCAAACTTCAGCAAGAGCTTGTGGAAGATGAGTAAATGCCACATATGTTGCTGGCTGTTTTGAATCCCTCAGTTACCAATCATGGTATGGAGTTTCAGAGGACCAGGAGGAATGTGGAAGTCTAATACTGCACAGAAAGTGAACAGGAGCTTCACCTCCTTTGTAGAAGGGCACAATTCTGTTGTGGTCTCTTCAAACTTTGCTTAAAAAAAAAAAGGTATGGGCTATGGCAAGAGGATGCTGGATTCAGGCAACTGTGCCTGTGAAATGGACTTCTGATGAATGGATATTTGATGCATTCTGAATTAATTGGTCCCCTACCATTTCACCTCACAAGGAAGGCATCAGGAGCCAGAAGTTTGGATATTTTAGTTTAGATGCTCCTGTCCCTTTACACACGAAGTGCTGGCATCTTTAGTGTGCCAGAAGCCTTAGAAAGTCAATTAGAGCTTTTGCCTAGCTACCCGTGGTGTACCCTGGCAGTTTGTAAAAAGGGAGCTGAAGTGTCCTGTTCCCCGTCCCTTGCCACACAGATTACCGAAGAGTCAGAAGGCTGTGCTTTCCAGCTGTCCCACTGCTGTTTGTCAAGGAGCTGAGTGGGGAACTTACTGAGAAACTTGATGGATTTTCTGCTTATTTCTGTGGCATTAACCAGAGTTCTTGAGTATAAATCCGTATTTGAGAAAAGAAGCAAAAAGCTGATAGAACTCTGCATCAATTTTGAACTACACAGACTGATAGAAACGTTAGTATTGGTTTAAAATCCAAAGGACTCCAGAACAGCAAACATGACAGACCTGGGCAGTGCCTGAAAAGTGCATAACTCCTGGCTTCATTTTCTAGCTAAGAACTAACCTTTTCAAAGGTGTTGTCCAATGTAAACAGAATGCCATGCCTAGCCGTTTACTGAGGCGTGCTCTGCCTAAAACAGTTTAAAAAAAACATGGTCAATGATCAGCTGTTACAAAAATAAAATATCAGAACTTGCACCACAGAAAAGATTATCTGGAGTTAAGTATTGAAGGATTTCCTTGAAGAGGAGAAAGTTAATGCTTGTAGGAGTTAGCTGTGTGTGTTTTATAGCTTTTTTTCTTGTGTGTATTTGAAAGTTGAAATGTGTTTATTCTGCACACGTTAAAATGTGGGTGCGTATTCTGTTTTGGAAGGTAGAGTGTTAAACTTTACCAATTTCATATAGAATTTCAGTTGACATCTTGCCTACTCCCAAATTATAGGAAATACTTTGATTGAAGGTGCAAAGTCCATGGAGATTAGAAGGTATTTGCCTCTTCTGGCTTTTGTGCTAAACCAGGAGCAGAACTGGTCTATACACTTGTGACTGCTGCAGCGTGCTCCTTACCCAGATTTTCGTGGTAAGGTGCTGCAGCTCTGGGGTGGTGTTGGAGAGATGCATTAGGAATTTGGATTGTCTGCTGGGAAACAAATACTCTCCTTTACACTACTTTCAGTGGGAGGGAGGGCATCAAAGTAACTTGCAGGGCAGCAGGTGGTTATGACCTCTTAATAAAGTCATGATGGAACTACTAGAACCTATACTTGTATTTTCTTGGACACAATCCAGCCACACAGTTGCTGAAGTAAAATTCTGATTCTCTGGAAGCCGATGGTTGATTTAGTGAGCCATTTCAAGCTGAAGGTCTGAAGGCCCATTGAATCTCTGAGGTTTGACTTCCTTATGTATAGCTCAGTAGGAACTGGGTTGTCTTTAAATAAATCTCTGAAAACTTTTATCTTTGGTAGCTTCAGAATACTGTGGTCTAAATGGCTCATTCTACCTATTTCTCCATGAGTGAAAATAGCTGCTTCTGTCATAAGATGAGAAAGATGGCATATTTGGGTGCTTAAAAAAGATCAGGCAAATGTACCCGAAACACTTTGTTCTCCCTTCTCTAAAACGAGAGCTGAAGGTGATTGTCTCAGATGTACATGCTGACAGGGTAGGTGAGATGAATCCCCCTCAGTCTCTTTAAGAAATGTGGAGGAGGAAGCTTAATATTAGATCTGTGGGCTCAAGACTTGTTGACAGGAAGGAGCTCTAAATAAAGGGATGGCCTGACGAAGTGTGGGTGTGTTATCCCACACTGCTCAGCCGGCAGCCTGAAGAGCGTAGAGAAGAAGAGGAGGAGAGGCAGGGCAACCTACATCCCTTTCCCTTAATTTGAAGTGCTGCTTGGAAAAATATTGATGGACTCAGGGGGCCCCATCTCTTCTGAGGTCTTTAGATGCAAAAACAAATCCAGTGGTACTGTTTGGGTATGAGGGGGGACCTGGGCAGGCTTACTAAGGACTGGGTTGTGGCTGGATACAGAGGTCATCTTGGTCTATATAAATATCTTCTACACATTTAACATGCGCTGTCCCAGAAAGCCCCTTGCGAAGACTGTCATGTCTGTGCTGCAGTCACTTAGAAAAAGCATGATGGATCCCTGGTTGTTTCAATATTCAGCTGTGTGATTCGTGTAACACAAAAATACACTAACTTTTTCTTTTCAGGCTGTACAGCTTCTCTGTTTGCTGTGTCTTTTCCACCGTCCAGTTGGGTGCCAAGTGCAATTTACTTGCTGTCTAAGGAGGCATTCAAAAAGAAGCCAAAGTTTCGGAACTTGTTTGGTAGGGAGAACAGAGGATTATTTTTTCTCCCACTGCTAATCATTAGCTCAATTTCCTCCTCTTCAGGATGAGCAATTTTTGCTGAATAATAAACAAAGGCTTTAGAGGAGTTCTGCCTTGAGGTAACCAACAGATTTAACTGTAATAATGGCTACATCAAATAGCTTCAGGTTGATTGTGATGAGGTGCTTTAATCCCACTTAATTTCTGTGGAAATTACACCTCTCAATTACTTATACAATTTTGAGGCTTGCTCTTGACTTTTGAGGGTTTTAAGCTGTGGAGGCACTTTCTCAGGTGGTGTGTCCAACCCCAGCAGTCGTGTACTTGAAAGTTCAGTTCAAACTCTGGCCACTTAGTTTAATAACTACAGGAATTTTCAGACATTTGCTCTGTGTAGTCATTATCTGTGCTAGGGGAATGTATTTTTTTAGGAATGACTCCTGGCAGTATGGGATGTATTTATTTATTTTTAATACAGTTAAACTGATCCTACAGAGGTGTCAACAAGAGCTGTTGTTTGTAATACTAGAGGAACTAAATTAAAGATATCTCTATTCCCATTAAATGTAAGTAGAAAAACTCTTGCTGATTCTGCGCTAGTGAAAACGGGCTTGAGGCGGTGACAAATTTGGGACTAGGAATAAATCTTGCAGCTACCCATGGCTGAAGAGAAGAAAAACCTCAGCAGGGAGAAATGACCGAAACTAACCTTTATGTTCTTGAGTATAAATGTTTGCTGTGGCATATATAGTGTTCATATCAATGGGTTGTTAAGAAGCTTTTATTTAAAAAACAAAAAAAGTAAAGGTGGCTTAAAAATGTACTTAAAGATCAAGTACTTATATGTGTCTTGTTTCTGTCAGGAAACAAATGAAAGAGCTGGAGGCGTCAGGATTCCTGAAAGGATCTTTGAGTGCAGAGAAGCAGTTGGCTCTCATCAGCATCTGCACAGACCTGAAGACAGCAGTAGAGGGTGCTGCTTTCATTCAGGTAAGCAAAGATTTAACAACAACTAGCAAACAGTTTAAGAAAGATGATGAAAAATTACTGTGCAGTAGGTGGGCGGTAGAGTTCAACACCCTGACCCTGTGAGGATGGTTGTGCTTGTTATGATTAAAATTCTTTCCAGCCTAGTATTCCAGCAGGGGAGATCGTGCCTCTTTGCAGGTTTGCCTACTCAAGAGTCCTTGCAAGTTTCTTCTGGGTTATGTTGGAAGAGGCTGACAGCTGGCTAAGCTGAGAGAGAATTGGTGACCTCCACGTGCAACAAAGACTATACCTGTTAGAAGAAGGAATGTGGGGCAGGAGATTCTTGGGGGAGAGCTTATCTATTTAGGCAACATTGCTCATGCTAGAGCTAGGACTAAAAAGTATTTCTTCTCCAGGTATCTGGGTAAGGGAGGGAATATGGCTATGCCCAGGGCTCACTTGTGACTATGATGGAAAGCAAGCCTCTTCTTGCTTGTGCCCTCAGGCAAAAACAGGTTAGGCTCTGTGGAGTGCACATCCTGTCTCTGCCGCAATCGCTTGTCACGGACGCTGCAAAGAGTGCTGCATGAAGAGGGAGAACTGTAGCCAAAACCAACTATCCACAGAGTGTTAGAGTATTAAAAATAAGGTTAGTAGACAGGGCTGGATCTGTGCTGCTAATAAAATTTGGCTGGGGAACAAGTTAAACTACTGGACCTGATTAGTCTGTGCTGCACAACTACTCATATGCTCGCTGATGTGGGCATAGTTAAGGGAATAGGTGCATTAGCGACCATTTCTGGAGTAAAGTCTGAATGAGTCTGCACAGAACTCAACATGCTCTACCCTATGTGGTTGCCCAGTACTGTTCCAGAGTTGTACCATTAACTTTCCCACAACATGTGTTGCACCCAAGAGTTCACAATTTGCAGTGTTTCAGGTTGTAAATCCTACAGTCTGCTTAGCTGCAGTACATCCTTAATAATAAATGGAACTAAAAGAGGACATGTCCAGACCCTTTCTTCCTCCGAAGTAGCCAGTTGAGTGTAGAAGAATGGGAGGCAGAGCAAAGCCTCACAGAGGAGTCAAGGTGTGAATGCACTTGCAGATTCCTACAGTCATGAACTATTTTATGTCTACTTCCTTTTCACAAGGTCATGAAACTATATAGTGCTAGCCCAGTATCTTACTTCCTCATTAGTAATGAGCTTAGAGTTTGTCAGTTCATATTGTTTTCACATATGTATCGTGTCTACAGAGTTTAATCTGCAAGTTTACTGTCTATTCACTCAGTCTTATAAAGTCCTTCTGCAGATGTTTGCAGTAGTAATAACAAGGATCAGCTTAATTCTATGAGCTAACTTGCAGGTCATTTCATCTCTGTGAAACAGCACTGGTCAGCATTTTTCACTGAGTAAGAGCTGACTGTTCTTCTTACTTGATGCTTACTATCCTTACCAGTTACTGTCCATGAAAGGACTCTTTTTCCCTCACGTAGCTGGTTAACTTCCTTGAAAGCCTATATATGTCAAATGACTTTGTTACAAGACTTCTGGACATCCTTACTGGCTGCATCAGCTGCGTGACTCCTGTGCCTGTTGCCTCATTTAGAGAATTCAACTAGATTTGTGAGGCAGTGCTTCTCTTTGAAAACGTTGCTTTGACTCTTCCACATTTATTTAAAGCTCATTCAGTGCTACCCTTTTTTCTTAACTTGTTTAATAGAGTCATAAAGCTTACAGGCTCAGTGTTGAAATCTTTTCTTAGTTCCCTTAAAATTGGCACCATGCTTGCTACTCTCCTGCTCTTTGGTATCAAAATGCATATGTTCAGTTGTTTCAAGTGAGCAGAGTTGTGTATCACTTGCTGTTTTGGGTACTGCAAACACAGCAAAACTGGATACCATGTCCCAGTACCTTGATTTTTGATCCCCCTTCTGTTTGTTCTAAGATTTCTTCCACTTCTTCCCACTTGAGACAGACCCTGGGAGTTCCCAAGAGGAGAGCTTCGGTGTCTGCAAGGAGTAGAAAGGAGAAACAGAAGTATATAAAAAAAAAATTGTTCTGTGTGTTTTATCCAGACGTTCCTTCTGTACTTAGGTCATTTCTTGTCTCCATACATTACTCTTCTTAACGCATTTTGAAGAAGGAGAAATAACTTTTTTTCTGTGCATTTTTTGTCTTTGGCAAATTAACAGTCTTTCACTGGCGTGATCATTTGAGCACCTGGTCATCACAGCTTTATGAAGTCTGCCTTCTTGGTCCTAGCAGACTCCTAGTTTTGCCTGTTTTTCTCTTTCAAGCATTTCTTACCACCTAGTATGTCAATACGGTATGTCTGTTCCTTCCATGCCACCTGTAAGTATCTGGTCCTACTTTACTGACAAGTGTGCATCTGCTTTCAAGCATCCTCACTTGTATTTTACTGTCTTCTTCTGAAGCTGAGTGCAGTTGTGATGGAGTTACTGGCACTTGTTGCACCTAGGGATTTTGAATGTTTATTCCTGATAGAGACACTCTTCAGCTGTAAGAGTTTTGAGCAAGGTCCTGCATGCTACTTCAGATTAAATCAGGGGCTGCATTTTTTTGCCCCCTTCATATTCTTCTTGATCAGCTGATCAGTGAAGCGGGTATTGGGCAAGTGTTGCAAAATCAGAGTAATTCTGTGTTGGAAGGGACCTGTGGAAGTCACCTGGTCCAACCTGCTGCTCAAAGCAGGGCCAACTTACATCAGCTTGCTCAGGGTTTGTCCAGTTGAGTTTTGCGTATCTCTAAGGATGAAGACTTCCAGTCTCTTCAGGTAACTTGTTACAGTATTTGATTAACCTCATTGTGAAACTTCTTTCCTAGTATCTAATTGGAATTTCCCTTCTTGCAACTCTTGTCTCTTGCCTCTCGTCCTCTCACCATGGACCTTTAAGAAGAATCTGGCTTCTGTGTGCTCCTCAGGTAGTTGAAGACAGCAGTGTTTTGTTCACAGTGTCTGAATAGCAACAATCTACCTGGGGTAGCTCAAGCTCTCAAGCTTTCTGGTACTATCTTATGTTCTCTTAATCCTTCTGATAACACTTAACAGCTACATGTTAAGCATATAAATAAATGAAGTAGGTGCAGTACGCTGATGGGTAACAAGCCTTTAGTGTGAAACACTTGTGGTGGTGTTCATATCAGCTTATCAGTTCCAGGCCATAGTATCAAATTTTGGCTTGAAATGAAGTGTTACCAGATATACAATGTAAGCAGACAAATTATTTGAACTAGTCTTTAATTTATTCTTTTGGGGGTGTGAAGAGAAATAAAAGAGAATCCTTATTTTTAGGTTCATAGCCCTATTTCAGCATTGAACTGACTACTTTCTGGCTGGCTGAACCATATTAAACTTCTGAAACTTCACAGAGTACAGCTTTAAACCTGGAAGGACAAGATGGACTATGAGGACAAATGTATTGTTTTTTTCTTATTTTTTATTTTTAATTATTGGTTACTTATAAATTAAAACTTCATTTGTGTTAATCTTGGTTGAATATAGAGGGCTTAATTTTCTGGCCTAGTGATAAAAGCCTACTGATTAACTTGTCAGAAGACTTCCATGAGATCTGCATTTCTTTACACTAGATTTCAGTTGGTTAAATCTTAACTTATTTTCAAATTTGGCCTATGTAGAGTAAGTCCACCTCAAACTAAAAATGTCCTTGATGTTTGCACTGCTTGAATGAATTCTGCAGATAGCCTTCTATGCTGTTTTAGTGGGACATAACTTGAAAATGGGGTGAAATAATAAAAATACAGAACTTCTTGAGTAGCAGTAATGAAGATAAAATGAAAAAGTGAAGTGAAAGATGCAAGAAATAATTAGAAGGACTGAGAAGAAAATTTGGAACAGTAGTGTTGTGAACTTCTAAAAACAAGGTATGCCTTGTTATGTCTTTGTTTATATCTTCTATCTCCTGGACGCTTTTATGAAGTAAGCTATCTTGATGATTTGGTATGCTTTACATCATCTTCAGAAGGAAATGAATTTGCTTTTTGCTTTAAAACTGAGCATTCACCCAGGAAAATGATGAAAGTGCAATTTCACCTCTCAGTTTTCATGTGCTACTTAGAAGCAGTTGGAAGTGCCTCTAATTACTAAATAATAAAAATCAGTGCAGCGTTTGTATAATCTCTTACCATGGTGCTATTAAAGTAAAAGCCTATCTTTATATGCTTTGTTCTATTTTTCTGCTACTAAATTCTTCCAAAGCTTATTAGCTCTCATAGGAGGATAAAATGACTAGTTGTTGGTGAGATCTAATGCTTGATACTTGAGCTACCGTGTTCTCCAGCAGCAAGCAGGGAGAGTGCCTTGGCTTTGAGGCCAGTGCTCACGGTGAGCTGCTTGCCTTGGCAGGGCTCCTTGCAGCTGGGGCTGGAGGGTGGCAGGGAGGTGCTCTCTGAGCCTGCCAGCTGGGCTGTGGCATGGGACAAAGCAGGCTGGCAAGAGGATGATGTTAAGCTTGAAATTCAGACTACTGCAGTGGAGAGAATTCATAATTCCCGTGGTGTGAGGTATTTATCCTTTTACATTTTAAAGGAACTTTGCCAAAAAAAGCCCTAGAGCAGTTTTTCTTTTTTTTTCTTTCCCCACTCTTATATTAAAATGGGAGGACTGCCTCCCACCATCCTACCTTACATGTGCAAACTCTTGAACTGGTAATAATAACACTAATAGATTTTTGGCTTGGTTTCTTTCAGACCTTCCTGGATGTATTATCTCCCAGGTAGACATAAATTAAATAATTTTAAGGTGGTAGCACTTTTTTTTAATTATTAACTTTCAGAAAGTCTGGAGGTGCTTCAGGATGGGATATCAGCATTGACTTGGGAGTCCTGATGGTTGTTGTCTCGTGTCTCTTGTCACATAAACTTACTTGACTGATTGGTACCAATTTCTACTGTTAGCATTTGTTCTGCTCTTCTGATGGCTTCCAAGAAGGTTTGTACTTCTGGTGATGACCTGTCTGCAGACAGGTCAATGTGCAAAGGTGCCTTCAGCTGCCCTGAGCTCATAGGCTGGGAGACAATCCTGGTTTGGAAGCTGTGTTAATGAAGTACCTCTGTAAATGAAAAGCTGCTGCAAGGCGGTGTGTGCAAGCATTGCAGTAACAACTTCTTTGGGTCTGGTATATGGTCAGCTTGAAGCACTGGACAGGCAAACACGGATCTGTTTGCTCTTAACTGGGCAAATATAACCTTAGGCCTGGTTTTACCTTATCTACCTCAAACACTGGTCTGAGGCACCAGCAATTCCATTTCAGCTTCTGAGGGAGCTGGTTCTAGGGATGTTAACTGGCTCGCCATCTCTGTAGAAGCTTGAGGAAAACTGTTCTCCATTTTTAGGAGTGAAACAGTTAGAGTTCAAAGTCTTGCTGTAAAATACTTTATGAAGTCCATGCTTGAGATGAACTGGAAGTCTGAGTAGGCAGCTGTGGTGCTGCTGTTGAATGGACTTTTATTCTTCCAAACTTTCTAATGTTCACTCCCATGTAGCATATGCATGTACCAACTGGTACTGTCAAACATTACAGACCTTAAAATGGTTTTGGTCCCTGTTAGAGGAGGTCTTCACTGCCGTAACTGTTGTCCTGCCCAGCAGTTAACCCTGCTCCTGTGTTTTTTCACTGTTCTCTGGTCTCCTTTCAAGAACTGTATTATATTTCCATTGCCTTTCCTGGATTCCTTCCCCTGGCACTTTTCCCTGTTTTTCAGGTTGGATGGGATCACAGTAGAAGGAAACAGCAGGTCTGATTCTTCGAGAAAGGATGTGGGGAGGATGATGTTGAGATCTTCTTGCCCCTTCCCTAAAGGACCAAAAAGGATTCTAATCCCTCCTGTGGCAGCCCTGATCATCATCTCTGTTTGTCTCTTGAAAGCTTTGTAGGATACAGTAACCTCAGGGAAAAAGGTGCTTGTCTTCATAGCATGATACTGACAATAAATGAGATGAAACTTGCCTTCATTTATGTATTTAAAAAAAAACAAAAAAACAATAATTCTCCACAAAAAAAACCCTCCTAAATCTGCAAGTTTTTACTCTGATTTAGATAACATGTAATTCTGCTTGCCCAGCTCCTGTTCTGTGCTTTGTACTGACTGAAGGTTGAGCAGACACCTGTAATTCACTTGTTTGTTCTAACAGTGTACAGTGGCTGCAACTTGATATTTTACTGCTCCAGTTCCTTAACAGGGCATGTTTCTGAACTGTAGGAAGGTACAAAATGTTTCCATCGAAATGCTAGATTTCACCTCACCAAAGTGGTATTTATTTGTACAGTGTCATGTGGTAGACAGTCTCTCATGTCAGTCAAGAGCTAGTGATTTAGGAAGCATCAGATTTCCCTCTAGTATGAACTCATACAGTGAAGGCACCTAACAAGTTATTTAGGTAGATTTGAGGTGAGTTAATAGCCACAAAATTTCTAATTTTTATTTCTTTTCAAAGTCAGATTAGCTTAGAAATGCTGATGTTTTAACTGCTGCCTTTGTAACTGCTCCATAACAAATTAGGCTTGCTGGTCTGTTGCCCTTTAGTTGATGGTTTTAAGTTCCGTTAAAGCCTTTCAGAATATTACCATAACACCATTCTGAAAGCTGGATACTTGTAGATTTGCTGTAAGACACTTATATAACTATATTTTGAACTGAAATTTAAACAAGTCCAAACAATATGAATTGGAGTTAAACTTGTATAGGGGTTGCCCTGACTCTAAGCCTCTGCTCCTCAACAGAAGAGCCTATGAGAGGATTTCACCTTTATTAGAAGGTTCACCCTTACCTTTAGCTGCCCTGCCAGCTCCCGAGTTGTCCAAAGCCTGTCTGGAAGGAACTTCAGAGGTTACTTAGTCCATGCACTGCCGCAAGGCAGGATCAGTCATACTTGGACAACTGTCTGTCAGAAATGGTTCGACTTGTTTTTAAAATCGTCATGATGGGATTCCTTTTTCTTCCCCCTGTTAAGCACTTTATTACCTACCCTTATTCTGAGTCTGTTACTGAACCCTGGGATGTGAACATATGTGACCATGCCCTTCCATTTTATTTACCATTTGTATAGTGTCACCAGCAGCGGTAATGTGTTCCCCCTCATTAATGACTCAGTGGTCTGCTCTTCAGTTAGCGTGCTGCTGTCCTTATCCTGTAAGCCACGGGTAAGAGAGAAGGATACCAGTTCGTGTTCAGGTTGAAAACAAAGACTTGATTGCTCAGACTGTGTGGCTTGTTTTAGGGTAACTAAGCTGTTTAACATCTGAGTCTTTTGTCCACAGACATATTGTGTTACCGATCCAGTATTTGAACATGTGCTTAAACCCCATTTTGGAGGAAGTCCTGCACCAGCTGTGTGGAATGCATGTCTGCAGGGGGGAGAGGGGCAGGCAACCCGTTGAGCTGTCTTTCCTTGGCTTGTATCCCACGTAGCCTGGGTTCCTGCTTCACCCCCAAGTGTTTTGGGGCCAGTCTCTTGATCTCACCTCCCTGCAGTGCTCAGCCAGGTGCTCCCTGTGCTCTGAGCTGCTGGGGCTCAAGCTGTAGTCGTGCTCTAACATAGCCATGTCAATTATTAGGGTATGTTGTTGACTTTCTTTTTTCTTTTCTTTTTAATCTTCCTCATTTTAACCGATCAAAATGCTGATACCACACCGAAGGATGCTACATAGCCTGGGGCCTCCCTCACTAACAGCTGTGTGTGCATCTGCTGTTCCTGTGCCGTGTCCCACACCCCTGCGCTGGTGTGTGCAAATGTCTCCTGTCCAGCAGCTGTCCTTACCTTCACCCTCAGATACGGGTAATAGCTCTCCTTAAAAGGAGACTGAAAGAAATGTTTCTCCCCACCCACACCCCATCCTTGTAGTTTGAAATGATGCATTCTTATTTGACATCTCATCTTAGTTAATATACTTAATTACTAGATATGGTTGTTTCTTGTGATTTGAGGTTGAGCAGGGGAAAGCTTAGAGTGACGACCTTAAAAACTAAAGCTGTAAGGCACTTTAATTCCCTTGGCTTTCAAAATAACTTGAGAGACTAAGAGAAAGCTAATAGTTCAGTTCTTTTTGACTTCTGTAATATGAGAACCCGGGAATAATGTGCAGTGACTTTTTAAAACAATCTACGCTTGCAACTTTGCAAGACCTGCACATGCATCCTATCTCTTCCCTTCTGCTTGTTGTCTGAGTAGTGTGTTAGTACCCTGTACGTGCTGCTCCTTGCACTTGTTACTGATTTGTGAAGTCAAGACAACTTGTGGACAATCCCAGGACTCATATTTAACCACAGATTTAAGAGCAAATGTTTTGGAAAGTCATTGTTAGAACTCTGATAGGGCTGGAAAGACCTGATCTGGAATTAATTTCAACATGCTAGGAAAAGGGGAAAAATATTTCCTTTAGAGACTCTGTGATCATCATCTTTACTTCTCTGTCCTGTGCCAGAGGAAGGAATTAACACTTGAGTGATTCACTTCAGAGTGTAAAGGAGTATACCTTAAGTCAGGGTGTGGGGAGGCTGTTCTTCTTTCTTTTTTTTATCCTGTTATGCTTCCTTATGTAGATATCTTAAGGAAGCTTTTACACGTTGTTGCTGGAACTGATTTTAATCAATATTTTCATCATTGACCTGAGAATGTTGGTACACACTCCTGGTACTTGAGTTTGCAGGTGATAGTAAATTCTTTTAGGTGGCCTAATGCAATGCAAGCCTAAGAAATTCCTGACAAGCCTCCTAAACCTGAGCAGAGAGAAAGTACTAGGTGAGTAGTAACACAGATGTGAAAGAACATAAGGAAAAACTATTTAAATCATGGCTACATGATTCTGAAGTCACAAGTAGCAGTTGCAGTTTGGGAACGAAAATGTAATTGTCCAACTTTTCTCTAAAAAGTTCTCTTAAATCATCAATGCAGTGTGTGTTTGCAGCCAAAAAAAAAAAAAAAGCTTGCAAAATGTTGAGTATCACTTGGGAAGGGATGAGAGGTGAGTGGGAGGTTATTGTCATACTGCTGTATGAAACTTTGGTGTGCCCTTGTCTCATAGGTGCTAGACCTGCAGACAGAACTCATCCCAACAAGGACGGGTGAGAACTAGGGGAGGTGCAGAGGAGAGCAACTGACATACTGACATGAGGGGACTGGAGCCCCTTGAAAGAAAGCACCACGTTACGTTGTGGGTGGTGAACTGCTGAAGTTGCCTGCTATGGAAAACTGGTGGCATGAAATATCAGCAGGTTTTTATAGCAGTTAGGCAAGGCGGGGGACAATATAGTGGGCTAGAGGATGTTTCTTACATTCTTAGGGAAAACCTAGGTAACTTCTGTCTCTGAGCCATTGTGTTCATGTCATTTGGTTTGGGGAGGTTCCACTTGTCTCTGTGTGCATGTGTGTATTTTTAAATCAATTATTAAAAAAACAGAGGCGGAGGGGGTTATCACCCTACAATATTTTAGACCATCCATCTTTTAAGCTTCTGATACAGATGATGAAAGCTCTATTTATAAATACATATAGTCATAAATTCATTTTAGGACAGAAAAGCTAAAGGAATACATGAAAAAACATATAGTGTGGTGAGATCTGTCTCATAGAGTTGCACCATACAGTCATTGTTTACATATTTTACAGTCAAACTACTTGTCATTTGGCTAAAACAACAAAATGCTTTGAATGATTTTGACTAGGATAAATAATAATAATAAAAAAATACTTAGAGTTTGTGTAGAAATTGATAAAGAAATAGGGTCTTAATTTTAAACTTGTTCATATAACAGTTACTGGTATATCCACATACTACTTATCTTAAAACATGTCTCAAAATAAGCACCTAAAATTACTTTGTAATTTTTTTTTTAGAAAAAAGGGTGGGATAATAGGAAAATCTAGAATACTTGCTGTCATATATTTTCACTTGGAATATGTAATCATTTTGAATTTTGTTAAGTTACCAAACCTGTTTAACAAATGTAAAATACTTGATAGTTGAGCTAAATCGGTGATAACAGTAACATCAGAAACAAAATTGGTATTCTTACATAATAGCTTGTTCTGATGTTAAAAACACTTTTCTTTCTCAGCCCGCTTTGCTTGCAGAACCCCTAAGCTTTGCAGTCAAAATGTCACACTTCTTAATTGCAGTGGTGTGGTTCATGTGTGTGACTCGTCTGCTGAGCAGGCTGTGTCTCAGTGTGTGACAGAACAAAAAGAAGCAAGTCCCTCTTTCCTTGACAGTGCACCTTCGATCTTCCAGAAGAGAATTGCAGACCTAAACCCTGCAGAAAAGATGAAACTAGCAAGTCTAACAAAAGCCTAAACAGAAATAATAGTTAGTCTTGAACTACTAATTATAGTAGTGAGTGTTTTAAACACTGTTTTACTGAAAATATAATTTGATTTTGGTTGATATGGATTCTGTGAAATGGCAATAGTGATGAGTGTAGCTGTTCATCTGCATACACAAGTGCAGTATTGCTTCGATAACTTCAATAATCTCAGCTGTGCAAGTAATATTGTACAAGAATTGTCTGCTAAATTGCAAGGTTTAATTTACAGATAGCTTATTTTAGCATTTGTACAATCTGTTTTTGAAGTCAGCTGTTTTTTTCTACAAGATTCCTTTATTTAGATTTGCTAAATAATTTGGAATAAAGGCTTTTGACTGTACAGTTGCTAAATATAGTTAATAGATCTTTGCAGTCTTTTGTTTAACTAAATTTTCAGATCTTACCGATGTCTGGCCTTATAGAGATGAACTTAATACAGTTTAAAATCCATGGATCCCTGCTTTATGTAGGTTTGTGTAAATCAGGCTTTGTTTTTAAAGATACATCTTTCTAACATGATTTGGTGGATTAAAAATAAAACAATTATGCCTGAAGTCTTTTCTGTGTTCTTTCTAGTGGATTATAGCTATAGAAGATAATGAAGGTATTTGTATAAAGGGATTAGGCACCAAGACTTTCAGAAAAGCAGCTTGGAGTTGCAGAGGTCTCTCTGCTCTTTGTTTCTTAATCCTCTGAAGATCTTCCTATTCCCTCCAGAAGCAGGTGGTCTGTTGCTGTAGGAATTAAAGTGGTTGTGTCCCAGGAGTGCTGTTGGTCCGGGTCCAGCTCGTGGGACAGGTCGGCACTCCAAAGGTGGCTGCTGTACATCTTTGTGTATGAGAAGATCGCTGTCACCTGGCTCTGGAAAGCATTCTGTAGAAAAGGAAAAGCTGAGACCACTTACAGTGCTGTAAATTACATGTGTACAAACACAGGAACGGAGCCAAGGTTCGTGGTATGTTTGGAGATCCTCACTTAACTGCACAAGATGAAGAGTGTGCTTGTAGCAGTTGAAGTGGTTATGCTTTCTAAACAGCTCACCTGCTGCTTGAAGCCCTGTTGAATTCGGTGGGGACTAAGAAGGCCCAGAGCTCTTGCAAGTAATTTTCTACCTTTTGTTGTGGTTAGGGCAAGGCCGCAGGGCGTTCCTGCTGCAGCAGCTGCAGCATGGCGGTGAAGTACAACCGCTGGGGGTTAGGTGGTGTGCTCCGCATGCCAAATGAAGGTAGGAGAGGAGGAGTATCTGCCTAGGGGACTTCATAACATGCTGTGAGCTGGAATGTGGGTGGATTTTCAAGGATTAGTTCCTTCAAGCTCAAAATTGATCTGTCTTCACTTGCAGAGACTTATATTGTTGTAAATGTTCATATTAACGTTCTCAGAGAATAAGTGTTTTCTTCATTGCTTCTTGAATACACAGCAGCCAGAATCTAGTCAAGAGGTGGGAACTCGTCGTTGTACAGCTGTGGCTTTCAGTTTATTCAGGGATTCCTCACACTTGGTGACCACTGTCAAGCTCCATACTTGCTTATAGAGATGTCTCTGCTTCTCGCTCTGACAGCATCGTCAGGTGCTGTTATAGAAAGCTGGCTTGCTTGTTGCTGAACAATTAGTAATCTCCATGCCAGCTTAAATCTTGGGCTTTCATCTTACACTGTGGTGCTTGTACTGCTATTTTAGGACTATACCGCTGTGTTGCAGTGCTTTGCTTCAGGCCATGCTTTGCTTCTTCACCTCACAGTGCTAGTAAATCCATTGCCTTGGCAGCAACTCCAGTTGCTGGTGCAAGGAGAAGGGAGGTATTTTGCAAGATAGCGTTTTGGGGAGTGTTTGCTAGAGGGTGATGCAGGTGAATTGCTTCCTTGGCATACCCAAGAACGGATAGGAAGAATCTGGGTAGATGCCAGCATTTAATATAGGTAAAAGAAGCTGTGCTCTCAGGTGAGCGTGGATGTGCGTGGGAGTGCAGACGGCATGGTGGGAAAAGCCTGTACAAAAACACAAACCCACTTGATTTCAACAGATTAAATTTCCTAGATTTGTATGTACTGGCATTCAAATAGTTGCATCATATGTGAGTGCAGATTCTTAGTTAGGGCCGACTAGACCCTGATCACCACATCTGGGTATCACTGTTGGGGAGGAAGTCTGGCATGTCCTTACCTTGTCTAGTTCCTTCAGTGTTCATAGGCTGGCCAAGTAGCAGCTATGTGTTCTCTGAACGTACAGATAACAGGCGTTAAACTCTCTGACTAGAAGTTTTTAATACAATGCAACTATTCCAGGAGGTGGGTTTTAAAAATAAGCAGGTGTCGTGTTCTGCTCAGGCTGCTGAAGAGGACATCTAATAAATTTTTAGTCAGATTAGCAGTAGCCTTGTCCAGGCGCTCAAGCCTTGGAATAAAGGCGCACTGTTTCTCGCAAATGAGAAGTGCAATCTCTACAAAAAGGGCACAGAAATATACAGTGTCACTTAAAATGCACTGAGGTGTTTGCTAACCTTTTTTTGCGCTGATTCTTTGACAGGGACTGTAGTAGCTTTAAAACTGTATCTTATCTTGCTGTTTGATCTTCTTTTTCTCAGGGTAAACAGAATAGCCTCAGACCTCTCCAGGCTCCATAACTGACAACAAGTGAGGCTCCTGTTTAATAGGTTGTTTAGAGCTTAATTTTCTCTGTTCTTAAGGGAATTGGTGTGTCTGAGAAATAATCGCATGCCTGATGAGGACAGAAGCTTTATTGCAGTGGTCCAAGAACCTGAATACAATTGTGATGATATATGAGAAACTTCAAGCAAATGGCCCATTCAGAAACCTTACGTAACCGCGGCAGAGGTTTGAGTTTCCAGCAGATTTGAATTTGCCTCTTTGATTATCATCTGATGTGAGAGAAGGCTTAGAGTTTCAAGTTCACAATACGTCTATTCAGTGAGACCCGTTTATTAGCCTGAACAGTATCTGCGGACTTCTCTTCATCTTTCGCTTTACTAAAAGAAACTATTTAAACTTAATTCCAGGCTCCAAGCTTGCTGGTTATGAGCAGAGTATCACTTTGTTTTGATAAGGATGCCTATTACTTTGAGCTCTCTCTGGAGTTCTTAAATGACCCCGTTTATCTCTCCTGCATCGTGGAACTTTTAGTACTGTCCCATGCAGCAACGTGCTTATTTTCTTGGAAGACTTCAAATTAGTCTTAACCCATTTATATCCAGCCTGATGGAAAAACTGTGGCCCTGGGCATTCCTGCTGAGTTCAGCATAACAGGAAGGACCGAATGAAATGCTGATAGGTGGGAGAAGCTTAGGGCTGGAAAAAAAGTAGGTATTTTCTGTGTTTTGATGGGAAGCTGAAGTTTTGCAAGTTTAGGATTCTTCTAAGACTTTGTAGAACACTTCTGGGGAACAAAAAGAAAACAATAAAAACAAACAAAAAGCTGGCTGGCTTTATTCCCCTGTTTTGTCCTGGCCAGACTGAAACCTTTCCTATTGATTGTGGGATCCACTGTAGTTGTTCTCCCATGTCCGTGTTGCTCTCGGACTGGTGGATTTCTGCATGCATTTCTGCATGCTCTCCTTCAGGCAGCTCATGGGGATAACTTTCAAATTCTGGGGACTGGAGATTCTGGCTGTTGGCTCATACAGGTAAAACTTCACAGCTCTGTAGAGCTAAATGTGCTCCATAGCTTGGGAGAAGTTTCGATAGCATGCATTCTACTTCAAAAATCTTTCTCACAGTTGAAGTAGGTGTCTGTATTTAAGCTTTTCAAGCATGAGGGTCACAGATATTTCGGTGCAGGTTCCAGAACTGTAAGTTGTGTTTTTCTGCCATAGTTCTGGAAATAATAGGTTTGTCTTCTTTTGAGCTACATATGTTCATTTCTGTCTTGTCTGAAAAAGAACAAAAGACCACTGACTTACTTCATTTGAGGTTCTCTTTTTTTTTAAATAAAAGCAAAACAACAACAAAAGAACAAGTCTTATTCCTCCTTACTATGTTACCTCTTTGTATGAATAGAAGTCTATACTTTATACAAAGCAGAATCATCTGCTTTGTGTTGAATCTCCAGTGGTATGTAGTCATCCATCTTCTGCAACAGAGAACCTCTAGGGCTTTCACTCCTTTGTGTGTAGAAAGGTATCTTTGTAGTATGGCTCACTGGTGCATCTAGGCTGAATTAAAACTGATGGTTTGTATGGATCAGTGAAGTCTGAAATGCATAGGTAAGTGCTATTAAAATAGAAGACTTCTAATACTGTTTTTTGTTATTTCAGGAATGTACTCCAGAGAACCTGGAACTGAAAAAGAAGATTTTTGGTCAGCTGGATCTTATTGTTGGTGACAATGTTATCTTGAGCAGCTCGACCTCTTGTCTCTTACCCAGCAAACTGTTCACTGGCCTTAAGCATGTTAAGCAGTGTATTGTGTCGCATCCTGTAAGTATGATGACATGTATTGTTTTTATAGTAACATTATAGGTATTTAGTTAAACTGTGTCCCAATTTCTTCCCAGCAGATTGAGAGAGGATATGTGGAGTGCTTTCATGTCTCTGTTAGTGTGCAGGGCCTGAATTTTTCGAAATGCTTTAGTTTGGTCATTCTGTGTGACAGCATATACTAAATTGAGAATGAGTGCATGTTTTGTACTGTCGGTTCTAGATACCTTCTGTGTAAATTCTTGTGCTCACATTGCTGTGTTATTCCAACTAATAGTTCTCAAAGTACAGGGAGTCTCTGTTCGGTAGACAAACCTATAATATTCCCTACGTTCTTCTCATGGCATCATTATTATTTTTCCTGGTGTCATTTTTCAGCTGATGTTCAGTATCAGTAGGGTTCCAAACAGCAAGCTGTATGCACTTGTCAGGTAATGTAGATGAAAGGTGGGAAGCTTTAACTCTGGCTTCATCAGATTTTTCATGCAGAGGTGGTACACCTGAAGAGGAGCAGCAGGCAGATGAAATGGAACAAATTGTACTTAAAGCTGAATTTGCATGCTTTGTGTCTGACTGGGACAAGTCAGTGATGCATAAGTAGCATGACTAGAGGTGGCAGCAGAACCTCAAAATGTTGAAGGCTACCTTTGAGCCTCTGTAAGCATTTGTGGGGCTGCTGGACAGCTGTTTTTCACCTCTGTCCTCAGCGTGGAGGAACATTTTGTCTTAATCCCTGGGATTCTTACTGCTCTGTCTTCTGGACTCTGAGTCTGTCAACTGATTTTTCAAACGCAAGACTAATGTTAGGTTAAGAGGGCTGTGGTCATGAAGGCTTGCAGTAACTGGAGAACGGTACTCTTCTGCTGTCTGTGGTTCATAGAATCACTGAATAGTTTGAGTTGCAAGGTATCTTAAGGATTATTGAATTCCAACCCCCCTGCCATGGGCAGGGATGTTACCCACTAGATCAGGTTGCTCAAAGCCCCATCCAGCCTGGCCTTGAACACTTCCCCAGGGATGGGGTATCCACAGTTTCTCCAGGCAGCCTGTTCCAGGGCCTCACCACCCACTGAGTAGAGAATTTCTTCCTTATATCTAATCTAAATCTCCCCTCTTGTAGTTTAAAACCATTACCCCTTATCCTGTCACTCCACTCCCTAACAAAGAGTCCCTCCCCAGCTTTCCTGTAGGCCCCCTTTAGGTGTCAGAAGACCACTTTGAGGTCTCCCCGGAGCCTTCTCTTCTCCAGGCTGAACAACCCCAACTCCCTCAGCCTGTCTTTGCAGGAGAGCTGCTCCAGCCCCTTGATCATCTTTGTGGCCCTCCTCTGGACTTGTTCTAATACCTCGACATCGTTCTTGTGCTGGGGGACCCAGAGCTGAATGCAGGGCTCCAGGTGGGGTCTCACGAGAGCAGAGGGGGAGAATCCCCTCCCTTGACCTGCCAGCTAAAACATTACTACATTTTGTCTTTCCAGGGTAGAATGTACAGGCTCAGAATGTACAGTAAATGCCAATTCCGTTGGCATGCTCCAGAATGGCAATGTGAACACAAAAATACAGCACTACTTCATTGTGATATCTCTACAGCTGCCTGTAGCCTAATGCTGCAGTGTCAAAGCATTTGGTCAGCCCTTTTGACACCCCTTCACCACTACTATTGTGTCTTGGGGTGACTGAGGAGCAAAAGGAACAAAAGGATTGGTTTCTCTACTTAAAACTGATTTTTTTATCCCCTTTTAATTGGAAAAAGAAATCAAGCTTCAAAGTATGTATCTGTGCCTAAGTTTAGCCTTTCTCCAGTCTAAAACTCAGGAGTTCCTTATCTCAGATTTCCAGGGTTGTAACTTTCCATAGTGCAAAAGATCATGTCTCTTCTTCTAAGCTTCTGTATTAAGGAACTATAACTATGATTTTATATATATTACCATTCCCTAGGCTTCTTCCTGTGTTCTTCTACCTGTCAGCCTTTCATTTTTTTTCCTTTACTCTTTTATTGTTATCCCAAGCTGGTTTGTACTGGTTGCTCCATTTAGTTTCAGCTGCAGCCTTCATAGGATCTACTTCTGAAACCATCTTTGATCAGATCTGGCAAAGTAGCTAGTTTCTGCATAAACATTTTTCTAAGTTGCTGTTGTAAGGATATGTGTATTTTCCAAAGTAAATACTTCAGAGTGCCATAAAATGTCTCATTGTTCTGAGATGGCTTTGCAGTCTGAGACCACTTTCTTAGTAGTCTCAGCTTCACTCAAAGGGGAGTGTACTATTCCAGGGGCATTTCTCTACTTGTTATATCAAGAAAAATATTTGCTTTGTAGTAGTAGTTGGTTTTTGATTGTTTTGTTTTAATCATGACCTTACTAGCAACTTAAACAAAAGTAGGACATGGGGAATGGTGGCTGAAGGAAGTAATCTGTTCAGAAAGACACTGAAAATAAGAAGTGTGGAATTTGTTATTCCAGAAAAATAAAAAGCTCAAGTTGTAAAGCCTCTGGCACAGGTGAGCATGCTGAGGAGAAATGAAGTGAAATGCCCAAAGGCCAGAAGGAACTCTTCACTTTGCTTAACATAATAAGCTCAGTAATCAGAAAAAATAAACGAAATCCTGCAGCACAGCTGTATGATAGAAGTGCATGCAATACTTACAGGCACAGCTGTTCTGTCAGCAGTTTCAGGCCTTGTGGTGGTAGAGGTCTGCACAGCAGTTCATTTCTCAAGTTCCATATGAGCCTGCCAGATCACACAGCTGGAAACATGGAGCTAGAGGAGACTGCCACCGAGTGAAGTTCCTTGCTGTAAGAGGAGGCATGTCATCAAGTTGTCTTAAAATATATTAAGCTCCCTCTTAGTTTTTTTTACTTGACTGCTTCTATATGAAGTTTCCTTTTATTTCAATCTTACTAATGGTCCACTAAAATTTGTTTGTGTAGACTATGTAGTTGTGTAGCTTTTTTCTAGTCTAATTCTGTCTCTCTTTACTTCATTTATCCCTTCTTAGTTATCATTTTGTTAGGCTGAGTAAGGTAAATTCTCCTGCTCTCTTAAGAATGCCTTTGCATTACCCTTCTGATTTTAGAAGTCTTTTTTTTTTCTCCCTTTCAATTTTATCTACATTTTACCACTTTTAGTTTTTACCAACATCAGTTATCTCACTCTTAAACAATTATCCTCCTAAGTCTCCACAGTGTGCTCAGTAACACACCCATACACTCCTTGTGCCAAGTCCGTGAAATAAAATATTTCAGTAAGGTCTCTGTCAAAACTAATCGTGGAAGAAATTCATAATAGCCTCAGTCTTGCTCGACAATTAGCTCGTCTTCTTTCTGATGAGACCCGGTGATATACTTAAGGGTTAGAAAAGCCTTCAGAGAACTTCTTGGAGCTTGCACTGTTTCAGGTCTTGCTGAATTGCCTGGCACCGCCATGTCTGCAGCGGTGTCCATCACACCACACAGCTTTGGTGGTGACACTGCCAAAGAAAATGAAGTAAATGTATTACATGGGTTAGAGCAGGCATAGCTGTACAGCAGGTTATGTGTTGGTCAGATGCTACAGTAAAGGAAAACATGTAAGTACTGAAACAAAAAACAAACCAGAGGAAGGACTGCTGGCACACTGCTGTGACTTGAGTCCTGCATTTGCATTTACATGAGTACAGTTAAGAGCAGCTGACTGCAAGGGAGCATGGTGAAAGGATCAGTATTTAATTACCATCCTTTAAATGTGGATGTTTTTTCTGGTGGTCATTTATGGTATGTTGGGTCTGACTGTTACTTGGAAATGAGTACAAGAGCTTCATTTAAGACCTTAAGAATATAGTTTAAGAACTCCTGTTTCTGGGAGGAGCACACACTGGCTACTGCCTGTAACGCTGACCTGAAGAACTTTAGGCACTTCTAGGATGTTCGTTAGAATTTTTTGTTTATAACTTCAAAAACACACTGCACACAAGTCGAGACTTGTGTGTAAAATTACATTTGGGAAGAGTCATGGAGAAGTAGGTTTTTGTGGCTTTTTTTTTTTTTTAAGTAGGTGCAGTGTCTGAAGGTAACCTGTTCCACAGCGTTCTTTTTTGGAAGTATGTATTATGTGATATCTGTTAATGTGTTTACAATATATTCACAGGCTTGGGCCAGTAGCCATTTATGTGTTGAGCTTTGCATCATACAGGTGGTGCATAGCAATAATTTTGTTACAAATTTTCTGATTATCTAAAAGGAAATGCCTTGTTTAATTTGGGAAGACAAGTGGTGGTCATTTTTTACAGCAAAAACCAACCTGCATATTGGGAAAACATCAGTTATTCAAGTCGGCATAAAGCCTTCTAGTACTGAAGTGTTCTCCTCCTTAGGCTACGTGAACTTTGTTGCGATTAAACAGAGCTAGATTTAATCATAGAAGATTTTATTTTTTAATTTGAATTAATATACTTTTTTTTACTGAACTGGTGAATTGTCTCAGGGTCTAAAGATCAGACCTACTCTATTCACTGGAAAATATCCACACTAGTAGAAAGTTATAGATACGCTTTATATTAACTTGGTCTGTTAGTCTCATAGCTGACATTCTTCTTCTGTGTTTCTTCTTCAGGTAAATCCACCTTACTTTGTGCCATTGGTTGAAATTGTTCCGCATCCAGAAACAGATCCTTCTACTATAGAGAGAACATACGCTCTTATGAAGAAGATTGGACAATCTCCTGTCAAATTAAACAGAGAAATTGAGGGCTTTGTTCTGAATCGGCTCCAGTATGCAGTGATAAGTGAAGCCTGGAGACTTGTGGGTGTACGTATATATTTTTGCAATTTTTACACACTGTCAGTTTTGTAGAGGCAAGCAAGATTATATATTTAAATTCCCTATAAAATTGTCTTTTTTATTAAACTGTCCCTTGTGTACATGAAAATTAAAATTAGCATGTAAGTTAAAAACAGTAAGAAGTGATGTCAGTAATAAATAGCAAAGTTTATGAAAAACAAAGTGATATGATCTTAACAACTATCCTTTATCCTGCTTTCATTTCAGAATACTGTCATTTTTTAGGACAATCAAAAGAACAACGTTGAAAGTGCAGAAATCAAGATGCTGATTTTTATTTTTTCTATGTTGTCTCACTATTTCCTGTTATTTTTCTGAATGTTGCTGGCTTACTTTTCAGTTATTATGAAATGTTTTAAATGGTTTTCTGTGTGGCCTTTCAGGAATTGAACTCTTAGGTTCATTTGATACTTGTAGGTAAAGACAGATCTCTCCTCCTCCCATTCTGACTTCTAGCTGAGAATCATCTGTTTGTTTTGCTTCAGCTTTTCCCACAGTTGCATGTTCTGTGCTACAAAATCCATTCTTTCACCAGGAAGAGCTGAATTAAGAGGCTGTTGGAATTCTGTTGAGAAGAGATTTAACTGGTGTGAGTGGGGCTGACTTTTTTGTCAGCCAAAGACTACTTTGACTTCTTTTATTTTTTTTCAAGCTGTTTAAAAAAAAATAACAAATGCACACAGATACAGGTAAAGATCTTGGAACTAAGGTAATATTAACATATTGTAAATAAAACAACTCTTTCCAAAACAGTATCTAAACATATTTGCTCAACTGATTTTACTTTCAGTTAGCTTCCACTAGCAACACAATGCAACAATGTAAAGGAGATGATGAGTAATAATACATAGTGATATTGGGAAGGAACTGAGCTTCTACTGAAGATGTTTCTTTAAATTAAAAAAGGTATCTGTTATTAAAAAAGTTAAAGCAAAACCTTAAGTATATGATTAAAAAACCCTTCAGAAAGCTGTACTCATGTTGAAAGACATAGGATAGAAAGGATATTAACCTTTAAATTATTTTTCAACCCATAATAAGGCTTATCAAGAGAAAAAAAAAAGAAAATAAAAACTACTACCAAAAATGTGAACAAGGAAGACAAACCCCTAGGGGAAAATGGCCGATGTTATTGCTAGGCCACTCTCCATCATCTTTGAAAGGTCTTGGAGAACAGGAGAGGTGCCTGAGGACTAGAAGAAAGCCAACATCATGCCAGTCTTCAAAAAAGGCAAGAAGGGAGGACCCAGGCAACTACAGGCCAGTCAGCCTCACCTCCATCCCTGGAAAGGTGTTGGAACAGCTCATCCTGGAGATCATCTCCAAGCATGTAGAGGATAAGAAGGTGATCAGGAATAGTCAGCATGGATTCACCAGGGGGAAATCATGCTTAACCAATGTGATATCCTTCTATGACAAGATGACTAGCAGGGTAGATGAGGGGAGAGTGGTGGATGTGGTCTACCTTGACCTCAGCAAGGCTTTTGACATTGTCTCCCATAACATCCTCATAGTCAAGCTCAGGAAGTGCAGCCTAGATGAGTGGATGGTGGATTGGCAGTTGGCTGGATGGCAGAGCTCAGAGGGTTGTGCTTAGTGGTGCAGTCTAGTTGGAGGCCTGTAGCTAATGGTGTCCCCTAGGGGTCAGGTCAGTACTGGGTCCAGTCTTGTTCAACTTACTCATCAATGAGCTGGACGATGGAACAGAGTGCACCCTCAGCAGGTTTGCTGATGACATGAAGCTGGGAGGAGTTGCTGATAGCCCAGAGGGCTGTGCTGCCATTCAGAGGGATGTCAACGGGCTGGAGAGGTGGGCTGAGAGGAACCTCATGAAGTTCAAGGGCAAGTGCAGGGTCCTGCACCTAGGGAGGAATAACACCATGACCAGTACAGGCTGGGCTGGCCTGCTGGAGAGCAGCTCTGTGGAGAAGGACCTGGGAGTCCTGGTGGACAGCAGGCTGACCATGAGCACTTGTGGGCCAAGAAGGCCAACAGCATCCTGGGGTACATTTGTAAGTGTTGCCAGCAGGTCAAGTGAAGTGATCCTCCCCCTCTACTCAGCCCTGGTGAGGCCACACCTGGAGTAGTGTGTCCAGTTCTGGGCTCCCCAGTACAAGAGGTACATGGAACTATTGGATTGAGTCCAGAGGAGGGCTACAAAGATGATTAGAGGACTGGAGTACCTGTTGTACAAGGACAGGTTGAAAGAACTGGGCCCGTTTAGCCTGGAAAAGAAGACTGAAGACAGGTTGCACAGAGAGGTTGTGGAGTCTCCTTCTTTGGAGATATTTAAAACCCGCCTGGATGCCATCCTGTGGAATGTGCTCTAGGTGATCCTGCTCGGCGGGGGGTTGGACTAAATGATCTTCAGAGGTCCCTTCCAACCTCGGCCATTCTGTGATTTTGTTTACTGAACTGTGGTGCTCACTGTTGAGGAGGTTCTCCAACTCTAATCTTTCCTTAAAAGAAAGGGGTCTAACAAGTTGTTTCAGTCATGCGAAGAACAAGATTTTTTAGAAGGGGAAAGATGAAATGAATAGCAGCAGATAATGAAAGGGAAATTGAACTTATCAAAGACTCCCAGAGCTCAAATATTAAGGTCATGAAATACTGGTGTAAGCATCTTTTTACACACCTGCTAGCATAGCATTGTAGAAATGGAAGTTAGCATTTACACCTGAGATTAAAAAAAAAAAAAGCTTCAAGTGTAGTTGGCAAATTGTGGACCAGTAAGTTTGGTAATGCGTAGGCATATATATCAGGGAAAGTAATGCCTCAAAAATGTAGGATTATTTCATGACTCTAAGAGGCTTAAGCTGAATTGTGAAACTTGCTGTCACAGAAACCTTGGATGCCAAAACTATGAATTGGTTCAGGGAACATTTAGACACATTTATGTTAAATGAAAACAATGTAGAAACAACCTCCAACTCTCAAAATCTGAAAGACTGGATTGCTGGGAGCTGAGATACTGCTTGTGATTGAAGTATGAAAGTATCACTCTGTGTGTGCTCTTTGATTATGGAAAGATAAGAACACTCTGTAGGCTATTATCAGTGGGAGAAAAAAGGTACTGACGAGGTGAACTTCCAGTATGAACCTGTACCTTTAGTATAAACCTGTGGGTGGTATTACGTTAGTAGTAACACAACAGTGCTTTAAGCACTGACGAAGTTGCTTTCATTGTGCTTTATCTAAGTTTCCAAGTTGTTCTGGTTTTAATTTTATTGCATTCCAGGCAAATACACATTTAAACTGCAACAACTTTGATTGTATTTCCATTTCAAAAGTCTAGACGAATACCAGGTATCAAAGGCGTATAGTTTCAGCTGTATGACTTGGGGCTAAACAGCCCCTTTGTTGGGGGAGAATCACTGTAGATAGGTGAAAAATAAAGGCCTTGAGCAGTTTTTCTTCCTACTGTTGTGCTGCCAACTTCGTCGTTTTCATTGCAAGTCATGTTCTTTTGGTGTTTTCCATTTTCAAAGCGGAGAAAATGTATTTCTTGGTTCTGACTTTTAAAGTCACTTTTTAGTCCTTATTTTTGAGGGTTAAAATACTTTGAAAAACATCAGCATCCCCAGCTCACAATTTTTGAAAAGCTCCTAAAAAATCAAATTTTATTCGGTGTTCTTATTTTCTTGCTGCAGAAGGTCATACTGATTCTTTCTAGTAACAAAACTTTTTGCTACCCTAAGAAGTACTGTAGGTGGAAGCTAAACTACAAATATTAGCAATAGAGACATAGTAATAAATAGAGACATAGTAATAAAACCCGTTTGTCCAAAATGACCCTAGTATTAATCCTTTTGTGGTTAGATAGGTAAATTGTGTGTATTAGATTTGGCAGTCTAAGACATTTTGGATGCAGAACACAGGCATTCTTATGAAATTAGTTATGAATGCTTTGGTATTTCAATGCTAATAATTGTATACTGCTTTTGACTGTCGTAAAAGAACAGTGAAATGGAACCATAAAACATGATTTCAAGCATACTTGTTTTATTGCTGGTTGTAAAATGCCAGAACAAGTGTCTTTGTATGCCTGCCATTACTTTTCATAAATTGATCAGTGCTCATACTTCTGTTATGAGTTTTCTTTGAATTTGTTTTTAACATGGTGAGTACTTGGGGGAAAATCTATGTTGTTGACAGAGGACTGCTGTATTTGCAACTGCTCTCTGACATATGCAGAAATATTTATGTCCTTGTTAAAAATGCCATGTGTGAACCAGGAAAGAAACACAGCAGTGATCTTAAGTGTTTTGAAGCCACTTGAAACTATCTTAAATCAGCCCCTTTATGTAAACAACCCTCTGTGAGGACTTTGAAATGTAAACTTGAAAATTCTCATCTGGGTCTTCACTTCAAAAATATTTACAGTGATAGCAGGGGGAGCAGCCTTACACCTGCACATGTGCAGAGGTACTTTCACGACAATCACCTTTTCTTTTAGTTTTTTTAATTAGCTGATCTTACTTCATCCAAGAAACTAGTTGAAAGTTCACTGGTAGAAGTATGTATGTACCCTTTAAAAGGGCATTGGTGATAGACATGCAGGTACAGCTGTGCTAACACCGTTTATCTGGAAAACATTATCAAGAGTAGACTGAACAGTTTGCAGGGTATGTTTTAGTTCCCAAATGTAGCTCAGTAACTGACAGCTTGCCAGTCCCCCTTTTCTTTAGCAGTGTTGTGATGAGATGCGTGAGGCATGGGGCAGGAATCGCACCACAGGAGAAGGGCTCTGATGCAAAGCTACGATTGTGTCACCTGATGAGGAGCATTTGAACATGGGGCTGTACAGAAAGCAAGCACTGCAGTCCCAAAGCCTTCATTGCTTGCTCTGAATTCCTGTGATAAATATAATTGCTTGCTGGATCATGCATTGGACTTGCCAATTTCTGCAGTCTGGGGTCTAAGAGTAGGAAGTGCAACAGCCAGGAATCTGGGGGGGGGCTTGCCAGCAGGTTGAGATCAGGCTCAGATTCCACATGGTGACCTAACTGCACGTGGGCATGGGTGCTTAAGCAGAGCACAGCAAATTTCAGGGCAAGGTGATGAAAGTAGCAATGATAAACCCAGACATTGGGAAAGGCAAACTGTATCCCAAAGATGTTGGGGTCCTCAAGCACCCATGAGCTGGTATATTGAACCCGGGCACAAACTGAGTGAATGCAGGACTGGGCCAAATGTGGGAGTGGGAGGTTAATGTGACGAAAAATTAGAAGAACTGGAGGTTGAGAACCAATTTTTTAGGGAAGTAGGAGAGCAAAGACTGGTTTGGTGATGTGCAGAGAGTACACTTTGGTACTGAGAACTTTGGCGAGGTAGATAACATGAAATGTTGTTTTAAGGATACAGGAGTTCAACTTTACGAGAAGTTAGCAGCAAAGACCGTAGATTCACTTATGGGCTGAAAAGAAGGAATTCAAGCAAATGCTCTCCTTCAAGACGAGTGCTGCAATGAGATGTTTTATTTTAGATCTGAGTTAGTCTTCTTGTGTGACACGATGTCTTGTTGAACATTGTTTTGACATGCAAGTTACAAGCTCTTGGGCAGCGCAGGTGTTTGTGGCAGGAACTTCTTGTATTGGTTTTCTCTCTCCCCGGGCTCCACATCTATTCCATGAAAATGCAGGTATTGGGAAGACTCCAGTTGTCTGTTTCCATGTCTTCCTCTTTGAGGTCAAGTATCTGAGAACTTCCTGGAGAAAACTAACGTAAAACCATCCAGGACATACAAGAAGTTCTTGTAGGCTTTATATTTTTAATTCTTTGGTTGCAAAGCCGTTTATAATGAGAGTAAGAGACATACTGTGAGATGTTGAGTTTGAAGACCTTTACTGCTCTGATCTTCCTAGTCGTCTTAACCTTAAATTTTGATATTTTAAGTTTGTAACTATTAAAATAATCTGTGACCAACAGTAGAGAAAAATACCTGACAGCTTTCTCTATTATTCCCTGTTATCATTTATTTACTTTCTCATACCTCCATTGACAGTAACCACTGCTATATCTGATTTTGTTTGTAGCTCATGGGAGCAGAGACTTGGCCTCTTTATTTGCTTTATTTAGGAGTTTCAGCTGCCTTTAAGAACCTGCTGAAACTACTTTGTGAGATGGATCATATGGTGCATGTCTCAAAGATTATGTCCTCTATGTAAGCTCTTAGTACCGCTTTAATAAAAGTTTCTTTAAAAATGGGTTTGCTCTTTAAGTTATAGTCATGGAGACTGTGTTCATTAAGAATGGGTGGTCCTGCTGTTTAGTGTTTTGGGTTTGTTTTTGTCACTCTATTGGAAAATAAGCAGTTGTGGTTTGGCTGTGTCCATTTCAGTTCGTTTTCACAGCAAGAATGTGCCTTGGCTTCAGTCCCTAACTTATGTACCTCACCCATCTCAGGTGGCTAGCTTGGCTGTTCTTAAATACTGGTAAGGCTTCAAAATTCCAAATTCGTTATTATTAATTGTATTACAGTGTTGTTCAGAGATCCTTTACAAGAATCAAAGATAACTGTAGAGGGTTAAGCATGCAGTTTATGCAGTATCCATAAAAAGTGGGCATCATAAAAAGAAGATCAAAAGCCCAGGGAGAAAAATAGTGTTGATACTCAGTTGTTCTTACAGGGTGAGGTGTGTGAGGGTGTCATGGGGGAAGATGAGGGCCAGCAAAGTAAGGAGGTGTAAACTGTAGGATAAGTTTCTCAAACGTGATGAAATGGGAAGAAATGGAGCTGGTAGAGGGATCTAGGAGAAAAGTCATATGCTCAATGATAGGACTGGAAAAAGATTTCATCAGGGTGTGGATCGAAGGGACTTGATTGAAGTGATAGTGAAGAAGTAAAGGGTGTAACGAGTGCTTTTGACAGAGAATGAATATATTAGTAGCAATCGGAGAGAAAAAAGACTGGACCTTAGAGATTCAGAGGATCCAGTGGCAAATCTGGAGACCTATTATGTGGTCAAGGAGGGAGTAGAATCCAAAATAACTCCAGACAGGCTGGAGTTAGTAGGAGAACGTGGTGAATTGGTAGCAGCAGGAAAAAATAAGATTGTTTTTTGTCCGTGACATATTTAATATGATGACAATCCAAGTCGGTGACAGAAGTTGAGGTGCAGGTGTGACTCACAGACGTAAAACCTGGCAGGCTGGTCAGGGCCCAAAGGTGGAGATGGCAGAACCGCCACAGGCTTTTGGAAAGGAGAACAGGGTCCCCACATAGCGAGGATCACTAAATTACCGAAGGATAATACTCTGGCATCACAGGAGATTAAAATACGTGGGAAGATCTGCTTGTGGTATCTAAGTGGTGTCATAAGCAGTGTGGAGGATTCTGATCTAGTGTAGATCTTGAAGTTTGGCTGCCCATTGGGGTCACTGAGGATTTTGGTGGAATTTGTTTTAAATTACCTCCTGAATTCTGTATCTGTGAAAGTCAGTCAGCTTCTGGTAAACAAAGCTTTAACTTTTATGTACTTCCTCTTCCCTTTGACAAGTGCTTAAGGGGAAGACTTGCAAGAAGGGTTAGGCAGAATGAAGAGGAGGAAAAATCCTCCTCGGGAGGGTTGTTTCACACCTAGACTTAATGAAACTGGGTTGGAAGACTTTCTTGTTTACTTCTTAGCGTGAACACCAATCCTTGTGGAAGACACCTCGCTGACCTTGCACCCACCCCGCTGAATCATTCCACGAACTTAATGATCTCTTTAACATAAGTGGGAGTAGTTATCCCCTAGAGAAAGACTGTTGAACATATTTCTTACTTGTCTTCTTGTTTCTGAACAGAACAAGGTAAAAGACTTTTCTTTAAGAGGATCTGTGTGACAAAGAAAATTGAGCTTATATGTACAGAATAAGAGACCTCAGCTGGAGCGATCTGTTTTATTTTCCTTCTGTTAACCACAATTTTTGCCTTTTAGCGGTCATAGCCATAAAATTACAGCTTTAGGCAGAAGGCCAAGAGCAAAGCGCTCACCCTGTGATCCTGAGAGCTCCAGCTCTTCAAATGTTGGTACTGAAGACTACAGTATCGGAAGGAAGAGATCACTTTTTCATTTGAAAATTAATCTGCATTGATTCTGAATTGTTTCAAAAGTCTTATGTAAGGCTGTTAACTCTTTAATATTATAGTTTAAGTGCTGCTGCCATTCAGATGCTTATCTGGAACTTGTGGTTAATTGTCTGCAAATCTTTGTCAACCTGAGAGGGGAAGAAAAAAAAATCGCTCATCAAGCACAGCTTTACCAGCATAACTCATTGTTCGGATGAAGCACTCCCAACAGAAGGGTGCTTTTGTTGACTTTGCTATTCTTGTTCAGAGAAGTTGTGGTGTTATTTCAGGAGAAAAAAAAACTTTCACAGAACATGTGGTGCCTGATTGTTTCACTGACATCCGTTCTGTAACCTGAATGCTGAGGTTTGCACTTGGACCTGTCTTTACACAGACCTTCTTGTCTTCCTCTAGACAAATTACCGTACCACTGCCTTACATTTGGGTTGAAGAAAATAATGCTTCCTTATCCCTGCCATTGTGTGCCCAACTTGGGGTTGGAACTGGATGATCTTTCAGGTCCCTTCCAACCCTAGCTATTCTATGATTATAATTAAATTGTTACCAGAGCTGCATGTTGCAAACATGGTGGGTTGATCGTAATAATTATGTCATTGTTTCCTTTTTCAAGATAGATTTCAAAAGTCTCCTGCAACAGTGACTCAGACAGGGTTATTTTTGATAGGAGCAATGCCTACTAACAGATTGAGACTTGAGATTGAATATTATAAAAGGCTCTATTTAAGCCTGAGGGGATTAAAAACTCGGTTTCTCTGGTTATGGAAGTTATGCTGGTCCTTGGCTTATCATTTTCTTCTAAAGTAACAGTAGATGTGTTTGACAAACATAGGACACTGTGGATGGGATTCAGCTCACTTAAGCTGAGACTTGTACAGTGCAGATGTTTGACTTGCAAGCTCCTTACTTGTTTTTCCGTGCATGAGGAAAATTAGGCCCTTTCAGGATACAACTCATCTGGCCTACTCCAGATGCATGCTTTAGGATGCTGATCTCCTTCTTTTCCCCTACTGATCATAAAGAGAGTCTAGACGTCTAGCTCAGACATCAGAGTCTGCAGCAGGTCAGGAGAGCTGTCCCACATGCTTGTAGCTCTAGCTGATCACCGTGTGGTACAAAGGAGCGTGTCAGACGTGGTCCTGCAAGAGGGAAGGTTAACAAAAAAAAAAAAAGTCCTGTCTTGGCCAAGCAGACAAGTATATCTACTTGCCTTCTGCAGCTGAAGAAGGCTCATGGAGCAAGAGGTGCTGAGTAGGGGGATCACCTCCAGGTAGGCTACAGGTAGACAAACAATTCAGCATCTCTCTCACCTTAACAACCAGAAGGAAATAATTTTTTTTTTGTCATTGGGAATAAAGACGACAAGTTCTTGAAATGAAGCTGTATCTGATGGGAGTAGTTAGAACAGGTCTTAGTTCGTTCAGGCCTTTCCAGTAGGTGGAAAATCAACTTCATATGATAAATATTATTTTTCTTAAGTAAAGCTGCAAGGTAATGAACAGTAACTCATTTTTTATAAGCCTTAATGTACTTGCCCTAACCTGATGGGGGCGTTGGCTTTCCTGTAAGTGACACCATCTGGGTGGAACAGCAGCACTCAGTTTTTAACAGGAGAAATTCTTCATTTTGTATACTTCTGATCCTGCCAACTCTGAGGTTTGAGACTGGCAATGAACTCGAGAACCTGGGCAGGTTGAGGCTGTGTAGGTTGAATATTCAGTGAGTTTTTTGCAAGGGAGTGGCAGCTGCATTGCCTACATGCTTGGTCCTAGCCTTTTTTTTCAGGTGGCCTCAGGGTAGTGCCAGTGCTGCACCCCCATTCTGCCAATTGCAAGTCTGCACAAAAATCCTGAACTAGGAGAACATGAAGGGAGGTGTAAGATTTAGCTAAAATTTCTGTATTTAAAAGTGCTGGTATGGTACTTGGACTTTACTATAAACTCTTTTTGGTCATGTGCTATTAAGAGTGTCACCCTTGCTATGTGCTCTCTGATTCTCTTTTTTTAAGAAAAGTGTTTATTGGTTGACATAAACAGGTCAATTTAATTTTAATACATGAATTACTGTAAGTAGTAAGTATCAGGCAAACTGATGTGTACAGGTAGTTCGTATTACATAGTGTATTAATCTACTATCAATTTAAAAAATAAGGTACTGTCAAAATGTATTTAGATTATGAAGTACAGTGATCTTACCAATGTGTTTTAAAAAAAGTTAGGTGAATTAATGTTTATCCTGAATTATAAGAAGACTTGTATAGTAGGTGCACGATTCTGGCGAATATTTACTAACTGCTATTTCTAGTCTCACTTTTTATTACTTCTTAAATCTTATTTTTTTAAATTATATGCAAAAAGCAGTCAGTTTTGCATTAAAACTTAACATTCACAAGTTTTCCTCTTCTGCTATATAGGAAGGAATAATATCTCCTACTGATCTAGACCTTGTGATGTCTGATGGATTGGGAATGCGATATGCGTTTATTGGACCTCTGGAAACCATGCATCTTAATGCAGAAGGTAGGTACCTTGAAATGAGATATGGAGAAAGTCTTACATTGCATAATGTCAAAAATGACATCTAATTGAAACACCAGCTGTGTACCTCATTTTTCCAAGATCTGTCCCAGTGCTTTGAAACCATTGCTGTACACGTAGTTCAGGACTGTGTGAGTGTCAGGAAAAAGTGTATCTGATAATCCCATGTCAACAGAAACTTGCTTTCCATAGGTGAGTGCCTTTTTTTTTTCCTTTGAGGAACTGGTAGCAAAAGGTTCACTGTAAGTATGGCTGGTGCTGGTTTAATTTAAACTGGTTTAGTTCTTGAAGTGAAATTGTTTCTGTCTGCAAAACACTGTGCTTACAAAGTTGAATTAGTTGAAGCAGTCAGGTAACAGTTCAACATGTCTTGCATAATCAAGACAGATTTTACGTGTTTCTGGAATTGTGTATATATAAATCCAAGCTAAATAAAAAGTGAATTGCATAAAATGAAATCAAAATTAGAGACTGGGGCCACAAAGGTTTAAGCAATAAATGTTACAAAACGTGAATGATCTTTACTTCCTAAAGACTACCTAAACAGATTTTTAATTTTTTTTATGTTGTGGGCTGTCTTTATTCTGCTTTTGTATTGTCCTTGACATGGCAGTCCCCTTCTCCATAGATGGATCTTTCAGGAACTGCTGCAGTGCATAAGAATACAATAATGAAATGAAAATAAGAAACCAAGGTTGTAAAATATCAGTGGAAAAAAGGAGTGTTTTATGACTTATTGATCAGTCACTTTGCAAAAAATTGTCTCTTAAGGGCAAATTGGCAATTTTGACATGAATGTGGAGCTGTGTCCTCCACCAGAGGCTTTCAGCTTGTCAGTTTGGTGGCATACCAGTAAATTAAATGTCACAAAGTGTTTGCTTTTGTGCAATTGTTAGGGGAAACAACATCCATCCATCTAAGTAGAGGCATCTTCCTAAAAGCTTCCCCAAGAAATTTTCCAGTAGTTTCTCCACTGAATATAGACTTACTCAATATAAAGCATATGCATTCTTTAGATAGATCAGAACAGATGCACACTGCACAATCCTTAAACACAGCAATCTACGTGGAGTCCTGCAGGCCAGGGTTCTCCAGACCTTGCCACCTGATTCCACTAACCTGCCATGCTTCCTCTGCATGAACTGTCTTTGTGCAGGTGGTTCTGTCAGAGCAACTTGCTGAACTGCCTCAACTAAAGCATAAAAACAGAACATGTGTATTAATACCAGAAAAAAAAATGGTTTCAGAGGCTGAATCATTCCTGGGTATCCTTTATCTTATTTTATATATAATCTTAGAATTAAGGATCATGGATTTAAAAAAAATTTACTTGAGATGAATGGAATTTATAATCATTTGGGTTGGTTTTGATATTCTTCCTGGAGTGCCCTTTGACATTTAATGCTCCATCGTGATTCAGCTTAGTTTCCTTCTTCCCACCAGGAAGTAGTTACTGTTACAAAAACACTTCTGAAATTTGCCATCTCAAACCAGTTTCAAGTAGCATTTGCAACTGGTAGGTAGGTTGCTTATTCATGGCAGAGATTATCCAGATTCTAGATTAATGCTACGTTTTGTTAGGAATATTAGTATTCAAGATCAGAGGAGGAAAATTTACAAAATAGAATCGAGGAGACTGATAAACCCAAAGAGTAGCTTTGTGGTGGGTTTGCAAAATACAAAGCCAAAATATACCTATATAGTTATTTTAGCATTATATAACATTTTCAATTAAAAATTACTTTGATATAACGTAACTAGTACACTTGTGAACTGGGCCACTTGCTGACAAGGTGCTTTTGTGTTTGTTCAGTAACTTTGATCATGAGAAGTATTCCTTTGCTCCTGATCTAGCAGATGCCTTTTCTTCAACTCCAGAGCTGCTTCAGTTTGTGCTGGCAGACTTATTCAAGCTGCTGCTCTCATCAGAGACAGTTCTACATAAAAATTGCTGATGTCAGGACACACGATGGCTTATGGTCACACTTATACCACTGCCAACTTCTTTGTTTGCCCAGAATTGCTTCCCATAGTAAGGAATAGCATGGACCTCACCTGCTTGCCCAGGACAGCACTCTCATGATGCATTGCACTAAGTATCTATTTTTGAGCAGCAGAGAGAAATGGAGATGGAGATACCTCTGCTCTCCTGCTTGTTTGCCTGTCCAGCAGGTTTACCAGCTTCACAGCAGCTACCTTTCTAGACTTAAGATGTTAATTTCCCACAATCTTAACCTCACTGCTTAGCAAATCAATGAGGAAGCATAGTAGGGATGCAGGAAGCATGAGAGGAAAACAGTGTTTGTGGGAGATCCTGGAAGGTGGGGAAGACCGTTTTTCTCTGTAAGGGCGGTGTGATATTTTTGTTTGGTTTTGAATAAAGAATATTACTCCAAAGATTTCTTTTGAAGTCAGCGTTAATTTGACATGCAATACATCAAGATCCTCCCATGAACCTCCTATGTGCTAATGCCAGGGTTCCCATGTGTTAGTTCTTCAGTCCTTTCCTGCATACTCATAAGTAGCTTTATCAAAAGCTATTATCTAGGCCACCTTAGACTACCAGTTAATCCATGCGTGAGTAATGGGAATTCTGAATATATGGCTGTGAGCCAACAGCTTTGAACATCAAAGTGATAATGTCAAGCCACTAAAAGGAGCAGAAGCAGCAACAGCAACTTGAGAACTGAATGGCAACAGACACAAAGGTAACCCCCCTTTAAAAAAAAAAAGGCACATTCAATTTACATATCATAATGTTGATTGTTGGTTTCACTTTCAGTAAGCTGTTTTTTGAGTTTCATCTTATGATTTCTCATGGCAGTAGCACAACAAATGCCGTTAAGTTCCTTTTACAAGGAACATGGATAGACTTCAGTAGAGTCATTCTACCTGTTTCCTTATTGAGGGATTATGTTAGCAGACAGTGTCCCTCCTGTATATGTGCCTGTATCATTAAAATATACATCCATCAACATTTATCACACAATCTTTACTAATTTTACTTACATCAATAAAAAGAATTCTTCATACCAGAAACAGTTCCATGATAGTTACCTGTGAAGATATTTAATATGATTTTGAAGGTTGGAATAGATGATGATAAAAGTTATTTCCAAACTAAATGCTTCTATTATGCAGCCTCAGTAAGATTGTATCTCCTATTTCTTGAACTGGCAATTGCTTTTAAGACCTTAGAAAAAATCATCTGTAAAACCAGAGGCCGGAGCAACATATACAGTATTTTACATGTTTGCAGCAGAAGTTCTTCATTCATATTTCATAGTTGTCTGTCTTAGGTCTGTTACTTTTATTATTGGGGTATTTAGTGAGCTATAATTATAATTTAATCTTGATCTAAACCTGGTAATATTAGTACAGGAGCTGGATATGGGGAGGTTGAAGGATCTTCGTTGCTATTTTTCTGTATTGTATTTATAAAAACACCATTCCAGATTCATATTCTGCCTGTTATTCACTGTGGTATTTGTGAGGTGTCCATAGCATGGACTGTATGGAAAATGGATTTGATATATGGTCCTTAAAAGCACAGATAGCCAGTAAGCACAGTATGACTCTTTGCGGTCAAAATTTTGCTTCTCTTACTGGAAGAAAGAATGCTAACTCATTTTAGAAGCACCTGTCAGATGAATAGGTTTTGGATGATAGGAGTAGAGTGATTGTGTTGTATGAAAGGCACAAAGGATCAAAGAAAAAGAGGGAGAATTATAACCCATAATTCAAAGCAAGGTTTTTCTTGCCTGATTTGGCAAAACATAGCCAAGTATGTATTTTAACAATTATGGTAGACATATATGCTGTCTAGTTCTAAAGCATAGGTTATTTTCATTGTTACGTCCTCTGGATTAATTCCTCCATAAAGGGAGCAAACAAAGATTCAACCCAGTTCAGGAGCTTTTGTGACACAAGTAAGCAGAATCTCATTAGGTTAAGGTAGTCAAATCAAAGAAAAGGAAGATTGCCCCTCTTTCTGTCTAGGTCATGTGTTGTGTTTTATGATACTGAAATATCTCCATTTATTTCAGGAATACTTGTAGAGCTGAGATGATCACAGTGATACATAATCCTACAATCTCTTCTTTCATGTGCCCACCAGTTATTTCATACCTGTTTACTCACATTGTTTGCTTTCCAATAGGGTGATTAAAGCAGTTTATAGTCTCCTAGAACTGCTGTTTGCATCTGCAGCTGGAGGCTTTTTCTATGAGAATGCTTGTGTACAGTAAGCAAAGGTTATTCTTTTTTATTTTGATTTTTCAGTGCAGTGGCTGGTTTCACCAGTTTCCCACTATGGACCATTAGGTGCAAAGTGGGTCTCTCCATCTTCTGAAGGGACCAACTTATCTTGCACAGGAATTCTACATGTTTTTTTGCTCAAGCGATCACGATAAAGCTCTGATTCTCAAGAACCCATCTCAGTGCCTTCTTCTCCCTTGTGCTAGCAGAGGAATTTGCATGCTCATCAAGTGACCTGGTCTATGGAGCTCATCCCATATACGAAGCTGATCTAACAAAAGGAATATTTGTACACTGCTACTGAGATATTAACACAGCACCAGTGAGAATAAAACTTTTTTGTTGCTACGACTGTCTTAGTGTAGTTGAAAGCATTCATGCAGCTTAAGTAACCTCACATGGAATTAATGTAGGGTAGCAAGTGTCCTGTGAATTCACACCCCTAACTGAGAGCATACATTTGTGTCCGAACACACCCTTGATGAAGATAGGATTACAGGTAGAAAGTTTTCCTCAGACTTACAATGTCAGCAAAACAAAGAGGTTGGGACTTTTTTCTCTGAACATATGCTAGCCATGACAAATTCCTCCATGGTGTTCCTGAAGTACACCCCTTTTTTCCGATCTTATCTATACTCATCTTCAGTCTTACGAAGTGCAACCTCTTCTTAGATTTTACCTGCTAAAATGACCCCACCCCAGTCTTTTCAAATATTTGATGTTACATCAGTGGCTTGACCATCTTGCCTTCTGTTTTTGAGTCATTACAGTATCTTCTTATTACATTGCTCATCAGATTTAAAAGTAGTCAAGTTAATGCCACTGTCTCTTTTTCTGTCTCACAAACATCTCAGTGCCTTCCTCATTTTGCCCCACGTGTAATGTCCTTGCCAAACTAGTTTACCAAGTTTGTTTGCTTGCATCCTTCAGCCTTCGTGCCTGTTGTCCTTCTTATAAAGAAGGAAGGAGACTTAGCATACAAGAAGCTAAGTTACTTGAAGCTCTTTACATGCTGTAATGCATGAACTACATAATGCATGTGCTACCTTTTATGTTGCAATGTTTTCCCTTCTTTTTCACTGTTCCTCCCATTGTCTCTATATATAGCACCTTCACTTACAAAGAGGTCTTCTAAAGGGCAAAAAGCATTTTATGCATACTTCTAAGCTAAAAGTCCATCCAGAGTTCCTTTTCTTTTCCATCCTCAATGCCCCGTTCATCTTGATGCAACTAGAGGCATTTCACTAATACCTATGTTTGCATCACACCAGTGCAAGTCCTTTAGGTGAGTACCTGCAAACCAGAAGTGTAGCTTATTCTTCCTTTGGCGGTGGTATAAAAGAGCCTTGCATTTCCTATTGGGCAAGGTATGGGCAGCTAAAGAGCCTTGAATGAATGCCCTCATCTCATGGTAACATGTTCTTTTAACTGCACTGTACCAGGCAGAAATGCTGAGCGGGATAGAGACTTCCATGGTAGCTAGAATGTACCCCTTTTCATCTCTGTAATCCACATCTGCTGCTCCCTTAAAACACCTTGTTATTCCTTCCTCTTCTTCCCCTCTTCACCATAGTTGGAAGCGTGGTAGAAGGGAGATTCAGGGGACTCCTGCCTTCTCTGGAGGTATTTCTGTTCTGTGGTTGTAGTTCTCAGGTGCCTTCTGCAACATCTGCCTTCTTTCCCAGCTGCCTCTTTCCAACATGGATAGGTCAGTGTGCAAGGAAGACAGAGGTTAGACAGGGAGACAACAAACCACATGGGTAAAAGGAAACTGTTGGCATTCCTGTACTGCAAGTTGTTCCCTCTTTGTCTGAGATGCATCTGTTGTCATTCTTATTTTTCCAGTTGGAGATAATGAGGCATAGTAACTGGATGCAAGGAAAGATGGTGAGTGTCTTTAATAGCCCTATTTGCCACCATTTTCCTGTTTCTCCAGCTCCCAGGTGCTGCCATGTCTTATCTCACACTGTTTACAGATGCTAATTCATCCAGCTTTAGATGCTGTCTGGGTAGTATCAACAAGGATTAAAGTTAAAGGGACTCTGTCATACTTGTTTTCCATCTTCTGGTCCCTATGCTCCAGTCAAGTGCTCTTCTCATCCACCTTTGCAGTAGCCCTGACCTTTGAGTCAAGGAACTCTCAAGTCTGAAGATCTGGAGTCAAATATTTATCATTTTGAGTTTGCGTTTGAAAAGCAAAGCGATTTTTCCAGCAATATCCCCCATTGCTCAAGCAGTTTCTTAAAGCTGGCAGCATAGTTTTGATCTTGACTACTTATATCAAGTCAAACATTGTGTGTCTCTTGAGATTTCACGCTGGGAGTGCTATCTTGAGTTACCTATTTTGAAATGACTTTATTTTTTTTAAAGTCTTTGAGTAGTACTATGTGTATATTCAACTTTCAGTGCGTTCCCTTCTCCTGAGACTGGAAGGTGTTTGCATAGAGCATCCACACCATTTGGCAAGCAGCATATACATGCCTGTGTGTTGCTATTTCAGCCACAATGTTGTGGTAAACTATATTGCTGCTCTTCTCTCCAGCCATAATACTTTGTTTTTATCTTTTCTTGTTTTGATGACTTTGCTTAAGGCTTCTTTTCATTCATACACTGCATGCAGTGAGTGAATTGTATTACCCAACCTGCGTTTGGCATGTCTTTGTTACCTTGGTGAGATACACCCACCCAGAAATTATTCTGATTCATTCATGCTGTAGGTGAGCTGCCAGTAGGAGCTCAATTTCCAGGACTAGCTGGCTGAGTGAGCTTTGAAGGCCATCTCCAACCCAGGAGTTCACATCCACTAGGTAAACAGATAAGCCAAATCCAAGCATTCTGCTTCCCAAAATACTAATGTTCTCTCTTTAGGCTGAGGCTCCTGAAAAAAAATGCTGACACAGACTTCTGTTCTACCTTCTCTTGACTGTACAAGAATTGGAACTACTCAGATCTATGGTATTATTACACAGGCTGACCAGGTGGTTGAGAGGTTCACCTTGGGTTCTGGAAAATTACCAATCCCAAACTATTCAGCATTCATCTAGGTGTCATAGGCTTGTGTCAGCTGTTTAAGCACCAGAATAACTGGTAACTGACACTACTTTGTTTACCATTCATTCGATTACTAATTGCTTGAATTGCCATGTTTGGCTGAATAGCGATTCCTGCTTTTGTGATTGTCCAGCTGGCAACAGCTGCTGCTAGCAGCTGTGCGTTAGCAAGGTGCCCATACAGTTCTGCACTCCTCAGCGTCAGCCATTTCTACTTCTGTATCTGGGAACTTTCTGTGACGTTGCAGAGTGTGGGGGCAAACATTTTGCTCAGACTCTTCACTGTTACAAAAAGAAGCTCACATGAGTAAGGTGAAATGTAAGTGTCATCATCTTGTGGTTGATGCATGAGTATCATTCAGAATATCTGCTGCAGGTTGATCTAGGTTGGCTTTAGGTGCCAGAGTCTGTGAACCTAGCTGTTAAGAGGTAGCAGACAGGCCCTTTATGCTAATTATGCTAATAACAGGGTATGGTCAGTGTTCCAATAACCAGTGGTCCTTTGCAGAGATTTTGTGGAGGAGGATGGTCTCTGCTTATGCCCTCAATGAAGAGATAAAATTATATCACAGCTTGTTCAACATCCCACAATAATGCTTCTCTTCCTGAATCACACTTCCTGTCAATGATGTTTTGGAGGCCACTAGGCAATTTGAATGGTTCTGGCTTTGTTCAGTTTTCTTGACTGACACACATAAAAAGTTACATACAACTGATAAAATATATCAGTTCTCTAGTTATGTGGAAGCTTTCTATTTTGTTTGATTTGTATGACCAGCTGTCCTACTTTTTTTTTTTTGTGTGTGTGTTGGAGAAGACCAGAACATGCCAGAGAGGGTTCAAGGAGCAGGTGTGCTCCATGGGTAGATAGATAACAGAAGGAGGCAGGTTGACTAAATGCTGATTGGTATGCTCTTGGCACCACATATAGCTTCAGGATACTACAAGGTTGTCCTTTTTCTCAGAGTTTCTTTCCTTCTGACACTGGAGCATGTTTCTAATCCATTTTTGAAGAGGGTTCAATGCGCTCAAATCTTCCCAGGTTGCTCTCTTGCAATGGATATGTTCCCCCATTCTCTCCCTTTGGTTGTTTGTGATGATCATCCTAACTTCAGAGTGCTAATTTCTTAATGGAAGCATCTGTCTTTTGAAAGTTCTTCCGTCTCAGGTCCAGGAACAACAACATTCTCCATACTCTTACTGACCTCAGAAGCCTTTTGGAATGCATGTACTTCAGCGATTTCAGGCTAAGAGGCGTGCTGTGCCATATAAGTATTGTAGTTTATGATTCATGGTTGCCAGTAGTCTGAGGTTTCCGTTCCTTCATCCACCTTTAACCTCAGCCATTTAGGGTTAGACAGGTGTGACTTCTGTGGTATTGATACCACACAGTATTGCATTCCAAGGAACTGTTTGTAAGCTGTTCAGGAAAGAGACTACTTAATGACCTGACCTAGGATTCTTTGGTGCGGTAGTCAGGCCACCCCACTTAAGTTTCTCACATTTTGTGGTTGGATAAGACCACGATGAGTTCAGACTCATGCTTCTCAGTCTGTACAATTTCCTGAGCCTTCGTGAAAGAGTTGGTGACTGTCCCCACCTGCCTTTGTTTTCTGGAGCTTTCTCTTTCTCTTTGCATGGATAATTAGTTACTTAAAATGAAAATGAAGGGTGAAAGTTCTTCAGATCTAAGGTTCTCAGAAAAGGCAATTTGTCACAAACTTTTAGTGGATATTCAGAACTTCCCGTCTCAGATTTATGTTATTCATTGGGATAATCGCATTCTTATTTGTGTTGACTTGCTTACTGACAGAACAGCATCGCTTGTTTACTGTTGTGGTGCAGCTTATGACTTCTAGATTGATGTTCACTGGGAAAGGCTGTCGTGTCCCTTCTTGATTATGTGGTAGTTAGCAGCAGTAAGAAGTCCACTAGATATGTGTGTCTGGCTGAATGACTGAGTTCTCTTTTCGGTACATTTATCATTATAGCTGCTCTCTAATGCCTCAGCACTAATTATTTTGGGATTGCTATTGGAAGCCCTACCTTTGGCCAAGGTCTACTTGACTGCTGTTTTAGCCATCATTACCAGCTAGCTGGTTCTATGGCTCTCTCACTACGTGTTTTCTAGGGTGCTGGTCAGAAGTCGTCAGTCAGAGGCTTTATTTGTCAGCAGGACTTCAGCCTTTGGGTACAGATTCTAATGGGTTTAGATTTCCAGCTTCCCTGCTCCCTTTCTTATCTATCCATTGAATGTAGCTTTCCCAATGGCCATTTTTCTGTGCTAGGATGAAGAAAATTCACACTGTTACAGCTGGTCCTTTTAATGCTCTCTTCTTTAAGACTGGTGTGTCATTGTCAATTTTAATTGGAAAAGTCATTCTTCTCTTTTCTCCAAGCCTCTTGCTACTGGTGCTGAATCTGTATTTTGCACATTTGATGTCAGGAGCCTTTTGGCTGACCTTGTAGATCCTGACCCTTTCAGTAGTGGTGTCTGAGGGTATTTGTTTCCACTGCTGAAAAATGCAGCTGCTCCATGCAACGGCTATCAAAGAGTAAAGTGGGTTATACTGAGAGGTGCTACGTTCAGCTTGTTGCCTACAGGGAATGGGAGTTCTTGGGATGCATGAGTCTGTGTTGTTACAAGTTGAGTTGACTGAACAATGCAACAGGTTGCCCAGAAAGGCAGAGTCTCTCTTTTTGGAGATCTTCAAAAGGCACCTGGATATGGTGCTGGGCAAGCTGCTCTAGGTGTTCCTGCTTGAGCGGGAGTGTTGAACCAGATGAGATCCAGATGTGCCTTGCAACCTCAACCATTCCATGATTGAGTTCTTTCTTCTGAGGTGTAGGGCCTTCCATTTGTCCTTGTTAATTATTTTTTTAAGGTCTCTGTCGACCCATTCTTCCAGCGTAAGTTGTTCTGGATACTTGTCCTCCAGAGTATTGGCTGGTCCTCCCCCTCCCTCCCTAAGGAGCTCCCTAACCATCTCCCTAACCAGCTTAGTATCATTCAAAGACTTAATTACTATTATGCAGTGCAGTTCTCGGGATAGATTCCTGTGGTACTCCACTTTTATTGGCCTCTGAGTAGAGTATAACCCATTAACTGCTACCTTCTGAGCCTGAGCATTCACTGCATCTTTATACATCTAATTATCCAAACATCTAGACCCTAATGTCCTAAGTTTGATACAAGACTATTATGGGATCAGTGTCAAATGCCCTTCTGAAGTTGAAGTAAATGATGTCCGCTACTTTCCCATTACCCATAAATCCAGTGATTTTATAACAGAAGTCAGTGAGGCTGGTCCAATATGATATACCATTGGCAAGTACATGCTGACTGTTAACAATCACTTTCCTCTTATTCCTGTGCCCAAGAATTTGTTTCCAGTCAAGGACTTGCTCCTTGATTTTCTCGGGGACAGAAGTGAGATCAATTGGCCTGTAGTACCCTGGATTGTTCTTCTGACCTTTTCTGAGGATGAGGGCAATATTTGCAATATTTGCTGTCATTTGGGAATCTCAAATGATTTGGTCAATGTATTAATTGTCATGATTTTACAATATGTGGCATTGCAAGGACGTTGGCCATTTCTCTCATATCCTTGAATGCAGTCTGTGTGGTCTGATGGACTCAGGTAGGGCTGAGTTCTTGCAAGTAATCCCTGACTAGATCCTCACCTACTGCTGGTTGCTCTTTTCTCCCTTGAACCCTGCCTCTTAAGCACAGAGGCATGGGAGACCTTGCTGAAGCAAAGAAAGCAATGAGTTACTCAGCATTACCTGTTTCTCCAGTCACTAAGTCACTAATTCAGCAACAGGCCCAGACTTCCCTTGTTCAACCTTTTATTACTAATATAACAGTAGAAGCCCTTCGTGTTATCCTTGACATCTCTGCAAGTCTCAACTGGAGTTGAGCTTTGGCTTTTCTGTCAACATTGCATTGGACGTGCATGGACAGTGTTTTTAAATTTCTCCTTATCTACCTCTCTTCCTGAGAATCAAGGTCTTGCCCTTGGAGGATGCTGTCCTTAAAGAACGGCCAGCTTTCCTGAGGTGCCTCACCCCTCAGAGCAGCATCTCATTGGGATCTCACCAGTTTTCTGAATCAGCTCAAGTCTGCTGCCCCGAAGATCAGGGTCTGTACTCCACTAATACTCTTCCTTACTCCTTTCAGGATCTTCAACTCCAATATTTCGTGGTTGCTACAGTCAAGGCTGCCATTGATTCTCATACCCCAACCAGAACTTCCTTGTTACTGAACAGCAGAGCCAGCTTTGCAGCACCCCTGGTTGGCCCATCCAGTACCTTTATCACGAGGATGTCCCTGACACCCTCCAGAAATAAGCTTGCCTGCTTTTGTTCTTATGTGTTGTCTTCCAGCTTTTTAATTCATCCACCTACTTACCCTGATTGTGTGGATGGCCTGTAACACACTCCCACTGTGAGATCCTCTTTACTGGCCTCTCTGCTGGTGCTGACCCACAAGCTCTCAAGTCTGTCACCCATCCCATAAAAGAGCTCCACAGATCTGAGCTGCTTCTTTACAGAGATAGCAACCCCCCCTCCTTGTCTTCTCTGCCTGTCTTTCCTGAAGAATTTGTGTTGTCCACTGCAACGCTCCAGTGATGTGAGTGATCCCACCACGCCTCAGTTACTCTAACAGTCCCGTCATTGTGTGACCGCACATGGAGCTCTCATCCTGCTTGTTTCCCAGGCTGCATGTGCACTACAGGTGGACTCCTCCTGCCTTGTTCTATTTTTTGTGAGGTTTGTCTTACTGTCCATTCCTTTGTTTTCACCCCAGTACACCCCTTTGTCATCTGACTACAGGTTGTAACGTTGCTTTTCCATTGTTCCTAATATAAAGCTTTCCTCACCAGATCTGCCAGCTTTATGGCAAAGATGCGTTTCCCTCATTTTGTTGGGTGAATCCCATTTTCCTCTAGCAGGGATCAACCCTCAGAGAGGGCTTTGTGGTCATAAAAGCCAAATCCCTTTTGTCACCCGTAGTTGCACAACAAGGTGTTCATCTGCAAGTATCCATCTGTTTCTCCTCAAGCCTTTCTCCTTCAGTGAAGACCACCTGGGTCTCTATGCCTTTGACTCTTTTCCCCAGAGCTTTGCTGCTCTTGATACATTCAAGTTCAATAAATAAAATCAAAAACAGGGATGCTTCACCTGGTAAGACACATACCAAACAGGAGGAGAGAAGAGGTGAGAACATTCTCCCTATGAACACTGTTTGGGGAGGTTTTCTTGTCTCAAGTAACAAAGCACAAGTATACCCATGGTTGCCTACTGCATCCCTCACATAGCGTTGCCTGCTGGTATGGAACATTAATTGGTTTTGCAGTGAAGGCATGTCCTAAATGTTTTTTTCTTGAACTTTAATGAAAGTGCAGTGGATAGAACCCATTTTTCCTTGTGATAACGAGGTGTCTTAGGCATAATAGCACACCGTTTTTGGACTCTTGATTTAAGACAAAGCTTAAGCACAGGTAGTTATTGAAGTTAAAGTAGGAATTTCTGTTCAAGTGTACTTTTTCACTCTTATTTTTAGGTATTTCAAATTATTGTGAAAGATACCGTGAAGGTATGAAACTTGTTTTGAACACCTTTGGACCAGTTCCAGAATTTTCAGGCGAAACTGAGCAGAAAATCAGTCAGGTAAATATATAGAGAGTCAATAGATGCAATGACTTTCAGAACAAAGAATGTTAGCTTTTGTTTTAATGTATGTATAATTTCAATTTACTGTTAGAGGCATCTGTTCTCTGTTTCTTGTGTGAATGTGTACCTTGAGCGAAAAGATCGGTACAGAATGTATATGATTATATAAGTCCCTTTTCCAAAGCACTTTGAAGTACATCAAGGGAATATGATCTAGCAGGTGAGTAACATGACTAGCCAGAGGAGTCAACCGCAAACAACCATGGGTTATTTACATTAAATCCCCCACGCTATTTCTTATTGTGTCTGTTCTGTCCTCTACTGTTATATGCACAGCTCCGAATTTCCTTTCCTACACAATGACTTTTCTCCCTGTGTCTTCCTCTTACTCAATCTTCCTGCATAAGTCCTATAGCTTTTCTCCTCCAGCTGTTCTATTGACTTAGTATATTTACAAACTAGATCTTCAGTCTGTAATGCATACAAAGGTGTGTTTACGTTAAGCATGCTTACAGAAAAGATGTGTTTTTTAAGTGCTATGCTGTATCAGGACCCAGTTTGTCTATTATGTTTCAAAGCCAACAATTTGTTTATATTCACCATATAGGATATTATGTGTCCATAGCAGTTAACTCTGAAGTATTGCCATTTCCTAATTCTACCTTTTCATCATTGCCTTTTTTAATGCTTTGCTGAAGAACGTGTGTATGTAATAAACTGTTTATGTTTAACTGTCACAGATTAATTCCACGTATGCAGGCAATCTGTCTGGAAAATAGCTTTTTTGTTCCTCTTTGTTAATGCAATTTCAACATCAGCTCTGTTAAAAAGGAAGATTCTTCTATGCTTAAACAATATAGTCTGCTTGTAATAACAATCTGTGACAACTGTGGAGTTATTCACAATTAGAAGCTTTTAATTAGAATGAAACAGGTTGGTTTTCTTTATGGAATGCCAGATTCCAGTTCAGCATCTGTTTCTGTGTCTATTATCTACAGTGTTCAATGCCAAAGATGAGCTTGCAAGAATCCTCTCTTAAGTGTAAAACATTAAACATCTCTTATCTTACTCATCTATCCCTCCCCCAGATTTTTTTTTTTTCTGGAGTGACTGCAACTTGCCAATTATTAGTAGCAGAACCAGGTTTTATCCAGTTTCTCAACAATTGCCTTTTAAACCTAAGACCTCAGGTGCTGCTTTGGCAAAGATGGCCTTGTAATCTGTACCTCCACTCTCAAACACAGCTTTTTTTCCTTAAATGAAAATCTGTTTCCCTTGTGCTAGCTTGCTTGAGTTTTCTATCTGTTCTTCTACTTTCAGTGATGTATTTAACAGATACATCTAGGCAGCTTTGTTTATGCACTCAGAAGCAAAGCACTTCTTTTTCCCCTCCATTTACTTGCAAATAATATTTCTGCCTTCTGATTCGTTCAGGCTTCTATCTTTGGACCCTCAAATAATGCTCTATGTTCTTTCCCCCATTTTCCATTAAAAAAATAAAATAAAATAAAATTCTGGGTTTGTTACATCTCTTTCCCTGTCATTTCAACTGTAACTGTCATTCCTAAAACAAATGTTTTCAAAAAAAATGTTATCTCCCATTACATTTATTAGGAGCCAGAAGAGAGACTGCAGCTTTAAATACACATACACAAATTTGGTTTAGAGTATATGTTTAGCCACGTAAAAGGCCAGGCGGCCTCCTTCCTACTTAATGAAAGATTATTGTCAAGTAGGCGAGACAGTGGCTGTGTGGGGTAAACTAAGAAAAGAAACTGATGCACTGATGTTTCTGTAGACACGTTCATTGCGACATTCAAGCCAACCTTCTCCAAGTGGGAGCACTTCTCTCATACATTTTAGCTAATTTCCAGTCAGCCTTGTGAAGAATTAGTGGCCTATTGCTTGTGATAGACTATGTTACAGTGTGTGTTGAAGGTTACTTGGTCTGATGCAGTGAAAGCAAGAAAACAATCCTGTTTACTACTCAGGAAAATGAGATTTAACCATCTCTTAAATTTTCTGTTTCAGGCAATGTCTGAAAAAATTCCAGTTGTTCCGAAACACCTCAATGCCAGGAGAGAATGGAGAGATGAATGTCTTACTGGTCTTGCCAAGCTGAAAAAACAAATGTCATCTAACTGAGGTGCACCTCGTCTAACAGGAGAGACCAAATGAAGAGCAGTTCTTCATAAAAAGTGGAAAATTTTGGTCACACAGAAGAGGAGACTGAATGTACAAGCAGTGATATGCACTTGTGTGGAGACCAAAGAAACTTTTGGTCCAATTTTGTCATGACATAATTCATGAGTAACTGGAAACAGTTATTAAAAGTTCAGTTAAAACTTTATCAAATTATATATATGCATTGGATGTGCAAGCATTAAGTAGCTTTAGCAGTATGAATATTGTGCAATGCTGGAACACAATCATGTTTTAATGCATTTTTTCAGCTTGCTTAGAAATTCAGCGCTTGAACAATATTTGCTTATGCAGGGATCTGAAATTGGCAAACATCAGCTGTTTGTCACTGGAGAAAACAAGCCCTCACCCGCCAATCAGCGTGGCAGTGAGGTTAATTTGTAAAGCACTGACTGTAGGTAGGGGGAGGTTGTGTTAAGCAAAGAGTAGATTTGCTGGCCAGTGAGCTGAGACCTCAGCAGCAGTAAGCGTCACTTCAGCTTAGCTCTGTAACCCTTCCACAATGTAAGGGAAAGAATTATTCGTCCTTTCCCTCCCTTTGGCACTTCTGTACTAGTGTGATGATCTAAATGTGAGTAAATAGATCCTTCCCTCACCCCCTTCTTCTAGTTCTGAAGATTTACCAGAGACCTGTACTCAGTTCTTCAGACCATGCACTTGATAACCCATGGCTTTGCCCAAACTTCAGTCAGGTATGACTACCTGTCAGTAGGCATTGCTATGTAGACATATGATCTATTGTAAGATTTGCCTATGAGAAATCAAGTAATGTGATTGAAAGTTTTTTGGGGAGATGATGTGGTAGAGTGGATTGGTCTGGACTCTTCCAGGCTACTCCATAACCTTCTGAGTGATCTTGGGAAGCCAGTTCACCTCTTTGTTTCCTCGTCTATTTTGTACATCAGAAACAATGACTGTTTCTTTAGGGCTCAGCTGTAGAACCCAGGTATCTGATATCTTGCTCCCCTAGAGAAGGAAAGATGCAGTGGCTTAGGTGTAGTGCTTAAGCTTTACTGCTGGCCTTCCTACAGGAGGCAGAAAGTTTGTGCAAGGCTGGAGTGTGCACCTGGAGGTAGTAGTGTCTTCTGTTGCTGCAGTGGCAAGCTTCAGTCCACAGCGGACGAAGTTGTCTTACAAATATGTGTACCATGTAATATAGCTGGATTTTGATTTTAGCTGGAACCTTAGGGCAGCATTGTTATGCAGATAATAACTCAAAACAGTGCATTGCACCCACGTTACTCGAGTTAAGCATTTCTGAATTTTGTGCCAGCTGGTCACATACCTTCAGTCACAGCACAGATCCCAAAGCGTTAAGCTCTTGCTTTGCTAATGCTCAGCTCAGGGGCATTTCAAATCTTGTTCATTACAGAAGATGCAGATACACAAACAGGTTACCGCAGCTTAATTAGTTCTGGTGCTGAACAGCAGCAGTGTCTGCATGTGCACACTAACACCACTTAGTTCTGCGCAGGTTGCAATGAACAAGACCTGAGATAAATTGCGTCGCCTGATGCACGTGGTGGGCCAAGAGCACACCTCTGGATGTGAAGCATGGGATGGGAGGCATGATGCAGAGATTGTGCTATGCTCTTTTATAATCAGCAGAGAGAAAGGAGAATTTGTAAGTTCAATTTATTTTATCCCAGTTTTAACCTAAAATTGTCAGATTTCTTCTAATGCTTTTTATTGTCACAGTGACAGGCACAACCTTCATTTAGCCATCTGAAGTTGGGGACGTCAGCCCTTGCTCTTGGTGCCTTATTAAACAATAATAAATTAATTGAGGCTGATTTCCTCATTTGATGTATGTTTTGTATTTTAGACAAGGCCTTAGAAGGTTCCAATTACTTTCAAGATCAGACCTGTTCCGCTGTGAGCATACGACACTGTCATAACTAATTAGCTCGCATTGCTTTTTTCTGAGATACTTTAAAACTCGATCGTGTCATCAAATATTTGCCTCCATTTTTATTATTTGCTAATGAATAAAAGATTTTAATGAGAAAGGCATTCTCCTGTGGTCTTGTGTGATGCTCTAGTGGCAGGACTACATCCGTGTCTTCAGAAACCAGTGCCTTGATAAAACAATTTATTGAAGTCGATGGGAATAAATAGGCAAGAAATAATGTGCAGTCTCCAGCATTTTTTCAATCTTTCAATCAAATTGTGTGGGTGACCACTTGCTGCAGACACCGGGCCCTGCTACAAGGGAGTGGTTTTCTGTCTGGGCAAAAGCCTTAGGAAGGAACAGGAGAGTGCCAGAACGCTCCTGTGCGGTGACCCAGCTCCTCGCCAGGTCAGGACACAGCAAAGCTCACTTCAGAGCACTGCTCCCCACCCAGGTTCACAGCTTCTGGTGGGGGAGAGGCTCAGCAAAAAAATGTATTCTACCTAGCATTTGCTTAGGATTTGAAGCACACAAAATTACTAGCTGATAAATACAACAACAACTGGAAAATGTTAAGAAAAGTTAGCCAAAAGGATAAGATGGGCTCTCTTCTTCCCAAGGTTTTGTACCCTATTCACAATTAATCCCTTTTAATCAGCAGGAGGTTGGACCAGAGACCTCCTAAGCTCCCTTCCAGCCTCAGCTATCCTAACTCCAAGTTTCCTTTGATTTTGGCCTATTTTGTATCAAAAGTTGCTGTGGCTTATGCAAATTATCTCCAAAGAATATATAGATAGATAGATAGATAGATTAGTTCAAATTATCACATTAATTGAGGACTTTATAACTTAAATTGTAACTGAAATTTAGGATGGTTTGAATGGATGGAAATACATTCTTTTTTTTTTTTTCCATGTATTTTCTTGGGAAGAAAAATTTAATGTCATTAAATTGGCATGGCTTTTTACATATAAGGAATTCCTTACAGAAAACTTTGACCCACCAAAAATTCCCTGGGAGGATGTGGTGCTGTGTTCACGTTGTGCAACATCTCCCCTTCTTGGGGCTGCTGTGAGGAGCAGTGGGTTGCCCAGGATAGATTCCTCTTATTTCCAGAGGCAGGAGATCACAGAAATTTTTCACAGGGTTTGCTCTCAAGGTCTGAATTGGCCTTTTGGGATACAAACTCCTAGTTTCTAGTCTTGCTAGAAAGCTTTCTTTTTTTCTTGCCTTTTTTTTTCCTCCCTGATTTTTCCTCTTCAGTCTTGCCTTCTCTCTCTCCTTCCTATCCTCTCTCCCATTTCACTTTTTTCCTTTACTTTCCCCTCTTGGCTCTTAGCTTCCCCTAACAGTCCATCACTAACTACTTCCAGGGTATTTAGCTGCTAATTTGCAAGGAACTGCTTGTAGGCCTGTGCAATTGGTCTGCTAATTGGGTGTTGAAGAATCCCTTCTGGGGAGCAACTTGCTGGAGCTGAACTGCTTGTTAGATACAAATCCTGATTCTGATAAATTAATTGGTTTAATTACTTTCAAATTTGTGTCACTCCTTTTATCCCATGATTTTTTCCCATTATTTTTTTTTCCTCAAATGCAATAGACTTGCGGTGATAGACTGCACCTCGAGTGTGTTACGGGGACTTTTAACACCAACAGTCCTAGCAAGTTGCAGAACTACCCCAGCTAAGGTCAAATATTTATTTTGTTTGATTATTAGCAGAAGAAGCAAGGTTCAAGCAATTGTTCGGTGGTAAACTAAGAGATATTTTGAAAGAATTTATCGTGTTTTTTTTTTACATAACTGCGTATTTTAGGATCCTGTATTGTTTTTAATCATTACACCTATAGGTCATTTTTAAACCACATTTTTGTTGCACTGTATTCTCTGTTTTACCAATTTGTTACTGATCGTTTTCCTTGTTAGGTGTATTTTACTATTAGTTACTGCTTCTTAGTGGAAGCAGAGTAACAGTGTGTTCATATCATTTAATGCTGGTAGGAAATTCAAATCAGTGTTTTTGCATCAGATGAGGAAGAAATGGCGGCTACAAGGAAATACCTGCTTCGCTGAAGGAAGTCCAGTTCCTCCTTTCCTACATCTCTGAATGTAACACAAGCCTCTCATATCAATAATTTGTTTAACAGGGGGTTGGAAAAGATCTGGCAATCTAAATAGCGATGCCCTCATATCAATAGTTTGATAAGAATTGGGTGAAAAAAGTATGAAGAGGTGCTGGAGAGCCCTAACTTGGAGCAGCTTTGAGGCAAAACAGGGCGGCCTTGAATGCTGGGCCCTCGGTGTGCTGAGAAGCCCAGGCCTGCACACGCGGATCTGTTCTTGTGAAGCGCTCTGAGGAGGTGTCAGCAAGGGAGGCCGTGGCCACCTGCAGCCAGACCAGCAGGTTTCTTGCACGTAGCCCATCAAATATTGGTTCAACGTCCTCTGGCTGTGAGGAAAAGCATGCACCATTCCCAACAGACACTATCTAAAGACAACAGAACAGACAATAGCTAAAAAAGAGTGTTGGTGAGGGCATTGTTTCCACAAAATTCAGAGGACTGTTTTGCAATGCGTCAGGCTGCTTAGGGTTTCTGGTTTGCTGGGAAACTGCATGACCTATCTCCTTAAAGTACATTCAGATAAATTCTCCATAGGCTTGCACATCCCTCAGCATTTTTCCTTCCCAAAACACTAAGGGAACATATGAGAAAATGTTCTGATGACAGAAATCCCGGAAATGTCTCTGCCCTTCAGTGAGGACTGACAGGTCCAGTTCTGGGTCCGAGCCACGGCACTCGTTTGTGGGGTTTCTTCTTCAGCCCCGGTGACCTGGAGACATTAATGCTTGGCTTTGTAGAGTTCTTTCTCCTGCTTGGATTTCAGACCTGTACTCGCAAGAAGTGGAGATGTACAAGGGGCAGAAGCATCCAGGATCTTGTTTATCTGTGAGTGAAGTGCAGTCCAACATGGAAAGGTCAAGAGCCCGTACTTACATGTGACTATAGGAAACCTTTGTGCTGAAGTTGAATTTTTGCTTTTTATTTTTTAAGATTTCATTTTATAGAATATAGGGCTGCAAATTTGCCCCAGATGGGATGTTTGTAAAGTTTGGCTTAAGCCCAGGTGACAATTACTGCCACAGAATTGCACACTGCCCAAGGGACCCTGAACTCCATATGGGTCCAACACCTCTGGGCTGCCACGACAAAATGTGATGTTTTCCAGCTGAAGGCATTAAAAAGCTCCTGTAATTTCAGCTGTTGTGAAAACCTTCCTCTGTACTTCTTACAGGTTTTAACATTGGATCTTGCACTTAATTTTACAATATCATAACAATACATACTTTCCAGATGAAGCCACAGTTGCTTGTTTTGGGCTGCTTCAAACCGGTAACACACCACAGTAATACAATGGGAGCATTTTGTGCAGTCCAAGGAGGCAGGGATGAGGCTGGAAAACCCTTGCTGTTGATCTGATATGACTGGAGAAAGGTTGTCATTTAGCTAGGAGTTGCTGGGAACAGCATTGATGGAACTGGTTCTTCTGAAAGAGAAATTAGGTGGATTTTTGTTGTTTATTTGGCTTGCCCAGTAACTGCTTAAACATAAATTAAAACTGGCACTGCCAGTAGGAACGGTCTACCCTTGTGCTTCCCTAGAGCAGCTACCTCAGTGAAAACCTTGGCAATTTTCATGTCCCAACATCCTCCCCTTCCTCCTTCTTTACCCCAGCTGTTATTGCTGAGCCTGGTGGCATGGGGCATCCCTTTGGCCAGGCTGGGCCAGCTCCTGGCTGTGTCCCCTCCCAGCTCCCTGGGCACCCCCAGGTACCTCGCTGGCAGGGCAGCACCGGGAGCTGAACAGTCCTTGGCTCTGTGTGAGCGCTGCTCTGCAACAACTAAACCATCCCTGTGTTATCAGCGCTATTTTCATCAGAAATCCATAACACAGCATCATACAAGCCTCTGCAAAGAAAATTATCCCGGCCAAAACCATGACATCCAGAAAGTGTTTATGTGCAAAGACAAGCTGTTGGAATCAGCGACGTAATACAGAGAAGGCAGACAGAGAAGCGCAGAGCTTTCTACATCCCAGAGCACCCTAAGACCACAAAGAGAGATTTTTCCGATATTACTCAGCAGTGTCATTTCAAACCCATGGGGTAATGGAAACAGGTACTTGTGCCATTTCAAACATGCGGGATAGTGGAATTAGAGAATTGCATAACCAGGCAATTTAACTGAATGGGCAGTGCCTGTATGTGATGCACATCATGCCGGAGTGTATGGAGTAGCATCAAGTATCACTGTGTAATTCTGCCATCCAGAACCATGTCTTGCATTGGCTTTTGGTATTCTTTTTTAGGAAGAAAAGTTAATTCCAGACATCACCTCCCTGTTATGAAAATCAGTGTTAGTGCCTACTAAAGGGTGACAACAGAAGTTTGATCCATTTTTACAGTCTGAATATAGCTACAATTGCTCAGAGAGGAACATCCCACTTCTCTAGCCTGTCATTTACAAAACAAAAGCTATTAAAAATAAGGTTATGACAAGAGAAAAATACAAAATTTCTAATAAGATGCAGGTATTATTTATATTACTACAAATAAAAGTGGTTTTTTTAGTAACCTGAGCTTTACCTTCTTATTTATTAATCTGATTTTAGTATCTGAATACTTCAGTGTAAACAAAACCATTAGATAGGGATTAATGCAATCATATTTAATCATCAGTAAAAGTGAGGTATATGCTAGTGTTGTCCTCGTACACTGTATGAACAGTGCTTACTGTGTCTGAGTATAACTTCTGTTCTTTAGTCTTTAAAAAAAATCCTGTTCAGACCTCTCTGCAGTGCTACCTTGGGATAGTGCTGCCCTAACAACTCACCACACTGCTGTCATATAGCTGGCAGAGACAAACTACTCAGAGAGTGGGTGCTGACTGGATGCCCAGGTAAGTATTGCCATGCCCACCGTGTTAGCAGTTCTGTCTCTGTGCAACATTTATTCTTCTGTATATCCAGAGCAAAGGAAAATGCAATTTCCCACTCCTACCTCTCCTGTAATGTGCCCGTGTGTTTCTGGAAAGCCACCAAAGGGACCTTCCTCTCATACGCAGCACCTGGCTGTGCTGGTGCAGCTGCAGTTCAGTAGATACTCAGCATGGGTGCCTTGTCAACAACCCTGATTTTTGTTCCATTTCCTAGGCCTCATGGATCCTGCTTGACTTGCTGCCCTGTTTCTGTAACAAGAGAGTTCTGCCTGCATAGCCCAGTCTGCTCACACCAGCTCATGGTCTGAAAGAGGGTAGATTTTGGTGAGATATTAGGAAGAAATTCTTCACTGTGAGGGTGGTGAGGCCCTGGCACAGGCTGCCCAGAGAAGCTGTGGATGCCCCATCCCTGGAGGTGTTCAAGGCCAGGCTGGATGGGGCTTTGGGCAACCTGGTCTGGTGGGAGGTGTCCCTGCACGTGGCAGGGGGGTGGAACTGGGTGGGCTTTAAGGTGCCTTCCAACCCAAACCATTCTGTAATTCTGCGGGAACCCTGGCCACAGCATGTTGCATAGCTAGAAGTGGATATTAATAGTTTATCCACATTGGCCTGTCTTCCAAACTTGGACTATTCACCTGTAAAATCTTTTTTTTTTTTTTTTTCCTTCCAAGATAATTTACCTGCAAATCCAAGTGAGGCCACGCTCTTTCTTCCGTGATCTCTGCTGCAGCTTTTCTGATTTTCCCTAGTGCAGGTTACCACCAGCTGCCGCCCTATGGTAGCATTATTTCTCTGTGAGGAAAGCTTAAGAACTTGCTGTGGAACGAACATTCACCTTATAGCAGCATGTGGCTCTTTTGCCAAGATGTGTGCAGTTGTAGGACCTTCTTCAGGTGGTCATATCAAAGGCTCAGAAACCTGTATTGTCATAATTAAAGGGCACAAGCGATCACTACTGGATGTTAGAGCCTACAAGAAGGGCTAGATGTGACCATAATCATGATTTTTGGGGGCATAAAAAGAAGTGATAATTTGGAAGCTGCCTAATTAAGGCATTGCTGAGAGACTTCCAAAACAATACATGATCACCTTCTTTACTAGTTTAATAGTATAACATGAAAGCACAAAGACTAGAACCATAAGCTCAGTTACCATGGGTAGCCTGGTTAGTTTATCATTAAGATCATAGTGCTCTCCTACTTTTGCAACATGCACCAAGCTAATTTTCAAGTGTAGGAATGGGACCTGCATTACTCTGGTTGCATTTCGTAAATCTTCCTATGTGGGTGCATTTCCTCAAGAAGTTTCTTTAAGGAAAGGAAGACTTTGTGTTTTCCAGCCCTTTTTTTAGTATATGGTCCTTTGCATGATCACGGAATCACAGAATGGTTGAGGTTGGAAGAGGCCTCTGAAGATCATTTAGTCCAACCCCCTGCCAAGCAGGATCACCTAGAGCACATTCTCCAAGCTCATGTAGCCATATGCTTATATAAAGTACACTTTATATTTCTTCTTTTTCCTTTTTTATTTTTTAAACCTTCCTCTGAATTGTCCAATCACCCTTTATCATACATCCCTGCTTCTACTCTCTTCTGATGACCCTTTATTGTTAATGTTTCTTAGCTGCTTAGGGGATCATCTTTAGTTTCAAAGCTACACACGGGAACTAATTGCTGCCCAGAGGTTTATAGGTCTCCCACTCCAGCCTCTGCAAGCAAACTGAATTTGTGGTGGTTACTGATATTTTTTTCACTCAATAGATGGGATCCAGGTGCAGACCTCTGGCCATCTGGACCCCACATAACCTTGGCTGATGTCTCCAGAGCCTTTTTTGATCCTTCCCCAGCATCACGCTGCTGTTCCCCAGGAGCAGCTCAGGAGCCCATTAGCAGCAACATCTCTGGTTCAGATTCCTCCTACAAAATGCCATGTGCTGCTAGCGGTGAACAGCCAGAGTCCTTTCCTAATCCTCTCTGTTGACAGTGAAGTTTGGCTGCTCCAATTTAATCTTGTGATATGTTCCAAGATTAAGCTGCTCCCTTTTTTATGGCTGACTCAGCACTTACCTGTTGACTCAGTGGCTGCTGAGCTCATTGGTGACCAACTCGAAGTTATTGGCACGAGGCCTTTATATACCATGGGGGGGTTATATTTGAAGCTGCAGAGTGGTAGAAGCAGGACCCTGGTAGCGTGTGTGGCCTCAGTAATTGGGAATGTTATTCCAAACCCTCATCACTTCACTTATATCTTCTCTTGCTCCATCAGGCTCTGGTAAAACCCCTCTTGGTCATCACTTCTGGGCTTTCATCTGCCCTTCCACATGTTTTATGACCACACTCTGCCTCACGGTCCTGCTTCAGCTGTGCGTAATGACTGTGTTGCGTCCCCATGCCACTTTCATTTCCTTATCCTCCTTTTGGAGGACAACTCAACAGGCAGGAGTCCAGAGTCCTGCTTTCTGCTCCTTGATTCATACTGCTGGCACGTGAGTGTGAGAAATGCCCTCCCAGATCACGCTGGTAGTCCTTTACTGCCAGGAGCCTGCACCATTTAAGGGAGAAGATGTGAACTCATCTGCTTCTTGCAATTCACCCCATGATGCCTCCACACTTGTCAGATGGGGGATGTCAGCCATACATCCCTGCCTACGTCCTTCATGGATCCTTCCTCCCTATCTGGATTTGAACCTCTTGCTCCAGAGCTGGTCTTGTCCCTGTTTGAACCCACCAGTGCTCCACCTCAGCTTCCTGCGGCGTTGAACTTCTGCAATTTCACTGGCCTGTGTGAAATGTTTTAAATTGTCACTTTCAGTGCCTGCCCCCTCATTTTAATATTGTTTGATTAAAGAAGAACAGCTCTGCATTCTCTATTTTTTGCTAAACCTGATGGTGCCCCTCTTCGGCCCCCTCCCCTCCCAGCAGAAGTCACGGCCTTTTGGGCTCCCAGGGCTGACCTCCCACCCCCTGCTCGTGTTGGCCACCTTTGGACTCCACGTGTGGTGGGCATGCCAGGCTCCACGCCACAGCTGAGCAGTCCTCTGTCTTCTGCCACATGCACTGCCGCAACTCGTCTGAGCCCCAGCTCCTTCCAGATCTCATTTTCTGTTCTTTTCCCTCCAGCCACGAGACATATTTTACTGATTTTCTGTTCTGCAGACACAGCCCTTCCAAACACGATCCTTTCTCGGGTAGTCTTTATTCTTTTTGCTACTTGAGCTATTATTTACACTTTGTTTTTTACTTTTTTTTATTATTATTATTTTGATTTTGTGTGTGGTTTATCCTGTAGTATCCACCAGAGAAAACCAGTTTTATCAAATCCCTGTCACCTGCTCCTCTTTTTCTTTCCTTTTTTGGTAGAATTATGAAGTGTTTAATATACGCTTCTCCTTTTGTAGGTCTTTTTCTCAGTCTGGGCACGGGACCAGCTACAGTTGCACAAACTTAGCAGGATCCTCCATCCTTGGTCAAAATCCCCTGTTCACATGCCCGGGAAAACCACAGTAGCTGGGTGGAGAAATTATCATCTCCACAACTAAATTGCAAGCTGACTCAATTAAGACAGATTTATTGGAAAGGATTTTATGACAGTACGTTTTCACCTTCGGCAGCAAGCTCACAGGAAGCCCAGCAGATAGTGCAGGGCTGCACAACAGCCCGGAGCGTGGCCGTGACATCAGAAGGCTACGTGTGGCCATCCCCAGGTGTGTGCCAGCATCTCCCTTCCCTGGCCAGGAATGGGCAATGGTCCTGGGTCACCCTCGTTGCTTCTGCCATTTATTCTTACTCATCATGCTTTCTCCTAGCTATTTTTTAATCTGTAGCTTTATACAGTTCCTGCTTTTCTACACCATTTTCTTCTATGTTTTTTCCCCAAATCCATGACTGTTTAGGGGTCCCTTAGAGTTTCCTCTTCCTTTCAGCTGCCCCCTCACTGCTCAGCTGCATCTTTGCTTTTCCATTCTCCCCACCCAGGTGGAGGCAGGTGGACACCTGGGGCCTCCGCAGTTCCCAGGGGCTCTGGGCTGGGGACAGAGGCTGATCCAAGCCTGTACCTTGGCAGAGGTTTTTTTCTCAAGCCACAGTCTCAGCCCTAAGCCTGGCAAGTTAGAAAAGCCTGACAGGGGGGCGAACCCACATCACACTAAGACAGCGGTAAACCAAACAGGTTTATCACCTGCTGCGCATAGTTCCTCATCTCCTCCTTCTGATGCCCGCAATTTCGGCTGCTCTTCCATTTCCCACTAATTTATAACTGCTCATGTGGTCATGAATGTTGCTCCTACACTCTTGGACTCACTGCTTATAAAATAAGTTAAGGAATATTATTGCAGCTTTTACAAGATTGTACCAAGTTTATCTTAGGTCAAAACAAAAGCATTAAGAGAGTTTGATTCACAGCTTACAATTAAGAAAGAAAAAAATCTTCCTAAGAGTAAGTTAAGCAACCAAACAAGCTGCTTAGAGCAGTTGCAAAGGTCTTTGAGGTCTTTTAGGGAAGATTAGATACACATCTTTTAGAGATGATGAAGATATAGTTAGCACAAATCAGAAACCCTTCATCCCTATAAACATACAAATTAAAAACAAAATATACAACATTGCCTAATGCTTAATATAAGCATACACCCAATGCTCATGCAGCCGGCAATTAGTTCATCTAACAAAGAGACAAGAGGAAGACCAAGAAAAAGGTGGGGTGACACCTGATCACAATAAGTAAGGGCTGGATCACAGTAAGTAAGTGTTCACTCGTAGAAGGTGGTTTCCAAAGAGCAACTTTCAGAGCACTTTGGATGGGTCTAAGAAGAAAGGCTCACGGTAAACCAGAGGACAAATATTCGAGGAAACAATCCAAGATAGAGTGCGCATCACAGAAAGGTGTAAGCAAACGTGGTAAATCTACACAAGCCATAGAATAAAATTGTTACAGAAAAGGTATGAATAAGTCAAGGCTGCTGAGACATCACCATTGCACAAAGTAATGAAGAAATCACCAAGAGCTCATACTCATAGCTGTTAGAAAGGGGAAAGCATGAAGGAAATGGGAAATAAGGTCAAGATACACGAATGTAGGCCAATGACAGTAGTCATAACGGAACAGAGATGGTGGAGGTGAAGGGGGTGTGAAAGGAGGCTCAGGTGAAGGACCAGACTGTGCCATCCATCGCGATGTGAGCATTGGTGAGTTGAATTAATTGGGAAGCCAGTCGGGAGGGATCAGTGTTAACACTGAGGCAGCGACAGAATTGGGAACAGAAAAGGGAAGCAGCTCTAGAGGGAGGTGCTGGTCTCTGCTCCCTGGGAATGCTCCCAGGTATGGCACAAAGCTGCACCATGGAGGGTCACACTAGACATGAGGGGAAATTTCTGTACCGTGAGGGTGGTCAGACACTGGTACAGGCTTCTGAGTGAGGTGGTTGATGCCCCATGCCCGTCAATGTTCAAGAAGCATTTGGATAATGCCCTTAAAAATATGCTTTAACTTTTGGTTAGCCCTGAAGTGGTCAGGCAGTTGGACTGAATGATTTTTGTAGATCCCTTCCAACTGAACTGTTCTAATCCAGGTACAAAAGGGCTGTCCTGTGCCATGTGGGAAGGCAGTGAAGCAGACCTCCCTGGTTTATCAGCCTATAACTGGCTCTAGGGGCAGGTAACTGGTATGAAAGCTGCATCTGGTATCCAGTGCATCTGGTATCCAGCTCTTCATCGTGCACAGTCCAGCCCCACATCAACACTGTGATGGAGCTGTTTGCCGCTCCTCTCAGTGGGGCCCACACCACAGTATCCATCTGCTCTTGGCTCTTAGAGGTCTATGGCACATGAATGGCAGCTCTAGGATGTATGAAACAAATGGGGAGGTTGAGGGTTTTGCTATGTCTGGCATGATTGACAGGAGAATCAAATAGAGCAGGGCAGGGCTGCACAACTAGCAGGAAAAGCCACTGAAACATCAGAAAAGATCTCCGAAAGCAGATGGAGTGAGGGTGCTCTCAAGACTTCTTTAGAGACACAATGGGAGTTGGTACTGAAAGCCCTGGTGAAAGTAGCTGTCAGTGGATTCACATCAGTTCAAAGTGACCGAGGACAAGGCGGTCACCTCCAACAGCCGGAGTGAGAGCTGGAGGACAACATGGACTGGTTGTGCTCATTCCTTGCTGGAGGCGTTTGCTCCAGGATGCTGCACCTCGCAGGGCAAGCAGTAAATCATACAGGCGCTCAAGTGACAGCGTTGTCATAAAAAAATGCACAGAGGTGATTGCAGCTCTCTAGGAATTGGCAAAACCCAATTAGGCCACTGATTGAAGTCAAGTACTAAGGACAGCCAAGGAATTGTGAAGCTCCCATGATTTTCACCATTTTTCTGAACAAAGATTTTGCATTTGGGGGCTGTGAGAGGTATTCCATGGAAGATCTGAATGCTCAGCAACGAGCATTGATTGCTGCAGGTAACTCAGCGTAGGTAGCCATTGTGTTCGAATTAGTGACAACACTTTCCATCACCCTGCAAACATCAGTTTTGCCATCTTGGTTTTACAGCTGTCTCATCAACTAGGTCTTCATCTAAGGAAGAGGGAAAAATGTTGCTGTGCAGCAGCAGGAGTTTGCAGAGAGCAGGTAAATGCCCTGCATGCAGGAGCTGCTCCATGGGCGATGACAAATGGAGACGTGGCTCAGCCACAGGTGTTGAATGAGTCCCAGTACTGAAACCATTCTTTGGAACCTTTATGTGGTGTCAAAGTGCAAATGTGTCCGAATCTGTGCACAGGAGGTCCATGGGCATTATTCCATGGACTGAGGATGGCTGCAGCATACAGAAGGCTGGGCGCATTAGATTTGTAAGTTTGGGGAAAAAAACCTGCAGATTAAAAGAATTGGTGGTAAGACAAATAAAGAGAGTAGGTTGTGAGATAAAGGTACATAATGGGCTACGGCCAAAAAAATTATAGAGGTGATACGTAAAGAATGTCCTGAATTAATCACTTTCTTTGTGTAAGTATTTGGGCTTTGCAAATGGTTATCACTTAGCAACCTACATTGTGTTGTTTTTTTTTTTACAAACTTGAACTGCTTCCTGGGGATATTATCTCTGTCTGGCTCAGCAAAATTAAAGCAGTATCTCATTTAATATTGCCTATATGTAGATGAAAATAGTTGGCACCAGATGTGTTATGAATGACGCTTACAAAATTAAAGTGCTTTAGATGACAGAAAGTGGGGCATACTTGGTGTTCAACACTTTCTTATAGAGTAGCAATCCTTGTTTAGCTTCACGGATCTTATCAAGTGCTTGTTCAAGCCAAGTTACAGCTCCTGCCAAGAATACTTAGTGCCGTGTTTCTGGCAATGACGTGTGCACCAGGCAGGGACCTGGAGGACCTCTGGCCTCAGGCTCCGCACCATCGTGTCCCACCAGCAGCAGGCTGTGGAGGGACTGTGGACCCGAGGATGGAGGGAGACATCATGGTGATGTTGTGTGAGGAGTTGCGAAGATCTCTATGGAAAAGGAGTCTCCAGCCTCTTCCCGTGCTCCACGCCTTGTACGTTTTGGAGATGTTCCCTAGTAGCCAGTCAAAACATTCCTTGTTGCAGAAGGACAACTTATTTCTTCACGTCTATGTCTCAGCAGATAATGTAAAATGGTCACCTCCTTATGAAAGTTTTATGTGATAGAGGGCTGTTACCATCTTTGTTCCCAGTATTCGTCTCTAAATGAGCCAAGTTCCCCTAATTCATCCTTATGATTCCATAAGTTTCTTCTGATTCCTGTGCTCTCTGAATGCTCCTTGCTTTGTCAAGCCATATCCTGAGCAGGATCCCCCCACTGCCATTAATTCATTCAGAGAAGATCTCAGTGTCCATTAAAGTGCACCAAGTCATCGCTCGTGACGACAACATTTGTCCTCTCCCAGTTCTTCCCAGGTGGACTTCCTTAGTGACCATGATGACCCGGGCTGGACACGGGGGTGTCCCCAGCCGGACCCCCACCCAGACTGCCTGCACCTTTTGCCCTCGCTCGTGGCTGCCATTTCCAGCCCTGTCTAGATGAGCAGAGAGGGAATGGGTGGAGGGCAGGGAGTGGATGATGAGTGGCTTGATCCTCTTCCTCCTCCCTAAAATCTCCTGCCCAGCTCTTGTGGCCGGCACGGAGGGAAGCCTGGGCTGGGCTCTGAGTCACCCCTGCTCCTGCCTCCTCCTCAGCCACACGCTTTGCAGGAAAAATCCCTTCCCTCTCCGCTCATAGCCACCTCCAGTGCACAAACACAGCCCCGCTTGGAGCAACCACCTCTCCCAGTTCTTCTGGCCGATGAGCCTGGAGATCCTCCGCGGTGCCCCACTGCGAGGGATTTGTTGCAGCATTAAACACAAGCCAAGAGTCTGGAGAAACACAGCAACCATTTCATGACATTGTACTGGCTGGTGGAGAGCTGAGATAGCACAGGTCTGCTGTGTGGGCATCTGCAAACCTGCAGAAAGCTGCTTTATTTATCCTGCCTTGATTAAATAACAAGGAAAGCTTAAACACGCCGTGTCACTTTACTGACAGCTGCCTTAATGCCACAGGTAGAGGTGAACAGAGGCATTAAGCGTTGGATAATTGTTAAGTGTTAAAAGCGACATGTCTGTGGCCATAGCACTCCTCTGGGAGTTCCCTTTAAGGCCTGAGCCTCCTAAAGCACCACCTAAAAAACCTCTGGTGCACGCAACCCAGCACCACCCTGGAACTGGCACTCAGGGGCTTCACAAAATCAGGATTCTGACATGGAGATCACACAAGTTCTTACTGTAAAGTACACTTCTTATTAGCTATTTATATTAAAGCACTTGGTACTTTAAGACGAGTTTTTCTTTCTTTTTTTCCACAATCTGCAGGACTGTGGGAAGCAGTTTTTGGTTTGACATCCACTGGTTGTCTGTGTTGTGTGCAAAGGTTTTCACCTACCCCAGGTAACCAGCAAGGCTGGGTTTTCACAAAGGGAATCCATCACCAGCCAGCATTTGCAAAATCCTGCAAACTGCCCCCTTATGTTCTAAAACAGGAGGCAAATCTCCCGTTCACAGGCTCCTGAGCTGGAGGAGAGACCCCGCCTGGCCTCCAGGAGAGCGAGGAGGCTTTTCTCGCCCTGCCCTTGGCTCTAGCAAGAAGTGTCCCCTCTCACCCGCGCACCAGCGAGTCATGAAGCCTCCCTGGTGCTGCCCAGGCCAGTCTGGGGCCATTACTCATCCTCTCGTCCTGATCAGACATGTTCAACCGCTTTCTGCAACCCCCCCAAAGGGCTGACGGGTGCCTGCCGCCGCAAGCTGCTGTGAGCCCGTGCTGTGATCGGCTTTGAAGGCAAGGAAAAGCAGAGGCAACCTCGAGTTGGGTGCCCAAGGAGCCCCAGCACCACTGCTCCCCCCTGGTGAAAAACCCCGCTGATGGCTGGTAGGGCCAACCCTCTCCTCCCATTAAACAGGCTGGGGCCTCACCATCAGGGTGGAGGTTGACCAGAAGTTTGTGTGTTGGGGAAGGTGTTGGTGGGCTCAGCACCCTCCTGCATCCTCAGCCCCATCTCAAACCACCTCTCCTCACTTTTTTTTAGCCACCACGAGGGATTTCAGTTTGGTCTAACCCCCTGTGCAGCCAGCAAGCAGGTTCCTATCTTGACTTAACCTACAGGTAGAACGACTCTGGTCACACAGCCGGCATAGTTCAGGGGTTTATGTCCACGCCCCTGTGGTGTGCGCAGTCCAGTATCCCTCAGGTTGTCTTTCATCATGGGTTACGCTTCAAGCCTCTGTAATCAGATATGGTTATCAGAGCAACAGGGAGAAATATTTACCAACATGAAATTCAGAGAAGTAAAAACAGACAAGAAAGAAAGATGGAATGAGAAAAGAACTGGAAAGGGAAAGTCAGCTTTATTTGAAATGTGCATTGGTCTTTGTCAGAAAATAATTTAGTTGTGCTTTTAGACACGGGTAGTTCTATACACGAAGATTTATCTCATGCAACGTATTCTTTGCCTTCTGGCCTGCTTGTAATTTGGTTGATAAGGTACTTGTTTCTTTCCTCTGACACGTGTTTATCTTGAGGAAGACACCAAGAGCCTGGGATGCTGGAAGTTCAGATCTGGACAATATTTATACATTTTTATTGTTTTTCAGTAAACATCCACTAATTCTTTCCCAGAGTTTCCTCTTACGGGATGTTGTTTTGGCTCTGATCCAGAGCAGGTGGCTGAGATCTTGGTACAGATCGCTGAGCAGAGGTTTTACCACACACTGAGGTTCCCCTGCGTGCAGGTGACCAACCCCAAATACCATTCACCTACAGAAGTCAAAGAACACCCTTTCCTCGGGACCCTTTAGCCCTTGTATGAGAAAACAAGACCTTGACAACTCCTGCAGCCATGACTTTTGGCAGAACTTCTCAGTGGCCTTGTGCCCTTCTACCAAACTCTTTGGGGACAGCTGTCCTGTGCTGATGACTGCTTGATGTTATGGCACTCTGGTTACCTTCTCCCTGCTTAAGTGTTCCTCAGCTTTAAAATGGAAATTTTTGTTTCCCTAGGGTGAACTTGGATGGTTAATCGCCATGGGCTTCTCTGAGCCCTGGAAATGGAAAGTTTCACCAAAACTCAGTGCTGTTACTGCTGGCACTGTCCACAGATCTGTGGGATTCAAATGGGATTTCTGGTCTCATTTCTCTGCAAAAGTTGCTCATCTGGCTCTTCTGGACACACCCTGCCTTGTGACTGTCATCTCAGCACTTAATGAAGGGGTTAATGGGCATCTTCTCCTCCTCCCTGCTCAGTGAGGTTGCAATTCTAGCCTCGACCCTTCAGGGAGAGAGAGCAAGGATGGGTCTCACCAGGGAAGCAAGGATGGATCTCATCAGGGATCTCCTTCACAACAATAATATGTATTCCTGAAATCATGCCTCGTGAAGATCTGATGCGGCATGGGTTATACAGACAGCTTTGTGGACGCAGAAAGTGTTAAAAAGTACCTACTTATTGTGTTGCAAAGGGCATGCATTGCAAACTTGGGAAAGTATGTTAGGCAGCATGAATTCTGCCCTTAAGCAATATGTAATATGTGAATTACTTCTTAAAATTAGTATCCCGTGCTTGTTAGGATTTGTTTTTTTTTTTCATTAAGTCTCTTTGCTACCTCATCAGAACCAGACTGTGCACTTCTGCCACTCTTTCAAATACTGCACTCTTTCTACTGGGCCTGCAGGGATTTGGGTCCCCAGGTTTTATAATCTGCAGGACCTGAGCTTTCGATGAGCACTGCACGTGCCCTGGAGCAGCTTGAAAGCAGGTAAGTACATGCTCAGCAGTGCCAGCAGCCCCCAACTAGCTAGTGCCATCCTGAAAGCCTTTCCCTGGCTTTGCAAAGAGGGAAGAGGTTGACTCAAGGTGAGACGTGAGTAGCTCATATAATGTTTTCCTTCTTAAGACACCAGCCACATGCCAGAGGGCCCCCTGAATGAAAAGCCCTGGGGAACTCTTGTTCTCTGGGGTTAGGATAGGATGTTGGGTGGGAAAGCAAGTGGATGTCTGATTTCCCAAGAGGGTTTGGAAGACCTTGTACACGTTCATTACAAAGTCAATGGGTAAGAGGAGATAAGTGTCATGACAAAGCCATGCAGGCATGAAAAATGCAAGGGTCTGATTCCCTTTCCTCCATCAGCATTACTCTATGCTGATGAGATGGACTTGAAGGCACAGAAAGGGCCTGAGAGCCCTCACTAATGGGGCAGTTCTGATGATTCAGAGTTTGGGCTATATATGGATTGTATCCACTTCAGAAAGGTGGTTTTCACAGCAAACATTTACAAAAATTAGAAGAAAATAAAAATAAAATAGGCTCCTTTAGGAGCCAGCAGAAATGGGAAGGGAGGTCTTGGTCACTGCTTGGAAGAGCGAGACTCCAGGTAGCAAACCAGCAAGATAAGAAAACATTTTCTACCCCTACTCAGCTGGTGGTACGGTCCGCAGACCACACAGGCTTTGGAGACCTCAATTTTGGTCCAGAGAATAAAACCCTCTGGACATCCTTGCAACTCTCCTTCCTGCTTACATTTGGGATGGGGGTTTAATGAACCAGACTCATCTCTCATAAAGGCAGGGGAAGAGAGTTATTTACCTCTGGCTTATTCTCTGCTTTTGTTAATTTATCATATAATTTTGTTTTACAAGTAGGCAGTGACTTTTATTTTCTTGTTGGTGTGGTTATTTTATGGTTGAAGAAAGGGCAGAGATGTATATGAAGTACCAGAAAAGGAAGGAGTCCCTGATGCTGAGGGTCCTGGTGAAGGACAACATACTGGAATAGAGAGAACTGCTCTGCTCTCATAAAACACAGGATGCTTCAATTAAAAAAAAAAAAGACTCAAGTTTCCCCTTGAAATTCAGAATTTACTAGAATCTCTTGAACCAAGAAAAATGCATCCATGGGAAAGGAGTGCCATTAATAACAGGTTTGCACTCACATTGGGTGGTAGAAGAAAAAGAAGCAGCAATTTCCCCCAAGGGAAGTGGGATTCTGAAAGTTAAACAGAAACATTTATAATTGCGAAGAGTTAAAAGGCTTCCTAGCCACCCTGGCTTCCCTTTCATATCCTGAACATGCTGGGGTAATGCATTAGCCCTGTGGCACAGTGGAAACAGCCCATCAAAGGGCTTGCTTTCTGTGGTTCCATCTTCTGCAGGGAAACTGAGGAAACACGAGAACAGGGAGGCGGGTAAGCGTGGACAGATCCTGCCCGCAGAAACTCCCTGTGGGGATTATTCACATTTTCTTTCCGTGCAGGAGACCACTGGTTTCTCAAGATCTGAGTCCACCTGCCCTAGTTGAAAACAACTGCTGTTATGGGATTTGCTTTGTTAAATTTAAGGCAACACATACAAAAAGGACGCAGTTTGAGCGAGGTGTGGGTCGGCCTTTACACACTGGCCAAACTTCCCTTTCTATTTGGACTGTTCTGTCAAACTTGCATTTTAGACCTTTCTGCAGTGTGAATTTTGGCTTGGCACCAAACATAAACAATTATCCTGCTCTAATGTCACCTATGTTCTCCCACCACTCCTCCTACCAATGTGCCATGCGATCTATGCAGGTATCGATCCCAAATTAAAAGACAGCATCAAAATCTGAGTCACTTCCAAACATTATTAAGTGCCCATTTTGGTTAAGCTGATGATGGTTGCCAATCCCATTTCATACCTGCCCTTCCCTTTTTTCTAGTCTTTCTCTCCTCCTGGCAGAGGACTGTATACATGACCAAAACACAGTCTAATGTCTTTCGGTCTGCCTTTCACTTGGCTTTCATATGGATTTTGGTAGGATTTTTCAAATGGCTTTTGCTATGTTAATGATTTGACTTGATGATCTTAGAGGTGTTTTCCAACTTAAATGATTCTATGGTTCTATTTTACGTCATATCTTATGTCAGAGATGATCTTTTAGCTACATTCAGTCAGTCAGTCATCTCCCCTCTTGCCCATCCCACCAACCCTGGCTGAGATGAGTGTCTGACAATCTTGTATGGAGAAGCTGAACTCTGTAGTTCAAAAAAAAAAAAAAAGTCAGCTCCTTGCTGTTTTCACAGGGTGGAGAAAAATCTGCAACCAAAGCAAATCTGGTTTCATGGCTACCAGGCAAATTTTTCCTCCTCCACAGCTATGGGAGATCCTGAAAGTGTTGGATGAAAAAGATTTGCTGCATGGGATGGGGAAGGCAGAGCAGGAAGTAGTTTGCGAAGGGTCACTATGGTGGCTTTACTCAGCTGGGCAGCTAAGCTCCACCACAACTGCTCTCTCATTCCCCCTTCTCAAAGGGAAAGGGGGAGAAAATATGATGCAAAGGGTTCAAGGGTTGAGATAAGGACAGGAAGATCACTCAATAATTATCGTCGTGGGCAGAATAGGCTCAGCATAGGGAGATAAGAGAAATTTATTACCTATTACTAACAAGCTAGAGCGGTGAGAAACTAAAAACACCTTCCCCCCATCCACCCTTTTCTACCTCCTCCCCGCGAGCAGTGAAGGGGAATGGGGGCTGCGGTCAGTCCCTGACGCTTCGTCTCCGCCGCTCCCTCACGGTCCCTCCCTGCCCCTGCTCCCCGTGGGGTCCCTCCCACGGGATGCCGTCCTTCCCGAACTGAGCCTGGGGGGCTGCCCACAGGCCGCAGCTCTTCCAGAACTGCTCCCACACGGCTCCGTACCACGGGGTCCATCCCCCAGGAGCAAACTGCTCCAGCACGGGTCCCCCACGGGCGGCAGCTCCCCCCAGACCCCTGCTCCTGTGTGGGCTCCTCTCCACGGGCTGCAGCTCCGGCCCGGGGCCTGCTCCTGCGGGGGCTCTCCATGGGCCGCAGCCTCCTCCAGGCCACATCCACCTGCTCCACCGGGGGCTCCTCCACGGGCTGCAGCGTGGAGATCTGCTCCGTGTGGGACCCGTGGGCTGCAGGGGGACAGCCTGCTCCACCAGGGGCCTCTCCACGGGCCGCAGGGGAACTGCTGCGTGCCTGGAGCACCTCCTGCCCTCCTGGTTCTCACTCCTCACTCTCCTGTAGTCCTACAGACAACACTCCCAGCTGCTGTCGTACAGCAGTTCGTTTTCTCTTTCTTATATATGCTCTCCCAGAGGCACAAACAACATCATTTATTGGCTTGGCTCTGGCCAGCGGCAGGTCACTTTGGAGCTGGCTGAAACTGTCCCTTATCTAACATGGGGGAGCTGCTGGGCTCTGCTCACAGAAGCCACCCCTGCAGCCCCCCCGCTACCAAAACCTTGCCACATAAACCCAATACATGAGGTTATGTATGCAGTGACGCAGGAAGACCTCATGCTGTGAGGACACCTGGGAGGCTGGAGGTTTGCAGCCACAGGAGTTGGTGGCCAGGGCCTGTTATCTCCAACCATACAAACTGCTGATTGGTAGAGTCCCAGAGAGGTTAGCTGGTGTGTACCGCAGAGGGGATGAGGTCCCATAGGCATGATGGGCAGGACTAAATACGCAGAAGCCCATCCATCACTGGGTTTGATAGGATAAGTGGGAAGAGTCCTTCCTTAGGAGCCAAACTGGTTGCTGCATGACAAGGAAGGAGGTTTCCCTGTGACCTAAACACGTCTAGCATGGATGCAATGGGGGCCTTTAAGTGCCAGAAGACAAGAAGTCTTTCCACAGCCTGAGTCAGCTCTGTAATCCCCACACTGCAGATTACCACACAGACATGCACATAAAGCAGCAGAAAAAAAAATGGAGATTGCATCCCTCAGGAGCCACAGGTGCTCCACAGGCCTTTCTGCTGCTTTAGAAAATAACATCATTATGCCAGACCGCGAAAAGCAGAGGGTGTGACTGCCCTGCATTGCCCAACCCCTGCCCACTCAGCTTGGCAGGGCTGGTGGAGAAGAGAGGCAAGGAGAAGGCTGAACACTGGGGCAGGGGGAGCATGTCTGTATGTTAGCCCAAGGTTCACTAGGAGCAGCTGCGGCCCAGGGTGGTTTTTGATGGTGTGGGGTGACCCAGGTAGAAAGGGAGTCCATCCCTTTCTGCTGAGCAGGAATTAGATAAGAGGCACTCACTGGCCACTGAAAACCAATAGTGCTGGTTGAATGAAAACTCCTCGGTAGTATTAACAGGCCCAACAGAAATGCCAGAAAGATGCTAATAGTCACTGGCTGATTGCGGCACCCTCTCCAAGGCCCACATGCAGTAGGGGATGGAAGACATCCCACAGGATTTCTGTGATGATCTCCTGCAGGGTGGGGGATATGTTTCTTACCTCTTCGGGTAGGACCTCATACAGCTCATGAAGTGTACCTGACCAAGTCAAAGCCAGGCTATGATTTTAACCAGGAAAACTCTGTTGAGACTGGCTTGACTACCCTGGGCCATCCCACTTGGGGATCCTTGTTGCTGAAGGAGAGATTACCTCTGGGGCTTTGATTCACGCAGACTGAGGATCATTGCGGAGGGATGAAAGCCGGGAAGTCCCCTTCCTTCTTTCTCTTCCTGCAGAGCCTGGCAGCCCAGTTTAGTCATTCTGAGCTGAGAGGTAGAGGGGAGGTCTGTCAAGACCTTCAATTAGTCACTGCATCTGCACACCTTAGGTCTTTTTAAAGTTAGGCAAGTGTCAGAGCTGGGGACAATAGCGCTTGAGCTGGAAGATGATGCTGGCTTTCTGCTCAGCCCATACCTGTGTTTCAGAGTTCAGGTTACTCAACTTGCATAAGGAGTGTTTTCTTAGAATGTTTTGCTTTTGAGATGCATCTGTGAGCACACGTTGGGAATGGCTCCTCTTCAAATCCAGTGGCTGATGTCGCAAAATTTTGCACTTGACAAAAAATTTTTTCAAATCATGCCTTTGAAGTCATGATCTGTTTGGAATAACTCAAGGAAATCCATTATTATTTTGCCAGTGCTTTTGAGCTGTTTAGGCAATCAAAATGCTTGCAAGAACAGGCCTTTACCGAGAGTGTAAAAGGTGTCAAGTGTAGTGACAAGTCCCAAGTGACAAGCAGCAGGATGTGTGGGAGGAAAGAGGACGTGGGAGGATGAGAGTCATAAGAACCCCAGAACCTCCGTCACACAGACCTCATCGTGGTTCAAGGTGACAGATCAGCCTGGTCCAGCTGTGCAGGGAGAGCTGGGCAGCTCCGAGAGCCCGCTCCTTCTGAATCTTGGAAGTCTGGGAACAGGCAATAAATTAATGGGTAAAGATCACTTTAAGTCATGAAGAAAAATGTGAATTACTGGTGGAGTTTCAGCTCTGCACCAGCAGGGAGCCTTGTTTTTACTCCTTGGCCAAAGATATTAAGGAACATTTGGCATTTGAGGACAGTGGCAACTTTCTGCATTTCTATCACATGGGGTTTGGACAGATGCCATTACTTGTTTAGAGCTTGATTATGTAAACATATACATAGGTGAATACCTGCTTATGCAAATAATCACTTTGAATGATTTTGTGGATGTATAAAAATATCCTTGTCAGACCCTCAGATCTCCAGGGACAGCAGAAAAAACACACAACTGAAGCTCTGAAGATTGACATCAGCTGTTAGGAACCTCAGTAGTGATATTTCTTATATATGATCATTTACAAGGTGAAAACGACGATGTAATAGATGGCATTTGAAGTTATTTTCTTATATTACTATCCATTTAGTGAATATGCAGCTGCAGTTACCAACTGATGGGGCAAAGTCAAAGGCCCATAAATATACTTACATAATAATTCTTTTTGCCAAAACAAAGCATTGTCTTTCATGGCTGAAACATACATAGAAGTAAAAAACATACAGGAAAACAGTGAGACTGTGTTACTGTGCAGTTTCTCTAAGTAGCCATAGAAGCAGCCACGGAAGAAGAGAGCAAAATTCTTGGGAGCTTAGTCACTCAGGAACCTTGTGGCTAATTCATTATGGCTTTCTTCGTACTTCATAAGTTCCTGCACTTCATAAGGACCCAGCACTGGGTCACTAAGGCTAAATTCTGCAGGCCTGTATCAACTCACACTTAAGGTTTAATACATGGAGCCTCTGTCCTGCAGGATACTTTGCACAGCTGCATAAAACAGTTGTAAACATTGAATATCAAATAATGATAGAGCAGAAAAAAAGGCAAATCTTCAGAGAGAGAGACCTTTTTTTTTGCAGTACACCTGGATGCTGTGAAAGAGGAGCAGCTGAACTAGAGGTGTATACATACATATTTACTCTTCCTGACTGAGCCAGTAAGGAAGATGGACAGCCTGTGTATTTATATGGCTCTGTATTCTTTCCCAAATTCATGTCTCTTACTGACTGTCAAATAGGAGCAGACACAAGTGGCTAAACTCTTTTGGCCATCTTCTGCTGTTATCTACATCGAGCATATGGCTTCCTGGCTTTTGTGATCTCATGTGCATGTGTGTGTAAGGAATGTGAGATCAAGCTAATTTAGTTTTCTGTGACCTACACAGAAACCCGGCCTACCCCCAGAAATGTTGCCTCTAAGAGACCTCCCCAGAGAGGTCCCTCTCATCCTTGGAAGCTGGTCCTATTTCAGGTCAGGTATAACAATACTTTCCAAATTAGGGGTATTCCACCACCCCGATCAGCCAGAGAAGACAATTACCAGCATGATTTAACTGGAAAATTTTCAACTCTTGAATATATTGTGGTGACATTTGCAGGTGGTATTGTTCATATGCATTGGGGGAAATGGGGCTTTTTGTTAATATGCATATCTAAGGTATGTGTAGGATTTGGCCTTTTTAAGTAGCTGTACTGATGTTAACTAAGGGTTGTCATGTTAGGAGCTGTCCTGTGTTCATTAAGATCTTCTACCATGGACAAGGAAAGATGAAAAGATGTTGTGGTGGAAAGGGAAGTTGTGGAAACTGCTGCTGCTAAGGCGATCCACAGCCCTGGAGACATGGGATGAAGCCACCTACCCACGCAGCGATCCTGACTCCCATCAGGACAATGCAGAGAAATGTCTTGTCCTTCACTATAGTTCTGTAATTTGAAATGGAGAGGAAGAAAAACTACATGACAAAGAGAGAGGAGGAGAGAAAGGTCTTTGGATTTACTGATGGAGGGAAAAAAGACCTCAACAACCTACCAGTATATAAGCAGTACTACCTTGCAGTAGCACCATGACAAATATCTCACAACACATTGTGCGGGGAAGCAACACCCCATGCCCCAGTCCATGCTGAAGGTGCTCTGCCTGCATGTTTTGGAAGATGACACAAACATTTTGGGTAACAGGGTGACCTCTCTGAGCTACATACAACCCATGGGACAGGGAAAAACCACATCAGAGAATGGTAGAATCACAGAATATCCTGAGTTGGAGGGGACCCACGAGGATCATCAAGTCCAACTCCTGGACCATCCAAAAATCAGAGCAGATGTCTGAGAGTGTTGTCCAAGCACTCCTCGAACTCCAGCAGGCTCAGTGCCATGACCACTGCCCTGGGGAGCCCGTCCCAGTGCCCGACCACCCTCTGGGTGCAGAACCTTTCCCTAACCCCCAGCCTGACCCTCCCCTGTCCCAGCTCCATGCCGTTCCCTCGGGTCCTGTCGCTGTCCCCAGAGAGCAGAGCTCAGCGCCTGCCCCTCCGCTCCCCTCGTGAGGGAGCTGCAGGCCGCCATGAGGCCTCCCCTCAGCCTGCTCTGCTCTGGGCTGAACAAACCAAGGGACATCAGCCCCTCCTCATATGTCTTCCCCTCTGGACCCTTCACCATCTTTGTAGCCCTATGAATGTCACCATGCAGTATGTAACAACTCTTCCTTGGATGCAAGTCCTTTGAAATGGTTACATCTGAACTTTTTTTTCAGTTTGAGTTAAAACCACTTGCATAAATAATCTCGTAGAAGTGCTGTTTGTTGCTGTTGTTGTTTTTTCTCTCTCTCCCCTTCTCTTTGTTTAAGCATATTAACAACAGAGTAATTACATCAATATAGTGATACCAGTGAAAGCCTATAACACTGCTTTGAAATTACTTGCACAGGTTAACTTCATTTGTAATTTCTGAAGAAAGTGTGCAGTGCTTCATATCAGTGTTTTCCCAAACTGCAGATGTCTTTGAAGGGCAGGGTGGAGCTGAAAAAGGGAACAATTTTAGGCTGTCATTAACATTTTGGAGGACAAAATACCTCACACCAAATAAAGGTAAAAGGCCGTAAATACTTTCTTTATGTTACTATCTATGCAGCTGTTGTTCTTGCCACAGGGGTGCTTTGCAAATACAGGTGGAAAAGCTGGCTGTACATTAAAGGGTAGTTGTCCTCATTTCTGTCTTTCTTAATCTGTGTGCCACATTTTAAAAGCCTTGAGCATCCATATTTTAAAAGTATCAGCTCAGTGATGTGATGACTTTTTAATGGAGCCACTGTCAGAAAGATGCCTTACCAAATTGGAAGATGTCAAGAAGAGTCTAACATCTAGTAATTTTAAAAAGTCTAACTTTAGATCTAATTTTAATGTTATTTTAATTACCATAGTGGAGAATGAAATTAAGTGTCTGTGGACCAATCCTATTCTCATAACATTTTTGAGAGGTTTGGCAGCAGCTTTTATGAGAACAGGGCTGGGTGTCATACCTATGTATACTAGTAATGGGAGAGGGATTGCCAGTGTCTGTATCTTCTGGAAAGTCAGACAACCTTTGTAAATCATGCAAGCTGTCTGAAGCTCATAATAGGAGGACCTGTAAAGATGAATTCAAAGGGGGTCACTTATACAGGAGAGAGAATGGGTGACAGAGCAGCAGGGATATGACCGGCTTGCATTAACAGGAATATACAGAAGTTGTGCATCCTGCCCTGCCTACCGTGCTGAGGTCTTCCCTAGAGAGTTGTTATTGAGTGTATGAACCTGCAAGAAAAAGAGACAAACTGAAGTGAATTTGTAGCTGCAGGAAACAAAGAGATGAACGTTTCTGGTGAAAACAGCACTTGTGTGGCTGTTTTTCAAAAAGCCGAAACCCAGCTCTCCCAAGCCGTCATCCAAGGTTCTTGGGTATTCAACATCACTGTAATCTGGTATCTAACAACCAGAGGCAGAACAAAAACGTGCTAGGAATACAATGGCTTTGCCATCCATGCAAAGCAATGCAGAGACAGGCTAATTCACTGCAAGTGAAATTGAAGAGCATTAGCCACACAGTGTAGCCTTCCTCCTGAAGGCTGGAGGGAAGCTTTAGAAGAACGGGCTGGAGAGATATTCTGGTAGTTTTACCCTGCTGGGCAGCTGAACCTCCACCATTGCTGCTCTCTCACTCACCCTCCTCAAAGAAAAAAAGGGGAGAAAATATGATGGAAAGGATTCAAGGATTGAGATAAGGACAGGGAGATCATTCAACAGTTATTGAGACAGGCAGAACAGACTCACCATATGGAGTTTAATAAAATTTATTACCTATCACTAGCAGACTAGAGCAGTGAGAACTGAAAGCAAACCAAAACCATCTACCTCCTCCCCCCAGGCAACACAGGGGAATGGGGAGTGGGGGCTGATTAGATTAGAGAAATTTATTACCTATTACTAACTAGCTAGAGCAGTGAGAAACTAAAAACAAAACTAACACCACCTTCCTCCCATCCACCGTCTTTCACCTCCTCCCCTTGAGCACCCCAGGGGAACGGGGAATGGGGGCTGCGGTCAGTCCCTGACGCTTCGTCTCCGCCGCTCCCTCACGGTCCCTCTCTGCCCCTGCTCCCCGTGGGGTCCCTCCCACGGGATGCCGTCCTTCCCGAACTGAGCCTGGGGGGCTGCCCACAGGCTGCAGCTCTTCCAGAACTGCTCCCACACGGCTCCGTACCACGGGGTCCATCCCCCAGGAGCAAACTGCTCCAGCACGGGTCCCCCACGGGCGGCAGCTCCCCCCAGACCCCCTGCTCCTGCGTGGGCTCCTCTCCACGGGCTGCAGCTCCGGCCCGGGGCCTGCTCCTGCGGGGGCTCTCCATGGGCCGCAGCCTCCTCCAGGCCACATCCACCTGCTCCACCGGGGGCTCCTCCACGGGCTGCAGCGTGGAGATCTGCTCCGTGTGGGACCCGTGGGCTGCAGGGGGACAGCCTGCTCCACCAGTGCTCCACCTGTGGTGAAAGGAGTCAAATCTGGTTGGAGGCCGGTCACTAGTGGAGTCCCCCAGGCTCGGTACTGGGGCCGGTCCTCTTTAATATCTTTATTGATGATCTGGATGAGGGCGTCCAGTGCACCCTCAGTAAGTTTGCAGATGACACCAAGCTAAGTGCGTGTGTCGATCTGCTCGAGGGCAGGAAGGCTCTGCAGGAGGATCTGGATAGGCTGGAGCGATGGGCTGGGGTCAACTGCATGAAGTTCAACAAGGCCAAGTGCCGGGTCCTGCACCTGGGCTGCAACAACCCCAAGCAGAGCTACAGGCTGGGAGATGAGTGGCTGGAAAGCTGCCTGGCCGAGAAGGACCTGGGAGTATTGGTGGATAGTCGGCTGAATATGAGCCAGCAGTGTGCTCAGGTGGCCAAGAAGGCCAACGGCATACTGGCCTGTATAAGAAGCAGTGTGGCCAGCAGGTCGAGGGAAGTGATTGTGCCCCTGTACTCGGCTCTGGTGAGGCCGCACCTCGAGTACTGTGTTCAGTTTTGGGCCCCTCGCTACAGGAAGGACATGGACGTGCTCGAGCGAGTCCAGAGAAGGGCGACCAAGCTGGTGAGGGGTCTGGAGAACAAGTCTTACGAGGAGCGGCTGAGGGAGCTGGGCTTGTTCAGCCTGGAGAAGAGGAGGCTCAGGGGAGACCTCATCGCTCTCTACAGTTACCTGAAAGGAGGCTGTAGAGAGGTGGGGGTTGGTCTATTCTCCCACGTGCCTGGTGACAGGACGAGGGGGAATGGGCTAAAGTTGCGACAGGGGAGTTTTAGGTTGGATGTTAGGAAGTACTTCTTTACCGAAAGGGTTATTAAGCATTGGAACGGGCTGCCCAGGGAGGTGGTGGAGTCACCATCCCTGGAGGTCTTTAAAAGACGTTTAGATGTAGAGCTTAGGGATATGGTTTAGTGGAGTACTTAGTGTTAGGTCGGAGGTTGGACTCGATGATCTTGAGGTCTCTTCCAACCTAGAGAAATCTGTGAATCTGTGAAACCAGGGGCCTCTCCACGGGCCACAGGGGAACTTGTGCTGCGTGCCTGGAGCACCTCCTGCCCTCCTGCTGCACTCACCTTGGGGGCTGCAGGGCTGCTTCTCTCTCAGCTCTCACCCCTCTCTCCCAGCTGCTGTAGCACAGCAGGTTTTCCCTTTCTTCAGTCTTTCTCCCAGAGACCCAACCAGTGTCACTCATGGCTCGGCTCTGGCCAGTGGTGGGTCCCTTTGGAGCTGGCTCTGATCTGACATTTGCTCACAGAGGCCACCCCTGCTACCCCCCTGCTACCAATCCCTTGTCACTTAAACCCAGTGCAGGTATCTTTGTAGACAGTGAGATTCTCTCTGGAAAAAAAATTGGCACATTAGTGAAAAAGAGAAAGCCAGAGGAAGGATGAGCAACACACCTCGAATCTGTTCCTGGTAATACAGAAGCCACCTGTCAGTTTGCCACCAAGTGATGAGGATTACTCTGTACAGACAAGGAATCCTTCCTGGACTCTCTTCCAAGGCACTTAATGGAGGAAAAAAAGAGAAAACAAGTAAATACAAAGTGTAAGCATGGGCCAGAAAGAGTGATGTGGCCAACAGGGCCTGGTCAATGCAAAGCCAGGAGGGATGTATGATCACACAAGAAGTTGTGCATACTAGACTGACCGTTCAGGCAGAGCTGACTTTACCTGTATGCACTGAACTAAGGTGGCCAAGGGAAGCCTGGGCTCACCCCAATCATTAACATAAATACAGACTTACAACCAGACACACCTGCCTCGAAAAAAGTAACTCTGCTTGCAAAATTGCATGTCTACTCCTAGCATCAGATGGAGAGTAGAGCAGAACAGAAGACAGAAGAGGGCAAGAAATGCCTACACCTCATTTTTCTGCTGAATGGAGACAGAAGGACATGCAGAGGAATAAGCCAAGGAGATTGGGGGAGACTGGGGAAATGAACTGGGGGCCAGTAAGAAACCTGAGCCATCATCAGAAAAACATTTCAGGTGAAAAACGTAGAGTGGTGGAAAAGATAAGGAGCAATTACAGTGGAAATAGAAATCTCAAAGGAATTAAATGGATGCAAAGTAGAGAAGGAAGAAAGAAGAGCAAAGAGCCTGTATGATGCTAGGTAACAGACACCAAGGGAGAGGCTTCCTGATGATACCTTAAAGCAAGAGAAAGCTGGGTACCAGCAACAAGTGGAAGTGAAGGAAAAAGAAAGCACCAGGCAAGTGCTGCTGCCTATGTAGGACGGCTAGGCAGAAGAGGATAAAAAAAATAAATCTACTATAGAAAGTACAATCTAGGACACATGAACCAAGTGAAATGCCTTTGGGGAAGCTCAGGAGCAGCTTCAGAGGAACTGCAGCAGGGATGGTTACTTTGGGACACAGTGGGGAGAGCTCTGGGAGGAAGGCTGGAGGCAGGCTTAGGGCAAAAGCCAGGGAAAATCAGAGGAAAAGGAAGAGGAGGATTAGAGGATGAGAGAGAGAAACTCCTTGGGTTGAGGAAGAGCTACAGGAACAAAATGGAGAAGCAGGAAGGAACCAAAGGCTGCGGCTAGAGATCAGAAAGCAGGTCCCAGGAGAAGACAGGGTTGTTAGAGGGGAGGGGGCAGAGGTAGGCAGCCCAGGCTAGGAGCTGTGAGCCATGCTGGCAGCCAGCAGCGGGAGCTTGCATATTCAGCAAGTCAGGCGGCAATTAATTAAATCAAGTCAGGCAGCAATCGGTCAGTTAAATCAGGTAACAATGACTCAATTAAGTTGAACTGGGGAACAATGAACTTATTACATCAAACCAGAGAACAACGAACTGATTAAATCAGCTGGAAGCCTCCATGGTACATCCGGAGCCTGGGCTAGCAGCCACGGGAGCAGGGGGATTCTTGCTGCAGCTGCCTGCTTCAGGAGAAACATCACAGCAGCGACCGTGCATTGCTGCTGACAGCCCTCCTAGTCCCCCCTTGCCCAGAGCAGGTAAAGAAAGACAGGGCAGACTGCAGCTGGTCTGATGAAATGTCTGTAATAAACCAAAGGGGTGGGGAGGTGGAAACTGCCAGCTTCCAAATTAGCAATAGCGTTGTGAAAATTACTGGGCTGCCTAGGGATGGGAAAGGCCCTCCCTTCCAAATCTGGGTGATGCTGGATATCCGGAGCTGTCAGCTTAAGAAATAACCTGAGAGACGGGCGCCTGCTGACGATTTAGCCTGCCCTACCTACGATGCGTGAGAGGTGCACTTTCCCGTGGTGTCCTGAGTGAGCATGGCTATTAGGGCACTTGTACTAAAATGTCTGTGTACGTCCTTTTTGAAGTAAACACTACAAATCACATGGATTGGCACAAGTCAGGCTGCTCATGTACTAGCAGTACAAGGAACCGTTTTCATCCCCTTTCACTGGTCTCCCTTATCATTTGAGTTTGTGGTGTTGGTCTTTTCTATCTTTTCTGTTCCTTCTGTCTCCAAAAGCGGAGAACATCACCAAGCTCGCTGAGTTATCCTACAAGAAAGCACTCTGTCCAGGGTGTGTTTGTCTTGGGCTATGCCATGAATATCAGTTAACTGAAAATAAAAGAGGGAAGGTTTCATTGATGAGGACAACCTGAGCTCAGAAAGATATGGGTAACAGCCATCTGCCCCATTGTTCAAACAAGTGCAATCCCACTTGTTCTGTGAAAGTACCTGTAAGGTTGCTGCTGGTGGGGAAAAGTAGTCAGGCATTAGTAGAATTACAAATGCTTCAGGAGCTGCAATGGTTAATGAGCAGCTATATTACATGGACAACCTTTATAACACCACACGTTTTCATTGAAGTAATTATATTGGAGAGGAAGTGACTCTTTGGGTGTTGTTTCTGGATAGATGAGGTCTTGGGATTTCCAAACAGCATGTAAACCAGGGCTAATACAATCCCCATAAGAGTGTCTGCCGATAAATTAAACTGAAAATAAGTAGTAAAAAAGAGCAGATTCCTGAGCAGTGTACAAGAGGATTGGTGCTGCATTCAAAATTTTGTATATAGTATCAGCACCATATGAATGCCTGTTGCGTACAAACAAAACGTGCCACAAGAGAGCACACACTTTGAGGCATACCTGCACAATACTTTCACACTGAGGCACTGGAGTTAATTTTCTTTTTCCTCCTCTGAATGGCTAAAATAGTCAGAAGGCTACAAGAGTCTAAATAGAGATATGAAAGCTTGGAAAGGAACCAGAAATCTGCAGTAAGAAAAAACTCCCACTTCCAGTCGTCAGTGCAATTTTTGAACTGCGGTCTGCCATGGGAAAATGGAAAAGAAACTTCCTTCCTTTTCTCATTCCTTCTGAATTATAAAAATACTGAGAAGTTGGAAACGTTTTGTGCAAATCTTCAGTTTAATGAACCGTATGAAAACGATGTTAAAATTTCGGTCAGAAGTTCTGGCTGTCTCAAGCTCTGGTTTGCTTAGGGTGGTCACGATGAGAACTTGAACTATACAAGCATTTTTAAAAAGCTGCTAATGATGCAAATGTTCTCGTAGGATAGTCAGCTTTACTTGTGACTAGGACAAGTACAAAGTTATGCACTAGCAAAGAGACTGGCTTATATCCTAAAGTTAGGCTTTATATCTAAAAATACTCTTGGTCCTTAACATTATGCTGTGGCAATCATCTCTATTTATGTATTTATTTATTTTCCAAAAATTGTATTTAGAAAAATGTTTCTTTTGCATCTGAATTACCATGTATCTAGTAGCATGGAATTTCTGAGCCCTGTAACTTTAATTTTCATCTTTGTTTACATGTCAATAATAGATGGTTTCTGTCTCTATCCTTCCCTTCCTTCCCCCTTTTAACTTAAAAATTATGTCAACAAGAAGACTTTACTCATTCACATTATAGTGCACAGCTGCAGCTCTTACAGAAGGAGGAGTTGTCATAGCTCAAAAGTAATTAATTTACATGTATTTATTTCACAGGTTTATCAAGCAGTACTTCTATGCTGACTAAATTACGCATAAACCATTCCTTGTCTGTAAAGAAATAAGTACAATTTAATTCCAATATGTAGACAACTACTAATTATATTTCAACCTTTCTTCCATAATTAAAGAGAAAATCATAGGATTATAAAACCCTTTTTATGTTCCTTACATTCCCAACACTTCGTGTTCTCGTATCCCTGGCATCATTACTTATAATTGGAGTCAAACAGCAGGCTGACACTACCAGGTGGGACAAGTAGCATCTGACACCGTGTGTAAGTACATGGAAAGATGAAAAAAATGACCTAGCAGAGGAAAGCCTGGCCCCTTGCTCCCCAGTCACCCGTTCACTCGCTGCTTCCCACCATGGTTCCAGCTACAGAATTGCTTTGGAAATTGCCTCCTTTTGGGAACACAGAACATCATGGAAGAGTTTTCTTGCTGCCAGAACTGTAGGTTTCTGTTCTAGGAGAAAGGCCAGATGTTGGCATCTGACTGCAACACCCTCCCGAAGGCAGTGCAGGAAAGACCTGCCTGCAAGGCAGATAGGAGAGGTCCATGCCATGGCTCATCTCCTTTAGGTAATTTCACGGAGTCTTGTCTCCACGCATTTCTCATAATACTTTTCCTATTGTAAAAAAACTTTTTTTGGCAGTAAATGTGGACTTGTGAAACAGCACAAACTCAAAATCCTCTGCCGCAGCTAAATATACACAATCTTTAAAAAAAAAATTGACCTGGTAATGACAGAGGGGACAAATTCTACTCTTCAGAGGTCACCGAATCAAGATGGAATGTGACTGGAGAGGGAAAGATACATGAGTCCCAGATGTTTCCTCCAAAGTTATTCTTACATGGAGAGATGGGCTTCCCTTTCACAGAGTACAGACACATGGCCAGGTCCTGAGGCACCTCCCTTCCTCGTTCGCGCTGTACGCATGAACCTTGAACGTCGTCTGAATGCACAACTTCCACAGAAGGCAGCGAGCGACGGAAGACTCAGGCCTGAGGTATTTATGCCTGTCTAGCTCACCGTAGCATCATGTATCTTGGGTCTGGTCCTGCAGATGCGGCGGTGACCCGACTCCAGCTGATGCAAGCACTGAGCCCCTACAGATGCTGAGTAATGGCTGAGTGGTCCGAAAGAAGAGCTGATCCTGCTTGGACCAGGAGGTCGGGATAGACCTCCTGAGATCCCCTAAAACATGAATTTCCCTGTGGTCCTACCATGCAGGTTGCGTGGAGCCAGGTGTGAGGGCAAGGATGAAGGATGAGTGCCACAGAGACAGGGGGTGATATTTGAACCACAGCTGACGGAAATTTCTTTTCTTTCAAATGTCCAGATTGAGTTGCTTGTGCCAGACACTTCTACCTCTTAAACCTGAGCATGTGATCAAAGAAACCATTGACTTTTGCAAAAGATTTTCGATTTATTTATTTACTTTATTATTCCAGGAAGTGGAGATAAAGGACAGAAGAATTTAACTAGAAGTGGTTTGCCATCTGAACCCTTATACCAGTACCTTAACCAAGTCCAAAACCTGAGGAAAAGTACTACTGTACTGTATGTTTTCTTCAGAAATTTAGGTAGAGGATTAGAAACCTCTAGTTTGATGTGCATGTGTGCAAGATGGAGAACTCAGAGTTTCAGGCAGGGATTTTTGAACCCAAAGGTTAAGAAACTGAAGTGTTTCCTCAGCAACTGTATTCCTTGGAAACAGAAAACTCTGCAAAGAGGTCTTGTAGTGACACAGATCTGCAGCCCGCTGGAAGCCTGCAGGCTTGTTGGGTGCTGCTGTAGCATTTCAATCACCTTTTAGGACAAAATTGGGAAAGCCAGCAGCTCTGGGCTTTTCCGGCTGCCGTTTGCCAGTAATTCAGTAATGATTTTCATAAGTAAAGGCCTCCGTTGTTTTGTCCCGAGGAAAAGGCCTGCGTTTGACGAGGCAGAGTACGGGGGCCAGGCAGGAAGGGACGGAGCGGGGCAGGGGCACGGGAGAGGCCCCTCAGAGCCGGGCCCCGCCGCGGGGCCGGGCGCCCCCATGCCTGCCCCGGCCTCGATCCCCGGCCCGGCCCCGGCGGGCGGAGGCGGGCTCGGGGCGGGTTAAAAGCGGCGGCAGGTGAGCGGGGAGGGACCTCAGAGCCGCGGGGCGGCGAGCCGGGCACCGGCCGCTCCGCTGCTACAGCCGGACCCGCAGTCCAGCCCAGCCCGGGGTAGGGGGCTCCCGGGGCGTTCATCTCCCTGCGTGGGCACCGACGGGGCAGGTGAGGCGGGAGGGAGGGAGCTGGGGCCGGCCGCGGGGGGAGGCCGCTCCACGGTGCCCTCCTTGAGGCGAAGGACGGGGGTGCGGGGCAGGCCCGGCCCGGCTCGGCTCGGCTCGGGGCCGCCGCGCTCGGTGCCGGCCGGTGAGGGGCCGGGACCCGCCTCAGCCCGGCCCCGAGCCCTGAGGCGCTGCCCGGGCGGGTTCCCGGCTCCCCTCAGCCCGGCCTCACGCTTCCCTTCCCCAGCTCCGGCGTGCTCCTGAGTGCCGAACAACTCTTTTCTTCTTTCTTTTTTTCCCCCCGCTTCTCAATCAGCAGCTCTCTGCGAGCACGTTATGTGAAGCACCCGACCGGCTAAAAACCCGAGCGAGCTAAAGGCTTCCGCAATTACAGGTAATTCGCGACACACCTACCGATGCTGAGAGTTGCACCGAGATAAACAGCTTGCATCAGTGCAACTGACAGGTCTGGTGAGCACCTGGGCACACACTGGAAACATTCCTCAGAATCATGGGGGAATAGGAAATGAGAGGTGTGAGTCAGAAATAAACGTATCTCCGGGTGTCGGGGTGGATGGGATTGTGCGAGGAATGAGTACTCAAGTGCTGTTTCAATAAAACTCAAGAGACATGTTGGAGTAAGAACAAGAGTGCTTGGCATGCTGAAGTGGATGGCACTCAGCTGCTTTTGGGTGGCATTCAGGGTACGGCTCTTTTTCCTGTCACTGGGTTTTCCTAGGTGTTACTTTTCCCATCTCTTGTGTTGAAGAATCTCTCTTTGTTTATTTACTCTTTATTCACCCCACACACACACACATAGAAGGATGTATTTTTGTTTTGTGCTTCACTGGATTTTACCACGCGGCATAGAAATATTCTAAGAGAGCAGGCAGAGGGTTAAAAGAAGGAAGTAGCCGTTTGTCTTAAGTGTACTCTTTTTTAAACCCTGTCTTTCTGACTTTGATCACTAATAAGCTTGCTGTTGAGTGTGGTTTGTTTGAAATGATATATGGGTTTCGGTCTGGGTTGTATTTGTTCTTACCACAACATATGTGTGTGCACTGAGCTGACAGTAGAACAAAATACAGTTTCATCCTTGATTTTTGTTAGTGAAGTTATGTAGTTTCTAGTCTCCCTTGGTCTCTGGTGTTCAGCCTGGAAACCCTGCTTTCTGAGAGGCTTGACCTAAAGTAAGGTAGGAAAGGCAGCAGGCAGGAAGATGTACAGACATTTGTAGAGACAGACAGCTGAGGACAAGGCAGTGGTGGCTCAAGCCTCAGCCTTCTGCAGTAAGCTTGGAGAAGGAGACACCCCCACATGTCAGCTGGGGTTTGCAGGGTATTTTCCCAGGTGAGATTTACAACATGCTTGCAGAGCTATGAGATTATTCCTCTAGTGAACATCCATCAGGACTTGAGTCCCCAGAACTGTCAGTCTCTTCATTGGTAGAAGGGCTGCATATCACAGAGATTAAAAATGGAGCAATAAAAAGTCATGAATTGAGATACATCTCTGGAAGAATTCATTTCTTTCCTGATGGGGTTAGTTCTCTCAGATCTCTAAAGCTTGGGCCTCTGCCTGTGTTGTTGTTTTGCATCCCTTGAAGTCTAACCCAGACAGATTACTTGGGCAGCCTCATTTAATTTTTACAAAAAGTAACTATACAGTGAAAAAGATACAGTGGAATACCTCAGTATCTGGTAAATTATCAGCAATTTGAGGTTTAAGTTATTCTGAAAAGCATTTCATTTATTCAGTTGACTTTGTCAGTAAAAAGGACACTTTATAAGTTGGATTTTTCTTCTTGGTTTTCCTGTGAACAGCTTCAGTGAAAGAAATGGTTTGAGAAACTTCTGCAAACAGGAACATGGATTGAATTTTTGTTTCTCTTCTGCTGTTTTCCTTCTGTTTGTCACTGCTTTTAATTGCTATTAGTGATGACTGATAACTTATCTAACAGGAGGACTGAGTCTTGCCTGACTAAACAGTCTTTTGCGTAAAGAAAAGTCTGAAGTGATGATACATGAGGAAAGATAAAGTGCTGTCAAAACAAAAGGAGTGGAGGAAAAAACCAAATACATCTATTAATTGCTAAAAGAAAGTTGAAAACTAATTCTATTCCTGATCTCATGCATGGTTCTTCCTGTAATGTATATTTTTAAAGGGAAAACTTGATTTCTATCTCTGTTTTTGTTAAAAAGAGATGCTAACAAAATACACATTCAAAGAAAAACTAGACTGCAGTATAAAATCATCACGTATATAAATTTATTCAGTATTTCCGAAAGGGTGCAAGCTTTGTGTGTGACAGACAGTAACTTGCCAAAATATGGTGAATTTGTAGAGGGGAATATTGGATGTTCCCCTTGGGTGGGGGAGGAGGAAATAAGAATTAAATAACTAGTTTAAAAAAAAGTTCTGCAAATAATGTTGCTATTTTCATGACTGGGAGCAAAGCATAGCGAACCAAAGATGTTCTTTAAAAATAGGGGAAATAGGATGCCAACGTCAGTAAAGAAATAACCCTCAGGAATTTGAGTTCCTTTTTGAAGCAAGAAGTCTTAAGCAGTCTTTCCCTGCCAACCTTTCCTTCAGAAATGGCTGACGGGCCAAATTCCAGTTGGAATTCTTCTGCCGTGTTATGCCTTCAAGCATGACTGTTTTTTCTGATGCCCAGTTTTCCACGAGTGGAGTGAATTTTGTGCAGAGATGTTCTGGAGGATGCTAATTCTTAATTTACAGTTGTGGGCTGGTGGAGAAGTTACATGTGTTTCTGAACATGCTTGGGAAATGACTTAAAGTCCGTAAGGGCATGAACATGGGACAGGCTTAATGCGGCAATCGGTGTGGAGCGGAACCCTTAAAGCTGTTGATAATTACTTAGCAATGTTTTTAACATTTAACTGCATGCGTGTGGGGTCATAATCTGTCGTGTTAAAGGCTATTTCTGGGTTTTACACAAGGCTTAGATAGAGCAAAAAATGCATCCTGTTTCCATAAACTTCAGTAGAAGAAATGTACAATGCTTGCTGTGTTCAAACCTGTCAGAGGTTTCCTGTTCCTGATTAGTCCTTGCCTGTTCCTGTGTCAAATCAGATAAACTATAACTCCTATCTGTCCTAGCTCTTCTGTTGCTCTCCAGTTTCCACTCTGATCTGCAGATAGGTGTGCAGAACAAAGTTTAAGAGCTACTAGAGAAAATTGCACAGGCTTTTGTGATTGTTAGACTGCTCTTCTGATCCTTATTCAACTTCTTAGTAAAGAAGTAGAGCTATTGACACTTGAGGAGCATGCAGTTGGAACATTCTGAATATCCTGCTGTAAAATTAAAATAGCTGGAAGTTTAATAGTGAAACGAAAGGATTTTGCTTTGACAAAGTCTTGAATTCAGAGCTGCATCTTACAGTGTGAACTCTGCATTGAAGCTATAGTAATGTGGGGAGCTGTGTTCTTCAGTAGTGGGAACATCCTGAACAGATTTAAGCTCTGTGCTTCACCGTGGAGCTGGTACTTACTTACCTGTTTTGGTGCACTGATAACAAAGTATGAATCTGTGAAGCCTACAGTGGGGCACGGCAGACCAACCCCGTGAGACTGTTATCCCACTTAGTGTCTGGGAAACTGAGGCATGGCACAGGCTTAAAGGTAAGTAGGTGGTCTGGGAGTTGGCAACTAAGGGCTGTAGCCTCTATGCCAACCTCTCATGATGAGATAAAAGGATGCTGTCTCTGGAAGAAGTTAAATATCTTTTTAAGAGCTTCTTGGGATCTGTCCGGGTAATACTTTGTTTCTTTTTCATTATAGCACCAGAACTAACTCAACAATATAATAAAATCTTCACGCTTGCACTCTTGCTTACAAATAACTTCACTCTGCCAACACGGGGTCTAGCTTATGCTGGTAACAAGCTGCTGAAATCCAGGTTTGGCTGTTCTTCAGACTTGGATAGGAGACAGCATATATAGCTCTAAGGCACTTTGATGCTGGTGGCAGCCCCTCTCCTGGCTGGTGCTTACAACGTAACTGTCTAGATCAAGACCTGAAGGGAAGATTGTATCAGCAGAGCTGTTAAACATGTGCTGTACCTCAACAAACAGTAATACTTCTTGTGTGAATGGGGGCCATAAAATAGCTTTTACCTTTTATCTGGAGCAGATCAGATGTTCTAAAGATTTCTCCTTGGATGAAATTGTGTTGGAACTGCCGCTCTCAGGCATCTGAGTTACCTCTCTGTCCACTGCTCTGGCCAGGACCAGTGAGTGTTTTTTTTGCTGAAGTTTATCTCAGCTAATGTATTCCTATGTTGAATAAAGTGATGTTTCTTTGTAGATTACTGATCTTATATCAGTATCTGGAGGCACTACGGAAAGTGGCAGGGTGTCACACCAGACTGGTGACTCCTGGTACTCTTAATAATGTATTTTATGTTGTTTTCACCTTTGCTGTACTTTTAACTGTGTGTGCTGAAGCCATGGCTTTAACCATTGACTAATGATTTCTCAGTGTAACAGTTCTTAACAGAGTGGGGAAAAGAAAGAAAGCATCTGCTAACTAGCTGTATTCCGAAATGCTGGTGCTCAATGGCAACTGTCCTTGGTCTTGTGCTTTGCAGAGATTTTAGTGGGTATATGCAGAATGCTGTGATTGCAGTTTAATGTAGACTTATAGGAACTATTTTAAGTAGTAAGCAGTCTAGTCATGGCAGCACAGAGCTCAAGACTTGCCCAAAAGCTGGGGAAATAGTTAAGCTTTCTTTTTCCCCCCCTAGAAAGCTCAGGTACTGTTAGTGGGCTAGACAGCAGCAAGATGAGAGCTACATTTCATGTGCCTCTCCATGGGTTGTGTGATCATCTAGAACTACTTCCTTCATTGCTAGCTCTTCGGTGGAGCATGGTGATCTCTAATGATCACTTTTAACTACTACTGAAACAGCTGTACTATCCTGCTCTTCGGATTTCTCAGATCAATCTTCTGATTTCTCAGGTGAAGGAACAGAAGGTTCAGCTGACAGCAGGACGGTGATTTATACTGAGAGCTGTAAAGGCTTATCTTTGTGCCCATTTGTCTTTTTTTTTTTAAGAAAATGTAACACTTAATTTTGTCTCATGTAAAGGTGCATTCTAAATGCTTAGCTCCTCAGCTTCACTGGCTTATCGTCTGTTCTTCTAATCCTCCTCTTATTTTTCATTCCCAGTCCCTACTCCCACTCTACTCTTTTTATGTCCCAATTTCACCCAAGTTTGTGTTTAACTTATTCCTATAACATGCTTTACTTCTGGGATGAGCAAAACAGGTAAGTCGCTGACTGCAAACTGTAATTTCTGTATACATTTAGGTGGATTGGCTTACACATAAATAGTATCTGGAGTGACTCTGAAAATAAGAGTTAGCACCTGTTAAAGGGGAATAGTTTTCCTGCTTTCTTCTCCTTTGGTCAGCCAGACAGTTAATATTTTACTTCCTAGTAACGTGGTCTTGAAAGCAAGTATTTGGAAGAAAGATAACGTCTGATCATGAGTCAACACCCTAGCTTTTGAGTAAGTTAGGAGTAAATGATCCATCACATCACTACAGATAGCCCAAGCTGGATGTCTAGCTGGAACAATCTGAATTGATGGGTTAATAGTGTGAAGGGCCATTCTGAGTTACCTTGAATTCGGCTTTGGTCACTGTGTCTCTTTACTGGAGAGAAAGGTGGGCACTGCAGAGCGGTTTCTGAATTGCCTTTATTATGTTCTCTAAATTGCGTTGTTGAGATGTTTAAAGCAAGCTAGTAGGAAACACTGGTTCCAGAGTATTTGGATGGAATTCAAGTTGCCTGAATATGGCCCTACAATCTCAACTGCATTGCTCTTTGGGAGTTTTACTGGTTGCAGTATCTGATGATCAGTGCTTCTATTGATCTCTCGAATGTCTCAGAAGTCACATGCCTCTCCACCATCATAAAATCAAGTCAAAGGCAAGGAGGGGCAAAGGTTGGTGACTAGCTCTGCAAGCAGCAGGAGGAACGGGATGGTGGCAGGAGGGGTAGAGGAGATAGTTGGAGGACTTGGAAAGGCGGGTGGAGGGGGGAAGGTTTGGGTAGATATGACAGGCAAAGACTTCTTGAGGGGAGGAAGGAGAGGAAGTGGCTCAACGAGCCTGAGGCTTGTTTTACTTGCCAGTCAGGTCAGATGAAGAAAGACTGCCTCTCTGAAGCGTAGTGGCTTTTTCTGCACACATCCAGATACAAACATGCTTTCACTAGGATTGAAGTACAATATACTCTCAAAGGAGATGGAACAAGTCCAGTGGATGATATAGTTTCATAATATATTGTCCTCAGCAGTGATGCTTCCTCAACCATTTTTCCTCACTGGCTGCTCAATCTATTCCATAAATTGCAATATATATATTTTAAGTGCCTTTCAAATGGTTTGTGGGGCTGTGTGCTAGTGAAATGGGTCAGGTTGGGGGGGGGGAGGGAAAAACACATACTTGTACTGGGAATAACTGCTGAACAAACTAGTTGGGTGTTTGTTGTAATGTACCCCTGCAGTGCTGCAGGAGATGGAGAGCTGCAGTGTGACCTCAGGAACGACCAGTGGTGGGGAAGCATCTGTATCTGGCTTTGCCACCGAAGACAAGGTACCCTTTAACTACACCCTGAGGTGATTTACTCTGGAATCCCCTTCTGCACAGGGAGACAAGGAGTGATTGTACGTGGAAACAAATTCTCGTGAAGCTGTAGCAACAGCAAGGCAGCGGTTTTGGTGTATGTCGATAAAGGAAAGCTTATGAGAAGGGAGTACACATGTTCCACTTCTCAGACTCTTATGTTGTAAGGAGATAGTCATCGTGCCCTCTTCTGTCAGCTGAAACAAGAAATGTAAGGAGTCTGGTAGATTTAAATGATGGGGTTTTGATGTGTGTGATGGCACAGTTGACATGGTGCCCATTTTGTACAGGACTTATACTCCAGTGTGCATAAGCATGTAAAAACAACCTTGTATTCACATCATGGTTAAATTTCCTCAATTTGCCTGAGCTATCATATTCTTTGCTTTGTATTGTATGTGATTTACAGGGTGTGTGTAATTCAGTTAGAAGGCAGTAAGATTTTTCCCATTGTTCGAAACTGGAGTGCAATGCAGAAGATAGTTCCAAAGATATATCTTCATTTTCTTCCTTGTGCAATGTGACCTAGCTCAGAGTTAGTAAAAATCTTAACTACATCATGTGATAACTGCAGTGGCCTTTGCACCAGTGGCTGCTGACCTTTCTCCAAAAAATAGGATTACTTTTTTATTGGTGCCCTATGCTGTAAATGCCAAAGGAAGATGACCTCTGGAAGACGATGGAATTCATAAAGTTGAGAAATGCCTTGACAAGGCAGTTCAGAACAGAGGTCAATGAGTCCTTTTAAAGTGTCTGCCTGATGGGCACAAGAAATGTTGGTTTCTAAATTTCAGAGTAATGTGCAAACTACCTCTCTGTAAGTCCATCTGAAGGGGGTGGAGGTGTGGAATGCCTCTTAACGCTTTCTGTGAATGGTTGGCTGGATTTGCTTGGCTTCCACAAACAATTGCAGTGTTCCTGGGGAGGCAGGGGGGAGGCAAAGGTGAAAGGTGCTCTAGGTGACCCTGCTTGGCAGGGTGGTTGGACTAGATGATCTTCAGAGGTCCCTTCCAACCTCGGCCATTCTGTGATTCTCTAACTTGTTACAGTGCTCTGAAATGCTGCTTCTGTTGAAGAGCCTGAGTTACTGTTGGCTTGTTTGAACTCTTCAAATGTTGACTTCAGCTTTCTCCCAGCCTCTTAGACTTCTCCCCTATTCCAGGCAGTGTTATTAAGGGAAATTCGCTTGGACAGGCATGGAGAATGAAGTCCGGCATCTGACTGGTTATCCAAGGCTATTTTTTGTAGTTAGTGGAGAGAAACACAACTTTGGGATGAATCTCATAATACTGATTTTTTTTTAAACATCCACCTCAAGATAAGATGGATCATGACCAAAATTTCCCTACTGTGGAGTTTGCTTCAACTAACAGTGCAGAGCGCCCTACAGTCACATCCTTAAAAATTTGGATTGCAGGTTATCCAGATCTTCTCATGTAAGGTAGAAGCACTCCTCAAGGTCTATCTCTGATTCCTGGAATGTACTCGTGAAAATGGATCATACAGGTTTTGTTTTCCAGTTTCTTCAGTTTTCTGTAACATTCACAGAGCTTCTTCACCACACCCTGAGAAGTCCAGAGGCTCTAGTAGTTTCTCATTCTGCTTACGTTTCAGCATAACACCTTACCTTTGACTGATGTCATCTTTTATTCTTCATAACTGCTGTCAAAACTTACTGATGTTGTAGCTTTTAATTTAAGGCCATTTTCATCAATTTTCCCTGCCTGACTTTCCTCATTGATGCAGCTAATAGATATTTTCAGTTGCCAAATACACGTTGAAGTAAGATGAAGTTGATTCCATCTTTGTAATCAAGTAATGAAATAAAGCCTGCTGAAATGTGGTTATGGTGTCACTTTGCTTATAGGTAAGACCACTCTATCAGCAAGATGTTACCACAGCCCGTTAATGCTCTGCAATTATCCAACATTGCCTTTATTTTATAACGTGTGCTTGACAGTGTTTGTTTCCCATCCTGATTAATCTTTATTTTGTTTGTTTTTTGTCTTGTCTCAGGTCATACGATTAAAACGAGACAATGGATTGGGGATCTCTGCACACCATTTTGGGAGGTGTAAACAAACACTCCACCAGCATTGGGAAGATATGGCTCACGGTCCTATTCATCTTCCGCATCATGATCCTGGTTGTGGCTGCAGAGAGAGTCTGGGGAGATGAACAAGATGACTTTGTCTGCAACACTCTGCAACCTGGTTGCAAAAATGTTTGCTATGATCACTTTTTCCCCATCTCTCACATCAGACTCTGGGCCCTGCAGCTGATCTTTGTCTCCACACCTGCGCTGCTGGTGGCCATGCACGTAGCTTACAGGAGGCACGAGAAGAAACGGCAGTTCAGAAAGGGAGACAAGAAATGCGAGTACAAGGACATTGAAGAAATCAGAAGCCAGAGGTTTCGTATTGAGGGTTCCTTGTGGTGGACATATACCAGCAGCATCTTCTTCAGACTGATCTTTGAAGCAGTCTTCATGTATGCATTTTATTTCATGTATGATGGGTTCCGAATGCCTCGCTTAATGAAATGTAATGCTTGGCCTTGCCCCAACACGGTAGACTGCTTTGTTTCTCGACCTACTGAAAAGACAGTGTTTACTATTTTCATGATTGCAGTGTCCAGCATTTGCATTCTTTTAAATGTGGCCGAATTATGTTACTTACTGACAAAATTTTTTCTCAGAAGATCTAAAAAAGCTGGAAATGCAAAACATCACCCCAACCACGAGAATAAAGAAGAAACCAAACAAAATGAAATGAACGAGCTAATATCTGATAGCTGTCAGAACACAGTTATAGGATTTTCAAGTAGCTAAGGTAGTGTCAGTGCTGGTACTTACTCTTTCTGGAGTAAATATTCTTTGTCTAAAGGCTGCAAATGAAATTTGTTACGCTAAACAACTTACATTGGGTGTGATTTTTGCAATGTAGTAGCATGTGTCAATTATGCACTTGTTTGGAAGGGAAAGAAAAGCCAGGGCAGCCTAAACATGTGAAATTTATGAGGGTTAAATAGGGAAGTGTATCTTCCTATGAACATCCTTAAAAGCTAGCTGGCAACTGGGAAACCCACTAATACCTTCATGCTGATACAGTTTCTGTAAACTATCTGTAACAGCAATAAGAACAAAATTTTTTTCCAAGATAGACATTCTAATGTTACAAGATGTTTTGTAATAGCGATAGTTTTTACTTGTGAACTGACAATTAAAATATTTTTGTAAAGTCTAAGATTCCATGTTACTTAAGGTGTTACAGTAAGTAATTGACTCTGTTTTGACTAGCAGGCTTATGCAAGTAAACCCTGAAATACCATACTCATAGAGAGGAGATGGTAGTAGGCCACATCTTTATAGCTTTGCAAGCACTGCTTGAGTCTGGACAGGTAACTTGAGGCACCTGCATAGCCCCTGCTATGGGGGAAGCTGTGTGAAAACCCACCACAGGTAGTGGATAATTAGGGTAGCTAGGTTCTGAGTGCAAAGTCATGCATAAAGCCAGCGTGACAATACTAGATGCAGTCTGAGTAGACCCACTTTGAACATCTAGCAGACAAGATATAAGTATTCTTATTAATCTTTTCATTGTGTACTGCCAGTTTTATAAGAACATACCAAATTTTATGTAAATATTCCACTTACACATGTTTGTCTGTAATGTATTAGCTGTATTTAATTCTTTATGCTATATCACATCATGGAACCTTTTGTGTTTTAATTTTTTTTGTGGTAGACTGGTGCTGTTATGAAACTAGGGCCTCTTTGGTTTTAAAGACATGGAAAAGTATCTTAAACACTGGAAATGGAGAAAGTCTGAATAAAAGGCAAACACTTTAAAACTTTGGCAATGAAGTGAGAGTCTATATGTGACTGCTAGTGAAATCTTGAGCAGTTTATGAAAGGTTCTGTTTTTGAGCAAGGAATTACATCCAAAGTACACATGTGCATGCACCACTCATTTCAAGCCTGAGTTGATATCCGGATTCTGTTGTACCTCCACTACAGGGGGGGAATGTGTAACTCCTCTCTGCACAGCGGTATGTGGTTTTGAGATGGATGTGCTGTTGAAAGTAAAGGATCCTGAAAGGTCAAAGAGGTGACTGTAGCAAGACTCTAGCTATGGTGCTTTCTCTCCTATTTTCAGTTGCCTCTCTTCACAGTAAGTCATGAATCCACAGTCCTTGTAGTTGCTCTTTTTCATATTGGAGCAAATGGGTTAGCATCATTGTTCTTGTACCATGAAGCAACTTTTTCAAAGGGCCAGTGCAGGTATCCCTAGGAGCAGCGATTGCACCAGGTGCATAAATCACCTTCAGTTTTAAATTTCCCTTCTGTATTTCCCTTCTGTTTTTCTGTTGCATCTCACTTTTTCTTACTTTGTGGCCATGTTCTAAGAGCTTTGGGTTTATTTCTTGCTTTATGTAGGATCCTAATAGGGTGCAGGCACAAGCAGCACTGAGAGAAGATATCTGTCCCCAGATGAGGCCCTAAACTGATGGCTGTCACTTATCTATTCTCTTCTACTGGCAAACTCCTGATCTTCCCTGCATTTTCACTTTCTTTCATTAATCACTGTTCTGAAAAGAAGTTATTGATAGTCTTCTGAATGCATCTACATGCAAGCTTGAGGGGAAAAAAAGTGTAAGTACAAAACTGTAAATTTGTATGCTTGGATTGTTCTCGCTGCTGACTGAAAATCCCAGCAGAAAGGAAGAGCAATACAAGAGCTTGCCTTTGTAGGCATTATTACTGATGGCCTTGCAGCTGCTCCAAGTAGTACAGGCTACGTGGACAATGGTATAAACCTAATTACTGTTGTGGAGCTGCTCCTTTACAATGGGTAAGGTCAGTGCTTGGGCAGTACCTCACCGCCCTTGCCCAGCAAATTGCCTCCCCCCCATTCTGTCAAAGAACAAACACAGATTTCAGGCTTCACGCAGTGCTGGGCTGGAGGTGTGAAGAGGCAGCTATTTTCAATCTAGAGCTATATTTCACAGAGCAACTGTAGCCATGGACTTTCATCCGGGGCATGCTGTGAATTGTGCGCTGTACAGGGAGATTGGTTAATTATTATGCCTGATCATGCCTCATCACTTGAGGTGATCAAACTGAAATAGCCTCATGCTGAACATCAATAAATCTGGAAAACACCTTAAGGTAAACACATCATCCTCAGATGGAGGACAAGTATTTTTGCTTGGTTTACCACAAAGGGCATGCCAGCTAAACCCCAAACTGGGACGTAACAGTAGCTCTCTATATGGTATTTTCATTTCCCACTCACATTTTCAAACAGTGGTTTTATTCTTTTTTTTTTTTTTTCAGAATATCATGTCTGTTATTTTAAGCCTGGATAAGTGGGCAAAGCTTAAATGAAGAAATTGGGTGTCTGTGATCCCTTGTGCGTCAGCACAGCTGTATGTATGGTGTTACTGTAAATGGGTTTGGGTTGGTTGGTTCATGTGTGATGAGTAGGACTTGATAAGATGCTGGCAGAAACAACCCTTCTCCACTGCTGGAGTGTCCTGACAGCCAGTTGGACCAGAAACAAATGTGCCAGTCCCTGTCTAATCTACACCACGGACAGGAGCCAGAACTTGTCCAAGGCTACGCTAGTGCAAATTTATTGACTCAACAGGGAGGACCAGTTGTGACTGAGATGTGTTTAGCCGTGATGTTTCCTGTCACACTACCGTGCAACCCTAACCACAGGCACTCTGTCTGAAACATCATCTGGCTTTTGTTATGGCCAAGGAAAAGTCCCTTAATTTTTCAGTGCCCTCTGAATTGTATTCCCAATCTCCCATTGCATTAAGCTAAAGTACATAGGATCACGAGGAAATTGCAGCTTGCAGTATTTGGCAAAGTTGGCAAAAGCAGGCTCTTGTTCTGGTTTCTCCAAGTCACCTTCCTACCGCCTGCCACGTCCCGTGGCCTCATAAGGTGTTATGGGGTCTCTGACCCGCTGGTGACTGGCAATCTGTGCTGTGCTGACACCACCACCCCATGGCAGTTCAGTGAGTTTCTTAGCTGGAGATGGCTTAATTGTCCCTGCCCGTCCCTGGCATTGTACCCCACCCTGTGACTTTCCCCTTTGTTATGCCTGGGGCAGAGATTGCTTAAATTGGTTGTGGTGCCAAATGATTAATCAGAGCCGCTGGAAAAGCTCTCCTACAAATCCCCCCTCACCTGCTTTCCTATCAAACAGGCAGGAGCCCGGACTGGCTCTTAGAGTCACAGGCTGTCCTGAGTTGGAAGAGACCCACAAGGATCATCAAGTCCAACTCCTGGACCATCCAAAAGTCAGAGCAGATGTCTGAGAGCATTGTCCGGGCACTCCTTGAACTCCAGCAGGCTCAGTGCCATGACCACTGCCCTGGGGAGCCTGTCCCAGTGCCCGACCACCCTCTGGGTTCAGAACCTTTCCCTAACCCCCAGCCTGACCCTCCCCTGTCCCAGCTCCATGCCGTTCCCTCGGGTCCTGTCGCTGTCCCCAGAGAGCAGAGCTCAGCGCCTGCCCCTCCGCTCCCCTCGTGAGGGAGCTGCAGGCCGCCATGAGGCCTCCCCTCAGCCTGCTCTGCTCTGGGCTGAGCAAACCAAGGGACCTCAGCTACTGCTCGTACATCTTCCCTCTGGACCTTTCACCATCTTCGTAGCCCTCCTTTGGACACTCTCTAGTAGTTTTATGTCCTGATACTGTAGCACCCCAAAACTGCACACAGTACTTGAGGTGAGGCCGCACTGGCACAGAGCAGAGAGGCTCTGCACCTGCTGGGCTCTGCTCCCATTACACAAAGCAGCCGTTGACTCTAGCCCCACTGCATGTTCTCCTCTGTCCCTCTTTCTTCTCAGCCAAACCCCCTGAAACCTTAGTTTTGTTCATCCGTTCACCTAACCCCTTCCCAGCAACCCCAGATGACAAAACCACAAACCAGACCAGTGGCGGGATACTCTGAAACCCCTCTCAACCTCCTGTGTCGCTAACCTTCCTACCCCAGCCCAGTGCCTCATTTGTGAGCTCCTTGCTGTGTTGGTCCACACCAGATCAGAGTGTGGGTGCCCTGAGCAGAGGCCTAGGGGTGCGTACCACAGTGCCCCACCATGTCACCTACCATCACGCTGCCCCAGCATGCCAGAAAGGATTGCTACCAGCAACCCGAGGCAGACCTCTGCTCCCAATTGCTTGGTGTGTTTTCCTAAATGCCACTCTTAGCTCTATATCCCTCACTAAACCAAAGCTTTATTGCTGTGCTTCTGAAATAAACCTATTTCTATCCTTCATAAAGTAGCACTCCCTGCCTTGCTGGCTCTTCCCTTTGCCACTTGCGATGACCATGGCACAGCAAGCCTGGAAAGGCTGTGCCCAACAGCCTGCCCAGGAGTCCCTTTTGTGTGGATCTTGGTTATGCTCACTCATAGCTCAGATTAAGATTTGTAAAATTTTATTGTTTTGCAAAGGGAGCAGCTGTGGACCTTGGCTAACAGCAATTGCCCTGTTTCTTTTCTTTGTTACCAGATGCTGCTCTTACCACAGAGGGCAGGCAGAGGGGCATGAGTTCCCCATGCCCTTTCTGATGTAACCTGTGTCTGGTGAAGTTGCTTGGTGTGCAATCATCACAGAAAAAATTCTGCTCTGCTGTCAGAGAGCACAGCTTCTGAAGCCACTGCTGGATCTGAGATCCTACACCTGCTGTCCCCCAGGGAGGCCCATGGGCAGAGACTATCTCCACCCCAGCAAACACCCTGATGGGGACTCCGCACCCCTGATGTGAGCTTATGGAGCACAGCTGCCTCTTCAGTGTGCAGGGCTCAGATGGCTCCCAACGCCTCGTCTGACACAGAGCAACGGGCAGGTGGGTCCGTGGGAGGAACAGACAGGGAGAGGCTCTGGCAGGGGCTTGACTCAGCCTTCAAGCCCTAGCAAGGGCCGCAGCCAGCACCCTGCCTCGTCCGTGCCAAGAAGCACAGGGACAGCAACACCGCTCCCTGTGTCTTGTCCCCACCCGGGTACCTCCTGGCTGTGCTGCCAGGCCACCCACCCATGCCAGAGCTTCTGCTCCAGCCTCCTCCTGCAAAAGCCACATCAGCACTTTCTGAGTGTTTGCAGAAGTTTCAGGGCTTGATCCAAGGCTCCTCAATGCCACTCAGAAAATCCCTGTTGATCTCCCCGGGCTTGGGCCTGGCTTGTGGGAAGGGTGTAACTCCTTAAAAACTCAGTGATGCCACCCAGCCTCTTTCTGCACAGCCCTTTTGCAACACCAGATCCCACGGCACACCGCAGCCGTGACCTCCTCGCGGCACTTCTGCCGCCTGGGTGAGCAGTCCTCCTTGCCACCAAGGCCACCCACTGCAAGCAATGCTGGCCGAGCACAACATGGACCGGCAGGCCCATGCTGACATGTAGTCGTGCTCACAAAACCACAAAAACACAACAGCAACATCACGTAAAACATGACAACAACCTCCAGGAAGAATCAGACCATGTCCTTTGGTGCCACCGACGATCCGTGGGAAGGCTGGAAAGGAAAGCAGCTGGTGAAACCCTTGGCCCAGGTAAAACACCATGCCTGTCCCCGGCACTGAAGTCCACAACAGCGACACCTGTAACGACTCTCATGGTGTTTTTCTAGAACTGGGTGGCACCAGAGGGAGAGTTTAACGCTGTTAATAGGGTGCATGACTGGGGTTTAATCAAACTATCTCCCAGGTAGGCGTGCAGGACAAGTTCTGTCGGTGATAATAAAAACCAGTTTAAAAGCATCCTCCAGAGCTTTAATAGACAGTCTGAAAAAACAGTCACGGTTACTCAGTATCCGGTTTCTTGGTTTCTTATCTAGTCAAAATTTAACTAGTTCCCGTAAAGTTTCCCAGCGCAGATAAGGCTGGAGCAGGGAGCAGGAGTGCTCACACCTCACACACCACAGCCACCTGGGAGGCTTTGAGCTCCCCAGGAACCGCTGACCCAGGGGGGTCATGCAGTCAGGTACTCAGCCCCACCAAGGACACCAGCACCCACCAGTGGGGTGCTGATACCGGACATCACTTCCCCACTCCTCAATGAAACATAAACCTGCACATCCCTCTTCTTGCTCAAACCACAAGGAAGCACGGCTGTCCTGTGTCCTCACAGGCCTTTTTATTGAAGCTTTCTCTATATGAAGTGATTGATATATATATATAGGCATTTATGCAGGTGCACAAGTATGACACATGGTTAATATTTTGTACTAATACAGAATAAATTAGCACTCCCAGTAAACACTTAAAACACTGTGTTGAAGGTTCAATTTTATTTAGGCGTCCCTGATTATTATTCTTGTTAAAGCGGTATTTAAATAGGCTGAGAGAAGACAAAATCATCAAACTACAAGAGTGAATTAGTCAAGATCAGAGAAGAACTGAAGATCTTTGGAGAAAGATCATTTTAGCAGCAACACAAGGGTAGGAGGTCAATGGAAGTTAAAATGCATTCTAGGAAAAATTTGAACTCCTCCTCCAAGGCCCTGATTTCCCCTGAACTGAACTGATTCAGGGGTGAGAGCTGGCCTGCCTGCCTCTGCTCCACACATAGTGATGACAGAGATAAATCAAATTATTCAGATGTATAAATAAGAAAATTAATAATGAAATTGATAATTATGCCATCCAATCATGCGGGCATGGAGGGGGGCAGATTATGATACCCACAGAGGGTCAGACGCTGGAACTGCACTGACTATATTAAATTTCATGGGGGCTGAGGAGTTATGGATCAAAGGGGAATACCATACTACTCAGGTTTCCTTCCTCGCAGCCTGATCACCTGATAATTTTTGTGTTTATCCACTGCTTGTTGCAAAATTCAGTGTCACGGCTGAGGCTGCTTGCAGCTTGCAGCATGCTAAGGGAGAACCCGACCTGCCCACACTTTCTCCCACTGGCTCCTGGCATCTCCCCTCTTCTCCTGTCAACACTACTCTCCGTCCCAGGGAAAGCAGGTACTTCCATCCGAAGTCCCTTGTGCTAATTAGGAGCTAAAACAGATTTCTTGCTTGTGGGCGGGTGTTTGGTCACGCCAGGGTGGGTGATTCACACCCCAAAATCCACAGCTGCCATTGCAGTGTAAAGGGGCAGCCAGGTCCTGGCACCGTCAGGAGACACAGTGAAGCGGAGCTGTGGGTGCCCGGGGACTCGCAGGTCACACTGGAAGGTGCCGGGTGAATTTAATACCTGGAGGGCTGGGTGGCAGCTGAATGGGGGTTTTCTTTATTGCAGCTCTGAACGTAGGTGTCTGATATTTATTTAAATCTTAAGTACCTGAAGAGTCTTGGATCTCATCCCAAACCTATCTAATGCCTTTATCACTGTGCAGGAAAGCCTGGACCAGCAGTCGAAGGTTTGGGTAGTGGAAGGCATCCCAGCAGCTGCTCACAACCCCCTCCAGACCCAGAGCTATGCTCTGCCCTGGGGCCTCTCCGCAGGACTCAGCTGAAGGAGGACGCAGCCTGGCCTCCCCTGGGCCTGGGGATGTACAGCATTGCTTGGTGCACGCATGATTCACCAGCTTAACTCACTGCTCAGCAAGCTAGCGCTCGCTGCTGGCTTTTTTAACAGTTCTGGTTTTACACAGCCTCCTTCACTGAAGAGCTGGAAGGCATTATCCAGTTAACCATCGAAAAATTAATCACTGGAGGATAGCCATGTATTAAATGTCATTACAAAACCAGCAACAAATGCATCTTTTCCTAACGGAACTGTTAGGAAGATATACTACTTTTTTTTTTTTTTAATTTCCACACACAAGCAAAAATAAAAGTAAATACCAGAAATGAGAGGGCCAAGGGGCTTCAAGAGGTTGCACGGCCCGGTCTGCAAGTTTGAAGCAGGATTTGGAGGACATGGCACGCTTGAGAGAGAAGGACTATCTGTTTTTCTTGGGCTATGTCTAAAGCAGAAAAGCTGATCAGATTAACTAAACATTATATTTATCTCAATAAATTTCTGCGAAACTGTGGTAGGTATGCTTCAATTTGTCTAAAGTTTATATGCTTTACTTTAGCTTCATTTGTTGATGCTAAACCAATTTGAACATTGGGTAAATTCAGTGCTTTTCCCCCTTTCCCAGATGAGTCCCCAGACCTTAAGGAATCTTCTCCCACAAGTTGTCTCCCCTGTCCTTTTGTCCTTCTGACTTCTTCCCCTCTGCCAAGCTGGATAAATCCTGCAGGAAGGGTGGAGAGCAACACCAGCATGGGCTACCTGCAGCCTGGTGGCTATAGCACTGTGTGGGGAGTACGAGGTAAAGGTTTGAGTCCTCTCAGGCCAAGCAAAGCAAAATCTCCATATCCTGGGTGAGTCTGGGAAAAGCTAAGGGTGTCTCTACACTGTCATTTTCACCAAGGTGGGAACACAGTGCTGAAGTGAATCTCCTGGTTATCTTCACCCCACTGTTTTGGATTGCACTGTGGAGTCACAATCACAGAACAATCCAGGTTGGAAAAGACCTTCAAGACCATCAAGTCCAACCATCAATCTGATGTACCAAATCCCATCACTACACCAACTCCCTTAATGTCACGTCCACACATTTTAAATGCTTCCAGGGATGGTGATGCCACCACCTCCCTGGGCAGCCCATTCCAATGTTTGACCACTCTCTCTGTGAGGAAATTGTTTCTAATATCCAATCTAAACGTCCCCTGGTACAACCTGAGACTGTTTCCTTGCATCCTATCTCTTGTGACCTGAGAAGAGAGACCAACATCCTTTCACTCCAACCTCCTTTCAGGTAGTTGTAGAGAGTCAGCCTGAGTCTCTTTTAGACTGAGCAAAACTGGAGGACATACTCCTGAAGCACAGCCCATGTGCTCTGGCTGCCAGGGGGATCAGTCCATGGGGGCTGGCCCAAAGCAAACCCCATAGACGTGTATGCAGTGTGATCCTCTGCACCAGCCCTTCCTACAGAGTGCTCTTGCTGGGCTGCAATAGTTACGAATGTCTGTAGCCATCACCTGTGTCTGCAAGCGTCCTATTGCAGCATTGTGTACTGCAGTATAATGTAATCTACTGAAATGTAGTGCAATGTACGCGTAGCCAAAAGCTATTCTAAAAATGAGACAGGTGTGGAAAAGGAGAAGATCCTTGGTTTGGGATTCTGTTCCTGGGACGGTTTATGCATTTAGCATGAAATCATCAGCACCAGCAGCTGCTCTTAGGAGAAAGCAAGGTGCTAAGCCTTTGGTGGGAAGAGGTGTGGAAGTGTCTTTCATGCCAGAGGAGGTCTTCTCCCAGCTCTGCCATATCACAATTCAAATGAGCTAAAGGAAAAAGAAAAACCTATGTGGTTGTTTTTATTGATCTTGCTGTGATTTTCATATCAGCAGGCAGTACAACTATACTAGTGGGTAGTACTGGCTGAGTGCCATAGAAAAGAAAGAGAGATGCAAATCCAATTAAGTAGGCAAACTGGAGCTATGCATAGCTAAAAGGGCAAGAACAATCTTGTTTTATGCCAACATTTCATGCCCCTGGAGCTATAGGCATGCGTGTCTATTTTACTGATTTATAGGCAAAATTCCTGTTCCCAGAATATACAATAAGCTTCACGACAATGCAACGTGTCTTGACACAAGAAAGAATGTACTCACCTGTGATTGCGGGTTGCAGTTTGGAAATAAAGTGTTTCTACAGCAGTCCCTGGTGGGAACGGGAAACTGCACATACTAATCCCGCCTCGAATTTCCTTGTAGCTTCACGGAAATGTTGTCTGTCAGACAATTTCCAGTAGATTCTATCTCCTTTGAAATTATAGAAACTACTGCGATTGATTTACGAGCACCCTTACACTGACACTCTACACATAACAATTAAACACCTAGCAATAACACTTCTTAATCAGCTTAGTCCTGATTCATTTCACATTTTTTTTCCATGAGCTGAGCATGCAAGGAGCTGCTGTAAAGTTGGTGGCTGGGGGCTGAGACAAGAGGAGCTCTGGCAAGGAAGCTCCAGCTCACACAAGGCTGCAGTCGTTCAATGCGTGTGATTTTGGCATTTCCCCTTCAGGGTTCCCAAAATCCAGCCTCTCTTTCAAAATGATTTATGTGGTCAGATACCAAAGGAATACATTTGTGGGGTTTTTTTGTAGTCAATTTATTCTGCCACCATTTACTCGTAATAAAGTAACGTTGTACGGGAACATTTAGGCATTGTGAAAGAATTTTGAGTGAGTAGTAACCTGTCAGAAACATATTTCTTAATAAAAGAAATGATCTACTGACCCATAAAAATACCCCAGCAAGTCATCAAGTACCTGCTTAGCTGGAGCCTTCAAGTGCTCAGAGTACCTGGGTAATGCAAACATTGCAAAAGACAGTAGTTTTCTTGGACGTCCACCTTTCCCTGCCCTTTATGCTGTATTTGAATAAAGTGAAGGGCAGAGGCAGAAACATTCCTGGCCCAAGGAATTTATTATTTCCTTTTCTTGGGGTATTGGTTGAAAGTGATATGTCCTGTGACCGTCTGGCTATTTTGTAAGCCTGAATGCATACATTGCTCGGGAACAATCTCGGTGGCATGTCTGAAGAGATGCGGTGTGGCTCTTTGGCACTGCTTGGCATGATGGCTCTGCTTCTTCTGTGTCTCCAAGATCCCTGCCCACAGATCTCTGCAATGGGCTCTGCTGGGACTTCTGCAATCAACAGAACAGACCTTGGTGCCTGCAACATTGACCTTCCCTGGGGCTCCATCGTCCCCAGGGGACGGAGGCTCCCTCCTTAAATGAATTTAGCAGTAATTATTGCTCCATTCCTTAATGATCTGGTCCCTTCGGCTTAGTCCGAGTCCAGCTGTTTTAGTCTAAGAGTAGGGAACCTTCTGAGCTCTTTCCCCCGGCTCTGTGCAGCTCCAACACACCTGCATTTGCACAGAAATCCTGGAGAGACCTTCCAGGGAAGATCCTAGCAGTTTGCAGCTTATCTTTTTGAATACAATTCTTTCCCCAAAGAGATTGGAAGTCCCTTTCCACAGCCTGAGCCAGGCCCAGGGAACAGCCGTTCTTCTCCTTGGGTGTATTCTGCACACTGGGGACTCCTTGGTCCTCAGCAAAAGGAAATGCAGAACCGAGGCAAGTTCTTAGTTTTTGCACCCTGTGGCAGCTGCTGACCAAAAGAATGGGGAGAGTGACAGGGCTGAGAAGGCACTGTCCTTCAGGCAAGGAAGTGGGACCCTTAGGAAAGCCAGAACTGGGAAGTGCTATTGTGAAGTGCATAAAGATGTCAGGGAGAGCCTGAAACAGCAGCCAGACAGTTCATGCTACAGAGAAGGGGTCCAGGGACCTCTTCACCAGCAGCCCTTGTACCCCAAGGATACTGCCATCCTCAGTCTTCTCCACCTCTTGTTGCCCAAAGCCAGGGAGGAGCCAACATCCTTACTCCTTTTCAACCTGTTACAGACAAGGACTATAAAAATTATATGAATACAAAGCAACAACCACTTCACACTTCCCAACGCTGTTCACAATGATTTAAACTGCCATTAATTACTGACTCGTTCTATGAACAGCTCACGCAGTCTGGCTATCATCTTCTATTGTAGACCAAATTTATCAGAGTGTGGGTCTTAAATCATAAGCATTGGTCGTTATCAACCAGTCCCTCAAATACTGAAAATCCACCTGTTTATACTTAACAGTCATTCATCACCTGCAGAAATGCAGCAAAGGAATGGAGCACAAACAAAAATATGGGCACAGAAAGGGTCATACTCACTGGCCTCAGGACATTTTAGTCAACTGCAGAAGAATTATTTCATTAAAATGTATATATATGTGGTTTTTGTTTGTTTGTTTGTTTTGTTTGTTCATTTGTTTGTTTTTTACTTGTGTTACCTAAGTATCTAATACTTCCTCTGGATTTATTCTTGTGTTTGCTTATCAGCTTTTACATATCAAGTGCACTATCTGCGACTCGTGTTACCAGTCTGGGGTTTGTATATGCCATAGAACCCAGAGGAGTCCTTCCAAGCAGCAACACCATTCCATAGCCCTGCCCCACCTGCCCCAAGAGAAGCAGACCCTGCCTCTCTCTGACAAAGAGAGCTGCCCTCAGCTCAGCAGTATTTTCATGTACTTTGCTGTTGGGTTTTGCGTCTGGTTGTTCCAGGTCAGCACAATCATTCCGGCAGGCTGCCTTCGCTCCCCACTCCGCTGGTATGAGGTAGCGTACAGATCACCGCTGCTATCTTTTCAAGTCTGTGGAACATCGATGAGCACACGCTGTTTGAACCCTTCCTGAATGCTGTCTGGTGTCCAGCATAGACATTGATGAACCACAGCGTTCACTCAAAACAGCCTACTCCCAACGAGGAGGGGCAGATCCAGGCAGACACTACCACCTCACCTACTTTGTGTTCTTTAAGGTGCTCATGGCTTGTACTTCCCCAGTGCTGCCTCTGTTACTTCATGTGGTAGGCTTCCAATTACCTTCTCAGCACATGTATAATCTGGGAATATACCCTTTTTTTCATCATATACTCAATGGCCTTTGGTCAAACAGCTCTTCCTGAAGCCTACTGCTTCAGTTCCCTTTATTACTTCCTGTACAAACCAGAGTCTCACAGTCTTGCCTAATTTCAGTTGACTTTCCAGCTCCAAATTGTTGCCCATTGACTAATAGCAGTCAAGCTTCAGCATGCAGCTGCCTGCTTGGTTCTGTCATCACAGGCACCCTCCTGGTGTTGTTTCTGCATAGGAGGACCAGTGCCAGCTTTGCACATAGCTTTGCATGCTTCGGTGCCCAAATGCTCTGCAGGCACTGAAGATTTTCCCCCACCAGCATCAGTATGTGACCCTGTCACGCTGTCTTCTCCTTGAATCTGCTACACTGAGTACAGATGGCCACCAAAAGTCAGCAGGTTTTAAGCATTCTCCAAATTATGCACACAACCACCTTGCAGAGTGCTAAATTATTTTCACGCCTCAGTGGCGATGGAGACCTTCTTGAATAAAGAAAGAACTTCTGGCCTTGAGCTGCGAAGGAGCCGTCTGATGGGATGAGTGACAAGTAGCAGAAATACAAGTGAAAAAAAGTCTAAAATCAGGGAATGCAGAAAAAATGGGGAATCAAAATACAAATAGTATGTGTCTGAGAAGTTGACCTGTCCTTATTTCATCTCCTATGCCCATAGGCATCTCCTATGGCTTCACATGTCCCATTGCTCCAGGGAGAAGCACTGGACTTGGAGATGACACCCAAAGGGTCCTGAGGTTGCAGCTGACCCTGAGAGCCATGCAAATACATGTGATTTCAGACCACAGCTGTCACTCAGCATAGATCTGTGGGTGGCACATTTTGGTGTGTAGCTTCTGCCTGGAAACCTCTTTGTAAAAGTCACTTCTTTTTTTTCCTTTTTTTTTTCCTTTTTTTTTTTCTTTTTTTTTTCCTTTTTTTTTTTTTTTTTTAAGAGCCCGAGATTTCATCTGTATCCCTTTAGTTCCTCATGACTCTTCCTTCCCAAACCCAGTTCAATTCCTTTGTCCCCGAATAGGTGAGCAAGAGGAAGTGTTTCCCACCATATATTTGCGCTCAATAAATGACTGGGTTAATATGATGCATACATAGGTGCAACCAAGTCGTTACTGAATCATGCTGTCCTTGTTTTTAATCTGATTCAGGACTTGCACTTGAGACCTCAGCAAACTGCTGGATTAGTCACGTAGTCAGTGACTTGAATATTGACAAAAGGAACCAGAAAAGGCACTTTTCTCAGATTGAATTGAAACAATGCAAAACGTGAATCCAGCCCACTTTCCATGGTGGAATCATTCATCCTTTTTTGGATGCTGTCTGCGCTCTCCCCACCCTTTCACTTGAGCTCCTGTCACTGAGTCCACTGATTTACAGCAGAAGTTTTATTTTGAAAGCTCTCCTCCCACGTCCCCCCTTCCCTCTGTGGGGATGTACAGAATCAGCCCTTCTCCCACTGCTGGCATCCAGCCTTTCCTTCAGTGACACTGCCCACTCTCTGTCCTTTACAGCTTTCATTGTGCTCCATCAACCCTGCCCCTAGCAATTTCTCTCCTCAGTCTTCAGTGCTTGCCACCGATTTCTCTCACTGGCTTCTTCCTATTCTTATCTCTGAATAAGTAAATTAATGTGGGCTTCTTCTAAGCTCTGTGTGCTCCAAGAGATATGGAAGAACAAAAGGTCCTCAGATAAGCATCAAAGATTAAAGTGTTCTTGGCAAACCTGATAAAACTCTAATAGCCTAAACTCTAATAGTTCATTTGCAGGTATGTAATGTGCATAACAAAGGACAGGAATTAGCCAAAAGTTAGGTCTGCCACTAGTTCTGGCCTATGCCCTGCACCCGCTCTCCCCTGAGGGGAGATTATTTTTTAGGGACGGAGGTACGCACAGCCCCAGAAGCAAAGAACATCACGATCATCTCTTATGAACCTTCCTCTGCTTGGGTCTGCGGCACATTTCTTGACAGAGCTGGGGGTGAAACAGGACCCCTCTGTGGAAAGGGACCATCCCACCTCTCTGACAAGAGACCTGCGACCCTCTCCCAAAACATTTTTTGAGCAATAGATGGGAAATACAGGTTCTACCCACCATCTCTGTTTTACCAGTGAAGGCGTTTGAGCTTTTGTGCACAAGCAGGGCCAGCTGCTCGTGTGAGATGTGGCCAGGGGAAGGTGGGCCTGTGGACACCCCATGAGCTGTGAGGTCTGGCCATGGGAAGGTGTCCTCCAGAGCTGCAAGGCTTGAGTGAAGGACCTGGGATGGTGAGGCAGCCATACAAACCCATCTGAATTAAGGAAAAAAGGCAAACAGACACTACAAAACTGAACCCTTCTGGATGCCAGAAGGGGGTGAAACAAGGGCACAGGCTGCTACTGACACTTTAGAAGTGTCACTTTAAAGTGTCACGCTGTTGTTTTGTTTTGTTTTACAGCTGAATTAAACTGGTTTTAATTCTCTGTTATTCTACACATCCAGTAGAAAAGAAGGTGCCCAAGCTGTTTCATGTAATAATTTCGTAATTTTAAGGAATGGTGTGGTAAAGATGGATCTAGCTCGTGGAGGAAAGCTAGGTGCTGCATCCCTCTCCAGGAACCTCCTGAATTTCTTGAGCTGGGCAGTGAGTGAGCATAAGGAAGGGTTGATGTCTACTGCACTGGCTTCTCGTTTCAGTGGTCTTTGTGGTGCATTTTAGGAACTCAGTGCCATATAGTAGACTTGGAGGGCAGGGCTTTACAGACTGCAGCTCCTATGACCGGGTATTTGCGTTAGCCTGACTTTGTCAACAATACTTCAGGCACTGTTGCATAAAATGCACAGGCTTATTTGTGTATACGCTGGGATGGCAATTTTCGTGAACATGAAAATAATGTTTGGATGCGTGTTTCAGACACTAATGTGTGTGCGGAGATATCGAAGTAGACCAAACAGACAGCTCAAAGGCTATCAAACTGTGGTGGTTTTGGTCTTAGCATGACTAAAATGAGTGTTTGAAGAATTAATGTGGAGACAAACCGGTTACACATGCTGAGTTGAACTGGGAAGGTGCTTTTATTGCTGATGTTGGTGAAAAATGTCAGGTGTAACATATTTAGCCAGCCTTGAAGAAATGAAAACTATTTCCGAAATACAATCTGACTCTATAGCTATATTTCCAGTTGGTCAAAAATAATTCCAAGTGACAAGTAGCAAGGAAGGTGCTAGGTGTTGAAAGAGCCTTGCTTTAATCAGGAGTGATGAATAAAGAGATTGCTACACATATGACTTAGGAAAAATCAAAATGTTGTGAATAGCACATTAAAAAACTGATGCTTCATCGTAATCAAAACTAAACCTGTCCATAAGGGATAGCAGAAGATCTTCTCCATAGTGGATAATTATCTTATCCATAGCAGATAATAAAATGGCAAACAAAACTTGGTGTCAGCTTGTGTAAACTAATACACAGGGAGGAAAATCAATCTGAAGTATACCTGTTCAAGTATATGTGTGCACCCCAGGAGGTACCGGTTCTAGCTGCCAGAAGTCTTAGGAAAGAAACTTGGAGTGACTATGGAAAAGTCAACTCATTGCTCTGAGATGCCTGAAAAGTAGAAACAAGTAAATAAGGATTACTAGAAAATGATGGAGGATGCAACAGAAAACATTGCTCTGTACATATCAACTGTGCATACTGCAGGTACTTGGACCATCCTCATAAAAAGGCACAAAAAATTGTGATGATGATGATAAAATTATATAGCAGCTCCTACATGACAAGGATGTAACAAATCAGGCTTTGCAGTGCAAAATAAAAAGGATGGAGAGAGGATATGACACAAATTTCTGCATTCATGAATGCACAGAGGAGTCGAACAGGAAAAATAACTGACTATTACTCCTAGTGGTGAGGAATAAAGAGTGTCCCATGAAATTATATAAAAATAGGTCTTAAATAAATGAAATGATTTTTTTTCACAATATAGTTAAGCCTTTCAGATAATTACTCCATGATTTTGTGGTTTTTGAGATATATATGGGATAAATTCAAAATATTTTTATAATTCAGATGCAGGCAACATCAAAATATTAGACAAAGCAATGCCAGAAAGTGAATCAAAGGCTATTATAAATATACATCCAGACAGAGTTTCTGGAGGTGCCCATGGGCTGTGAAATGAAGAGACGGAGACACAACCTTTGGAAATAGCTAAAACAGATTATTGGAAGATGATGCCAAGAATTCTGCTACCTGGAAATAAGCTAATAACTGTTTCTTCATTGAGAAAATTACAACAGTATTTTCCAATTTTTATGAAATGCTTTTATTTCTGCATTATCTTACAATCCACGAGAATCAGTGTACTGCACAAATATGCACACTTTGTAACATTCACCACCGGCAGTGCTACCAGAACAAACCACCCCTACAGCTGAACCTTTAAAGATGCCAGAGTTGGTAGCACTTGGATCTTGCACCTCCTGCCAACCAGCCGGGCATTCAGCGGGGTGCAGGCATCTCTGAGCTTGTGCTTGGACAGAATTCTGGCCAACTTTCCCTTCTCCTTCCCAAGTAAAGTGTTAGGTACTTCCTCCTGCATAAAAGCAAGCAAACAAAAATGAAAGAAAATAAAGGTAACACTCAGCTTTACCATCGTTTTTGTTTGGCTGTGAGTGAATGCCACCATAGATAGTAGCAGTGAGCAACATGAGAAGAGGATTTCTTTCAAGCAGTACAGTTACCGCCATCAGACTTTTCAAACTTTGATATTATTTTTTAAAACAAAGTTGATTCTTTCAGACATTTGTTCTTCTTTCTCTTCCTCTTCTTCTTCTTCAAGATCTTACATATCTGACTTTATTTTCTAAACCTCCCAGTGCAGAAGCAAAGTCACTTGGCCATTTTGCAGACACACACATACACACAAGTGCTAGTTTTCTGTAATTGTTATCTATACAAATTACCAGATCAAGCTTAAATTACATTTGAAACACTGCTGATGAAAGCGTTCCTACTTCCAGACACGCCTCATAAACCCCAGCTGGGTGCTTAGTACAATACGCGGGACAGATAACACGACAAAAAAAATAAACACAACCATTTCCAGCGGCGCTTTAATGTACTCGGAGAAGTTTTTATTATCTCACAAGCGATGGGCACGGCACTTCACCATCTTCCAGCCTTTTCACACACCCGCTGCAGCACAGCGTTCTTTTCCGGCAGGATTTTTGGTCACGGCGCTTTAAAAAGAAAAACAAAAACCCTTCACTGGGCTGTGAACGGTGGTGTTTACAAGACTGCGAAGGGGCAGCGGGGGGGCGGTTTAGAAGACTGCAAAGGGGCTGGTGCCTCGGGATGGCGGGGGGGGGTGGGGGGCGGCCTGGCCTAGCCCCGGCCTGGCTCAGGCCCAACCCCGGCCCAGCCCCGGCCTCGATCCCCGGCCCGGCCCCGGCGGGCGGAGGCGGGCTCGGGGCGGGTTAAAAGCGGCGGCAGGTGAGCGGGGAGGGACCTCAGAGCCGCGGGGCGGCGAGCCGGGTACCGGCCGCTCCGCTGCCACCGCCGGAGCCGCAGCCGCGCCGAGCTGAGCCGCGCCAGGTGAGGCTCCGCGGCGGCTCCTGCCCGCCGGGGGGGTCGGGGTTAGGGGGGTGCCTGATGGAGACGGGGCGCTTTGGGAAGGGGCAGCTGAGCAGGGAGGTGTCTTGTAGCTGTCCTGTGGTATTATTATTACTCTTTTTCCCCAAATTTTGCAGCGCTGGTTCAAAACTGTGGTGTGAGCCGGCTCTTGGAGCCAGGGTGGTTCATCCCGATGGGGTGCGCACTCAGATAACCTTCCTTCGGTCCCGATTAGCCCCTTCTGAAGATTTCACTGATTTATATGTATATATCTCTTACGTAGCTATTTTAATGACTACACAAAAAGAGGAACTCTTAACCAAAAGATGCAGGTATCTGATCACGGCCATGGGTTCAGGTCAGCATAAAAAGCTGCGTAAAACGTTGCCAGTCTCGGCAGCGTGAGATCATGAACAGCGGGAGGAATTGCAGGCACCTTCTCAAGGCTTTTTTATTTTCTTACCCAATTTAACCTTTCTTCGTGACAGTAAATGTGACCTGCTCCTCGTGCCTCGAGGCCTGTCTGTACAAGCTAGGCCCTCGTACCAAGGGTATGTGTTGGGGCATGCCAGGCCCTCAGTCATACCGTAACGGCAGCGGCGTGAAGAAGTTGTATTTATTTATTATTCTTTCTCCTGTTATATGAGAGTTAGAGGATTTGAAGACTTTACCAGTGTGCTGTTGCAAGGTACCGTGCTCTCCCTAAAGCATGTGCACTGCTCCAGGGGGAGAAGGGGCTCCATGGCTCCTGTGCAGGCCAGTGCTGCTCTGCACAGCAGCTCAAGCCCTAACCTCGCTGGACCAGCTATGTGAGCTCCCAGCTAAGGATCTCGTGTTTTGTCCGGTTTAGGGAGAGTTTCCAAATGGCTGCTGACCAGTGAAAGGTGAGACTGAACTCTGACTTCTGCAAAACTTAAGCTTTTTTTTTTTTCCATATGGTAAAGAGGATAGATTCTCTTCAAGAGTATGAGGAAGGGAGGAAAGCTGAAATAGAGCTTCTCTGACGTTCAGTCTCCTGTTTATTTTACTGGGGTGTGATAGCATCTAGAAAATAAACATAAACTCTTTAGCTAAGGGCTTTGTCTCTCAACTCTTTGGCTCTGCTCGTCTCCTTTTCTGATGAGATAGCGATGAATGTGGAAGGGCAGGCTCTGCAGTGCCTTCCTGTGCCTGCTGGTTAGGGCTATCTATGCATGCAGCCCCAACAGAGCCAGCTTGAGGTTTCTCAGCAGCATTGGCATAATCAAACGCTGTACTTACAGTGATGAAGGCCCTGCCAAACAAAGGATGTGTCTGAGCTGCAGCAGACAACCTTGGGGGCCTGCCGGAGGTGTCTGGGAGGAGTGAGGGCTTCTGCCGGAGATAGTCAAGTAGTACTTATCTGGGAAGCAAAGTAAGCACAGCCCAGCCTTCTAGGGCTGTGGCATTGGCAAAGAAATCCTATAAAATCACTTGTGTTGTCCAGATGTGGCATTAACTTATGCGGTGATATCATTTTCTATTGCTTTGGGAAATGCATTGAGAGGCAAAGCACAGAGCGAACCACAGAGAAACATCTTAGGAAAGGGAAGTAAAGGCACAGAGGATGCAGGGAGGAAATATATTTGAAGGTGTAACTTATTTCCTACCCAAAGTCTTGTTAAGAAATTGTATCAAGGTATGCTTGTTCCATTGTAAATATACGGAAGGAGAGAATCTAATAGGCTGTTTGAATCCATGAACATACGGGTGGTATTAATGAAAGTGACTTGCGTTTTACTATGATTCTCAAGTGAGTGCTAGGAAGTCCTCTTGTTGATAGAAGATCTGGAAATTATTCTTTGCCCCTCAAAAAGTAACTATTTGGTGTTTTGTGTCATCTTACAGGTAAAAGGACACAGAAGAGAAAATGGATTGGGGATCTCTGCAGGCAATTTTGGGAGGTGTAAACAAACACTCCACCAGCATTGGGAAGATATGGCTCACGGTCCTATTCATCTTTCGCATCATGATCCTGGTTGTGGCTGCAGAGAGAGTCTGGGGAGATGAACAACAAGATTTTGTCTGCAATACTCTGCAACCTGGGTGTAGAAATGTTTGCTATGATCACTTTTTCCCCATCTCTCACATCAGACTCTGGGCCCTGCAGCTGATCTTTGTCTCCACACCTGCGCTGCTGGTGGCCATGCACGTAGCTTACACCAGGCATGAGAAGAAACGGCGGTTCAGAAACGGTGAGAAAATTGATATAGAAGAGCTGAAAAACGAAAAGATTCACATTCGAGGTCCCCTGTGGTGGACATACACCAGCAGCATCTTCTTCAGGATCATCTTTGAAGCAGTCTTCATGTACGTGTTCTACTACATGTACGATGGGTACCAGATGCCTCGCCTGGTGAAGTGTGATGCGTGGCCCTGCCCCAACGTAGTGGACTGCTTTGTGTCTCGGCCCACCGAGAAAACTACATTTACTATTTTCATGCTTGCTGTGTCTGGGATCTGCATGACCTTGAATCTAGCTGAGTTGTGTTACCTAGTAGCAAAAATTTGCATGAAACAATCCAGGAAAACAGCAGCTTTAAAATAATCTCCCAGTTCCAGGATTTCCTAGCTCCCCATTTCCCTCAAATTTTCTTAGGTGTCAGAAAACAATTGGCAATATTTTCACACTCAAAGAAAAGGATAAAAATAAAAGGCTATATTTTTATAATGATAGCCTGCTTGGGAAGCTGATACTGAGGCAAGTTTCAAGATTATGGGCTAATTCATCCACAAGTAGAGAGAAAAGTCTTTTGGCAGCAGCTCTTCCAAGTATGCCTCCTGCTGTGATGGTCACTCTTCAAAAAGTGGGAGTGGAAAAGCCCAGAGAAGGCTCTAGTGCCCACAAGAGAGCAGGGAATCAAACACAATGTCAGCTTCAGAGGCAGGCCAAAAACAAAGGGTTTTGGTCAAAAGTGGGATGAAGGGTTTTTTGGGAGGAACTTCCAGCTCCTGGGGAAGACAGACATGACCATTATAGAATGCATCCTATTCTCTCTAAGCATTCTGGAGAGACATGAACTCCTTAGCAAATGCTATCAGCTTTGCTGGGGACCAGCAATTTATTTTTATTTTTTAATTTTTTATGTTCTTTCCTGCACTGTGGAGCCACTCCTATGGGGCTGGGGGGTGGCCAGTCTCAACTGCTTGTAGTCAGTGCTCCTCCCTCCACTCACAGGGGCTGCAGCAGTGGGAGGAATGAAGTTTATTTTTCCTTCTCTTCGTCAGGTGAAAGAAAAGGGCTGTTGCCTCACCAACATTTTGTGAAGAATCACAGTATAGTAGACTTTATTTGATAAGACTATCTCCTGACTGGGCTTCCTTCAGCTGTGTACCTTTAATTTTTTATTTTTTTTTTAGTAAAGATCAAGAAAAAATGCCTCATTGTTTCATTCTGTTTGTTTTCCAGAAGTGCTTCAACACTTACGGCTTGATGTGAAGCAGATTGCACCCATTGGTGCTCCTTCCATCAGTCTCTTTTTTCTTATTACTCATTCATCCTGTATAGCTTTTCTTCGTGAAACCTTCTCCCACTCTGAGGTACCTTTCAAGTAAGTGCATCAAACCACTCCCAATCTCTGACATTCCACGTTGTGAGACTGAAACACCCTTCCTCTTGTTACCATACGTTCAGCAAGAATTTCAGACAATTTGCGGAGCTGAAATAGCAAAGTGTCCCAATCAGAAATGAGGAGGATCTTGGGAACTTGATGTTTTTCTTGAAGTTCACGTTGCTGAGCTGTGAGTTGTAGCATACTAACTTGATCTATGTGAGTCAGTCTCATCTCTCCAGAATAGTCTCGAACCATGTTCTGCTTTTATGCCTGTCCTAGGCAGCTACACCAGCACATACAGCAATGCTGTGTACCTCCCAAGTGCCTGCCCATTGAACTCACTTCTAGAAAGCTGCCTGTTTCTCCTTAGCTTTAAGAACTAGCTTTCCTCCCAAAAGAATGAGCGTTATCTTAGGTTCTCTTTTTTGCATCTGTCTCCTCAAATACTTTTAAATTTATCACTGTTGGATAAACAAAGTTGCCTTAATTGAGACTTGTGACCCGTCACTGTGTACTGGAAGCGGAGCACAAGCAGGCTCCCATTGCTTGTGTGCTGTATCCAGCATCGCAGCTTGACTGCAGATGGAAACCTTCCCTCTAACAGGGGAGTGGGGAAAAAAAAAATAGGAACAGCATCCTTGGAAGCATGAACAAAATGATGGAAAGTCAATAATGAGGAACTGGAAACCTGGTCTCTGAAAACAACCTTAATTCAACTCTAAAGAGCAAAGTTTGGCACATATCAGGTTTGTGCTTGGTAAAGTTCCTGCATTGTTCCGTGTGTGAGTACAAAGAACAAACTATCTACATTCCCGGTGCTCTAGTATTACATTTCTTTTGTAACAACAAGATTTTTATTTTCTGCCGAAAGCATAATTAAAGCACTTTTGTGGTGTCTGTTTTCTGTATTACTTATACGTGCCATGTATTGTCTAACATGTCTAATGAAAATCTGTTTACTGCAATAGAAAACGTATGCGCCAATAATACATTTAATAGCCAAGAGCTACTGTAAGCATTTAGCCTTCTGCCACAGGTTGTTTTCAACCACTTACACTGCCTTTGCTACCAGCTACATCCTGCAGACTTTATGAGCCCATAGTGGAAGGCCACGTGTGATCAGTGCTAGAAATCAAGTATGTGGTGTAAATCATTCCTGTACTAGCAGAGCTGCAGCTGGAAAAGGCTCATAAACAACCTAACCCACTCCGCCAGGGGGAGAGTTTGTTTTCCCAGTGTGCCTTTAACTGGAACTTCAAATGAGCTGCACCACAACTGGTAACGCCAGCAAGATGAGGTTAATTATCTTCAGCTAGTAGTTTGGCAACCAGGTATTATACAAGGAAAAAAAAGAAATTGGGAAAGTGGCTGGACGTGGCCAAGAGAGGAGTTCAGTTTGGAACTGCAATATCAGATGATAATAGCTCTAGCAGGAGGTGTTTATTGTCTCTGAGATTTCCGTTTATGTTTTTATTTGTCTAAATAGCTGCTTTGTAGGGAAAAAAATGTTCAGATAATAGGAACTAAACACTTTGCACCTATTTCTGTGTTCTACATTGCATGGTTGACCTACAAATAGATTTGATACAGATTAAAATACAATGCTGTTTTGGAATTGTGTGTGTTCTTTCCTGAAATACACAGTGTCTACACCTTTAGCATGTGGTTCCTGGACTTCGCAGAATGAAGGTTACAAGACTGTTGAAGAATAAGGCAGCAAATCTGAAGTCCTGACTGTAAAGAAGGCTGACTCCTTACTGCCTAGAGTACAGCAGAGCAAGGATGTAAAGCATCAAATAATGTGGTATCCAAACTGGGAAGTGTAGGAGTGGGACAGGCTAGAATTAAACCTTGGCTGAAATCACCAGAGGTTTTCCATTGGCTTCATCAAGGCTAAACTTTCACCCCAAAACCTTGAAACCAAGCCTACAACTATGCTTGTCAGAAGGGGAGGAAAGCAAACTTCACTATTAGTTCATAGACCCAGCTAGAGAAAACAAAACAAAGAACAAAAACTCCTATGGGGGAAAGGCTACATTAAAAGGAAGCCAGAAGTCCTCATTCTGACTCAGAATCACAGAATCACAGAATCGTCTAGGTTGGAAGAGACCTCCAAGACCTCTGTCCTAACACTAACAAGTCCTACACTAAACCATATCACTAAGGGCTACATCTAAACGTCTTTTAAAGACCTCCAGGGATGGCGACTCAACCTCTTCCCTGGGCAGCCCATTCCAATGCCTAACAACCCTTTCAGTAAAGAAGCTCTTCCTAACATCCAACCTAAACCTCCCCTGGCGCAACTTTAGCCCATTCCCCCTCGTCCTGTCACCAGGCACGTGGGAGAATAGACCAACCCCCACCTCTCTACAGCCTCCTTTAAGGTACCTATAGAGAGTGATGAGGTCTCCCCTGAGCCTCCTCTTCTCCAGGCTAAACCACCCCAGCTCCCTCAGCCGCTCCTCGTAAGACTTGTTCTCCAGACCCCTCACCAGCTTCGTTGCCCTTCTCTGGACTCTCTCGAGCACCTCCATGTCCTTCTTGTAGTGAGGGGCCCAAAACTGAACACAGTACTCGAGGTGCGGCCTCACCAGAGCCGAGTACAGGGGGACAATCACCTCCTTAGACCTGCTGGCCACACTGCTTCTTATGCAAGCCAGGATGCTGTTGGCCTTCTTGGCCACCTGAGCACACTGCTGGCTCATATTCAGCCGACTATCAACCAATACTCCCAGGTCCTTCTCGGCCAGGCAGCTTTCCAGCCACTCATCTCCCAGCCTGTAGCTCTGCTTGGGGTTGTTGTGCCCCAGGTGCAGGACCCGGCACTTGGCCTTGTTGAACTTCATGCAGTTGACCTCAGCCCATCGGTCCAGCCTATCCAGATCCTCCTGCAGAGCCTTCCTGCCCTCGAGCAGATCGACACACGCACTTAGCTTGGTGTCATCTGCAAACTTACTGAGGGTGCACTCAATCCCCTCATCCAGATCATCGATAAAGATATTAAAGAGGGCCGGCCCCAGTACCGAGCCCTGGGGGACTCCACTAGTAACCGGCCTCCAACTGGATTCGGCTCAATTCACCACAACTCTTTGGGCCCGGCCATCCAGCCAGTTTTTAACCCAACAAAGCGTACGCCAGTCCAAGCCACGAGCAGCCAGTTTCTTGAGGAGAATGTTGTGGGAAACGGTGTCAAAAGCCTTACTGAGGTCAAGGTAGATCACATCCACAGCCTTCCCCTCATCCACCAAGCGCGTCACTTGGTCATAGAAGGAGATCAGGTTCGTCAAGCAGGACCTACCTTTCATAAACTCATGCTGACTGGGCCTGATCGCCTGGTTGCCCTGCAAGTGCCGCGTGATGACCCTCAAGATAATCTGCTCCGTGAGCTTCCCTGGCACTGAGGTCAAGCTAACAGGCCTATAGTTCCCCGGGTCTACCCTCCAACCCTTCTTGTAGATGGGCATCACGTTTCCTAGCTGCCAGTAGACTGGGACCTCCCCTGATAGCCAGGACTGCCGATAAATAATGGAAAGTGGCTTGGCCAGCTCCTCCGCCAGTTCTCTCAGTACCCTCGGGTGGATCCTATCCGACTCCTGGATATAGAAGTACCTTTATTAAAGGTTTTCTATCATGAACCAATGTACTGTATTATTTTCTATCCAACAACAAGAATATAAAAGACAAATGATAGGGTCCATACAGAGATGTGCACTCCTGTACCATGGAGGTTCGGTTCAAAACAGCAGCATTGTCGAAAGTTGCTTTTTTTGGTAAAAAGTAAATATACAACAGCAAATACACAACACCAGGAGCACATTACTAAAAACAGCCCTATGGAGATTAATTTCTCATTTTCCCTAATTACAATTCCCTCCCCTACAACCTAGGCTAATGTGGCTTGTGGGCAACAAAATCATAATGAATTTCACTGTGTTTTGTGTTTACCTGTTCTGATAACCAGGGCAGTCACTACTCTGGGTGTTAATTACAGTTTTCCTTGGATTTTCACCATCATAGTATGTACACAGTCATTTAAACCTGCTTGTAGCTAAGGCAATAGCAAACGTAATGGTAACTATCCAAGACTTAATTAGCTAATGGTAATGATCTTCAAAATACTTCAGGAGCGACATGTACTTTCTTCCCCATCTGGCCAACCCAGCTTGTTGTCATTTTCTTTTACAGAATATATTTCACTTCTGTAAAGTTGTCCCAGCTCTGACTTGGGTATTTTCTTGATATATCTTCCTAGCCATCAAAAACGTCTTTATGCCCTAGGCTTGGAAATGTACTAAGCTTTAATGGAGCAAGCTGAAGGAACAAGTCACACTTCTGACTTTCCACCTCTGAGACAGCTTACTTGTGCCATGGCTGGTCCCTCTAGAATTCATCCCCAGAACTGGCCGTGTAATTGTACTCACCTCCTCCTTTTTTCTGCCCTGTAAATCACCGACGGTAACTCAGTGATTATTTTTACATCCACCTGCTCTATGCCCACAGCAATCCAACTAATAAAATAAAATTCTCTCCAAGCATCCTGCCAGGTAGCCAGATGCTTGCATCAGCCTTTCTGGTAAAGGAGTGCTATCACACCAACATGACTTAAACTTTAAGGGAATGTGTTTAGAGTGAACTGGTAGGGGAACTTATACAGCCAAGCTATGAATCACTGCAGGTTTTGGATGAATACAATATCATGTTTAAATGCTGCTTTCTATTTGCTTTTTCATTGTATCTTAGAAGCTGTTCACATAAAGCCTTGCTATCAGGCTGCTGTTTCAAACAGCAGTGTGCATTCTGTGCACTACTAAAACCAAACGACATTTCAGCGTGTCACTCATAGCCCAGAACAGTGCCCAGGTTAGTAAATACTGCAGCCACACGGGTCCGAAGCAGGCAGCATTTTTCAGTGGGCAAGCTGTGCTGGGCTTACTGGCTTAGGCAGCATATATCTTTGCTGTCCTCTTGGCAATTACAGTAATATAGGCTTGTCAGCTGTGAAAGAAAATAGCAGTCTTAAAACTGTTTAAGCCAGAATCATGACATTTTGTTTAAAATGTTTTGCAGATATTTTCTGACTGAGGTTCAGTCCCTAAGAGAATAAAAAAATTACTCCTCCAAGAGATCCACCCGTTAGCAAGACTGCAGCACCTTCTTTTGATAGGGAGACTGTAAAATTTTCTGTCTGGTATCCAACATTGCTCTTGTCCTAAGACTCATCTCACTTGATCTGAAAGTATTATAGCAGTCCTAGTACAGACTTAGCCCTTAATCCCGTTGTTCCTGAGTTTTCCCAACTGAAAGATAAAGACGATAACTATGTCGTGTTCACAGGGAGCAGGGATGTTTAATCAAGCATTGTTTGTTAAGATCACTGCAATGACGGGTGCCAGAAAAAATATTTTATAATTATTGTGTGGTAAAGATTTCAAACCTATTGTGTGTTACATCATTCCTGTAATACCTGCTTATGGTTAGTCATGTCCCTGGCCTGGATGTTGCGTCCTGTCCAAGGACTGAGTGTTTAATATACGGTGTAAGGAGCCTCCACAATCTCTCCAGCACAAATTAACAAAACCAAACACATCCATACACATGTGCATCCAGACACAGAGGAACAACCCGACTGAATCATTATCTAACTGTTATCTGATAGAAGACTGAGACATTGCAACATGGATTTGTCAGGAATGATTTCTGCCTAGGCCACGATAACAGGTTTTGTATATAGCAGTAAAATAGTTGTTAATGATTCATTGTCAAAGTGTGAGGATCCACCAAGTGGGATAAACTCTATGCAGCTGGGAGGAACTGCAGGTGCTTGGGAAGGCAGTCCTGGAATTCGATAAGATCCTTATCACCGGGAGAAATGGTATAACCAAAGCAGTTTGAGAAGGACTTGGGAAGTTGGGAAGGACTAAAGGCTATCGTTGTGAAACACTGAGCACTTGAAAAATTGTAGGATGGAGAACTGTTCTGACGCAATGAACAATTTTTGAAGGGAAGAGCTGGAGTTTGTAGTAGACCATCCATGGAACATGAGTCAATAACGTTATTGACTTGGAAAAATATCATACTGGTATGTATTAAAGGTTTGCCAAAAATATGATGTTTGTAATAATGTTTCCAGTATTCTTAGGACCTTGAAGTCCTTATCTGGATCCTACTTCTGGGCACCTTCTGTTAAAAAAGCCCATGTATCAGCTGGAGTTGGGAATAATAGATGACCAAATATCTAAAACACAGAACTTGTGAGGAAAGCTTGAAAGAAATGGGCCAGCCTGGAAAAGTGTGAAGAAAGAGCCACAGAACTCCCCAAATATGCAAAAGACTGTGGCAAGGAAGATGAGGATGCTGTTCTTTATATCTGCTGGCAAGAAGTAAAAGGCTTATGTTGGAATGAGATGTGGGCTAATCACTGCAAAAAGCATGCTGTGAAGAGGGCTAAGCACTGAGTTAGATGACGGACTTTTCATCACTGAAGATTGTTAAACGGCAACCTAGTCCAACATTTGCTGAGGGTGGTCTAGATACAGGATTCTGCTATGGGACAAAGGGAACTTCTAAAATCTGTGGCTAAGGGGGCTCCAACTGAACAGTCAAGTTGTACAGGCTCTTTTTGCTGAGCCAAAGCTCAGCTACTAAATCAAAATCTTTTTCACATGAATTCAAGTCTACATGTCAGTGCACAGGTCTATCCAGTATGATCTCTGTCAGCAGGGTTTCTTTCTGCTTTTAGCCATTGCAATAACACATTCTTGCACCATAATAAATTCCACTTGACAAAAGCATACAAGGTGGCATACACTTATCCAAGTAAAATTGCAATTCATATAAGTGAAGTTGGTAATAGTTTGTTCTTTTTTTTTTTTTTCCTCAGCAGAGTAGGTAAAAAGCTCTTTCTGCCTCAGTTTTATATCTCACAACACAGGCATTCCTTGCAATAGGAGGAAGACCAAAACCCAGACCAATTTTCAGTTTTGCTGCCCAGTTGACTATATGTAGGTGGAGCTCCCTGCAGCCTGGTCTGCATCCAGAAGTTTCAGTGATAGCAAGCCATTTTGTTTTACCGGTTTCTTTCAGTTCAAACCAGGCCATCGCATTGTGCAGCAGTTTGAATTTTGCAGAGGAAGTTTCCCATACATGATCTCTGCTTGTTTTTCCGCTCCTTTTGCTGTTCCTTTCCGTGGAAGGTATCTGGTGTTTGAGGCCTTGACAAAGTCATGATGTATGTCAATAAGGTATATTCCTGGTAAACACATTTTATTTGCTCTTACCCTGAGTACAATGGACAAGAACATCAGGCGGGCAGTTTCCTTGTACAGAAGCTTTGGTTGTGGTTTGGCATTACGAAGCATCCACTGGTAGCACTCGTTTAGGATATTAACGTTGATGTCATCGCTTCCTACTCACCCCTAACCCCATCTGTGTCTCTCCCTCCCCATCCAACCCAGCCTCTCCACTCCAGGACCTGTATCGTGCCAGCATGGTTGTTTGCACAGCTGCGCTCAGCACTGCATTTGGTGACTCTTTTAGCTGATACAGAAACAAGTGTTTTGCTTTGGTGCATTGATTTTTAGCTGGATCAATTCCTTGATATGACTTACAGGGAGGGCACATGAATAAACGCTTATGCTGACGTGACTGTGGGGCAGTAGGCCATGGTGTTGGGCAAGAAGAGCTGCAGGGAATGAGCGGAAGGGGTGGAGGGAATGGCAATATGTTAAGTCGTATTTGCTGCTACACGCAATGCAATTTCAAATCACAGCCTCTGGGTGTATTTTCATAGGTGGCTGCTACTAGAAAGGCAAAAGTCTTCCTACCTTTTCCCTCTTTCGCTGCTGTACCTTCCCTGCTCTCTACTAGTCCTGCTTCTCACCTACTGCCCTCTTGTCCCTTGCTGCAACACAATCCCCCCTCAGCCCTTGTAGGTGTTGCTTTAACTCACTAACTCAACAGAGAACTATTTGAACTCTGCCTTTTGTTCTGTTTTCAGCTCAGTTAGCTTCCTGACAGGCTTGTGGCAGGCATTAATATATTTCAAATATCAATATTTGTCTTTTATTTCCTCACTTTTCTGTCAGTAGTTTGGAAAACAAACAAACAAAAACTTCTTGCCATGACCAAGTGATAAAAAGTGCCATTCCTTTTAAGATTCTGCACATCCTGCATCTCTCGTTTTGATTCCTCCTCCATACAAACACCTAGCTTGAACAGTTGTAATTTTTCCTCTTCTTCATCACATAGGGCTTTTGCTCCCAAGAGGATGACCTGAAAGCATCTCACTGGTACGCATCCCAGAACAGCCTGATTTCTTCATTGTGTTAGGCCTCCCACAATTTCCAAAGGACTTTTGAGACAAAGCTTGCTCTACTGGGTAAAACGCCAGCCTAGGATGTCAGTGCCATTCTCAGCTCTGCTGCAGATTTTCTGTATAACCTAGGATAAGTTATTAAGTCTTCCTGTGCCTCTGTTCCTACAAACTAGAAATCACAACAACTCTTATTACAAATAAAATATAATTTTTATAATACAAAATAATCACAATAACTTTTCCTGTCATCAGCTCTTATTTGTTAATATGTTCTCTAACATGCTTCTTAGTAGTGTCTAACAGAACACTAATTACTAATTGGTACAATAATAATAGTAACTATAATGTGAGATTAAGCCAGAAATTCAATCTTTTTATTACCAATCTATTTAATAGCTAATAGATTCCGAAGTATTTTGATTCATCCATGTAGAAAACAACTAGAGAAGAAAGGACTTCAGTGCTTCTTGCTTGAAATTGTGCGCCCTGAGGGAACAGCAGCCTTTCTCAGCATTTAAATATCTTTGGTGCCATCTTCTGTAGCACAGTGGCATGTCAAGTAAATTCTTTTTATTGGCATATCATGCAGGGTGCCACAACAAGCAGAAATTAAGGTATTCATAGCTCTTTTTGAGGCTGCATGGACACAAGTGCTATCAGCACTGCTGATAGCGATGTACCACTTCTAATTCCACTTCTTCTGCTAAAGGAACCAGGGTCATCACCTGTGTGGAGGCCTGGATGGAAGATGAAAATTATGTAAATATTCATTTTAATGTAAAAAAATAAATATGGACTTAAGTTTTATGCTGCTATCTAGTTTTAATAACAATGGAGAGAGGCCTTTGAACATAAAAAGGACCTAGGGATTTGGCGCACAGTGAAGTGGCATCTGGCAGTGCTCTAAACCTTTAAAGACAAGTGCCGATGAGGGTGTTGGCAGGATGGCCCCTTCGTGGGAATCCTACTATCAGAGTGTCCAGGGGAAGAGACACTTCTTACCACCATTTTTTAAACCCAAGCATACCTTTCTTCTGAACAAATTCCTCAGGGAGACAAGTACTATTTTTTCTCTTTCCCCCCTAATTTGGCTTCAGATCCTCATGTTCTGGTAAATGACTAAAAAATAACCCCTCATGCCTCCTCAACATGCTTACATGCTTGTGTATTCACCAGTACATAATTAGTCCTTTATTTTTAAAGGTGCTCCTTTCAGGTTTCCCCTGGGGATTTGGCCTTCTCACCTGTGAATTTTCTACAACTGTCCCAGAGAGGTTTGTTGACAGTCCAAAACTCTTCTTGTAAGAACCCAGAAGGGAATTCCTGGAAAGGAAATTGTTTGTGGATAGGCAGACCCGCAGTGGGCAGCCACGGCATCAGATTATCCCCATTTGAAGATGTATTGAATTTTATCTTAAAAATCCTTGGTGGTGGTACTGAAAAGCTCCTCTATAACCTCACTGCTCTCCTGATCAAGAACATTTTTCTAAGAAAAGAGTGTTAAGGTCAGTTTATACAGCTGGTGGGAAATACCACTTCACACCTGCAAGATACTGAAAAAGCAATCACGGAAACAGCAAGCACTTCATAGTATTAAACCTTTTGGACAGATGGTTGGAAGTGAGATCTCTCTCTTCTTCTTCCTAAAATCAAACCTTTCAGCTGAGGGGCTTCGCTGCTTGAAGGAAGTTGTAATGTCAGGAGCTACAGGGGCTGCTGGGACTCCCTCCATTGCCATCATGCCCCACTGCTTCAGGATCCACACTGTGGTACTACAACACTGACAATCATGGCAGCACTGTGTTTTGGATATATCACCCACCTCTGGTGATAATCATTCGTCCAAGTGCCACCACTACTGCTTAGGTCAACATACATCTTCCTCCTTAGAATTTTCAGCTGAAAGATTTAAGAGGTAGCAACCAAGCATTGCAAGGATACAGGGACATGTGGATCCTCTGGCTCAGTTTGTCACTGGTCCTCTGCTACACACAGCTCTTCAAAGTGTCTCAAAATTTCTCATGAATGTTATTTTTACTGAATAGAGCAACAGAGAGCTTTGAAGACAACCTGGTATGGTCAAGTTTACAGCTTTCTGACTGTAGAGTAGCTATGAACAGAAACTATATGCTATTGCTGAAGAGTCATTGTGCTAGAATAAATCATTCTGTCCAATGTTTTCTTTTCTCAGAGTAACAGTCAAGAACACAAAAAAGACTAATCAAAATATAGGGGATAGCAAAATATTTGAGTACTGGTGCTGAAAATATTAAGAGACGAGTTTAAATCATCATCTGGACAGAGTTGCAATATATTAGGTTCTTTAAATGGTCTGCACACAATGGCATGGCAGCTATCCTTGACTGAGGAGAGTCTTTGAAAAAATGCTTTTAAAAAATATTGCCCATAATGCCTTCTTTTCTTAACATAGACTCAGTCACAGGTATAGGCTCTCAAACCCTGAAGACCCAGCCTTGCCATTTGTAGAACTTGAGGAGGCTCTCGAAACCCCATAAGGAGCTGATGCAATGCCACTTCTCTTCTGTCAGTGAAAGGATATGGCCTGACATAGGGTCATAACCGCTGCATGCAAAGCACCCCAGCTTGTGGGGCCGGGAGCTCTGTACAGGACACGCAGGCAGCAGAAAGACTTACTTCATCGTAAAATCATAGAATGGCTTGGGTTGGAAGGGACCTCAAAATATGATCTAGTTCCAACCCCCTTGCCATAGGCAGGCAAGCCACCCACTAGATCAGGTTGCTCAGGGCCTCAGCTAACCTGGTCTTGAACACTTCCAGGGATGGGGCATCCACAACCTCTCTGGGCAACCTGTTCCAGTGCCTCACCACCCTCTGACTGAATAATTTCCTCCTAACCTCTAATCTAAATCTCCCCTCTTTTGGTTTTAAACCATTTCCTTTTGTCCTGTCATTATCTGATTGAGCAAAGAGTCACTCTCCATCTTTTTCATAAGCCTCCTTTAAGTATTGGAAGGGTGCATTGATTTCTCCCCGGAGCCTTCTCTTCTTCAGGCTGAACGTCCCCAGCTCTCTCAGCCTTTCTTCACAGGAGAGGTACTCCAGCCCTCTGATCATCTTTGTAGCCCTTCTCTGGACCCGCTCTAACAGCCCCACGTCCTTCCTGTGCTGGGGGCTCACACCTGGACGCAGCACTCCAGGTGGGGCCTCACGAGGGCAGAGCAGAGGGGCACAATCCCCTCCCTCCACCCGCTGCCCACCCCTCTGTTGGTGCAGCCCAGGACGCAGTTGGCCTTCTGGGCTGCAGGCACACACTGCTGGCTTGTGTCAAGCTTTTCGTCCACCAAAACCCCCAAGTCCTCTGCAGGGATGCTCTCAGTGAGTTCTTCTCCCAGTCTGTGCTCCTGTCTGGGATTGCCCCAGCCCAGGTGCAGCACCTTGCATTTGGACTTGTTGAACCTCGTGCAGTTCACGTGGGCCCAACTCTTAAGCTTGTCCAGGTCCCTTTGGATGGCATCTCTTCCTTCTATTGTATCAACCGCACCACTCAGCTTGGTGTCATCTGCAAACTTGCTGAGGGTGCACTCAGTCCCAGTGTCTATGACATTGATAAAGATATTAAACAGTACTGGTCCCAGGACAGACCCCTGAGGGACACCACTTGTCACCGGCCTCCACTTGGACATAGAGCCGTTGACCACCACTCTCTGGGTGCAACCTTCAGTCCAACTCCTTATCCACTGAATGGTCCACCCAACAAATCCATATATCTCCAATTTGGAGACCAGGATGTCGTGTGGGACTGTGTCATCAGCCTTGCAGAAGTCCAGGACCGACATTGGTCGGTCTTCCCTTGTCAACTGATGCAGTCACTCCGTTTTAGAAGGCCACCAGGCTGGTCAGGCACGATTTGCCCTTGGTGAAGCCATGCTGGCTGTCTTGGATCACCTCTTTGTCCTGCATGTGCCTCGACATTGCTTCCAGGAGGATTTTTGTTCCATGATCTTCCCAGGCACAGAGGTGAGGCTCACCTGCCTGTAGTTCCCCAGGTCCTCCTTTCTACCCTTTTTAAAAATGGGAGTGATGTTTCCCTCTTTCCAGTCACCATGGACTTCGCCTGACTGCCAAGATTTTTCAAACACGATGGAGAGAGGCTTGGCAGCTACATCAGCCAGTTCCCTCAGGACCCGGGGAAGCACGGCATCAGGTCCCATAGACTTGTATGTGTTTAGTTTCACCAGGTGGTTTCAAACCTGCTCTTCGCTTACAGTGGGAGGCTCTTTGCTCCCTGAGCCTCCATTTATGGATTCGGACTTGGTCTGAGGGAAACAAAACCAACTCCTTTGCGCGAATAACTTATATTTCGGATATATCTAAAGCACAGTGGCGGGCAGCGGGCCACCGGCGGGCTGGGGGCCGCCACCGTGCGGCGCTCCTGCGCCCCGCGACATGGCGGCGGTCGGTTCCCCTCACGCCCCGGCGCCATGCCCTCTTCCACCGCCGCCCGGGAGCGGCGGCCGCTGCGGACAACGGTGTGCCGGCCATAGCCACGGAGCGGCCCCGGGACGGGGACGGGGCCTCCGGGGCCCGGCCAGGCTGGGGAGGGAGGCGGGCGAGGGGAGGGGGAAGAGGGAGGGACGGGGACCCGCTGCTGCCGCGGGGGCCCCGCCGCGGGCGGGCGGCTGAGGGCGCGGCCAGGCAGCAGGTAGGGAGCGGCGCCCCCCTGCTTTCTTCCATAGCCCGAGCTAAAATTTGGGGGCTTACTGTGACTCCCCTCGGGCCCGGTTAAACGAGCAATGATCGGACGCTGTCCGGGCTCCCCCCGAAGGAGTTCGGCTTTCGCTAATTAAAACAGCCTCGCGTAAGTAGGGCGGGCGGGGGCTCACGGGCTGACCCGCCGAGGGAGCCGGTTGGGGACTGGTAACAGGGGGAAGTGTCCAGAGTTCATAAAATACCTCGGGAAATGCAGGGGAGAGGGGGGAGCCGGATTTTTTTGTGTGTCAGGGATTGTCACAGCTGTTGCCGTGCAAGGGTGTGTGTGTAGGGGATGTTGTTTCATCCTTAAGGGTTCCCGCTAACTTTTGAGCATCAGTGTGCATTGCAAGCCACTTTTACACTAGGAGAGCAATGAAATCCAAGACGTACCGCGGAGGCAGACTTACTTCCACCCTTGTGAATGGTGCCACACAGAATGACAGCGTTACTGAACATAACCCAAGCTGCTTCTGACGTTTCATGCAGTGAGCTCTGATTTACCTGACCGATCAAGGGTTTCACCCGATCATGGGGAAAACCCCTAGCTGGCCTCCCTCGGGCCACACAGGGACCAGGCTTTTGCCTCACTCTGGTCACATCTGTGGCCTGAGAATTAAACAAAAACATGCCAGTTACTCACTTGTTCACTTGGGACTCTAAAGGGATGCAAAGTATTTTAAATGAGTAAATGCTCTTTAAAACTCTTAGGAAGGTATTTATAGCTCGATTAGGCAAAAGTTGGCCAGTGTTAGCAGGAAGGAAGGTTGTGTCATTTTTTTCCCCATAGGCAAAAAGAGTATCAGAGAGGTATTTTGGGTCCATCCCTGACTCGCTGAAGAAAGCACATAAGCCTGGGATGTTATTAGGAATCCTGAGTGTGTGTTAGTTGTGTAAGAGCCTGACATAGATGTGAAAAGGAATTGAACTGAGTAGCCAGAACAACTAGAGTTTCCCTTTAAGGGAACTTCAAAGGGAAAAGGGAAAATCCTACCAGAGCACTTCAGAATTAAACTAGAAGAAAAATTAATTCGTTTCCATAGGACAAAAATGTACTTTAAGAAGTTTGAACAGGGTATCTGGCACTGCCTTGCAGTTACTGTAACGTGCCTGAAGTCCCATCGTACTTCAGCCTGTCCTCTGGGTGCCTGCTTCTCTGTGGTGAAAAAGGGTCTTGAATCTTTGAACTGCCAGAAAAGCTCATCTTTCCTCTGTACATCTGGGGCAGGGGGTGGGACGCTCCTTACTGTGCAGTTTTTAGATCCATGTGGCTGATCGTATGTGGACACCTGACAGATCTGTCTCATTCATGCTTCACTCACTCGGGATGTAGGGACTGTCCCCCTCACGCTCAACGGCTATTCCGTAGTGCCCACTCTTCCGTAGCTTCACACTCTTCTCACCTTTCAGAGTGTTTTATTGGTAAGTCGCTGTCTTTTAATTCCAAAGTAGAGCTCTTAGGTGGCATTTCAGTATGCTGGGGAAGGAAAGGGGTTACTTTCTGTTCCTGTCGTTTTTCCTGTGAGCAGTGAATCTGAGCAAAGGTTTGCTATGCCCAGGAACAGAGGAGTTTAGCAGGTGGAGTGTAGTTCTCCTCCTGGGCTCCTTGCACTTTTGCTTTACTCAGGACAAACTTTCACTGAAGTCAAGAGGTTTTGCCTAGGATTTAAGGAAGGGGCTTCACAGTAGTAGTGAGTTTAAAACGGGATTTTTTTCTCACAAGTGTTTAAAATGTGATGAAAGTGATAATAGAAGCCTCTGAAACTGTTACACTGTGAGCATAAGAAAGATATCTTTCAAGCCCTCATTCAAAATAAGTTTATAAAACAAATTATGAAACTTCAGCTGTTGTGTATCATATATTTACATGACCAAATACCATTAGTTTTCACTGGGAATTATAGTAGCTCATTCTGTCCCTCCAGATCTTCCAGTTTGTCTGGAATGACACAGTCCACTGCAAACTTTGTGCAAAGTGACTACTACTTTCATTGGATATGGATTACCAGAGACAAAAAACTGATATGTAGTTACTTGATCTTTTAGTGTAAAAACAAGGAAGTATTGCAAGTTGTGTTCTCTTTTAACAGCATTTTTTTTCTCATACTGGTTTGTAAAGCCTAGGTAATTTGAAGATAAAAACCCAAATCCCAAGATATTACGGACTACCACAAGAAACAAAAGAAAATGTGGGCTGAATTCGTATTCTGACAGAGACATGTGTTAGGTCTCAAAATAATTGCTAAAGGACTTTTTTAGATATACCAGTATTACAAAATCATAAACACACCAGCTGTCATAACCTGGTAGTATATGCAGCCTAGCTGTGTAATTTTTTGTGTGTATGTATATATATATATATATATGCCTATAAAAATATACATGTATGAGTGAAATTATAAATGAAATATTTTATACACTTGACAGTGATAAACCTCTTCTGTGATGGGGTCAGAAATAAAAATAGAGGAAGTACCTGGCAAGTTATAAATGCCAGATAATTATTTCTCTCCTGTAGAGGGATATATTTGACATCATGGCTTTTAAAATTTATTCTCTGTCTTGCTCATTCTCTTTGTCACACACACAAACAAATGCAACATCCACAAAGTCTGTTCGTGCTTGTACTAAACTTGGTAACTAATGGCAGAACATTGATACTTAAACATAATTCTATGCCATTTTTTATGACCTGCCTATTTTTCAGTTTCTGTCTCAGCGGAATGATTTTTTTAAGTGACACAAAAAATATACAGCTCCCAGTTCTTATGACACAATCCCAAGGTGCATGAAATCCTAGCTTTTCATACTATTGAATCAAATTGTTTTCTGAGACAGATTCTCTGTCATTCTTTTGCAAGCATTTCTCTAATAATTTCATGAAATACATTTCATGACAGATGTTTCATTTTTTAATCTGTATTTTTCCAATCACAGAAGGAAAGAACGTCTCCCTTCACAAACCATATATGAGGTTAGGACTAAGCAATTTCCTGTCTTTGTATTTGAAATCATGACCAACAGTGCTGGAAGTAGTACCATGCAGCTGAAGTTTAATACTACAAAAGCAAGCTTGGAAATGTTCTCAGCTAAAATACTGAGTAATGTCTGTTTAAATTTAAATGTAGGTATTTTGTTGTTGAACTCAGTGGTGACTACTCAAATATTCCATGAGGTCTGTGAGCTCTTGGATTTAGTCTGCTGTCATTTAATCATTATTTATATCAAAACACCCCTTTAAAATGGTTGGTGTTATTTTTGGATGCATTACATTGGCTTTACGAATTACTCACTGGTTTATTTATTAACAATGAAGGGAGATAAAGGACCTGGATTTCTTCAAACCCTCTACCATTGGAGCTAAGTATCTTTGCATTGTCTTTGGAAATTATGTCCTTCCCATATTTTGGTATAGGTGATACAGGTTTGTGGTGAAGGCAACGATTGCTGCAGTTATTACTGAGATGAACACTGAGGTTTTCACCTCTGTGCAGTTTAGATGCTATGAAGTATCCACTCTCTTCTTAAGGACTTTTTGTCTGTGTACTGCATGGATTTTCAGACTTCGATATAAATCTTTTATTAATGTAAGCAATTAGAATCCCTTTTAAGTGTATCCTTTGAGAAATGCATCATTGTGTCATACCTTTGGTGTCCTGAAGTATCTCAGACTGGGCATTGTAGCAAAAAGGGAAAAAAACATCTTCAGTAGTATTAGTGGATGGAGAAAGACTGAAAATAAGTTAGATTCCTTTGCTTTTTACAAATTATTATTTTTGTTCTTCCACTACTCAGTAGATAATTCTTCCAAAAAGCACAAAAAATCCTACTTTAATTGTAGTGAACATTGCTTATTGATGTGTCCATATTAAAAAAAAAAGACAATTGCTGTCTGTTCACCTTACACTGCATGGATTATAATTTTTCATGAGGGCAGATTGACTTCATTTTGGGGAACAACAGAAAGTGTTATCTCTCTTTGTTAAGAACAGTTTGCGGCACCTAGCCCAATGGAAGCAAGGGTGACCATGCTGAAAATGGACCAAAATTTTGAAGATAAAGAAAATTTGGTGTGCTAAATTTTTCCAGTCCAGAAGCTTTCTATTACGAATACTAGTAACCAAAGAACAAACCTTAATTTTGACTACTTATTACTTGAACCTTCCACTTTGCGTATCTGGGCAGAAAACAAAGCGAGATAACTTAAAATGATAGAATAATGCAAAGGACAGAAGATAAATGAAGTGCTGAATTTGGTATTATGCTAAATTTCTTGAATCCACCCAATATCACATTATTCCTTTTGCTGTTGCTGTTGCAACAACTTTTACAGTCAAAATAAGAAAATTACTGAACAACATTAAGATAGAACTAAACTGATAAGATTGAGAATAAAAATTAAAAATCATGTAAAGATACTAAATTAGTGTTAAAGAAATAGAATATCCTAACAAAGTTTATGCAGCCTTGGGTTAATATTTTGAGAGAGAAAAATACATTCTTTAGAAACACCCTGAATATATTTCCAAAAAAAAGAGAAAGATTAAAAACTGTTTTGAGACCAGAAGCATTACTGTACAAAATCAGTATATTAATACCATAGTTTACAATTTATCACGCTGTGCTGGAAAAGGAATTCTATAATATTAAAGGCAATGTGTTTTTGTAGGAAATCAAATATCTATTTTTAGATAGGGAAGTTTACGCTGAATTAACTTTCTGAGGGTAAAGTGTATTAGCATTCTGGGATTTCCAAAAATGTTGCTTTTTGTGTGGAAGAATACTACTCTGCAATTACAGGTATCTCAGTTCCTCATAGTAAAATCAAGCTATACAAATATAACAATATACAAAACTAACAAAATAACTACTTTAACTGACAGCTTCAAAGATGTTCAGTACTGACTTTGGAAATGCTTCCTCTTGAAATTCAGCAACACTGTTGCTGGAAATCATAATAAATTAAATACCAAAAATATTCAGTTTTTTCACTGGTAATTTGTTACATGTAATGATGAATTCATTTTAGGAATAGTAACATTCACAGGTATTTAGACAAAAAAATTAAGTATAAAGCTAAAAAGAGCAAAGTGTAATTCAGTTATATTAATAAAAGTAAGTTGAAATTTTTAAAGGAGGGATGGCAGGATAATATCTTTTTTAATAGTGATTTTTCTTGCGTGTTGATTGTTGTATCTGATTTGTAATTACAATTAATTATTCCTGAAAATATCGAAGACAGATGAAAGTAAAGTTTTGTGGTTTGTTTTCATTTGAAGGATGACATCTAAAAGGTAGAATTGTGTTTGTTAGGAGTATGAAATGTACTTCTTACATATATTGCAGTATGCTTACTTATATTCCAATTGAAAACAAGCGAGGGATAACAGAAGCGATACTAGCAAATTGTAGCTTGTTTCTCAGTTGAAGACAGCTGACAAGGAATCTGATTAAAAAAAAAATAAATCTTTAAAATAAAATAAAAAGTCTTTCCAAATCAGAATTGTGTCACTGACTAGAACCGAACGTGGGAAGCCCATCATATATGAATTATTGGAAGCCACTGAAAATATATGCCAGTTGTTTCTCACAGAAGTAAGATCATGTCATTTTATTTCTCTGTGCACAGTTGCTGAAGTGCCCTGAGCTATGGTGGTTTTTTTTTAGAAATAATTTTATTGATGTTGCAGTACAGTAACCACAAGTGGCAGGACATTAGGGAAAACAGTATAGAAACCTTTCCACTGTTCCTCTCAGAATTTGTCATTTTCCCCAATATTTTTAGATATTCCAATAATTCTCTTTCCAGAAATAAACAGACTCAAACATGAGTAAGCTTGGAGAACATTTGTGTTGATGGTGTACACATAGAATTAAACTGTACATTTGATAGTTTTTGAATAATCATCTATTTGTATAGGGTTAAAATAGCAGAGACCTGAGATACTACTAGTCCCCTGAATGCTATAATAAATAAATCCTGATAACAAAAAAAAGTTCGTTAGCCAAACTTTGTATCACACAGTGATACAAGTGCAGTCACTTTATGAGTAAGAATATTCTAATTAATTGAACCAATTTCCATCTGTTCCTTTCTAAAAATAGTCAGGAACAGCTAGAGGCATCTCAGGTGGAAGAAACAGAGAGATGACATTGTTCAAATATTTAAATGTAGTAGAAATTCTAGTTCTGAGTGTGTTTTGCCTGCCACTGTGTGTAGACACACCTGTAGTGGCTAGTGAGAGCACTGAGCATCCTGCTCCTGTGCTCCCCCAGACCCATGGCTGCCTGGGACGCAGGGTTTGTAATTCTGAGCACAGGCGTGCAATGTTCTGCCAAAGGAAGTGCACTTAAGAATGTCATTTGTCAAGGAACAATCTGTTCTGTCGCAGCATTGTGTAATTGTAAGATGTTTTAACGTTGCTCTAATTGCTCTTATTGTAGGTTAGAAAACTGGAACGATGGGCGACTGGAGCTTTCTGGGGAGGCTGTTAGAGAACGCGCAGGAGCACTCCACGGTTATTGGCAAGGTTTGGCTGACGGTGCTGTTTATCTTCAGGATACTGGTGCTGGGGGCCGCTGCTGAGGAGGTCTGGGGAGACGAGCAGTCAGACTTTACGTGCAACACTCAGCAACCTGGTTGCGAAAATGTTTGCTATGACAAAGCCTTCCCCATTTCTCACATCCGCTTCTGGGTGCTGCAGATCATTTTTGTCTCCACTCCAACCCTCATCTACCTGGGCCATGTGCTGCACATTGTACGCATGGAGGAGAAGAGGAAAGAGAAAGAAGAGGAACTGAAAAAGAAGGGAAGCGTCAAAGACAACAACTACCCAGGAGCAGCAATGTCTGGCAGTGGTGGTGGAGGCAGCAATAACGCCAAGGATCCTCCTGCCAAAAGGGGGAAAGAGAAGCTCCCAATCCGTGACGAACGCGGTAGAATCCGTATGGGGGGCGCACTACTCCGTACCTACGTCTTCAACATCATTTTCAAGACACTCTTTGAGGTGGGCTTCATTGTGGGCCAGTACTTCCTATATGGCTTTGAACTAAAGCCAGTCTACCAGTGCAGCCGCCCACCTTGCCCACACACCGTGGACTGCTTCATCTCACGGCCCACTGAGAAGACCATCTTCATCATCTTCATGTTGGTGGTGGCCTCTGTCTCCCTGCTGCTGAACATGCTTGAGATATATCACTTGGGGTGGAAGAAGCTCAAGCAGGGCATGACGAGCCAGTACAGCCTTGAGATGCCGATCACAACACTGACACCAGTCATGGTAACAGGGGAGACCAAACCCGTGTCCCTGCCGCCGCCGGCACCACCCGTGGTGGTAACGACCACGGCACCCCCTCCCGTTCTGCCTGACACCCGCGCTGTCACGCCGCTGCTGGCCCCGGTGACCATGGCACCGTACTACGCTGCGGCTGCTCCCAGAGCGCGGCCCCCCTCCAACACGGCCTCAGTGGCAAGCTACCCCGTGGCTCCGCCAGTTCCTGAGGAGAGGCACCGTGCCATCACCCCCACGCCCGTCTCCACTCCTGTCACCATCCCGACACCCATCCCCACGCCTACGCCGGCCATCATCAACTACTTCAACAGCAAAAACCATGCGCTGGCAGCCGAGCAGAACTGGGTCAACATGGCAGCTGAGCAGCAGGGGAAGGCTCCCTCCAGCTCGCCGGGCTCCTCCACCCCCAGCAGCGTCCGGCGTCCCCTCCCAGAGCAGGAAGAGCCACTGGAGCAGCTTCTCCCACCCCCAGCCGGGCCACCCGTCGCGGCGGCCAGCAGCAGCACCAGCCTGAGCGGGGCGAGCGGCACCAAGTGGGACGTGGAGGGTGAGGAGGAGCTGGCGGAGGAACGGCCCGTCTCGGCCGCCTGCACCACCGTGGAGATGCACGAGCCGCCGCTGCTCGTCGACACGCGGCGCTTGAGCAGGGCCAGTAAGTCGAGCAGCAGCAGAGCCAGGTCAGACGACCTGGCCGTGTAGCGCGGTCGCCTCGGCGCAGCGGGGCAGGTGGCTGGAGGCAGAGCGGGCAGGGGAGCTGCCCCCGGGGGTGCCAGGCCCGGCGCGGGCGGGGAAAAGCCTGGGTTTCAAACTTTGATGCTTGCTGTTTTTTTGCACTCTGTGAGTTGTAGTGGGGAAAAATAGCAACATTTTCTAATAGGTCAGGGGTGGCCGAAGTGCAGCCCGTGGGCCAGGGGACCAACCCCCCTCTCTTTAATGTCCGTGGCGGATCTCCCAAGGGCAGCCGTAGTGGAGGCCTGCACAGGTAGCAGGTGGCGATGGGAGCTGGTCTTGTGCCCCGAGGCTGACTTTGATTTGAGAAGAACATTGATACCCTTAGTGCCCATGTGCCTGCCCATCATCTCCTTCATGCCCTTGCCTTCCAGCCTTTTCACACAAGCTGTTCGTGAGCAGTCACCATGACTTATTTTCTTCCTCTTAAATCCTAATAGAGCCCGATGGCAAACACCAGGATGGCATATTGCCTGTTGGCACCCGTCACCTCTATGGAACAACTTGCCATGTTAAAGACCAAGGCGACGGCAGTCTCTTCCGTATAACACAGCTTAATGAAGCCTTTGTGCTCATGGCAAGTTGCCAGTGTGATCCTCTTGGCTGGGCAAAGTTTAGGTAACCCCTGTAATAGATTTTATCACTTTGAAGTTCATCTTTCTCCTTTATTTATTTTTTTTTTTTACGCTTGACCTGTTAGGAAGTGTTCGGTTTGACCTTCTATCCAGTGTTTGCCAACCACGATCACACCATTTTTTTTAAGCCCACAAATACATTTCAGCATGTTTGATTATAATTTTAGATGGCTTCTGAAATTGCTTAGCAGAGGACAGGAATGTAAACCACACACCTCAGAAATGATTACACAGAACAATTTCTCTTCAGAAAGCAAGGATTATGATTTCAAGACATTGTGGCCCCATACGTTGCCTGTGGACAAACAATAGGATGAAGTACAGCTCTGCATTTTAGACTATTAGACACCAGCTTAAGTTTGTTGAAAAAAAGCTTTTTAGAAGTAAACTTGAGTGCATATTTTTAAGTATTTAAACATTTTTAGAGTAATTTTGATCTGTAGGTTTAAACTTACTTGGATGTGTACTTACTCATTTTAGTTTGATTTTTGATCTTACAAGAAAATGTAAGGGGAAAGAAACTTAACTAATGGTGAAAGTCCCAAAGCAACACTATTTCCTGTTATGATCTACCCTGTCCTTTAACAGCAATCTGTAGTGTCTGACAAGTCCGTAAAAACAGATTTAGACAACACTGTATTGCAGAAAAGGTGGCTAAAATATCTGGGCAACATGCTAGTGGCTAAAGGGTCTGTTTTGATCCCACTGAAGTCACTTGCAGAATTTCCATTCATTTTAACAAGGAGCAAGATTTGGGGATGGATCTCGCAGGCCATATTCAGTCAAAACTAAAATTCATACGGAGTTTTGGGAGCCAGAAGGAGTGTAGATTTGGGGCCTTCAATAAAGACATTAAAATCCTGCTTTTGAAAATCGTGCATTTCCCTTAAAAACGGGTGGAGGAAACTGCTGGGTACTTTTTTCTAAGGTGCAGCTTTCCTTTTAACTGACTTAGTCCTCCTATCCTTTGTGACAAGTACTCTTGCAGAAATCAGTCGGAATTTTGCATGCTTGGTAAGGCTGGTAAGAGTTTGGGTACAAAGGAACACAGGATTAGGCCCAACTTCTGTTCTAAGCAAAATCCAAAGGAACTGAAGCTCAGAGTCGGTCCTATGGCTGCTGTCAATTGGAAGCACTGTAACTGGAGAAGAGCAGTCGAACACACTGGGATAGCCCCTTGTGTGGTCAGAGTATTTGGCCTGGCAGTGCAGCCCTTCCTCGGGCGAAGCAGGGTCACCCTGTAGCAAACACTTACAATTGCCAGTTACTCTGCTGTTAAATGTTTTCCTCAACGTGTTTATTTTATTTGACAATTAAAATATGTTCCCACCACTCAAGATTAAAGATTTTTTTTACTCCTTTTGAATAGACAGGAGTTTCTCATGGTCAGAGGCACTGTTCTGCAACCCTTGGGTGTGCTGTCTCGTGACTTCTTGACCTGCTTGTAGTGAAGCAGGTGAGAAGTCTTTCTGCTGCCACGGATCTTGGGGCAGACACTGCATTAAAAGTCAATGTACAGCAGTACAGTAAATGTATCTACTATTAGGTGTTCAGCTTCGGGCATGCTCTTGTGAATTTTCTGTGTTATAAGCCATAAAACCCCTTTCTGCAAGAAAGCTAAAAGCTAAATCCTGCTCTGTGTTGTTTTCCTGCAACTGTGCTGAACGTAGAGGTGATACAGTTGCCTACATGTAAACAAAGGCAGAATTTAGCACTCAAAAATTTCAGCCGTATTAGCATCTATAGTAGCAGTTTTTAAGTTTTGGTAAATGCCAAATAATTAAATTGCTGCAAGAATGCAATATGCATCTCTGTGTTTTAGTACACCATAACTCAAGGGCTGTATTTTCCTTTCCTTTATGCTTCTGAAGAATGAAGCCAAAGTCTCTCTGGAGTGTGTTTCTATAAACCAGACCAACTGGAATATGTGCTTTTTTATATCGAGGCCTGAGAGCAAAACTGACTTTTTGTTTGATGGAGCCCTGTATCTTGCAGTCTGTAACTTACTGCAGCCCTTAAAGAGTGTCCCCTGCAGGACTGCATCCACATTGTATATAAAGAAATAAGAAGAGAGATAGTTTTAACTTAGGATCAACTGATATCTAGTCTGCCCTTTTGAATTAATGTGTGTGGTTAGGCCTGCAGAGAGTTTGGGTGCTTTTGTGGAATGTATGGTATTTTCAGGCAGAGTAACTACTGCCGGAAAGCTGTAAAAGATCTTTTTTTTCCTTTTTTTCTTTTTTTTCTTTTTCTTTTTTCTTTCTGTTCTGTTAAGTTCAGGGGGAGAAATGCAAGTCTTTTGCAGTCCCTAAGAGAAATCTGACAGAGCAGCCTCCACATCAAAGCAATACTAGTCTGAGAAAGCAAAGCTACAACTCACAGGTTGTGCTTTTAGGATCACCTTGTTTAAGTTCCACCAAATAACTCTACAGTGTCAAGCTTCTTGGTTACCTACAATTTTATTTGGAGTCCAGTAATTGCTTCTTCCTTTAAGCCCAGGTAACTGTTTCGGTTGAACTCCCTTTAGTGCTAACCACTCCTTTTAGTTGCCGTGTCACGTTTGGGATCTGTTGGAAAAAAAAAATCCCATTGATGTGGCAGATTTGGAATATTTTAATTAATCTTTGCTCATGAATTATCATTGAATTCAACATATGTGAGTAAAGCATAAGGACCAAACTCTGGATTTGTCCTAATGCACAGTGTTAAAATAAGACTACAGATCTTAATTTGGAACTAATGGAAAAATTATGATAGGGCCTAATCCTTTTCACTCTTTTCCTGAATAAGAATTACAGATAGAAATTATTTAGTGTCTAATAAGATATTTTCAGTACATAGGTATTAGTTAATGTATCAAAAGGTGAGTGTTTCAATGATTAAAGGTATTTGCCCTGTTTTGGTATTAAAAAAGATTAGTTTGCTATCTTCCGTAATTCTGGGAAAAATGCACAAACACTCACTAACTTGCAGAACAGAGTCTGTTGGCAAAAATATCTGTTAATTTTCAAGTTGTTTACTCTTAGACATTAGTTAATCCCAAAGAGGGGGCTGGTAGCAAATAGTACTTTGATTTAGCCTGCTCACATGGCCATTCAAGCCACAATCCTGAAAGATTGTATTCACACCCCCAACCTGAAGCCAGTTATTGCGGAAGAGGAACAGAATCATGCCTGATCAATCAACCAAACAAAACAACTCAATTTTTTTTTGCTCTTTTAATAGAATGTGGGAAGATTGTCTTAACTAAAGTGGAAAAAAAAATAAAAATCTAAGGTAAACTATGAAGAAGAGAAAAAGAAAAAACAACAAAAAAAAGATACTCTTTGAACAGGCTACCAGGTGTATGATGTGCTACTCTTTTTGCAGTGAGTCATCTCCCTGTTACTAGTTGACCTTGCTTTGAGCAAGGGGGTTGGACTAGATGACTTCCAGAGGTCCCGTCCAACCGCAGGAATTCTATGAAACACATTTTTGAAATCACTGATGGCAACATTACATTCTTCATAATAGTTTTACAAAGATGTAATAAAAATATATCTATACTGCACATAAATACATAGTTTCTTGGCCATGGGCACAGTTGATCTGTTTTCTGTCACTGAGCTTTTTAATTAGTGCAGCTGTCAGTTAATAGAAAAGAAAACCAAGTACAGATGATTTTAAACCACACATTTCTTCCCTTTCTATTTTGATTAAATGAAAACAGCCTGCTAGAACGTTCCCTTTATAAAAGTGGTATATTTTGTCTATGAAAATCAATCTCTTGGTTTTTCATAGATTAAAAAAAGTGCTCCTTGAATTTGTTGGTCCATGCTGGCATTGAAAAATCCTAAATCCTTGAAAATAAGTAGTATCCACTGATGAAGTAGATGAGCTGTGTTCTTCTCTGGTGTAATTTGGAAGCCAGTTGTGTGCAAAATGGTTCCAGGGATTGATTTGGCTCAGTATATTTGTCATTTATAAAGGCACATGGAGCTAATTAAATGTCTGACATTTTACAGCTCTTGAGATTATTTTCTGGTATGAATACATAAGTGTAGGATCGGTAAAATAATTAAGGCAAGCTTTAAAACTCAGATGAATACTTAGGTCCTTTTTCGGTGATTCATGGGACCACCCCCTCTGCTGATGCAAATTGTTGCATTCCGCTGAGTTTGTGTGAGTGATAACAGTCTGCAAAAGCTTGTCTGCAAAAGCAGAGCATTGAGCCCCCAGCTCATTTTATTTTTATTTTTATTTTTTTTAATACATACACTAACACCATGGATTTGAACAGGCTGGCTTTTTTTTTTCCCAAATGTTTTTGTTTCATTTACTTTGATTTTTCTTGTGAAAAGTGTGCTCTTGTAATTTTGATTTTCTGAAGTTTACATTCAGTTTTTGATTTCAGATTGCACATTTGGATGAAATTGTTTTCCAAGTTTACATTTGTATGAGAAGTAAAAGAACGACTCTGCCAAAATCTTAAACCTAAAAGTGAAATGTCAGAAATGTCTTACTCTAACACAGGAACTCTTCGGACATAAGGCAGTACCATTAAAGAAAATGAAACCTGATCACTGATCTATAGCATCAGTTTTCTCTGTATGGTTAAACTATGGGAGCTGGATATATAGGGAGCACACTATGGAAAAAGATACTTTTCACCATAAACTTAATTATTACCCAGTAAATTCATTATTATTGAATTAAGTTCATTATTATTGATACGCCTTCTTGTGTGTGTAGAGGTTCAATGACAAAAACTAGCTGTGGTATATGTCCTTTAAGAACTAAATTTACAGCCTGCTTTAAAATTCCAGACAAACTACTCGTGGAGAAACACTGCACTGTTACACGTAGAAGATTTTGCAAAAAGGTAAATGTTTTGTTTTCTAGCCAACAATATGGTTCTGAGCCTGCAAATGCAATTTCATCCAAGTTATTTTTACTCTTGCAAATAAGATCATTAAAAGTAATGGGACTATTTGCATAAGCAAAAAACACTGATGTGAAAAAGAAATTGTAGATTTGCATTTTAAGTTCATTGTAAGATGCCAATCAAATTCCAGAAGTTTTAGTCCTTGAAGAGTTATGCAAGAAATGTGAACGTACTTTAAGATGGAGAATATATTCCTGTTCCCATTGACACTGTTTCTCACTGTTAAAGGGTTGTAAAGCATAAGAAAGCTTACTCAGAGCTTTCTTGTTGCTTCCTGAATGTTTGTCTTTTACATGACAGAACCTGACAACAAACATAACAAGTTTTCTGGGCCATCAGGGACTTGTAATAACCATAAAAGCAGTAAACAGTTAAAAAGTGCTGTCTTCAAAGAAGTGCCTTGTGTATTAAACTCTGTAAGAAACAAGTCGATGTAAATGTTAATTTACCTCAAATGTTTACAAACTCTTGACTAAATAAACTTTTTGTACCACAGTATTGTCTCTTCTAGATTAAATTTTCATGGCTGTGTAGATGGTCTTTTGAAATACCGGGATGACTGAACAGTTAAGCAAAGTCAGTTAGCTCTCTTCTTCACATGGCATGCTTGCTGAATTGCAGCTGTTGGAGAACTGGATGTTTGAAACCCACCTCCATGCAGAGCTCCCAGTGCCTTCAAAGGAAGTTCACAGTCCAGAAGACGTGGCTGGTCAGGACCCGCACTGGCAAGTGCAAGGGGTGAAATGCTGGCCGCCTTGAAATCAGCGGGAGGTCTTCCTCTGCCTTCTGCCAGACGCACGTTTAAACTTGGCTCTTATTTTGACACACACATTTATCTCATGCTGTTATGGTGTTAATAGTGACTCCCATCTTTTACCCCAGTGACTTTCACTTATACAGACTATGCTGCATCTAGCTGGTTTGTCTAACGAGACTCTTACTATAAATGCCCAGTGGTTTTTAGTGTCCTTACTAGGGATAATGCTGGGTACCCACCATGTTTGAGATTTGCCCCTTGTAGGCAAAGTTCACAGTTTAGCACACAGGAGTGTAACCCAATTTGCTACTGAAAATGTATGATGTACTTGAGTCCAGGTCCAAGTTTAATTTGTGAAGAGCAGCAATGTGGGCTAGATTAAGTGACTGTAGAAACGATAAAGTAAGTATGGGGGTTTTGTAAATCTTACTTTCATGTGCATCATTTATACGCCAGTGCCATGGATCTGGGAGGGCAGGAGCTTTTCTGTCCTGTGGCACTGGGTATTTCTCTTGTGTTAGCCCAGCCTAGTGTATTTTTGATGCCTCCTGTGCTCAGGCAATACCGTGTCTGCTCTACCTGATGCATCCATATGGTAAAGCAGATTTATCCAACATCTTTGAAGACTGGGCAAGGGTAAAGCAAACTGACAAGGCTATAATATGGATAGTTCTAAGACAATGCCTAGCAGTGGGAAGAAGCCAAGGAAGAATGTGAATAAAGTGATAATAGTGATACCAGCTGCATGGGTAAAGAGAACTCCCTTGTCCCTGACCAAGAGCACTTTTTACTACAAATATATGTGGCCAGAATATGTTGCATTCTTTTCATTTAGATGCAGATTTCACTGCAAAGTTCCACAACCACGCCATTTGAAGAACGGGCAGAGTACTCCAAAAAGAGTCGAGAGCACCAGCTGGTACAGAGCGTGGCTGTGCACTGGGCTCTCCCGATCTTGGGAGGCAGCCACGCTGCCTTCACAGGGCATCCAGCCTCCCAAAGAATTGCTGGCAGGAGCATGAAGCATGAATGTTGCTACTCTTAACCTCTAAAGGCCTGTGTGATGGTGGGGATATTGTTTGCTTCCGGGGCTGCCTTGCCACATTGCGCAAGGCAGCTTGATGAGAATTGTGGAGGAATAACCAAAACCATCTCAGCGTGTAGGAACAAAACTCTCTATTTGGAAATGGTAAAAAAAAACAACCAACCAACCAACTCCCCCCCCCCCCAAAAAAAAAAAACAAAAAAAAACACAGAAATAACCACAGAAATTTAATGTTCCAACTGTGCCTCCCAGAGTTTAAAAATGAAGTAACATCATGCAATTCTCTACCTTTAAGTAGGGTACAAAGACTAATTGTGAAAATCCCTTTAGAAATATCTGTCCTTATTGCCCCTCAACAACATCTGTGTGAAATGATGTAGATTCAGTCTGCTACCAAAGCTCCGAATTTGACCTGAGTCCAATTTGGGCTGTGTTCTCACCTCTGGTGCATCAGTCCCAGTGCTAACTACGAGCTGCAATCAAGGTGAAAGCCGTACACCAGTACAGCCTCTCCCCCCGTACCGTGGCAGGGCACAGCGAAGCTCGTGGTGGTGAGTGGAGGAGGTGTGTTGGGGGCAACTCTCCAACCTTCTCCTGTGACCCTGCACTGTACAGCGGTACTGGAAGCCAAATGAGGAGCAGCATTTTTGGCAACTGGGTGTGTCTCAGGTCTAACCATCTTTGTGTCTATTTTCAGTTGACAATGGAATAAGCAGATGTTTATCCAAAATCTCAAAACCGAAGAGAGGCCCTTCTCATAGAGATGGTCTAGGAAGAATTCACTGTTGGAGAGTCCTAGTCCAGGAAAAGAGTGTTTGAGGAAATGTACATTTTAGAACTTACAGGTATGTGCAAGAATTTACTAGGCCAGAATTTCTGGTAACTTAAAGTACTGCTACTGCATTAGTAGAACAGTTGGTTTGCACCACCTACACTTCATTGTGTAAGTGTGGTGGTTGGTTGTTTTGTATTTGTGTTTTTTTTTTCCTTTGTAGAATGGAATTAGTGATAGATAGCAACAAAATGCTGTCCATCATAGTAGTTACCTCCCTTTTTCTCAAAGTAGCTGATCTGCATATCTCTGTGTCACTACTAGTAGTATAAGGTCTATCAGAACTTTTTTTCGGGATCAAGAGGAGGGTCTCCAATGACAGGAACTTTTGCCATACCCCATTTTCAAGGGTGACACTCAGCACTTATGGCAGTGGCTACAGGTGTTAAGGTGCCTGGTGCTGCAGAGAGCAGGGACAAGTATGTTAACACCAAAATCATGAGATCATGCACAGCTGCAGAGGGGAAAAATAAAATAAAATACCTGCAATTCTTCATCCTCAATCCTATTTATTTGTCCCATGAAAGCATGATAAAACATATAAAAATGTCCAGGCTTTGGCTGTTCTGAGTAATGTGAGACATGGCTTTTTAAAGAGTTCCTGTACTATTTAGAGAATATTTCTGAAAATACAAAGTGCTTAACAGGTTTCTGCTCTCTATTCTGTGGTACAGATTTCTCCTGTGTTTATACAAGATCCACCAAAGTCTGTGAGTAGATAGTGGGAAAGTGAAATAAAAACCTTATTTTCCACACACACAAAAAAATATGTCTTATATTTCTATACTCCTAAATTAAATGAGAACTGGAAAGGAGGAGAAAGCAGTTAACAGCCAGTGTATATTCTCACTTCCAATTTGGCAAGATGAAACTTTCTAAAGACTTTGGCTTTAAGGAATGTTGTGGTCTTCTGAGCAGATATTAAGGGATAATTATGGTTGGGTTATCCAGCCCCACAGGGGAACCTACTGTTTGCTTTGCATGGCTTATCTAGTGTGGTTTGTTATGAAAATTCAGCACAAAATGCAGAAGTAAGCAGCTGAGAATGGTTTGCCTAAGCAAACTTGTTCTTCTTTGAATTAGTCACAGAAAATCTGAGAAAGTAGTTTCTTCATTATGAGCAGTGGAAGATGAGGAAAGGCAGAATCATAGAGTAGTTGCATTTCTCACTAGTTCTTTGTTAAGGGGTGTTTCATGCTGAATATAAATACGTTTTACCAGGTCTCAAAAACAGAGGTAGTTTTCATACCCCCATTCACCATCCCTCCTTTCTGTCTCTCTGCTCTCTAGGAGGGATTTAAATTTTTCTTTTTTTTTTCTTCAGTCATAAATTTGCATCTGTCTTTCAGACCGCCTGTACCCCCTGTAGGGCCTGGTATGTATCTTTAAACAGTCCCGTGACTGAGATTGGAATTCAGTAAAAACAACAAAATCAGACAACAGAACGAGCAGTAAGGACTGACAGCATCAGTTAAAGTTATTTAAATTAACCACGGTTTAGTGTGGCTGAAGTTTTGTCACAAATAGCTATCACAATGCTGAGCATGATTTGTCCTAATGTACGTATGACCGCGAAGCTATACTCAGCACTGTCACATTTAGCAGAAGTGCTCACGTGTGGTTTGTTCAAATAGAACAGTGAGTTTTTGTAAACCAAACCATCTATTTTCATGACAAGACAGGCAACACTGGCGTGACCTGGACAGGACTGAGAAAACCCTGCAGCAAATCCAACCTGGCTGGGATACCAGAAACATGCACCACTAGCTGTCCTGCTTCGCAGCATCCTGGAGTTTTACTAACTCTCTGCTCCATGTAGTCAAGCCCAATGCTTTGAGGGAGAAATTCTTGGCCAAGGGTCTACCAAATGATCCCTGCATTACGTTTGCCTGCTCATGCAGGCCAGCCCTGGTATCAGTGCCAGGCAAGTGTCAGGGATCTGCCCGAGGGCCACGGGATGTCTGTCACTTCCCTGCTGTGGAAACCCAAACGCCCAGAGGTCCCAGTTAGCACAGGGTCCTCTGCAGTGTGCTGCAACCACAGCTTCTGGCCACAGCATAACCAACATTTCTTCCAAGGAAAAATACCTGAGCAGTCCTCAGAATGGCAGCAATTTCCTAGAGTTTTGGTCTTCTGGGGCTGAAGAGTTACAAACAAGATTGCTGCCCACCGATCACACTGCTTTTATCAAGTAGGATCAAAAACATTCCCTGTTTGTCATTTATATGTTTATAGGACAACTAAAATACCAAGCAAATCTTTCCAAGCCTGTAAAACTTCATGTACCGATATGGCTATTCCTATAGTATGTTTGAACAAATCCATTTTGAACCTAGAAAAACCTTTGCACAGTGCACTCAGCTCACTAGATGAGTTTTCTTTCATTTGGAGTATAAATGTCAGGATGATGTGAAAGGAGGCAAACTGGAGACAAAACCAGTTGTGAGAAGGCAGTAGAGGCAAGCTCCAGGCATATTTTAATGGTAAAGATCTAGTGCTGAAACCACTCAATGGCCATTTGGGATTTTTTCATCTTCCAGCACAGACCACTGTTCCCTGCCTGGCTTTGTCCTGACACCAATTGCTTTTTAAAAGCTTCTTTCTCTTACAGAAAGTTTATAACCACCACAAAAGAAATGCTTTCAGGCAAGGACTGTGCCTACTTCTGTTGGCTTAGTCTGTGAAACAGGAGCTCATCACTGCAAGATGTAAGTTGTAGCTACAGCCAGTTAACATTCAGAATTTCTATTTCATAAGAAAGCCTGAGATTTCAAATCAAGAAGCAATATGTTTTCATATATCTTTCATGAATTAAACTCTGAGAAATTCTCTCTAAAGCATTTTGTATTACGGAAAAAAACAGATGATCGTTTTGGAAGCAAAGTATCATTCTGGAATTCAGCTCTTTTTTTTTTTTTCTTTTTTTTTTCTGTTTTGTATTATTTTAAGGTTATTTTGCAACATGTGAAGTGTAGCTGCACCTCATGTAGTGTCAAGCCAAACAAAGCAGAGGTGATGATGATGGGGTGATTTCTGAGCTCTTCCCTGAAGGCACCTAAATTCCATCCATAGTTGTTTTACACACCTAGTTGTTGTTTTGAATCTTATTCCTTCATCCTTGAGTTCAAAGCTTTCATATCCAGAGTGCTGAAGCGCCATCTCCACAGAGGATACAGATGGGATAATAATCCCATTGCTGCCAAATAAACTGGAGAGAGGATGGACTACTCATCATCCATGTGTAATGGGAAAGCCTAAATGTATTTGCTTAGGTGTGAAAATCTGTTACAAATAAAGCCATGACCTAACTTTCTAACACAGTTTTGTGTACCACTCTGAATTCCTTTTCCCTACGGCTGCTATAGCAAGTCATGCATGACACTGAAATGTGCATTACAAGTTTTTTTGGTGTATAGGAGAAGTGCAGTGATCTGCATGTAATGTGGGTAGCTGTCTTTATTTTCAGCTGAAAGAATTCTCTCAGTTGCAACAACGTAAATCCAGTATAACTCCATCACACTGGTGAAACACAGATAAGACTTCCTTTGTGTTTAAATGACTGCCGTGGACAAGATCAATTGCAGAAAGAATAGTTCTTTTTTAAAGAAAGATCTGCAAGTTTAGTACATAATGGGCCAAATTAATCTCTGCTGTAAGTACACTCGTTGGTGTTGCAGCAGGAATGAATTAAGCCCGAAGCAACTTTACAATAACTCATATATAAGCATGCACAACTAAAAGTGTCATCACTTTGAACAAACTCAGCATTGTCTGGAGCATAGTTGGTCTGCTGAACCTCTGAGGCTAGGAACTGGCCATTGTGTGTTGAGTTTGTTTAGACAGTACCATTTTTGTTCAATTGGCTACGTCTGTGGTATTTTAGTGACAGCAGAAATGTTCACCCTAACTACAGAGTGACATTATAGCTGCCGGACAGGACTTTTTTTTTTTCTAGGACATGTATGCTGTAACTCATTTGTACACTTTTGATATAGAGAAACAGTGTATTTGTTTCACCAGTTCTAAAATGTGTGACTCTTTGTGTTACATGCTTAATTCAAAAGGGGTTGAAATGCTCTTAGAGAATAGTCCTCAAGAGTGATAAAAGGAATTGAAGAGAGTGAAGACTGAAACGAATCAGATCCAGAATTAATTTAATATTAATTCATCTTTAGAGAAGATAATGTAACATTTTTTTCTCTGTTTTCAGGCTTGATTTCTCTGAGGTTTCAATTCCAAATGCTGTGTTATAAGTGATACAGCCACTGCTATTCCCACCAAGTTCCTCAGCCTTCAGCAACGTGGTTCTTTTAGAGATCACTGGTTGTTCAGACTGCATCAGAGGAACAGATGTGCTGTGCATTTTAGGCCATCAGTATCAGTGTCAGAAACCTCCAAGGATGGTGATCTCACAAGCTATATCCTCTGTTTTTCTAGATGTCCACTGTGAACATCCCAAGCTGCAGCCTGTGGCCGTTGCCACTTTTTTACACCATCTGCCACGTGCAAGAAGCATTAGGCTCTACTGTGTTTGTAACCTCCTTCCAAGTGCATTAGCCTCCTGTTACACCTTCCCTTAGCTTTCTATTTGCCAAACTAAATAAGCCCATCTCCCACAGCATCCCCCTGGGGCTCCAGGCCCCTGGCCATCTTGACTGACCCTTGCTGGATCCTCTCCAGGTTCTCCACATCCATTTCTTGAAGTGAAACTGGACACACTATTCCAGGTGAGACCTCACAGGCACTGAGTAAAATCAAGCAAGTTGCCCTCATTTTCCTCCTTGAGAGGATGACTCTCAGGACTGCCACGGTGTGACAGTGAGCAATCAGAGATGTACACAGCTAGCTGGGCAGGAGTGAGGTTTCTGATTTGCAGGTAAGTTTGCAATAGCCCTTTCAAAAACTTCAGCAGCAAGAAGGGATCAAACAGAATTGAACAAAGAAGGGAGTAAACTGAAAGCATTGTGAAATATATTTTGGAAGAACTAGGCGAGGAATTCTCCTGTGTGAGGTGAAGTTAGGATTTTATTGTGTTGTTTGTTTGTTTGTTTAATCTTTGGTATGATAGCTAGGACCAGATTTGAAGTTATTTGACCTGTTCCTAGCAAGAATCTTTGCAGTTAGAAGAATATCTTCTACATTGGGTAACGTCTATTTTCTTGCTTTGTCTACCAAACGTCCTTTGTCTCCTGTTGGGTTTATTAGCTGTGTGGGGTGGTCAAATGCCCAGCTGTCACCTCGTCAGATACAGAGATCCGGGTCTGGCTGGTGATGTGAGGTCAGGTCCAGCCCTGACAATTTTGCTGTTGTATTGATGGGGTGGGTTGGGGACAGAGGAGGTGGATGAGGAAGTTTCAGCAGGACAAAAGTGATTTCCCTTTTTTCTTAGTTGGCCACTGTCGGAGGAATAAGGGCACGCTTATCACTCAGGATATTTATAGAGTTTCCTACAAGAAGATGGTTTATAAATAACTACAGATCTCAGGGCGACTTTCAATTTCTTTATGGAATAGAGGCCTTAGCAGAGAGTAGGGAAGTTTAGCTATTCTCAGAGTTTAAAAAGCTACTGCTTGTGATGCTTTTCTTATGATTAGAGCTCAAGACAGTGTCTGTGGTTCAGAAGAGCTGTTCAAGCAACTTGCTTATGCTCTCCTGCCTGCATTTGTTGTTGTTGTTGTTATTATTAACTTTTGGGTCCATTCCAGCATCCTAAAGCAATCTTATAGAATCAGAGAATCACAGTATCACTTAGGTTGGAATAGACTTCTAAGATCATCAAGTCCAACTGTTAACCTAGCACTACCAAGTCTACCACTAAACCATGTCCCTAAGCACCACATCTACACATCTTTTGAATCCCTCCAGGGAGGGTGACTCAACCACTTCCCTGGGCAGCCTGTTCCAATGCTTCACAACCCTTTCTGAGAAGAAATGTCTCCTAATATCCAACCTGAACCTCCCCTGGCACAACTTGAGGCCATTCCCTCTAGTCCTATCATTTGTTGCTTGAGAGAAGAGAGTGACCCCCACCCTGCTACAAACTCCTTTCAGGTAGTTGTAGAGAGCAATGAGGTCTCCCCTGAGCCTCCTCTTCTCCAGACCAAACAACCCGAGTTCCCTCAGCCGCTCCTCACAGGACTTGTGTTCCAGGCCCTTCACCAGCTTTGTAGCCCTTCTCTGGACATGCTCCAGGGCCTCGATGACCTTCTTGTAGTGAGGGGCCCAAAGCTGAACACAGTACTTGAGGTGAGGCCTCACCAGAGCAGAGTACAGGGGGACAATCACCCCCCTGCTCCTGCTGGCCACACTTCTGATGCCAGCCAGGACGCCACTGGCCTTCTTGGCCACCTGAACACACAGCTGGCACACATTTAGCTGGCTATCAACCAGTACCCCAAGATCCCTTTCTGATGGGCAGCTTTCCAGCCACTCTTCCCCCAGCCTGTAGCACTGCTTGGGGTTGCTGTGCCCCAGATGCAGGACCTAGCACTTAGACATGTTCGGCCTTATACAGTTGGCCTTGGCCCATCAGTCCAGCCTATCCAGATCCCTCAGTAAAGCCTTCCTATGCTCAAGCAGATCAACATTCCTGCCTTACCCGGTGTTGTCTGTGACAATCTTGATCATCTTTGTAACATCAGGCAGTATTGCCTTGCAATTTTCAGCCCCGGCTTACAGCGAGGTTCATGACCCCACTGACCTGACCTGTTTCATCTGAACTGCATCCAGCCTGTGGCACATCTGCAGCTTGGCAGACTTTCTCCCACATGGCTGCTGTGACAGCCTGGAGTTCAGGCAGGAATTAAGGTGCTGATGATTCTTGGGAGCTCTCAACATTTTTCTCCCACAAGTTGGAGCTTGGCTGGTTGATGGGGTTTGCTAAAGAGCACTGGTACTTTGGGAACGCTCTCTTCAATGGAAAGGACCCTGCTGGCAGGGGCTGAGGCAACATGCCATTAGAGCTTGGGGCACTGCTCTTAGTGACTGTGATACTGGCAGCCGTGGGAGCCAGGTTTAGTTGGTCTTTCACCTATGGAAGTGGCAGAGCCTTCTGGAGACTGAGTGTATGGACATTTTTGTTTTAGTCCTGGCTCTGGGTGGTGGCATTAGCAGTCTAGGCAGTGAGGCCATTGGGAAAGCACAAAGGCCTCACTGCCAGTATCAGAGCTCCTCAGGATCTCTGGACAGCAAGAGATCTCCTGGCTGGATTCCTTAATGGATTTCTTTCCACCTGACTTGGAATCACAGTGACAGATGTGACAATTCAGATGATGGAGTACTGGAACAAGCTGCCCAGAGAGGTTGTGGAGTCTCCTTCTTTGGGGATATTCAAAACCCACCTGGATGCCATCCTGTTTAACATGCTCTAGGTGACCCTGCTTGAGCAGGGGGATTGGACTAGATGATCTCTGGAGGTCCCTTCCAACCTCAACCATTCTGTGATTCTGTGATTTGGGGAGAACTTCTTATGAGTTTACCTGTCATCTCCTTGAGGCTATCACACACTTCCAGAGGAATTTCCAAGCTACAATTGCTCTTCATCTGACACTTCATCTTGAAGATGTTTATCAGTTCCAGCCCAGCATAGACAAGAGACAGTCCATACCCTTCACTTCCAAACATTTTTTGCTTACTAAATGCTACCATCCTGTTGGTCTCTCATGGGCATCATCTTGATGTCATTTCCTATGGATATCTCTCTATACATTCTTACAGCTGGGCTCTGTCTACACCATGGGTGATTCAGTGACTGCTGTCTTTCTGGGTAAATATTTCTAATGCATGACCTCTGTGGAGTGGTATTGCATTAGTGCTGATTCTCAGAGCTTTCTGTGCCACCTTGTAGGATACTGTTAATGGTACTACCTCTTCCTGCAGAGTCTGCTTGAGTGTTGTGCCTGCAGCTGACACTGTTGAGCCATGTCAGCTCCTGGCACCAGTCAGCCCATGTCCCCCGCAGGCCTGGGCACCTCCCCAGGCACTGTCAGATGGTGTGTAGAACAGATTAACCAGCTGGAGAAGACAGAACCAAATCCCAAGAGTATCTCACCAGAGACGGTCTTCTCAGGACCTTGGGGCCCAGCAGCAGGATGTACCTGAGCTTCAGAAATGTCTCTGGAAATCACTACGTGTGCCAGATGCTGGTGCCTGTATGTCATGAACATTATAGCTACCTGACAGGCAGGAGAACTGTGCCAGTTCCTGGGGCTTGCTCACCAAGGCAGATTGGCAGCATTAACCCTGTAAAAAAGGTTAAGCAACCTCTTCCACAGACTTTATTTTTTAAGGAGTTTATGGGATAATAAGGAATTACAGGCTCTGGTGAAAGTCAGTGTAAATTTGTGCTTATGAATCATCTACAATCTTTCGAAATCCCTGCTTTTAAATCTGCTCATCAACACCTAAACACTGTTTACTTACGAAATTCAAAGACCAGTTTCATTTAGGATCAGGTGCTACTCAGTATTTTTCTGAAAATAACCCTTATGTGAAAGTGCCTATGTACTGATTTAGTTTAACTCTATTATGAACCTTCCCTTAGCTTAATTCTAAGCAGATTCTTAGGTGATTTCTTGAGACAGACTTAAAAGATAGCTTAAAAGATAACAGTCTTTAAAGAAACAAAGTTGAAAGGTACATGGGTTACGCTGTAAAATTGGTCATGAAAAATGAAACAGGCTCATGCAAATTAAATATCTCACAGATAAACACACACAAAGAGAGCCAGACATAGAAATCTGCCTAGTTCTGGGAAAACTTCCAAGGACAAACAGAGAGTTCTGCCCATACTTTTTTTTTTTTTTCTGATAGGTTGGCTAGTGTCACCTAGAAATGACAGGCTGAAAGTGTATTTTCCCTTCTTCATAGCTCAGGAATATATATACATTATTTTTTTTTTCCTTTTATGAACTGTTCTATCTATCCCTGAGTCCATGGTTTGACTCTTATTGTGATTCTGGACCCCAGATTATTCATTTTAATGCTCTCAGGCATCTCTGCACTGTGCTGCAGTCAACAGTGTTGACATATCTGCACACATGGGAATCTGCTCACTTCAGGATGCTTATCTGCCTGTGGCAGGAGCCCAGTTGCACGGAGACCCTGTACGACAGTCTCTGGCTATGTTTTCTGCTAACTGTATAATGGGTCTTTCTGCATCTTTCCCCCAGAGCAGCCAGCTGTGGAGTGGGTCAGCTGAGATCTTACTGCCTCCCTGGAGCAAAAAGGGGCTGCTCGCAGAATACATCCATGCTTGACTTATAAACATTTTGTCCTAGAAAAATAACAAATTAATATCTGTGATATGCAAAGGGAACTTGGTTGTGCTTACAGCTACTAGCCAAGAAAGATAACTTTTGGCTGCAGGGAGTCCCAGCTGGGCTCCTCACAAGGAACATTCCTCCACAGCTTTGCAGAGATCTTTGTTGTGCGTTGTCACCAGCACCTTCACTGTCTGGCTGCTCTTTTGTCCAACAGTGGTCAAACAAAATTTTAGGGCTCTGCTTTTCAGGCTAAGTTGTATAATATTTACACGTAAGAAACTAACATAAAATTCTGTCTAATGGTGTCAAAGCTGGATGGTCCTTAAGTAGACACCAGACATGGACAACCTTGAAGGGTAAAGAGTTAAGTTCAAAATGTAGAGTAGTTACCAAGCAACTATTTTCCCTTCTGTATACAACACTGTGTTATCATTACAGTGCTCAGAGATAGGCATGAATGACACAGTGAAGTGGGCCCAGGAGGCGTAATCAGCTTCATGTCCCCTACTCCTGCAAGCTCAGCTGGTTTGTTTCGAAGAATAATTGCAAAGTGCAGGTCACCAAGCCTGAAAAGCACATACTGAGTTTTCAAAACACAACTGATCTGTCAGCTTGACTGAACATTTTTCTGTATCTCTGAATTTATGTCAAAAAGATGGGGAATTGCAAACCATGTATGTCAGCCCAGCACCTCCAAGGTGGGCTAGCTGGCTGGACTAACCTCTCCTAAAAGTGACCTCCTGCCAAGACTGATTTACAGAGCAGGCAAGCTCTGGCACTCACTGCCCTTCTGCTGCAGTGGCTTACTTTTGTACTGACTCTTCTCCAAATGTTCCCCCAGCATTTTAGAGCATACTCTTTTTCCTCACCGTTGGTCCAACAGCCACAAAACCTCAAGTCTCTCAGCAGTGCCTTTGCGTTAACCTTGAGAATGTCCTGCAAGCTCTCAGTACCTCCCTTTCTCCATCTCTGAAAGGGGCACATGACTTTCACCTGCTTTAAGAAGTGCTTTCACATCTGCAGGTGAGAAGCTTTAAGTTGTACAGACATACTGTTAGCTACTGGAAAGGAGGTACATTTTCAAGAGCAGGCTATAGTAATTTGTACAAGCAATACACAATAATAGTTGAAATTCAGCAACCATGATTTAGAAGTTTGTGTCCAATAGCCAAACTATGAGTGTTCCAGAAAACAACCTATTTAAAATTATTTATTTATAATTATAACACTGTTTATTCTGTATATCATTTTGTTCTTTACTACAGCTCTAAAAATCCCTGCCCTGTCTCAATACCTCCACTAACTAGCTAAGGACATTGCAAGCCATCCCATACAGTTCCATGACTTTTACCATAGTCTTCTTTCATCTGAATTATGTGCCACCAAACCCCTAAAACACAAGCCAGAATAATTTTAGAGGGAAGCCCCAAACTAAGGAAGAATTTGAGGACATGCCATTGGTGATGGGGCTTCAGTGTAACATGGCAAGCTCCAATGCATGACTGATGGGAATGTAAACAGTGTCACATGGGGAAATGATCTGAGATAGGCAAACTCCATACATCTCCAGGCTTTTTTTGTCTATCATGAGAAGGCAACTGCACGGTATTACTGCACTGTGTTCACTGGTTTTCCATGCACTGGACAACAACAAGAAACTTCCCGAGTTTTGAGACATTACATTTTGTGGGATCCTTCAAGCAGTACGATTTTATTTTTGAGGAAGCACAGTGTTGGTGGCTAAACCCAAATACAATGTCTTCAAAACACTGGGAGAACTAACAGAGGCTGGAGGAGCTTACAGCCTTGTCGCGGGAGGCAGTGACTGGAAGTATATTGTGGGATTTCTGCTGCACTAAGACAACCATTTTTATAATGCCAAGTAGATCTCAGGAAGAGAAGAGCATTTGCTTCGGAGTAGGCCTAGACATGAACTAGACCTTGGCCTGGTGGTGGGGAGGAGCCTCTGTGCTGTGGACGTGACTCCCTCCAGCCTGCAGGGACGGAAATGGTGCCTAGCTCTTCGTCTTCCCGTCCTGCGCTGATGTTTACACGCTCAAAGCCACCGTCACAAGAGGCAACTTGCTGACAGGGCTAGCGATGGGGTCAAGCACAGAAAGTGCACCAACACTCAGTCCTTTGCCCTTTCCCCTCTGGTACGCCAGCACTTGAGATCCCAGCTGGAAGTACTCAGGACTAGTGTGGCGGCAACAGGGTGTCTCTGATCTGTTGAAGAAGAGGATTTCAGCATTATCAAACTGATATTTTCCATAGACAGTAACTTTCATCTTTTACACAAAATTTGAGGTAAAATGGTTAATACAAAGAGAGAAATGCTTTCAGTTTATTGTTAGGAATCTAATTTGGTATGGGATTCGGGTGACAAAAAAAATCACATTTCCCTTGATGCTGTGCCACACAGAGGGGATTGGAGATGATTTCTGCTACAATAGTCTTGCTGCAGATACTGCACAGATATGACTTTGGTGTGCTTCAGCTACAGGTCAATGTCAAAAATACAATATGAGAATACAAAGAGATACTGGGAGATACAAGCACTGATGATGCAAAGACTGAAACACATAAAGATAGTCACAGATGCAATAATGACAGATGCAAAGACAGAGCCAACACAAATTGAATGTCAGCACATGATGTTGGGAAGTTATGCTGTGGTTACTGCCCAGAAGAGAATATGCTGCTTTCAGTTTTATTTTGAGAGAAAAGGAAATCCCAATGAGATAAATATAGGATGCTGTAGCATTTTGTCATTTCCTTACCTGAATCTCATTTAAAATTATTATTATACTGACATTGTCTTCATGCAGGTTGTGAAATATATGTTTAAATCTCTTAGAGGCAGTGTAGACAATGTAACTAGAGAATTTAGCTCAGGCTGCCTGTGGCATTCTGAACTGCCTGTGGCATTCTGAACATTTCTTAAGCATCAACACCACCGTCTTTTTGTGAATAGATCTAACACAGGATATTTACTTCCAGGAAGCTACTAAGATGCCGTAAGATGGAACAAGTTACAGCTGTCTTACATACAGTTAGTGGCAAACAAAAGAAATCCGCAATCCATGAGTTTCTGAGTGTGGTGGGTTTACATGGAGAGGTGTTGGTGGTGGGGAGCTGCAGGGGTAGCTTCTGTGAGAAGAGTCCAGAGGCTGCCCCGTGTCAGATAAGGGCCAGTTTCAGCTGGCTCCAAAGGGATCTGCTGCTGGCCAGAGCTGAGCCAGTAAGTGATGTTGTTTGTACCTCTGTGAAAGCAGATTGAAAAAGGGGGGAAAAAAAAAAAAACAAAAACAAAACACCTGCTGTACTACAGCAGCTGGTAGAGTGAGGAATGAGAAGCAGCCCTGCAGCCCCCAAGGTGAGTGCAGCAGGAGGGCAGGAGGTGCTCCAGGCACGCAGCACAAGTTCCCCTGCGGCCCGTGGAGAGGCCGCTGGTGGAGCAGGCTGTCCCCCTGCAGCCCACGGGTCCCACACGGAGCAGATCTCCACGCTGCAGCCCGTGGAGGAGCCCCCGGTGGAGCAGGTGGATGTGGCCTGGAGGAGGCTGCGGCCCATGGAGAGCCCCCGCAGGAGCAGGCCCCGGGCCGGAGCTGCAGCCCGTGGAGAGGAGCCCACGCAGGAGCAGGGGGTCTGGGGGGAGCTGCCGCCCGTGGGGGACCCGTGCTGGAGCAGTTTGCTCCTGGGGGATGGACCCCGTGGTACGGAGCCGTGTGGGAGCAGTTCTGGAAGAGCTGCGGCCTGTGGGCAGCCCCCCAGGCTCAGTTCGGGAAGGACGGCATCCCGTGGGAGGGACCCCACGGGGAGCAGGGGCAGGGAGGGACCGTGAGGGAGCGGTGGAGACGAAGCGTCAGGGACTGACCTCAGCCCCCATTCCCCCAAATTTAATTCTAAAAGGATTTTGGCTTTCCTAACTTGATCCCTGGCTGTTTGGACAATATTTCTGAATCCCTCCCAGGCTATTTGTACTTGCTTCCACTCTCTGCAGGCTAAAGAAAATGGGCCTATTTAAATAGGAAATAACTTACAGCTTAAGGGTTTGAAATAGAAGTCTCAAAGGCTTTTCTTCCATTTCTACAAGCCTGGGCTCAAACCTAAAAGTGACATCCTAAAAGAATGAAACTCCTTTTAAAATACAGCCAGAAGATGCTTTTCCACACTCTGACTTCCACTTCTATAGACACTGTTCTGATGCTTTATATTTATTCATATCACTAATAAAACAATGATTCTTAATTTCAGAAGTGCCTGCCTGCTGGAGAACTGAATAAGCTTTCCTCCGGTGGGAAAAAAAGACAATTCTGTTTAGTTTGATCCTACCTGGCTTTTTTGTATGCGCATACCAGAAGTGTGTGTTGTTCATATTTTCAGACCTCAGAAATACAGTCATGAATTTTGTGGTATTTCAGTTTCTGTAGGCCCATATTCCCACATGGACTGTTTATGCTGCTGCTTTTCTTAGAAAATGGCAAGGAAAAACAATAGTCTTTTTCCTGGAAGTTTTGTGCGCTCTGCTCCTCCCTTCCCTGCATTGCTGATAACCCCTGCTGTGACTTCTGAAGGGCTCACTCAGCAGTCCAAGGGTACTTAATGGTAAAGCCTGGAGCAGCTCATCAAATGCAAAGGCTGCCTGGATTAGGGAATGGAAATTCCCTTTCTAAATGGCCCAGCTATGATAGACAAAACAAGTGCTGCACAGCTGGTCCATCCCATCAATGCAAGCTCATCCAGTAGGCAATGGGGTGACAGTGGTGTCTCCAGGCAGTGATTTACCCCTAGTCCTCAGGTGTGTTTCTTCTAGGAGTATTTTCCATGGGGAAAGGCTGGTCTCTCTGCAGAGACAACCAAGGCAGCTACCTTAGATAGGTAGTCTTAGGCAGAGTAAATCCTACACATGATTATTACTTAGCTGGATAAGAGAATAAATGAAGGTATTTAGCTGTGTCCCATGGAGACACAGTACTCCTCCATGCCCCAGATCGCCACACTCCATGTGTCTAGTGTTGTACTTTGCCATTAAACACCATGAACCTTGGGAGGGACGGACTCAACCCAGCCAACTTGGGTTGAGTCCTGTTGTCCATCTTGTGGTTTCTGGGGTATGCAGCAAATTTAGGCCCATAAAAGAGCACGGAAAGACTGTTTGCAATGAGGAATGCAGGTGCAGAAACAAGAACAGTTGTCTCTGCCGACACAAATTATCACAATGTCATAGAACCATAAAATGGTATGGGTAGGAAGGGACCTTTTAAGATTATCTAGTCCAAACCCCCTGCTGCAGGCAGGGACTTCTTTCACTAGACTAGGTTGCTCAAAGCTACATCCAACCTGGCTTAGACACTTCCAGGGATGGGGCATCCACAACTTCAGGAGGAGGGGGGGCTTAGGCCAGGGGCTGAGTAGGTTGCCTCAAGTCAGCAGCTGTGCATCTTTCCATGGGGAGAGACCTCTGACTTCCCAGTGCTTGACAAACTCTTTATTTCTCCCATGTTTTATCCTGGTGAATGCTTTTGTAAGGCAGGGAAGAGGTGGGCAGGGAAGTCCTGGGGTTGGTGAGCCACAGGCAAGAACTTACCTGGCTCCCAGCACAAGGGTGTGGGATCTCAGCATCCTCCAGGAGAAATAAAATGCTTTTCTAAGGTCAAATTTGTGTAACTAAAAAATTCACTTTTCTGATGTGCTTGTTTGCTTACAGTGACCCCCGTTTCAGTGCTTTGTTTTTTCACAAGTCTTTATGAAAAGGTGCTCTTCCTGCCATTTAAGCTGTTGGTAGAGATTTTGTTAATTGCTGTTCTACAAAGGTCAAGGCTGGAAAGACACTGAGGTCACGTAATGTCCACACCCAACATCAGCAGAATAGAGCTGCCAAGAGAGACCTAGCTGGACTTGGAGATCATGGTCACCTTACAGACATACTTGTGAAGTTACCTATGGAACAATGAGATGTTTTTCTCTAAGAACAGACAAGAAAATGCCAATGTTCAATAATCAGGCCAGGCTCTATTGGTTTCCCAGGGAGTATCTGGGTATGTGAACTACTCACATGAAAAACATAACCCTTGCTCTTGAGAAGGTAGCAAGGATAAATAGCCAGGTGTCCTCTGACATTTCTCTTCCTCCAGCTTCAGAGGGCAACATCCTGCCTTGAGCATTAATTCTCCTGGGAACTCTGAAGCAAGACAATGTACTGTGCTCATTACCTGGTGAAGAATAAATTGTTGCTGTGATCTAAATTAATTTTGAGTTGCTTAGGGATGTTTTTCTGTTGCTGACAACTGGTCCTTCTAATGTTGTGCTGCAGTCCCAGCCTAAATCTTTTCCAGCATGCTTTTCCTTGACTGATCTTCCCTTTAGCAGACTTAGTCCTTTTTAACTTTGTACTTTAAAACATTAAAAAAAATCCATGCTGATCATTTAGATGACGCACTGTATTGCAATGTTCTAGCATTATTGTGTTAGTTCAGCAGTAAATCATGCAGCTCCAGGACATGGGAAATTATGGACATGATTTCTGATAACGCGCAGTGGTATTTCTTTCTTGTTAACCTTAATTTCCCTTTCCTTCCAGCAAAGCTGTGTGAAAGGGTTTCTGATCCAATGGCCACCTTTTGAACTCCTGTTGCTGTCGTCAGTAAAGGAAGACAGAAACCAAGTGAGCAGAGAAAGTACTGTGGCCGTAGCAGTCAGCAGCTGCCTTCATCATCTCACCTGTGCATTTTGCAGTGCTTTGTCATGTTCCTTAAGCACAGAGCAGTTTGTTGGGCTCTTGCCAGATATTCAGGGACTGAAATAATGGTAGAAAAGGGTTCAAATCAAGAAAAAGTCTGTCTGACAAAGCAAATGATGCATAGCTGATGTGTGAATCTTATTTCCTGGCTGCAGTCACCTAACTGGTGTCAGGGCTATAGAAAATGACTTTCTGACATACAGCCAAGTCTATGCCCATCTTCTCCAGTAATTCCTGGTTTCCCATGGACATTAGCAATTCCCTGTCTCCAGAGAAGACAGTTTTTGCCTTGAGCTTCAGAAATTTCCTATGCTAACCAAAGAGCTGATATAGTGATTTCTCTGTGAATTTTGGCAAACATGAATTCTAATGAGATGCAAACTTTGTAAACATATACCGTTACGTATAAAGATAATTTGGCTGTTATCAACACCAGAGACTTCCTTTACCAAGAAATTAAGGGAGATATTCCATATATAAAAAACATAATACTGATTTTATGGTTGAGGAATCAGAGAAAAACTAAGACACAGCTTTATATTCCAACTTTCCTGCAAATTTCCTATCCAACCTGGGCTGAGTCCTTCGCTCTCTGCTTGTGGTTTGGAAATACACAGTTATACTCTTTCTTTTTCTTTCTTTTTCTTTCTTTCTTTCTTTTTCTTTCTTTCTTTCTTTCTTTCTTTCTTTCTTTCTTTCTTTCTTTCTTTCTTTCTTTCTTTCTTTTTCTTTTTTTCCTTCTTTCCTTCTTTCTTTCTTTCTTTCTTTCTTTCTTTCTTTCTTTCTTTCTTTCTTTCTTTCTTTCTTTCTTTCTCTCTCTGTCTTTCTTTCTTCCTTCCTTTCTTTCTTTCTTTCTTTCTTTCTTTCTTTCTTTCTTTCTTTCTTTCTTTCTTTCTTTCTTTCTTTCTTTCTCTCTCTCTTTCTCTCTCTTTTTCTTTCTTTCTTTCTTTCTTTCTTTCCTTCCTTCCTTCCTTCCTTCCTTCCTTCCTTCCTTCCTTCCTTCCTTCCTTCCTTCCTGTTTTGTCCTGATTTCTCAGGTCGGAAAAACATTGACTTTATAATTCTTTTATTATCCTTTTGTAAGCCTTGAACATGACTGGACATGGGTGCAGCTGTGTTACTCGCAATTACTTTGTCACCCTTACGCTTCATTTGAAGAGGAAGTTAGTGCTGCAGAATGCCCAATTATACACTTGTTTAATTTGTTTTATTTATAACTCTTCACCAGGCCTGGAACAGAGTGATTCAGCAGCAGCATGCAGGCAATCTCTTTTTCTGAAGTTGTCAACCCATGCACCATGTCTGAAGGAGCGTGCCTGCTGCACTAAAAAGTTCTTAGTTTCAAGGGGAAGTCATGCTTCACCAACTTAATCTTCTGCGATGACATGACTGGCCTGGTAGATGAGGAGAGAACAGTGGATATTGTCTGGGCTGCCACAACTTTTAATACATGATGAACAGTGGCTTAGCAACTACATCCACCAGTTCCCTCAGGACCTGTGCGTGTATCTCATCAGGTCCCATGCACTTGTGTACATTCAGGTTCCTCAGCTGGTCATCCAGCTCAAGAAAGTTGAAGAATCAGAGTTGTTGTGCAGCCTGGAGGGCAGCATGACAGCCTGTTTTGGGTTGGCAGAAGGCACCAGAAAGCCCAGCAGTACCTTCATGCTTCTGAAAGGACTTCCGAGCAATTTAAAAGACCACTCAGAGAGACTGTGTCCCCAGTTTTATGATCAAACAAGCTTACCTGGCTGCTGGCAGCTTAAGTGGTTGCTTCCCCCTGATAGTCTCAGTACCCCTGCCTGGATTTACTGCCCTGTCCTGGCTCTGTGAATTAAACTAGATAAAGAATTAACTCAATTGCTCATATATAGCAGAATATATTCAACAGGTCAACTCTAAGATCTGGAGCGACCACGGATGTCTGCACAGACTGGCTCCTAGGTCATGGTGGTTCCTGTTGTCCCTTCAGGTATAACACCTCTTGATTGTCTTGAACACTAGAAATATTTTGTGATATTTTTAATTAGAAGATTGGATGGAGAGTTCTTGATGTGTAAAATGGATGGTATTATTTGCAGAGTTCTTCTACATCTTGGCATAAACCAAAGTCTTAAGAAAATGATAATAAAAGCAAGAACTAGAAGTAATTTTACAACAGAATTGGACTTGAACTTCCTATATTTACATTTTTAATAACGCATCATGAATTCATTAAATATTTAATTAATATTTTATCTTAATAACAAATTTTAATTTCCACTTGAGTTGAGAGAAGGAGGTGGATGTTGACTGCCCATGAGAGTCATAAAGAGCACTGAATCCTCATCCCCTGAAAAGATACTTGTTCTAACTGAAACAGGCTGGAAATGCAATTACTTTAACTTCAGTTTTTCCTAGTTGCCTAAAAAGATCACATTGTACTTGCTTAAACAAAGCATTTAAAAATGCAGTTGTCATCCATTCTATTCCTCCTGTAGCTGGACACTTTGTTGTTTTATAATAAATGGTGACATTTGTTCATATCATGTGATTTAAAAGGATTCATCACACATTAGAGCCCATAATCACAGCCTATAGTCTCATTTTAACATTTCTCACCGGCATATCCTACTTGACCCTGCTTACTGCAGCACTTCTATTATGCTGTCTAAAAGGACAAGAGGATTGAACAGAAACAAAAATGCAGGGGTGAAAATTGCTTTCACACTCACAGCTATGTGTTCAGTACTGTTATAGCTCTAGATGAATAGAAGAACTCTGGAGTCTGGCCAACATCGCTTGATAGAAATCTCCATCTTCCAAAAAAAATGTCCTGATGTGTTTAAAATAAACTGGAACAGCTGAAACAGTGAGCAAGAACCTTCTTTCACAGAAATACAGGACATCACTCAAGACAACCTGATTTAACACGATATCAGCTTCATACTTCATGCACTAACACTACTTTGTGGTGTTCACTTTTTTTTTCTTGGCTTGCTGGCAATATATGATGAGGATAAATATCAAAAGGTTGAAGGATAGTGATTAGGTAGGTTTATGATAGGTAACGCAGTGTTGGCCTTATGAAATAAATCAAGCCATAATAGAGCAAAAGCTTTTATTTTTCAAAAACTTTTGGTTCAAATTTGTTTCAGACTGTTTGTTGATAACACCATGTAAATAGCTTTCATGTTTCTAATGACTGACAAAGCCAGTCCAAAATCTTGGGTTTTTGTTTCTTTCCCTTTCTCTTACTTTAAAGAGCTCTGCATATCAAAATAATGTGAAATTAAAAGGTAGCGGGGCACTGCCTGAAGCTGAGCCAAAGAAGAGTACGCTATGCTTGAGCTGAGCGGCGGGTGGGAGGGAGGACATCCCTTCCAGCCCACAGGGGTTGGGCACTTGGTGGTGCAGTGCCAGGGTGAGCTTGTCTTGTGTTTTGCCCCAGGGCCAGGGTTCGGTCTGGACCTTATTTTATTTAGCAGTTCAAGTGCTTGGTGTGGTTGGGGTGAGGCTAGTAACATACCTGTACTTGTAACCCTGGTCCTGGGCCCCACACACATCCACCTGCACGCTTCCAAGTCACACCCATGGCTGAGCCAGTTTAACTCATCTCCTAAACCAAATCTTCTCCAGCTTTGCTGAAACCCAGGTGTGCAAGGATGGGAGGTTTCCACCCAGTAGCAGCACATTCCTTCTGGGGAAAACAAAACAACACAAAACAAAACAAAACAAAACAAAACAAAACAAAAAGAATAATGAAGAAATATGACTAAAGAAACCTGTTTCTCCATTTTAAAGCCCTCTTCCACAGTGCATATAGCTCTTCTCTTGGTTCCTCATTTGTCTTCTCAGAGACCATCCGTTCCAGTAGACTGTTCACAAAATAGCTTTAATAAATATCTTCCCATGTCTCAGCTTTTCTATATCCCCAATACTCACCTCAAAGGGCTATTGTGCATGTCATTAAATAAAGCTGATAAAGCACTGCAGTGGCATATATATAGTCTAAGAGAAATCATTATGGTAGCGTTAGTACTATATGAAATCTGATACAAATCTGTGAACTACAGAATTGGTTACAATTATTTAGAATAAACAGTAAAGATACTAGATGTTAGAAATAGTTGACTACTTTAGAAAATAGTTCTGTAAAAACTTTATTCAGGAACAACACATCCCAACAAAGATGAAGTTGGGCCTGCATGGATGAACAAGGAGCTCCTGGCCAAACAGAAAAAGGAGGCTGACAGAGGGTGGAAGCAAGAACAGACAGCCTGGGAGGGATACAGAGAAATTTTCTGAGCAGCCAGGGATCAGATTAGGAAAGACAAAGCCCATTTAGAATTAAATTTGTCCAGGGCAGATTGTGCCTGACAAATCTGGTGGCCCTCTATGATGAGGATACAGCATTGGTGGATAGGGGAAGATCAATTAATATCATCTACTTTGACATGTGCAAAGCATTTGATTCTGTCCTGCGTCACATCCTTATCTCTAAAATGGAGAGACATGGATCTGACAGATGGACCACTTGGTGGGTAAGGAATTGGCTGGATGGTAGCACTCAAAGAGTTGCAGTCAATGGCTCAGTGTCCAGGTGGAGATCAGTGACAGGTGGTGTTCCTCAGGAACCAGCACCATTTAATACCTTTGTTGGTGACATGGACAGTGGGATGGAGTGCATCCTCAGCAAGTTTGCTGATGACACCAAGCTGTGTGGTGTGGTCAACATGCTGGAGGGAAGGGATGCCATCCAGAGAGAACTGAACAGGGAACCACGTGAACCTCACAAAGTTGATGATCTTTAAGGTCCCTTCCAATCCAAAGCGTTCTGTGTGTGATTCTGTGTGATCTTTCTTCTTCCAGTGTGATGTCCTGATCTTCTTCAAGACCTTCTTGATGATGTCCTGTCTTTTCATAGCTTTCATGGTCTTGTTGCATCTCAGCTCTCCTCCTAGCTGGGCCCAGCCCTGTGGACATCAGTCTGCTGCTGTCCCTTTCTGTTTGCAGTCTTGCTGTACAGCTCTAACATGTGAACAGGGTCCAGTGTGGGAATTGGTGTGACCGTTCCTGCAGCTGTCAGAGGCTATCTCCCCATGGGATGGGAGCAGCCAGACCAGACCCTTTTGCTGGCTCCCACAGTCCTCCATTTCTTCCAGAATCCACTGCATGAAAGTGTTACTTTGCCATTAAATCAGGATTTACTCAGCAAAAATAGTAGTTAAATAGCCAAATGACTATTTCAAGCAGTTTCTAAGCACATATGTGACGGTAGTTAGAGCAGCGTCCTACCTCCTCATACTCTGTAGCAGCTGGGTGAGGAAGGGAAATTTCATCGCTTGCTTTCCGGCTGTGGGTTTGCTCACAGTCAGCTCAGGGCTCCCAAGTGCATGCAGGCTATGAAAATACACAGATGTAATATGGCTAATAACATGGAAATATTCCTCTAACAGCTCTCTGTCACAGCTTCTTGATTTTTGACGGGTCAGGATATTACACCTTTACATCTAGAAAATTAAATAGAGAATGTAAAAGACCCTGAGAGTTATTTGGGTTACTTAATAGTATGTGGGATGTGATTCACCTCGTGCAAGTTTAGATGAGATTAAATTTGTGTTGCCTTAGAGGCAATGGTGGGAAACAGTCACTTGTGCAATGTGATTCTCCAGTTTTGCTTTATGTCACACTGGGATATGCATGAAGAGTCGTGCCCTAAAGCTGCCTGTAGTCGTACTGAATGTGGAGGTAGCCAAGGGGAGTTCTAACAGGAAAAGCTGCAATGATGTTTCTGTGTATCTTCAGGTCAAGGAAAATGTCTGTAATCCATGTATCTGACCACAGGACGCATGGAGCAGATGAGGCAGAAAACAGTCTGGAGTTAGAGATGCTTTATAACCTCCTCCCATATCATTTTTTCTGGAAAGACCCCATTAGTTATGCTGGCTGTGGGGCTCAGAGCAGAGATGACTGAAGACACCAAACACCACACAGCAGCAGGCATGTTATTTTTACTGTGATAAAGCTTCTTTTTCTTGATGAAAAACATTCCCCAACAAGGCTTGCTCTCCATAAAACACAGAAGGAAACATGGATAAGGCCTCTGTTGGCCTGCAGACATTACCTGCTGTCAGCCCCAGGGCTGTGGGCATCCTTGGCATGGCTGGCTTAGGCCAGTGATTTCTCTCAGCAAGAATCCAATAGCTTTCTGTCTGAGGGAGGATGTGGTGACCTTGTGCACAGCTCATCCTGACTCACCTCTGAACATTTCCCAAAACTGCCACAAAAACTGCAGCCGCCATCTAAACCCAAGGAGTGTGATCTTCACTTATCTGTGGCGTGTGGCCCTCCTGTGTACATGGTGCCTGGTCTTCACTGCAGTGCTCTGCTATACATGCTGCATGGTCCTCAGTGTGGTGCTTCTGCATACATGGTGCGTGGTCCTCAGTGCTGAGCTCCTGCGCATGTGGTGCGAGGTCTTCAGCACGGTGCCGCTCACAAAGCAGGTGTCAGGAGAAGCACAGGTACTTGCACAGGAGGTGGCAGATGCTACAGCCTCTCTGGTCTCAGATCCAGCCACCTCTCCCAAGCTGCCAGGTGCTGTCTCCCAACACCTCTCCTCCATACTGAGAGAATCAGATGTTAAATCATGTCTGGGGCAGCTCTCCTCTTAGCCTTATACCCATACACCCAGGGTTACATCTCCTTTCTGTCAGCCAAAGGGCCACAGGACCCCTCTATTGTCCTGGGAGAGGAAATTCCACCTGTCATCCTTGGATGGTACATTCAGGGAGGACCCATCAATGATGGTGTCTTTCACTCTGCCCTGAGCATCCAGGAGCCCAGAGGACTGTTCTTGTTGCATGCTTGATGGTTGTGGCTGGGCTGGATTTAAACCAGCACATCCCATAGGTGCCAGGAAGGCAGTGACTGATTTGACAGCCCTTCACTTCAAGAAGGACATCGAGGCCCTGGAGCATGTCCAGAGAAGGGCTACGAAGCTGGTGAAGGGCCTGGAACACAAGTCCTGTGAGGAGCGGCTGAGGGAATCAGGGTGGTTTGGTCTGGGGAAGAGGAGGCTCAGGGAAGACCTCATTGCTCTCTACAACTACCTGAAAGGAAGGTGTGGGGAGCTGGGGGTCGGCCTCTTCTCACAGGTAACTAGTGATAGGACTAGAGGGAATGGCCTCAAATTGCACCAGGGGAGGTTTAGGTTGGCAATGAGGAGACATTTCTTCTCAGAAAGAGCAGTCAGCCGTTGGGACGGGTTGCCCAGGGAGGTGGTGGCGACACCATCCCTGGGGGTGTTCAAGGAAAGGTTGGACTTAGGGACATGGTTTAGTGGGTGACATTGGTGGTAGGGTGATGGTTGGACCAGATGATCTTGGAGGTCTTTTCCAATCTTTATGATTCTATGATTATATGATTCTATGACATCTGTATCTTCCTCTTCCAAGAGCAGAAGACACCCTGAGGCAGCATTGGATCCATTTTCCTGGCCAAGATGTCACAACCACAGCAGTGGCACTTTGCAGCAGGCAGCTCCACAATGATGAATTAGAGCCAGGAAGAAAATGAGACTGCACAGAAGTCTGCTTTCCTCCATCTTTTCAGTCTTCAAGTACCATCTGTGGGTGGCAGTCACAAGACATCCCAGTGTGCCTGGCTGAAGAGAGTTTTTTTGTTTTGTTTTGTTTTCCTCAGACATGTTAAGATAAGCTTCCCTGCGAATGTTGATGTCTACCACAGACCTGATGTCTACTGGGCACTTACACAAGCAGTTGGACAGTGAGTTCAGCATGTCCCAGAAATGGTATGGTGTTCTTGTTTCTGTCATCCCAAAGTTTCACATGGCTGTGGTGCTCTCCTGTGGGGAACAAGGAGGATGGACTGTCCTAAAGACACCTGTGGGGACACTATGTGTCCTCCCCAGGAGGTGTCATCCTGGCTGGGCAGATGGCTGGATGCCATCTGGTTGTGTATGGAGTGAGTGAGATTGGCTCTGCAGGCACGTTTGGGCTGGAAGGGGGGAAACAACTGCATTGAAGTGCTTGGGTGGTGTGGGTCTGCTGCTGTGCTCTGTGGCTTCACTTCATTTATCCCTGGTCTATCAAATAGCAAAAAAGTAATGTGCACGGTGAAATTTCTTCTGACAGGTTTTTAACTGTACATTTTTGTTTGAATATTTCTGGTTAGCATTGTCTTTTTCTTGTCCTGCTTTGTTGTAGCACATCTTTCCCAAATATGTAGCACATATTCCCCAAACCATGCGGTAAGGGCACACTATTCACCATACAGCAGGAGCAAGTCAATGCTTCAGTAATGCCAGCTTGGGGCTGTTTGGACACATAGCACACTGAAATGGAAGCTCAGGAAAAAAAGAGAATTGAAACTAAATTATTGTTTTCCGCATCATTCTTTAAAAAAAAATGGAATTATGAAAATCTTTTCCTTGTTAACAGTAATGTGTAATTGATGTATTTCATTTCACCCTAACACGAAACCCTGTGAAACCCACGTTGCTAATGTGCCTGATTTTTCACAGAGTTAACAGAAATGTGGTTACATCAACCTTTCATTGTATGTGGTGTCAGTTATGCACAGCAGTCTTTGTTATGCATTGACTGCGCTCTCGCGCATGTGACCATCTCAGAAACCTTGCACAATGGCATAAAAAGGCTCTCTTCTTGTCAGCAACACCAAATTTGGAGAAAGAAAAAAAAAAGAAAGAAAAAGATTTCAAACGATTGCCTTCTGTTGCAAGAGGACATATTTTAGTAGAAATACCTCTGATGTATCATTTATCTTTGTATGCCATTAATTAATTAATTTACGGGCTGACATCATCAGGTACTATTTAAGGAACTGGTTTTGATCACCTACTTTAAAATAAATTAATCACCAATTACCACAGATTTCCGTAATTCTGAATTTTTTCCAATCTGCTCTTGATCGTTCTTTTTTGCCTCATTGAGAAGTGTGCAATAGTTGCACTGTGGTCTGCCTTCACTTATATATTTATATGTACATGAGTTGTTTTACCCAGCACAGCTAGTGAGATTTCTGTTTAGCCAGAAACCTTTTTACAGCACCTACAACATTGAACAGTTGAAAATTATATTGAAAATGAGTACAAGTAATGGATTAGTGTAATATATAAGGTACTTGCCTGCAGACACATATTGTTTCTTCCATGCGGATGACTACTGAACTTCTTCGGACCCAAACCATGTGGAAATCAAACCTGGCAGGTACTACAGCAATATATAGTAAATGGAGTTAATGAACCCATTTACAGAAAAAAAAAAAAAATCTAACCAATTTAAGTCTTATTGTAACTGAGAAATATAATCACCGTGACATGTCCATTGATCTGTGTCCAAAGCTCCCTGAAACCAATGTCGCCACTTTCATTTCCTGCAGCCACTGCTGGGTCAGGCCCTACTAGCGGCAGGTAATACAGCAGCTGTGAGATGAGCTGCTTGCAAAGGTTAAAATACAAATAGTGGTTTTGTGTTAAAGAAATACTGCTTGATACTGAGGAAAAATACCAGGCAAAATGCTTAGTATTAAATGAACATTTTCTGTTAAAAGAAGTTATTTGTGTCCGGTGTCTTACATGTGCTCAGAGATCACTAGTGAACATGACCCCAGTGGGAGACACTGCTTGTACAGAGATTTCCTTTGTGCCTTTTGCTGGATTCATGTATGCAGTCATCATAAGCTCTTCTTGTAACAAGCAAATGATCAGTGTCGTGGCAAGAACAGACCTCTCTTTCCTCTATCTTGCAAATAATTCATACATTGCCAAATAAGCAAAGGCAATTTGAGGAATTTGTACTGCTGTTCGAGCAAAAGCTCCCTGCTTCTCCCTTGTGAAATGTTTTCCTTTGCCAGATTCCCAGTACTTGTAGCACACATTTGGTAACCTGCAAAAGGGACCTGTTCCACATTCCCAGTGTTCATAGCTACTACTATCAGGGCTGTCTGTTGAGCTATTCCCACTAGTGATGAGGATTAGCCCTTTCAAACACATGGTGATGAAGCTGGGAGTTGAATGCAAGAGGGTTTGGTGGTGGTGGTTTTTTGTGCTGTCTTTGTTAATCAGACAGAGAAACAGATCTTTTACAGAGTCCAAACCGTGATTGTTACAGTCCACACTGTGTCATGATCTCAATTTATGAAACCATTAAAGCTGTTTCAAAGGCCTTTACTACTGTGCTGTTACCTTCCTGAAACAACAGACTTGGCTCTATTGATTCCTCTACCAACAGTTCAGCAAAGTGATTGTCATGAACCAGAAATGTTGCACTATAAAAGGTCACCTTCAAAATCTCTCCAAATAAAGAGCTGTACAAGGCAGTCTAAGTCTTTGGAAGATTCCTGACATTCTCCTTGGTACCTGCATTTTCTGTATGGTACAGTTTGGGCACCTGAGTGCTGACTTCCCGTGGAAGTCAAGAATCAAATAAAAATAGGTTTTAGCAGAGCTTCCAGAGCTGCATTCAAACAAGCCATCTTACGTCTAATTCCCTATCCTTCACATCACAACATCACAGAATGCCTGAGGTGGGAAGGCACTTCTGGGTCCATCTGGTCCCACCCCTGCTCAAGCAGGGACACCCAGAGCAGGCTGCTCAGGACCACATCCAGGTGGCTTGTCCAAGGAGGGAGACTCCACAGCCTCTCTGGACAGCCTGTGCCAGTGCTCACATGCACCTCTATGGTCTACCAGAAACTCTACAGCAGGGAGAGCTGGCAGGCTTCTGCTGAGATGTCAAGATGAAAACAGGAGTTCTGAGGGACAGCTTTTGTGTGTGTCCATCCACTGCAGGAGACATTCATAAAAGCATTTTGCTCTTGTCAGTTTTTAATGTTATGTTACAAACCTAACATGTGCCTTGATGTGTGTGAGAAGTCACAGTAGGCTTTGGATGGACGTTCAGCCAGCCTCTGCAATCATAACTCATCAAAACCCTGCCAGGGCCAACATGCCCCAGGACTGCAAAGCTAAGGCAACCAAGCAAAGTCACCTTCTGCAACTGATACGTGCAGCAGAGCAACATCTTTACGCTGTAACTCACTGCCTTCAGCTCCAGATCCAAACCATGCATCAACATCTGGGACAACTTCTGAGGTGAATCTGCACGAGTACCCCAGCGTACTCCCATGGGTTTTGGAAGGAGGTCTAACTCCATGCACCCTCCCAGCCCCGTGGGTTCATGTGATTCCCACCTCACAGCTGGTGAGATCTGTAGTGAGGTGAGTCTCCTGTTGGATGCTTCCACTACATGAACCCTTACAGTGGGCGGCACCAGGGCGTTACTAGACACCTTTTGCTCGTGGTTCTTCACACTAACATCACTTTGGGCCTTTTTTTTTTTTTTTGAAACTAAACTCAGATTTAATTCTTCAATCTGAAGTCTTGCTGTGGTCACGTTCCTTTTTCAACATCTGGTCACTTTTGCTTGGATCTTTAAATCTTAACAGACATCCTATTTCTATAAAATATTATACATGTATTATTGAGAAATGTTTCTACAAAAACAACAAAACAACACACAAACAACTGAGAACATCCATCTCTCTTCCCCCCCCCCCCCCCGCCCCCGCATATGTAATTTCATACATTTTTCCTAGTCTTGAACGGAGGGGAGCTGTGTTAGAAGAAAACATACGTAGCTGATACCACCACATCTTCTGAAACATATGTTCTAAAAACGTGAAAGCAGTTTCGTGTTCTGCAGCAGAACTGCCACTGCTTTGCTCCTTGTGAGTGGGGAACTTCTCCAGCAGGTCAACTGAATTTCTCCATTAGTGAACAGGAATGGACAGACAGGAGCAGCCAAACACAAGAGTGAACACAGGAGGGGGTTAGAGGTGCTTTTCCCAGGAACAGCACCTCCGTTGCCACCGGTAGCTCCAGGCCTCACTCATCAGACCAAATGCATCCCACGCCAGTGCACCTCTGTCCTGCAGTGGCCATGGGCATGTTGCTGGGACCAGGAAATCTTTTTCCTCCTGGTAACTCATCTCAGAAGACAGTAGCAAGAGGCAGCTCCCCTGTAACTCAGGAACCTCCTTCCTTGTGTTGGGAATTGCTGTGCCTCTGGGCAGGCAAAGCACAATACATCCCATACGTGGTCTTATTTCTCTGAGGCTTTTCTGCTCACCTGTTTGTACCTGTACTGCAGCCATCGGTCCCAGGGTGCTGCTGAAGGAACAGAAGGAGCTAGGATACTTGCTTAAATATACAGGCCAGCAAATTCACTTTCTAATATTTGAAAAAAAATATATAACTATAAACTGTTCTTGTGATTGCTCTCAATAACACAAGTCTTACCTAGAAGACTTAGCACTGCTCCCACCCTGAGATCACACCCCAGGGGGTTTATGTGGACTAACAAGGTGCTGTGAAGGGGTGGCTCTCTTCACTTTAATTCTTTTGCTTGACACTTCATATTGACATCCCATTATTCACTTCCTCCCTTCTGAGCTTAAACAGTCTGGATATTTCAGTCCTTCTCCCATAGAAATCATTTCTACATCTTTGCTAGGCTTTCATTCCCCAGAAAGGTCAATGATTGCACCACAAAGTCTGGACCCTTGTTAAACTCCGACCATATTGTTACTAAGGAATTTTATAGGATCCTCTTCTATTTTGGCAAAGTACCAAAACCTAACTAACCCAAGCTGTTTCTCACGGTTCAGGGGATTCAGTTGAGGTGAGGAGTTAGCTTACTGCTCTGTACCTTCTCTCCAAGGAGCTTCCTTTATGGGATTCTCCAGTCAAGCTGGAGGAGAAATCACATTATTTTGCCATGATGATGACACCAACAAGAATGTCCTCCTTGGGGAGTTAGCAGACATTGTTTTTTTAAACGTGAAAATGAATGTTGGATTTTGTGGATGAGGCGAGATTTTAGAATAAGAAACACTTATTGCCTGAGGGCCAGAGGAAACAATGGTCCCTTCTCCAGGTGAGCATACATACACACATATATAAATACATATGTGAGAAACAAAGTTGTGTTTTTGCAGTAGAGAATTACTTTTCTGTATTGCAAGGTAGTTGTGTGGTCATAATAAGGAGAAATGCTAAGTAGATAAGTAGACAGTATAAGGCCTCACTGCTCCAAAATAAGGTAGAAGCTTGAGAAAAAGAGGATGAGCAGTGTGAGAACAGTAAAACAAAGATCACAAGTTCTCAGAACTTAAGAAAGGAGAAATTAAAGGGTTGAAAAAAAGAAAATGTGAACATATATGGTATAGAGCAGCGTCGAGTAGCTTGTGAACCTGTAGTAGTCAGCTAATGAGGAAACAGGGGAGGTGATCAGGCGTCGGGAAGTAGGGAATAGAAGGTTATGATTTGTTTACAAAAATGCGCTCCTGATTGACAGGACGCCTGCCATTGCAATCGTAAATAGAATAGCTTCACAGAAGATCCTGAAGAAAATTATTTGAGATTTTTCTCACAATATAGTAACAGACAGTGCAATCTATAGATACTTCTTTAAAGTGTATCACTTCAAGAACATTGCCTGTAGAAACTACCCAAGATATAAGAAAATGTGTATGAACAAGTCTGTACATTGCAAAAGACACCTGGGTTCTTGTCCTCCAACAAACCTGAACTGAAGGACACGCTCACAGAGAATTTTAATTATTTATTTTTTAGCTGCCTTAGCTGATTTTAAGCCCATCAACTAATGCTCTTGCTCCTGCTCTCTTTTAAAACTTTTTTTTAAACAACTTTCACCTTCAGCTTTAATCTTAATAAATAAATAAATAATAAATAAATAAAATAAAGCTTTATTTTTTAAGTTAACGGAAATCAGACTGTAGATCTTTCAGTATCTATTCTTTTGATTACTATCATTGATTTGTTATGTACTAACATGGATTTCCTTTCTGGCATTAGAGAAAAAACAAATAGAAGATGTTTTCAGATGCAACGAGGAGGGGAAACTTTCAGGAATTATTTTTGTCCAGGTCGATGATTTGGCAGTGGTGGCGGGTACCTTTGTTTGCCACGGTGACACAGCTTTGTCCTGAGCTGAAAAGCTTCCTTTTAGCTTCAAGTAGGGTATTCCAAAAATGCTTAATTAAAGACTAGAAATGCAAATACTACATTCACATCGCCTGCATAATGTATGCTGAAAACAGAAAACATCTTCATGACAGTTGGAAGCATATTGTTTACTCAGCAAACATACCAAGAAATAAAATACGTCTTTTTTTTTTAAACCAGAAAAGCACTTTTAGTGATTTGTCACACAGGAAACGTCAGCAGTTTAAATTATACAGACGACAAGGATGTTCCTGTTCATTTCTAAGACAGAACATGGAGGCTTAATGTTTTATGAACCAAAATTTTAGTGCAATAGCAAAATAGAGGACTTAAAACTATCTAGGCACAGGCTCTCAAAACTTACCTGTACATGACACAACCAATGATGCCCTGAGCACTTCCCTCCCCTGTGACTGAACCAGAAGCACTTATAAAAAAAAAAAAAAGGAAAAAAGGAAAATAAATGCTAACAAACCTAACCCTTCCTTGTACCTGGCAGAAAACCCATTCTTGAGGACCTCTTCTGAGAGAAACCAAACCAGTCTGCCTTTGCTGGGGAAACGGCAGGTCAGAATGAGCCACCAATTCACCATTTGCTTATTTTCCTCAAAGTCAGGCAACAGCTGAAAAATGGAGGCAGTTCAATGCTAGGTCTTGTTCTCTCCAGACCTCTCGAACGCAAAATGCTGGCTCCCCTTCCTGGCATCCCTGGGCCTTGTTGTCAATAGCTTTCACCTCCTGCACAACCTGCAAGCACCACTGAGGGTTATTCATTTTCAGCATTTGCCCTCCAGTCAAACCCTCGTTTTCACAGTTTTGGGCAAAGGCAGGTACAACCAGTAAAATAAAGACTTCAGCTTGGCACGCAGTTCTGGGAAGCTCTCAGCGCTGATGTGACAGGCTTTGATGGTGCAAAACGGGATGGCAGACAGGAGCAGGCCTCATCCAGGGCCACATGCCACTTCTCCAACAATCTCCATGCCATGGGGGAAGCAAAACTCAGGTCGTGCCCAATTCCTGCTTATGCTCACATCTGCAGAGTCTGAGAGTACACAAATCGCTTGAATGAGAAATGAAAGCTCAGCTCCACCTTCCCGTTTTCTTTCTGTATTTGCTTTCAGTTTGCAGAAATCGTTCGACTCGAAGGCGTTTCCAGGACTGCCACTGGTTTGCCTGGATAATGCCATGGTTCATGAGGGGAGCAGACTCTGGGCTGCTTTTCCTAGCTGTGATAAACACAAGGATCACCTCAGCCAGCTCTCACATCTGACGGCCAGCAGCAGAGAAAACCCGACTGACGATGTCCTTAAGGGCTGTTTCCAAGGACTCAACTTTCTTTACAGATTTTCTTTTTTTTTTTTTTTCGAGAAAAAGAAAAAAAGAGGCTAGAGATAGAAAAATATTTGATTAAACAGGCAAAGTTTTGTGACTCCTTGCTGGTACCTGGTACACCATACAGGGATTTAACTGCATCCTTCCCTGCTCAAATTATGCACAAGCAAATATGCCACAACTGCTGTATCAATTGCTTTACTCTATGAAGACAAATGATTCTTAGGCGAGGAAATACAAAAATTTTCCAGTTGTATGAAATTAATGCATTTGGAAACACCAAAATACTGATATCCTGAAAATAGAACTAGCTATACAAAATGCTTTTAAATATCTACCTTGTTTCTACGCCCACTAACAGCATAGAGCAGTAGCTGGGTGAAATCCTTTGAGACAGGCTGTGCAGCAAGTTTGAATAGGGACAGAAGCCTGGAAGGGACTTTCAGAGTGCAAAGCCTACAGTCCTAAATCCTGTAAACTGCTCAACACAGATACAACCAATCTTTTCTGTCCCTTCTCTGTTTGCATTATCTCACTCCCCTCACCCAACAATACCAGCTTCTCCAGCCACCACCACGTATCCCTGAAGATGCTCACCACACAAGTGTCTCACTCAAATCCTTTCTGGTATTCTGCCTGTGAGAACTGGCTTGGGGATGGTGAGGACTTTTGTAAAGGTAACACGAAGGTGAAATTATGCCTTACTGAAGGATAAGGAAGAAGTGGAATTATCATTACAGCTTTCTCTGGCCATGGCCTAATTCGGGGCCGCCCACAGCAAGCTGGGGCCCTGCCAAGGCAGAGCCACTCTCCCAAGGCTGGCAGCTCCAGATGAAGCAGTGCAAAGAACATCCCCACATCATCTTTTTATGCCTGTGAGATGGCTGCTGTGCTTGTGGATGTCCAAACAGACAGGCAATTACCACTACAAACACTAGCATGAGCCTAGATATTGAAGCACTTGCCCCATTACGTTGTGGTTTCAAGCACCTGTGCCATGGCTCATGTTCTAAGGCTTTCAGATTTCAACATTACTGTAGCAGATTTTTAATTTGAAAAGATTTATTTCTGACTTGACAAATCCCCAAGGCCATGGGGAGAGTATAGTCTGTGCTGTTAGCCATGATCAGGCTCTTCAGGAGACACACACAAACCCTACGGCTTCAGTCTAGCCCTAAACAGAGGGTAACTCAAACGTCAAGGCAGCTTTAATACATTTCCAAAACATCATTAGCATTTGTTGTTGTAACCCAGACAGTCTTGTTTCACTTATGAGGGTCTCATACTATTTTAAATCTCGGTAACTCCTTGGCCTTAAAATATTTTGAATTTCAGTTTCATTGAAAGTCCTGATGCCCTTGGTGCAAGAGGAAGCTGGAAAGCTCCCACTCAGCTTAGTCTACGTCATACTCCCTTCTACTTGTAATGTAATGTAAATACATAACTGCCCTTCCTAACAGCAGCAGAACAAAATGGGAAAGTGAGTATTAGAATGAGAAGGAACTTTCATATACCCTCCCCCAAAAGAAAAAAGTCTGCTAAAATGGAAATATGGTGTGCATGCCCATTACCACTCCCATCTTTTCTCTTCCATCCCAAAGACATTTCTGCCAGCTTTCAGGACTGCCAGCTTTGTTGGCCACCTCTCCTATTTACACAGCCTCTCATAGGACAAAGTCATAGATAATAAGAAAACAAATTTTGTTGCATTATAGATTCACACAGTGGCATTTTAAAGGCAAATAACATTGTACACCTTCGAAATTACTCCACAATGACAACCTTTTTTTTCAGTAATTTACGCTTAGTTCAGTAATTACAAAAACACCTAGGCTGCATTTTTCTCACACTCCCAAAATTACTGCACAATTATACACAGAAAAAAATGTGACTGACGAAGCAAATTACTTTTCTGAAGATTGCATGAGTTTTTCATTTTTTCATAATGAGGCATATTTTCTATGTAATTTGCTTACAGCTGCTTTCTCATTTTCCCAGTATCTTGAGGCTACAACTTCACTGACGAATTGTTCAAGACTAGATCTCCAGTGGAGGAGATGTAGAGCACTTCCCACATGCACTTTGCAGGTGAGCTGTGCCAGAGCTTACAGAGATGGCCAGAATATCCAGGTTACCACTTTACACTTCCCTCTCAAGGTGGAAAGAGAGGGCAGGATTCAGATGCATATAGTCAGCTTGGGAGCTCTGTGTAGGACAGAGCATTGCACATTTTGCTGCACAACAATCATTAACACTCGAATTTAGGAAGAGCACATTTACATTGAGCCTTGATGCATTCTTGACCACTGTATCTCAGAAGTTTACAATGTTTGGCCTTGACATGCTAAACCCATGGAAAACATTATGGTTGATGATGGAATAGCTCCATCTTCTGGAATATAACTTACTTTTTTGTCAAACCTTTTTGTTTCCAACATGGATCTGTATGTAAAAGTTATTTCAAATCCTAACTTTAATATTTTTACTGATGAAAGGTGAATCCTGTGTAGTAAATGTGATGAATTCAGGATAATATGATTTCTGATAAAATTAAGAGAGCATTCCTTGTTTTCTAATGACATTGAAAATGTACATGCGTTGTTCAGCATACCATGTTTCAAACTAACCTTATTATTTAAGAAATAGACAATCTGATTTTGATAATAACAATTCAGATTCTGTTTGAGACTAAACACTCAACATACACACACTGAACTTTAGTCCTGATTCAGGGTACTTCAGGTTTCATGATAAAAGTCTGTAGTTTTACAAGTGTGTTTGTGGTTAAACACTGTCTGAAACAGGGTGAGATTGAAGCCCATGCTGAAGTAACTGAAGTCTGAAATTATACAGAAGGGGATACAAGTGATTCTTACTACCGTTTTTCAAAACATTTAAATGAATGTTTAAAAGAAATAATCCATGTTAAGCACATGATACATTTTAGGTAGGTAAATAGTAGTGAATGCTCCCATACTTAAAATTTAAGATGGTCAAGTGAGATGTTCAACCAGAGTGGTCAGAACAAAACTATGATTACGATGCTCAACTTCATTTCTTTTACGTATCACGGATACACTGTATTGCTGTTGCTTGAAAAACAAACAAAACAACAAAAAACTTATTAAAGAACTAAGTTCTTGTGCATTCACAAAGGGAAAAGAGCATTGTAGCTATAAGTTATCTACTGAGTGTTGCTGTGTATTATTTCTTGATTTCACAGGAAGGTTAGAGTCAAGAGAAAAAAATGAAAAAATATATAAGTACATACACATCTACTTTTGAAATAGTGATATCTAAAGTTAATATGTATTCATGGACACACAAGAATAGCAGAAGTTTAAATAAACTTGCTTACCAAAACAAAGCAACTGAAGCTTTATTTCTCTACATAGAAAGATAAGTCCTTATGTGCATTCTTTTAATCTAAGGAAAATGAAAAAGCCATGCAGCCCTTGCAAGAAATGAGTCCTAAGGTGGTGTATATATATGCATACACAAAGTTTCCCCTTTAACAGATAATTCCTCTCAACATAATTCAAGTTACTTAAGAAAGCAAAAGTCATGACTAGTACTTTATAGTAGAATATTCTACTACAATGTTTTCAGTACAATAGCAAAGTCTTTGTATCAGCCACCATATTGCTCACATCAGTTAAACAAGAGCAAGGAACAAAACTTGAGCAGATAAACATGTATCTGGAAATCAGACTCCTTATGCAAAATAAGCACAATGAAAAGATACAGAACACATGAAAGGAGTTTTCTTCAAAAAAATGATCTTTCAACTTTCTCTGCAACATCACATATCATATGGCTTTTGAATGGAGGCATTAGTTAAAAGAATTTTCCCACCCATAGTCAAGTATTCACTGTATTTAAGTACAGCAATGCAAGGACAAAGAAGTTCAAATTTAGTACACTGTATTACTTTATGTAATACAGCATTAAAATTCCTTTCGCTAAGGCTACAAAGACAGATTTACAGTAATATGAGGTACCAGCATTTATGGCAGGAAAAGTAATGGAAAAGAATTATACAGCACTGTCATCAGACATTTTTTTTAATCTTTCCCTTTTCTTTGTTTTTGCCTTTTTTGCCTTTTTTTTAAACAAAATACATGTCTTGATGATCACATGCTTTAAGCTTATGCTCATTTATTTATATATATACATATATTATTTGTAGGGGCAATTGAGAGAGAGTCACAAATAAGGAAAGGACACTAAGGTTTTAATAAGGGCAACAAAAGAAATGTTTTCACCAGAATAGATTCACATTACAGTACACCAATATTGACAGCATTCTCTTTTGTCTATTTTTGGTACATAAGATGGAATCTCTCTACATAACCTTATAAGGCTTCAGTAACTAAAAAGTAAAAAACCTATTAGTTTACAATTTATTTAAAAATTCTGAAAGACACAGCAAGTTCTAAACTTTAGTAGTGCTACCCATACACAACCATCCGGTTTAAGAACCCATTAAAAGAGTGTCCTTTCAAGGAAGTTTGCAACAGCAGAGTTGTGCAATATGGTTGTCTCTTACTACAAGAAAAAAAAAATTACACATGGCACATTCTCATTCATATTTTGCAATGTAAAAAGTTACAAACATACCTAATCAAATAAATAATAAAATAAAAAAAAAAGAATCTGAAATGTGTTTGTTATGTGTCCTAAAATCACTACGCAGAATAATGGAAACTTTCACTCACAGATTATTTACATGGTAATACCCAGGTGAGGGTACACACTGCTACAAAACTCATAAAACAAAGGGTAAACTTGAAATGTTCTCCATAATAAAGGTCTAGCAGCATGACTATATCTAATGCTGTTTGTTTTCTTTAATGTTTTTGGAAGTTTGTTTTAATCTATGTCCTCATCCAGTTCATAATTGTCTTTTTCATAAATATCTTTTACTAAAAGAACCCGTACGAGCATATTTTCCAAAGTGTTGCGGTCCAGTGAGGTGGAAGTGTACCAGATAGGACTATCCGAGGAGACAGAGCATTCTGGTTGCAAATAGAACATGTCCGTCCTCTGATTCAGATTCTGTGGGCTACAAGGTGGAAAACAAGGGGAGTTAGAATAACATTTTCACAGAACGTATTAATACATTAATATTTCTGACACTGTGTTAATGAAATTCTACATGTATTTAGGCAAGTTACGAAATGAAGATTAATGTGGAAAAATACTAAAATTCCTTCTATTTCACTCAGAGGGTTGGTCACTAAGCCTTAAAATACCCTAACACCTGACCTGTTATATTTTGGAATTCATATACATGCTTGGTCCAACTCAGACATATCCTCTAAATCACTAGGAAATTCTAGTATTTTGCCCATTTAAGCAAGTCTCAGGAAATAATTTTCAATCCTGCATATACAAGTGCTCATTCACGCTCTATCCTTCATAAAAGGATGCTCCACTTCTGGAGGTGTTCAAGACCAGGCTGGATGGGGACTTGGCCCACCTGATCTAGTGGGTAACATCCCTGTCTATGGCAGGGGGGTTGGAGTTAGATGATCTTTAAGGTCCCTTCCAACCCAAGCTATTCTATGACTACATGATAAATACTACAGACTTCAGGAGCCAACTTTATTTCACAGTTTTTGGTAAAAATATCAAGCCCATCTTCCCAAACTGGCTGATAAAATTTCATGTGTTACTTTCATCTGATGGGGTGAATGTTGATTTTTTCAGTTCTCACATCAATCAGATTGCCAGATTAGACGCCAAAAATACGATGGTTTAAAATATTCTAATAATATAAATATTTTAACCCCCCTTCCCACTTTTTGGAAAAGCCAGTATTTTTACAGGAACAAGCAATGGTATATTGCTCACAACTGTGAATGAGAAGATCCTTCAGATATCAGTTGCAATTGTCAACTGTTTGGCAAGTATATTTCAACCACAGTTTGGCAAGTATATTTCAAAAAGCTAACATTACCTTAAATTTTTACAATATTTCACACACAATAGATTTTAAAGTGTTAAATATGTTAATTACATGATTTCATCAAAGATGCAAAGTACATGTTGTTAGAATTGGAACCAGAAAAAGCAGTCTGCTGCTCTAGACGGCAGTGGTGACCAATATCTCAATATCTGCAAGACAGTGGGACCCTAAACAATGCTCCAAATGGACTTACATGTGTTCTTTTTCACAAACTTGAGATGTTTCTAAAGAAAAGTGATTTGATCTCCTCCCCACTACCGGATGTGAGTATCAGTTAAAAAAAAAAAAAAACACCTTCAACAGCGTAATAATATACCCTCGTCAGATCATGACAGTAGATAGTGGAAAGGTGAAAAAACAACAATCCACCCCCCCAACACCCATAACTGAATTAATGAAAAATGAGGTGCTTGTATTAACAGACAACCATAAGTTTCTCTTTATAACATCATATACTTGCACTTCTGTCTACATCTTTCTTCAGTTTTAAGAGTAAAACATTGTTTCCTAACACATACCATGTGTTGTTTCCTTTGATCTACTGTGTAATTTTTCTTCTCCTGTATCACTTGCCTATATTCCACTTACAGTTACGTAAAAACTCCACTAAAATCAGTTGCTGTGGTGGCTGTTCCAACTAATGAAAAATACTTCCCACAAAATCCCCTTTTCAAACACTTCCAAAACATGTAGCTGCTAATTTTTATTTTTTTTTTAATTTTCCCTAAGTTTTTTTTTTTCCTTTTTAATGTATTAATTTCTGAGCAGACTGGAAGGAAACAAACTATTTCTAAATGCTGGGTCACTGTCCGTAATATTTTTTCTACTACAAAAATATTTTAACTTACTTTGAGATACCTCAAAAGTATCTACATTTCAAATTCCTGATGACTTGACTTCACTTTATGTGAAGTAAATCCATTGTCTTGACCAGCTTCTTACTGAAGAGACGCTGACCTCACGAACACCCTCAGTAGCAAAACCTACCAGATTCCTTGTTGATATTTCTCTGCAGAGATGTTTGATGTTGCTTGGTTAAGAAAATTGAATCATATTGTCATTCCCAGATGGAGCCCTTGACAACCAATACTGAAGTACTCCACTGCTCCCACACTTTTCAGGTATTGCCCATTTACAGGACTGGAAATTTCCATGCCTTCGTTTCATATTTTTTAGAAGAATTCAATTCATTCTTTTGCTTGAGCATATTTCATCATCAAAATGTACCCCTTTTGTATCAGGTCTACTCTGTATTACCACTTCATACGTACCTTTTAGACAAATAGCATTCAAACATTTTCACAGGGCACCTAGCTGGATCAGATGTGTTTTCAATTTGTTCAAATATTGGTTCATCGTCTTCATGTTTCCTTTTTCCAGTAGTAATTTTATCTTTAAGAAGAAAACCAAGAACATCTAAGCCATAACTTGAAGTTATTGCACATTTTTCAATAAACGCCCCAGAGTGGGCTCACTAAAATTCAACCCACCAGGTACTGCAATTCAGTCACCACAGCTATGTATATCTGCACACTGGAAATGCAACCCATAGCCACAACAAAGTCCCAGATGTATCATGGAGACCAGTGAGCTGAAAGGGATCATTTACTGCAGACTATTACTGTAGTCTCCACAGACAACATACTCCCATTAAAGATCCAGGAGCCAAGAGCTGCTAAACTTTACGCAACAGCAGAACTCTGGCTCCTGGCAAGGTGCCCAGATGTCCCTCAGATGAGTGAAAGGTGGATGCAATACTTATATGCTCCTGCAATACTTATTTTGGAACTGTCATACTACCTTCACTATCAGCTCTGCATAGGGAAGACACTTGATATCGAAGACAAGCTTTACTTTCCATTGTTAGAGGATTTTTCTTCCACTGTCTAAAAACAGTGCCAAAAGAAAGTCTTAAGTGCTGCTCCACTGTTTTCAGACCAAAATACTTGGTGTTAAAGTAGAACAGCGTATTCAGAAGAGCAGCTGGTGAATGTGATCCTAGCTGTTTAATCCTCCATAGATAATCTTCTTCAACTCGAGAGAATATCGACCCTTCAGGAAAAAAAAAAAAGAGAAAATGGATTAGCCCATAAACTGTCGAGATGTAAAAGAATAAAGTTCTTGCTTGATGTAAAATGTAGTAAAATGCTTATGAGAGAAGCCTCTCATATTTTATTATACATCCATGCCCTCAAAAAACACCCAGTAAAGACACCAGCACCCACTGTTTCAGGAAGAGATGGTTGATGAGGAATATATCAGTATATGCAATTTTACACAGAATACATTTCTTTAATTATTGCAACAGTATTTCTTACATGTCACTCCCTCACTTTATTACATAAAAGCAAATGTTCAAGGGGCTAATCTTAGTCCCTTCATAAAAGCATATTTTTGAGTTTTCTTTAATCTGCTCATGAAAGACTTCTGGATAGCCACACCTTCATTCTTATTGCTCATGGATATCTCACTTGGAAATTACTTTCAGGGAATTTGTTTGTATAGGGAGGGCCAGAAACAAAGCCCTCCAAAGCTATACAGAAAAAAAAGACAATATCAAGTAGAGAGAGGAAAGGGGCTGGTGAGAAGGAGCCCTCACTCACAAGAAGATTGTGGCACAGATGGAAGAAGAATGGATTCTGCAATTTAGTACCAAAATTGATCTGCTGGGAAAAATTTCCTAGAATACCACACTTCCGTTTTCTCCGTGAACCAACAATATTCCTGAGGAAAAGGCTCAAAACTGAGAGTTCTCCCAGTCCAGTTAAGGCTTAATACATAGCTCATTAGCCCAGTGCCCACCTGTCTGTTTCCCATTTGAGAACTCACTTGGGCAAAAATTAATCCTGCTCAGGTAAAAAGTTGAAAACACGCTGCTTTTTCTGGTTTCTCTCTCCTGAAAATGGTTATAGTCAATTTAAAACTAACAGGTGGTGGCAAAATCAATTCTTGCAACATGGATTACCAAGAAAAAAGATAAGAATTACAGGTACAATCTTAATTGAAGTCTTAGATGAAATCTTTGTGATTTTTGATCAGTTACTATCTATATATTTTGATCAGTTACTATCACAATACATAAAATGTTTCTATATAACTACATGTTTAAGAACACGGAGCTATTAAGAGATGAAAAACATACATGACCAAAAAGAAAATTACCATCTGGAAGTATGCTTGGTTGCCAACTTCTAAGGATTTTACTTAATTCCTGTTCAAACGTCTGGTAGACTGGATCAATAAATATGTTGTCTTTTCGATTACTTCCATATAAATACTACAGAGAAGAGAGTAACAGACAATATTTACAATGTCAGATTAGACCAAATCCTGTGCACTACAGGGTTGTTTGTCAGTACAATACTTGCACTCTCAAAAAAAACAGTATCTGAAAATAAAATGAAAACCTACTAAATACTGGAAAAGTTTTAAAACTCCAATGCAATGTACATTGTAAACTTTTAACTAGATATGAATCATAGATTAATTACAACTCTAACATTTTTCTCTAAAATGTTCTTGTATCCAACATTGTATCAGTGAATGGTGAGTCACTGAAAAAAAATAATACTAATTCATCTTTTCCTCCAGCTATTTCTTCAAAGAAAAAATACATTTAGCAAGAAACTGCCATTTTATTCGTGAAGTCTGGTCAATGACAAAAGCATCTACAACACAGAAGTCAGAGAAAAAAAAGCAGTACAAGAAAAATGATAGGTTGATGCAAGGCACCTGCCTATTCTGCTGTCTATCTTCTTCACCCTCTTGACCTTACAAACAGAAACTCTTCTGAACCTTTACCAAGAACTCATGGCTGAAGGCTATACTAGTGTTTGATGTTATCCTCTCTGGAGACATTTCTAAGAAACGGAGGATTGGATTCTTAAAATTTCCACTCCAGTGTTATCTTTGTGTGAACAAGCCTGTTAGTGAATACAATAAATGTGACAGACACAAAAAATGTACCCAGTTCTGGAAATCGTACCTATTTCTGTACACCTACTTGAAATAACATTAAACTGCACTCATTTTTACTAAATAGTTCAGCATATCTTGATTTGCTTATCTTTGCAGTTTACTTTTATAATAAGGAAAAATGAATTAACACACTTCCTAGAAGCTTCCAGCACATCTTCCTTCAGGTAGGTATTCTTCAAAGTACAATATTCCCCGAAATGTGATTGTTTCTATAGACATTGGTTTTGATTTTACAAAGCAATTCCAAACCAGACAATACTGCTTACTATAAGCATCATAGGGTTTGCTTCTCTCTCCCTTGAACATTTTTCCTCATTGAGTTTTCCTTTTCTCTGTATTAAACACTCCCATAGGTCTCTATCAAGCACTGGCAGCAATACTGAAATCAGAGCGAAAACTCATTTGAAACCAATTCCCACCCAAGCCTGTGACAATTCAACTAAAAACATTACGGTTTTCTGGTTCAGAATATGTTTGGCTAAACCCTGACATCCCCTGTAAAAATCTGTGAGGCTCACAGACCATTAATGCTGCAGGGTCTACATGATAACGCCACATTAGGGTCTTCCCTGCTACACAACTACCAAATGCATGTCAGCAAACCTTCATTTCTATATCATAGTGCTATGCTCTGCTACACTACAAGCTCTGGAGGGGGCAGGATTAGCATTAGCAGCTTCCAAGTGAGATGGTGGTAGGGTGATGGTTGGACCAGATGATCTTGAAGATCTTTTCCAACCTTAATGGTTCTATGAGCTCTAAGAAAACCAGAGCCACCAGGAAGGCACCATTGGGCATGCTGCTTTCTGCAATGGAAAACAGCCTGAATTACGGCCCAAAGCACATTTAAACACCTGCTTAGCAATAACAGCCTGAATTTTGCCCAAACCACCCCGTTATTAGACTTACTATTAGATTATGCACTCTTGTTTCATTAGCATTTTGCTGAGAGTATGCAGACAGATTTATCAAGGGCTGGAGGAAAAGGTGACCAACTGAACTGGCTTTAATTCCACCTCTCCCAGTGCACCAAGATCACTTTTTCTGCCACTGCTGCGAACACCTCAGTGCCCCTCTTCCCCTCAGTGATGTGCAAAAAGTCATCTTATACTGGGACAAAGTCTGAGAGCCATGATGCAGCAGGAGTGCAAGGCAGGCTAACACCTTTTTCCACAGGACCCCTTTCTGCTAGATGGCCACCCCATCATGCGACAACCTTTACTTTGAAGTGTGGTATTTTCAAGAACTGTACTTCAAAGATGTCAAAATCATTATCGAACCAATTCTGGCCAGAGGTAGAACAATTTCAGTTGCAAGTGAAACTGAACGGAGAAAAGGTACTGCTTTGAATCAAGGACAAGTATTCTGTAACAGATTTTTCAAGTGCTTCCTTTAAGGAAAAAAAACAAATTACAGTCAGAAAGACAGCTGAAGACTTGATGGACTCCTGAGCACTTCCACTGTGCTCTAGCCATGCTACAGCCAGGAAGAAAAGCTCCAGCCTGAGCCAGTGCTTCACCATAGTGAGTTTGGTAACTTTGATGGAGGGGGAGAGTGCTCTATTTCTAACTCACATCTTCCCCACTCTCTTTCTTTGATGTATTACTCCAAGTTAGTAAAATATTGCTGATCTTTGGCATAATTTTATCCTTATCTGGCATCATTTAATGTTCTCTGAGCCCCTTCTGAGTTAAACAGAGCCAATACCTTTTACACAGTAACAGACAATTTATCCTGTCTTTCAGGAGTACCCATATGGGGGTTGTCAGATGGAAAGTTCTTCTTTCCATCCAAGTAAGAAAATACTGGAAGGCAATGGAGTTTGTTTGCATTTTGTGGTAACTACATTGTGTTTAGAGTACCAATAATGTGTTTAAACCTCTTTCTTCGAAAGGGTAATGCACACAATTTGCCATTAGCACACAGAAGTTTGCCGCAACCCTTGCCAGATTTGTGCTCCTCTTGCCTCTGTGAAACACAAACTCTTCAGAAAAAGGGCAAAAATTCCTATAAATCTGAGTACCAGTGGCGCAACTGGGCCAAACAATGAAGTGGGGCTGTCAACACCACCTGTATTAAATACTGGATGCTAAATATAAGCAATAATTACATAATCGTATAAATACTAGTTATTCCTTTAATGTTTCGGCATTGTACATGTGTTAGAGCTCCTGATATTTGTGTTGTACAACACAAACACTGGTTCTGATGAGCTAAAAAAATCTTATTCTCTGTATAATTAGCTTTCACAATAGACAAAATAAACAATGTCAATGGCACAAAGAAAAATTGAAAAAGAGAAAAGTTATTAGTCAAGTTCCATTTTATAAACACACAGCTCCTCTATGTTTATCAGCTCAATATGAATATTTTCTATTCAACAGAAAGATACAGAGAGACAGCAGATCATGCAAGTGCAGTGGCAGAAAGCTAGCTGAATTTGAAACATGCTTTGTAGCAATATTGACTAAAATGCCAATGAAGGCTCACTTCTGAAATTTCAACCATGAGGGAACGATACCAACTAACTCTTTAATTTTGTATACTCTTAATACGGAAAAGTTATTAGAAGCACTATTTCTTTTGAAATATTTTGGTTAAAATATTTATTTGATTGAAAGATTTGTTGAATATTTGTTATTCAAGTACTTTGCCTTATACATTAAAAAAGTTTAAGCAGGATGACAAAGTTTGTGAACATCTTGCTTTCCACATCATATGCATTTTTATTGCCTTTTAACTTAAATGAAATTTTCTGTGTTCTCAGCTCTGAACATGGTTTATTTTATCTATGATTTGCCTTATGTACCAAAAAATAAGACATTCTCTGCTTAAAAGATAAGCTGTGGAATAGCTTTTTTTCCATATTTAGTGATGTGTTATTGCCTTCACATAAAATACATCTAAACTGCCTCCCTTTTGCTTTGAAATATGATATAATTGCAATTTGGGGTGGAAGGCAAAAAATACAACACAGTTTCTTGCATTCCAGAAGAGAGAACTGACTGTCCCCATCTTCAATATTTGATAAATTACGCTCTCCCAAAACAACACTTCAAATAGCTTGTTTCCACTATCTGCTAAGTAACTGAATTAGTAAAATCTTTACAGCTCATTCCTAATTTCATTCTTCTTTTACATTAAGCCATCTCTAGCAATCAAATGAAGCACAGCATTTGGAAAAATTGTGTCATTTTAGATTACAAATTCCTTGCTTTAACCCAGCAAAAAGCTTAAAATTATAATATACCAGCTTACATTTGAGTTTTCTGCATGGGTCTGCAAACTCATTTTCTCTACAGACAGCTTTCTATAATATGATATATACAACAGCCTCTCTGTGTTCCAGATCATAGCCATTATATTAAGAATAGCTCCTAGCCTCTTCTCAGCCAATAAATCCACATTATCTCCATTCTCCCACTGAAATGGATTAGAGTCAAATCAACAGCTCAATTTCCCATCTCTACAGCCTCTACTAACCTCCTGAATCCCAAGACACAGATAATAGATGCTGTCAGGTGCATAGTTCTCTCCATTTGGCCTTCGAATTTCATTGACAAAATGTGCCAACCCATAGTTTAACTCAGCTGAAGTATGTGATAATAGATCTTCCTTTAATTTCACAGACTTTGCTGTAAAATAAAGAAAAAACGCTACATTATACAACAGTATTATTACATGCTGGGGGTGGGATGGGGTATTTTTGGACTAAAGGGGGAAAAACTGGCTTGATGTCCTCTACACTAAGCAATGAATGAGTCTAAATGTAACAAGTAGTTCAAATGTTAGGTCTATATTAAAATAGGCAAGGCTACCAGAGTAAAGTCTAATTAATTAACCAAGTGCAGCGTCACCCACTGAAGAATTACTGTCATGCACAGCTGAGGATGACACAGAGGCAGGAAGTAGCCCAAGATGCCGAAGTGAACACAGTGTTGTAGAGGGAGACCTTCAGGGGAAATGACAGTTTCCAAAGATCCAACAGCATAACACAACAATGCTAAGATGCATGTGGGAACTGAAGAACAGCAAGAGTACCAGCAGTCCCTTCTTTTCCCCTCAGTGTAAATACATGTCCATACAGCAGAGCTTTGCAGAAAGAGCAGCAGCGCTCCACAGGAGTGAAGGCCACACCATGTCAGAACTCCAAAGCCTTGTAATGCCAGCCTTTGGTGAAGATCTCTTCATCCTACAAGAAGTAGGATGCCCCTCCCTTGCAATTCAGAAGAAGCCCAAAAAAGGTGCAAACTCTAAGGCAAGTTAGAATACAAGGAAAATCAGGATGCAAACAAAAAACCTAAATGGTCATGAAGAAGAGCTAGAAAGGTTCTGTCCTGACTTCACTAGAAGTGTAAGTCCTGGAATGTTGAGCCAAGTAGGGAAAATTTCTTTAGGAAAAAAAGAGTGTGGCAACTCTGTGGTAAAATAATCACAGTTTTTGTAGGAACACTAGGGCCACGTGAAAATTTCTACTAAAAATTCCAGCTGAAAAATCAGACAATATCAGCAATTCTCACTACCAAATTAAAATCTGGATGCCAGACTTTTGGATATACTTACTTGATTTCAGTTCCTCTAATTCTGGCAGCTCTTCGTTTAAGTGCCGAGACTTCACCCAGTGCTTCCATGCGTTTACACCATATGCATATTTAAATGGAAAACTACACTCTGAGTTTTCAGAGCTATCATCATGAGACTGGTACTCTGACACCGCTTTCCTCTTCACTCCCTGCCATTGAAACAAAGTGGTTAATGCTACTAATAGCTTCTAACAGGAATAACAGAAGCTGGGCAGAATAAGCAAGCTGCAGGCCAAATTACAAACTAAAGGTTCAGTATAAAGGAACATACGTTTCCTTCAGCTAGAGCCAGCAGGTAGTTTCTGTGTTGAATATACTTCTAAGAGGAGTGTTTACTTAAGCTGACAGTCATTTCTAATTCACCTTTCAAACTGATTTCTAAAACAGACAAAAGATTTTTGATAATGGAGTTGCTGCATTGGTTATATCATATTAAGCAATGAACATAAGGCACCCAATAATTCAGTGTGTTTTTAGGATTTCATTTTGTCAATGCATAGGATGTTAAAGATGCTATCAATCTGTCAGGTCAACTTTTAGGCTTAGCTGAACCCATCAATGGGAAAGCCAACACTGGTCCAAAATTAAAGCATGCCTAGCAGTGTAATTAAAGGGATAGTACCAATAGTACAGACTCCAAATTTAAAACCAGACCCATTTATTCTTAGTAAGTTTTATTATCAGCTTTGTGCCAGGCATCAGAAACTCTATTGCCTGTTAGTTTCCTTCTAAATAAAAGAATAGGGCTAATTTGTTTGCAATGTCTAAACTAGGATTTTAACTGAAAATAAAATCTAGGAAAATTACAAGCAAATAAAAAAGTAACTTCTTTTAACCATTTTATACAGTACGTGCTATTGTCTCACTATAAGCCATGGTAATGCCAACATTCTTCTATTTTACTATAAAATTAAATCATGAGAGTTTTGTTTAAATTGAAGGCAGAAAAACATTATTGAAAATACAGTAAGTATATAAAACAGGTGAAGCACTGACACGCTACATCCACAAATCTATCAACGTGAATCTTTTATAGCAAGAATGGGATCAGAATTTAGAAACTGCTATCATCCTATTAAATCTAACAGTTTACTGTTAACAGTCAGAGGACTAAAATAAAGTCCTTATTTTATGTATTAATTTACATCAAAAAGATAGGGTACTATATACCCTAGGTACATAGGCAATACGAGCCTATGAGCAGTATGAAAATTGAAAAAATCATGGCATATTTTTGCCCACTAAAATTTTGTGCCTTTTTAATAGAATTATGTGATTACCTTCTTTTTGGAGCGAGGCCTTGGCTGTTCCTCATATTCTTCCCCAAAAACGGGAGGCAATAAAAACTCATTTTCTGTATCAAGCTCCTCAGTTGCTGAAAATACATTAACAGAAACTTAATTTTTAACTCCTTTTGGATAATACTGATTTGAAAAGACAATGAACTATATCAACATGCATTAACATATAGGGTCTACAAAAGCACACATGAAACGTTAACGAGGACTGGATTTTACTAAGATGGAATAAGCCTATTCTTACTTTAAAGGTAAGGCAAAACTACCAAAATGCTTTTTTGAAATAAATTGCAAAGTATGCAATGCTGAACATTTTCAAAAACTATCTCACATCACTACGACAGCATTTCTTACTCTGGACCTTCACACAATTTTTCCTGCCTAGACAGTCTTTGGTATCAAGAAGTTTAAGTTACGATGAAAATGAGCAACTATGAATGGAAAAATACAAATTAACTTAATACAAGCACTATGCTCATTGACTGTTCTCTTTTGTAGTCATGTTTTGCATTTTATATAGCTACTGTATGTGATTAAAAATGCGTCAAGAATGTCAGTTCTTTCAGAGAAACTGCTTTTAGTCTATATTTACAAGGTGGAGGCCTAGCTTGTGACGGATGTTATGGTAATACAGGTAAACAGATAAAAATGCATTACGACAAAGTACTATTTATTTAACATTTCTGGGTTAGGATGAAGGTCTATTACATCAGGCAACACAGCAGAATGACAGAATATATGAATAGATTTAATGGTATAAGTTCCAAATTTATTTACTTTACTGAAGATGGTTCATCTCTCATGCAACTATCAAACAATGACTTCATTCAAAACAATGCTCTTCTGAAGATTATTCCAATTTTACCACCTTACTACTCAAGAACTTATTCAAACTATCACCAAGTGTAATCACCACAAGTAGGAAAACTGGTCCAAATAAAATATCCTTTGCATTCAAAGATTTAAGAACTCTACCCCAGACTAAACACCAGCCTTTCTCCTGCTATCACAAAGAATCTAATACCAGAAGCACTCCAAGACAATTAACATCTACTATAAACTGCTACTGTTTACTATTCCACTTAGGCTTTTTACATAAGGAAGGAAAAAAAAGCATGGAAGAAAAAAACATTCTTATTAAGAGGGTTAAAAAAAAAGAGGGTACATATTGCTAATAATACTTCCTCAGATTAATGTCAATCTGTTTTCCTAATTCCAAGACTTGATCTTCAAATTAGACATGCAGCAAACTGAGAAACTCAGTTTGGGCAAGTAGTGTGGATATCTACAGCACAAGGCAAAAGGAGACTTTCAACAGCAGATATAGAAATTACCCAGGGAAGGTATGAGTTATACGTCCAAAGAAGCTACATCTAAGGAGTTCTACCTATAGTCAGGAGCTTTCTTGTATTGATTAGGACACAGCGTAAGGAAATAAAGACTTTTTGCCTGCATCCTGTAGAGAACAGTAGAAATTGTAAAATTTAAAACCAAGACCTTCTTTCAAGAAAGGTCTCAAACTAGTGATTTTCCTGTTAATTCAAATATTAACTTTTTCAAATACATGTATGGACGCGAATAAGATACTAAAAGGTAACACAAGTGAAGTGCAGCAGTCTAGTCTGCTACTTCCTAATAAACTTCAGTGGGAAATTTGTCCTTTTGTCTTAGAATAATAGAATGGCCTGGATTGGAAGGGACTTCAAGGATCATCTAGTTCCAAACCCCCTGCTGTAGGCATGGACACCACCCACTAGATCAGGTTGCTCAGGGCCTCAGCTAACCTGGCCTTGAACATCTCCAGGGACAGGGCATCCACAACCTCTCTGGGCAATCTGTTTCTGTGCCTCACCACTCTCTGAGTGAAAAACTTTCTCCTAACCTCTAATCTAAATGTCCCCTTTTAATTTAAAACCATTCCCCCTTGTCCTATCGTTATCTGTCCAAGTAAAGTATCTACTTGTCATCTCCACTCTAAACCATCATTTCACTTCACATGCAAATATCTGGTGATTCAGGATGAATTCATTATTGTTTTCCATGATACATGCCGTCTGAAACTTCAAGCCTCCAAAATATCCTTCCTAAATCCATGTCCAAAAAAAAAAGATACATCCATATAAGCCATAACCTTATGAAAGATTAACTCCTTCCTTATCTTTGCATGCTGTTTAAAATACCATGTTTAGAAAGATGGAGAAAGTCCTTTGGAAGTCCCCAGTACTGCAACAGCATGGCAAAGTTTTACTAAGAGAGTCAGCCAAGTAGATTTTGCAATCAAATTAAGCTCCCGTGAAAGGATGATGAAACAAAGTATAATGGCTGTCCATAATGTCTGTTTTACAATATATATTAAAATTATAGAAAAAATACCTCTTGGAAAGTCTATTTCAATATCAAGGTCTCGTTCATATGGAACATCTGGCAAGCTTCTCTGTGCTTCTGTTTCTGAGTTCAGTAGATTTGACTCAACTATCACACCTATAAATAAAATAAACAAAGAAAAATGAAAAAAACTTATATTTTAACTAACGTGGATTAGTCAAATTGGACAGACTTAGACTGTTATAACCTGATTGGTTCTAAAACTGCTTTTTCTGCTCATCACGATGCTAGATTTTGTTGTTTTGGGGATCTCAGATTTACTTCTTCAATCTGATTTCCTTTAAACAGAAAAGATACTTATGATCCCATCTGTCCTTCTTCATTAAGATGAGTCTCTTAGTGTACAGAATACCAGATACTGGGGAATCTGGATCATATCAACCTATCACAGAACACAAATAGGCTTGAAATATATAACTACTTTTCTACATAATTTGGCCAGCAAACAGAACAGACTTTCAAGTCAGTGAAAGATATCCTTCAAAAGCAAACAAGGAAGGCAGGCTGAGAGAAAAAAAAGCTTGACACAGAAGTGCTGCCTGGTGCTCAGAGGGAGCCTCCTGGGTGCCCGGCTGTGCCCACTGCCTCCTGTCCTAGCACTGGGCACCACCGAGCAGAGCCTGGCTCCGGCCTCTCTGCGCCCTCCCTTTAGGGATTTAGGGACACGGATGAGATCCCCCTGAGCCTCCTCTTCTCCAGGCTGAGCACTCCCAGCTCTCCCAGCCTCTCCTCACAGCACAGATGCTCCCAGTGCCTTCATCATCCTGGTGGCCCTGCGCTGGGCTCTCTCCAGTGTGCCCAGGTCCCTCTGGTACTGGGGAGCCCAGAACTGGACACGGTACTCCAGAACCTTGCAGTGCTACCAGAAATGTCCAGCTTTAGTGAGAGAATGGCAACATTTTAAGGAACAATATGCCTCCTGGGACTGGCAACTTCTCTATCACCGTTGGCTTCCTATATACCAGGCCCAAGTCATTAGTTCATGTCCTTTATCAACACCCTTGATACACTTGTTGAAAGAGCTTGAAAAAAAAATCTTCACCTGAGTCATGGAAAAACCTTAAAGTCTAATTTTTTGAAAGAGACAGCAAATTCTCTTGAAAAGTTACAGAAGAGACTTGAGGATTTTGGAAAGCAGAGCTAGGAAAGAGGGACATAGATATGTGCATTGGAAAAAAAACAGCATTACAAGATATGCAGGATTTTTTGATCTTCAGATGTAAAGTGATCCCAGAGAGAATTCTCTCCTTTTAGGTGCCCTGCTGGGATGACAAGCCATCTGAGCATCACAACCGCAATGATGTATCAGCTGATGTGTTACTATCTTCAGAGAGATGATACTTGCATGTGAGAATCAATCAAGAGCCAAAGCATCATTAGGTAATCTGGTTTTGTTGACCGCAGTTCCACTTGTGAAATGTATGTTTCTCTAAGTTTTAGCAGACCCCTGCTTCCGCACACACAACGTAAAATGTGCATAGTAAAGTATCACCACAAAGAGAATGGGCCCCTGCTGTCTCCCACCATGTTCAGAGGAAGCTGTTCACACCCATGTGAGGTGTGAACCTCAAGGACACAGCTGTGGAGAACACTTCCCCTAAAGTTTTGACTTGAGCATGTCTGGAAGGAAGAGTGGTCTGGTTATGACTTGTTTTGAGTTACACTGAGAAGAAAACCTGTGGGTACAAACACAGATGACCGCTTGCTATCAGCCAGGATGCTGGCACAAGCAAAGAAATGTTTATATTTTTACAGACAAAGATAAGACAAATGACTTTGCCCACCAAAGTCATGCAAGAGACTTCAGAAAGTTTTTTTTACTTCAAATGTGCTAAAATGTTCTAAAATATTTAAATGATTAAGATTTCAACTTAATATAAGTACTCAATAATAGCACTGTTGCACTGACAGAACCATCAAAAAAAACTTCTTTATTTACATACACCCCAGCACTCCAAAGAGTCTAATACATGGTAACTAACTCACTGGCCATGTCAGAAACTTCTGCTTTTCCATCATGTTCAGGCAACATCCCCGACAAAGTCAGTAGCTCAGATTCCAGAGGATTTGAGGGCACTTTTCCCCTCAGCTCTTCTATTGCTGCAAGGATTTTCTCTGTGCTATCCAGAGTAGTGGGCAAGAAAACTGGAACTGGCACCTGTGTAGACAGGGAGGAAGAGATGATTAAAAAAAATGCTGCAACAAAGCAACAACAGCGACCAACACAGGAATGCCAACTCTACACCCTTCTAGAAGACCGAATTAAAACAGATTAGAAAAATATCACTTCAGTGTGGGCTAAAAAAATTGCTGACAGGTTAAAAAAATCAATACAAATGATTCAGAATGGAAGGGAGAAAAGGAAAGGACACAAAAAAAGATACAACGAACTATAGTGTGTCAAAATCAGAACAGAAGGAATTTTGGAGCTCTACACCTCATTCTGACTATAACTTCAGACTAACAGTTTGGACAAATCAACATCCTCTTTTAGTGACTTGTTTGTGAAAGATGGAATTTCAGGAATTCATTTTTTTCTTTTTTTAACCACTGTTTGGATGAGATTTGGTACGTAAATGATAACAAATTTAACTTACTTTCTTTTCCCAGTACAAGATTCTTTTATTTGCCTTTCTTTGTTCTTGTTTATCCTGCTCTGCCATCCCTCCCTAACACAATCTTTCAGTTTCTCCATCACAAACAAGAACAAATCTAGTTGTTTAATGGTTATTCAGCAAACAAAAAAATCACTCAGAATTGTTTCTAAAATGTTCAGCAGTGCAAGATTTTCACACAAGCAAGCAGATGGGTCCTAAAGAACAATCAGGAAATTATATGCCACTGTCAGATTTCTGATCCCAAGTCAATAAATTGTGCAGCAGTATCCTGCAGTCATTTAGGTGGAGCAGAATGAGAACAGTCAGCAGTACAAAGTGGTCCCTTGCATTCAAGTGAATGGATGCCAATTTAAACATAAAGCTGGTCTGACTTACCGGAACAGGAACTGTTGTAGGAACAGGAACATTTTGACTATACATGTTCATAGGCACCGGAACATAGACAGGTACAGGAATAGGCACTGGGACATACTCTTTTTTCCAATCATCTTCTATTAAAAGAAAAAAGAAAAAGGCAAACACTGCCAGGTACTTAAATATATTTTACACCTGCAGGTTAGGGAAAAAAATCAAAATATTTGCCATATGTTCCAAGAGAATAACGGTTTAAAAAAAAGCCTGTAACAAAGTAAAGAGTGGTTCAAGAGTTACCTGTCTGACAAGATTTTGTCTGCATATGAGGTTTACAGTATGTGGCTTTCGTCATCGTCAAAGGTTTGCAAAGAACTGCCTTGTTCTTCATTTCTCTGTTAGGTGTTGGAGAAGGTGGTGGTGCTGAGCCCTACAGGCAAGCAAATAAAAGAAAACGTATTGAAGTCAACGTAGTGCAACAACACAAGGTTTTTTGATGTAATGTATCAGTTGATACTTTCCATGCACAAGATACTGAAGAGAAAGCTCAAGCACACAACAGCACTAACTATTATTCTTTAACTGTGTGCTATTCTGCATTTCTAGTAGTGAGCTGCTACTAAAATGAATGTAACATAGTAGTGTTTCGCTCATTCTGGGCTAGCACTTCAATCAACAACTTTTTTTTTTCTTTTTTGTATACATGGAAGTAAAATCTAAGCTATTTTATAACTTTAAAATAATTTTAGCTGTTAAAAAGAATCCAAGATGAATAGCAAAACTATTTTTTGGCTCAAAGTCTGATCTTCTTGAAGTATGCTATAATCCAAAAATCACTTTAAAAAAATGATCATTTCTAGATAAAACACTCTCTAAACAATTTTAATACTTAAAGTATAAACTTTGAGCTCCCCCTGCTGGCTCTACAATAGCGTCAACAAATACTTGGGAATATCACAATGCTCAAACTGCATTCTTACAGTCAACAGGTTAAAAAAAAATCTTGCTCCTAACATGTTTTTTTGTCCCCTGGCAGCTGTTTTAGAACCTGATTTAAGAATCAGAGACTGTCACTTTTACTTGGTCATATGTTGTAAGACTAGCCCCATGTGTCCTTTTAAATACGGAAAGAACGTAAAATCATAACAGAAGACTAACAGGCAGAACACCTTCTAAAGTGTAAAAAATAATTGTATCACATTTATTTATTATTATCATAGCTTTTATATGATCTTTTAAAAAGTTATAGACCATATTAATATCTTTGGAAGCTATTAAACATAAAATACCAGATGTTTTTAATGTGACGGTTTAGCTTGCTGGTATCTCCAGTTACCCAAGTTCCAGTCAATTATTCCTATTATTATTACCCAGGTATCCAGTTATTTTCTGTGTTTTTCATTAATGTGTTTTATAATGCCATCAAAGTACTTTCACTTAAAACTAAGAATTGCCTTACAGAACCATATTTTCATTAAGAAGTTGAGATACTTCTTTCACAGAAAAGTGAGATCTTGTGACAAAGCAAAACCAAGTTTCAAACCAAATTCACTAAGTTCAATGAAAAAAATATTATTAATAATGGTATTTATGACTAGTTGACTAAAACTGATAAACTCAAAGTGAAGGCTACTGCTCCGCTCATGATGTCCACCCTCACAGACAGCAATCCTGCAGAAGGTGGTGCTTCCATACTCTGCCACTTGCAGCAAAGTCAGTCAGGCCTTGTGTTCCAATTATTCTACTCTTAGCACTTAGAATTTAAGAACTGATGCTTTGTTTTCAGCCCTTCAAAGCTGAAACACAACCTCAATATTCTAACTGATCAAGGAAATTCTCTTCCCCTTCTATACTCAATAATACACCTAATCAGTCTAAACACAAAAAAACAGACAGACTCCATGGAGTAACTACACTTTCGTGCAGCACAGATGTAAAATAAAAGGCTTCAATGTCAGAAGACATTGAAAAGATAAAATATGAACATTTAAAAGTTAATTTCAACTACTGACGTGACAAAGACTAAAAAATACCCACAAATTTAGTTTAGTATCATTCAAAGACATTGGTTTGTGGTATTTTTAACAGTGTCATCTTTAGCCACCAGGATCTCACATTTTAAATGCCTCCAATTAGGTTATATGTATGTTAAAAATATGTACTTACTGTTATTTTTGTTCGAGGAGTTTGACAGCCCTGATCTAAAAAATGCAAGAAAACATTTTTAGATTTTTTCCCCCTTTTTCATGATCGTAATAGATTTCAGTAAGCAACTCAGACAACACGTATCATCAGGGTAATGTCAAATTAACAGCACTGTTTAGCGCTGTACCACAGGTGAGAACTGTACTCAACACTGCTCATCACAAACACCTCACTACTCTGGCATCAGACCTTACACAAAGCCAAAAGCCAAATCAATGCCGCAGACAGATGTGACTATAACCTCATTCATAAAAGTATATATCGGAAAGTTCAAATATGAAAACAGCCATACAAAGAAGCTGTGTTGATATAATTATATTCATTGAAAAGGTGATTCACTTGCATGCTGACGAGCAATTTAGATCACTGTAAACCATGTGAACATGCATTCTGGCCCCATCAGAAAACATATAAGGTACCTATTGCCAATAGGAAAAAAAAAAAAAAAAGCAATGCATTGCTCACATCTAGATAATTCTCATTTTCTTATTTTCTTTGAGTTTGTTTCATTTGTTTCCTTTTAATTCAATTTCTTCATTTCCTTTTAATTCTGAGTGCATTTATCTGGTCTCTTTGACCAAAACATGTTTTGAAAAGAAATGCTTCCACAGAGCAAGTAACAAAACACTGGAGCACAATGAAAGAGGAAGCCACTTTCTATCCCCATGAAGGTAAAACACTAAAATTACGCTTAACCTAAAAAGATCTAGTTTTTGAAAAAAGTGATTACAAAAGCATTTGATTAGCTGAAAATGCTTCCGCTCTCAAAAGAGCATTAAAATACAGAGTTAGGATAAAAAAATATCTAGCAACTCAATAAATAATGCATCTGGTGACAAAACAAAAATGGGCAGTCTCTAACACAAGCAAGTTTATTACAACAAATAAATAATTCAAGCAGCTTTGAATTTTTCACTTAAAAGAAGCATTTTGTTTGCCATTTAGCAAGGGTAAGGCAGCACGTACCGTATTGTAAGTTCTCAGGTCCTTTTTGGGTTGCCAGATTTGGTTCATTTTGTTGACAGTAGAAACGGAGCAAACAGTGCTGATCACAGAAGTGTTTCATTTCTCCACGCCACTGCACCTTCTCTTTGAGATTTCCTTGAGACTTACAACAGTCACATCGTGCAGCCTTAATGCAAAGAAAGATTGTGACATTTTAAATAAGCCTTGGAAAAAAAATACTTTTACATTTTAAAAGGTTACGTTTTTGAAAGTACTGAAGAATCGTTACTGCTACACAGTTAAGTCTCACTCATGTAGGCTCTATATTTATACAACCCTCTAACCCACATTTATACACATTAGTCACTTTACTTTCAAGTGTTTGCTGAGGGTTAATACCCATAATTAATATAATTAACATGCTGTGTTTCAATTAAACACTAAGTCTTAAAAATTGCTCATTTTTGCACATCAATTTTCATTAATTCTACTAAAACCTTCTGCAAACAAGAGACAAAAGTGAGATTCCTTAATGACTTGCTTGAACCCAGGACAAGTAGGATACTCTCCCCCAAGACTGGTTTGTGTGTTTTTTTGTTTGTTTGTTTTTCCCCCATTTGTGACTTAAAGAAAACAAAATCACTTCTCTAGGTGTCAGATCAGGGCCCTTCGGTGTAAATAACTTTTCTATTTCCATTATTTTGGTAGTTTGACAACAATTTTAGATTCCAATTATTAATTAGTTCCTTCAAGTTTATTCTCTCACAATGATTTAAAAGCAACAAAAATAGCTCTCAACCTAAAGAGGATTCCAGTTAGCACACAACTTGAAACTCAAAACTTTGTTATTCACCAGCCTACAGGATAACTTCATGAGGCATCACTAATAAAGACATTTTTCTACTAAATTGGTTCCACAGAATTTAATTAGCCATGCTATAAAATACTATCTGAAGAGTACTAGTCCCAGTTTCAGATCTTCAGTAAGTGAAGAACTGTTTGCAGTGTTGTTCCCCTTGATATTTTCTTGCAATCTCCATCCCAAAGTGGTCTTTAAAAATAAGCCACCCCCCAAAAAAACACTTTATGGATGCTTAGGAATCTCAAATAACTCAATCTAATAGTATAGCCAGAAAAGGAGGACGGAAATTATGATAGTATGCAACATAAAACATTAATATGCAAAACCATACACAACACTGCAGTTATGCACAAGGCTCTGATGGCTGAAAAAAATGGTCCAACTGTAGTTCTTACAATTCCAAAAAATGTATCAAAAGGCCAATTAGTTCAAATGTAAAAGGTAATTAAATGTTAAGTCCCTTCACTGTACTTGACCAGTCCAGCACCATTCTCTGGCAATGCAGGAAATTCAGCTTTTAGCTGTAGTTTTCAAATATTATGAATGATATATTGAGAGACTTGATTCTAACAGTATAACCAGCTTCAAGTATATATATGTATGCACGTATTTCCTTTAAATAAACATGTTGCAACCTGCCTGGGAGCAATCAAAGCAAATAAATCAATTAAGGGTGCCACAGAAAGGGCAGGTATTCTCCCCTTCCCTGGTGCAGGTGCCAGCAGTAGTGCTCATGCACCCGCCTGGCACACAAGGTTAGGAGCCTTGCAGCACCACGTTGCCTCCCCATCCCTTACTTTTGGTTACATTTGTCACTTTGACTTTCTGCCGACGCTGGTCCACAATTCATTTTGCAACATAGATGTTCTCAGAGGGACAAAAGAGCAAGTAAATTGTATTCTTGGAAGTGGGGAAGCAGACGAAGCATGGAGTGTTATCAAAATAGCCTAGGTGTTATCAGTTTAGGGAAACTGAATTCACAACTTCAGTGCAAATGCATCTTTACAAAACCACCAGAAGGCTGAAATACCAGTAGGAAAAAAATAAAAAATTGTATAATTCACTCTAATTTTAAATCTCAAGCCCCTCTAACAATGATCATTAAGAGTGACAGCTGACCCCCGTACAGAAAAGCCCACCTATTCTCACCTACTGCACACAGCTTGACTACCAAAGTGCCATTTTCTTCTCAGTTTTCTCTGTCCTTCAAAGCAAGAAGGTGCTAAATCTTGTAAAATGCGGCAACTACAGTCTTCGGGCTACTAATTGCTTTCTCCCTCTATTTTCTGCTCTTTCATTTAAGCCTTTGAATAAGTGAATTAATGTCTCCCCTGGACTGCTACTATGGTATTTAGCTGGAAAAAAAAAACAATCAGTTTCCTTAGACATGGTAAACCACCACTCCTTAGCAAACCCAATATTCCCCTGTATGGATGCTACAGTTCTCATCTCCACGTTTACTACATTAATTCTAAATATTTCCATAACCATAACTGCAGTCAATTCTATAAACCTTCCCATGCACTGAAGCTTCCTACTACCTGCTTACTCTCCCACTTCCCTGACCTTGAAATTAGTGAAAGGAAAAACCCGAAATCATGGTTTTCTGCTTTTTCCTTCCTTCCCATTTGTTTTTATTTAAGGTACTGGAACTACTCATGAACTGAATCTCCAAAATTCTTGCCTTTGAGTCTGTTCTAACACTGTATGTCTAAAAGATCCACCTATACCCTCTGTGCTCCATTTTCACCTAACTCCTATTCCACTCATGACTGCTTTTTGGTCCAATTCCTTCCCCAGACTTCAACATGCTCAAATCGCTTGTGTCCAACTAAAAATGTAAGAATCGATTCTGTTTGCCCCAAAGTTGGTTTAAAGTATAAGTTTTCACATGTGGGGCTTTTTATTTACATTTTTAATCCTCCATTGACCTGTTTCCAATGTTCTCCAAAGATCTGGGCTGACGTTAATTTGACCTTATCTTGGCTGTCTATTCCAAGCTACTTTGGTTCCATCTGCAAAAGTAGAAAGCAAGAGATGTTTCCCGAGAGTGCCTTATTATACAAGAAAGGGTAACTGCTTGAAATTGAGATGTCTAACTATACAATGGCTAAATTTGGACAAGAGAAATTTCATAAGGGTGTCTTGCTGCCTTTACCTTCTAGATTAATGTTGGCTCCATCATTTCAAATTTTACCACGGCTGACAATCATTGTTATTTGCTTATGCCTCAGACTGCAGCTCCTCACCTCCAACTTAGCTTTGGCTGTAGACATCTGACCTCCACTGAATACGCAATTATTACCATACATGTTCAATCCAATCACTATTCCACTGCAGACTGGAATGACCTATATTTGCACTTGAGCTGTGGTATTTTCAGCAATGTTTCACAATGTGTATTTTAAGAAACCAATTTCTGTACTGTTCTCAAAACTGTATAATCTTTGTCAAGATACTTTCAGTTCTCTTGTATGAGAAACATCAAATGATTGAAACTGTCATCAAACAGGCTACTAAAATATTTATATTGAAATCTGAAAAATGACTGTGAAATTATGATCCAAACCACAGCATGCAATTAAAGTTTACAAGGAGGAGCACTAATAACATAGGGAGCTAGCCTCAAGACACCGAATTTTTTGCTTCTCTTCTCAGAAGTGCATTGGACACCATACTACAAAACATCCTCAGAACTTGGTACCAACCAATTTCAGCTGTCATTCACCAGATGATGATGACCTAACTATTCTTTTACATTTCAATCCCTTGCATTAGGTTTGAGGAATACTTCTAGATAAGCCTGATGTGCTTCTACCTCTGCTATCTTTTTCTAGCTTTCTGTGAAGAGAACTTTTGCACTCAGGGAAGCCCTCCCATAAATAATTATTTTGTAAATGTTAAGATGTTTTCCAGATAAAACTACATGAGAAAAATGTGTCCATAAAAGAAAGTAGACAAAGAAAATGGAGACAAACACTTGTTTAATGAGCACAATGCTGACGTTAAAACATTACTAGGTTATTACTACTTATTTCTCTTTATGTATACATTTAATTGAAACTCCAAAATAGCACTGGACACTGCATAAATGAGACAAAGCTCATACATATGTATCTATTCTTTCAAGAAGCTAACAGACAAAACAGGAAATGAAGTACAAATCGAGGGAGGGGCCTATATCTATTCTGTCTTTCTCTATTTTGATCATTACCTACTTATGACTAGGTAAGAATGTTCACTAACAATATGCTACCAAACCTAGGATACCTGGAATGACTTTTATAAAAAGAGGGAGGAGTTACCAGCAAGAATGTAAAGGAAAAAAAAAAAGTCAGTTTTAGCAAAATACACACACCCCAAACCTAACCTAGTACTTGTCTTCTCTATGCAATAAATCCCAAGCTTCTATAACCAGAACTTTAAAAAATGCCAGCTTCTTTAACCTGAACTTTAGGCAAAGGCTTTCAGAAGTATTTGGAAAAAAATGACAATCAACAATTCAACATCATGTAACACTAGTTCCACTAGCAAGGACAAGATTCAGAAAGTAAAAATATCTAACAGTTCAGTGTCATCAAAAGTATCAAAAGTCACTAGTTGCCAGTAAGTCTGCTTGAATTACTTTTTCATGGCATCATATCTTATTTTCCCGTACCACGGTACCAACACCATTTCTTAAGCAGACTTAATGGGCTAATTCAGTTATTGCTTTATCCCACAGATCAGAAGGATAAACTAACGCCAGAGTTTTCAAGTGTTTCCCAAATCTGAATCACAGTACAAACTTCCATAGAAGTTTATGATATGACACTAGTTTGGTACACACATCCCCAGACTGTATTATTCGCTGAATCACCAAGAGGTTTCTAAAGCACACCAAAGCTTTATTGAATTCTCTATTAGGAGGCATTTTTTAATAAGGGATAAACTTCATCCCATACCTCAAGTTTTAAGGCATATTGATATAATATTATTGTATGAAATAACATTTTAAGTCTAAGAATTCTGCAGCCAAGCTTCATCACCCTATTATCACAAGAGACATAAGAAACTGATACTGGTCTTCAGTAGTTTTTTTTCAGAAAATTCTAAAAGGACCCTATGTACATTATTCAAAATAAAGACTTTACAGTGTTGGGCAGTAACACTTCTGGAACCTGCCATTCCAAAATATCAGATATGTCTTCAGATTCAGGTCTTTTACGGTAGGTAGATCATCTTGAATTACAGGACTTTTATCTAGACCTCTAACATTTCAAGCTTTTTATTGCCTTCCAGGCTCTGAACAGAGTTTTGGTAAGGTGACCAATTTTGTATTGTCTTTTTTTTCAATTTTATCCACAAGTATAGCTCTTGTTTTGATATTATCAGTGTAGCTTTCCAGGATGTTCCATGGTACTAATCGCAGGTTAAACCCAGTCCAATTTCACCTTTACTTCTTTCAAAAAAAATGAAAACAAAAAAAAAACCTCTTAACGTGAACTCTTTGCTGGTTGTGCTTCACAAGGTAGTTAAGCTTCCAGAGATTTAGAAACAGATGCCATCACATTTGTTTTAAACTTTTATTAGAAATCCATTTGGTCTTGCTTTTCCCTTTGGCATCCTTTCCACTGGGAAATAATCAACAGTGAAAGCCTCTGCAGTTCAAACTGTGGGAGAAGGGAAAAGGCAAAAAAGGAGGCAAAAGCAGGAACAGGATAAACTCTGCCAACCTAGTTTATCATCAGTAAGCTTAAGGTATCATACAGCTGCTAACTAACAGTGTTTTCAACATTCTGAATACATATGTAAGTAATTTTGACAAGAAAAATATAGTATCAATTGAGGGGGGAAAACTGGAATTGTAAAGTAACAAATACATAGTAGTTTTTTTCTTTTTTCTTCTGTAACTCAAGACTGCTTTGCCAAATGAATTAATAAATCAGATCATAGAAATGCTGCTCTATGTTCTAAGAAAATTCAAATGATGAAATTAATACATTTGCTTTTTGTGCAGCAAATGCTTTGCTGAAGTAAGCCGTATTTGCTGCACAGTCCTTGAGATATCCTCACATGTGCATTTTTGTTTTGTTAAACTCTGGAGCTCTTGTCAAAAATTCTGAGTTACTTGCCTTGTAGTACCAGTCCTGAAATTTTTTACAGCACTCTTCACTGCAGAAATCTCTCACTACACCATCAAGTTCCTTAGTTGCTCCCTTTTTGCACAGCTGCGAGCAGTAATTACAAGTAACACATCTCAGTCCTAACCGTCTTGCAAAGTCTTGTTTATATAGCAGCTTGCAGCCTGGAAACAGATTTTAAATATTAGGAACAAAGTAATTTTTACAGAGAGATATCACAATTAAGAGTTAAATATTGAAAACTAAATGAATACAACAACAGCTAACAATCGGGGCTTCAGACAAATTCAGGTTGCATAATACACTATATTTCAAGACATTTTTACCTGAATACCTTTCCTTCACAACCCTATGGTTTATGTGGTGTCTGCATTCTCTCAAAACACTATGCTTAAATCTGTACTTATCAAATCCCTGAAGAAACAGACAAAAAAATTGCATAATTTGTTTTCATATAGATCCCTGCAGAAGCATTGACTTGGAATTACATATCCTCAGAATGCTAGATATCCAGATAATGACAAGCAGAAATTGTAAGCCAGGCAGCACTGTTCTCTAAAACAATAGCTATCTTCAAGGATCAACCTACTTCTATTACTACTTCCATTCATTTAAGTACAACAAACCACTTAGACAACTCTTTCATTTTTAAGAACACTAATAGGTTCAAGATCTAAGAACTGAAGAGTTTCCTAAAAAAAAAAAAAACTACAAAGTAAGCAATGAAGCGAGCAGTTCTGAGAATGATTATGCAATGATAGGAGCTTACATATGAAATTTGTGTAAGATCTCTATCTTAGATCTGTATCGTATTTTTTTCCCATTCACATTAGGTGGGTTATTTTTTAATTTGTATTCTCTATGCAGTCATAACACCAAGGTCATCATAATGAGAGCTATATTCTTCAATAATCTGATCTTCCCTTAAGCAAACTACAGAAGATATTCTAAAGCATTAAATGCATTAAAAGATGAATACTCTAGCTATTACATAGGCTATTTTGAGAATATAATGTATTTAAACTATCTCAAATCCAGTGTCTATTCAAGCTGATGCCTAAATCATATTCCGTGCATCTTTATAATTTTGTTAATTTTACAGAAAAGAACAGTATGAGAAGATGAAGCAACTGTCCATATAAAACACTGAAGGGACAAGATAACATCTACGCAGACCACTAATCTAAGATACTGCATGTGTTTTTATGATTTCCCAAATACCATAGTAGCACCAAGACCAGAACTCAAGTCTTCCTAGTACTTGCTCTGCTTGGGCATATTGCCTAGTACATGCAGACTTCTGTACTTCTGGTAAGTTAGGAAAATCAGTATGCAATATATACTTCCTCTGGAACACACAATATAGAAATAATGTAATTGTAATAGACCCAGTAATTTCAATTAACTGTCTTGTGCTGTTGTCTATTAGGGAAGAATTTGGTATTCTGAATTTCAGTTAAACAGACTCTAATTTTAAAACCACTAAAAGCACACAAATACAAGTGGAAGCTACAGCAGATGGTGTCTTCCAAAAACAAAAGGTTATTAAGAAATTTTAACTTGCAACATTGCAAGTTCTGCTAAGAAATTAAATTTCCTAACAAAGTCAAAACAATACAATTACAGGATATCATACAAATAAAATACACTGTAGGTAATAACTGCTTTCAACTGGTTTTTTTTTAGTCATATCTCTCTGATTCTTTAACAAGAGAATAAAGAAAATTACTAACACAAAGCACAGAGTGCAAAAGGTAAGGGCCGAATGAAGCAAACGTCCTTAGAGTGCAACTAATTTGGATGCAAAATATATTGCTCTGCAGGAAATAATAATCCCGAAGGTACCAGTGCGTGCAAGATTCAAAGTACTGCTTAAAGCACTGAAAATTTCTTGCCAGTATTTTTTCGGACGGCCATATTTCTCATTATTGTATGTGGCACTGGATTCTTTTGACTTCGTCACAGTTCCAGAGACAGGTCAGCACCACAACGTATCCTCCCCTCGAGCTGTGCCTTAGAAGAGCCATTCACAGCTGTGTCCATCTTTTAAGACCAAAGCTAGTAAAAGTAGTCTATCACCAATCAGGTAAGCTAACTGGCTAAATAGCCTACAAAATGAACGGCAAAAATTTACATTTTTCTTGGCTGCTAAAAGACAGAAAGTAAAATTGAAGAAGATACTGCTGTTACATTAAAAAAAAAATCAACTAAGAATTTTTCCATTCTACAGTCAAACATCTCCCACATCTCTGTGACTCACAGAAAATAATGAGCAGTGAAAAATAAGCTGGGAGAGAAAAAACCCAAAATTCAGAATCCAGAATCCAGCCCTTGAGAATAAGTGCCTGAAAAACATATTTGTTTGTATTTTATAAATCACTGACTGCAGAACTTCTTGCTGAAGGATGCCTCTACAGAGGATTGAGAATCCATCTTCATAAAACTTCAGATGTTGATAGAAGACTTATATCCCTGAAGACTTTTGTAATGGAAATACAGGCTATTCTTTCTGCATCATCATGAGAAAAAATCTTCAGAAATAGATGTCTGATGCTTTTTAATGCCTTTCTTTTTTTTAATGTCTTTGTAATATGTAACATAATCCACTTGACCAGGGAACCTTTGGTTGCTTTAAGATCTTGTTTCAGACAAAGGGAAACAGAATGCCTTTTTATAGGGCTATAAATACTTTTTACAGGATATATTTTAATTAGGTCCTTGGTACTGTGTACATACCTAGGATATAACTTTATGGTAAGAAGTTATGGTTTTGATTGGAACGGTAAGACTTTCTTTAAAGCACAGAGAAAGGTGTTCACTTTTGGCAAAACAGACTGAGTTCATTTAAACAACTTGGTCTTCACAGTACACAATGCAAATCCCAATCAACAAAGCAGTAGCTCCCTTGCTAGCCTTGTAGATGTGACCAAGAAGCGGGCTCTAACTGACAGAACACTGTAGATGAGTTAATACAAAAAGCACTGGTTTTCTGATCATTTCAATATCAACACTAGAAACCTAAAGGCTTGGCCAACATACCTGCCCTACAAACTTGGGCTTCATGAATAAGCATTGCCCGACACCAACAGCTGCCAGCCCCATAATTTTGAATGAAGATACACGAGTAATTCCTAAACTCTTCATAATTTTTGCTATTTACAACATATACACCAGCTAAAGTGTGACCAGATAGAAGCCTCTACTGCTTTAAGTGATTCTAAGAGATTAGCTGCTAGTCATTTTAAATAAAAATGTACGTGTAAGTCATTTGGTTCCAGCTATACAGGTAACTGAATATATTCTTTAGCGAGGTTTTAACACAGGACCACCCTGTGAGTCCATTACCTCAAAGAGATCACTAAGAAGCATTTTAAGATGAGATCTTTCCAATGCAAAATTTGAACCAGGCAAAAAAAGAAGTTGCCAATATCTGCTAAATCAACCTAACACATCCTCAACTAGGCTATTGAAATTCTGGCTTCCAAACAAAATCCATTCCAAAACTCATCCCTTCTTGCAACCCTAGACCTTCCCACATAACTAGAGAGAGAATAAGCCTCTGAACACATGCAACACAGACTTACTGACAGGATGACACAGAAGCAGTTCCTCCAAACCTTCACTTCAAACAAGCTAAAGGTCAAGAGAGTTTCCTCTCTTTCAGCAGTCTCTAGAACTGCCAGATCCAGCCCTGCAGAGCTATCCGTGACAGAAAACATGTTTCACTTGATGTCTGTAAACTAATGCAAGCAAGCTAGCAAGAACCTGGCCCTATTCTACCAGCAGCAACTACCTGAATTACTGGAAGTTCAGTACATTCACACATGCAAAAAGCCATGAAAAAGAAATGCTGAACTACAAACGCTTCCTGAGTCATTACCAGTCTCTTGTTATCACAGAGAATAACATTTGTTATACAACACAATTATTCCACCCTAAAAGCAATTTTTTTTTTAATTGCTGAAAGGCTGTATTTATTAGATTATCTTTCTCCTTCTTCAAGCTACATACCCAGACTCACTGTTCTCTCATCCTGTAGTAACTTCAACAGTTATCTGTAACAACTTCATCTAGAGAAGAATAGCAACAGGCCTGTAACATCACAAACCTGTAAAATCAATAGGTCTGCAACATCACAAGCTAGGTCTTGATGAATTCTGGAATTATGTTCCAATCCACACCATTCTGTTGTCATCTTCTGTTCTATCTCTCTGTATTGATTCAAATATAATATCCACCTCTTCCATACCCTTGCTCCTACAGTTCTCTCTGTCTCTGGCTTCACAATAAACATCACTATCCTAATGAAAACAGATGCAAAGCATCCTATGTTGGGTCCTGGTTGGATTACCTTTAAAGTAGGTCCCATTTTCTCTGTGTAATAGGGAGGTCGTGTAACCCACTTCCTTCCTTGTCTTCTGCTGAGGAATCTTTTATTACTTTACTATGCCAATTCAACTCACCTTCTTACACATCCTAAGTTTATCCTGATAAAAATTTCAGATCTCTAGGTACTAGCTCTTTCCCTTCTCTTCTCTTACCTACCCCCAATCCAGTTACCCAGTTTCTTCTTGTTCTTATTCTCCAGTTGATTATTCTCTTGGGTTAATAAGAAGCATCTTTATAAGATTTCTTCCTCTTGTGATCATAATTTCAGCACCTTAAGTCGTCATCACCCCTTATCTGCAACAGCCAATGCGGTCTTTGCATAAAGAACTGGTTCAAACCTCTTCAAAGACATAGAAGGAGAATTAACACTGAAGAAAGCAAATTTAATGAAGACTGCTGTAGTCAACCAATGGATAGGGTTTCAGGTTTCACTTCTATTTTCTTTGCCATTTTAGAAATTAACTCTACACGATCTAAAAATTTCAGATTCAGCACAACCTGTACTCAAAATTCAAATGGCTCTAACGGTATCAATGTTCTCTCTCTACAGAGGGACAGAAGATTACAGAATCATAAACGTTGGAAAAGACCTCCAAGATCATCTGGTCCAACCACCCCCTGTAGTGGGTTTACGTGGCACAGTTTTGGTAGCAGAGGGCCATAGGGGTGGCCTCTGTAAGAAGAATATAGAAGCTGCCCCATGTTAGATAAGGGCCCCGCTGCTGGCCAGAGCCGAGCCAATAAGTAATGTTGTTTGCAACTCTGGGAGAGCAGATTTAAAAAAGGAAAAAACAAAAACAAAAACCTGCTGCTATACAGCAGCTGGGAGAGGGAGAGGAGTGAGACACAGCCTTGCAGGCGCCAAGGTGAGTGCAGCCAGAGGGGGAGAGGTGCTTCAGGTGCTGGAGCAGAAGTTCCCCTGCGGCCCGTGGAGAGGCCCCTGGTGGAGCAGGCTGTCCCCCTGCAGCCCACGGGTCCCACACGGAGCAGATCTCCACGCTGCAGCCCGTGGAGGAGCCCCCGGTGGAGCAGGTGGATGTGGCCTGGAGGAGGCTGCGGCCCATGGAGAGCCCCCGCAGGAGCAGGCCCCGGGCCGGAGCTGCAGCCCGTGGAGAGGAGCCCACGCAGGAGCAGGGGGTCTGGGGGGAGCTGCCGCCCGTGGGGGACCCGTGCTGGAGCAGTTTGCTCCTGGGGGATGGACCCCGTGGGACGGAGCCGTGTGGGAGCAGTTCTGGAAGAGCTGCAGCCTGTGGGCAGCCCCCCAGGCTCAGTTCGGGAAGGACGGCATCCCGTGGGAGGGACCCCACGGGGAGCAGGGGCAGGGAGGGACCGTGAGGGAGCGGCAGAGATGAAGCATCAGGGACTGACCGCAGCCCCCATTCCCTGTTCCCCTGCGCTGCTTGGGGGGAGTGGGTGGAAGAGGGTGGTTGGGGGGTGTCCTGGTTCCAGTTAGGACAGAGTTAATTTTTCCTCATAGTAGCTGGTAGGGTGCTATGTTTTGGATTAGGATGAGAAGAGCGCTGATAACATGCTGATGTTTTAATTGTTGCAGAGCAGTGCTTACACCAGGCCAAGGACTTTTCGGCTTCTCGCTCTGTCCTGCCAGCGAGCAGGCTGGGGGTGCAGCAGGAGCTGGGAGGGGACAGACCCAGGACAGCTGACCCAAACTGGCCAAAGGGGTATTCCATACCATCTGACGTCGTGCTAAACAATATATAGGGGTGGCTGGCCGGGGTGGGGGGCCGGCTGCTCGGGGATAGGCTGGGCATCGGTCAGCGGGTGGTGAGCAATTGCATTGTGCATCACTTGTTTTCTTACACATTATTATTAGTAATACTATTATCATTATCACTATTATTATTATTGTTATTATTATTTTCCTGTCTTAATAAACTGTCTTTATCTCAACTCACCGGCTTCACTTTCCCGTTTCTCTCCCCCATCCCAGAGAGGGAGGGGGGAGGGTGAGCGAACGGCTGTGTGGTGTTTAGCTGCCAGCCGGCATTTTTGGTTTCTTTCCTTTGTTTGTCACTTTTCTAGCTTGTTAGTAATAGGCAACAAATCTTACTATCTTCCTACTCTGTTACAGTAATTGTTGAGCAATCTCCTCATCCTTATCTCAATCCTTGAGCCCTTTGTGTTGTATTTTCTCCCCCTTTCCCTTTGAGGAGGGGGAGTGAGAGAGCGGCTGTGGTGGAACTCGGCTGCCCACCTGAGTAAAACCACCGCACCCACCTACCACCAACATCACCCTAAACCATGTCCAAGATAACCATAATAATCTCCTCCTCAACATATCTCTAGCATTCAACATTTTTGACTATAAGAATGCTGTCAGAACAATCAAAATCCACAGTAATGTGTTAAAATTGTCAAGTCATTCCAGAAGATATGCATACAGCCAAGCACTAAGTGGAAACTACATCTACATGACCAGACTCTCCCACTTGTGGCATACCACAAGAAACGAGCCTTCAGCTTTTCTGCATGCATTTGTCTAGAATGTGCAGGTCTGCTTTCCTTCAACACAGCCTAGAGCCTTTACCTGCTGCTTCTGCAGTGAGAGCACCTCTTAAATATTTCATAAGGGACTTCTCTGATTTGAATATGCTCTCTTTCCTATCTTAACTCTTTTTATTATTATTATGTCAATCAGCTGAATAGTATCTTTGAGCTTTTACAGTAATAAAATCTGTTTGTAATAGTTGTCTGCAACTTAAACATATATTACCAGACTACTAAATAAGACAACATGGCCTGAACAACCGCATTGTGCCAATCTTAGCTCTGTAACAAAAACTGCTATGACTCAATTTGATGTTAGGGATGTTCCATTACAACTTATGTCCATAACTGTCAAAGCACATTGTATTCTCTCAGGATAAATCAGGCACCTCAAAATCTGTCTGAAGTGGCCTCCACTTTTCTATTAACCTGGTTTGTAGGAAAGAAACACCTTCCCTCATTAACAACACGATTCGTACAATTGCGAAAGGGGATTTTTGTGCATCATATTTTTTACAGCATTTAAGACGTTAAGCTTTTCATTTGTTCCATTTTGCCACAATATTCCAAATCGTCACTGAAGAAATCCTCAAAAGAAAGCCACAAGGAAACCAATATTTCAGGTTAGAATTTATCTTAGAGGGGTACATTGTACATTGTCAAAGGAAGCAGCCAAAAGCAAAAGCAAACTAACGTGGCTGGCTAAAGATGAAAAGGCACCACACTGAGCACAAGTTATTTCGGTATGGTAGGACACTGTCAGAGCTGCAGAGAGGGAGATAACAGCTCTGTGAAGCACAAACCTGAGAGCTTGCAAAAGAAAATTTTTATTATACAAAGTAGTTATAACTGTGATATAAAAATTTACGTATGCTAAATAAATATCACTTTTTTCTGTCACTACAATCTATACTACTCACCGATGCTTGATAACTTTATGAGGTCCTATTGCAAAATAGCATGCAATTAGGAAGTAACAACTGTCATAAAATTTTGTCATTAAAACGTGTGCTTTACTACCACTTTAAAAATTTTCTATACATTAGCCCAAATTCTGTACATTGTACCTTTTAAGAGGTGTATCTATATCTCTAAAAATAGATAGCTGATAACATAAGCTATAAAAAAATCCTTTTAAATAGTTTCTGTATGTTTAAGAACGAAAGCAAACATCAGCAATGAAAGGGGCACAAGCAGGCTTGACACACCTAGGGTATGATACTCTGCTGCACAAGAGCATCATACCAACTGCTACTCAGTGCAGCTCCCCACCTACTGGGGAAGCCCAGCAACTCTAAGCAAGTCTCAGTGATATTTCATATCACTTAACATTTTGGAAATCTGTTAACGTTTCCAGTAATAACAGCAATCTCTGTAATTTCAGGTTGATTTCTAAATTGGTTGTGAAACATTTGTAAGCACTTGGAAGTAGTTTAAAACACTTGTGTTTAGGCTGTTCCCAGTATCTGCAATGTTTTCATATAAATCTAAAAATCAGCTAAGCATTTAACAGTATACTTTATCTAACGATCTACTGTCCAGAAATGATTGAAAAGATGTCAATCTAAAATACGCAATGCTTCAACTAAATACTTATCTTTCCTAGACATACTAAGATTGGAACTAACGTAATTTCCTAAATTCTTTTACTACTTGTCAGCTCTATAATATTTCAAAAGGCGTTAGACTCTACTTAGATGAAATATCAGAACTGTTTAAATTTAATTTCCAGAATCGTGTACTTAGACCCATATTTCTAGAAACATGTAAGCATCCTGTCAAGATTATAATATAGTTGCTGTTTTCATAGTTGAATTTTCTGTATTATCCATTTGAAAGGAACTTCCAAGTTACTTCCCAGTATCAGATAACTGAGTTACTCCGCAGCTTACCAACCTTCTTCCAAGAAGCAGACTACTGCATATGAATCAATGTTACTAAAATTCACATCACAAAATTATTACAATGCCTGTATTATTTAAATTATAGCACTTACTTCTATTGGAAAAGATTAATTATATGCCAAATGAAGAAAAAAAGTGATGGAGATACTATTCTAAAACAGTTCCATTGCTGAATTCCCAAAGACTGACTGCTTTTGTACATGAGACTTGAAAAATCCCAAACTCAAGATCTCAGGAATAACAGCTTGCACAGCCTATCCTCAGTTGTCACTCATGTGACTACATATATATAAAATTTCACAAGCAACTCTGATTATCTTGTTTTAGCATACATGACATACATTTCATTTAATTTAGATATTGTTATTTTGGTATGCCTCCCTAGTCATAAAATGCCAGCACAGTTTAATTTCCTAAATCTCAGCACCAGGGGGACAGATTAACTAGTCAGTTCAGGTTGCTCATCCTCCACATAGCATCTGAGTTTTGGACAAAAACAGAAAAAGCATACTGTATCCCATGAAATAATTAATAGCCACCTTTAGCATGAATCATTTCTAATTATACATTATTGCAACAGAAATTTCAGCTGCTCACTGCACATATTTTCAAATATCTCAATAGACATACTAAGAAACTGAGTTGGAATGAAACTGCACAGAAATACTAATCCCAGAGACTTTAATGTGGGTGTCAGGGTTTGTCAATTTTATGTGTGTATAAATTTAGAAGTGTGTGCATGTGTAAAAAACCAAAACTGAAACAACAAAAAAAACTCAGGTCTGAAAAATGTGAGTAGAGGAATGATGGCATCTTCATTACTCCAACTAGGTCGGCATAAGTAGTCAAGGGGTATTTGTGGTTGATCTTATGTATGTTTCCCGTAAGTTTGCTTGAAGATGAACAAATAAGCATTCTTTCTGAAATTTCAACACCTGTTTAATTTCTATTGATTTTTACTCAGGAGCCTTCCTTTATAAATAGACACCTGAAATTTGCCAGTATTTTCCACGAAGAGTTTTATTTCTTCCAGAAATGACAGTATCTTTTGTAACTGAGTACCTTAGGTATTTCTTCTTAAATCATAATATATTGTCCTCTGGTGAAGAAAAACTACATCCTCACCAAAATGGTCTATGTTGGTAGAATTTATCGAAGAATAGTTTGCAATATCAAAACCAGCATGACCTCCATATCAAATGAGTTTCTTTCCTACATCTACTAGCTTTTCTACTTTATAAACAGTTGGGCATGTATTTCTGGAAAAAGCCTATGAGATCAAAGAAAAATTAGTGTTGTTTGGGTGCCTGGAAAGTGCGGAAGAGGAATTTATCACCTCTGATGACAGAACTTTCATTTGTTTACCTCCACACTCAGTCCACCTATAGATCTTGACCCCTCTCACCCACATCATATCCCCACTTTTAACTCCTGAATTCCAGAATTTCTGCAGCAATCTATATCACTACATCTCCTTTAAAAAACTGACCTAGGTTGTTTCTACAGAGCTTCTGTGCAGATCAGCAAGTCATTTTCATCAGGTAACACAGTTTTTTTTCATATGCATCACAAAGCAGACCTAAGCTTCTGCTAGCAGATGTGTGCCATACTTATTCAAGCTACGTCTTATTTAATGGTGCTTTTCACTACCTTCTCTCTGTTATTCAATGGTTCAGATCATCACACCAAGACAATAAAATTCATTTTAACAGTAAAATTTGATGTATTCACCCTCAAAGATCACCTCTGCTCTCAAACTGGAATTCCAACACATGCAAACTTGGGACCCACACTAAAACTTTCAGTAATGGATTTCCCCCATTCAGTAACTGTATTTATGCACGAAAGAATATTTCTTTCCTTCCTCAAATTTTCCAATAGGAAATACAAACCCTCTCACTCCAAGCCTCATCATAAAGAAATGTCTCTGCAGGAGTAATAATATGGTATAGTGTGCATTATGAATCTTATTGATTTCATTGTGACAGCTGCCAGGGTTTGAAATGAGGAAGTCCAAGGTATCCACAATAATACTGGCATACACTGCAATCTCCAGGTTCAAAGAAGTTTGCTCTTGTCTTTGAACACATCCTGTGGAATTGTTTATTCACAGAAACAATATCTAGCTAGATGTTACTGAGTGTTGCAACATACTGTAAAACTCTCCACCTATCACTTTGCAGTCCAGAACACAAGAAAGTAATGATGGTGGAGAAATCTATGCCACCACACTCCATTCATCAGAAACAAGAAATTCCAAAGACCAGAGCTATAAAGGAATATTGTGGAAGAAAGGATGCCTCCAGCCACACACTCCACTCCTCTCCAAGCTAACAGGACCCTGATTCAAGTAAATTGTTACATTTGCTGTTTAATCTGCTTGAAAGCAGAGAGCCTTCAGCAAGGTTTATGAAATGATAGTGAAAGCATTATCATATGAACTACTAAAGAAAAAATACATATATATATATTCAGTACATCCTCCAAATATAGGTCATCCAAACCTGTAGTTAAATTTCTAAGACTGGGATTAAATATCAAAGGATAGCTCACCAGAAGTGGAAGACAAGACCGTATTTTTCTGTTTCTATTAAGATGTTCAATATTTTAATGCAACTTAAAAGAATACTGTGCCAATATACCTCTTTGCATAGCTTGTTTTTTTTTTTTGTTTTGAAAATTCTAATCATTGATCAGGAAAATTACGATGACTTTAATCAACATATACCAACAGGCATCACTGGAGCTATTCCTTGAATGACCTTTCTAAGCTAACATAGAAAGATTTTCCATTGTTGTATTAAATTTTGAAAATACGAATCAAACAGAAAGCTTGGTATTCCTCAATGCAGGTAGTGTAGGGATAGGCTTTGCTGCATAAATTTTTTTTGAAAGAAGAAAATATGTAAAAAAAATTTGTGCATATGCATACACATGTGTATGTATTTACACACACACATTGAAGAGAGATGTCCAGTCTTCCTAACCTGAAGTAAGTGGTCAAAAACTCAACAGAAGACCAGAAAAGCAACTCTGATGAATTAACAGGCATATGCATTAATGATGAAGAAACTTGTGTTTCAGCATCAAATACAACAGAATGAATGGGTACCTTAAACTTTAACATGAAATATGAACACAGTATGTCAGCTGCAGAAACATACAATGACCAACACCTCAGAAAAAACAAACACATACATACCTTCACTACAAAACGGTCTTTTGATGCCAGAGAAATTCACCGTCTCATGCAGCGTTTTTTCCTCTTGACAGTATTCACAGTACGTAACTATGCAGTGCAGTTTCTTATAATCATCAGAACATGCTCTGCTGCAGAACTGATACACTTTGTTCTAAATGCAAAATTGCAAAGCATCACGAAGAGGGTTAACATTAAATTTTAAGATCTGGGAAGTGCAACTTTAAATAATAGTTTGCCTTTAGGACACAACTGTTACATGCCATGTAAATAGATGAGCAAGCACACAATTAGAGTGTAACTTCTGGTGCTAAAAACAAGCAACTCTTTCTCAGGCTCATAGCGAGTCCAACAAATAGTCAACATTTCATATGAAAATGTGAAATAGGAAAATATGCCAATCGAGTTATCCAGAAAACTTATATTGCAGTTACAGGTTTAAACTTTTGTAAACACTTCACCATTCTAAAAATAATGGGGGAAAAACAAAACAGAACTAAAAAAAAACTTACCTCCCATTCCAGTACTTCTGGCTTTGAACAAAAAGAACTTTTGCAATAATTGCATTTCAACTGAATATCAGTGGGAGAGATAAACTGACCGTTTGTTGAAGACTGCACACTGAGAGTCTGAAAAACAAAAATATATACATATACATCACAAAAAATAGTTACCTTTAAAATGTGGGGTTTTTCTCATTTAACCCACATCATTTGAAAATCTAGGAGTTTATAAATAAAGTCAGCAGCATTTCTAGGCAAAAGCACAGCAGGTTAGTCTTTTCCCTTGACATCTTAGATTCTCTAGTTTTGAATCTTCACCCTCTCTTTCTCAGTATTTCTTTTATCTTACCTTTCTAATGTCTGCCATTTGCAACTATAATGTATAAACGGAAAAAAAAAGTCTCCTAAAACTGAACACCTGTTAATCACAAAACATGTATTTTCAGAAAACTATAATTCACAGCTTGCCTTACTTTGGTCACAGAATTTCAAACAAAAACCTACAAAAGTATTTTCAAATCCAAACCTGACCAAAGCAGATTATCACCACCTTACCTAATCATATCACTTCAAAATACAAATACTAAAGTAAAAGGCCTTCAGCAATAATCTGAGTAAATGCAGGGTTTAAGATTAAGAAAAAACTAGCTAATAGTCCTAGCTGGCCTCAATCATTGTGGCTGGAAGATGCAACCATTCAAATAGCCAAGTCCTAAACAAAGGTTTTCATATCAAGAAAAATAATATTGATTTCATGCAGGAATGAGAATTTAATTATGTAACTGAATAATTCACTTAATGCATTTCTGCAGTAATCAATAGAGAACTCAATTTTACAGCATTTGTAGTCTCCCAGTAAGTTGTTTATAAGCCTCCAAGACAATCTTTTGCGTATCCTTAGATCAACCAACTACTGGCATGTTACCCATGAACCGTTCAAGACAAGGTATGAATAAGTAGCAATCATGGACACCCAAAGAATCCAGAATATAAATTTCTTACGGCCATCTTCTCTGCAAGCTTTGCAACAAGACATATTTTTAAAGACACTCTCTTTACATGAGATGAAGACGTAGTAACAAATCTACATTAGTGAAAATATAAAACATTTCTGTTACAGGATACTTTGCTTCAGGCTGCCATGTTACTAAATCTTCATCTACACTAAACAAATAAATTGTGTTAAGACTGGTTATTGATGTAAACTTTCACATAAGCAGGCCAATACTGCTGAGTGTTAGCCAGCAGAGCCAACAGTATTAGTTTATGCAGATGCACTACTTCTGCACCAGTTTGCAGACATTAAGTAGTCATACACATTTCCCGATCGTGGACAGAACCTTAGAACCAAACAACAGAAAAGACATCACCTTTATCCCAATGGTCCATTGTCCTATAACAGCTTGAAGTCTGATGCCTACATACAGTATTTACTGGTTTTATCCCTCTATATCCTGCAAACATCTCTTCTGTTGAGATTTACTAGATTTTGGCTGCTCTAAATAGGTTGCCAAAGAGTTGTACTAATATAGGAGCCACAAAGGCATTTTGACATCTGTCCTGGTTTCAACCACAACAACATCAAGGTCCAACCTCTGTATTTCTGCATTTGCAGGTTTCCTCAAAAAGCAAACACCATTCTCAACACGTGCTGCCATATGGATTATGTAATTGCAATGAAAGCCCTAGAAGCTCTGGTTGAAAACAAAGGGAAATCAATAAGCAAGTATACCCATCACATCAGTTTAGAAACGAAGGAAATGTTGAAAAACTAGCAGCTGTGACGACCCGTAGAACACTGAAGATAAAGGGAAGAATGAAGATGAAACATATCAAGTGCTCACAAAAAGAAAAGCAACTGTATATTTTCCATGTCTATAGTTGCCATTAAATGTGGTACTGCAAAACCCTATCTTGAGGGTTACAGCACAAAATACTAGGTTTTGCTGTTTTCTAATGTATGGCACTTTCAACTTCTTTTCCCATTTGCTGTGGTAGAAATGTACGCCCTACCAAGTCTAGGGGACTGGTAATTGAAGAAAAACAAAAGCTGAAGATATGAGAACAATGGAATTTTAGACTGTTAAAAATTCAAACTTGTTTTAAAGAATATTTGCACCTAACTGTAGATAAAAGTTATCTGAGTGATTAAGCATTACTGCTTCTAAAACAAAACCAGTGTTGCTGGTTGTTGCTTTTTTTAATCATAAAGTTCTATGGTCAAGTAAACATTTTCTACAGAAATCAGTAAAGAACTGAATTCACATTACTGATAGCTCTAAAACAAGCAAAAAATAGTTGTTAAACCAAGAGTTAATCACAACATGATTTAGTTGCCTACTTAAAGTTCCCATTATGCTGCAATTAAAGGCTGCTTCTGCATAGTATTTTAATGAGTCAAGATGTCATGCATGTAGCATCATCCTGTCTTGCCTCTAAATTACAATATGCTTAGAATAGAGAATATCTTTAGGAATTATCTGGAAGCATTCTTACACAAAAGAATCGATAAGATCACAAATTTGTTAAAGTGTTTCTCAGGTCACCTTGAACATCAAGGATTTATTGATGTTATGCTTTACCAAAGATATATTTGAAATCACGTGTGCGTGTATGTGCACATATGTACGTACACCCTTAAATGGAATCTTAAATTCAATCCCCAAATAGTTATCTTTAATTTGGCTTTTCTTGAGCCTGAACAACAAGAGCATGGAAAGTGCCAAGCAAGATTAAATATCATTGTAAAGCCATTTTCAGGCTTCAATGCAACCACCACAAACTGCTCTAAGCTGTCAAATTACAACTGAACGATAGACAGACACAGCCCAGGAGTCTTCTGATAGGACCAGTGTAGAAGCACAGATTCTGGCCTGCCCCTGTCATTACCTGCAGCAATAAGTGATAGAGGTGGTATCCTTGCTCATAGCAATACAAAATCAAGTTGTGGAAACATTTCTGCATGTAAATGTGTATGTGGAAGGTGTAATAGGCAGCCAAACATTTTTCTTTCACTAGTTCAGGAAAAAGAATTTTGAAAGAATTAAATTGTTCTCTGTTAACATGAAGAAGAAGCAAATATATATGAGGCAGGCACCCATATGGACTGTACAGGCACCCATATGGCATCATACGAACTGTGCCACAAGGAAAGTTAGGGGCAATTAATTAAATAAGGAACTAAACACTTCCCTTGCCCTCACACACACAGAACTTCAACCATCGCACAGAACCCTCAAATATTTGTTACTATGATCAGATCTGAAACACTATTTCTCCAAAAAGCATGCCAAGCATCTCCCACATGCTTCCCATTTCAGACAGAGAGTGAGACAGAGATGTAAGGAATATGAGAAAGAACACTTACAGACATCATAATAATGGTTAAGGGAGAGATCAACACAACCATGGAAAAACAGAGTATCCTGCTTAAAAATGTACTTTTAATTCTTACACAAACTGGTTCTAAAACTCTTCAGATCTATCCATAAATTGAAAAATAAAAGCTTTAGCAATAATATTCTGAAAACTTTGTATAGACTTCTGGTTTGGCAAGATAGCTTGTGTTTTAAGACATTTATACTTGTACTTTTGCTAACTTGGGTAAGACACTTGTACTACAGCCTCCATGTTCACAAGAAATAAATTAGCAGTTTTATTTTTCCTTAAGAGACAAGTTCAGTGCAAGATCTTCAACTGACCCAGTAAAGTTACTGACAGCAAAACTGGATTTAAACAATACAGCTTCGGAGCAGTTCTGTCCTTTAATCTCCAACGACGTCCTCCAACATGAGCATGAAAGAAGACAAGATACAGTCCCACTATTCTAATACCAACTATCCAACATCAATCATATTGGGCAGGCTATTTTCTTTTTTACCCTCTTTATTACAGGGATGAATGCTCTTGCAAGTTGTTTGCACGAAGAGGAATACAGATATAGATGTAAGTTGCACAACAAGTAGCTCAGCTGAATCTCTCAAGCATTTGAATAGATTAAAGCAACAATTATCTAGAAACATAAGGTTATGCATAAGGTAAAACAACAACCAACCCTAAAACACTGCAACCAAAATTAGGAACTTAAACATTCCAATCCATCTGTAAACCAAAAGCAAGCTTTTGCAGAAGGGAGACACAGACCTTGAACAGCAATTATTCCGTTGTGAGAAAGGCAACTTCTAACAAAGAAAAAAGTACAGGAAAAACAGGCACAGTAAGAGAAAGGGATGAATACAATGCCTGAAAAAGTACAAGAAAAATTATCTTCATCCGTAAAAAGTGAAAAATATGGAGAATCATGATAAAGCAGTTTGGTTTTTTTTCAAAAGATCATTGGAGAAAGCATTCCAATGTGACTGAATGCAATAAACTCTGTTCTCAATTTAGGTCCAGTTCCTACGTGTCACTCAGGTATAAGCCCCTCCATGGGAACACAGAGTCCAAAGCACACGTTGCGGTATACTGTCCTCTCCATCTAAATACTAAACGAACAGAAGAAGCAGTTCTTATATTACCAACTTTTATCTAATGGTGAATATAATTTTATTCTTCTAGACAGTGAATACATGAAAACTATCAAAAATCAGAATCGAATAGAGAAGATTATCCAAACTACCTGTAAGCAAACGACCACCTAGCTGTCCTTGGTGCTGCTGAGGACTCACAGATTGTACACTACAACTTTGAGGAGAGACTTCCGTGTCGTACTGAAACTATAAAAGAAGTATTAGCGAGGTCTCAATAAGATCAAGAACCCACGAGGACATCACTGATCTGCAGTTATATTCCACAGTGTTGCTAAATATTGATTTCTCTGCAAATCCAAGAAGGCCCAGGTTGTACTTGTCATTCACTACCTTTATTTTTCTGCCTCAAATAGCAGAAAGTTTTCATTCTGAGCACTCTTGGGGCTGCAATCAATTGTAAGACCACGTAGAACGAAGTAGATGCTGAATGAGTTTGCAAGAAGTCCAACAGATTTGTCATTACATACTAACAATCCACATCTATTTTGTTAATCAGTTCCATTTAGACTGCACTAACAGACATCTACTAAGTTGGTTAGGATGAAAGCACAAAAACAGGGCAACATGTTGGAGGTCCCATCCAGGGAATGTTAAGGAAGCAATTAAGAGACTGATTTGCTTTCCAGTAGACAGAAAACTTAAAAGTTTCATGACAAATGGGTTAACCCTATATGGGTGTAACTGCCTCCTCACATGGTGTTGAACAATTATCAATCAAACAGCACACATTTGGGGAAGCTCTTTTTACATACACAAATTGAAACAGTGTCTTTGAAACGTTCTTTGATCATCTAGACATTAATCACCACAACGCATTTTACATATGCTTTAACTGAGTCATATTAAAGAGATGACATTTTCAAAAAGCGTATCAGCCTCTTACAGTGTGCCTACCATCAGGCTTGCAACAATCCAATTTCTAGACGTAATTTAAACAGCTAGTTTCATCCGTAAAAGTTGTAATGACTTAGAACCTAACTTTGTGTTTCTATTCCCCATGTCACAAACCTTTTTTTCAGCACAATATCCTACATGAGAATGTTGTTACTGTATTTAGCATAAAAGAGATGAAAATTGTTGGTTATCAATGCACAGCAGCAAAACCCATCTCCATACAGAGGCTGGCATGGGAAAAATAAGATGAGTAGTGGCATTACTTTGTGTTCACTTACAGCATCAAGGAGAAATGGGTTATTATTATCCTGTAAGTTTAAGATAGTAACTAGTGTTATTATTATGAAACAGTACTTTAAAAAGAAATGGTTACGAGCCAGAAGCATCTGCTGTGTTAATTGTAAGTCATAAGCACGTATATAAATGCAAGCTTGCTTAATATGCAAATATTTAACACAAACACAGGTAAACAAATATTTAGGGAGGAAAATATTTAACACAACAGCTAACCTGAAATTTAGCTACACAACTGGAACTGCAAAAGTTGTACAGTTTTCCATCAGGCATTGTGGCTTGATACTGAGGTAAAGAGTTTCGTTTACAAAAGTGGCAAATAATTTCCATACCTAAAAGAAAAACGTAGTTTACAAACAAAGTAAGTACAAAATAGTAACGCAAAAAATACTGGGTTACAGGTCAGCTTTTCAATGTAAAAAGCTAAAATTTGTCTGTTTTCCAGCCAGCTTCAGTAAGTCACATAAAACAAAAGAAATTGCCTTTTTTTTTTTTAATTCTGCCATTAAAGCTAAGCACCACATGTGAAACAGCACCTTCTAACAACATTCAGTAGAGCGTTTTGATCTTAAGTTTGATGAATTGAGATCTATGTCTGCTTTGCATACTGAAGAACGTAAGTTTTGATTTGATTTACTCATTCCTTTCACCCAGATTAAACAGTTTACCTAGAGAATGTTTATATACAGTATAACTACCTCTATCCTTCTGCAAAAGAAGGAAATTATCAATTATTGCTTGAGGAGATAAAATGGGGTGGCGCCAAGACAAGAAAATATTAATTCACGTGTGTGGAAGTTGCACTGCCATTCTGTGGCAGAAAGCACTTTATGTTGCAACATTTCCCCCCCCCCTCCCGGAGACCTTAAGACAGATGAACTGTTTCAGAAATCAAGCAAAAATACTAGTGGGGAAAATGACCCCTCATGGGTCCATCTACTAGTGTTCAATATAAGATGATCTTTTTAAAATCTACATTTAAAAACCTATTAAGACACTAAAAATCTGCAGAGATTCATTCTAAAACAAGATAACCCACCCCCACTGTTCAAACTTGGGAAAAAAAAATCAGGTCTACTCTTATCAGTGATGAAAATCCATCATCCTTGTCACTTACTTTGTGATTTTGGATATTTTGATTTGTGTGTGTTCATGCATGCAGTTGAGCAGTATGGCTCCATATATCCATTAGGTCCTATGCACTGAGTCATGTCAAAAAACCTGCACTGAGCTCTGCAGCCAGTACAAGATGTTAATTTGCCATATTTCTAAAACATAAAACAAAGCAAAACAATGCATTAGTTAAAACCATGTTCAGCTTTTGTTTTTAAATTATAATATAATAAATAGAGGAAAGCTTATTTATTTCTGCAGTTCTCTCCCCAACCAGAACCTTCCTATACTGACTGACTCTCATAATCATTTTCTCAAGTGCAGTCAGCACTTTTTGTTTCTCTCTCCTGGGATCTGGCTAAAACTAAATTTCTATGTAAAACAAAAAATAAATAAATATAAAAATTACACTCCCTGAAAATAAGAATATTAAAAAACCACCCACTACCTACAAACTGTGATTAGAGTATACAACAAGTTCTGCTGAGTTGGAGGGTTTGAAACGACGTTGTTTCTCTCTCCTTGATGGTTATATGGACAATGGTTTTATGACAAGAAATGGGAGTTTGGCATGATGAAGGATAAATAACGGTGCTAAACTTGGAAGAAAAAAAGTTATACTCTTCCCCCAAATAATATCCTTAATGTTATCAAGTATGATTTAGTTGTAGCAGTTTCTTGGTAACAACACCATTTGGAGAACTTCTCTAGCTTTTAAAGTCTCCTAGTTCCAGTCCACCAGGCAGGAGAAATACCCTGCAGAGTTCCTAAACTCCTCATTTGACCCAGCGAGGAACTGTGACTCCCATTAACCTGAAAACAGACTCAATTCTGACATCTCAACACAGCAGTCTGTCAGTCAACAGTGTCCCACAAAACAGAATAAACGTTATATAAAAAGCATGGAAAAGTTGCACTGAGCAGAAATACCAGTGACAAAGTAGACAAAAATCAGTAGTTTTGACCTGCCACACCTATTATTTACCTAACAGTGAAGTACGTAGCCTATGCAACATAAAGCGAGTTTCAGTAAAAAAGGTCTAAACACCTTCCCTGGCCACAGAAATTTATAAAGGCTTGGATAGCAATCACAATAATTCTTGAATTTGAACAATCACGAGTCTCAGATCAGACAATCTCTGCTTATTGGGTATTAGAAAATACCCTTCTGACACTTCGGCATGTAAGATTTCTTCCCGCCTTCTGTTCAGGAATGATTTTGGCATTGCCTCTCCTCTTTTTCAAGGCTTAAGGGGAAAAGAAATACAACGAATCTTTCACGTCTGCTCCACCTTGATCAAAGTAACAGAAGCTTAAGTGGATATCTTTGGTCTTCCCATCTCTAGTTACTTACATTTGAGAACTAGCTAAATCCAGTCTCACAAACACAGAAGAAACTTAGGGCAGCATAAGATGATGTCTTCCCTATATTAAAAATGAGTACGTGTAAACATACAAACATACAAGCTTCTGCCACAGATTAGGTGTAGCATCTTGCACAGACTAGCAAACTTTAAAGATACTTCAACAACTTCAAAATTTGCACAACACTTTGATGGAATCTTTGCTGTGGATTTCCTCCAAAAAGGAATCTGTGCCAAGATAGCAAGCTTCTACCTAAAGTAAAATATTTTATATAGGTCCAGGATCCTTCTTTCCCATCTGACTTTTTTTTTTTTCCCTTTAAAAATGTTCCCCAGTACCTGCTAATCAGTCCTTCTCATGAGCCACAATACTGAAAAAATTCACACTAAGTACCACGAGCTAAATGCAAGCATTGTACTGTTCTATGAGCTGCAGCTATTCTGCCAATATTCACTCATCTCCTCCGGCATGCTGAGAAGAGGAAAGTAGAAAACTGAGAATCCTTCAAGTTATACCATCGAGAACATAGGAGGTCACTCTTTACGTAAGACTTTACTTCTTGAAAAAATTTCAGTGAACAACGACCATCAAAAAATCTGCACACACATATAGCCTTGGTACCTCTAGAACAAAATGAAATACAAATCTAGAAGCACTGGTGCAAATATGCTGACATAGCTTAACAAAGTGCATTAAGGAATATAATCAGAAAACAACGTACAGGCAGGTGGAGCTCTCACAAGTTCTTGGTCTGAAATAAAAATCAAACAAAACCATAACAACTTTATATCAAGATGAAAATATAATATAAAAGAATTTATAGTAAGCTGATGAAGGCATAACTGGACATGATTCACTGTATCAAAGGACTTCATGTTTGGACAAAACCCCTTGGACGTAGAAAAAGCATTGCTAACCAGTATCTCAATATGTCAGAATTTAACTGGTGCCAAGGAAGGCTCATGCACATCAAGTACAGTGCACCACCATGTCCATTATTTCTGAATTTCATATATCCTTATAATACTGGAGTTGTTTACTGATTTGACACTAGATCTTTCAGACTTAAAAGCAACAAGAAGCATCTTTTTTTACTATCTGTTAAAGCTACCAAATCCAGAACCGAAGTATCAATTTGCTTATAAATATTCCAAAATTAGAAAGGACAGGTTTTTTACCTTTTTTTTTTTTTTTTTTTTTTTGTATCTGCCTAGTTTCCCTAGAACCTTAAACTACACTAGCAGTACAAAGACCATGAATTCCCCCAAAAGAAATCAAGGATGCAGAAGATTCTCTCACAATTATTGTCACAGCACTTAAGAGAATTTAAGCATTTCTGTATTACTGGCAATTTCAACATATGTTGTTACAGGAGTGAAGGGGGGACAGCGGTGAAGGAAAAAATTAAACTTAAAAAGCTCCAAACCTCTTCAAATTTATCACTCCCAAGGACTCATCATTGTGTCCTTCAAGCTGAACTTCTGGTGTATTTTTATTATTCTTTTCAGCATTCCCCGAACTTCTAAGTTTGAATATTAAAACCATTCAAAAACTAAAGAGTACAACACTGCTATAAAAGAAATTAAAGTGCTGATAAAATACCTGAAAGTACTAATCAATCACCATTATACAGCTGCATTGCACCTTTTTTTTTTTTTTTTTAATAGTCCCACAGAAAGGCTTTCCCCATTGACAATATCAACAGGCATCCTTGTATTGTCCCATGTTTTTAGACAGCCATAATGCAAAACACGAATTTTCTCTTGTTCTCAAGTGCGAAAAGTCAAGACGAGACTCTCACAGTTTTGTACTCTCACATTCATCTCAATAGAATCACAGAATGGCTTGGGTTAGAAGGGACCTCAAAGATCACCTAGCTCCAAGCCCCCTGCCACGGGCAGGGACACCTCCCACTAGATCAGGTTGCTCAGGGCCCCATCTAACTTGGTCTTGAACACCTCCAGGCATGGGGAATCCACAGCTTCTCTGGGCAACCTGTGCCATGGCCTCAGCACCCTCTGAGTGCCTCCTAACCTCTAATCTAAATCTCCCCTCTTTTGGTTTAAAACCATTACTCCTCATCCTGTCATCATCTGACAGACGTAAGTTGTCTTCCATCTCTAAGAATTTGCAGTATTAGTTTCAACCCATAGAAAAAGTAAAATTTGAGAATCCTTTCTCTAGAAGTATTCTTGAAGCTGGACTAAAGCAAACAGAAGACTGATAGAAACTAAGTAGAACTACATTAACACATTGGGCATAAAAGCAATCACGAGGCATGGATTTATGGCCTGGATGCAAGACAAATTATGGTAACGACAGATCCACAGAACCAAGAATGGTATGAGGGTCACTATGGTTCAACTGTTGTCTTGTCCAAGATGAGAACTACAGGAAGTCATATGACGCTCAACAGAAAAATGGTAAAAACAAACAGCAGGAGGTGGTTCTTCACCTAACAAGGTCAGCAGAACTTCTTACTGAAGAGCGTCACGGATGTTAACATTGTATGTGTGTTAACTGCAGAAGTACTTGAAGAGACTAATTTTAAAATGTGAATGGAAAGTTATACGAGTTTTAACGGATCCCTCGATCTAGAATCAGAAGTAAAAAAAAATACTTAGGACAAAATATCATAAATATACCCATCCTGTTCTTACTGTTCCTTGTATGTCCACCTACATACACTGCAGGCATTGCAATTCCTGCTCTGAACCAGTAGTTGTTCTCATTCTCTTACTACGTAAGATTTTTCTTTTTAGTTCAACTTGAATATTTTAACTATCCACAAGGAAAAATGTGTTCAGAAAAAAAAAAGGAAATGAAGAAAAATGTAAAGCTGTGTCAGTGCTGTTAATGTATCGTGGTCATGAGACCAAAAAACTTTACTGGTAGAAAGAAAAATTAAACAAGGAATGCCAAAATCTTCATTATTGACTAAGAGGGAAGGAAACAGAAAATACAAGACTTCATGACTTTATTTTAAACATAACTGCTTCATTCCTCATTCCAGAAACACAGAATCATGCAGGGGCCTCCAAAGGTCAAAGTCCAACCTCCATCTCAATGCAAGTCCAGAGCTAGCTGCTCAGTTCTTGTCAAATTTGAGTATGTCCAAGGACGGGCATTCCAAAACCTCTCTGGACAACCTCTCAGTATTTCACCACTGCCATAAATTAAAGAAAAAAAATCCTTACATGTAATCAAATCCTTTGTGTTTTCAAATTGTGTCTGTTGCCTTTCAACCTCCCACTGCGCACTTCCATGAATGTTCCAACTCCGACCTCCATATAATCCCCTAGATCTCCCTTTAGCCTTCCCAAGGCTAAACAAACTAATCTTACCCAAGCCTGTCACGTGCTCCAGCCTTTCTAAACACCTTGGTAGCTCTCCACCAGACTTACTTTACTCTGTCAATCTTTTTCATCCAGGTTGATCCAAAACTGCGTACCTTGCTCCACCATCAGTCTCTGGAGTACAGAACAGAGGGGAAAAAACACCTCCCTTGACCTGCTGACTACCCTCTTGCTAATACAGCAAGAGGTTGTCTAGAGAGGCTTGTGGAGTCTTCATCCTTCAAGATACTGAAATCCCAAATGGATATGGTCTTTGACAAGCTGGCTCCAAGTGGCCCTGCTTGAGCAGGGGAGTGGACACAACAAGAGGTGCCCTCGAACTTAGACATCTTTGCTGCAAGGGCACACTGCTAACTCCTGTTCATCTTGTCATCCATCAGGACACCCAAGTCTTTTTTTCCATAGCTGCTTGTTTGGCAGTCATCCTTCCATTCCAGATGAAAGACTGACTTGCACTCTCCATGATACTTGTACTCTCCATGATACTTCAGGAGTAGACAAGAATGATTATAGACAAAAGCTTGCACATTTTAAACTAGTCTCTGCTTCAGTTCCAAAGCTTCAAAGATGGAATGAGCTCAGAATCAACTAGCAAGAGAAAATATCCGACATTTTCATTCCATGCACCTCTTCTTGAAAATTCAAAAACCTCCATCTCCAAGCTATCCCTAAGACATTTTGCAGAGTCCTATGACACTATGAGTATATTTATGGCCTGCAATTTTAAGAAAATTTCAAGAAAAATACTGCTATAGAATTAGCAAATAGCATCAATTAGGTTACTAATAAAAAGAGTTAATCTACGGGCAAAAATTATAGAAAACAACAGCATAATACCCTCTGATGAGGGGAAGCTTAATGTCTGACTACATCTCTCCCTCACTCCTCCACCTAGATTCTGCATTGAGATGACCTAATTTTAGTTAGAACACATTCGTATTTGATTTCTTCCAAGGCATAAACTCCAAAGCAAAAGTGGAAGCCTGAACATTCTTGTCTTCTTCCATTTGATTGTAAAATCACTCACTCTTTCATGACATTTGTAAACTCTATAATAGGCTTAATCCTAGAAACCAGGTCTACTTCTCATGGTAAACAACTAACAAAAGAAATACGGTAAAACACTTCACACAAATTCTTAGGAGTCATTAATTCAGTATACATTTCAAGTCTTCATTCTGTCAGCTAGGATAGTGTTAAACTCCAACTGCCAACTACAGAAATGGCTATCAAGACACAAGATAGAACAGAAGAATTGGATATATTCCAGGAATAACGGTACTGTGGCAACAGAAATCCAAATTCCGAGAAATAAGAGGAAATTCATTTGGAGGCTTTCTGAGGAATTTTTGCTCATGTCATTATCAGCAAAGGTGTCTACCTTTGCATCTTACTAAAGGGATGATGAAAGCTGAAGTCTGGAGCTCTTCTTGTACATACCGTAACTAAGAATAAAGATCAAGCCCAAAAATAAGTATCAGACCAATACTATAACTTCATGGTACTTTAGAAATAATGTTCACTTCTGCTTGCAAACTAGAACTAATTACAGTCTCCCTTCTTGAACCTTTCAGTTGCAGGAGTATTGCAGGAGTATCTTAATAAAGCTATTAGTGCCTAAGATCTTGGCACCTGCATTACGAGCTTTTATTCTCCATTGAGAAGAGCAGTATGGTCTCTTTCATGTTCCTTCAGAAGAATGAAGGACACATCTGCAGCCTAAGAGCATTCTTGCTACAATCTCTCCCACGCAAAGACCAGTTGACTAAGAACATTAGACCAGCTGATTGCTACAATGCCATACAGCAGCCCAAAGATGTGTTTAGAACTGGAGGAAGTGCCTTGCAATTCTGTTTATACAGTCCACATAAGAGACCTGTACATACTTCTCAATCCAGGCAAAAGCTTCTCTCCACTATCTTTACAGAGTAACAGTTTAGAATTAGAAATAAGATAAAAATAGGAAAAACTTCAGGAAAATATTCAGTGACAGACACACAGACAACCTGTGTTCAAATAGAAAAGTAAATGAGAAAGAAAATGGAAAATTTCTGGAAGTAGAAAAGCAGAGATATTCACTACATGGAATTCTACAATAACAGAGATGCACTAGAAAGGCAATCAAGAAAGAAGCAGCTAAACTGCTTCAGATTCATTTGAAAGAAGGATGGTCCAGATGGATCCAGAAGCAATACACGTCTAAGAAAAGAACCAGATGTCAGCAGAATCTGTAACAGCAAAGAAAAAAGAAACCATATTATTTATTGAGCCTTTTGAAATACCACACCCATACCATCTCTACCCCAAAGAATAAACTCTTCCCTGCTCCAACTTAAGGTTAAGATTAGTAACACGTCAAAAGCATTTGCCCATGTCTTAAGAGCAAAGGCTCTTACACAGTTGCTTTTGTGGTTCTTGAACACCAAGTAATTGGTGTTTCAGCTGAACTACACAAACAACCAAATCATTAACATGTCCAGTAACTTTCCTCTGGCATCTCCCACTTCCAGTGCTCCCTCTTCTTGCCAGTTTCATTCCCACTCCCCAGACATTTATCTTCATTAATTTAAGGAAATAAGAGCTGAAAAATCCCTTCTTCCCTTACCTCAAAAATTTTACTTTTACATTAACTATATGAAAGCTTTTCCTTCTGTTTCATGTTTATTTTGCCTCTTCTCTTTTCCCCTCTACCTCCAATCATTCGAGGTGTAACCACATCAGTGCACTGCTGCATCTACCCTAACTCCAATACCTAGTCATATCCCCTCCTTGCTTCCTCTTCATAACAACTTCCTGTGCTCCCATACAGATTACACCTCACAATTATGCCTTGAGTACTTTTCTTCAGAAGTACGTGGCTGTTTTAACATTTCCGATTAACCTATCTCATTCCATCTACTAAAATAGGGGTGAGACAGAATGGGAATATCCTGAACAGTTACTAACAACTCTGGTGCTTCAGTAGCCTGGTTATATAGTTGTGAGGATTTGTTTATTTTTTAATTAGAGAGCAACAGGTTCTACATGTGGGAAAAAAACATTTAAAGCAGAAATGGTCAAATAAGTGGTTCCACAAACTCAAGTACATAAGAGGTACAAATATATATATATATATATATATATAAAATTTCTAGAGGGATTTCGTTTACATCTGAGACACAAGAAACTGGAGGTATAAAAATTAAGAGGCCTCAAAAACAAAGAAACCTCACCCCATACAGATCAAGAAGGAAAGGAAGTGGACTGTCTTGATCGGTAAAGATTTATTTCATCTTGACCATGAGAGATAAATGGAAATAGCTAGATGCTTTTTACTTTGCGGAAGTGTACACAGTATTAATATCAGTATTGTAAGACACGACTTAGTACCAGACTAGGTATTACCTGAAGTAAGACAGAAGTAGTTTACTACATGAGGAAGAGGTTCCATTATCAAATCACAGTTCAGTTGAACTGGCTGAAACCCCAACACTGTCTCTTTGGAGAGACCAGAAATATTTTTATTTTTTTAAAAAGTCAGTATTTCTAATATTTCAATTTAAAGAGGCTGCTCAGACCTCACAGTTACTGCTTTTATCAGCTGTATTTATTGAAACACAGACACTTGCCAAGAGTTTAAAAAGCAGTAACTACTGCAGGAAGCAGGAGACTTCATAGCTAATTGCACCACCAAAAAAAAAAAAATAGGACAGATTCATCTTAATAACAAGAGCACAGAGAAAGAACAGACACTGCATGGGACAAGTTAAAAACCCTGAACACTTCCACCAAAGCACCATGCAATAAGACGTTCTAGCATAGCATTCCATAGAAATTTATACTAGTAGATTTGATACTTTCTGTGAGAGTAAATACAAGCTCTGTGTAAATAGTAATCCTACACTGCAGAACTGACATGCATGTCATTGTATACAACAAAGGTTCCTAAACCTCTGCACACAGGTAAAAACACAATTTCACAAAAGAAATTGCTAGGCAAGGAGTAGAATGCAAAACGTCACATTTGAGTTGCAGCTGCCTAGGTTAGGCTTTTTCTATTGCCTGTCTGTGAGCGAAGAGCTGGTAGGGATGGCATAGCCTTGTTAGTCTTGAAGCACATTTAAGAAGTCTTCATCTAATCAAAGACGACAACCAAATGGCCTTTTTCGTAGAATCATTAGAATCACAGAATCATTAAGGTTTGAAGAAACCTCCAAGATCACCTGGTCAAACCATCCCCCTACCACCACCATCACCCACTAAACCATGTCCCTAAGCACCACGTCCAACCTTTCCTTGAACACCCCCAGCGACGGTGATGCCACCACCTTTTTGAAGTGCTGAAGGAAAATTTTCACAAGATGAAAAGACACTGCAGCATCCTCTCCAGCCAGGAAAATACCCATTTGGTTTGCATTCACCTGGTACTCAACTTCATCCCAAAACTATTAAGAAATCATGAAGGGCAAGGAGCTCTAGCCGTTTCTTTTTTGACAGCACATGAAGACCATTGCTTTTAAGAAGAACCCGAAGCAATCAAGGTCAAGGACATTCTAGCAAGAATTTAGTTGAGGAATCAAGAAAGACAAAAAAGGTGAAGCATAAAAAAAAAGTAACATTGTTAAACTAGTAAAGCGTTAAACACGTTTCATGCCAGAATTGAGAACACTGTGGATTGATCAGGCCAGTAAGCAAAACAGTTCAAAGACTTATCTATAGAAGAAGACACAATCAGACTCAGCCTTATCTTAGTTGAAGAGCAGAAAATTAGAATGTATGGCTGGTAGCACAAGTCAAGTCACAGACTTCACTTGATCCTTCAAACAAGGTTGTCAGGCCTGTACCCAGCTCGGGCCAACCAGGGTACAACAAACATCATAACTGCCTTGAAAAGGAAATCGGCTAATTTTGTGGATACGGAGAATATCCAATAGTATCTGGAGGAAAAACATTGTAATGATGTATGTGGCTGCTTTGGATAATATCTTCATGGCAGGCATACCTGGGGTTTCTTTCAATTTGTTGCATACTGATTTTTTTTGTGTGTAAATTCTCATTTTAATTATGAGATGCCTACACAAAGGAATCAAAATATTTTACGATTTCCAAAATTACATAGGCAATATAGTATCTGACAAAGACATGACTACCTCATTCACCTCTAGAGTTGTGTTTTCTTTACTTCTTTTGTTCAGCATCATTCTTCAAGTCCTTCTTGCCCCCCTAGATGTGAAGAGTTTGAAAATTCTTTATCTATTGCACTGCAGTTCAATCTAGAAGTAGTAGTCACCTTCAGGTTTAAAAACACCTGCTTCTGGTACGAATTTTCTTCTGACATCATTTTATCTAAACTGTCACAATGATTTTGGTTTTGGAGCAAGGTTTTAATATTATTTTCTCTCTATTATTTTTTAAGAGCTTAGCTGTCTTGATGAATGGCTGTTGTACTATCAGGGTAACTAATTTTTTCTTCATAGGCTTCATAGGCTATGCATATGTAGATTATTTTCTTAAGTCCTAACAAATTATTAGTCTATTTATCTTTCATAAATTTGTCATTGTAAAAGAAACTTAAGCTCTGTAATTGTATCAGTTGTAGATAAAGAACAACCAGTAGGAAAGCAGAACACAGGACGTAATATTCAAGATCATTTGTCTCAGTTTTAAAGCAGGTTCTGAAAATAGTCCATAGAAAGCTATGTGCATCCATCACTTTCAAGTGTGACTTAGGCACTTCAGAAGACGACCTACTCCCCACGAATAACAGTTCCTTATTTCCCTGCCTCCCACCAACGCAGTCTAAAGCAGAGGAAAGAAACCCTTCATCAACAGTGGATTATTTGCGCTCGGTGGCCATTCCAAGAGCCACAGTAATTTTTATTATGCACAATTTTCATTTCTCATTCCAGGAAGAATAAATGTCCATGATAAGTTAATGAAAATTAATTGTTCAAATCAGTGTAATATTTATTTAAAAAAATATGAAGTATATAGATAGGTACAAGTAATGAAAATCAGTTTTCATTTATTACTTACTACTACAAATGTATAGTGATAAGCTTATGACATTTACAAAATAAACTGCTTAATACAAAGCTCGTACCAATAAGACCTATTTATTTTACAATTTTTTGTAAGAAAACATTTGCTAAAACTGTTATGTCACACATGGTAATCAGTTGCACAACACAATGTTGTAATCAAATGACACATCAACTTTTCCTGTATTATTGGCTCCAATGTGTTTATTTCAACATGTAAAGTCTCCCGTATTGTCTCCTTCACTAGTTCTCCTTTAACAGCCAGATCTGAATCAAAGATTTCCAAGAAAACATTGTTACTACTGAATTAAGCAACCTGTAATTTACCAATTGTGGCCCAATGATTTACCAGTGACATTTTCCAAAGTCTAAACTTGTTTTCAAAAATAGAACTCCTTGAATACATTCAGTTCAAAAACCTTAATGAAAATGCAAGTTCAAATCTAAATAAATCTTGCTAGACAACTAGTTACTCTGAAATAACTGTACCCTGAGCAACTTTGACACCTACAACAACATACACTAAGAAAAGCTCCTAATTTTATAGTTCTAGTTTCTCTTAATATCAAAAATACCCCCAAAACCCACACAACTCCAGGAACATTTGAAATCTGCCAGCTATGAATTACATTTAATCACCAGTCCAAACTAGATGTCCATGAGCACTAGAGTTAAGCTTCTCATAGCCTATTACAGTTCCCCAGTACCAAATATTTCCACCAAAAAAAAACTAAGAACTTGTTTGAATAAAACCTGCTGTCAGAACTGAGTACACCAAAACAACACATTTCTCAATTTGAAAGGTTCTCTTAAGGATCCGCACAATAACGCACAATACCCACTTACTATTAGCGAAGATTTCCTGGTACTGCAAACTGCTCCTCTTCCCCAAATCAAACTAGCATATACAACTTGCTACCCATATCTTTCTCAAGTACATATCTAAACACAAAATACAGAAATATCTAAACAAAGAGTACAGTCTGTAATGAGAGTTAAGTACAGATTTATCATTCAACCTCTCAAAATTCCACGTTCATTTCTTAATTCCATATGCAGTGCATGTTATACTGGTTGTGTGGGAATGTCTCAAGTTCAAAGTTAATCTCATGCCTTTTTGTTTCTTCGAGAGACAGTATTCAACGTTTCTTCAAGTCTTTCCATGGCTTCTGGGCATGCCTATGTTTTTAGTATCTTGGAAACCTATCCTGTCCCTTTTGGTTTCGCTGTGACAAAAGAACAACGCTTAAGTTACGTTTTCAGTTACGCTATTTACATATGCACGTTTCCAGAATTGCTGTATGCACATTGCATATACACAAGAACAGCCAACCCCAAAAGTAGTAAAACTGAATGTCCAAAGAGAAAATACAAACAAAAATAATGTTAACATTAAGAAACTTATCATATATACATTCAGTGCAGGGCTCCCTTTTCTCTTAGGTCATTGGTTTCTCAAAAATGGAAAGAGATGAAGAAAGAACCCAAAGCAATATTCAGCACTGGGGCCACTCACATATTCAAGAGTTAACTTCAAAAAAAAAAAAAAAAGCACAGAAATTCCTTGCTAGTAAAATAGCGATTTTGCATTTCATAACACTATCCCTAAAAACTCAAAGCAGTATGGATCAAACAATAAAATTAACAAAATCCCCAAATTATTTAACATTTCACAACTATGAAATAGTTATCATAGCATAAATAGTGTGATTAATGTTTAAACCTTCCAACCAGCATTAGCAATGAACAGTTCAGAGTGAAGTTGGCTCTGTAACATATAAAGTGCATCACTACTTAGCTCTGTAATATGTGAAGTGCATCACTACTCGCCATCCGATTTCTTGATTTGGTACCATTTTGAACCACAAGTATTGCTATCTTAACAATTTTAAGAATAAATAAAACCCAAACCAAGTAAAGAAAATAAAAACACAAAATTTAAGACATGGAAGAATGAAAGTAACTATCATTTTCAAAATCGTATGCTGTACAGTGAAGAAGAGACATAGTACAGGTACATAGCCAACGTGTAAGCATATTCTCACAGCAATGTCCAACCTACACATCCTGTGTATTTTTGAATGTTTTAATAGCTTAAAAGCTATTAATAGCTTAAAAGCTAAATCCAAAAAAGAGTTATCACTTCTGAACCAGTAAGCTTGTGTCAGCCTTGCTTTTAACATACTCCTAAATGATGTACCCATTACAAATGATACACCCATTAGAAAAAAAGAAATTATTAACAGAAAGGTTAATTGCAATGATATTTGGTTCATAACAAATAAGTATTGTTATTACAGTAACATCAAAAAACAATAGTAGAAGGCCCATTTAGGTTAGTTTGCCCACACTTGCATTAACGTCATATTTTTAGTCTTTGTTACTTAAGACTCCTAATAAAGAATAAAACCACATTATGAGCAAGAGGATAAATTTAAGGGGTATTAATGCTTATTTTAATTTTAATTTATAGATTAAGAAATAATTACCTGCTTGTATTCACCAACGCAGTTCTGACAGCAGAATCTTTTCTGCTGACCATCAATAGTAAGAATATTGTTTCCAGCTCCTTTACTGGGTAAATACTCCCCACAATGCTCACAGCAATTCATTATTAAACCATTTGCCATCCTGTATCTATTGAAGCAGTGGTCACTGCACAGCTTATGAGTCATATTTTTAAAGCTAACTTCATGACGAATCTGAAAAATAAGAATAAAAGTATTCCGTCACCACAAAAGTACCAAGTTGCCTAAGATACAAGAGAAGTCAAAAATCTTGCATTCACGCACAAAACTATATTAAAAAACCCACAGATTTTACTAGCTGAGTAATTCAAGGACTGATCACATAGTATAGAAATTTCTTTTGTTTCCAAAGTTATAAGCAAAATCTTGGACCCATTTGCTCTTGTAGCCTAAAAGCCAAGATCACAGGGAGGGATGTAATAATTGGATATTGAATATCAATTTATGTAATTTTACAAAATAAACATGCAAAGATTGGCCAGACACATATGCACTGAAAACTGTATACATTAGCCTGAACTACAGTGCCCCCAGTAATGGCATCAAGAGAAAATACATTAATGAGAATTTAGAATGAAGTATACGGTATGTACCTCAAAACGTTTGTGTAGTATCTCAATATATACAGTAAAAACTAATTCTGTAAATCGTGACTTTTTAATGACAATTCTGCTAGGGAGATCCATGTTATAATTACAAGAGGCAATGCTCAATAAAATTGTTGACAGTAGGTACAAAAATATCAGCAAAGGCACTTTCTTAAAAGTCCAATAAAGTCAACAAGAGTAATTTTTCTCTCAAATTATTTCTTTATTTGCTCTTCATGTATATTAAGCCTATCTCAGTGTATATAAAATGCTGAATCGTTTCAAGTTTCCTTTTTTTCCAGTTCTCTTAGAATATTTGTAAACCAAGATTATTCTGGCTATTTTCATTACTGAGAACAAGACGGGAACAACAAAATCAACCAGACCTCAGTTAGTTTACCACAGATAGTGCATCTTGATTTATTCAAAGCTCCTTTCGAGGGATTTTGTTTATCTTCATAGAATGATAGACAGGATGTACTGCAAAACTCCTGGAAAGACTCACTTGAATCAACTTGAGCAACAATGGTACCTTTCATTGTTGTTATATCTCTGAAATAGAAAAAAACGTCTAGAATGTATGTGTATAATTATATGTATTTAAATAAGAACACTTTACAGCTTGTAACATGCATTCTTCCTTCAAATGCTTGTATTTCATATTTCAAAACAGCTTTGTGGGTGTGTAATTGTTAGTCACATGTCAAACACTAAGTTTAATAAATTTTTCTATGACTAATGTCAGCATTCCAAATACAATGTTTCCTGTGTAAAAACATATTCCCCTCCACCCCTCACCGGGTGTTATTTTTTTCCTTATTACATTATTCTAGAACTAGGTAACTAATGCATCACTGAGATTGCCACAACTGGTACCTAATCTTAAACCAAAAATGAATATGGTGAATTTAAACTAGCTCTTTGGCAACTTCACGCAAAAGCTATTCTTAAATTTCATACAAGAAATTCAGAGCTACAGTAAAAGATGAGAAATGGTCTTTATTTGCATATGAGAACTTCACCATTGCCTGTATTAATCTCAGCATAGAATGAAGGGAATAGAGAAGGTTGTTTTCTCATACTTACATTTATAAATGTAATCAAAATTACTAAAACTATACCACTATAAAACCTAGTTTTATCATTATTTTTAAATGTTAACACCATTAAAGTTCCAAAGCACCTTAACAGTTAACACAGCTGCCCACGAAGCTGCGCCAACCTAATGCATAAAACCAGAGAAGTAACAACCAATAAAATTAATCTGAAGTAGAACAAATCCTCTTCTAGCTGCACTTTTTCCACTAAAGTTAATTCTAAACTTCTTTGATCTTCAACTGTGTGCTGCACACAGAGCAAACTGAAGGTAGCTAACACCACATTCAGTCAGCCCTTGATTCAGGTCTCCCAAATCTGAAGACAATCTCACTGGTAGCTTTGCTCAATCCCAAACTATCGTAGGCCATAAATTAAAAGCAGGAAGGAGAAGAAACAGAAGAAGTCTACCCATCTGCCTATTAAGTAAATAAATAAATAGTCAACATCCAGGAAGTGCTATTAGACAGAATAAATGTAAAACTGTTTGGTCAAGTCTAGCTCTTCACTGATATTATGATTGATCATCAACTGGAAAAGACATCTCCCAGACACTCATATATAGGAACTCTGAAACTAGGATGAGTGGAAATACGCTGTATGGTCCCTAGACAGATCCCCTTGAAAGCAGGCCTACAGGAAAGCTGGGGAGGGACTCTTTGTTAGGGAGTGTGGTGATAGGAAATGGAGAATGGTTTTAAACTAAAAGAGGGGAGTTAGATTAGAGGTTAGGAGGAAATTCTTCACTCAGAGGGTGGTGAGGCCCTGGCACAGGCTGCCCAGAGAAGCTGTGGATGCCCCATGCCTGGAGGTGTTCAAGGCCAGGCTGGATGGGGCTTTGGGCAACCTGGGCTGCTGGGAGGTGTCCCTGCCCATGGCAGGGGGTTGGAACTGGGTGATCTTTAAGGTTCCTTCCAAACCAAATCATTTGATGACTCTACAAAAATAAACTTGTACCACCCCTGTATATTATTAACATTTGCAAGCCTGCCTCCCATCAAAGGAAAGTCAGCAGATTTTGGCTTGCCTTTTGGCAAGATAGAAGGGATTTAGGTTTGGGACTGCTATCACTTCTGATCTGCAAACCAAAGCCAGAGCTCCTGCCCCGAGCAGCTTTCAGTTTCTGGCTGGATTCCATAAGGACTTACAAACACGTGTAACTTTCAAAGCGTAGGAGTCTGAGGTCAAAAAGAAGTAACAAAGTCAATAAAATTTGAGTTTTATAAACACTAAGGAGAATGCATTTCTTACACTTTTCTTCTTACTAACATTCCTACGCTATTTATCTAGTTTCAAAGGTTTTATTTCTGTAGTGTTATTTAAAAAGATTTACAATAAAAGATGTAGAAGTTTTATTTCTGATGAGGGTGCATATCTATATATCTATTTTTTCTTCAAGTTATCTTAAGCTTCACCTTCTCCACTTAATCTATGTATTTGAAGATAAAATTGAGCATTACCTCTGAAAGTCACCTGTGACATATCAACTACTATCATTGCTCCAGTCTACATTCAACATCTCCTACATTTTGCTAGAGTTCCATATTCTTTCACTAAACTGCAACCTGACAATACCATTTCTGCATTAGCAGGAAAAGAACATAAATGCAAATTCAGAACAGAGTACCTGGTTTGCTACAATGAGGTAGCAAAAACTCAGCAATAAAGCAAAAAAGCTGGATAAGATTGGCCTTCATAATAAAGCCATACTACTGAGGAACCATTTAGTTCATGTTCCATCTTCCATCTAAGTGTGATTGAATGAGCAGCTGAATGCTAATGGAAGAGTGAAGATCAACATCACCTCTAAAATTGTCTGAAGATGACTTCACAGATGTTGTCTAGAAATCAAACACTATACAAACTAATTTAAATGCAAAGAAGCTAGAAATAAGATACTTTCTCATCATTTTCATTTGTACGTATCCACTAACAAGTACATCCAAAGAATCAGTTGCAAGAGAGCATTAATTTAGCCATGAGCTTTCAAGATTTCAGTCAGGAAAAAAAATATTAATCTTCATCTTTATATATGATACAGCTAGTGGAATATTTACCATGCCAGATCACTTCTAAAAAAAAAAGAAATAGGTGTACAAACATGTACAAACCAACAGAAAGAGTACAGAGTGCTCTTAACTAGCACTGTAGAGGTAAGGGTTGAGAGAATTTGAGCTTTTGTGTGTGTTTTAAAAGAGCTAAAAATGTTAAATCTGAGGTATTTACAGTGTACCAAGATAAGAAGATGCAGGATATAAATACTTTCTATAGTTTAATTTTACTGATCTCAAGAGAAAGAAAAAAAGAGGGAGATCTGGATACAAGCCATTCAACCAATTCATTGCATATTAATGTAAAACTTTTACTAGTTTAAATCTGTGATTAAGCAGAAATAATCCTCTCTAAAACATATATTAATAAAGGCATAAAGGCATTCTTTAGTGCAAGCCTTTTTTAAGTTCAGTAAGAATTCACCATTTAATCAGTGTCAGTGCAGGGTATACTAGACTGAGGGACTTTTCTGAAAGAAAAAAATACACAAGAAAGTACAAATACCTCAGTTATCAGTACACTGAAAGAACAAGATAGCACGGCTAGTTTGTACACCTAACATTACAAGAGTAAAATTATGGAGATATTTCTTTGGCAATTTTAAGTTTTGGAAATAATGAAAAATTGCAAGTCAAACCTATCCAATAATTTAGAGTAACCCTCCTAAAAGTATGCTTGTCACTCTTCTACTACCTGCTCAAGTTATTTTCAACTTCAAATGTTGCCATAGTTGCACCTATTCTATGGGACAAGCCCAAAGCACCTCTTCCCTACACACTACAAACAGTGGAAGAACTCCCATAAGCTCCAGCTGCTTTTAGTTCCTACCCCATTTTATATCTCCTGATTTTCTATCTTTTGCTATCAAAATGAAAGCTTTTTATGTAACACAAGGTCCACTCTTTTAATGATAAATATTGTATCTAAGGAATGTATCTTGGCATGGGATATAACTAGACACCTTGTCTTAAAAAAAATCTGCAATTTTTAGTGTTTACCTTTCATAGAATATCTGCCCTAGTCTGAACTTGAACACTGATAGACTTATTTTGTTACAGTGTACACAGTGAATTCATTTCCAAACATTAAACTGACACTATATAAAGCACTTCAATAGACAGATTTTATATCATTAATAGAGCAATTCTCATAAATGCATGAGAATCTCAAGTATTACTGGATTTAGCTGCTAATATGAAACAAAATAAAAAAATCCCTTACTTTCTGCACATAACACAAAGTTTCTTTGGAGTGGGTTTGTGTGAGAATGATGAGAGGCAGGTAGTAGAACAAAAAAGGTGAGCTGATCCTTTCCGCTGATACGCAGTCTGTCCCTTTTGTAAAGGCTTTTTGCAGTTTGCACATGTGACTTTAACCTGTTTAGAAGGCTGCTGCTGAGCAGAAGGCTGGAAAATCTGTTTAGGAAGTGATGCTACTGGTGACAAAGAATCCACACCTGGTTGCTTCTGATTCCTAGGGAATGAAGCTGACTGGGATATCCAAGAATCTTCAGGTAAAAAAAAAAAAAAAAGGTTAAGTGAACAAACATGTACATATATAGAGAATAATATCCATAGATTATTTTTTTTATTGGAACTGACAACAGAAAATAGATGGTATTTTAGAATCTGAGGTTTACAATAAAATGCAGTTTCATTGTACCACTCTCCACTGTTGCAGAAAGCTTCAGAACATCAATTAAGTCTCAGGATGGTCCCATTCTACACCTTGAGACAAGTTTTGCAGACCTCAATTCACTTGCACTGCGTTTGCAAACTGATAATTGTATCTCCAGACAAACAAAACTGCAATTACCAACTGCAATTAAAAAGAGAGACCAACAGAGAACACAGAATTTCAAAACCAATGTTTGAGATACAAACTTCTCAAATGTATCTATAAAACCATGAAACGTTAGGAATTTCATTAGTTATTTTGTTCTAAAGCAAGCTTTTAGCAATTGATGTGTTTAGCCTCAGTAATAAATCCCTGATTTGGGGTTCCCCCCCACTAGTCTTTTAGTCTAGTCTCCAGACAAGAGAACTGTACTGCAGTCAAAGCCAAGCAGGGTGGGTCCACATCTGGGATCTGCATCTATGTCACTGGTTATTGCAGGAGTTTGTTTTTAACCTTCTCAATGCAGTGAGTAACATTTAATCTACAAGATGGCAAAGTCATGACTGTTTCAAGTCTTCCTCAGAAGAAACCAACACACCTAAAAATGAGTCTCCATAACATTCCCAATTCCATGTCCTTGTGTTCCAGACTTGACTAGCCCTCTACTTGCATTTTTGTACAATAGACTACTATGTAACTATGTCACTTGTAGCCAACCTTTTATAGCACAACATTTTGCAGAACAATTTGCATAACAAGAACTTAAGTAAAATTTGCTATTGAAAAAAAAATGCACCTAGAAACATCACATGCTTCTGTTAAATTACATGTTCAATAACCTGGTTTGGACCAGAAAATACAGTTCTAACAAAAAAGAAAACAAACAATACCGCCCTTCAATAAAATTGAATTTCTAGGCTTTTTCTTGGAATGTAAACTTTCATTTTAAACAATTATCACCACAATTCAGGAACTCTGAGCTTCTGAAGGATGCCAATAATGATATATTATGTAAGTATGAAAGAAAACCTGAATAGGAACTTCTTTCCACTACAACAAACCATTTACACACGTTTCCAAAAGCATGTATCAGTTACCTCAAGTACCATCAAAGCACATGGGACTTACCTTTCAAGCCTGTTATTCCAAACACTTACAATAGTATCTCACTACTGCTTACCATTTCACCTGCACAGCTACAACTGTATTTAGCAGTACTTGTGCTACTATTTTTAAGTTTATACTGAATTTACTGTAAATAAATGTAGCTAAATAAAAAGTCTGAAGCCTTTAATGTCCTACTGCAGTAGCTACTTTAATATCCTACTTCAGTATGTTCCCGCAATGTTATTAAACTAGCATTAACAATCAAATAAAAATTATTTCAAATCCTAAAACTTCACACAACAAAACCTTAACCTACAGACTCTAGTAACTGCCCATAACTTGTAATTAAGGGACATTATCTCAGTTTATAATCATTCATTAAATTGTATGAGGAGAAGGTATTTTTTTTAATATTTTTTTTCACAAAGGGTTTTATTATTTTACTGCAAAGCTTTAAAAAAGATTTGTGACAAATTTTCAAGAACTCTTGTTACAGCAACAAACAAACATTCTTCAACAAGTGGAAATCATTTCCCATTGTGACTTGGCAGCTGTCAAGGATGTCCTATTTCTCAGACACGTAATACAAGTTGGAAATCAACTTGTTGCAATGCTTGAGGGTAAAGAGAAGGGCTGGAAACAAATAGGTGGGGAGAAGAGAGAAAGGAAACAGAACAAAACACATTCTTCTTTAAACCATTAAACATGTTTACTTTTTAAAGCACAAGTCTCTACACTGACTATCTAAGTTATGTTAGCACAGTGCTCAAGTTAAAATCCACCTGAGTGCCCTCTTCAAATTTTTCTATACTGTTATGTGAACTACCTCAGACAGCTGTTTATATCCTGACAGCACCTTAATACCACAAAATATTTTCAGATCCTCCTCGTAGAAAGAGGTTTCAAGTGGGAGCACAGTTTGTATCTCCTCTATAAGAAACATGCAGCATGTGCTGTAAAATTACATGTGCTTGTAGTTCTAGTTAAGCACTCAACTTCCACTCACCAAAATATATACTCGCTAGGCTCATTTGGGTTTGAAACTTTTATCATGATTTCCTAGTACCTCTTTAAGATGATTTTAGTATTTGCTTATTATCTTACACTTCAAAAGGCCTCCCCTAGTTGACATCTTGTTGCATTCCTCCTTCCACAAACATGTCACAAGAACATGTATCTTATTGCTTTTCCTTTTTATTTTTTTTTTTTACTTTTTCCATATCACACCTTCATTCATAACATTTTTATCTTGTGACTTTTCCTCACATTTCATTTTAACCATGTTTCCTCCTCCACTTTGCATGCTCTACAAAAGACCTCTAAAATCTGTCTTTCATGTCCTTGAACTGAGAAGTGTCACACTTCCTTAGCTGATTCCTGATCAGTTTCCATGCCCCACTGCCCTTATGTCTTCATCCTTCAGGTTTCTATCTGCAACTCTCTCCTCTAATGGTCACGTTTATGAGACCATAATTATGAGACCAGTTTCATGTTCAATTTCTTAACTATAATGGCTGTTCGGGGTGTTCCCATTCTTTTTCATTTGTTCCTGCTTTAAACTGCTATGAAATTATTCCTTACCCTCACTCACACCCAATACATTCATCTGTAGAGCCATCTTGAAAGAAAAAAAAGGCTCAGTGAAACGATGCCTTTAAATTTTTATTTATTTATTTAACGCAGCTGAAGAAACTATCAGCACAACTTGGGGCAGGGGTGAAGGGGAAGGTGGTTATAAAGCTTTGTAGAGGTATGCAGCTCTTGAAACATACTCAACTACCTCTGCATTAATCACCTGGTTCAGATAAGGACAATTCTAAATTGCAGCCGTCAATTTACTGTGTTGGTTCTGCTCTTAGAGCAGTTTTGATGCACAAGAACTGGATTCCATTCAGAGAAACTAAATTTCATCCTAAAAGCACATGAAATAGATACTATAGTGCTTACTGGGGACATTGGGTTTTGAATTAATGTGTGGGACACAAAGTTCGCTGTTATTTACCTACCTCTTCCCACATAGGTGAGGCACTTCGCCCAGGGAAACAGACTAACACTAATCCAGAAGAAATCTTCCAAACAACCTATAATGCATTTGTCACCACACACAGCAGATTTTTGAGGAGCCTCACTAGCAACAGATTTGATCTACTATTTTTCTAATATGTAGATAACACATGTCCTTGTTCCTTTGTTAATAAGGATCAGGAAAAATAATGCTCTTGGTTTTCATCTTCAAGACTTCAAATCCTCCATACAGGAAGCAAAAAAAAAAAAAAAAAAAATCACAGGATCACAGAATGGCTGAGGTTGGAAGAGACCTCAGGAATCCATCTAGTCCAAACCTCCTGCTCAAGCAGGGACACCCAGAGCAGGCTGCCCAGGACCACGTCTCGGTGGCTTTTGGAGATCCCCAGGGAAGAGACCCCACAGCCTCTCTGGGCAGCCTGTGCCAGGGCTCCGTCACCCGCCCAGCACAGAAGTGCTGCCTGGTGCTCAGAGGGAGCCTCCTGGGTGCCCGGCTGTGCCCATGGCCTCCTGTCCTGGCACTGGGCACCGCTGAGCAGAGCCTGGCTCCGTCCTCTCCCCACCCTCCCTTCAAGGATTTACAGACATTGATACTTCTGCTGACAAGCACACGCACAGTCCCTAGAAGAAAAGAAGGCAACTTCTGGGGAAAAAAAAGAAAATTGAAATACGTATCTTGAAAATCTTTCCTGTACATGTCTATAAGTACATAAAAACTGTAAATGACCCAAACCTACCATTTTCCAGGCTTTTTCTTGAATAAAAGCCACTCCCACTATAGCTGTCTTCCCTCTTCTCTCCTCCTTTTTTTCCATGTTCCTGGTCATTTTTCTCATTTCTCTCTCGCGTTGCATTTTTCTCCTTCCTTTTTACTTGTGCCAGCCCTTCCTGTCTCCTTTTGAGCCTACTGCTCTTTATAAATATTCACATACAGAGACCAGAGACCACAGGCATAGGAAATAAAATCCTGCATTTGTACACCTTGAAATAAATTGCTCATACCCTTTCTCAGGAAAGGTACATGCTAATTTTCTTCATAAGCACTTCCCCTTAAAAAGGGGGGAGGGGGGAACGACAACACTATTTTAAGGTAACAAAAACTACAAAAACTTTTAAGTTCTCATCCACAACTACTTGACCATCTGTGGTGGCACAATAATCGTACTCCATGTCTGAGGAATCAACTATCAATAGTGAGAGTATTAGTTTTAAAAGACGAATTTCTAAGTTATTCAGTGAGACATCCAGACCACAAATGTTTCCCAAATTTCAACTTCAAAAGTCAAATCTTGAAGTTAGGTTTAAGATGAATACAACAAAAAAGAACACAATATAACATCTGATTTAAAGATTTAGTTTCAATACTGGCATTTCCATAGTACAACACAGAAGATATTAACGCTTTTGCAAAACTGTATTTGGTGATGTATCACCAAACTGAAGAACTATACTACTTAAATATTTCCTGAAAAGTAGGCAGAAAGTCCATATGTTTTAATCAGCATATTAGCAAGTTAAGAAATTGTGAATTAATAAGTGCCTATTGCATCTGGATTTTAATTGTTTTAAATTTTCCTTTTAAAATGACCCTAACTAGTCTGAAGCCAAATCTTTTGCAAAAGTGGTAATTCTCCCTCCTCACTCCCACTTCTATCCCAATGGGGCAGCGGAGTATCAGTATACAAACTTGTAAGATTTTAAGTTAAAAGCTCAAACTTGAAAGCTTAAATTCTATAGAATAGCAATTCAAGAAAACAATTCACAACTGCCCTATGCTATTTTTAGCAAGACCTGTTTACTCGCTAAAACACGAGACAATATACCGTAATTTACAGAGATACAGAACAAAACCAGCCAACTCATAAATGTGTTTAAGACAAATGCATATTATCACAGCTGACAAAATAGCATTTATGATGTGCGTATAACTTACTGCAGGAATATGCAAGTCTACAAGTTGTATCCCATTTTGTTAAGCACTGTAAATACTGAGAACTGCTCAGTATGGAATGCATTATGACAGTTAACTACTTTTGACTTAAGATCAGACTTTCAAATTAATTTTTTTGCATGTCAAATTATATTCAGATGGCACAACAACAGATCTGTAAAATAAACCTTATTTAAATAATTTTGATGCATTATACTAGTTATAGAACCACACAAAAAGGTATAAAAGTTACACAGATACACTTACCTTTTTTGTGCGAATTAAAGGGATACACTGAAGTCATAAAGAAAGCTTTGCTCTTTAGATAAAAATATTTACGTCTCAAGACATCTAAAAGCATCACTACCTGCTAAACTGGGATATTGTACTTATGCAACGTATCATGTTATCAAGCGTGTTTTATTCTAGAGTCACAGATAAGGCTGTCATAGGAATGAAGAGAACCAAGATCTTCCATGAGAATTGTGAGAATTAAATTAATAAACTAAAGCAGTTCAATTGCCAAAAAAAACAAAACATTCTATTATGTATTTTCACATTTTAAGAAAATAATCAGAATTGTAACTTACCAGGATTATGATGAGTCACAGATTCTCCATTTTGAAATACATCTCCAGCCACACTCATTCTACCAGGATTGAAAGGTCCTACACCAGTCTTGGTCTGTGAAGTTAAAGATGGGGTGTATGTTTGCATATTAACACCAAAATTACTTGACTGCAGTCCGTTAGAAACATCTCCCAAGTTGGCATTCTGCAGTGATGTTACATGTGTAATCATTAAGTTCATGTCACGCCCTTCAGTATTTTCTAAATGACCATCACTCACAGAGCTCACAGCACGTGTTTCTAATGTGGTAACATTAGCAATCTGAATTTCAGAGTCTGGTTCTGTGGTTATACCACTACCACCTATTCCTGAATTTACCTTACTTCTTGAAAAACTGGAAGCTGAGAAATCCATATCGTTGGTTCTATTTTTACACTCTGGAAGTCTTCGCTCATTAAAACTGGAAGCATTCTTCTCTTGTCCTTGATTTGTTTCAATATCTTCTTCATCATCAATAATAATAGTTTCACTTATGCTCCCCTTTTGTGAATTTAAGTCTTTTGGAGGAGGAAGCATTTTGCAATCTTCCCCTTGAAGTTCATCATTTTTGGATGATGTAAATGCAGCGTTCCTTTGTTCTGTTATCAGTGATGTAGAATTTTGAGGCGGTTGGATAGGTTCAATAAAAACTACATCATCATCATCTTCTATAGGCGAGTTTTGGAATTTACTAGGTCTAGAAACTAAAGAACTAGGTGGACCTCCAAATGTATTTCCTACATTTGCAAGACCAGCTGCCATGGCGGTATTCCCTAGTAGACCAGGAGTATGTTCAGACAGTTCTAATCCTCCCAGAGAACTTGCATCCATTCCAGATCTGCTGTTTGAGGAAAAACAAAACAAGACAAAACATACCCAGCTTCAGAGAAAGATATAACTTTCCAGTAACAGTTCCAAAAAAAACTACAGAATTAATAGTTTCAGCTTTTACTCTGTTTTCTTCCTATATGGGATCACACACACACACAAAAAGTTTATCTATACTCTTCTGAGTACCTTAACATTAACTTTCCCACTTCTTCTTTCATTAACTTTCTAATCCTGTACTAGCAAGAGATAATGCCATTCCTAGTATTTCCCACTAACAGCTACACGTTATGTTTAACACAAAATACACACACACCAGAAACTGAATTTCTGTTGGTATCTATTATAAAATCTTCATTTCTCAGTCCCTCTCCTGAGGGACTCCTTCCACCCACATATATACACAGTGATCCCGTAACACTATTTTTGCTAGATTGCAAAACAAGATCAAGATCTAGACAAGCAGAAAGAAAATTTGAACTCCTATTAAATTTTGCTGCTATTAGAAATGTTACAAAGTTACAACAGATTTATACAATAAAAGACGGAAGCCAGATGAACACACAAACAAGCACCTAGCCAATAAAAAGAAAAAAAGCAGAAGCAAAATCATTTTGCATATGAATAACTTTGAAATTCAACTGATGTTTCCCCACCGCCATACAGCCAGAGCTCCTTACATGGCCTCAGTGTAACGGGCAGAAAAGGAAAACAGATATGGAACTGGTGCACGCAATGAGAATAGATACATTACTGAGGGTGCACAGCAACTACTCATTTCTAGCCACTATCAGATGTGGCTCATCTGAGGTCCTGACTTACTACCTCAAGTCCCACTGCAGCTTTCAACAGCTTTTATCTCCTTTCTCTCTAACAGCAAGCAATGTTTCTTCAGGCTCCCTCCCAACAGCTACCTTGCTCATGGGTTTCTGTTTGCATTTAGTGATCATTCAGTCTGGGGAATCTCCTGTTTATAATTGTCTACTTTACCATCGATTCAAAACTGATAAAAGGCAACCTGGATATTTAATTTCTGTACCTGTAATTCCAAATAAGTAAGTAGTGTTAAAGGGATTAATATCTCTGTAAAAAAAACTTTGTACTAAAAAAAGTTAGTAATGTGTATACCAAGGTGATCTTAATATATACAAGAAACACACGAAAATAACACGATGGGGTATGTCTGAGAGTATACACTAATGCATGCTATCACTGTGCTTTTGTGAAAAGCTAGAAGAAGCTTTCCACGCATTTTTTATAAATCCTTTATAAAAGGAAGGTGTATAGAGGAAGTTGAAATATCCCACTCATCAATACTTACCCATCCAGAAATCCACTGCAATCTCTTTACCTTAATAAATTGCTCCAAGACCTTTTATTTCTTTTCCTGTGGGGAACCTGCTCTTCTTGTATCAACTTGCTGCCTTCTGTAAAATCAGTTTTCTGAAACAGGGTTGAAACAAACATTAGATACCTCAAACAGTTTCTGCATCTCAGACCTCCTGTACCAACTCTGTTCATTAAGCTGAATTTGTGGTTTAAGTTCAAACCTGACTTTTAGCACTGTTATTCCACGCCAATAGAGAATGTTAGTCTAGACAAATATTGCCATGAGTAAAGCAGCAACAGGACTACATTTTCCAATCTATGACGCCACATTTCCAGAATCTTTTGTTCAATGCTTTATAGGTACATGAAAAAAGTACAATGTCTGTTAAGAGACAGACAGACATAGCTGCAATTAAATAATCAAACACTAGAATTAAAAAGTCTATCTGTAATAGAACACGAAAGAAATAAATGGTTCAAGTAAACCAAGCTATTGACAAAAAAAAATGGTAAGTTTCTTTGCTTTTTATGGTATCAACTTTCCCAATGCCTGTAGCAGAATATACAAAATTCAAATTCAGACATGGCAAAAGGAAAATTACAGAATGCATACTGCAAATCAATCTTACAGTGCAACACAAACCCTACATTGCTAATCATTTTCAAATTGTATATACACACTGCGGTAATACTGAGCACAAGTTCAGGCATCCATAGCTTATATTAACACATATGACCATTCACAAGGGACTGAAAATGTTCATAGCTCGAGACTGTATTTATTCCCCAGGTTTTGCAACAGTCATTAGGTTTACCAAGCTTGGCAGCATTTTTACAATACAGTATCAACTTGTATACTGTTTGAGGACAGCCCTTAAAATCCCCAGAAAGCAAAGAGGCCTAAGGGAATAAAGCACAAAAATTCTTCTAAGCATGTACAACATTATTCAAGCCCTCATGTCCATTAACTGAAGCTGGCAAAGCAGAATCCAAACAGCAAAGCTGTGAACCAGATTAATCCTAGAAGAGAGGCAACCACCTTTTAATTCCTTCATATGTTCGCCTTACAGCCAAATGCCATTGTGTAAGAGCATTTGAACTGTAATAAAGGTAACATCCAATTGGAATGAAGAGTTTTCTTACAAAAAAATATCAACGCAGTTGGCTTGTACCTCCCTGGAAATCAGTCAGTTACACTGAAGATTAATTTAATCCAATATTCTCTTTTACCTATCATTTTCTCCCTCTAGGGCTGAATAATTCAAAAGTTAGATTTCCCTACATTTCAGCTTTTGCTGAAAAGCATGTATTCAGTTCATTGATTCTTAAAGTTTCCCAGTTTTATTTCATATATTTTCTTTCTCAACAAGGAGAAAAGCATATCAAGCATATAAAGCTTTCAATAAAGTTGTACATATACCTGAACAGATGGGAGCAAGGAGGAAATGAGAATATGCCAAGACTATACCTCAGGTCTGACTCAAACCTTTGCTATTCCTATTTTTACAGATGCTCAGTAAAAAGGTAGATTTGCACATAATACACTGCAAAGCTAAGTCCATGTATTATAACATAGCCTGAAAGATATCTTTTTTGCCTAAACATACTCGTTTTTTCCACACAGGATCTTTAAAGGGTTTTGTGACCTGTACAATAGTATGGTATGACATAGGTATGACATAAAAGTAAGAAAAACTTGTGTGCTTAGTTGTTAGTGGACAGTAATACCTGCACGTATTTCCTCACAAAAATCAGCTTCTAACTCTGCAAGACTCAGAAAGAAAAAAAAAAAAGTTTTAAAAAACTTGCAAAGTGAGATAGCTAGTGCTCTATAAATGCCAATATTGAGGAGAAACTCAGTGACTACACAGGCAATGTTGTGGTCAATTATTTCTAAATGAAAAATACCAAAAAAGTAATAATCTACCAGGTGAAAAGTATAGACTTAGAATGGGAAAATAGGAAAAACTCCACACTTCGTAACTTGTTAAGCATCTCCCGCTGCTACTGTAGAAGCATAATAGCTAAAACCTCTAAGATTCATTAGACTGATCACTGGATGAATTTTTTAGACCCTAGAGAGAAGAATAAAAAATAAAAATAAAAAAAATAACAGAGACTGGTGAGGCCTAGTCTGCAGGCAACGTACGTTCAGTTCTGCTGTGCAGCGAGCTCAAGGCTTTGTGGCAGCACACAGGCCCCACAATTACAGCTGGATGGAAACATGGGCGCTACCGATACACACCAGCCCTTCCTGAGCCAGGCTTTGCATGCCCTCCTTTTACATTAGATTACATCACTCACGTATAAAAAGTGTTCATGCTGAAATAAATTACAATCCCATGGCTACATTCAAGACTTAATTGCTGAAGAAATAAAAAGGCAAAATTTGGGCATTTCTCTAGAAAGAAGTGACAGATATGACAGCTTTTAAGACAGCCAGCCAGGCAATGCTTCATAAGCCAAGTCTTAATTCCACAGCTGAACAATAAAATAGTTTTAAACTTATAAGAAATTGAAGAAATTTTGGAATGGCGGGAGGGTATACCTAAAAGTGATTAACTAACCAAAATCTGGAGTTTAAAGGCCTTTCCTGGGTGCCATTAATAACACCTGGGATGCAGGTGACAGGTATGGAAGAACACAGTCGTGGTTATGCAGCCCTGGATCAAAGTCATGGCAATCAAAAGGAATCGCTGTAACCCCACCAAAACAAAATCAAAGCAGGGCACTTGAAACAGACACCCAAACCAAGACCAGCATGTGCAAGTGCTTCCATATAAAAGGTTTGAAGCCTAGAAAGGTAAAATAAATTTTTTCCTTTCTAGGCTTCTAAACTTTGTAAGGAAAAGAGAGCACGTAACTAAGAGATCTTCAATGCTGAATGAATGAATAAAATCCTAGGGGTAGCACTATACCAGGGTACAAACGCCACAGGAACAACAGAATGATTGATTTGCCCCTGTGAAAGAGTACTACTTTCTGTCAAGAAAGCACAGTACCTTAACTAAATTATTTACCTCAACAGGTACTGTGCTAACATTTACATTCTATACCCAAAATAGAAGAAACAGCATATTAATGCTATAATATCAATCACTTCCACTTGACAGCACGCATGAGATAACAGGCGCAAGAGAGACTGCAAAAGCCAGACATGCAGCAAACAGAAGAATTCAAGTGCTGTTGCATAGACTATGGGAAGAGGGCAGACAAAAACCAGAAATGGAGATGCAATGCAGCCAACTGCAACCAACTAGGAGACCAACAAAAACAAAAACACCACTTGGTAATTCTGCGCCATGCAACATGGTCAAGATGCAATTATCTGAGCAGCACATTTAAGCTCCCAAAGGAATGAAAAAATAATTTGTCACTTCACCGCTTATCTTCAAAAAGAAAGAACAGCCTAAGTATGAGGAACCCGGTAGAAGGAAATGAAATGGTGCAGCTAGAAGAACAAAAAGCTTTTTGACAGCATGAAGGCTATTTAAAAACTCACCATATTAAGTACACAACCAACCTAAAATGACACCCAAAACCATAAGGACTACTATCAAAAAGTCTCTGAGATAAAAAGATGCTGTAATTGTACTAGGAGGGAAGTCTCACACATGCTTATCCTATTCTTTACCTTTTGCTACGCATGGCTTAAGACAGGCCACTGAGCTACGTCAGAGCAAAGGTTTGACTAACATATCTATTCTTATACAACAGTACAATTTTCCAAAATAAGAAGAGTACCTGAGAAACCTGAACCACAGCAGAAAACACAGAATAAGGTGTTAGCACTGATGTTCAGGAAGGAAAAGATCAGGGAAGACTACATCAAAGCTCTCTTTCTAGGGGTCAAGTCAGAGGAAAGACATCCTATCAAAGTGGTAACAGAAGAGAATTTTAGAACAAATCACTAGGGCCGCATGACATACACTTACGACTTCTAAAGACAGTCAGCAATTTTGTATTTACGTATCTGCAACCAATTACTTAAACAGAAGGTGATAATTACCCAGATAATTACAGATTACAGTCCTATATCCATCACTAGACAGACTGATGGAAACTACGGCTGAATAAATACACTAAGGAAAAATACAATGTAAGGGGAAAGAATTAACAGGGATTTTGCAAGAGGAATTTAACATCTCACAGGACTACTGTAGAGGTCTTCTGCAGGGTTCACATGCTCATTGACCAAGCCTAATTAAACCAGTATACAGCACTCAAGATTTCCGAAGACATTCAAACACATTTCTCACTAAAGACTGCAGTAGAAATTATCCATAATTAGATTCAAGATAGGGTCCTCACGAGGATTTGCAATTATTTGAAGAGAAAGAAGTATTATGTATTGCTTGCTGTTATCTCAATAAAGAGGAGTTATTAATGGGGTCCCAAAATAAAATAATACAGGTCAACATTCATAAATCAACCATAAGAGATGGAGACTACCACAGGGACATTTTCCTAATCATGCAAAATTATTCACAGTATCTGAAAGCAGAAGAGTATCACAGTGCTGAACGATCAGACAGTGCGATAGGCAAAATTCACTTGTGATAAAAACATGACAGTGAACAGGGAGAAAAGGATAACATACACAGTGATTCCTCTGAACTGGAAGTCAAAGATCCACTCTTTCAATCAAATCTACTCAACCATCAATGACCAAAGAGGAAAAACCAAGTATGTTAAGACTTTCTAAACAAAGAATCAACAATACAGAAGATATCTGTCGCTATAAGGAAGATGCTGGTGAACTATGGTTGGGGGTGGGAGGTGTTTTTTGTTTGTTTTTTAAATTATGAGATTTTCAGGTCACCCCCTTATCAGAGAAACAGAAAAACAGGTGAGATGCTGAAGAATTTATATTAAAGAAAGGTTTTCTTTTTGGAAGACACAAACAAAGGAAGATAACTCAGGGGGAAAAAAAAATGCAGAAGATAAATAGAGAGCTATGCCCAGAGTCTCATTATACACAAAGACACCCTGTGAAATAATTATGTAGATTTAATAATCTATTGTGCCTGAAAGTTGTTTGTTTTTTTTTTTAACCCTCAACTGTGAGAACCGCCATGACAGAATGCTGGAGGCCAGAAACGCAACCAGTTAAAATAAGGATTGGGCAAACCTGGAAATAAATACACTGATGACCATTAAACACAGTAGTTGAAAGGCAACTACAGAAGTACTTAGCCAGCCAGATGCTGAAAATCAAGAGAACACACCTGCAGAAAAATTGTGCTTTAACTGCCAAGTTTCTATCCTTGCTGCTGCAACCAGATTACCGAACTGTCTACTAACCTAATATAGTAATTACTTTAACCTAGTAGAGGAATAACATCATTATTAGATGTACAGGAGATGTCACTAGCCTCATGGAAGTCTTAACCACTTATCCACATCTGAATTTTGGCCTATGGCTGTTAGGTTGACTTTAGGGGAGGGGAAGAAAAAAAAAAAAATCAATATTTAAGCAAAATAAGGAGCTACAAGACTAATCTGAACACATCTCAATGTTCTGTGATGCTGTATGGTTCTACTGATTAATTCCTTACCTTGATGTTTCTTTGACCATAACTTCATTTGAATTCCTCAACTCAGCTACTTCCTGGAGTTCATACCCTTCCTTCCAACCACAACACCACAGAAATTCACTTTTCATTACCTTGACTTTTTATAAGTCTAATTATCAAAACCTCAGTCTATTGTGAGGACTGTATACAGCTACGAAGAAGCTGTTTCACTAGCTTAGCAGCATGCTGTAACTTCTTGCTATAACTCAGGACCATTATATCCCCTACACAAATAGATGCAACCTACACACCATGGTATGAACCATCAACTGAACCTCCCCGGCTGACCAAATGTGTGCCACCAGTCACCCCAAAATAAAGTAAACCATTCCAATTAAAAGTCACTTTTAAGTGGCTGTTTTACACTGCAATCAAGAGAGTGTAATAGCCCAACCATACCCACAGAGAAAGACTGAAAGCACTAGAAGAGCAGAAGTAATCCAATATACTTTAAAAGGTTGCAATTTAAACCAGCTGTAAGCTGAATCTGAATGCTGCTACTGCAGACCAGTCTCAATTTATGTAGTGAATAAAATATAGTGTGTATGGACAGCCAGCTACCTATGTGAGCAGAAACCCATGTTGGGGAGGGTTGAAGGGCCCTTCTGAGTCATGGGATATAGAGCTCCGTTACCGCAGACAACCACACAATAAGATCATTTCTGTGGAACAGCCTTACTATAAACATTCAGCACTTTTATGTTTTCTCCTTATGTCCTTCCTGAGGGGTATCTAGCCAACAATCCTAGCATATTAGGCAAAGATATGCCTCATACATGGTGGCCCTGAGTTACTGTCAACTTTTACAGGTTTGACCTTACCAAAAGCTGTAACATTACTGAAGGTCCACCTGGTGATTAGGTTCACAGGCTCATTTCATGATGCTACCACACTCTTAACCAGACAAAAGCTGATACAGCTAACAAAGACTTTCTTCCAAAAGTCCTTTCCAGCCACATCAGTTCCCCAAAACAAATTCTCTGCACAACACTAGCAGCTGTGCCAGACTGTAACAAGGTTGGTCAAGACCACTTCAGTGGATAGGATAGTGAGAGGAAATTGAAAGCCACAACTGCATGACTCTGACAGCAAACACGTCCCATACTGAGTAAAACACGCTTGCTCCAAAATGCACGTGCCATTTGACAATGAAATGAGTGAATACTAAATTAAAACATGTGTATCTACTGATCACAATCAGTAGGGGATTGGAAATTTGTAGGCAAACCTAACACACTACTTTGAGGCCACGATGACTATTTAATTAGTCAACCAGCTTAACACACAAATCATGCTACGGAGTTCAACATACTTGCGTACTTTGAGCTAAACTCAAGTGCAAATATACACAACATCAAAGTAAAACAAGAGTCTTTCTTAAAATATTATTCAAGTTAGTTATAAAGATTAACCAAGTGTCCGAACAACATTTTACAGTAACCCATCAACGTGTTCATGTTGCTGTTTCTCAACCACAGGTAAGAATTTTCAAGGACAGGATACTCAGTTTTGACAGATTAGATTTACAAGCCTACAGTCCAAGTATCATCATTATAAAAGCCTAAGATCTCATTACTTCAGCCTAAGGATAATATTCCAGAAGAATTTATTTTCCAGTAGGTTTGGAGCTGCCTAAAATTCCATTTTTTTTCCCCAGATTTTCAAATCTGTAAGAAACTCACGTACTAAAATTCATTATATAGCATCCAAAACATGTTTGTCACACGTTTCAAGAAATTGAGGAGAAAAGCATATGCATGCAAAGACCTGCATTCCAGCAGAGACAGCAACTAAAAACAGTAAGATGGCAAGAGCTATGCAGTGAAAGAATCATTTTGAAGCAGCTGAATCAGTAAGTTGTTTTTATTCAGAGGAGAAAGTATTTAAACACAAACTAAAGCTTACTGAGAAGTGACAGGTACGAACACGCAAGCTTCAGTACCTCCTGAATATCTTAACTGTACTGCAGCCATCAACTTCACATGTGAATGCTGACATCTGGTTTCCATCTGACACTTCCAGGAACATCTGAATACCTTTATTTAACACAGCCTCTTCTTTTGGTCTCACTTATCAACCAGTGCTGAGAATTGCTCCCTCGTATGCATGAACAGCATCAAAATTCAGGATCAATCTCAAACTTGATTCTATTCAACATCAATCTTGAATGGAAGAGTATCCACACCAAGCACCTCGCATTTTCAAGATTACTCACAGGGGAATAAGCAGCACTTGGCACAGCTATTCATGGCAAATCAAAATCATAATGTTGACAGTGTAGAAGCTTTAGGACAGCCATACTGACATGTACCCCACACACACTCAATGTATTTCATACCTGTTTAATCTTGAAAAGGTGCTGAATAGCAAGAACCCAGTACTGCTTCTAGCCTTAAAAGCCATTATCTGTAATGTGGCAGACAATAAATTCTCTCTCTACTACTCAAGCAGCAACATGCTACTTGAGGATATACATTGTTATAAATAGAATAGAAAGGTGAAACAAGACAAAGAAACCAAGGACCCACAAAAGAAGGTTTATCTAAATGCTTATCTACTACATACATCCAAATACATATCTATTTCCAAGAAAGTCGGTAACACTAGACCACAGCAACAGACTTGAAAGATGACCTAAGTCAAAGGGAACGTTACAGTAAGAGAAGAGAAACACTAAAGATACAGAAATAGCAAAGGATAAGCACAATACACACAAAAGAAAAGTAGAAGTGTACCGTGTCAATTGACATAAATTAATTTTAAAAGTACACATAATCTAGTTGGGAAAAAATACATACCCAACGGCTAGATCAGAAACAGACCAAAATCAGTAAAATTATTTAGATGTCCAGACTAGGACGTGGAATATAGGCTACTGATTACTAAGCATCCGTGGGTTACAGCACTCATTTCAAAAACAAGCCTCACACTTGCTCCACAGGTACCAATAAAGACTATTAATCCAGAATTTAAATCTGTCAAGTCCCCAGCTTTTCCTAGCATTTTAAAATTTAAATTGAGATGGTAATTCACAAAGTGTATAATCCCTTTAACACACCATTTAATTATTACAGGTTTGAGGAAGCAGAGTTGGAAGTACTCAGGTAACATTATATAATACTCGGGTAACAGTCATTACAGCAAATGCTAGAGATTTAAATTAATATAGATACTAATGAGAAAAGGCTCAGAGTAATAATCTATTTCTATGTATTATATATGAGGTACAGTCTCCCTACAGCCTCCTCTTTTCTAGGCTAAACAAACCAAGTGACTTCAGCCACTCCTCACATGTATTGTCCTCCAGACCCTTCATCATCTTTGTAGCCCTCCTTTGGGCACTCTGACAGTTTTATGTCCTTCTTATACTGTGGTGCCCAGAACTGCACATAGTACTTGAGGTGAGGCCACGCCAGCGCAGAGCAGAACGGGACAATCCCTTCCCTCGACTGACTAGCAGTGCTCTGCCTGATGCACCCCAGGGTACAGTTGGCCCTCCTGGCCATCAAGGCTGGCCCTCATTCAACTTATCAACGAGAACCCCCAAATCCCTTGCCAGAAGGCTGCTCTCCAGCCTCTCGTCCCCCAGTCTGTATATATAGCTAGGGTTGCTCCTTCCTAGGCACAGAGTCTGGCTCTTGCTCTTGTCTAAACTCCATATTGCTGGTGATTGCCCAGCCCTCTAATTTGTTGAGATCTCTCTGCAAGGCCTCTCTCCCCTTGAGGGAGTCAACAGCTCCTCCCAGTTTAGTGTTGTCCACAAACTTGCTTAGTAAGCATTCGAGTCCTGCATCCAAGTCATTTATAAAAACATTGAAGTTGGCCAAGTTCGTAACATTAAAAGGAATTGGGGGTACGATCAGTCACGTATAAACCACTGAAACCTGAAAAAACAACCAGGGACAGGAAACAGGAAAAGAAATCTCAGCTGTAAAAGGGTGAGATCTAGTAGATTACTGTATCCTGTAAAACCATGCATTCAGAAACAGACCAATTTAATAGACAGAGCAATGTTAATTCTCATAAGAAGTTAACCTTCCCTGTATTTTTTTTTAATTTAGTACATTTAAGGTGATTTTAAGCAGTTTTTAAACCATGCTTCACACATTTACATTATCGATTTTACCTTAACAGCATCATTTTTTTTGTTATGAAAAAAATAAATGTCCAATATAACTTCCAATAAAGCACTGCTTATCAGTTGAGAGCATTTTTTGTCACTAAATGATATCAGACTTCGCTTAAATGCTTCAAGTTTAATAGAATTACAGAACAGCAGATTTCGAAAGGGGCTGATGGATGTCACCTTAGCGAATTCACTCCAGCTCAGAAGGGTGTCAAATTAGAAACAAGACCCATATCTGAAGTTAAGTCAGGTTTTTAGGGTTATATCCAACATAGTCTGGAGTATCTACAGAAATTTTCCAACCTGTCTGGACACCCTCTTCCAGTGCTGTTATCTTAGCTATTCACAATTTCCCGGTTGCAACCTGTGCCCATTACCTGCCATCAAACCAGTGGGTATCTGCCTTCATCTTTATACCTTCCCACTAACTAGCTGAAGACAGTTACATGTCCCTCTAGCCTTCTCTTCTTATGGCTAAATACACCCCATCCCTCTTGGCCCCCATTTGTTACATGCTCCAACTCGAAGCATCCTGGTGGCCCTCCACTGGACTCATCCCAATCTATCGCTACCTTTATTATACTATGGTCAACCCCAAACTGGACCGAACACTCTAGATGTGGCCTCAAGTATCAAACCATGTGGAACAATCTCTATCTTCAAACTGCTGGCTATAGTCTTGCTTCATTCAGCCCAGTATGCTGTTTGCGTTCATCCCTGCAAGGGCACATTACTCATGTTCAACTTAGTGTCCATCACGACTCCCAGCTCCTTCTCTGCAAGCTGCTTCCTCTTCGTTTTTCTTTTTTTTTCCCCCTGTTTATAATTATTTTAAAACCAGCATACAATCTACACTTGTGTATGTATTGCCCATGACACAAATAACTGTACGGATAACTGATAAACATCGCATCTAATGGCATGCCCAGTTTCTCAGAGCCTGGGCCCACAAACATTTTTTACTAAAGCTTTTTAAATCCATTTTTATTTTTGTATGTGCTCAGGAGGAAAAAGTACCATTCAATATAGCTTGTAAAGGAAGAAGTTTACAGATAACCAATTTTCCTCTTCTCTTTAGCAAAAACATCAACTAGTAGTCTTGAACAGATTTTTTTCACCTGAGAAATACCCAAGTTCAGCTCACAACCTACTATTTGTTGGCTGAGTATGGACAAGCTTCTTCAACAGAATTTACCTTCAGTGATTAGCATTCATCACACCTAGTAATTCAGAAAAAGGAAAAACTGAATTTGAGAACATATATGAATACTATGCTAGATATAGCGAGGAAACCCACGCAGACTATGGACAAACAGCCAATGAAGCCACAGTATTACAAAGGAAAGAAGATCTTAACATTAAGCAATGTGAAAAAGCAGGGTTGAGGAAAAAAAATAGTTCAAGTTTGATGCAGAGGTAAAGTTGATAGGAACTGGGATCCAAGGCGAGAATGGATATGGTCAGCATTGCTAGTATGGTAAGTTTTCAGAGCTGTGCTCCCTGACTGGCTCTAAGTTACATTATGCAGTCAAGACTCCAGTATATTGAGTGGAAAAAAAAATTCAACTAGTTTTAAGAAGTTAAATGTAGCCTTATTTTTAACAACAACAAAATGCATACTATATTTGCCATGGTTGCTGTTCCACAACAAAGAAACATATCCAGAACAGGGCAAGAAACACATCCAGATTAGGACAGGACTGCCGTGATCTTGGCTTCCAACTCCTCTCTCCCACTTTCTCCCCTTCTCACGCTTGTCCTAGGTAATCACAGGTCCCAACAGTCAGTCACTCATGAGGACTAAAGCGATAGAGAGCTGAAACACTAAAAACAGAATAAAACGCAACAACTACACAGCTCCCCTGAAGAAGAAACTTCATTGCGAGGTTTCGTGGAGCTGAACTGATTCCCCAGAAGAGACAGAAAAGGCCACTGTTGGTAAAACAGAAGAGGACAACAGCACTAAATTAGGGTGGCTTAAACAGTCATGCAAAGAAGCATACATGCTTATTTGAATGAACCCTATTAAAAATACATTGTATAGCATTTGTTCTAAACCAGTATTTTGAGTCCAAACCTGTAACTTGAATGAAGACCTGTACAAAGTATATTCCAAGTCTCATTAAAAATAATAAAAAAAAAAATCCATCAAACTTTAACGGAGAGCTTTTCAAGTCCTCTCTAAACTTTTGCCGAAGAAGGATAGAGTGGTGCCTCAATCAGTTATTCCAACTCTTCGTTATCGTAGATGCTGAAAGGCTACCCACTGTTCCCTGAGTTTGTGTTGCTTAGCCAATAACCAGCCCTCAGAAATGAAGTTTTTAACGCAGAGGGCAGGAAAAGCACCCAATTATCTAATACACTCTTGGGTGCATAGTCTGTCTCAGACCAGGATTAAGTCACACCCTAACCTATCCTCTCCTAACTGAGAAAAAGACCGAATTTCTAAAATCTGTTAATACAAAGCGTATTTTCCACTCCTCCCTAAGTCATTCTTGTAGGTCTTCTCTGAACTCTCCAGTTCTTTTTAATTATTAAAAAATGCTGGCCTTCGTTCAGATCATAATTGCGGTCCTACACACAATATTAGGCAGACCATCTCAGTGTTTCTGTTCTTTGGATAGAAGTGTACACAATGCTAGCCAAACACAGTGACAATAATTTCAAAATATATCCAACACTTGCATCTGACAAATTAAAAAATAATAATAATAAAAAAACCTCTTAGTTGTGTTCTCCATTTTCTGTCACCTCCACATAGTTGTGTTTTTTTGGTATGTATTGCAGAGGACATCTTACAGGAACTTCTCGATAATATTTGGCTTCCTTAATGAGGAACCATCTACCAGAATAAAACTTTACCTGCCGAATTAATATTAAATAACCACCATGAACACAGATATATTGGCTAGTAACTCAGGAGATGTCTGGTAAACTCCTCCAGCTTAGTAGCAGTTCATAAACATATACAGGTTGACATACTAGTCATTAATTCTTGGTGAAATAAAATTGTGCCGTGATTTCAGGTGTAACACAACACTAGGTCTTCCTTCCCTATCTACAAAAAAAAGGAAGAAAAAAAGCACTGATACCACACCCATATATTACAGCTCGTAACATAGGTTCCTAGGAGCCAAAGTGACAGACCACGTTATGCTAGCCACTGTACAAACACAGAATAGGAATGTCTGTTCAAAGAACAAACAACCTAAACATAAGGGACAACAGATGGAGAGAGACAAAAAAGAGAATACAAGGAAAGAGCACCACCATAAACAATGGTTTGAATTAGCTCTTGTCCCGAGGATGGAGTGTTTGGGTCCCAGGGTAATGGGAAAGGTGCTGGTTTGTTTTTTTTAGTAGGCTTTGTTTGTTGAAGTTTGCTTCCTCTGCATTACAAGATTGCACCTGCTTTAAATGATGCACACAAGGAACCTCCCTGAGCACGAGGAGCATCACAGGAGAATGGACAAAGGTGTTTAACTGGCCATGATGTCACTTTCTGGAGAGCCCTTAAAAATCTCTTTAACAAAATATATATCTATATTACTGGTAATACCTTTCACAGCTAACCCCCAACTTTAATTTAAAGGCTGATAACCTGTTACTTTTACAACCATAAACTATAAAATGCAAAAAAATCAGACAGTCAAAGCCAAGGAATACGGAATCACTCTTGAGGATTCTGAATCCACATCAACAGATCAGGATCATTTTTACTCAAACCGTAAGAAAAAGTGTTACTATAAAATACAGAGATCAAAAACGAGGTATGAGATGTATGTGTTAATGGATCACATAACTAAATACCAACCATTTACATGTTTATTATCGATTAAGATGGAGCATATTATCTGTAAGAAGAACAGTGTGCTCTGTGTCTAAAACAACAGCTAGATTACAGGCTTAAACCAGAGGTCCCATGACAACACAGCCCCCAAGTGACAGACAGCATGGAGAGCTTTCCTTCTGGGGAGGAAGGATTGCCTCTGAGATAGCAGCCTGAGCTAAAGGTCAAACGTCCACAAAGAGATGTCAGAGGCACACACCACGATACAGCTGGTAGAAAAAGCAGAAAGTCTGGAAGAGAGAGATTTGAAAACCCTCCATACAGAGATGACAGCTGACTTTACGAATGAGATGAGCAAGATAACTTTCAGAGAAATTTGGTGTAGTACTAGGGGCAAACATCAAACTGGAGAGGTCTAACAGAGATAGATGCAAAGAAAAGGAACTCAGAAAGAAGAAAGATCTTCACTAAGTCTAAATTTTATTTTATTTTTTGGGGGTGGGCATACTTGCTTCATGAGTGCACTTTTGTCTGGAGCTCAGTATAGCTGTATCTCACAGAAAAGCCTAAAGGAGCACAAGACGACAAAACATAGTCAGAAGTCTGCAGTTTGCAAAACAGGTCCATGTTTCTAGTGACTGAGACCCCATGGGGCTAAATCAGAAACCCTGTGTATATTGCTATTCTATGGGTTATACCCAATTTGCCTTTCTTCTTCCAATGCTATCTTTAACAACAAAAGAACTGAGGAAACTATATAGAAAGCTATAAGAGCTCTTCCATAACACCCCTGTCCTCTCTCCAGTGGAGGACCATGACCTACTTTATTGCCGCCCCCAAGAGTTAAATTGGTGAGCTATGGTGCAAATATCTGATCAGTTTTTCTCCAATCAATTAAAAATAGTGTGTGCAAACAAGTGAATACCAGTATTTTACACACTTTTCCAAAAAGGTGGAATTAAGATGACTTCCTGCTCAGCATTTGTCAGTAAGCATTAAAGCTAATGAGTAAGGACTATGCTTCAGTAACTTTGTACACTATAAGGTACACAAATTTAGGCATTATGGATTTCAGAAGCTACAGTAACACAAACAAAAGGATTCTGATAACTCTTGTAAGAGTTAAAGATAGAGTTTATGAACCTTAACACGGTTAACTACAGAATGCCTAATTCATTTATTTATTTTAGGTAAAGCATTAACATTTTAAGTGTTAAGTATTCCAGAGATCCAAAACTATCCTTCCTGCCCAACAACAACACATGCTTATGTAATTTCATCCCAGAAAAGCTTAAAATCCACAATCCTCTTGTGTTACTGATGCTCAGTGTGGTTGGGAAGAGTACCAGTAACGTCCAAGTGCATTTCAAGACACTACTGCATCTACTCTGTTCAAGGAGTTGAACACTTGCTTCTGAGCCCCCTGCCCCAGCGCTGATCCCAACACCCCCATCAGATTATTCTCCCGTGGCCAACAGTAGCAGTAGAGAAGGAAGTTATGGTGAAAGGTTGCTCCAAAAAGCTTGGAGGAAGATTGAGTGCTTATGCATTAGCAGACACACAGTAAGCATTAATGCCCTTCAGACAGAGTAATTGCAAAAACACGCTGGTGGCAACCATGTCACCAGAGACTCCCATTTGACCACAAAACTGAATAATCGCTGTTCATTTTGAATTCATTGTCTGTATTGTAACCACTGACTAAAACAACAACTGTTTTCTTACTCTAGTATGCTATCAGAACAAAACTTGAGTCACTGACATGCCCAATTCATGAAATATTTGAGGTGAACATGTGAGACTTCCTGAATGGACAGTTATGATCTAACCCATCTATAAAGGGCAGGCATCTACCCCTATACAACTGCTGATGTTCCCACACATACAGATTTACAATCTTTTTTTTGTGTGCATATGAATCTTACTGAACTCCAGTGGCATAGAATTACACAGAACAATTATGGCTTTTGTCTTAAAATTGATGATTTGTGGAAACTTAGGAAAGACAGAAGTCTTAAACTGCCAAAGCAATGTAAGCACAAATACGTGGAGTTTCAAGCCAAGTAGTCCACATGTTAACTAAGGGGATACACCAGGGAACTGCATTTCAGAAGTCTCACACTTCTCTCTTCTATCCAAAACCTCTCTCACAAGTACCAAACACTGACAAACTCACTAATCCTGCTCCAAAATGAAGAATTTTAATACTAGCAACTAAATCGAGCAGATCGTTTCACCAGGGTCTGCAGTGGATACGACAAAGGCTAACTGTTTTAACCTAAAACAGGTTAGATGAGACACAAGGAAGAAATTCTTCACTACGAGGGTGGGTCCCGTCCAACCCAAACCATTCTGAGTCACATACCAAGTTAACACCTACTGCCAGACATATCTTCCAGCAGCACGTAGGGTAAGCTGCAAGTATGGAAGAAAAGTTAAGTTTCTTCTGAACTCTGCTCTCAGAAACCCAGTTACTTTCCTGAAGCACTCACCTAGTAAGATTAAATCACAGAAATAAAGTTTAAAGAAGTTGCAAAAAAGCACTTCTAACTATTGCAATAAACCCAAACAGTTTCAGCAGACAACAAAATTCCTATAGCATACAGGGCTTTAACAACCTCACAAGGCAATCATTCATTATCTTCAACTTCTCAGAAGGGATAGCTTACTTCTCAAGTTCCCAAGCTTTCTATCTCAATCTCTTTCTACAGATAGGTAGAGTTCATTATTATTTGTGATGTACATGCCCCCTAGAGTAAAAAAGCAGTTCTCCATGAACACTGGATTTTCCATCAGTAATAATAATTCATATAAATTATTCGCAGAACTCCTGATTCTGCTTTTGTTGCTGAGTATATTGATTAGTTGTGAACTCCAATACACACAGATAGAACTTCGGTAATACCCTATTTACCCCTTGAAACCACAATGAAAGCTCCTATAACAGTTCAAGGCTGTTCACAATGCTGCTGGACAAAAACACAAAGAAAGCCAGCAGAAGTCTCAGACTTTGTATCCATTTTGGTCCCACATCCCTCTGCATACTTGAACAAGCTCCATAGAAGACAGTAAACCTGCTTTCATTTTTTCACTGGCGTTTGAACATTCTTGCCAATGCAAATCCCTCTTAGCATATTATTTCAGTGTAAGCATGAGTAGAATGGAATCATACTTAGGGTCAAAGAGTAACAATACACAGCAAATTTCGTAGATACTCTAATTAAGACAGTCTTTTATTTAAAAAAAAAAAACTATTTGGTCTAACTACCTAATTATGTCCCATCACCACCTTCATTTCACAAATTATGGCTGAGGAGCCTGGAGTGCCCACGCAGCAGCAGGCACTGAATAGACTCCCATCACACAACAGCCTGGCCTATCAGATGCCATAGGACACCCTGCTTTCCTCCAGCCACATAACAGAGAAAAGGCTGTACCACCACCACCACAGTTGGTGGAGAACAATATGCCATCTAGTAGGATGCTTTCGTGCAAGACGTTAGTGTAATTCACAAACCAGATGGCAACTACTCATTGAGGTTTGCTGAATCTTAGCTATACAGCTGTTCTTGGCAGTATTCTCATCTTTTCATAGGCAGCTACACAAAGCTGCAATATTTTTTTCATACCAGCTCCAGTACGCATCCTCTTCCACTCCCTTCCAACACAACAGTCTCCCTCCTTCCAAAGCATTACTTGCCTGGATCACTGTTAGAAGTTACTTTTTTAACATGAAGAAACATCAGAAAAAGCAGAACAGCTGTCAGACTGGAATGTATAATGAATCAGAAGTAAAATTAGATGGTAGCCTTCCTCCCAAGGCATAGTGAAAATAAAAGAACTACAATTAAAATTATACAGTAGTTAGTCAAGGTTTAGAACAGACCGCTTTATTAATAATAACAAACCATACAAACTCTTAGAGTCTTACACAAAGTTGTTAATTTTAGAAGCTCAGAATAAATTCAGATCTCATGTCTTCCTCTTTAGCAGTGGCATTTTTGCAGAGAACCACTTATTCCTTCTACATGTAAGCCACCGAAAAGTGCCAAAGTGACAACCTATGTAAATCTGGGCAATCTACTACTTAGAATGGTAAGGGGAAAATAACAAAAAGACTTCAAGATACAAGCGGTGGAGAAGACTACAAGACCTGAATTCCTCCTGTGCCCAACTCAAGAACCTAGAGCACAAAATACACACTCCCTTTTTGTTTTGTTCTCTGTGCTGCACGTTATCAACCAGACCTCCCAAGGCTAGGCTACGCTTTTTGCAGTGGCCTCTAGCGGCGAGAGCCTGCAGACAACAGTCGCATCCAAACTCATGAGCTCCTAAAACGTGCATCTATACACGCCAGGTTACTTTCTCCTTCACTGTGCTACTTTGCAATTTCAGAATCACCGTTTTTCACAGTATACAGCAAAAAATGATATTAAAAGCATTTAAACTAGAGTCAAATTACCCTGATCTTACATACAAGATTTGGTAACGAGCCTCCCCTTAGGTGGCCTACCACCCAATAGAGAACACAGTCTGCTTTGAAAATCCCACAGAGATACAGCACAGAAACCGATTGTTATTAAGAAGCTGTGGGTTTTTCCCTAGTGACCTTCAGCTTTTTGGGGAAGGGGCAAAGCAGATGGCTCAGAAGCACTGCCAAGGCGCACAAAACACCAAAAGCACACAACGAAATCACCCGAGCAAATCCAGAGGCATAAAGACCCAACCTGAACATACAAAGACCAGACGCCAGAGCACGCTCTGCAAACTGCTGGCTTATTTTAAAACCTCCCGTACCTTTCCTTATCTTCGAGACACGCAGCACAGGGGCTTGGAGAAAGAGGAAGAAAATAAAGATGGCAAAAGGCGCCTCGTTATGGATTTCCATTCTCGCTTTGAGACTCTAGAGGGCACCCGAAATATGCCCTCCCCCTCCCTCCGGAGCCGGGTAAGGCGAGCGGCGGCAGCAGCCCGTCGTCTGCTTGCCGGAGTTGGTACTGCAGGAGCGATGTCTGCAGCAGCAGCAGCGCCCACCCCGAGGAGGAGCCGCCTCACAGCCATTACCGGGGCTTCGCCCCAGGGCAGCAGCTGCTGGACCCAGGAATTTCCCCACCCGAGCCCCTCCTTCTCCTCTGGGGGCAGGGGGTAAAAAGGAAGGAAGGAAGGAAGGGGGGTCAAGCCCTCGGTGAGCAGGCCGAAGCGGTGATAGATACATAAATAGCACTCACAATGGAGCTCCCTCTCCTCGTCGCTCTCTTGCCAAGGCTGCACCAAACCGGGCTGGAGCCTAAGGGAAAGACACGGGGTTAACACGGGGCACCGAGCAGCGCCCCCAGGCAGCATTTCCCGACCAGGGCAGCAGGTATCTCCCGCATCCCCTTCAACCCAAACCCTTCCAAACACACCGATTAACAGAGGTTACCCTCGGGGGGGGGGGACCCTTCCTGCACCCCCCCCCCGCGAGCCGGGCCCCACCCGGGGCTCAGCCGCGGCGGGGGCTCCCCGGGGCGAGTGCGGGGACGAAGCAGTAGCCCCCAGGAGCCGGTAACTTGGCCGAGCCGGCCCCGAAGCGGCACCCCGAGGTGTGTGTGGGGTGGTCCGGGGGGGTCACGCAGGCATACAGCCACCCCCCCCCCCCCCCGGCAGTTGCCCCCGGTGCGGGCTTTGCCCCCCTGCAGTCGGCCGGCAGCACCGCCGCCTCCTGTCCGCCATTAGAGGGACCCAGCCGAACAATACGGGAGGAGCCGCGCCGGGCACGGGGGAGGGAGGCACCCGGGGCTGGGGGGGGGGGGGGAATTTGGGGAGGGGGCCGCGGTGGTGGTGGTGAGGGAGGGAGGGAGGGGGGCACGGCAAGGCAGCGGGGCACAACAGCCGGCGGGCACCGGGGGGAGGGAGTTAAAATAGGAGGCGCTAACCCAGACCCGGCCCTTCCCCCAAATACCCCGACCCCCCCCACCCAGCACTGCCCCCGGGCTCCCCCCGCCGCCCACCCCCGGGCCGTACCGGCGGTGCTCCCCCCGGCGGTGCTCCCCCCCCCCCTCCTCCCACCGCCACCACCACCACCACCGCCGCCGCCACCACCCCGGGAGGTGGCGTCGCGGCGGCACCGACGACGCCACAGCGGGGCACTTGGCCCGGGGAAGCTGCGAGGCGCGGCGGCGGCGGAGCCCCCCCGGCCCTCCCCCGGCTCCCCGGGGCTCAGCGGGCGCCCAGTGCCGACCCCCCCCCGAACCCGCCGCCCTCCCCCCCCCCCTCCCCGCGGGGACGCACGCACTCTGCGCTACTCCTCCGCCGTCTCAACTCTAACTCGGTCCAGTCCCGGGCTAAGCGCAGCTGCTAACGGAGGGGAGGAGGAACCGGGCCAACCGAGCTTGGGCAAAGCCCGCCCCCTCCACCCCGTTATTGGCTCGCCCCGAGGGCGGGCGCTGGCGCTAGGAGAGCGGAGTGGGCGGGAGGCCCGCCCGTCAGGGCTGCCCGCAGCCGGTTGACCCTACGGACTGCCAATCTTCCCGCTGGCCGTGCCTCGAGTTCTTCCCACTTTGATCCATCAGGTTTGAGGAGCCCGAGTCGGTGCCCACCGGCGCGCCGCTCGCCGCCGGGCTCGCCGCCCCCCTCGCCCTTCCCCGCCGCCGTCTGACAGCGGCAACTCGCACAAGTTGGCGGCCGGGCGGGCCGCGCTCCTCCGGGCCGCCCGCTGCGAGACCCGTCCCCGCCTTGCGCCCGGTCCCTGCGGGCGCGACAGCCCCCGGGCACGGGCTCAGCTTCCCCGTGAAAAGGAGAATTTTGGGGGGCTGGCGGGGCTCGCCTCCAGCCTCCCCCCAACCTAGAAGGCGCCGCCCCCCGGCGGGGCTGTGAGCCCGGGGCCACTTCCATGAGGGGCGGAGGGTGGATAATGGAAGCTGCTCCCATAGGGGAGAGCGAGGTTGCGCCCGTAGCCCCGGGGAAGGAGCCTGCCCCCGGGCACCCGCAGCCTTGCCCCGCCGAGCAGCGCCGCCCCGGCTGCGGGCACCCTCCTGCCCCCACCCCCCGTGGGGGAGGGAGCCATGTCAGCCGCCGCCATGGCTCCTGGAGGAGCTGCTGCTGGTGGTGGTGGTGGTGGTGGTGGTAGCAGTGGTGGCGTCCTCCATTTTGTCGGAAGCCGCTGCGGGGAGCTTGGGACCAATTCAAACCAACGGGAGGCGCAGCAGGGCGTCCATTTGAGGCGCCCCTGCACGGCTCCCGGAGGGAAGAGGAGCCCGGGGCCCCCCTGGCAGCGCCGCGGGGTGGGGAGGAGAGCTCCGGGGCTAGCGACGGCAGCCGGGCGCCGGGAGCCAAGCTGTCCGCCCGCCCTCTGCCAAAATGGAGGATGCGCACTTCCCTTGCGCGGCGCCGTGCCCCCTCTCCGGCCATGGCACCTACACCCGCTTGGTCGAGGACCTGGCGAGCCGGCCCCGCTCTGCCCCATCTCTTCGTCCTTCCCTGCCCAGAAGAGGGAGGAAGAAGGAGCGAGCACCCGCCCTTGTCCTCTCCAGCCCGGATCAATTCGCGTCAAGCACGCGGCGCGGTGTCCCCCGGAGAGAGCCTCCTGCGGGGCTGAGGAGACGGGTTCAAGCTGCCGGCGCCATTTCCATGGCGGAGCCGGGGCCTCCCGCGGGACCGGCCCGGGCAACCGGCGGAGGAGCGAGCCCTCCGACGGCGCTCCAGTCGCCGAAGGGCGGGCTTCTCCCTCGCTACCCTTGGTGTGCTCGGTTAATAATTTTCATGTGTGGGAGAGACGAGAAATGGCCTATCTTCTATTGTCACAACAATACATCTAATTCCTCCCCAACCGTCCCACCCAGAGACACATACTTAAGTCAACAGCTCAAGCCAAACGCTTGCCCAATGCTGTTACTGTAAGTTGTTGACAGGAATTTATGAATTTTCACACCATCCTACCTCTCTGATGAAATTTGGAGGGCTGCTTGGTGTTGGAGTGACAGAGTTACCTGAGGGCTGGTGGCAGCTTGCACCGCCATTGCTCTTTCCTGGATGAAGGAGGTGAGTTGGTGGGACATGCCAAGGAGAGTTATTGCCAAGCATTTTGAAGGTCTTTTCAAATAATTCATAAGCATTGTTCCACATTACAACACTGTCCAACTAACTATGTTCATGGTAGCCAGACAACCATTGATAACACTAAATCTCATACGGCGCTTAGGGACATGGTTTAGTGGGTGACATTGGTAGTAGGGTGATGGTTGGACCAGATGATCTTGAAGGTCTTTTCCAACCCTTATGATTCTATGAATCTATATGTTCAGTCAGGTCAGCTAGTTCCTAAGCATTTCCTTTATTAGCCTTGAAAACCTTCTAGGTTTGTAAAAGTCAAAAACATGTTAAGTCATCTTCCGCATTATACATTTTCCTACCTTTCCAGCTGCATGCCTCAGGAAGACATCTTTGTTCTGCTATAATGAAGTTCAGAAAGAAATTCAAGAAGACTTAAGTCCCAGGTTTTGAGAGCTTTGATGCGCAAAGATAGGTGGTAGAAAACAAGGGTTTTTCTCATTTAGAACACATTAAGTGAAACTCACTCAGTTATTCAAAAAAGTAACCAAAGAACACCTTCCTTTTATTACTGTCCTTGCAATAAACATTACCTACCAAAGTTATCTAGGACTTTTATATAGGAATGTAGACCCTTTCCATTAATGCTTAAACTTATACAGGTCCAACAGAAATTGTAATGGTTTTGCTTGCAACTTTGGAACTGGACTGAAATGTGTTTATATATAAAAGTCTATAACTCTAGAGAGCCATAGTCTGCATGTATACATATAACCCCATTTTTGAATTTGTATATTCAAAAGTAGACAAAAATAATGAGATACAGCACATATTTTTGTATTATTTTTACATGTGATATCAGGAGAAAGGAGAAATACGTTCAGACACCTAGTAAGCTCTTCCTCATCTTTAAAAACATGTATAATTCAGATTATTCTTAACAACAATGTAGATCAAGTAATTCTTTTTTATGCTGAGAAAGCTAGCATTAGCTCAAACACTAAGCAGTAAAAATCTCTTCATAAACTCCACAGATCCAAAATGGTTGTACTTATAGGCTCCACACCACTGCTTTCATGGACAGGCCTGATGTCAGCAACTTCACTAAAAAATGTTTAACGTATTGACTGGTAGTAGACAAATTCAATAAAGCTGAACCAACAATATGCTCAATGACTTACAAGAGTGACATCCTTCTATCTGTCACGGAGTAAAATTGTCTTAAAAAGCAGTCAACAGTATTTGATCTGAGAAGGAGTAATGTGATATATTTTGAAGAGTTTATGTCTGAGCAGGAACCTTAGGAACACTACCACGCCAGCCTTCAAGTGATGCATAGTAAATTGCAAGATCAGAATGTACATAATTTGAAGCTACCTCCTGCCATCAGCAGTGTTTATCTATGATTATAAATAGTGGGATTTGTTCCAGAAGTAGAAGTAAACATATTCCATTTCCTGAAGGACTTCTTCTTCAGCCTGAACACTGTTTAGGTTTGCATCAATATAATTGTCCCAGTGTCTAGAACAGAGTTCTGAGAACGGATGAGAACGGAAGAGGAAGTACTTGAACAAGATGTCTTTCACCACTTCATATATGTAACACTTCAAAAGCAATGGTTCATGGAACCCTTCAAAACACAGACTATTACAGCTGATTCGAAGATCGGCTTGGAAAAAACTTGTGGTTGAACAGCAAATAAATCTTGGGTTTGTAAAAATGTCTGTGTGTTTCCACCACATGTGAAGCGAAAGTGGAGACTAATCTTTTGTAAAACGTGACCCCAAATTTTCTCTTATATCGTTTGCTTCCATACTGTACTGTCCCACAAACCACATTTTCACTGCTTTTTACAGTTTTATTTACCCTCTGTCTTGTTTCTTTCTCTGTTTTCTTCCCCTACCATTTCTGGCAATATTTATTTTTCTTTGGTCCTTAGTCTCACTTACTTGCCTGTATATAGCCTTAATTCCCCTTGGCATTTTCCTTCACCATCAGAAAGAAAGATGTGGAAAAACTGTAGCTGTTGATGGAACATGTCCTGTTTTCATGGTCATGGTATAATCTTCTACTAGTTGGTTCATCAGCACAACTTCAAGAAATAGTATTGGAAGGAAAAAGATTAAAAAACAAGAACAAAACCAGACAACAAAAAAAAGAATTTTTAAAACACCTGTGATCAGCAACATCTTGATCATTCTGTTTTTATTCTATAATATTCCCCCTAATTGTCTTCCAATTTTTGAGTTTCATTAGGTATTTTAGCTATTCTTTATAGACTAAAACTCTTAAAAGAAAGAGACCATATGTGTGTATATGTTTGGACAGTACATAACAGACCCCACACCATATAAAATTGAAAAAAAAATTGCTTTCTACAAAGTATTGCCTATGGTTTTCATTATGGTTTTTGAGGTATGTATACTTCTCATAATATTTATAAACAAATCAATATGTATCTGTAAATAGATTGCATTCAGATGTTTAATTTACAGCTTTTCTGACCAAAAGTGATCTTTCAAAAGGTCAAATAGTGAGAGAATATACACTATCCTATAAGATTACTCTTCATTGCATGATACAATATGTCTTGAAATGACCCTTATGCTACATCCCATATTTCAGTTTTGAAGAAGTAAAGGACAACAAACTGGGCAACCTCCACACAGAATTCATTCCAATTGACCATGAATGTATTACCCAATAAAGTGTTATTCTGAAATCGTTTTTTTTTTAGTTTTTTTTACAATAATCAACATTATTTTTACTTGCAAAATATTTTTATTCTTTTTTTAAACATCTGAAGGGTTTAGTTGGATAAATGTCTTGTCTTTATGGATAAGAAATGACAGTGTAAAACAGAATACAGGACCTTAAGACTGGAAGAGACCTCCTAGGTCACTGAATCCAGTTCTTTGCTATTACAGGAAACTGTGTCATATAATCCCTTCCAGAAATTTTTCAAGCTCCATCTTAATGGTAGTTTGATATGTTTACCCCCTACTCCTGTTGCAAATCTGTTCCAGAATTTCATTGTTCTGGTGGTTAGAAACCTTCTTCTAATTTCCAGACAAATTTTATTCAAGAACCCATTTGTTTTTGTGCCAGCATTTGTCCTCTGGCTTAAATAGCTCTTCTCCCTCCCCAGCGTTTACCCCCTGATATATTTATAGACAGTAATCATATTCCTGCTCAGCCTTCCTTTTGCAAGACTAAACAAAGATCTTTTCGTCTCTTCTTGCTCAACAGATCTTCATTCCCCTAATCATTCCACTAGCCTGAGTAGAACCCACCTCCCCCAGTCTGAACTCATCCATCTTAAATATGGGTTCAAATTCCAATTATGTTGCATTTTAAATTGAACTAGTACACTGTACAATACATTAATATTTCCATATCTCCAGAAAATATCTCAGACTTGGGTGCACACTTGCTTTTTTGCACAAATGTGTTAGGTAACCACCATCTATTCTAGCAATACCCATGTTATTTTCTACCCCACTCGTTTATTAGAAAAGTTCTCAGTTAACAGCAACATTTTTATTATTCTCCAGGTGCATGACCTTGCATTTTGTACTATGGCAGTTTGTTTTGTTTCCCTTAGTTCAGTCATCAGGGTCATTCATTGTTTTTCCATATGACATCCCACTGCAGCTCATCCCACTGCAGTTGGTGCTGCTGCCTGACTCTGTGAAACCAGCCAATGCAATAAGTTTATTTTCTCTTAACTGACAAACAGTAAGATCAGTCCCGAGAATAAATCCTGAAGAAATCTACTAGCAGACACTGTCCTGTCTGACACTCCCCTGTTTGGTACTTCCGGCTGCCGTTTCCTTTATTCTGCTCTGGCAAATAATGTCTTATCTCTGTGCTTCTTGATGCTATCTTAGAACATCCTGGTTTGGAAGGGACCCACAAGGAAAGAAAAGCAGTCCTCCTTTCCATGAAAGCTCTCTACATATTCTCAATTATCATTTAATGTGTTGTGTTTGTACCTTCCTCTTGAAGTAACAGCAAACCATTTCCATTTCAAACTCCTGATCTCCTCGGTCCAGTTGACTTGATTATCTGGGTCCCTTAGTTTACCAAGAGTTGCCTTATGAAATCAGGGGGCTTAGATACAGACCTGCTTTTGTTTACTTTCCATTCATTTTACACTAAATCAATTTCAGGATAATCTTCTACAACTAGCTTTTTTGTACTGTCCTCAAACTGTAAGTCCAGCCCTAAAATAGCATCCTTACGTGTTGGTTTAGTGACCTTTTGCTGAGAAAAGCTGCTAGTCTGACATTCAGCTGTATTTGGGGTCCTGCCACCTTTAATAATATTTATTCTCCAGCCTACTAAACCAATCAGGGGATAGAAATGTGAATAGCTTTTTGCCACCTTAGTGAGTTGAAGTGACTTAGGTGTCAGTCAGGTACCAAAGCCCCCACAGACAGCACAGTAGACCGTGCAGCCTAAAGAAGGGTGGAATTACTCCGTTTCAGCAAGAGGGAGTTGTTACATGAGCCTAGCCTCTCATCTTACCACAACCTAACTTTGGAGCGGTGTCTATATATGTATACGTATCTAGAAAGAAAAATCTATTTTCTTTCTAAATCCAATTTCTCTCTAGGTTTTCAGTAGTGGATCTCAAATCCTATTTGATCACAAATATTAATCAAGTACTGGATTTGGTAATTCAAACCTTTTTAAGTCTCCTCCTAAACTAGATCTTTCTACCTACATCTCCTGTGGTGTCTGTAAGAACAATATTGGAAGAGGAGGCTTCAGTACACAAGAACCTTCAACTCTGTTTCTTCCCATTAAATATAGTAGATACTTTTCCTTTATTTTCCTGGTATTTGTGAAACCGAGGAGCTTGAATGAGATCAGTCTCCATGAGGTTAGCTTGTGGTTTTACCACAGGCACGTTGCTGTGTGAGAAAGCCGCTGCCTAAAGTAGCTCTCTTGTTCCCTCCTCTACGGCTGGCTGTATGTTTCTGTCACCTTTCTGTGCTGACACGTGTATTCATGTGGCTAAAAACTGGCCAATTTTCAGTTGGATGAACATGTTGATCTCGCTGCATGTGCAACCAGACAAGTGATACTGCCAGATAAGGGGGTGCAGTGGGAAGCACAGGGGAACAACGCATATCCCATCTGTGAAACCACACTGCTAGCCTGCATAAATCAAAGTGATGCTATATATGTGAAAAGGAAGGAGTATGTTTTGACTGGTGATCTGGCTGCTGTTTTATCTCAGTAGGATCTACAATGTAGTTCTTCATTAGTTATTAACATTGTTTAGAACCAGCTGAGTGGAAAAAATGCACCATATAAAATTGTGAAGTTAATTCTATTTCGTAAGGCTAAAATTTGTCAGCTTTTGAAATATTAAAAATTATTGTAGGAAATTCAATTTAAAAAAAATATTAAAAATTAAAAAAAATACAAATCATTGTGATGATGGTTTTGACAATATTTTGACATATTTCATAGAAAAAGACTGGAGAAAAAAAAAAGGTAATTTTTTGCAAACCTTTTCATTTTCACAGCAAAACCATTGTTCTTCAGTTTCACTCAAAGTGTCTCAGCCCATTCTAGCAGTGAACAACGATGCTTTTTTTGGCAACTTGTCCTTTCCTTTTGGATGAGGACTGTGCCATGGTCATCAGTACCTTCAGATTAAATTAATGCATTGCTGTTTTGTAGGCTAAAAGGTCATTTGGAAAAATCAGTTCAGGCAGGATACAGCCAGGAAATTTATCACAGGATCTTTCCACCAGGACTTCATTGAACTCAAAGGTGGATGGGAGTGTATGCTAAACAGCACCGTTGCTCACTTGCCACCAGACTCAAATCATGTGCCACACAGAGCCTTGTAAGTGGGATGGACCCGAGCCTATTTTCCACAAAGACAATACTGTGTGATGAGACTCTTGCAAGACTCCTTACGGACCTTACCATTTCTTCCTTTAGAATGACTATAAAATAAGACTTTCACTTGTGGCCAGAAAATTAAAATTCTTGCTCTTTAAACATCCGTCATCATATTGCAGCCTCTTTTTCCACATTTATAAAATTTTTCTTCCTTCGGTGTTTTTGTTTTGTTTTGTTTTGTTGTTTTGTTTTGCGTTAACTGACGCTTGATCCTCATGTTCAGTCCCCTCACTGATGACATTCCCTCCCTCCTGTGTCCCAAATTCTGAATCTGTTGAGTCTGTTCTTTACTTTTGTCGTCCTCCAAAGGTCCATCATTCCCTTTTATTTTTCAAGTATCTTTTAGGGTATCCCTTCAATGCATTGCTCTTACTCTACTCACCTTTCACAAACCTTTTTTCATGTTGTTCTAAACCATTTGTGCTCTTTATTATAAATAAATAAATACATAGTATATATGAAGAAATAAGTGAAGAAATAGTAAGTTTGCAAAGTCAAATACTTACAGGTTAGGAAATGCAACATTCCCTACTTGCCCATGCAACTTGGTTTAGTTCAGTTGTATAAAGCCAGCTGTAGAAATCACAGCCAATTCCCAAAATGGCTCTTGAGAACTGCCTCCTATACCCTCCACTCGCTGGAGCTGCTGCCTCCTATCCTTGAGTCACACTGCTTATGCTCAGCTCAACCAGCAGCTCCTCCTCACCCTCTGCCAGCCCATGCTGAGTCAGACTCAAAAATCCCACCCTGTGCTCCCACCTTCAGACCTGCTCCTATGCTTTCCACCCCTTGAGTTAATTATTAATTGGCAGTGAACATTTGAGCATATGCATTGCATCATACTTCCTAATTACACTAATACTCTTTTTTTCATATCACATCTGTCTCATTCAGTATATAAAGTGAATGGCATTGATGAATGCTGTTCAACATTTTGTTTTATTCTCATGTTTGGGTATTCAATTTGTGCTTTATTTAGGCAGCTCCATGCTCTAAATAATTTTCTTTTGACACCTGTCACTGGCAGATGAGAGCTTCACAAACATTAGTTCATTTATCCCCACAGAGAACTAAGGTACAATTAGATTAGCGTCAAAAATATGTGTTAATTTCGTGTGCCTGTTTTGGGTGCCTGCTTTTGTCAAGGATATAGCATTTATTTTTATACTTTATTTGGCAATCACATCTGACATCAATTTCACTTTCAGTTGAGAAGTCTCCAGAGCATAAGCCTGGGTAACTAGAAGCTGAAAAATACACATCTCTCATCACCGATCCCAAATGTGAATTAAATGAGTTTCAGCCTCATGCGGGATTCATTGAAATGGGATAAGGTTAGAGTCCAGTTATTCAGAAGATATTCATTCTGCTGTCCAAAGCACACAGACAACTTTTTCTTCTTGAACTCTTCTGCCTCAGTCACTGCACTGCCTGGCTTTTGTACTAGATGAGCAAAGGGTCATACAAACAACAAACGACTTCATACTTTGAACACTAGGTATCCTCTGTACTGAAGGAGGGAATGGCATGTGGTAAAAATAGTATGTGATCTCACAAATAAAAGACTGTATCACAGTACATATATTCCAGGAGTTTGAATTGAGTTTTTGCAAGGAGCTTGAGATCCAGTGTTTTCTACTTTTTGAATGTTCTCGTTTCTTGTAATCTTAATACTCTCCAAATTAGTTTTAGGAGGCAATCTAGAAAAAAACAACCATCAGAAATTCTGTCTTGATGAAGCAAATTGACATCCTTGGGGCTCATCCAAAAAGTTCAAAACTCACGAGTTTATAGAGCAAAGTCTGGTGACATGATCTAATAGCAAATAAAAGCAGCAAAAAACTATCATCTGTGAATTCTGTGCAAACCAATCATTAGGGAGAGATAAACTAATATTTTATGTTGTCTCTTTGCCAGCTAACTCATGAATCCTGGATCCTAATCTGCATTCAAAAGGATGATGCCTTCCCTTTTCTTCTCTGTCACTGCCTGCCATGCAGCCTATATCTCGTCTCCTGTTTTCTCACATCTTAACTTCCAGTGTAAGGACATACATCTTGGCACATCTGAGGCTTACATCCCAGTCCTGTATCTCTTTGAAACCTTCTTCCAGCTCCCATCCTTTCCTTGTCTCAATAATCATTTAATCCCTTCAAGTTTATCTTCTCTTATTTCCATACTCCTGCACAGCTTCCCTGCTCTCAGTTCTTGGCATTATAGCAAGCTGTTGAGGAACAATTGCAAAGTTTGCACTTCAGCCTGGAACGTTAATCATGGAATCTAAGGATTTAATCACAAGCTAACTTGGGCAAGTAGAGTTTTTAGGCTTGCAGGAATATAGAAACATAAAAGCAGTCAAATCAAAGGTCTGTTAGCCCAGGATCCCATCTCTAACAGGGACCAGTAGCAGATATCTAGAGAATAGCAGAAGACAGCTACAGGGTGATACCTCTCCAAATATTCTGTAAGCCTCCAGCTTGTATCTTTTGCAAATACAGGTTAGTAGATACAAGTTAGGAAGGAGGGAGGTGGGAAATAACAGGTGTTACATATATTACCATGGATCACGGTCGTTAAATAAATAAGTTTCAAGGTTTGTTTGGAACAAACAGGAGACATTAATGGATTTATTTGTGCTCCTAGGCTTTTGGATACTGTAATTAATTACCCATGTGTCATAGGATTTCAACATACCTAACATTTAGTGTATTGTCAAAACAACCCTAACCTGTCCAAAGTCACTGTTCTGCTAGATTAAGGATGACCCACTGAGGTAGGTGGCTTTTTTTTTTCCTCTCAGATAGAAGAGAGATGCCAGTTAGTTGTGAGACCAGGGAGCAGTAGACCTTTGATATAACATGTGAAAGAAGATTGCAACAAGATAAACTACAGGAAAAAGCTTAATCTGAACTTTAAATATACTTCATCATAAATACCTTTACAACAAAGCCAAAGGCCATACATTTTACCTCTCTACACTTTGTAGACCTTTAATTTAACAGGAAAGTATCAAGAGACATTTTACAGATCAAAGAAATGGAGTACTTGATTCTATTTCTATTTGTGTTGGTAAAGCAAAGCTAAAAGTATGGACCAGAAGTAAAACTATGAAAACATCTGTGAGGAAAAATCCTGGACTGGAAATTTTGCTCTACAAAGTCACTTTCCAACACACAAAATTCAAAAAGGCTAGAAATAATCAGTGCAAAATGCCCCTTATGAAGACATTATCAGCAGATGACTAGGGAGGCAGACAGGGAATTAATGTAAGGAACAATTTGTGAATGGTAAAGGAATGAGTATCAAAGAGTTGTCCTGCACTGTATCTGTTGGGTCACTGATAGTAGCAGCAAAACTCACACTGATGGCATAATTTAGGGGAACTCTAGCACGATGTGATCCAGTAGTATATTTTGAATCAGTAATACAGCTTTGTGGGTCCCTTCCAACTGAATTATTCTATTTATAAAATGTAATCGGGAGTCTTCCTTGTTTTCTGACTATAAGGTAGTTGATATATACAGTTAATCTGTAAGGACATGTCACATATAGAATGATATGATCATTTAGTAAGGGGGTCTGAGGAAGAAATATACATTTTATTACTTCTACATGCAAGCTTATTAGGCTGGAAGAAATTTGACAATCTTAAGCAGCCAGGTGGCTCTGTCCTGGCCAGAGCTAACTGGGTCACAGTGAAATATGATCTTTCAGCACTGTCTTGTAGGCAAGAGGACCGCTATAATACTTAAATATATAAAGAAAATAATACTTAAATATTTAAAGAAAATAATACTAAGAGGTTGTAGTGAAGTTATATTACGACTGTACTGGACAAAGTACTGTTCATACTGTAGTACATGGTCCAAAATATGCTGCAAAATTAGAGCAAATAACTGAGAAAATTATGGAGAACAAATAAAAGAGTGAAAAACTGGACTTACTCTGTGGTTTTCATCTCAGAAAATTGCACTATCCTGTAGATAGTACAATATTTCTGCATGTACTTTTCTCTCACCATTGACTGCTTGCCCTTCTTGAAAACTGGATTACATTTGCTGCTTTCCAGTCCACTGGGACCCCTCCAGATTACCAAGACTGTTAACAGATAACTGAGAGAGGTCTCACAATAACATTGGCCACCTTGTTCAGTACCCTGGGATGGACACCATCAGGCCCCATAGATTTAAGTGCATTTGGTTGCACCCAACTTTTGGATGTCTGAAATAGCAAAGCCAATCTGCAGTGGGAGACACCATTGCACTGAGAAGCTCAGCTGGCTTTAGCTTCAAACAAATCCTAACTTTAAGATTTGTCCCAGGAAAAGCTTTTATTTGGTAGTACTAGAGCTCCTTGTTTATTGCCTAGATGTTGCAGTCAGACATATTCGAACAAAATAAAGCCTTGGGTTGCACTGGAACTACTTATCAATGTTTGTTACAGATTCTTCATCACCACAAATGTTAAATCATGTTTATATTTTTTTTCCTAAAAGCTATAATATAACTCACATAGGAATTCATTCTGAAAAAGTCTTTTGGTCTGTGCTGATCAGGCAGCCGAGGGTCTATTCTAGAATCAATCAGGAGAGAGGACACAATGGTCCTTTCTGGCTTTCTGATCAAGGAAGCTATCATGAATTATCCTTTTGTCATTAGCAGGGCCCAGGTGGTTTAACTAGATTCAAGAATTAGGAAGAAAAACGGAAAAACATCCTGTGACAAAATGTCCCATGACACTTAAACTACATGTGGTCTAATCGGTTTGTCAAAGGAAGGCTGATGAGTTTTATGTTGCTATTCATTTAGATGTGATTATACATAAGTAGATGGCACATCAAAGAACTGCAGAGGAAAGAATTTAGAATGTAGAACTGCTAAAGAAGAGTTACCATCACTTTTTTTTTCTTCTCCTATGAAAGATAAATTTTTTTTTATATTAATCAGAATGTATTCTCTTTTATTTCTTTGGAAATAAGTGGGATTGCATCAAGAAGTAACTGACTCTAGTATCAGTTTTCTTCTGGAGGAAACAAATCAAGACCCAAACTTGGGATAACTGCTGAAACTAAATAGTGGCATTGTGTTTTCCACTCAACAGTTGTTTGTTTTTTTTTTTTTGATTTGTTTGTAGGAATTACTCATTTTAGTGAGAGATCTTGTTTCAAGGATGATTAATTCCAAAATAAGCACAGCAGGAAAAATATGTGTGTTTATTTACAAAGAATGTTTAATAATAATTAGCAAGATTTTTGTTTGCCTGTTTGTTGTGTTTTGTGGTTTTGTTTGTTTGTTTGTTTTTTCCCATAAGTGGGTTGCATTCACTTCATTCAGGAGAGATTGGCAGGGCAGGTGAGGAAGAGGAGGAGCGCTCTATGCAGATAAGGATTAAGGAAAAAGTGAATAAAGTGGATGTTGTTGTGGGAGTCTACTATAGGCTGGGTGATCACCCAGCCAGGATGATGACACTTATGTATTATTCTATAAGGAATTAAGGGAAATCTCTAGGTCAATTGCCCTTTTTCATAAGACAACTTCATAGGCAACTTTAGCTTCCCAGATGTTAGCTGGGACTATCATACAGGTCCAGGAGATTCCTGAAGCACTTCGGAGGTAACTTTTTGATATAGGTACTAAAAGGGACAACTAGGAAAGCTGCCCTCCTTGATCCGTTGGTCTCCTGGGTGAAGAGATGATTGATGACTGCCTTGGCCGTACCAATCATGAAGTGGTTGAGTTTAAAATCTTTGGTGATATGAGAAAAATTGTCAGCAGAGCTACTACTCTGGATTTCGGGAGAGCAGACTAAACTGCTCAAGGAACTAGTTAAAACTCCTTGGGAATCTGCTTTCAAGGCTGCCGAGATCCATACATGCTGGTCACTTTTTAAGGGCACAGGAGCAGGCAATTCCAATGTGTCAGCAGTCAATCAAGCAGGGCAAAAGATTGACTTGACTGAACAAGGATCTCCTACTGAAACTTAAGCAGAAAAATAAAGTGTATAGACTTTGGAAGGAAGGCCAGGCTGCACAGGAGGTCTACAGAAATGCTGTTCGCTCTTGAAGGGAGAAAATTAATGTGGCCAAAGCTCAGTTAACGCTGAAGATGCCCAGTACCGTGGTGGATTAAAAAAAAAAAAAAAAAGGCTTTCTAAAATACGTTAATAGCAAAAGAACAAACAAAAAACATTGGACTGTTACTTGTTGAGTTTGGTCACCTCACAAATAAGGATAAAGCAGAAACATTTAATGCCTTCTTCACTTCTGTCTTTAACATCAGTGAGGGGCCTGGGGACCCCTGGAACCCTGGGCTGGAGGACCATGACTTGTGGAGTGATAAGCTCCCAGTTGACTTTGAACTTGTATGGGGTTTGCTGCTGCAACCAAATGCACATAAATCTATGGGGCCTGATGGCGTCCATCCCAGGGTACTGAACAAGGTGGCCAGTGTCATTGTGAGACCTCTCTCAGTCATCTGTTAACAGTTTTGTGAATGTGGAGAGGTCCCAGTGGACTGGACAGTAGCAAATGTAATTCCAGTTTTCAAGAAGGGCAAGAAAGAAGACGCTGTTAATTATAGGCCTGTCAATATCAGTTCAGTGCAAGGGAATCAGGGACAAGACCTGCAGAGGGGCAGGGGCCGAGCTCTGCTCTCTGGGCACAGCAACAGGACCCGAGGGAACGGCACGGAGCTGGGACAGGGGAGGGTCAGGCTGGGGGTTAGGGAAAGGTTCTGCACCCAGAGGGTGGTCGGGCACGGGGACAGGCTCCCCAGGGCAGTGGTTACAGCCCCAAGCCTGCTGGAGTTCAAGAAGCATTTGGACAGTGCTCTCAGACATCTGGTCAGATTTTTGGGTGGTCCTGTGTGGAGCCAGGAGTTGGACTTGGTGGTCCTTGTAGGTCCCTTCCAACTGGGGATATTCTATGATCCTGTTTTTCCTCCAGCAACAACAACAACAAAAAAAAGGAGCCTAATTTTCTTCATGTTTACCCAGATGCAAATTCAGATAGGTATTTTAAATTAATAATTATGTCGGTGTCAAATTCTGTATTTGCTAGAGAAAAATAATCTGATTCAGACATTTGGTGTGGATTAATGGGTGCATTCAAGATTTGTTGCAGTTCTATATCAAATCTGCCACTGCTGGGAATATCATTATCACAATAAATATATAAATCCAATACGATCCAATGCTTTCAGAATTAAAATGAAACTATTTTACTAGAAGAAGGAGTAGTGAGGTAAACAGAAATTTGGCCTGTACAAATTAACTTAAAAACAAAACCTTCATTTCTATATTGTAAAATGTGCATTTTTGTAGTAAGAACTTCTCCATATACAGAGTAAAAGTCTGAAATATTATAATTTTCTTTCTTTCACTGGATCAGTGGAGGGTTCAGAAGCTTCACAGAATACCGAATACCTACTTCTCCCAATTCCTGCTGTTCTATAAACTAAAGCAGGTGTTTTTTGGGCATCGATCAGCTTTAAATTTCAGACTAAATATGAATCATGTGTAAATAAAAATAAAAATATTAATTAAAAAAAAAAAGATGTAGAGATATTGCAGCATTTTCCTGGTTTAATTTTCTCATTTTCTTGTTGTCACTTGCAACTTGATGTATTGAATATTCCCAGGTATATACCAGCTGAGGTAGTGGTCATTGTGTACATTTGGCATTGGCCCATGAAACTATGATTACACTCACATCGTAGGAAATGAAGGAATTATCTACTACTTGATAGTAAATGACTGAGGAATATTCAACTATGTTTGCCATATAAAAAGGAAGGAAGGAAGGAAGGAAGGAAGGAAGGAAGGAAGGAAGGAAGGAAGGAAGGAAGGAAGGAAGGAAGGAAGGAAGGAAGGAAGGAAGGAAGGAAGGAAGGAAGAGAGGCTCCAGAGCAATACAGAAGTAGCTAACCTTTTAGAAAAGATCACTATGATTTTTTTTTTCTGCATAGCATAAGACTTTTAAACACGGGAATGCAATGCTACTTGAATGTGGAGCAGTTATACCAGTATATTTTGCACTATGGAGAAAGAAACATAAAACATAAGCTCTCACAGAGTTCTTAATTTATATCTCAGGTTAACTAACACTGTCTTGAGAACAACCCTATTTGTCTAAAATGCTGCATATATTTGACTTACTAGCTGTTGACAAGCATTATTCCAAGATCAGTCTAGCCCAAGGAGATAAAAGCAGCATTTTGCAATTAAAACACTTAAAACAATATATATATTAATTACTGGGCATATTATTTCTCAACAAGCAATAGACCATGTAAAACAGACCACAGCAGAAAACACAGGGTTTCATTGTAAATGAAGAAGCAGATGCTGAACTCAGGAAGCCAGAACTGTTGAAGGATTTGCCAAAATGAGTAGTCAGTTAAGAGCATGTCTATTGACAAAGCTAAAAAGAACCAAAGAAAGCCCTTGTGTATGCAGGGAGCTGGGGTGATCTGGTCAAAAGCAAGTGCCAGTTCTGGAGTGGGAGGAGAAAAAATACACGACAGAAAGCAGATCTCAATAATATCATCAGTAAGGACTCAAGTCAGGAGCATGATTACAACTGAAATACAATTTAAGCAGCAAAGAACAACTAGTAGAACTACAGTGCACATGAAGTGTATGGGATAGATCTTTAAATACAGGGGACAAAGCTTTGGGGTTGGCTTCTACCTCGTCAGCTTGTCAAGACTTGTGATCAGCTATGGAGTTATTAGCCCAGAAAGTAACTACCAGAGCAATCTGACTGCAGGACACAACAGTATACAATCCTCAAAGTGATGATGCTGTTTGGGCCATTTACTCCTCGGTAACACAAATGAGAAACAGTACCTCTCAACTCCAAAATGCATTTTGCAGCTGAGTGTGGTCTTCCAGCAAACAAAGCAAAGGGTTTCAAACAAAACAACAGTTCCACTGTGGACTGTGACAATAGCACTGATAAAGATGAATTCCACCAATGACAAGCTGTCTTTAGTCATTTTGACTCTGTAATATGATTTGTTTAGGTTCATGTCCGGGTATTTTAGTCATTTCAGCAATTCCATCGCCTAACACTGGGACAGAGTAGCTAAAATCAAATGAAACATTGCACAGTAGAGAAAAATTTAGTCAGTCTCAGCAGACCAAAGCTTTCAATTATCATTAAATTTTTGTAATCTATAATGATTCTTTCATGTCATATTACATATTTGCATATAACTTGTCATTCTCCTCTACAGACAAGCAGTGTTTTTGAATATCTTAGGTTGATACTTCAAGTTTTTATAGTTTTATTTCTAAACTTCCTACCTTCCTACCATGTGTAGAAAACACATGGAAAACACATGTTTGCATTGATAAGAAGTTCTGAGAACTGGAAAGATATCACCCATACTGATATGGGAAGCAGCTTACTTCAGCTGTAGGTAATATCAACAAGCTTTAGTTTTTAGGATTGGAGACAGCTCCTATGTTGAATGGGAGCTGGATCCAGGTGCCCCCTTTTATCTACCATGTGATAAAGAGTGCACCTTAGCTAATGAGGGACTGGGAAGGAAGCTAGGAAGGATGTGGCTTGGACCTTCTACCCTGATGTGTAATCCAGAAAATGAGTGCCTACAACAGCAGATGTACAGTTAGAGGAAAAAAAGTGATGGTTCTGGACACATACTGATTACAATACAGAGATCAAAACTAACAACCAACAATGTGGACTTCTTGCATTTGCCATCAGTGATGGCAGGTGAGGCTATCAAGACACATAACTAGAAGCAACGCGTCATCTGTTGTGTATGGCACGAACTGAATCCCATGGAAACAGTAAGATGCAACATGAAACCAAAAGTGTGCTAGTTCTGGCTGACATGCATGGTATTACAATGAGAAAAAGGACTTAGCATAAGTCAACAGAACTGATTCCATCTGTATTTGCATAAAAGTAACAGTTTATTGTATAACAATGAAGCACCAGAACAGTTATCCTATGAAAACTACTTCTGGGAATTTTACCATTGGGAGTGGTAAAAATGACAATCATTGTCACAAGCATAGGTAGCATGTTCCACAAATAAGAAGAAATGACAGAGTCAAGGAGAACGATGACCACAACGCATGCAGAAGAAGCTGCGTTGCGCCTTTGGGAATGGCTAATCCCAAATCCTATAGCAGCCTGCGCACGGTGAGCGATCAGATGGGTCAGCATGTGACAGCATGCCATACCAGCTCTTCTTAGAACATCAAACAAATATCCTGGCACTTTCCAGATACTCACTGGAGAATGAATAATTAATTCAATTTCAGCTACTGTGCTGAATCTTTATGTGCGTAAGGTGTCTAAAATAGTCCTAAGTATTTAATGCAAATTCAGACAGTTAGCTGGAAATAGAGAAAGTAATAAGGCCCTAGAACAAGAATTCCCTGAACAGACCGTAAGTGGCAATGGCTCAGTTCACATATGAAGAGTTCCAGCTGCTTTTCAAGAAAGTGGTATCAAAGTGACACATCAGCCTCTTACCCTCCTGCCATGAATGGATTAGTGAAATGATTCATTCAGCCATTTGACAAAGCAATCTGTGCTCCATTCCTGTGTAGTATTAAGCTAGCCAGCTCAAGCTAGTTAACAACACAATCATCTTCTGTCTGTAGAAACACACTCCAGTACTACTGCTTATAGAACTTAAGGCCTCACTAGGATGTCCTAATCCTTGATCTACAGAAGGATACTGAAAAGAAATATTATGACTGACTGGTCACAGCTAAAATCATCTGAGCAAGCAGTTTTCTTGTTTTTTGGTTTTTTTTTTTTTTAAAAAAAAGGCAATTCTGAAGGAGTTTCAAAAACTGGAGTAATTAGGACAGAGACTGCTCTTTTGCCTCACTAGGCTGAAATCTCATAGCACTAATTAGATTGTAGAGACAAGTTGGAAAACTAAAGCTGAGAGAGCTCTCAGTGTCACATAGTCTATCACTCTAGCCCAATGCAAAATTATTTACAACTTTATCATTCCTGACCTGCTCTTTAAAACTTGTCAGCTTGTTTTTAAACAACCTCTACCACCATATGAATTTTATTCCAACCCTTCAACATCTTCAACATTCATAAGTTTTACCTAACATCCATTTTGAATCTTTCTTGCTGAAGATCAAGACCATGTATTTCTTACCTTGTAAAAATGGACACAAAGCACAGAGTATTGCCTTCCTCCAAATATTGTCCATTAATCTATTTGAAATCTTAGGACAGATCTTCATATCTCTTTCTCAGAACAAATATCTTGAGACTATATTCCTAATTTCTTTCAGACCATATTTTCTACCCCTTTAGTTGTCCTTTTGGTATCCTCTGGACACTTGCTGTTTGATGCATGACTTTGCTGAGTGCCCAAAACCGGACACAGTATCCAGCTGGTATCTCTAGAGCCACATAAAGTGGGGTTATTTCCTGTGTCTTGTAGACTGTACTCCTGCTTATCCATCTCAGTGTCCTGTTTGGTTTGGTTTGGTTTTAGCTTGTTGTTGTTGCTGTTGTTGTTTTTTCCTAACACCACTATATGCTGATAATCCATCAGAAGTCCAACATCGTTCTTCACAGAACAGTAACCTGGCACGTTGTTGTTCTCTATCCTATATTTGATTATTTTTGCCCGTAGGTTGCATCTTGCACTTTTCCCTATTTAATTATATATTTTTTATTCTCCAGGTTGTTTCTGTGATTTACCAGCACTCTTTTGAATCCTAATCCTTACTAAACATAGTTAAATTCTCTCCTATTTTTGTGTAGCCTGCAAAGTTGGATTTTCTATTTAACTACTCAGGTGGTTTTTGAAATAGTGAACAATACCAGCCCCAGCCCCTGCAGAACTCAAGTCAATACACTCTCCACTCTCCCACTTGGACAGAGAACAATCAATAACAACTCTATTAGTACAGTTTTGCATTACAGTAGTTTGATCTAGGCCATGCTTCTGTAGGTTATTTATTAGAATTTCACTTACAGGAGTATCAAAAACGTTAGTCAGCATACAAAAGCATACACTGACTGCTTCTTCATCTATAAAACCAATTAACCTGACATAGTAATTAAATTATCTTGGTATGACTTGCTTTGTGCTGGCTGTTACTTTTGTTCTTTTTGGTTCTTATATGTAGTTTGTTCCAGTATTTTTACACAGAAAGACATTAGGCTGATTGGTTTAGAATTCCCTAGTTTCTTTTTTCTCTTCTTTTCTCTTCTTTTCTCTTTTTTCTTTTCTTTTCTTTTCTTTTCTTTTCTTTTCTTTTCTTTTCTTTTCTTTTCTTTTCTTTTCTTTTCTTTTCTTTTCTTTTCTTTTCTTTTCTTTTCTTTTCTTTTCTTTTCTTTTCTTTTCTTTTTTTCTTCTCTTCTCTTCTCTTCTCTTCTCTTCTCTTCTCTTCTCTTCTCTTCTCTTCTCTTCTCTTCTCTTCTCTTCTCTTCTCTTCTCTTCTCTTCTCTTCTCTTCTCTTCTCCTCTCTTCTCTTCTCTTCTCTTCTTTCTCTTCTTTCTCTTCTTTTCTCTTCTTTTCTCTTTTTTCTTGCCTTGCCTTTCCCTTGCCTTGCCTCACCTCGCCTCGCCTTTCCTCACCTCGCCTTTCCTTCCCTCACCTCACATTTCCTTTCCCCTCTCCTCTCCTCTCCTCTCCTCTCCTCTCCTCTCCTCTCCTCTCCTCTCCTCTCCTCTCCCTCCTCTCCTCTCCTCTCCTCTCCTCTCCTCTCCTCTCCTCTCCTCTCCTCTCCTCTCCTCTCCTCTCCTCTCCTCTCCTCTCCTCTCCTCTCCTCTCCTCTCCTCTCCTCTCCTCTCCTCTCCTCTCCTCTCCTCTCCTCTCCTCTCCTCTTTTTCTCTCATTACTTTTCACAAATTTTCAGATATAGTTGCTCACTACTTCCCCCTGTGCTTTAAGTATCCTAGATTGAAGTTACAATTTGAGAACCCACAGTTTGAAGTATTTTCTAATATGTTCTTTCTTATTTTAGGCTGAGTACTTACTCCTTTATCTATGGCAATGTGCCACCATCTGACACAATTGACCTTGGTGGTGGAAACTGATCCAAAAAAGCATTAAATTGTTAGTTCAGTTGACCATTTTCTTCTGTATTGATTAGTGAGATAATGCTTTTCTTGATAATTGTGTTATCACTAATGTAGTTAAATATACACATACTATTCCTTGAAGTTCTTACTTCACTACCTCCTTTTTGTGTGTTTGTGAGTGTGTCTTGGCCTCTCTCATTTTTGTACCTATATACTTATGCTATATATTTTTACTTCATCCTTGGCAATTCCATCTTTTTTGCACTTTCTCTGTGGTTCCTCCTTGTTTGAAAAGAATGAAAAAATCATGATTTAACTAACTTGGTCTCTGTGTACACTTACTATCTTTCCTACCTGATGAAACATTACACATTTGTATATTTAAATTCTTTCAGGAACTGGCATCTTGTCTCCAGTTTCTGCTTGCTTTTTTTTTTTTTTCCTTAAAGATCTTGGATTCTGTTTTCTAGGCCCTCTTTCCCAGGTTGTTGTGGTTTAACCCGGCCAGCAGCTAAACACCACACAGACGTTCGCTCACCCTCCCCACTCCCTGTCTGGGATGGGGGAAAGAAACGGGAAAGTGAAGCCTGTGAGTTGAGATAAAGACAGTTTATTAAGACAGGAAAATAATAATAATAACAATAATAATAATAATAATAGTATTACTAATAATAATGTGTACGAAACAAGTGATGCACAATGCAATTGCTCACCACCCGCTGACCGATGCCCAGCCTATTCCCGAGCAGCCGGCCCCCCCACCCCGGCCAGCCACCCCTATATATTGTTTAGCATGACGTCAGATGGTATGGAATACCCCTTTGGCCAGTTTGGGTCAGCTGTCCTGGGTCTGTCCCCTCCCAGCTCCTGCTGCACCCCTAGCCTGCTCGCTGGCAGGACAGAGCGAGAAGCCAAAAAGTCCTTGGCCTGGTGTAAGCACTGCTCTGCAACAATTAAAACATCAGCATGTTATCAGCGCTCTTCTCATCCTAATCCAAAACATAGCACCCTACCAGCTACTAGGAGGAAAATTAACTCTGTCCTAACTGAAACCAGGACACAGGTGTTCTCCGAACTTCCCATTTTCAACCTGTTCCTCACAACTGGTTAATACTTCATCTTGGAAAGCTTCAAGATGCTTTCCCCTTCAGTATCAAAAGATTTCATCAAAGCATTTTAGGACCTTATCAGACAGTCTGTATCCCACTGTGCTCTTTTCCCAACAAATAATAAGCCTAATTAATAAACTCTATTACTATCAAATAGTTGCACACAAGTAGTTACTCACAGCTTTTCGTTTGCTGATCTGTAATAGGTTCCCACCGCAGTAATACCCATACATACTTCCTGTATTCTTTGTCCAGAGATCTTCAGCAGGAGATGTCCTTCTTTCACCTGCAGCTTATAAAAAAAAAAAAAAAAAGAAAAAGAAAAAGTAAGCCTTTGCTTATTTCCTAACCCATTAGTATTCTACTTCCCTGAACCACAGTACAATATCTCTTATGCTGATTTGATCATAACTTGAGTTATGTATTAGACTTCCAGGTCTTTAAACACAGTCATTTAGAACTCAGCTGTATTTAAATGAAGGGGTGAGGGAAAGGGGTGTTCATCTTCTAAGCATCAGGAAGAATAGAGATTCATGGCTTCTCACACTAACTGTGAACATTCATTGGGCCTTCTGGTTATTTTAAGATATGCTCATCATCTTGTAAGTTCCTATGCTGCAAAGACCCAGAGGCTTCCCTACCCCTTCTTGTTCTACAGCGGGGATCAGCAAGTTCTCAGCCTAAAAGACATGACAAATCCCAGTTGTATTATCCACACATTATTTTAGAAAAGAAGACTGAGGGAAAACCTCATCACTCTCTACAACTACATGAAAGGAAGGAGGTTGAAGCAAGGTGGGTGTCATTTCTCAGGTGGGACAGGATAGGACATGAGGAAACAGCCTCAAGTTGTGCCAGGAAAGATTTAGATTAGACATCAGGAAGAATTTCTTCACAGAAAGAGTAGTCAGGCATTGGAACAGGCTGCCCAGAGAAGTGGTGGAGTCACCATCCCTGGAGGTATTTAAGAGACGTGTTGACATGCCACTTAGGGACAGAGTTTAGTGGCAGACTTAGTGTGAGGTCATGATCGGACTTGATGATCTTACGGGTCTTTCCCAACCTAAATGATTCTATGATTTTGGGGGCATCTTCTCCTAGCCTTTGAAGTAGCCTATGGACTCAGGTATATCATGACACAGGGTTCCCATTAGCTTCACTGTGGCTACTCGACTGGAGTAGTAACGCAGGGGCAGGGCTCGCCTTCCCCACCACCCTGGCAAACAGTGGCACTGATAACTTTATCCCCTCCCATACAGGCCTCAGGGGATGCCTACCTCCTCACAGTGACTACAGGAATCCACATTTCCCTCCAGAGAAGCAGGAGCAGGAAGGGTATGCAGAGATAGACAGTACTTCTCTGTAACCATGCTTTGCATGTTTCTGTGTGTGAAAGAAACCATCTGTGACTCCTTTTGTCTGTTCAAAGAGTTCTTCCTCTAAGTGGTGGTTGTTGTTCACACTTCTTATTTAGGCTAGGAGATAAAACATCTCTATCGTTCATACCTAATTTATGACTTCAATATTTCCTTTGCAACCACAAGACCAAAAATGTGCATTTTAAGTTGTAAATAAAAGTCTGAGATTTATATGTAAGTACACTCTTCCAGGAGGTAGACAGAAAGCACTGGGATCTAATATAGGGTTTAATCCCTCCCTAGATAAGTTTAGCTCTCAATGTCCTAAAAAAAAATTAGAATGCACTGTTCAAATCAGGTAGATTTTCTATCATGTTATTTGATAGGCTAACAATAAGATAGTAGGATAGACATTGAATAAGTAACTGTATTTTCAAAAGTGACACACCCATGGTAGTTCCAAATGGACTTAGTGGTAGTTGTTGGTTAGTATTGTCCAAAATCAAGCTATATATTTAGCAACTGGAATATGGACATAGGATAACAATTTTAGATTTCCATCAGAAAACTCCTATTTTTAAGGCTCTACTATGTGACTGTACAATCAGTTTCCAGCATATCAAAAAACTTCTTCTGCACGGTCAGATTAAACAATGATCTTTGCATGTGGCACATTTTTTTGTGAGAATGAAAATGTACTTGGAAATATCCCTATTTAAGTAATTTTCACAGTGCACTAGCTCAGAATCATTCTTGCTAATAATCTCTATACAGTGCAGTTGAAATTGTTACTCAGGTGCTTTAACTAAATAATAATAATAATAATAATAATAATAATAATAATAATCCTTTAGTTGGTTTCTGAAGACACCCCTCCTCTGCTTGATTTATAGGAACAGACCATAAGACCACAGTTTCACGTGGTGGTTGATCACATTTTAGGAAGTCTTGTAGTATAGGATTAAAAGCATTGCAGCTACATTACGCAAAGTCCTGAATTCATACAATCTCACAATGCAACTTCAAGTGTATGTAAAAAATGTGAAGGTTATCTTTGTCCTAGAGGATTTGATATTGGACCAGGTATTATCTCACCAAGCTACTTTTGATTTCATGCTGAATCAAACAACTTTTGTCCTGCTGTAGACTGTATGAAAAAGGATAGCCACTATAAAAGTACCATAAACACTGTATCAAGTGCTCTTGCAGTGTAATAGAAATGCCATTATTCTGTATTCAGGCTTGATCTAGATTAAATTTTTATGGTAAGGTGATCCAGTATGTAAAAGTTTGGAACCAAGTCCTAAGACTTCTCCCGATATTTTTAAGTGGGCAGTACTCCAGTAAGTGACCAGGATACTTACTGCTCTTGAAATACACTTGTCATAATTATTTATAGTTTTACTTAATTACAACCTCTGTTTCAGTAAAACATCCCATTCATTATTTTTCCAGAAGTTTTGAAAGTGGAAGGCAAAGTAAGATAGAAATTGATCCTTTTGAACAAGTGGATCCCAAGATCCAGATCCTACATAGTATTTGGCAATCAAACTATTTTAGTATCTTGAGTATTTTGGGTTGAAGTAATTTTACACACATATCAACATTGCACAGCACCTGGATTTTTTTCTACATCATCTGGAATTCAGAAGTAGTCAGTACAACTACTCTTACTAAAAATTTACTAAAATAAAATAGCATAGGACTGAAGAAAGAACTTAGATGGAACCTTAATGGTGCTGACAACAGTTCTACAACTGTAGTCATATGGTTTCTATAGCTAAGATTGAACAAATCGAGTTGCACATTTAAATACAGGAAAACAACAATGTATTATAGTGAAATAGCCAGGAAACTGGGAGACCTATCCTAGCTTCAGATGAGTAAATGGAGATTTAATGTTCTACCTTTTAACAATCAATTAAGTAACCACAGTTTCTTTCTACTTTACAGTTACCACCAAACAGTCTCTGACAACTTTATCTGGGAGATGAACAGAAATGGATTTGTATTAGTAACTAAGAAGAAATGCATAACTTTGAAAATCACATGGATAGGAACACCCGGTGTATGGCGATATTAGGATTGTCTTTGTAGGTTGATAATTTTGTGACCAGTTCCCAAACAGACCCACAGATAAGATCTTTAAACCTGTTGAATGGAGTAAAATGCGAAGTCAGGACATACAGTCCTATAAAAACATAAACTGGCAGCATCTTTAGCCTCTGAGAGCGGCAGTTAAGTTGGCTGAAGGATGCTCTTCTTTCTTCATTATTTCACTGTGTTACACAGGTAGCTGACTGCATAGTGATGATCTCTGAACCACTTTTCACTGTAATTCCTGCCATTCTACATAATTGCATATCAAGAAGACCTATATAATCTGTTATTTCTCTGCTGAGACTTCATTGAATTTTGATCCCTCTATGCCATTCATCCATTCATTTAAGCTACCTGGAGAATAAGTTTTGCACTTCTGTTTCTTACCACAAGTTCAGAAAAAAGAGTATTAGTTGCTTCTGATGGCCTTATTTGATTCCTCTGTATGATTTGAGCCTTATCCACACTTCTACAATGTATTCAGTTTTCCTTTTTGCGTTGTTTGCTCCTCTGATCCTTGAACATTTCTGTTGGGAGATGTAACAGATTCCTACCATAATATAGAAAATATATTTTAAATTCTTGATTAACTAAAAACTTTTGTAACACTCTCAGAACAGTCTGCATCTCAGGATGTTGGAATAGGCTTCCCTGAAGTGATTTTGAAATATACAAAGAATGTTTTATAACAGTAAATACAGTGCTTCTCACAGGCAGCTCTTCTCTAGGTTAAACATTCACACTGTCTGGATGGACTGCAGTCTGTGTTCACAGATTTATGCTTATTTTTTCAAATACAGTATCGCCCATTTTGCACAGTATGGTCTCCTGAAAGTTCACTTGGCAAGAAACAGTTCTTGCTAAGTATAAAGCGTGAAATCTGGCAATAAAGTTTTAAATTAAACCCAGTGTTTTTCAGCCTACATCCTGGCAACTGCTGTTTCACTAAAAAGCAGCAATTTGTAACCAGCACTATCTGTAGAGTGTAAGAGGGTACAAAATGAATGCTCATCTTTCTGCATTTAATGTTTTATTTATTTATTTAATAGACTATAGGGTTGTATAATACAATATCCAGTACTTGTATTGGTAACAGGATAAATCCAATGGTATAATGACATACCTAATCAAATGTTCTACACTGCAGTTTCACTTGAATATACGTTCCACGGTATCACTTAAGGGTATCACTTATTCCCACTGTGTTACTGACTTTATAATAAACATCTTAATATCTGTTTCAAAGAATTTGCATTTTAAGCATGTTCAGTTTAACTTTATATAGTCTAACATACTAATTAATATTGAGCTTTAAACAAGTTCCAAGAGATCAATCAGTATCTGCTGTAAAACGTATTGCAATTGTAGTTTGAAATGAAATTAAATTATAGAAATTGTATAAAAAAAGACTGTGCATATTGACATAATATCTAAGGCAGACTTTAGAAGGAAACAATTAGTTGAGAATATATATATCTACCCAAAACATTCCACTTAGCTTCCCTAGCACACACATTGCTTTTCCCTCCACTGTCAGAATTAGCTTGAGGCAATCTTAAAAAAAAAAAAAGTTCTCATTAGCTATTTGGATAAATATTATCGAGGAGCATTTAATATATTTCTTTGACAGACTTTTTAAAAATGAGCTTGTGCTACAGTAGCTTTTCTGAGATACCTAATGTTACTGTTATCTATGCTTTACTTCAAAACATCACCCCAACTCAACTCATTAGCTAAAAACTAATTAAATAGTACACATATAATACTCTAGAATTTATTTTGTGTTCGGAATGTTAGAAGTTTGAGTAGCTTGTATTACCTACTAGTTTTACAATCAATGTAGAATTTATGCAAGTATTTAGATAAGAGTACAAATATAAGTCCTTCTGTTGGGTCAGATCAGTCAGTGGCAACCTAAAAACCGTGTAAGTCTAAAGTGCAGATTGTAAGTGCCTTTATTTACTAAAGATTGATGTAATATGCTTTCCTTTAAAAGTTATTCTGATGAGGAGCACTTGAAAAAAAAAAAAAAAGCGTACTTCAAGAGATGCTATTGAATTAATAAAAAGTTATTTGTTTCATCCTTCTACACCTCACTTACAAGATGCATTGAATATACCTATGCTGCACCATGAAAACTAACCCAAAGCTGCTACCAAGGTCCCATTTCCCAGTGGGGATGATGGATGTGGAGCTGTGACTGAAGCATTTTCCCCATCCTGCCCCAGACCCCAAGGCAGACCCGAGCACATCCACAACCACTTTTTCAGGTTAACATTCCCAGAGCCAGTCAGTGCTGGCCACGACAAGGTGGCGGTGAATAGCGCAGGGCTGCCTGCAGCCCCTCTGCTGAGGGTACTGTGAATACTCTCCAGAAAAGGGTCTAATGGAAACAAGAATCAATAAAAAACGTTATCATCTCTCATATATATTTCTTGTTGAAGGAGCAGCAACTATCCTCAGTAAGTAGTGTGCAGGAGTGTGCATACAGGGGTACAAGGCACCGTCAAGCCAGGTGACGGAGGGCTGAGATGATCCCATGCTGGGAGATGGCCCCAAAACTTCCAGACCTGAGCACAGGCATCAGCGTAGTCACCTGCTTTACTACACACAAAAATAGAGAATATACTTCTGAAGATTTCCTCTTGAGTACAAAGTCAATTTTAAGATTATGTAAATCTTAGCCTAGCAATTAAAATTGATTGTATCCAAAGTGTATCTGTATACACTTTGCCCTCTTATGGGAATGCATGGATATCTCAGATTCCAGCGTTGTTGAAAATGGCAGGAACCTCAAGCTCCACTAACTTTTAGGGTGACATTTGGAGCTCGGTTTTACCTCACGACGACTTTCCCAAACGACCTGGAGCTTCACTCGCCACGCGGGTTTAGACAGCTCGGCGGCCCGCGCCCTCTTTAAAAATGGCGGCCGGCCCACGTAGACCCCGACGGGCGTGAAGTCGCTGTCGTCTTCGGGCCGCCATTTTGAGAGCGGCGGCTTTGTGGCGGGCTGGGCCCGGCGGGGGCTGGCGGGCGGGGAGCTCGAGCTCGGCCCGGGGAAAACAATGGCACAGGGTGGTTGTTCCGGAAAAAAAAAGGAGAAAAAAAAAAAAAAAAAGGCGCATCGGCCTGTGATCTCAGCCCCGTTGAGAAAAATGGGAGGCGAAGGCTTTGTGGAAGAGATCAATTATTCATGAGGATCCTTACAGGAGATGTGTGTCAGCCAGCCGCTGCTGACTGATAAGCCTCCAGTTACAGGGGGAAAAAGTAATAATTAAAAAAAAGGAATTGTGCCATCAGTGCAAAATAAGTGTTTTAAAAGACAGTCTATAGTAGTACATCTGCTAAAAAGATGGTAAGAGATTAGAATGAGGGATACATGGTGCCATGAACGGTTTTGAAATTGTAGACCAACGGTGAGAATTACCATATACATAACATGTGCGTGTGTGTGTGTATACATGTGTGTATGTGTAATATCATTAAAGCAATTCACCCTTTGAAAACCAAACTGGCCACTTACAGTAACTGCTGCTAAATCCATTGCTGTTCACATAGCCCAACTCCTCTACTTTGCCCTTTCAGCTGCCTACTATTCTACCGCCAATTTTTGTGCTGATTGCAAAGTATTTTACTTTTCACACCATTCAGCCTTCTGTCTTTTATGGAAGCTTTTAATGGTTTCCAGGTGGTAGTGTGATACCATGCTAGAGAAAATCGCTTCAGCCCTCAATGTATTTTGGTATTTTGACCAACCATCACCGTGTCCCTCAAGCGTTCTGGCTTGGGATTCAACTAACAACAGCAATATGAAGAAGCCATAGCGATGTTTCCATGCTGTCAGATGCAACACTTCCGTCCCACTGCATTTGCTCAGCAGGTCTTTATGTGCTGGTCCCCAGCACTGCTCATGCACCTTCTTTCTTCTAGCCTTCCAAACCAAGCAGATTTGTTTTTTTTTTTTATCATCCATGTTCTAGACCTGGCCATATCTGTTTTGGTAGGTGGGCTGGATGCCACCAGTTATTTTCTATTTTGTTCCTGTTATTGACCTGTATAGCTTCATACAATTCATGTGCAGCTTGGAAAGTTGCCTTTTGCCACCTTTTAATGTAACAACATGGTGGTTGACCTCACCATATGCTCAGTTGTGTGTAGTAACATCATGTCTTTGTCTATGATTATAGCAGAAAGTCTCTTTTGCCTTCTCAATTCAAATATATTTTTCATGGTTCCTTTGCTGTTCTTCTCAGAAGTAGGAGATCAGTTCTTTAAGTCCACTGATTACCAAATTAAGCTGATTTTTAGATGCTGAAAGGATGCAACCTCATGGCTCAAAACTGCCAAATCAGTGCTCCATTTCTCCACTTAGCTTTTGATATTCAGTCTTGCAGCTGTCCTTATGGCCAATTTTGCCTATGCTCAAATTATCTTCAGTGCAAAGCCACTTAAACTCAGCTGCAAGGCATAGGAGTAGTTTGCCAGAGTGTGGCCCTTCTGGCCCTGTCCAAGGAAAGTCTCCTCACTTCTTTCTACACCCTATCACAGCATAATGTGTGAGCATTGGGCTAGTTTGAGAAAAAGTGTCTCCACTAGGTCACAGCTGTCCCTTGAGTATCCATCAAGCCCATCTGCGAAAAGCTAAATTACTGACTTTTTGTCACCATACAGTTCCAGTTTGATTTGTCCATTCCAGTGGAATCAGACATGGGTCATTGGACATTCCAGGGTCCTGGAATACCACTGAGTTCCAGGTGCTTCTAGATCATGACTTTTTTTTTCCAAACTTCACACTGTTTTACCCACACTCTAAACTAGGCATTGATCCCTAGCCAGTAGGAACAGAAAAAACAGGCTTGGGCATGTGGGCATCCCATTGTGTAAATGCTATGGGTTGGTGCTTTTGCATGTGTGTGGTGCTTTGTACATTTTTTGCATTGCCCATATTGCAGTGTATGTTGCATTGAGGATACCTCATTGTGAGGCATCGTGATCACGAGCTGATTTGCAGAGTTATAATAGGGGTATCTGGCTTATAACTTCTTTTATTCTTTCCAGTCCTGTTCCTACAAGCAGTACATTCAGTCCTTTGCCTGATAAAACAATGACCACAGTGTCCCAATTTTTGTCACAATTGGAACACCTAATGAACAGTAGTTGCTTTGGGGATTTGTCCTGCTCACATTTCTTTCATAGGATAACTGGGATTTTGTGTGTGATAATATACTGTTAACCATGGGAATTTATACTTGAAGAGTTCTTTTCATCTGAGGATTCAGAGTGCTTGGAAGTTAATTCAGATTACAGTATATTACCCTTGTGAAGCAAGTAAACATTTTCCCCAGTGTAGAAACTGAGATATTAAGAACATCAAGAATTTGTAGACTGTATGTCCTGTAGACACCTATATAAAAGTAACCTTATTTTTTAATATAGTGAGTACTTATGGCATTCACTAGGTTTAGCCTCTAACTTTTGTCATCTGCTATTGAAAATACTCAAGTAAGTTGCCCAGGTTGACAGGGTAATGTGTTAAATGTGTTTGCAGGAAGTATCTCCCTTTACTTGGTCTGACATTTGAACAGAAACCCAATTTTAGCTCCCTTTACAGTCTTTACTGTACTTTTGTACCAGAAGGGGAAACAAACAAACAAACAAACAAACAAAAAATTCATATATGTAGTCTCTCTAGTCTATCTAGAAGCCGGCAAAATGCGATGTGATGTTATGTCTTAACTTCTATGTGAGACAGTAGGTACAATTCCTAACAGATTTCTTCATTGCTGGGCAACCAAGCAATCTTGCTATGCTACAGATTTAACCAGTGACTTGCAGTAACTCTCATGCAATGCAGCAGCACTGTAAGGACCCACGGGAGCGGTTGTGTAACTAATGTGGTGACAGGGAAGCACACAAGGCAACAATTCCCCTCTAGAAGGCTTAAATGTCCTACCCAACAGAAGTAGGCATTGGCTAGCTACAGGAGGGTCATCTTTAAGTGAGAGACATTTTTCTTCGAGAATAGACTATCACTACAAGGTTGTCTGACTTGGAGGTATGTGGAGCGAGTGGTTGGTTGTATTTGTTTGTTAAATGAACTAAACTGGCCTTTCATTTACTTAGGGATTAAAGCTTGCTTGAGAGACTTAACTGGGGCACCTGTGGCCTTCTTTACTCTGGTCTGGAAAGAAATAAAATGGATTATACTGGGCTATTACATGGACTATAACCTTCGGAAAAAAAAGTGGGTCTGCTTTTAATTTTTTCATTAGTCTCAAAGTTTTTGGTTAATTTTACTATAGCAATTCAGCGTGTTAGATTTCTCTGCTGCCTGCCTGTTGGCTGAGCTATCTCCTTGCCAAGGTAACTTTATCTTAGTCCCAAGAAGAGCTGGTAGCAATAAATACCTGTCCATGCCTCATTTGCTCCAGTTCAGCCTACTATTTTAGCCCATGTTCAGTTTGAAGAGTTGTGTACCAGAAAGCTGGCAAGACTTAGAGGAGAAATGGCTGACACAGGGATAGAAAAGTTTTAAACTGCATCAGGATGTGCTAGGCTTCCTCCACAAATTCCTCAGGTGAAGTTGTTATAGGGACATGCTCTTTGTCATGCTCAGGCAGATGGATACATCCGAATTCCTGATCTCAAAGGAGATAGTACTCCCGGGGCGTGTTTACTTTAGGGAGTGTTTCTTCCTTGCCCTCAGGGAAGGTGAAGCCTCTTAAACAAATTCTGTTTGAGACTAGCATAAAGTGTGGTGCTACATTTATTTGCTGTCAACACTTCTTGAAACAACCATTCATTTGCTTCTCTTCCCCCCACCCCCCACCCCAGTTTATTTCTTTAGCTGGACCCAATCCCATTCATATGTGGCTGTATAAGCAGCTGAGAAATGTGTTAAAAAAAGAATGGGACAGCAAAAAATGTCGGGAAAGAATGGAGCAGAGGTTCTTTAAAACAGCACAAGTGGTGCTGCTAGGCATAGCCATAGTCACGTGAATTAGATTCTCAGAGTTTGACAAAAATAATAAATAAATATATAAATAACATGTTTAAAACCCGATCTATGTGTGGTATAATTCTAGACATACACCCAAATTAGCAAATAATATGAAAAGAAACTATATTTTCTGACATCAAGTTTAGCAACCATACACATCTTGCATCATTTTTCTTGTCTTTTTTTTGTTTGCTTTAAAGGTAAAACTGCACATCTCCTACTTGCATCTACTCCTTAGACAGGTCAACATTTTTCTCTTAAACATTTGGCATCAACTGATTTGCGGAAATCAAACTCTATGACCTCGGAATAGTTATAAAGCAGGTACGTTTATTCAGCGCTGCGCACACATGCCAGGCTCAAGGGGGATAACTCCACCTAGCTTGCGCACCAACGGTTACTGGTAGTGTGCTTACATTAGTGGGATATATACATATTCATTTCATTTCATTTCCTTAAAGTCTCTTGCGTATTAATCAGGTCTCCGAAGAATCATTAACGTAGGTTCCTGTCCCTATTCGCAGGCGTACTGGAGGCCTTGGGTGGTCCTCCGGCGTGCTCTGGTGGTCTTTTGTTGAAGGCCAGAAGTCTTCCTCGCTGCTAATCTTCTGGCCTTTCTGTCTTCGACAGACTTCAGCAGTTCTTGCTGCTTCCGTTATCTATGCATACAGTCTTTTACTCCCTTATCTTTGGGTCGTTAACCTACAATTGTGCTAGCTAAGACCTAGGAATCCTTCATCTTGTTCCCTGTCTCACAACTACCTGTCAAAGATAGTATGGTGAACTACTCAGGCTTTGGGGTTTCTCTGTTATGGCAGTTCCTGAATTCGTGCATGCTAAACTACAAGTCACAGCCTACCATAAAAAAATAAATAAATAAAATAAAAATTAAAAATTAAAATGTCAGAACAATGTTTCAGCTCACCTAATTTCACGTTATTTCAGAGTTTTGATTAAGTAATTGTTAAGCTATTGAATTTTCAGAATATTAAAATATTTTGACCTGAAGAAAATGCTCAGAGATAATAAATACTATTTCTTGTCTAGCTGTAAGAGTGATTGATGGTTATGAGTGAAATCAAAGAGGTTTAGATAAAAATATTAGATAAACTACTGAAAAATGAATTTATACATTCCTAATTGAATTAAATTCCTTTCCTAGCTAAACATAAAACCCAATCCTAGACTTGAAAAGGACAAATAAAAAACACAGAGAAATGTCTCATACCTTTCCAGATTACAGTCACCACCTATTGCAAAGATTCTCAAATAGTTCAGATTATAGAATATTTTCAGTGGAATTGTGGAAGAGTTGGTCAATTCACAGAGAAATATTATTACGTCCCAATTAGGAAATGAAAAGAAATTACTGTAGAAGGATGAATTATGTAAGAAAAATTACACATGAGATTATTTTAATCAGAGATTAGAGAACATGCAGATAATCAAAGGCAAGAAAGGTATTTTCCCACAGATTGTGACAGAGATGATTTGGAGTGAAAGACAACATACCACGTGCCATCTACTACATCCTATTGGAAATCATATGAATGTTCCCTCAGTTGAATGGAAACCTTTAAAAGCCAAATTGTTCTCACAGAATCACAGAGTGTTTGAGGTGGGAAGGCACCTCTGGGTCCATCTGGTCACACCCCTGCTCAAGCAGGGACACCCAGAGCAGGCTGCCCAGGACCACGTCCAGGCGGCTTTTGGAGATCTCCAAGGAGGAGACCCCACAGCCTCTCTGGGCAGCCTGTGCCAGGGCTCCGTCACCCACCCAGCACAGAAGTGCTTCCTGGTGCTCAGAGGGAACCTCCCATGTTTCACTAGATGCTCATTACTTACTCTTTGAATTGAACCATTTCACTAACCCAGCATAAATTAGTTCAGCAGAAAACTGTGTACGGTTTTCTGTTGGTTAGTGAACTGTATGGATCGTGGAAGAATCTGCTGGACATGAGAGCAGCATGAGCACCATATGGCCAAGGGTGAGAGGAAGGCAGGGAAGAGAGAAGCAGTAGAGGAAGGAAGGGAGTGTTTATTCCCCCTTTGCTTTGTTTACTCCTGTGACAATGAACTATTAGATCAGCTTGGCTGTTTGTGGAAATGTATCTTAAGCATAGTGTGAGCACTGTTACTAGATCACTATATGTGCAGACTAAGAATCCATCCCTTTAATAAAGGAAACAGTTCATAGCTCATTCAAAGCCCAGTTTCTTTGTTGCCTACTAATGCAGTGAAATCTTATTCAAAATCATTAGGACAATACAGAAGGCACTGAAAAGAATTGTACACAACCCCCAGAAAAGTCTCTAGAGTAAGAAACTGAGATAGGAACTTGGAACTACATTACCTCAACATCAACAATCTCATTGCCAGCCCTGTCTCCTGCTTATCTAGCATTTGAGCATTAGCTATTAACAGCATCTCTAGCCTTTTCCCTGCTTCCAGCTATGCTAAGTTTCACACATTTACTGTGATACTCTCACAATTGTCTTTTGTCAAAGGCGTTTTTTCACAACCTCTCAGTGCGATGCCACAGCCCTCTCCTATTCTGTGAACCCATGCTCCAGATGGAGTGGCTCAGCACTTCCCTACCACTGGCACCTAAATGCATCATGGAGCAAAAGAGAGGTGCTGTGTGGGTGAGTGAGCCCTGGCACAGTCTGCCCAGAGAGGCTGTGGGGTCTCCTCCTTGGAGATCTCCAAAAGCCACCTGGACGTGGTCCTGGGCAGCCTGCTCTGGGTGTCCCTGCTTGAGCAGAGCTTGGACCAGATGGCCTCCAGAGGTCCCTGTCAACCTCAACCGCTCTGTGATGCTGTGATCAGGGTCTGTCCTACACTTAGAGAGCTTATCCTCAATGGTTGGCAGCATACTCCTCCCTCAGCTTCAGCCCAGTGCTCCTCCCTTACTGATGTGATCCCAACAAATTTTTCTGGCATCATGAATGTGTCACAAGTATTGAGGAAGAAAACAACTGATGGGTGAGGGGATTACTGTTTTTAAGGACCTCGTGCTGTACCAATAACACGACTCAATTTTGAGTGACTCCACTGCAAAATTCACTGTTGTATGTTTCCATCACCATAGCGTGTGATTATTTGGATGGTAGCTGTCCTGTAGAGGCCATAAACACAGACAGACTGGTGGTGGATCATTTTCATAGTGTTTAAAGTATGGAATGAAGAATAGCAGGCAGGTCTGGGATTTGGAGCAGCTCCTATCAGGGTTAAAGAGTCAGCGCCTGGTTAAAGTTTGCCCGTGTGTAATGTGACTCGGGAGGACTGAAGAGGGAGAGATGGGCTTCGGGTCCAGAGAAAGGTAAATATGCACAGTGGGAAGTGCAAAGAGGACGTTCTCCGGGGCCTGCAGGCTGTTTTGTTTGGGCTAATTGCTCAGCTTCATGGTAAATTGCAGCTGCCTGAGTTTGTGTTAAACTGGTCTGAAGAAAATGGCCTGAATGAAACGCGGGTGTGGCACTGTTTTCTTTCAGTTTTTGCAGCCAGTTTAGGTCTCTGCCAGTCACTTTGTTCCCCACAAACCACTTCTACTTCCAAACATAATCCCGGGGACTCTCAGGAGCCTTTACCCTATGATGTGCTGACAGCACGCTGAATGATTGCTGAGGGATAAATTTAGGGCTAAATGTATTTGGGGGATGCCTCCTTAAGGCTTTTACCTTCCCACTTTCCTTAGTAGTTAACTGTCACTCTTCTAGAGAATAGGTGAAGACACCATACTGAAAAACATTCCAAAAGAATTGCATTGTATGCATTGATTATATGAGTGAGGAAAGTAGCTTTGAAAAAGTTACATAAATTTTGTCAAGCTTAAATGTCAATCTGACATGTATGTTTTCACAGACAAATGTGTTTACATATATTTTCAGTCCTTGTTTCCCTGAGACCAGTGTTGTTTTAAAGAATAATACTGACATCTCAGATAATTCTGAAATGCTGCCTTTTCTTTCATTTTAAAAATATATATATTAATACTGCATGTATAGAGGTGTCTAGTAACTGTATTAGGTTATATTTTACAGATTATTTTACAAATGATATTCATACATTTTTCTCTCCATGTAAACACAATAAATTTGTCTTGTTTAATTATGCTAATATTGAGAACAGAGAAAGGAGACCTGCCCACCAGGTTTAAAAATAGAAAATCCAATTCATCCTGTCCATCTGGGACCAGCGAGATAATTTTATTGTAGGTTTTCTGTCTTTATTTTCACTTGATTTATTCTATTGAAGTTCTACTGATAATACCGGTATTTGTCACCAGATGGCACTGCAATGTCATTATCTTGTAATAACTTTTAAAGACCGAGTACTAGTCGAGTATTCATCAGCTAATTACAAAGTACGCGTACATCATTTCGTCGGATAGTATTAAACACTTCTTTCTCCACACAATCATGTTTATACCCTAAGGCTTGCTGGCACAGCTATGACAGCTACTGTTTTTAATATTCATAATTTAACTTTGTAAGAATAACTGAATAGTGTAGACCAAAACCTACACTAAGCTTAATTGTCCAGATATTGCCATGAGTAATATTTCAGGCAAACATGGTCTTTAATTGCAAGAGATGAACAGTAGCAGCAGCAGCTCCCACCTGTGGCAGGTCTTGCACACCTGAAAGAGGTGTGCCTCAGTTTCCTGGCCCTGCCCTTCCGACTCGGATCCCAACTTCAAGCCATCAGCCACTGACTATAGCATTCCCACTTTGTCATTGCAGAATTTCATGCTTCCCCTTGTTTCTCTCTTCCAGTCATGTGCTCCCAAATGGGTCGCTCCCCTCCATGCCCTACTTAACCTCTCAGTCCGAGTGCTCCCTGGTATATTCTGTCATGATCTTCCACTGCAGATTGAGTTACAAGTACAGATCTTACCTGTGACTCGTTGCAGGAATAGGGACTAGACAAAGCAGAGACATTTAATGCCTTCTTCGCCTGTCTTCAACACCAGTTATGTTGGAGGACTATGACTGTGATAACAAAAAACTCCCAGCCAACCCTGAACTTGTGCAGGATTTGCTGTTCCAGCTGCATGTATATAAGTCTATGGGCCCAACGGGATTCATCCCAGGGTACTCAGAGAGATGGCTGATGTCATCATCATGAAACCTCACTCAATTATTTTTCAACAGTCTTGGGAATCTGGAGAGGTCTCAGTTGACCGGAAACTGGCAAACGTCATTCCACTTTTCAGGAAGGGCAAGAAAGAAGACCCTGGTAAATTACAGGCCTGTCAGTCTCTCTTCAGTGCCTGGTAAAATTATGGAGAAAATTATTCTGGGAGTTATTGGAAAGCACCTGAAAGACAACGCAGTCATCAGTCAAAGTCAACATGTGTTCATGAGGGGAAAGTCCTGTTTAACGAAATCAATTTCCTTTTATGAAAATGTTATCCAACTGGTTGACCAAGAAACGATAGTTGATGTAAACTTTTTGGATTTCAGCAAAGCTTTCAATGCTGTTTCTCACAGTACCCTTCAAGACAAAATGTCCATCATAGAGCTAGACAAGTACTTAATGTGATGGGTGAACACTTGGCTCAGGGTCAGGCTCAAAGGGTTATAGTAAATTGGGTTACATCAGGCTGGCAGCCAGTGGGGTACTGCAGGGCTCCATTTTAGGCCCGGTTCTCTTTAATGGTTTCATAAATCACAGAATCATAGAATGGCTGAGGTTGGAAAAGACCTCTGAAGATCATCTAGTCCAACTTCCTTGCCAAGCAGGATCATCTAGAGCACATTGCACAGGGTGGCATTAAGGCGAGTTTTGAATCTCTCCAGAGAAGGAGACTCTACAGCCTCTCTGGGCAACCTGTTCCAGTGCTCTGTCACCCTCACTGTAAAGAAATGCCCTGTCATATTCAGATGGAACTTCCTGTGCTTCAGTTTGTGCCCATTGCCTCTCATCCCGTTGCCGGGCACAACTGAAAAGAGACCGGCTCCATTCTCTTGACACCCTCCCTTCAGATGTTTATATACATTGATGAGATCAAATGACTTGGATGCAGGACTTGAAGGTACACTAAGTAAGTTTGTGGATGACACTAAATTGAGAGGAGCTGTTGACACCCTCAGAGGTAGAGAGGCCTTGCAGAGAGATCTCGACAAATTAGAGGGCTGGGCAGTCACCAACAATATGAAGTTTAACAGGAGCAAGAGCCAGATTCTGCACCTGGAACAGGGCAACCCTGTCTATATGTACAGACTGAAGGATGAGAGGCTGGAGAGCAGCCCCACGGCAAGGGATTTGGGGGTTCTGGTTGATGGCAAGTTGAATCTGAGTCAGCAGTGTGTCCTGGCAGCCAGGATGGCCAACGTGGAGCACATCAAGCACAGCACGGCCAGCCGGTCGAGGGAAGGGATTGTCCCTCTGCTCCGTGCTGGTGTGGCCTCACCTTGAGTACTGCAGGCAGTTCTGGGCACCACAGTATAAGAAGGACATAAAACTATTAGAGAGCATCCAAAGGAGGGCTACAAAATGGTGACGGGTCTGGAGGCCAGCCAAGACAGGGCCAGTTCTCGTCAATGTTTTTATCAGTGACCTTGACATGAGTTGAGTGCACACTAAGTAAATTTGTGGATGTTACTAAATTAGGAGGAGCCATCGATTCTCTGGAGGTCAGAGACATGTTACAGATAGATTTTTATAGATTAGAGTACTGGAAAATCACCAACCATATGAAATTTAACAAGAACAAACTTTGGATTCCACACTTCAGATAGTGTAATCCTGGATGTACATGTATACTGCAGGACAAGTGGCTGGAGTGTAGCCCTTCCGGGGAGGACATGGGGGTTTGTTTGATGGCAAGCTCAGTGTGAGTCAGCAAAGGGCTAACCATATTGCTGGACTGCACTAAGCACAGCACAGCTGACCAGTTAAAATAAGTGTTTGTCCCACTATACTTAGCATTGTTGCAGCCTCACCTCAAGTACTGTATGCAGCTTTGGGCTCCACTATATAAGAAGGATATAAAAATAATGGGCGTGTCCAAAGGAGGGCAACAAAGATGGTGAAAGGTCCAGAGGTAATACATATGAGGAGTGGCTGAGGTCCCTTGGTTTGTTCAGCCCCGAGCAGAGCAGGCTGAGGGGAGGCCTCATGGCGGCCTGCAGCTCCCTCACGAGGGGAGCGGAGGGGCAGGCGCTGAGCTCTGCTCTCTGGGGACAGCGACAGGACCCGAGGGAACGGCATGGAGCTGGGACAGCGGAGGGTCAGGCTGGGTGTTAGGGAAAGGTTCTTTCACCCAGAGGCTGGTCAGGCACTGGGACAGTCTGCCCAGGGCAGTGAACATGGCACTGAGCCTGCCAGAGTTCAAGAAGCATTTAGACAATGCTCTCAGACAAAATAGTTTGGGTTTTGGGTGCTCCTGCCTGGAGCCCGGAGTTGGACTCACTGATCCTAATGAGTCCATTCCAACTCAGGATATTCTGTGATTCTATGATTTTATGATTCTAGGAAGTATAAGTAAATAAACCTGTGAGTCCAGAAATGTATTGAGTAGTAAGCTACTACTAATCATGTGATCCAGGGCAATTGCCTCTGTCGAGACGCTGACTTAACCATTAATGCAGCTGTCACCACTGAGGTGTTGTTATCACAGCAATCACTTTGCAATTGCTTCAGGGTTAGGTACATGTAGTTTGGGTTTTTATTTGCAGGTCAAGTTGTATGCCTCTGAGTTTCATCAGGACCCTCACATTTGGTAGGGAACAAATGCCAGGATATAGGAAATGAAAAGCTAGAACAGTTGCTTCTGACCGAGTCTCATATGGCACAAGGCTGGATGGTGTGTATCTTGGAAATACATTCAAGTCTCTTGTTAGTGTTAAAACTTTAGCATACACCAAAGAGAGAAAATGAAAAGTACTGGTGATTTTCACAATTCTACTTCTGTTTTCTGCTACTGAAATGTTCTTGTCATCAAGGGAATAGCAATTGTACTACAAACAGTAGTGCTATATGCAGACTATTGTATTTCAGTTAAAAAATTAAATACAGAACCATTCACAAAATCATAATCCAAAGCTTCAGAAAAGGGAGCCTAGTAGATGTAAGGGCAGTGTATTACTAATACAAGAAGTCATAAACTTTTTATGGTCTTAAATAAATTCCATGCCAAAAACAACTTTGTTAGTACAAAATCAGGTCTGTTCTGTCCTTTTGAATGTCAAGTTGAATAAACTTAGGCTTACAAAAAAAATCTGAAGACTTACAGAGGGAAAACAAACTACCATGTAATCATAACTATTACTCCTCCATTCCTCTGAAATGACCTTCATGTAGTTCATCTGTATTCAACGTATTAAATATAATAATACCAAATTTACAGAGAGCGGCTGGAAGAGTTTGGCAGAACTCACATTTTACAAGCTGTACCTAGTAAGTCATAAAAATGTTAACAAATGTTTATAACAGAAGGAAAACATTGGAACAAGAACTTCTAAGGATCCATTTTGTCACTTTCAAAATGTTTTTGGTTAAGTAGTGTCAGTGCCAAGGTGTAGCATTAATCTTGCCACAAAGACTCTAGAGCATTAGGTACCGGATGAACTACTCAGGGTTGTCTTGATGAATGAGCAAATTGTTAAATGATACAGTGTAACAGAAAGTAAAGAGATGACTAAACATAGCAGAAATCATCTTCTTTTTGTACGTCACACTAAAGTATTTGACTGTAGGGCATGTGCAAATAGCTCCTCATCAATAAAGTCTAAAAACAACACGAATATATGTTATAGTTGTACTGTGACTAACAAAAGCAGGCTATGGATGCCTGAGCATATTAAATCCATGCGTATATTGAAGATATATTTATCATTTTCTTGTTTCTGGAACTTGGAATGTTTTTGAGCTATTTCAGTGGACTATGATTTACTATTGAGAGCTACTATTGATGTAGCTAGGGAAAGGTAAGAATAGCATGGAACTTATAAACATGCCTTGTTCCTCCTATTGATTTTTTTATAGTGGAATCATGGTTGTGTATTTAAATGGTTGAAGCCTGTATTACTGAAGTGATTGATAAAACTCTGTCTGAAAATCATGGCAATTTTATTATACAGTGTTGGCAATAACAAGTAACTACTACATTATCTCCTTTTTCCTATCTACTGAGCTTTCACTTTCTACAATGCAGTCACATCATTTCTAACATATGTTCCACTCCCTTTACACACTTACCAGTTTTTAAAATATATTTTGTTTTGCTATGAGTAGTTCCCTATTTCGACTCAGCATTTTTATTGAACGTTAAATATACTACAAACCATACCTCTTTGGATCCCATATTGATACTCTTCCCTCGTGTTCCTACACTGCTCAACTTCCTGCCTTTGCTGGGAGTAGATACCCTCCTCCTGTCTGTAGTTTCTGATTTTCAGAGCTTTAAATCTGGGTTCATTTCAATGCTCTGTACCCAAGATTCTGCTTCAGAAACAGGTGGGCTGAGAAAGTGATTCCTGCTGTTTAGAAACTAATGTTTTGTTTTGTTTTGTCTTTTTTTTTTTTTCTCCCAGATTTCTGGTACATGCTTAGAGGTACCTCAAATGGAAAAACAGATAGAATATTCCCCATCTAACATGGAAATCCCTCAGTAATGGATTCGTGCCTCTCTGCGATACCATGCAGCAGTTGAATTCCTGGTTGAAGCACACAGATCAAACTAAACAACTAGCAAACCAGACACACAAGCATCTGAAGCACAAGCGGGTGGGGAAAAACATAGCCCTGTACTATAGCCCTGTACTACAGCCCTAACTACAAGGAGTGCCCCAGCAACACAACGTGTGACTTCACACCTCTGAGAAGCAAGCCACCACCACCTTTCCAACACAAACCCTTCCCTGTGCCCCCTGCACCCCCCCCCCCCCGCCCCGCCCCGCCCCGCCCCGCCGCGGCGGCCATTACAGCCGCCCCCCACTCCCCGCCGTGCCCCACGGCGCATGCGCGGCCCCCGCCGGGCGCGCGGCGGCGAGGGGCGGGGCTCCCCTCAGGGACGCTGCAACTCGCCGAGGGCGGCCGCGGCGCCATTTTGAATCGGCTGCGGGTGGGAGGCGGCGGAGGTGGAGGCAGGCTCGGCGTCCCCCGAGAATCAACCAGCGAGAAGGGAGCGAGGCCCCGAAGATGGCCGCGAATCGCAACTTAAAGCAAGTGAGGATCGAGAACAGCTCGCCGGCTGCGCCGCTGGGCATGGTGGGGGGCGGCGGCGGCGGCGGCCTGAAGGGCTTGCGAGGCCTGGAAGCGGAGAGTGAGGCGGCGGCTGCGGCTGCCGCCATGGCGCTGGTGCCGGGTAAAGAGGCTGGAGACGAAGAGCAGGAGGTCGGCTTCACCATCGACATCAAGAGCTTCCTCAAGCCGGGCGAGAAGAGCTACACGCAGCGCTGCCGGCTGTTCGTGGGCAACCTGCCGACCGATATCACCGAGGAGGATTTCAAGCGGCTCTTCGAGCGCTACGGGGAGCCCAGCGAGGTCTTCATCAACCGGGACCGCGGCTTCGGCTTCATCCGCCTGGTGAGGGTTGGCGTGAGCCCCTGCGGGTTGCTTCCTGACCCAGCCTTTGCAGCCGGGACACCCCCAGCCCCCTGCTCCCCGCTCTCCCCTCACCGCTGGAAGAAGGCAGCAGCTGCCCCCCGCTGTGTTTTTTCCTTTGCTGCTCCTGCTGTTCCCTCAGCTTCCTCGGATTTCCACTCCCGTTCCCTCTTTGCCTCAATCCATCCAAGCCAGAGGCCTGCGTTGTGAGCAGCCTCCCCTGCCCCTTGCCTTCGGGTTTCCAGGGCACCGCTGGGAGCCCCTGCTGCTTTTGGGGCTGCTCTCAGGGTTTTTCCACCAGTTTACAGTTTAGGTGCTGCTACGGGTGCTCCTGCAGCCTGTAACTCTTCAGTGACAGGAAGACATGGTTGTGAGATCTACATTATTCATGTAATATTTGTAGAGATTTTATTTATTTAATTGGGAGCATTTAGCATACTTCAGAACTGGAAATGTTACCTCTTTGTGTCGAAACAAATTTAAATCTGTGCAGCTCACTATGAGTGTAGGTTTGGCCTATGAAAACACAGTTAATTTTAAAGACTGAACTGGTTTGTTTTGAAATACTACTACTTGCACATCTTGAACGCTAAGAACACAATTTCAAAATTGCAAAGAATTGGGAACGTCGTTTGTCTGAATTGTGTCCAGATAAGGCTAGATTTTAGGGTTCATACAATTTAATCAGTATTATCTCAACCATGCAGAAGAAGCATCATCCTAAAAGCTTGTCATCCTGCATTTAAAATTTTCAATTTAATGTGTAGCATTAGTTTTAATGACTGCCGTGTTTAGAAGGCTCTGTTTCATCTAGTTCTGAGAAAAGAACTATAAAGTTTTTAAACACTTGAAGTGTTTTGGGTGAACCTGGTTACGATTTTTTTGTATATTTTACTGGTTAGGATTTTGTATCTTTTTGGTTGTCGAAGATAAGTGCAAAGATAAGTAGCATTTTGCTATATGCTTTTGACCACGACAAAATCTCCCAACCTGAAATATTTTTCTGGAGGAAGTGTGATAGATTTGCATATATTACTCAGTTTTGTATGTAAGGTAGATTAGATATAGTATTTATCTGAATGTCTGTTTTCTGTTATATTTAGGGAATATACTATTTTCTAACATTTTATGTAGTTGGTTGAACTGGAAAAATGCCTATGATCTAAAGAGTTCTTTAAATACAAGGGTTTGCAGGTATAACATTTGGTAAGAATTTCTGAAATGAGAAAAAAGCAGCTATTGAGACAGATTTTTCTTGTGGATATTGGTGCAGAAAGGCCATAAATGTGAGAGGAATGAATACATGAGCAAAGAAGGTAATTTCATTTCTTGATGAACTTTGAATCCATTTAGAGTTCATCCAACAAGAGTAATGAGCATGTGTGATATTTTTCATTCAAATAATATTTTCATTTATTAAAAAAGAAAATAAAACATTTTAGATTCTTTAGTATAACTTCTGAAAATGTTGTTAACTAATATATGAATATAAATACTTCAGTAGGTATATGTGAAAAACCGTAAAGTTTTCAATTCTACTGAAAGCCTTTACCAAAGCAGCATCTAAGTCCTCTAATGTGCAACAAAAATTTACATCCAAGTCATGTTTTAGAATAAACCACAGGGAATGAAAAATGCATGTTCTTTCATTCCGTGGTTAGGAACTTTTGGGTGAAAAAGAATGCTGAATGACCCTAATGCAAATGTGCTCAAATTAAGGGAAGAAAAACTGCTACTTTTCTGGGGGAAAAATAAACAATGCAAAAGCACTGTCTGTTGTCCTTGCAAATAAAATATATAAAATATTTTATATCTTGAAAAAGGAATCTAGGACACTGGCTGAAATAGCAAAGGCAGAACTTGACGGTACAATTTTGAAGAGCAGACCACTTCGAATTCGATTTGCTACACATGGAGCTGCCCTAACAGTCAAGAATCTTTCACCTGTGGTTTCTAATGAGCTGCTGGAACAAGCTTTCTCTCAATTTGGGCCAGTGGAAAGAGCTGTTGTTGTAGTAGATGATCGTGGCAGAGCTACAGGAAAAGGTTTCGTAGAGTTTGCAGCAAAACCTCCAGCACGGAAAGCTCTAGAAAGATGCAGTGATGGGGCATTCTTGCTAACAACGTAAGTTCACAGGTTTTTGTTTGAATTTGTGTTGAGTATGTATTTCTAATGTGAAAAAAAACATTCATGGGCATTTCATAGTTCTTATTTCAATTGATGAAAGTTATGAGGTGAGAAATTCAAGTGATTTACATGAATACTCGAAAATACACTGGCTTTTTTTTTAGTGTGGAGAACCACATTTTTCTGCTGACTACTTACAAGTCTTTCAATTACTGTATTGGAGTCCAATAGCAATGTTTTGTTTTTCCCTCCTTGTTTAGTAGGGCTTTTCCTAATAAGGCTTTATTTTCATTGATTGAACTCTTTCTGATCCCAGTAACAATATGACAAAATATTCTTTTGTTTCTTGGCAAATTAATACACTACATTACTGACGTTTCTGTAAACTCAGGAAAATGTTTTTGTGTTTATTTCTATCAACAACTTTTATTTGTGGCTTGTTAAGCCATAAGTAATTCTTTTTTTTTTTTTAAATAATTTTTGAACAAGTTGATGGCAGTTTCTGGAAGTCTTTGAAGAGCAAGCAAGCTTGCAGATTGCATCACTTCTCTCTAACATCTCTTATTTCTGTACTTGATGAGGAGAGTTGTTAACGGCTGTACTTTCACACGTTAACTTGTGACATTTTCAAATGTTTTCTTAGAGACAGTGTGAAATGATAGATATTTAGGAATGCATTTCTTTCCCCACCCTTATCGTTTGAGAAAGTAAGGCTGTGATTCTACAGCATTGAAGCTTGCTGTCATCAAATCAGGGAACATGTAGTTCTGTTTCTCTTCCTGCACTGACTGTGCTGTTGATCTCTTTAACTGCTTGAGAACTGTTCTTGATGCTTACATAAGCCATTTGTGCTTGCTGAATCAACATAAAATATTCAGTTGTTTTTGTTAAGTTCATTTTTGACCATCTCAAAAAGTGAAGAGATTGCAGGTGGGGAAAAAAGTTTGAAACTCCTCTTTCTGGTGATAATCTCATAAATCTTGTCACTTAATTGAATCCTGATTATCCGACCAAGTAGATGCATAGTAAATTCAGTCTCAGGAAGTCTCTGTTGTCAATAGGCACCAGCAATTGATTCCTTCTTGTTCTTGTCTGGATTTTCTTGGCGTTAGGATTTGGGTGGAAGCATGGTGAGCCAAACCAGGCAACTAATCTAGTTCAGTGAATGCTATAGAGTTACATGAGTACTATTCTGGGTGTGAGAGATGTGGCAGGGAAAAGAAGCTAGGATACAAGGGAGGGTAGTCTTGTTTTAGTAGCTGCTGGATAGTTTTGTTTGATGGACGTGATCATCTAACCATGGCCTGTGTGAGTAAAAAGTACTTGATCTTTGTCTTGCTTAAGTGGCTGACATGTTCCTTAATGCACAGTTGCAATCATAATTAGTATGAATCTGCTGCCATGCAATTTTCTTAATGTTTTGCTTCAGAATCAGAAATTTCACGTTTTAGGTGAGATTCCTTTGCCTGATTAGAATTTTTTTTTCAAATCGTGGGCCAAATGCATCAAAACGAGGCATTTGAAGCATGAATGTAGAGATTTAAAATTGTTCTTTTAAATCATCAGCTTGTTACCCCCACAGATCATTTGCATTTAAATACCAGAACAGCCAGCAATTGTCATGCAGATAATCTTAGGAAAAATAGTTACTAAGTTGTGCTCTGTGATTAGACTTTTTTTTATTTGCCTCAATACCCAAAGGTTTCTTTTCCAGCTGTCCATGTTGTTAAAATACACTTTTTTTTCTCCATGAAAAGATCCATACATTAAAGTGTGGAACAAAATGTTAAGAGCTGGCATTCTGAAAATAGCAGCTTTGTAGCTCTTTTGTTACAATTTTAAGATCTTGTTTGGGTATTTCCAAAACTGGTACAGAGTTTTTTTTAATACAGTTCAGGATTATATTCTGCTATCCTTGCATTAGCTAACACTTGCTTTTGATTACTTGCTCTGATACTGAGAAGTCAAAGAATGAGCTTTAAATAATTTATGCAGAAGTCATTTTCTAATCATCATTGGAAAAATAATGACTAATTACCAAGCTTTTTTAATTGCAGAGTAACTTTCAAAACTAAGTCTTTATATTCTGTGGAAGTATGAATAGGGTGAGTGCTCTGATTTGGGTTTGGTCCTTTCCAAATATAATCATGGTCACCACATTGCCTTTCTGATGAAAATGTTTTTGAGATTTTAAAAATCTTTAAATATTCCTGTACTTCACAACAAACAGGACTACATAATGTAAATTGTATTTTATAGGTAGAATAGCTAGTTTTGGGTGCAGAACCAATAATCACTTTCAAAGATAAATTTCCAACAAATCTTGGTTTTAAAAATTATTATTTAAGAAGGATTTGCAAAACTTAGGACTTCAAGATAACATGCTATTTTTTCTAGAGAGCATCTTCAAGATCTTGAACAGTTTCTTTTACGGTTTTAATTATTGAACTGAAATTCTCTTCCAGAACGCCTCGACCTGTTGTTGTAGAACCAATGGAGCAATTTGATGATGAAGATGGGCTTCCAGAGAAGCTAATGCAAAAAACACAACAATATCACAAGTAAGTTGCGTTAAATCAATTTTTTAAAATAAAGTTAAAGTTGCTTTGTTAGCTTAGTAAATATACACTATTTTTTATTTCAAGTTTGTGTAATTGGAAGGAATATTTTGTATGCTTATTTTACACAGCCAAGAGCAAAGCCAGACATTAGGTCAGGTAACTTCTTCCCACAAAAAGGTGCCGTGTCATTTTGTATTCAGAATTAGAATAGTTCAGTTGGAAGGGAGCTGCAAGGATCATCACATTCAACCACCTGAGCTGTTCAGGGCTAACCAAAAGTTAAAGCAGATCATTGAGGGCATTGTCCTAATGCCTCTTGAACACCGACAGACACGGGGCATTAACCATCTCTCTATGAAGCCTGTTCTAGTGTCTGACCACCCTCACGGTGCAGAAATTTTTCCTAGTGCCCAGTCTGAACCTCTCGTGACACAGCCTTGTGCTGTTCCTGTGCGTCCTGCAATTGAATCCCAGGGAGCAGAGACCAGCATATTCCTCTGTACCTCCTTGCTCAGGGAGCTCCAGGGAGCGGTGAGGCCACCTCTTGGCTTCTCTTTTCCAGACTGGACAACCCAAGCGTCCTCAGCCTCCCCTCACGGGACATGCCTTCCTGCCCTTTTACCAGCTTTGTTGCCCTCCTCTGTATGCTTTCAAGTACCTTAACATCCTTTTAATGTTGTGGGGCCCAAAATTACAGACAGTGTTCAACGTGGGGCCACACCAATGCTCAATATAGCAGGAGAATCACCTCTTTCGACTGTCTGGTTATGCTCTGTGTAATGCACCCCAAAATGTGGTTTGCCCAGGGCACACTGCTAGCTCATGCTGAACCTGCTGTCGATCAGCATCCCCAGATCCCTTTCTGCTGAGCTGCCCTCCAGCCTCTTCTCCCAGTCTGTGCCTGTGTCTGGCATTACTTTGTCCCAGGTGCAGCACCCGGCGTTTTCCTTTGTTGAGCTTCGTGCTGTTGCTGATTGCTCAATGCTCCAATTAGAATTGCTAGAATCATAAAATCATAGAGGTTGGAAAAGACCTTCAAGATTATCTGGTCCAACCATCACCCTGCTAATAATGTCACCCACTAAACCATGTCCCTAAGCACCATGTCCAGCCTTTCCTTGAACGCCCCCAGGGATGGTGACTCCACCACCTCCCTGGGCAGCCTGTCCCAATGCCTGACTGCTCTTTCTGAGCAGAAATGTCTCCTCATTTCCAACTGAACCCCCCCCCCCCCCGGTGCAATTAGAGGCCATTCCCTCTAGTCCTATCACTAGTTACCTGTGAGAAGAGACTGACCGCCAGCTCCCCACACCTTCCTTTCAGGTAGTTGCAGAGAGCAATGAGGTCTCCCCTGAGCCTCCTCTTCTCCAGACTAAACAACCCGAGTTCCCTCAGCCGCTCCTCACAGGACTTGTGTTCCAGGCCCTTCTCTGGACACGCTGTAGCACCTCGATGTCCTTCTTGTAGTGAGGGGCCCAAAATTGAACACAGCACTCGAGGTACGGCCTCACCATAGCAGAATACAGAGGGACGATCGCCTCCCTGGTCCTGCTGGCTACACTATTCCTGATACAAGCCAGGATCCCTCTGCGATGTCCTACATTCCCTAAATAGAGTCAGCAGCACCTCCCTGTTTAGTGTCAGCAGCAAACTTGTTGAGGATGCATTCCACTCCAGCATCCAGATCATTGATAAGTGTTGAACAGAACTGGCCCTAGAACTGAGCCCTGGGGAATACCACTAGTGACACCAGCCAGGTACAGCCCCATTGACTACAACCCTTTGAGCTCTACCATTCAGGCAGTTTGTCACCCGGTGTAGTGTGCGCCTGTTGGGCAGTTGGACTCTGCAGTCTTTGTAGGTCTCTTCCAGCTGAACTGTTCTTTGACACAAAACAGTGTGACATTTAGGATTGGATAGGACCTTTCTAAGTTCTCCTAATTATAGTGAAATTGAGACTTGAATCATTAGTTTAACTTTCTGTGGTTTTATTAAAGTCGATGGTTTCCTGGTCTCCACAGAAACCAATTGGAGGTTATTGATAGTCAGTGTATATTCTTTTGTGGACTCTCTCTAGAGAAGCTGTGGATGCCCCATCCCTGGAGGTGTTTAGGGCCAGGTTGGATGGGGCCCTGGGCAACCTGGGTGGCATCCCTGCCCATGGCAGAGGGGTTGGAACTAGGTGGTCTTCAAGATCCCTTCCAAACCACTCTGATTCTGTGACTTGGGGTGTGATCTGATTCTGCAGAGATTTGTACACCCACAGACATTATGTCCTCTGATTAGCCCCTTAACTTTGTAAAGTCAGTGGGATGTAAATCTTGGCAGCTTCTACGGTTCAGATAAAATTTTGAGCATAAAAGAAAGTCTTGAGCACAAGGTGAAAGAAGAGTTACATAATCTCATTAAAGAATAATTGTTGATTTTGAGATGTGATTACCATTTAAAAACCATGTTGCTTGAAACTGAAACACTTACTCTGTTAAGCAGGTAAACCTGCAGAATAACACTTAAAATATAGCAGTGTTACAGTGTTCACTGCTAGAATGTAAGATAAAACCTTGACTCCGTTATTTAAAGATTCTTACTGATACTCTGAGCTGTTCAGTAAGCTGTTGTATGTACTTAATTGCTTGTATGAATTGACCGCTTTAGAAAGCTGAACAGCTAATCTAGTGTAACAGCTTAATATTTTATACCATTATAAATATGAATTTTTATCTTAAAATTAGATAAATTGAACAGATTTTTATTTGGAAAATTTCTCTGCTCAGGTTACTTATATTACCTTAACAGCTAAATTAAGCGTTGTCAAACTGGTTTACGTCATAATAACCTGATTTAAAGTCAGGTCTACACTTGAAGTGATTGTTCAGAAATTCTTTGGCTGTTACAGCTGTTGATCGAAATGTGTCCTTCTGTACATTTTAACTGCAAAATTTTTATTAGGGAAAGAGAACAGCCTCCGCGTTTTGCTCAACCTGGAACATTTGAGTTTGAGTATGCTTCACGTTGGAAGGCTCTTGATGAGATGGAAAAGCAACAGCGTGAACAGGTTGACAGGAACATTAGAGAAGCCAAAGAGAAACTAGAGGCAGAGATGGAAGCAGCTAGACATGAGCATCAGCTAATGCTGATGAGGCAAGGTAAAAACCAGCTAATCTACTAGTATTAAATTTTTTTTTTCTCAGATTTTCTTTCTGTAGCATATTGAGCTATATGTTAAATGCAGAGATTTTTGCTAGACACTATTGAATTAAATGCATTGAACTGAGAAAAAGGAAGTAGTTTTTCCCCTTACACATGCTTCTTGATGACTGGCAGTGATGGATTAAGAAACTGTGAAAAGGGAGATTGCCTAGGTCTGTGTCTTCACTTAAGTTTGTCTAATGTAAGTAGTTCGTGTAAAGAGAATGAGTGGTAGCTTCACATTCATTGGTAAAATTATTTTCTGCTTTTGATGTTGCTTATGGTACAAGAGAAGAGGACTAAGCACTGTTTGTGGGCCCTGTGCAGGAAAAAATTCAAATGATACCTCCTATTTATTTGGACTGTCTTGTGACAGATACAGATCAGACTCTGATACAACTTGAAATATTCCAATAGCTAATTTTATATTCTTTTTCTTTTGAAACCCAACTGAGAAGTCTGTATGTATGATCCTATAGGTAATAACTGAATAAGTGACATTTGTTGTTATTTGCAGTCATTCTTGCAACCATTCTTACAATCATTCTTGAAATCCTGAAATCATGTGTCCCTCTTCTGTAATTGTGTGGGCATGTTCTCTCCCTGCTCTTGCAGGAAAGAAGTTGTTTTCAAGCCCTACTTTGAGAATGAAGTTGGGTGGAGCTTGTGCTTGAGCAGAGAGGGCAGTAGTAGGGCAAGTACCTGGTACTTTCTGCTTGTTAGTCTTCTTCCCAAAACGCTTTTTTCCCAAAATGCTGTAGACATGCAGTTACTACTTTTTGTGTTGCTTTCCAGCTGAGGTCTGTTGAACACCATTTGATTTTAGTTCACTGTATGTGACTCCCATTACAAGACTTCTGAGTCCTGATTTTTGATTTTGCAAAGACTTTAGATTTTGAAATCAGTTTCTCAAGGTTCTTTGCACGAATGCAACGCTGAAATATTTTAACTTGTTAAAAAAATAAAATTTTAAATGAAGGGAGATCATGGCTACCTAAAAAGATTCTTATCCTTAGCCTTAAGTCGTGACTGTTCAATAACTAGCTTGAAAGTCTGAATGGGCTTGGTCATTTTAAAGGTATTTGAAGTTCTTGAGATTCTAAGTAGTAACATTTCAAAATTTAAACCCAGGTAACTCATGCAAACTTTCTGTTGCAATTATTTGGCGTTACCTATAGCTTTACTCTTAAGGGTTTTTTTGTTGATAGTGCAGCATCCCTCCGCGAGAATGGTTCATCTTATTTTTTTCCTGCTGACTTGAATGACATTGAAAATACCTGCATGAGGTGGATTAGGATATTCACTAGATTAGTGGCATTAAAACCACCTTCATTCTTTGTTTGTCTGGTTACATTGAATATAAACTCATAGTCTCTTAAAATCAACTTTAAAATGTTATCTTAACTGGAAAAGAGTTTAAAGAAGCATATTGCATTTTCTTATTTAGTATTCCACTATTCAAGTTCTGCTACAAATGGAAACTGTCATTAGAAAAAGTTCACCTAGCCTGTTTTTTCTATACCAATGTGCTAGTATTTAATGAGAATGCATGTTTATATAAGAACTTGAACTGAAATACGGAGCATAATAAAATCAAAACCAGTTTTGAAATGCCAAATAGTTGTCGTACCACCTGAAATTGTCATATTCTAGGTGAGGAATGTTAATGTGATATAACAACAATGCATGTAATACACAGTACCCCCCCCAATCCTTTTTTTTAACCAAGCCTGCATTAATTAGATACATTTTTTTAATTTTGTGTGTGACTATTTGATACTGGTAAAGATGATTCAGTGCTGAGATTCAGTTTAGATATGTTTATCTTTGGCTTCACTAATTGTGAGTTGGCAGTGCTAATTCCAGTTCTAGAGTTGTTATTCATAACTTATTTTCAGAATTTACCTGCTGCCTGTACTTGAGGGCAAGGTTAGGGATATCTTTCTTAAATTATCATGCCTGAATCATGTTCTAACTGAGATCTAAGACAGTGGCTTGTTACTAATATAGGTCTTAATGGTAAAAATCGGGAGAAAAGGGTTTGGTATGTTTCATGGATACTAGGGTTTCTTTTAGAGACAATGAAGGGGAAAAAAAGTTTTAATTTTTTGAATAGCTATTAAGATCCACTTTTATATGGAAAGGGAAAAGAATTACTCCTCCTGCTAAAGAGCTACTAGAATATGAATGGTTTTGATGCTAATATTCCAGTGAGGAAACGTGTCTTTTGTTACAGTGGGAAGAGGTTTTTTCCATCCTCCTTGATTAGCAGAGTGATTCTGCTTCATACTAAACAACTTGGAATTCTACTAAGATACTTAGATTTCTGCTTATTGACGTACAGGTATATGACTTGCCAAGCTCTAGTGGTTAGTAAATATTACTTCTGTTTCTTTTTCTCTTACCAGCTTCGGGGTGTATGAAAATCAGCTAGTTTTTCCTGTATTTTTACATTAGCTGCCTCTAAAACTTGCTGGTCTGAACCGTCTCTGGGAGTAGATGGTTCAGACCGTACCAAGAATATTTATTAGCGATGAGCTAATTTTAAGAAAGATGCAGTGAGACTTGAGGCATCAAAATCTAGAATTAATGTTTTTGTTCTGATTTCGAAGTGTATTGAAACAGTTATTCTGAAATGTGGACTGTAAAGCTGCAGTATAGTAATTGTCAGGCGCTAAAAGGATGAGAAGGATGAGCTTACTACTGTCCATATACTCCTGCAGATGAAGGGAAAAAAGTTTTATAAAAATTGCTTTATCAAAACTATTAGGACTTGCACTAGAACATACTGGCATAAACACTTGGGTTTTCATGGTGTGGTATTAACACTGGAGAAGGAGACTTCATTCTTTTGATATGTGTAATTTTTCACTTTTAAGTGTCATGTTTTGACAGACTGAGTCAGAAGTGGTTTGTAAAGCAGAGTACGTGTTTCCATGTGTAAGTAAGTTGGCATGATGTTTCTGATCTACATATTGCTGGTATGCTTCAGGCTTTTGTAAATATGACAATGGTGGTTAAGTAGTTTATCAAAATAATGGAAATCTTGACTAAACGTAACATGAAACTTCATTCTTTGGCTATATGGAAATTAGACATTTGCTTTCAATTTTTAGAATCTGAAAAATTAGCTAAAACAACCTAATCTGTTTGGATTTGTTATTTTTGCTTGCAGGATTAATTCCTCAGGTGAAAGTACACTTTAACCTTCAGTCCTGTGCTCTGCAGGAAGTTGAATATTGAAGACCTTGCTTTCTTCTTTTCTTTTTATTTTTTTTTTTTGTAGCACAAGAAGGTACTGAAGCTAATAGTCATGCTTTCTGGCTCTTCTATCACAGCTATCTGCTTTAGTGTAGGTTTATTTCTGTTCAGGGAAAGGGCCCGTCCCCAACATATGTCAGTTCAGAATTAACAGCATTGCAGATCTTCTAATATGAGCGGCTCTGTGCACAGCCTGAACATCCAGATCTGTATTTTCATTTGGCTAGTAAAGCTTTGTGCCAAGATTCTGCTGTGGACAAATGGTACTGAATCCAATTATCCTGCTTGAGCTTTAAAGTACAAACAATTTTGGTGAGGGCAGTAGTCATAATTATGCCTTGAAAAAAATTTAGAGACTGGGAAAACCAGGACTATACAATTTAAAGGGAATGAAATAATAAATTCATATCAATTAGTGATAGAAGGCAAAAAATCCTGTTTCAGTATATTAATGTTATAAAAAAAAAAGGGGGGGAGTACTACATAAATAGGAAAGAAAGTAAAGACAACTTAGAGGAAAATACCTTTTCCCACAGTGGGCAGTGTTGAATGCAGGACAGGTGGATTCTTGATCTGAGTTAAATCCTGAAACAGTCTAAAAATTAACTAAAAAAAAAAAAGTTGAGTTGTATTCTGAAACAATTTGAAGGTTATTCTTAAAAGTTAGTGGCATTCCTTGAGTATAACATTGGCCAAGTCTGCTGTGGCATGTGCTGTTGAAGACGCAGTCCTCAGGCTTTGTCTTATGAGTGAATCTTCATTCTCTGTTGATTTTGCAGAAGAAATGGGAGAAAAGCAAGCCTGCAAAATCTGCTTGAGAGGAAGGACTTCTGTTGTCAATAAGGATATTATCTAGTAAAAATCTGGTAATCTTCTTTGTTAAAAGAAAACAGATACGTAATATTTTGGTAAAATGTAGTGATGTGAAAGATTAAGTTGTAATATATACTGCTGCAAGTTTGAAAGTGATTTGCATAGCTAATAAAGGTAATTAATGTAGTGAAGAAACACATAGAAATACGTGGAGTATTCAAACTAAAGCGTTAAAAGCGTATAATAGGTGGTAGGGTGGAATTTTCCTCATGGTGTCCGTAAATAAGATGTGGCCAATGTTGTATGAAGATAGAAAAAGCAAACAACTGCTTTTCTTGTAATGAGTGGTAGAGTTAATATTCATTGAAGAATGTATGAATTTCCAGGGAGAAATCAGTAACAGGACTGGTCAGAAGCAAACACAGCTAAAGCAATTACCTTTCGCTGGGGCTTGCTTTTAAGAGCGTACAGCTATTCTCTCCAGTGGTGTTAAAGATCAGGCATTTGTAAGTCAGTATAAGCACAGTCATGTGATTAATCTCTATAAAGACTCAGATCCCATGCACCAGACATACATTTCACTTTTTTTTGATGTGCCATGCAGTTGTTTGCAATAGATAGTGGAGAGTATGTACTGTATTTGTTTTCTTGCTAGTGTGACTTCAGCAGTGCACAGCATTGGGAAAACTGATGCCTTACCAAAGATACAAAACCAGGACATCTTCTAACTGATCTTTTTTTTTTTTTCCCTACTGTTCTCTTTGTTTGAGGGCTTCAAATTTCTGATTCCATAATCCGCTTTGGAAGCATTCCCAGTTGTCTACCTTTCCATGGTTCTGTGAGACTTGGATCTGGTGTGTTTTTTCATATGCCAAACTTAGTTCTATGGGAAGGAACCAGTTAAATGCACTGAGAAATTTCTTTTGTTTTAAAATTGAACACGAGAATGACAATCTGATGGCAGTAGCATTTTTTGAGTTTCCATATTGTAGATTGAGAGCTTTCATCTTTATTACATTTTTTAATCCTGTTAGATCTCATGCGACGCCAAGAAGAATTGAGGCGTTTGGAAGAACTTCGGAATCAAGAACTTCAAAAACGCAAGCAGATACAGTTGAGGTATTCTGTCTTGTCCTGTGTGAAGTTTTGGCAGTAATTTAAAGGACACGGCTGTTGTCAGCCTGCATGAATTTAGATAACTGTAGTGTGTAGAACTTTTAATACCAAATACAAACACTTCCGCTGTTTAAAAGCGTTTCAAAAGCATAATGTGGTACGTTTCTGTTAATGTTCTAGCACAGAAAAGTGGTAATTTATGCTAATATAAAAGAATGGTTACAATTATTTCTAGTACTTCTTTAATTTTATTTCAGCTCTGCTAGTTCTGTTGTAAATAACCGAGCTTTCTAACTAGACTAGAAATGTCTTCACGGAAATGTTTCATGTCATGATTTGTTTTAAACATCTGATGGAAGAAGCATATCTCTGTAGTAGAACACGCTTCTGAGATCTAGGGGCGTTCATATTCGTGTAGAATAGTAGTGTTGCAAACTTGTAAAATTTGGAAAATTATAAAATTTAAGAAAATCTATTAATTGAGCCTGTGTATTTGGATTTCTACTTATGCACTTAAATAACAAATGTGGATGAGAGAAAAGAACAAAATACTTTGCAGAGTTAAAAATACGGCTTTCAGCAGTGTTGAAATAATTTAATTTGTAGTGACTTGTTGGGGGGAAGAAAAGTGTTTTCACTTGCTTACTAGTTAGAACAGGTAAGCTGTAGCTGGAAGAACAGGTATAGAATATACTGGTATTGTGAATACCTGCATACCAGTTAAAAATACTTCAATAATAAGCTTATCAGGTGGACTAAATTAGTTCCTTACACTGAATAAAACAGGAAATAACAACTAGTTTTGTTTGTGCTTGATGTTAGCTCCTGGGACTGAGTGAACAGGTCATGAGTCTAAGTTGACATAGTTTTTGAAAAATATTCTAGACACGAGGAAGAACATCGACGACGTGAAGAGGAGATGCTACGGCAGAGGGAACAGGAGGAACTGAGACGACAGCAGGAGGGAGGATTTAAGCCAAATTTCATGGACAATGTAAGTAAATTCTGCCTGACTAAAGTCAAATTTGAAAATATTGTACTCTTTAATATACAGTCTATCTTATTGAGCTGCCTTCTTATTTACAGTTTTTCCTTCACTATTCCATCATTCTCATGAGTGGAATGGTACAAATTTAGTAATGTGGTTACTTTCTTGTATGATGGCACCGCACTTTTCCTACAATCTGCTGATGCAACGTTTCAGTTAAGTGAAGGTATTCAGATAATCATTTGCTTTTTTTATTCAGGAAACTAATTTTTCTAGGCAAATCACTGAATTTAAGTGGGAGGTCATGGGAATACCTAATGCTTCCATGAGGAGGTGCCCTATTTGGACTGAAGGTTTTAAATTTTAAAGCAGTTCAAACTGTTAAGCTTGTTTGAGTTGCTTTGTTTTATGCTTATTTTATTAAGTATAATATACTTCAGAAACAAATTGGGCGATGTTAACTTCATATGGAGCCTGAAATCTCTCTCCACTTTGACCCTACTGTAAGACTGAAGATGAAAATCTGAAGATCTTTACTAAAGGAGACCAAAAGATCGTTTAAGAAGGAGAAAGAATGTTCTTTGCTATAATTTCTACGTTACTTATATTAGTAATTTAGGTCTGTTCTGCCTTTGAAGATTCATCTTGAAGGACTAGCAAAATAGGGATATCAAAGGAGTCAGCTTCTAAATATTCAGGATGATCTATTTTGGGCAAGGGTATGATTTCTTTTCTATCAACCAAAGCAGTTAAATAAGCACAACCTGTATTATGAATGCTTTAGTTTCATGTAGGAAGGATACCTTTTACTGCTAAAACTATTTTTAGAGAGGAAGCAACGAGTAAGCGATCCACATAATACTTGTTTATACTATTATAATTATAGTCACTGAGGGAATTTTGCTCCCCTTTACAGGTACAACTTGATGCATAAAAGAAAAAGTGCTGGATTCTCAGCTACTTTCTGATTTAGGGCTTTGTGGAAGAACTAGGTGTTCTACTTTTGGTACAATAACACTTCCTGTAGGACTGAGAAGACTATATTAAATATGTTCTGAGGCATTCTAAGAGAAGTTAGAAAAGATGATTTCCTGTTTTCTGCAGGACTTCTTTTCTTAGGGTTTTTAGTAAAGATAGTGGGGAAGCAAAACTGCTCCTTTGTGGTATTACTAACTTACCAGTTGATTTTACTGATTGTGTTTGAGAAACTTGCAGTAGAAAATAGTCGATTCTCTACTTCTGTCTGTGATCACATTGTAAAAAAGAAAACTGCTTTCAAGCATGCAATTTCTTTGGGGTGATGAAGATCAAGAATTCAATACTTATGTGCTTTAGTGCGTTCCAACCTATTATTAAACTGCAAGTCATACTTTGTGAAATAGCATGTAATGATCATGTGATGTAATTTACAAGTGATACTTTGTGATTCCGACTTCTGCAGTGCCAAGTATGAGATTTCATGTCATGTTAATATTCTAATAGAACATCTTTTGGGGTAGTACAACTTTCTGACCATATAAACTGTGTGTCAAAATCGTCCTGTGCCAGAGCCAGGAGATCCATGTCGCTCACTGCAGAGAGCTGCAGGAAGAGGAAGCTGGGGAGCCATCCCACAGGGATGAGATGGCATTAGCTCCCTTAGATTACTTTGCTGTCAGGAGGTAGTGGTCTAAACCCTGCAAGTTAAGGTGCTGGGAGGAGCAGATAACATTGGCCACAGCAACCTCTCTGCTGGTTTGCTTCTTGCAGCTCTCTGAGATAAAGTTACATAGTCTCTGTGCTTGAATTGCTTGCCACAGATTGGCCATCCTCCTGCTCATCTGCATTTTTAAATTCCTAAGTCTGTGTGTATAGAAACTGTTGAAGTTTTGTGCTAGACATGGCAAAAATGTAGCGTAAGAAGGGAAGAGGAATGGTTCAGATGGAAAGCACTTCAATCACTATGCATAATTTTTGTGACTTTTATTCCATGAAATTTTTGAGGGGGAAAAGTAAAGGTGGAAGAAAGCTTTGGAAGAGTGTATGTAGCTCTCCCACAGAGTTGATTATTGAAATTCTTCATCTGGAATTAATACACTGCAAGAATATATAGATGTAGCTGTGCAGTGACAAGCCTACTAAAAGTGGTACAAGTTGTATAAAAGATACATGTATAGTTAGTAAATGTATAGTTAGCTGTTTCATTTCTAATGTCATGCAAACTTGAAGTGGCATATACGATAATTTAAACAATGTTTTCTCTAGTTTTGAGGAATTTTTAGTATTCTGGTCTTGTATTCTGTTTTACTTGTAGTGTCCTTTAAACCTTAAGAGGAGGAATTAAAATTGGAAGTGATATATTTTTACTTCAACAATTATTTCTAACACGGATGGCCTATCATTCTACAAGCATTCATTCTAACATGTCTTTAGACAACCTTACCTAAGTTGTAATGTGTGAATGGGAGTTTGAAAAAGCCTTTGCATGTTGGAGCAGATAAGAATTTTAAACCATTTCTGGAGATTGCACAATGATACCTTTTTTTGATTTAGTAGAATTTCTAATACAGCTGAGGTTTTTGATGTATTCTTACTTTATTAACTGTAAACAGACTTCATCTGGTAGTTTCTCCTAGTTCCATATTACCATTGTGCATACAGTGAAAAGGTTATTCTCTGTTTTAAGAGTTTAAAATTTGCTTCTTTCTTAGCACTGCATTTTATGATACTGGTGGGATGGTTTTTACTGTACTGGGTTTCAAACTCTTTTGGCATAACTTACATAACATATTAGAATCTTCTGCCAACCATGTATTTAGAAAGAAAATGATAATTTTCTAATGCTTGTTTTTGTCTCTTAAAAGCTTTGAAAAGTAAGCTTCCTTCACTTATATCCTATCCCTTTTTACTGTTCAGTATGAAAGGAGGACAAATGGTAAGTGCAATGGCAACCAGAATTGGAACTTGTCACATAAGGCTGCTGTATTAGGCTTTCATGTTTAAAATTTCTTCTGTATCTTTTTTTCTAACTTGTTAAACTTTTATTTTCAGTATTACCTCTTTTGAAAAATGTCTTGTGGTCAACTAAGCCAGTTACTTGGTTTAGTTACAGTGGATTAAAAAGAAAAGTTTTCTTTAAGAGTGTTTTCTGTTGCTAAAGCATTCTTTATCGTGATGTTGTATATTAAAAAAATACACTGTTACTGTATAGTGAGCAGCCTAGTGATGCCCAGGCAATTTATCAAGCTAGTTGTGTGATCACTAGTAGATAAGTTACTTAAAAACTCTTCCATATTGTTTAGGGTTTTCCACCTTGCTTTTTAAAGTTTTGTTAGTTGAAATCTGCTGCTAAAGCTCTCTCTATATCCATTCTAATTCCATGATAGCTTAATCAGGAAACTTCTCCTATACTATTTTGTCAAATTTTATTTTGCATATATGTTTCTTGCTAAAAGAAGAGCTTGCTGATAGTGATTGGAAACAATATTTTATTTTTCAGCAGCAGAAATGTATTTTAAATTAAAACACAGTACTTGTAAATGCTGTTAATATATTACTAAAACTCTGCAATGGTTAGCAAATCATGAACGGCTTATGGAGATATTGTTAATTCTCAAAAAGTGTTTTCACTAAATAATTCCAGTACCAGGAGTTATTTTTAATTAATGTGACTGACTTAGAGTGAAAAGAGAACGATTTGTTTTAGTGTATTAGAATAGTTTTCAAGTCTTTACAAAAGAGACCAAAATATGTAGAAGTTATAGTCTTAGAGTTTTTATGGAGCTCATATCTATTTCCCTGGTAATGCTGCAAAATATTGTAAAGGTGGGTATTTTACGTGATGAAACAGTAGTTAGAATACTGCCTGACAGCTTACAGCTCTTCCTACTGATGGCTTAAAGAGAATGTTGAGATTTTTTTCTGCTTTCCTCTTTGCTCCCACCCCCACAAGGAAACTTCCCCCCCTTTTCAAGTGTAACTCGTGTAGGTAAGGAACTGTCTATTGCAGGGTCATCAGTTTTAACTTCTAAAAGCTTACTGCTCTTTTGTGTAAGACTTTATGTATGCATAATTCATTTTTTTAATCATCTAGTTTTTGAAAATTAACTCTAGAAGATTGGTTTGCTTTCCTTTTATTTTCTTAGAAGCTTCACTGCTCAGGTGTGTTGCAAGTACGAGCATAAAGTGGCAGACGCTAAAGCAGCGGAGGTTGCTTCAACAGCAGAGATTATGGTGGACTTGAAACAAAAGCTGCAAGGTTGTGGAGAGCATAGGGATAAAAAACACACATCTTAAAACAGCATTCAAGTTCGTAGCTTCAGCCATGCAAGAAACTTGATTGATGTAGTTTGATGCATTTGATGTATTTAGTCTAAGAATTTTGTCCTCCTTCGCAGAAGTTTATAAATGAAGCTTCCCCCTTTTTATCTTTCAACTATTTTGAGCCTACAGTGATATATCTTAGGGATGCCTCATACAAGTAGTAGACATTTTTGAGAGGAGAAAAGTATCAATTAGATTTCCTTAGTCTTCCGTAATACAGCAATAAGTTTTTGCTCTTCAGGACTCCTTAGCGAATTGAACTGCATTTTTTTCCATCTTCTGATTCCATTATGCTCCAAAGTCCCAGTTATATAAGAAGTCTGAATTCGCACTGTATGCAGAATTCTTTCTTTGTTCAAAACAAAACTAAGGCAGATTTCCAGTAATAAATTCACTAATAAAAATTTCCACACATCTTTTCAAATTTGATCTGTTCCCTACTAATAAATTTATTTTATCTTGACAGCCTAGTGTACTTCATGAAACTGAGGGTGGTGAAATGTTTTCAGGTTATATGATTATAATCTTATTCACAACAAACTGCTACAAAATTAAGATGCATTATAAAAAATCGCTTTTATAAAGTTTGTTTGGTAGAGTTGAATTGCTTCTTTTGCAATCCAGCATTCATACTTGTGGAAAAAGTAAGCAGTTCATTTGACACCTTAAAAATATCATAAGGTAAAAATATCTTGGAGAAAGCTTTTTTTCTTAGTTCTAAGGATTTGCCTGACAAATTACTCCTGCTTTCTTGGCAGTGATTTTACTTCAGTGATCAAGTTTCTTCCTGTGCACAAAGCAGCACAGGCCATTCAGCAAGCAGTTTATAAAAATACAGTATGTGTTTTAGTGGGTGGTCTCAGTTTTGGCAGTAACTTTATTATTTTTTTTATTTTTCCAGATTTGCAATGACATGTATCCATAGATAGATAACTCAATTTTGCATTTCTTCTGGCCCTCAGTGTTTTAGATACATATTTTGTTGCCCTAGGTAGGAATTACAATTCACACAGATTCTGGAAAAAAAAATTATTTTCAGCCTTTAATCACAATATTGGTGTGAAAACTATTTAACTGTACTATCTGCTTTTAGTATGAAAAGGCATCGCATAAAAATCAATGCAGAACTTCAGTCATCTTAACGTAGTATACTATGTGTTTATGTACATATACCAAAGCTATTTGTGGAATAAATTATTTTTTGATTTTTAACTGGCATTTATTTTATGACTGTTTTAGGATGGTTCATAATTTGACTTTCTAGATTAATTTGTATGAAGGATACCACTAAGGTAGTTTTTCAGCAATGGAGCAAAAAGTCAGTGCAGTGTTCCATCTCATTTGTAATTTTATATTTCAGTATGTGTGAACTATGAGTATTTTGGGTAATGTGGTGGTAACCTTTCCCTGTGTTAAAGTAAAAAACTGAAGTTTTGATCTTTTACTCGGTTGCAGTCAGCTTACCACGCTTGCACAAATTGCTTTAGAACATACTAATGATTACTTCAAGTGAACTTGCAAACAAAACAAGTGACCATTCTTAATTTTTGCTCTTTAATGTGCTGGCAAACGGACATAAATCTCCAGTGCGAATTCAGGTGTTGCGGTACTATTCCTTGTAAGCATTCCCAGTTTTGTTCTCTTCTGCAGTAATTGAAATGGACTTTTTTCTGGTTTATAGATTGTTTTTGTTTATAAATTTTCTTTCAGTAAGACTGATGGATCAAGAAACTTAGAAGACATTTTTCTGAAGATATTTCTTATACAACAGCAAAATTGTCATCAGTCTTAATTTTTCTTGAGGCCTTAGAGCAGATGCTTTTTTTTGATGATTCATTAATGGAAGGGCTCCAGTTGCATCTCACGTGCTTGTTTGTAGAATACTCCATTTGTTTACTTAGTTTATCCCCGTGTCATGGATTTTACAGATGAATATGAAAAAGATCTTTTCAAAAGCAAATTTAAGAACACTACAGTCCATGTATTTAATGTAATTTCTGAAAATTGTCACTGCTCACAAGTTTTAAAAAAAACTACCCGACAAAGTTCCCCAAATACTAAATTGTTCTTCAGTTTTTCTGACAAATAAGAATGAGGCTTTGGTAAATATTTTTTTAAAAAAGTCATGCGTTAACATAATTGTTTTGTTGATAAATGTACATATTTTGAAGCAGCTACAATTAATATTTGCCTTAATCATTTTCATTTTCTTTTCCTCAGCTACTGGATTTAAGTTTAACTCGGAGCTTGTACATGTATTTATACAGACTAAGAAGAGATTAACTATCACTTTCAATTGTCTACTCAGTACCTATTTTGGACTCATCCACCTGTGTGAATCCTGAGATTCTACTTTGTGGCATTGGGACTTGCAGCCAAAATAAGTTCCTGTGCTTAGAAAAGTTTGTCTTTATGCAAAGGGTCCATATTAAAGGAAAAACGAAACACCCAAGGAGTGAGAAGTGAGTCTGTAGAAATAGCGTATTTTGATGTGAGGAAACCTATTAATGCATCTGTTTGCTGAGTGTGAGGAGAGATCATATATAAGAGCTGATTTTTCTCTCCTAAGATGCAGTGCCTTCTGAGTAGCTTTTTTCTTTCTTGGTGTGAGCAGAAAGCCTCTGACCTGCTTAGCCTCTAATGTTTTGGTTCAGTAACTGGCAGAGCGGAAGACTGTAACAATGGTAATGCAGTAAACTGAGACCTAGAAAAGTGCTCACCTTGGTGAGGTTACCTGTCTTTTGATATCAGGCTAAATGCCATTTTTTTTTTGTTTTAAAACATGTAATGTTTCTCTCATGAATCCATGACAAGTCTCATTTCTATAGTAAAGGCATTTGAGTAGGTTTACCTCACTGTTGCCGACGGAGGGAAGACACAAACGCTCAATATGAGTGTTAAGTATGCTTCAGCTTTAATGGATAGCTCAATTGTCTTTTATCGTGTACAGGATAATTAGCTCATACATATTGCAAAAGCCAAGCTCCTTATTGGTAAGCGTCATCTACTGCCCTATCTGTTAGTTCCGCATTCTTCTATCCGCTAGTTCCCCCTTCTAATCTAACTATAACTCCCAGGGCAGTATGCCCTCTACTATCATTGTTTCTAATTGCCTGGGATTTCTCACAAGAGTTCCCAGACAAGCCTTGCGTACGTGTCTTTGCTCTTGTTTCTCTAGACCAGCTGGGCGCGGTAATCCGCCATTTCCTTATCTTGCAGCTGCATGATATCAATGTGATTACGCGCAGCGAGCCAGTCCTCAACAATTCCCCCGTTTTTATTTTGGACCAAAAGCTTTCTATAGATTTTTCTATCAATCACCGCACACACTGCAATAAGCAAGGTACAATAAGCAACAGGGTCAAAAATCTCATGCAGAACTACGATTGTAAAGTAGTGTGCCTACTAGAATCTACATCAGTCAACAAGCCACTAAGCGCTAGGAATGTTGCTTCGCAGCGATACTGCTTCTTACTCGCACAGCACAATCACACAATCACACAATCACGCAGAGAGGCCTCTTGCACTTCTCATTCATACCACAAGACAATATCACTTAAAATAATTTGTGTGCAGCTTCAGGAGGTCCTTGTCTGCTCCCGTGGTGAGCGGCTGAGAGTGGAGACCCCTCCGAGGAAAAAATGCTCGGGGTGCACCTAGGGGCGTCCGTTCCACAGTCGATCCCACAGCCGAGCAGAGCGGCTCCTGGCGCAAGGAAGGATGCTATTATAGTTTGTATAATGACAGCAAAGAGATGCATTGCAATAAGGAGCACGTGTGGCATTGACCTTTTTTTTTTTTTTTTTTTCGAGCAATTACACCTTACACATGCTATTACTGTTGCTAGAAAAACCCTACTAGTTAACTGCTCGAGCCTTTTTATTAGGCAACTAAATACTACTCGCGCCGCTACTATAATTAGGACAATTATTAGCAGTAAGCGTAGCCCTTCTTTTATCAGACCCAATATCCAACCTCCCATGTTCCCAAACCAACTTGCAAATAGTCTATCAAGCCAATTATTCCGGACCACTATCTTCTTGGTGTGGTCTCTCAGCCATTTCAGCTGCTCGTGGATCGACTCGCCATGGTCCGAGAGATTAAAACAGCACATTCCTTCGGGCTCTTCACACCCGTGGCCCTGTGCCAGCAGTAGAAAATCAATCGCCGCTCTGTTCTGTAATACAGCGTGTCGCAGGCTGTCCAGGTCCTGGGCCATTTCTGTGAGTATCTGCGTAGTCACATTTAATGTTTTCACCACTGTACTTCAAATCTACATTTTACAAAGTGACCAGCAAGTGTGCCACATTAACTGACCAACCTCTGAGATTTTACCTTTCATACCAGTGTCTTCTTGGGCTCTTTTAATTAAACACGTTTCTCATTCAAGTGAATTGAAATGCTTCAGTTGGTTTTATTCTCAGGAGCCTCATAAAAAACAAAGATATTGCACCCTCTTTGTTCAGTTATTCAATGTTTGTCTCTTTCACAGTAAATAATTACTTCATTGAAGTTAAAACTTCCAAACATAACTTACTAATAGTCTCCAATTTCAGCTCAGATCACTCGTTGAAAATACTCTGCTAAATACAGATAACTTACAATAACTTTAACAGTTAATTGTCCATAACAAACACCATGGTTTTTCTCCAGACCAATGTTCAAATTTTAAGACCACCCTTTAATATTTCTTTGTACAGGTGAAAAACAGTCTTCAATTTTCTAGTCTTGTTTCCCCAAAGTTTTGAGACTGCGTCTCGTTCGGCGTTTCCATTGCTGAGTAATGTTTCGCAATTCTTGACTGTGTAGGTCAGGGGCAAACAAAGTCAAGCGTCCCAAATAGCATGGCCCACCATACGCATTTGCTGGGATTCCCTGCCAGGCTCGATCTCCACAGATCAGGAATATGCCAGGTGGTAAAGCCTTGGCAGTCTGCCCCGGTAACTCTTTACGACAATCTATATCTGGCGTCTTACGCTTTTCTAAAAAGCACTTAAGTAAATTAATTGCCGCTTGTTTCTCCATGCTTACTCACGGTGCCGTTGCCCCCGTACAAAGCTTCCGTTCGCGGCGTTCCGGCGGGACCCACTATGGGCTCGTCCCGGGCGCTCTTTCCGAGTCGCCTTCTGCTCGCCCCAATCTTGTACTCCGGAGTCCAGGTTACGTAGTCAGAACCGGCTTTCCTTTATTCTCCGTCGACTAAGACCAGCTTACTCGATTCGGGTCCTCGTCCACCCAGGTCCCTGTTCGGGCGCCATTTGTTGCCGACGGAGGGAAGACACAAACGCTCAATATGAGTGTTAAGTATGCTTCAGCTTTAATGGATAGCTCAATTGTCTTTTATCGTGTACAGGATAATTAGCTCATACATATTGCAAAAGCCAAGCTCCTTATTGGTAAGCGTCATCTACTGCCCTATCTGTTAGTTCCGCATTCTTCTATCCGCTAGTTCCCCCTTCTAATCTAACTATAACTCCCAGGGCAGTATGCCCTCTACTATCATTGTTTCTAATTGCCTGGGATTTCTCACAAGAGTTCCCAGACAAGCCTTGCGTACGTGTCTTTGCTCTTGTTTCTCTAGACCAGCTGGGCGCGGTAATCCGCCATTTCCTTATCTTGCAGCTGCATGATATCAATGTGATTACGCGCAGCGAGCCAGTCCTCAACACCTCACTGCCTAATGCTTGTTTTGGATTATTAAATCTTCAGTGAGGAATATGGAATATAAGTAGTATTTCTGTCTTCTATCAAGTTTTTCTTAAAGTTTCACTTTAATTTTCCAGAGATCTGTTGTAATAATGTTAGATGAGTTAGCATTTTTTTTAGTAGTAGTGTTTTTTGGAAAACATGAGACAAGCACATCTTCAACTGACAGTTACCATCTTGGTTAATGGAAACTAACTTTTCATGGTTTTAAAAGGGTGACAATTAAATTTTCTTTAAATGGTAAACCTTAAATAATTTTTCCCAAACACAATTTCCTGCAGCAGGTAATGAATGACTCTCTAACTTAGCTTTAGTGTTGTGTAAGATGAAAGAGCATTTGTATTAGCTGTGTTTTGTATGTGACAAGAAGCATGCTGCCTTTTCTAGTGGTGCTGAAGGCAGTTCTGTTGATGGCTACACTTGTGACAAGTTAGCTTGTGTCTCTTCTATGATGAACACACCTATGTGCTGAATTATTAAACATCAATTTGAGAACTCGTATGTTCCTTAGGCAAGAACCAGCCATTTTTGTTCATCCCCATTATGATGGGATTCCTATTGTTTCTTACATGATTTTGAGCTGTAGCTCTGTAGTACATATAAACAAAACTTTTGATGAAAGCAGACTCCATAGCTCAAGAGTTACTGTATATGGAACTAGAAAGCAGTATTTTTCATAATCCATTTTGATTTGTTCAAGTGAACAGTTTCTTAAACTTTTGATTGAAATACTAGAATTGCCAGGTACCATGTATATGGATTTCTTCAATCAGAACTTTCTTTATTCAGATGATTAGACTAGCTCATCTTCCTCTAGTTTCACAGTAAATGGCTTCCAGGTTATATATAAAAAAAAAAAAAAATGCTCACTGGGAAGCTCTGGAGGGATATGGAGCCTGGTTTCATGCCAGGAAGTTTCATTGATGCTTTTTTGTTCATGTTTAATATGCTTTAAGTGCTGTATATGTGAACTGGCCAGAACTTTGGTGATAAAATCTTCAATATTTAACTATCCTGAATGTAAGGAACATTGGTAATACACATAAAAGATGTGCATATGTTTATTAGAAGTTTGTCCTACAGGATCTTTTTCTAGTGATGAGAATACACTTTTGTCTTGGTTTAAAACCTTGCCTTTCTACTTCTGTTTTGGAAATATTTGCATATTCTAGTCACCTGGTAACTCAGATCAGTTACCAGATAGCATCTGCGATTGGAGTTTGATTTAATCACAATTTAGTTAGTGAATATAATATCACTTGGTGAGGAAAAACACATTAATACATAAGTCCAGAAAAGAATGATAGTTAGAAAAATCTGTGGCTATAACTAGTACGGCTTTTAAAATATTTTAAGGTGATTTTCCAATGTTGTATTTCACATTCAAATTAAAAAAAATAGTTGTTTTTACATAAACACATACTTCATGGTATAAGTATATTCTTGGCAGGTTAATTTTTCTTCTAAGCACGCTTTGGCTTCATCTCATAATTCATCTTGAAATTAGGAAGAATTGCCATTTTGGGACATTCCAGTGTTCATTCTGATAATTTGGCTAGTTTTGTTTCATGTGCAAGGAAAACTTGATATATGGGAAAAGTAAAATATAGCATTGGTTTAGAACTCCCAACTTTTGGTTAAATGTTTGTGGATTTTTGCGTGATGGTACAGTTAGCCCAGACTTTGTTACCGGTTAGACAGCCCTTCAACTCCACACTTGCCAAGGTGAATTGTGGAGTACTTCTTAAATGCAACCGGTACTGTAAAAGTAACAGGTCTTTCATGTTTCCATGGATGTATCATAGGCTGTTTTGATATTTACCTACTCACATGCAATTTCTTTAGCTAAAAAATAGAGTAAGTCAAAGACAAGCTGCACCATATAATTCTCTAATATGGCTCTGGAACCGTTAATATTTTGTGAATGTGAAGTGATTACATGTTACAATTGTAAACTGGGAGGTACTGGTGGATATTGCTTTCAGAAGGTAAGTAAATAGTTAAGTGCCTTTAAAAATAATAATAAAAATTGTTGAGCTGTTGAAATGTATTTAATGTTTTCATTTCATTGCTATTCAAAAAATGAATATAATAGAAAAAGGAACTGTTTTATGATATAAGTTCAGTGGAACTAAAGTGGCTCTTAGCTCCCATGAAACCAAATTAATCGACAATGTTGTAATGAGGAAGTTACCGTCAGGAGTAATATATAGATGTCTTCCTTTTTTCATGGGGTGGGGAAGGATTTCTAAACCTGTTGAAGCGGTTACCTTCTCTTAGCACCTCTGTTTTATGAAAGTATTTCTGAATTTTACCTTTAAATATGGAGAAGCAGAATTTTACTTTCCTTGTGAGTGTTAGTTGTTAGATCAAGGGCAGAATACTTCTATTCCTGCTTATTCTCAAATAGTTTACAGATCTAAAAAAAAAAATCCTCTCTGCAGTTGTCTTCAGCACTTCATCTATATAGCCATAGACAGTGAAGGGACTTGGTAAGCTTTCCTCTAACTGAATAGATAAGGTGATGGTGATTGATTAGAGCATGTAATTAAACTCTTTAGATTTTCTTCCAAGCTATTCTTGTTTATATTCAATTTGTTTGGTTCCAGATTTTGCCATCTGTATACATTTTTTTAGTTGCTGAATAACACTTTCCACAGGTTGTGAGAAAATGAGGAACTACAGTTAACTTGCCTTTTTATTTTGTGATGCTGTTTAGACGCTATTTTATTGTATAACAAATGGAAGTGGGTGTGGGCGGATTTGGGAAATAATGATATATCAATGCAATGTTTTAAATACAGTATTAAAATGCAGAGAAGCAGCAAGTAACTACAAGACAAGTAGATAAGACATCTCAATTTGGAACAAAATTGTAGAGTCAGAATATGTTCTGTTGTACGCCTTTGCTAGTTTTGGACTATTTCCTGGTTTTGGTAACAAGTTCAGTTTATCACTTGAAAGTTTGGCCTGTAATGAAGCATTCTGAAAGAATGAGTTTTGTGTAAAACAAAGTTGCAATATCTTATGATAAAATATCCCGAGGAAAAAAAAAAACACAAGCTTTTTAATGAACATATATTTATTGGTGCTTTTATTCAAATTATTGAAACTTTTTTTTGGTAAAAGATTGCAGTTCTCAAGTTTAGTGTATAAGATCACTAGATAAAGACGTTTAAAAAAAACCACTGTAGGAATGTAGACAACTTCTGTAATAGTGATGACCAGTTTTTTAATATCGGAGATGGGTGAATATCTCAGCATCCAAATCAGTGACTGAATTATCAGCTGTCTTTATGATAAACTCTTAGAAAAAAAAAATACTGCCTTTTCTGGCTCAGAAGCTAAGTATTCTTTTTCTTGCTTTGAGATGAAAAAACAACTATTCAGTTTTTCTACTTTGAAGTTCATTTTTCTTTTCTGCTTCATTTGCCTTATTCCACATAGTTCAGGGCAGTGGTTATTTTCTGCTTCTCGTGACATAGGAGTGAGAAAATTGCTCTTTGTGTAACAGTTGAAAGTATTTTTGTCTCTTTTTCCTAATCTGGTTTTTAACTTTCTCCTCCAAAATTAAATCTTGAAAAAAATCACTTTCTGACAGTAATTCATGTAATAATTCATTGACAGTGACTCTTTACTGCAGACATGTTTCAGTCTAAGATGTTATCCATTTTCAGTGGACTTTTCTGAATCAACTTCAGCTCTTAGGTTGCCTTCTTGCATCAATATTTATTTACAAGTTTTCTGAGTTTTCCTTTTTCTAATTGTGAAGTAGTAACTGAAAAACTTTTCCAGTCTGGAACAAACCCAGTGTGCCATATGGAGGCTGATGAATAGCAGGAGTGTTGGGGGAGTTCTTGGTGTTATGTGTGGGGGGGAATCTTTCCTCTTTTTATGGTGGTGTTTTTATCCATGTTTTTCATGTAAATATATATTCGTTTTATAATATATTTATTTGGATTTTACTTTTGTATAAGTATATACTCATGTTCTGTAAGCTGTCACAGGTTTGCTCTCTTAGAGGTGGAATTAACTAGAAAATTTTGGATTTAAAAAGAATCAAATGAGAGAAAGGGACACCTGAAATGTAAGTAAAATCTAGTAGATAAAGTATTGTCTCTTCTGCATTATAAATAAAAGAACGTATTTAGTGCTGCATCTTATAAACAGCAGGTGTATTTGGAAAGTATGAAAAACAATTTTCCTTGGCTGAGGAAAAAAATATAAGTCATGTTGAAACTAGTCTTAAAATTCCTTGCAGCAATATCTGAGATCTGATAGAATGTAATGACTGTGCATTCTTGAATATTTTCAACACTCCTCAGATTGCATTAATAACTTTGAAGCTGCTATAGGTGACAGTCTTTGAGTGTTAACATGTACAGTGAGATTTACATTATAGTGTTTAGTAAAACATATTACTATTTGTTGGTTTTTTTTTGCAGTCTCCTTGGTGCTTGCAAATTTGAGGGACTTTTCAGCTGGTTTGTGGATTTAGCTCTTTCAGATTAGGTAGTGGCTGTGTCCTCTGTATTAAATAGTGGTTTATTTCAGGGGATTATTAAATGTGATTATTAAGTGGGTAATTTGTCCCCTAAATGGCATAATGTAGGTAACATTGGTGCCATTAAACTGTCTTCTAGTGTAGACCTGACTTAAATATCACATTAAGATTGATGATGGAAGGAAGTAGACTTCAGATTTAGCTTTGAGCCCAGCTGTAGGGGGGTGGCTTAAAAAAACAAAGCAAACTGGGAGGATCAAAGTTACTGAACACTGTAAGTCCTGCCCAAAATAAACAAACTGCATGCTTTGGAGAGTAGGAGCTAACAAAGGAAGGTCTTGTTACCTAGACAAAGGAAGACCTTAAACTGTCTTTCATCTTCTTCTTGTAAAGATCAGAAAAAGATCAGATGTTAAAATAAAGGTGGATTTACCAGAACGTGTAACTTTCTATTTTAAAACATTTTTTTCTGAATCTGAACCATAGAGGCATGTGTGCTTGCAAACTTCCCCCCCGTTTCTGTCTTCAGTTTATCAGCCAGTGCTAATGTGTATGTTACGTAGTTAATGAAGTTCCATGATAAAGTACTGTCCTATCCACTTTAATCCCATATAAAATGTTCTAGTATATGTTACAAGGTATGTTAAGACTGGCAATTTTCATATCATGCTGTTAGGCTTTCTGCACATTCAGTAATATAAACTCAAGAGCATTCATTACATCTGTCATTTAACTAGGAAGTAATTTAAAAAGTTTGAAATAAAACATTTGAATGCCTTTTTAAAGAAAGGCTTCGTCTCAAAAAGCAGTAAGTATATTTTAGCTTGCTTTAAGTGCTTTTGTTGTTCCTGTGGGATATAAATGCTGAGGGATGCCCGCAGATGCTGAGTGTTCTGTGAGAGACGTAGAAGGGAAGTGAGGGAAAGTCACACAGAAGTTGAAAACCTCTCGTTTGTTCCCAAGAGAAAAAACAGAGAACAAAGATGTAGAGCATGGAGTTTTTTTCCTACATGAATACTTAGTAGAGAATTCATCAGATTGTAAAAAATGCTGGTTTAAATGACTTATTCCTATCCTTTTGCTGTTCATTAGTTCTGAAAGAAATTCCCCTATTTTAATAGCACTTCTCAATATTACTGAAATAATGGAAGTACTTAAGAAATGCACCGAACTAACCATATATCTTTTTTTCCATAAGGGTAATTGTAATTTTTTGCTCAACAGCCAAATACTCATTTTTGCTATCATTAGGAATGTTTTTCCAACTTTTAGCCTTTACCAGAAAACATATGTTTGCATTTATTTTATGCAGTGCATATTACTGTTTTTACTGATTCTTGCAGTACATGTTCTTTAATAGTTTAACTTAATGTGTCATCTCCATTAATTCTATTTATGACTTGAATTGCCAAGGAGGAAATTGGCTTTAACTATCTGTTCTAGCACTGTTGCTTTGTTTTTCACAAAGACCAAGTCCTGTTGACAACTGTTAAACCTGATGAAAATTCTTTTCATTAGATTCTGTATTTTAAAATGACTGTTTTTGTGTTTTTGACATAATTTCGTGTATACTGTATGCTTTGCAGCTACATTTACTTTTCTTGTTATCTAGTTTAATGTATTTACATGTATAAATCTGTGTAATGTAAGGGAGCTCATTTTTTTATTTTCTATTTCCTGGGTGGGTGCTGTTCGTAGAAATACTGAGTTGTTCAGGCTGGAGGAGATCCATGCAATCACCCAGTACAGCTCCCATCTTAGAGGAAGGACTAGCTCTGGATTTAGGCCACATTGCTCAGGAATGCACGAAAGTCTTGCATTTTGAAATAAGATTGTTATTTTTCATGTGATAGAATAAAGTGCAATATTTTGTGATATTGTAAATTCCAGAATCTTATGCGTAGGTCTTAACTGATGGATAAACCTAAGAGGGAAGGGTGATCAGGGGTGGGTGGGGGAGGAGGCTTTTCTTACTTTAACTCCTTATTGGCAACATAACGTCCAGTGAGCTGAACATTGGAATCACTGGCTTGAAATGACAAAACATTTTTAGGAGTGAGTGAATAGTGTATAGTCAAAAAGTGTTCCATATGTTCTTATTTTTGAGTGCCTATCCAGTGCTGTCAATCACTTAAATAATTTGTGTTTAAAATATGTTTTTGCATAAATTATGATTTTGTGTAAGGGTTAAGGAAGATTATGCCAAAAATACTTATGCTTCCTGGTGAAGCCTTTGGAAATAATTTTTGGAAATGAAAATTTTTCTTAAACTAGAAAGAATTTAATGAAAGAAGAAACTATAAAAGAAAATTATTTATACTGAGGTACAGAAATGTCTTACCTGGTTTGTCAAATACAAAGTTTGTTAGGGAGCTGAATTCAGTTTCCACTTCAGTGAAAATAGGTAACATGAATGATATTTTGATAGGTAACATGAATGATATTTTGCTGTGCACACAGAACTTGGATAACTGTGTATTAGGTTACTGATTTTAATATGCAAAGCTAAGTTGATGTGGTAAGTGTTCTTTGATAAGGCATTGTTCAGATGCTGTGCCTTACTGTTATTTTGGTTACCATTCCTTAGCCCCTAGCTGAAAGGTGAGTGCCTATTTACCTGAATTTGGAAGTGTTTGGCCACTTCTTAATATTTATGTTGATACCTTGCTTTTTGCTATTCTGTAATATTCAACCATACAGACATATATTTTTGACAGTTTGTTAACACGAATACTGCTTCGTTTGGAGAAAAAAAATAGTAATTTCTTTGGTCTGGCACAATTGAAGGTCATGTTTCCAGAAAAACAGAAGTAATGATTTCAGTTAAAAAAAAAAAAAAATTATTATATATATATTGAACTTATAACTACTTGTGGTTTTATTTTCAGTGTGGGAAAGGAATTATATCTGGTACATTCTCCTGTATCTCATCATAGGTGTCTTTTCAAAACTGTTAGTTTTGTGTTCTCATAGAGTCCATTTAAGGTTATACTAATATCTCTTAAAAAAAATGAAGAATCATTTTGACAATTTTCTATATGCTTCTGACTACTGCTGTCAGTGGTTATTTGGGGTGCAAGAACATTGCACATGATAAACATTAAGTGCTCAAGAAAATCTTGTTTATAATACCTAGAAAAAAGAAATTTTATACTATATTAAATGCACAATGTATATGTAATTTGAAAAAGGTATTCAGTATTTTTATGTGGGTCTAGTTAATGTTAAAAGGAGTTGGAAACAAGGAAATACAAATTTTAATGCTTGCATCTGAAGTAATTGGAAACTATGGTGCTCTAGTTGCCATCATTTTTACTAAAAGCCAATTACTCAGATGAATGGGACCCTTTTGAGGTTTGTTTGCATTAGTGAGTTGTGAAATATGAGAATCATGCATCAGTCTTGGACAACTTTCCTTTGAGTTAAAGAAAAGGTAAAGGATTATTAAAAGGATTTATGAAGGATACTATAAAGAATTGTAATTTGAAAATAGGGTATTATTCATTGTTTTAAAGGCTCTTCCTAAAGATTGCTATACTTCACTACGCATCTGTTGTAGAACTGTCTCCCTCGTAATTGTATGTCACCCATTTTTCTTGTTCTCTTCCAGTTTAAGTTATTTTCCCAGGTACCTGCTGACTTCAGAGGTTAACTGCTTCCCTATGGATTTCGCTAGTAAAAAATTAACTCTCCTTTGTCTTGCTGCTCAATTTTAACTCCCTGTAATGGGTGGTTGGGGGTTGGCTTCAGGGGAGGGGCTGAAGCAAGCTGCTACTGAACAAGACGAGTAGTTATGTGGGGAGGAAAAGAAGCCCTGCGAAGAAAACTGTTCTAAAGCTCTGTTCTCATTGTAATGTTCAACAATATCAGCCAGTAGTGGTTTGGCTAATCTGTCAAAACCGCCTGTTGGCATTTCTTTCTCTGGTAGTTTAGGTAAATACCAGAGAGCAGCTGACCAGGCTTACCTGCACTCGTTCATACTCACATGTTAGAAAACTGTTAGGTCACAGTTTGTGTGGGATAGCACTGTATTTCTGTTACGGGGATTCCTTCAAATAAAAGCTTTGGTAAATTACCTAGGTACATGTTTTTACAGTTAGTATGTCAAGCATTTAATCACATTCTTGATACTTCCTGTCAGTTAGTGTATTTTCTCTAATAGATTTATCTTAAATGAGCTAAATCTGTGATAACTATATAAAAATTTCCCCATGCTGAAAATGTACAAAAATGCTGTGAATTGTGAACATAAAACAACTGAAATAATACTTATTATAGGCATGTTGACAGGAAGCAGAGATAATAAGGCATGTTCACAGGAACGTGTTCATCTGTAGTCTACCACTGAAATATTTTTATATTGTTTTAATTCAACACCAAAGTTAAAGCTACAAATGGCAAGTAATAACTTTGTGGATTTTGTTAACAGAGGTCACACTAACAACAAAATATGGGTGTCAATTCCACACTTCTTGCTTTTTTTATAATTTTACTGGTAACTGAAGACCTTCAGAATTTCAAGCTAAGACAAAACAGTGGTTTATTGTGTGGAGGAAGTTTAGTATGTGTTATAACTTGCCAGTGCTTTTATCTTTTGCAAAGAAAATTAGTTAAATTTTAGCAAGTAGTACAGTTTTCTAGCTCTGTACTTAAAAAAAAAAAAAAAAAATCCTCTAAGTGGCTTTGTACTTGGCCCTGGCTTGTATGGCACATTTCACATTAGGGGGCAAAAAAAAAACCAAACCAACTTGTAGTGGCATCAGTCCTGACTTTGTGTTGCAAGAATTGGAAGCCTCCCAAATTAGGTTACGTGCAATAATTCAAAATCCAGTGCATTTACTTGTAGCTAAACAGTATTTGTCAGCTTTTTGTGTTTTGTCTGAAATCTGTTTTCACACATGCATATGGCCGTGCATATGTGCATACACAATCCAACTGATATAAACTGGTAGCCATGGTGTCTTTCTGCCATGCTGTTTGAGGGATTGACATAGGGATGAAATACCACTTTTTCTTTTGCCTCTTTATGTCAGGGCTGAGGTGTAGTAGCAGACTAATATCAACAATGTTGTATGCTGATTCTGCAACTGACTGTATGACTGATCCTAGTCCAACCGACATTAAGTGAAATCATCTATATGACTGATCCTAGTAGGATCAGGTAAAATCAGATGATTTCACTTAATGTCGGTTGACATTGGAGTGAAGGATCTGACAAAGTCATTGCATATTCTTTTATAAATGAAATCTTAACGTAGGCTCTAGTGTCAGAAGAAGTCCTGATTAAAGTGTTCAACAACTGCCTTTTGTAGCTGGACCTTGAATTCAGCTCATGTCTTTTAGTTACAAGGCCTTATATTTCTTCATTTTAATCTCGACACTAAAGCATAATCCTTCCAAAATTGTCTGATCTTCTTAAGTACATTTCCTAGGTTAATATAAGTTCCCAGAGATGAAGTCACTGACCCGAGATCCTTTTGTCATACATCTTATGACAATTTCCTATACCAGCATATTTTTGCAAAACTATTGACCCTGTGCTTTCAAATGTTGGAGATTGCTGCTTTAAATGTGCAGTCGTAGAGGACCTTCAATTTTTGGCATCCCAAAACATGATTCAACTAAAACAAGTTTTGTGAAATTGTTTTTTTTTTTAAAAAAAAAAAACTAAACCTCTAAATGCATTTTGACATGATTAATATTCAGTGCAAAAATTAAGTTGGGATAATGGAACTGTTTTTAAAATGTCTGAACTTGTGAATCATAAGTGGAATAATTTTCAAAATCAGGTAAATTTTTTTATATGCTTATTCTTAACATGCGTGTATATTCACTCGATGATGGAATATACTTCAACATTCTTACAGAAAATTCATTACAACCTTTTTTGGGTGCATCATTGTTTTTCATGAGCTGTGAAATTTCTATTTCATCCTTCTGATATAAACAGTAATACCAAACTTCCTTGGAATTATCTGTGCTGGGTGTACTTTGTTTTCCCTTAAGTGGTAACTTTTGCATATTGTTTCATAGCAGGGCATGGTTCATGACAGTAATGCCAGAACTTTTTTGCTGTTGGATAACTGAGCATTGATTAAATCTGGATCGATTTCACGTGTTATTTGTCTATTTAGTTTAAATGCATGATATGCTGTAAGTTTTTATGCTAGTTTCAAAAACATGGTCAGTGTCTGTACTGAGACAGCAAAAAATGTACCACAACTGAGTTAAGTCAAAACTATTTGAACAAAGTTGAATTGGCAGATTGAATTTATATACCATAACGCATCAGAGCTTGGTTTGCAGTCAACACCATCATTTTTGAGTCATGAAGACAGATTTGACTGTATTACTAAACGACAGCCTCTAGGCAACAGTGTAGTAGGATCTCTTTATTTACAGTTTAAATATACTGCTGATTATTGAAGAACATTGAGTGAAGATGGATTGATTTGCAGCTGATTACATAACTTTTATGAAACTTCAGATTGTATCTGATAAGTGAAACTTGTGATATTTAACCTTTAGCATTATGCAAAAAAATGTACTGCATTGTAATATTGAACTTCTACATTTGATATTTATAAAAGTAGGGGAGTATATTTAACTTTATTCCTTGCACAGTTTTGTAATTAATGGGAACTGTAGAAACTTGAGATTTTTTTATTTTCATGGAATATATGGGAATGTTATAAGTTCTAAGAATGATAGGTTGATCATGAAAACTATGTTTACTTTCAGAGAGAACAGGAAATGAGAATGGGTGATATGGGTCCTCGTGGAGCAATAAACATGGGAGGTAGGGATCTGAAGGAAAAGGCTTCTGTAATGTAAAATTTGTTTTTCTTTGGGACTGTACATGTTACTCAAGCACTATTCATTGGTGACAACTATTGGTAAAATCGAGTAAATGGTATTAGGAAATAGGAAAAAAAAATCATACATTTTTCTTCTAAACAGTTTTTTCTCTGATAAGTATCTGTTTTGAAAATCGGTAGGAGAAAGAAAATGATCTTAAGAGAAAACAATAGGCAAGGAAAGTTGATGCTCTAGAAATTATATGATGCAGTACAGTAATTTTCAGTTGTGAAAGTGCTCAGCGTTCTTTTGGAGGGACTACGTGATCAGAAAAGTCGGGACTGTAAGTGCAAGCAGTGAAATGGTTTAGAACTTAAAATAGGTCGGTTCTTGTTGACGTACTTCACAAAAGTTTAGCAAATAATGTGGTTGGTGTCCTGTTCACTTACTGCAAGTCTCTATTTGCAAATATTCTCAGTTCATTTTCATGGTTTAGAGTATTGTCACTGCTAAAAACTGCTACTGTGAAGTCTTAAAAAAAGTACTTTCTTCATCATTAGTATTTGTTCTGTATCTGCAGACTGAAACAATTGGGAATATTACTTAATCAGAATATCTGCTTTTAAACAAGACTGAAATTAATATTTCTTAAAAAAATTAAACTATTAACTATCAATATATATCTTCAGGAAGCTCCCTGGTGTTCATTAAAAAGAAAATAAATTAGTATTTTTTGTATTTTAAATTTGAAAGTGTATATACAGCTTAGTGAATGCTATGGCTTGACTTTGAGTAATATGAATTTATAGGCTAAAGTACTTGCTCAATCCCCATTTCAAATATGTTATTCACCACTCGCGTTCACTGACTGAGAAACATTTATAGCCACAAAATGGAAATAGGCTTTTTCATTTGCAGAAAATGAAGAGCCTAAAATAATTCTAACAGAAGTCGTTGTAAAGATCAAGTTATCTAGAAATAGTAATCTGAAGCATAAATTGCATTTATTTTATAGCTGCATTTTTACATTTTTTTTACATATTGTTTCAGTGCACTCTACTTGAAAATTTCAGTTAATTAGGAGGCTTTGTAATTATTGATATTGTGGAAACTGCTAACACCAGTTTTCCAGATTCATAGGGTATGCTTTTATTATACAGATTTAAAATATGTATTTATAGTAAAATATGTATTTATAGCAGTCAGTTCCCAGCCCCTTACTTTTCTTGTCAGGTTCTCATAGAATCACAGAAAGGTTGGGGTTGGAAGGGACCTTATAGATCATCTCATTCATTCCATCTCTCCCTGCCATGGGCAGGGACACCTCCCACTAGAAGGAAGTTTTAATGCTTAACTATGATATACGTCATTGTTTTGCTTTGTAGGCTTTTTGCTATGACCTTAGATTTTAAACTTGATAGAAATACATTTAGAAATAAATACGTAGTTTCAAAAGAAATTATTGTAACAACTAACAGCTATTTTAAAAAGGGAAAAATACCCATACTGAATAGGTAAAATGTCTAGTTCTACGGTAGCTGGATTTTAGGTTAACTCCCTGTAGAGATTTTTCTCTTTCCAGGCCATTAACAACCCTACCACCAAAAAAGACCCCGACCACCCAAACTCAGAATGAATAATAAAAAAAAATCTTTCTCTAACCAGGAAAAAATGGCTTTTTGGGAGCCATTTCTGCATTGCTGAGGGCTGTTGACTGTGACTTACTGCCAGCTGTGCCATACCTTGGCATGTCCGTTTTGGACATTTACAGAGTGTTCAGCCCTTCAGATTGCAGAAAGGTGGTTTTAGTCCTTGTGTTGTGGCACGAACTTGATTGACTGTTTTCTGTCTGCTGCTATGCCTGGTCCAGTGAATAAACTGCTAACATCAGTGTCCCACTGAATAAAATAGGCAGTGAGGTGCTATAAGGTGCTATAACAGCCTCTCACTGAACCTGTGCAGGACCCTGCTCTCTCCCTGTATTTACACTCCCTCCCTTCCTTCTGACAGAATTTACAGCCTGAAACTGGCTTAATAGTACAGTGAGGCTTACTGTTATAATGCTATGGTATACTAGATGTCACTCTGGAAGAAGTATGGATACATTTGCATGGTATAGAGGGTAAAAACACTGTTGCAGTTGAAGGCTAAGTGAACATTACCTACATGTGTGGCTGGCTGGCTAAGTTTAATTAGCAGGCTGGTAAGCCATAATAGGTGATTGAGCATTGACTGTTTTTAGTCATTTTTCACTACCAGCACTGAGTACTGCCATCATGACAGTCATACAGGGCACTTCTAGCCTTTGAATATAGACGTTTCTCCTTATTTTAGCAATTTAGGTTCCTTTTCCTTCCTTGTTACGTCCTTGAATGGTTGACGCTGAAAAATAGTTTTATTGGCTATTCAGCTATAATTTTGTCTTGTATTACAGCACAATCTTTTACTTGCTAAATGAACCGTTCACATTTGTGGGTAGGCAAGAATCTGAGTTGAACATGCCTGTATTTTAGCTCCATGTTGTAGGGAGAGGTCTTCATGTATTTAGGACTAAGCTCAGGCAAGTACCACTTTTTAAAATACTTTTCTCTATTGCTTCTAATAAACTTGTGCAGCACTTCCTACGTGCTACTGTGTTGCATGGATTGTTTTTGCTAAGCAATTTACAGTTGGTATCATGTGTATGATTGAGTCTAAGCTTATGATTAGCAGCAGTATCTTGATGTAGTGATCTCACTGACTGCTGCGATGGGTGCTCAGTGCTGGTAATACAGATGCAGTTTTGCATACGTGCAGATAATCATGGTACTGTGTTTGTGCTCAGTGACCAGCTTACGATGGTGGACATGTATATACATTACTGAAGAAGTTATGAACAGAGGTGAGAGGCTGATTTTTGAAATAAAATGACAAGTTTTTTAGTCTGGCAAACATGTCTGATTTCTTGATTTTTTTTTTTTGTATGCATTATCATGACTTGAAACATATGCTAGATTCCAAAGGCATGTTTTCTTCTATTATCAAATTTCAGATGCGCACTTTTGGTTGAATAGTGTGCATAACCATTGTGGGGACAAAAGAGTGCATCGCCACCAGTCTTAAAGATTATGACCTCTCATAATAGTAGGCATAAATGATTTATATAATCAGACTTTTTCTTACAGCACGAAAAAACGTTTTGAATGCAGTTCACTTGAGTGTGTTAGTGGGTGCTGGCAGTGGTGGTTTCTAGCTCAATGTTGCGGCCAAATGACCTCTCCAGAAGAGCAAAAGAGGCTTTTAAAGCTTTTCTGCTCCCTCCTCCAGTGAATCAGAATTTTTAAGGAATTTTATCTGTGACTAAATTCCAACAAAACTTCCTTTATGTTTCTGGTACTTTTACTATAATAAAATACATTTAAATGCAAGATTTCTTTGTATCATGTTACAAATAATTCATTATAAAGTTGAGTGCCACCATTGGTATCACTTTTATATGGTATTGCAGTGTATTAGTCTAGCATCGACATGTAACATTAATACTGGTAGAATAGTTCTTGTAAATGTGTATTTAATGTTAAAATCCTGAAAGGGCTGAGTTGCCTTGTAGCTATTAACTACTGCAAAATCACTTGAGATTTTTTCTAATTTTTCTAATTTGTGGTGCGTAGTGCATATATATGCTATATGAACAGTTAAATTCCTGCACAGAAACAGTACAGCTATATTTAGCTGCAAAGTTCAGGTTTCTCAACAGTAGAAGGCAGATTATGCAATGTGATAACAGGGTTTAATTAATCTGTTTAAAAGCAGATGATTGAGGTAAATGTACAGTCTCAAAGAATATATATATTTTATATTTCAAGTATTGGAAGTCTTGTACATTTGGCTTTTTAAATATTGTAAATTGTAGTCTTGTACATTTGGCTTTTTAAATATTGTAAATTGTTTGTTTATTCTTGTAAAATTCAGATAGGACAGCTCTTAAGTATAGATTGTTTTGCATAGATGCGTTTAGCCCAGCACCTGCTGGTAACCAAGGCCCTCCTCCAATGATGGGTATGAATATGAACAACAGAGGAACTTTACCTGGCCCTGCAATGGGTCCTGGTCCTTCCATGGGACCAGAAGGAGCTGCAAATATGGGAACACCAATGATGCCAGATAATGGAACAGTGGTAATGTATCACAAATTTAATTCCTTTGAATAGATGTCATGTCTCATGGCACATATTCGTTACCAAAGATATTTTCACACTGAATAAGAGCATGCTAAATGGTTTTGAGTCTGTTAAAAGTAATTGATAAGACTTGTTCGTGAACAACACAGAAAGAAAACCTTTATTTGGTCTCAGAAGACCATTGTGAAAATCCCACTTCCGTGAGGAGAAAGGTGACTTCTTTGATCCGTAACAAGATTTTTAGAATTGGGGTTAGATCGTGTATTATTTGTGGTAAGACTTTTCACGTATGACCTGTCTTGAAAAACTTGCTGATAAAAAGGAAATCACTTTTGAGAAATTAAGAGGAAACAACATACCAGAGTAATCTGTAAACTTCGACGTTTGCAATTTTTTTGTTTAATGAAACTAAATCATATGTATTAGCTTGATTTCTCATAATCAGATGAAAAGTTAAATGTTGGAAGCTATGCATAGTGTGAAGATATCTTTGTGTAAACTACTTGATTTTTTTTAAAGTGACTTCAGTGTTACTGTATTTCTTTTCTAATGGTGTTGAAAAAAACAGATTGACAGTAATCACTTAGAAAATAAGTATGCCAACAGCTGCTAGTTATAACTGTCATGTCAACACAGGCAAATAGTATTGCCCAGCTGCCAAGGGTACTAGGAATGTAGGGTGTACATCTGGATTTTTTTTATCAAGAAAGGATATGCTATTGGGCTCCAGTTAAAGCACTGGCCATTTTTGCTCTGTTCTTACAGCCAGTTATTTTTCCTAGCTGTAATGTCTTCTGTAGAGAAACAACTGTAGCATTTTAAATCTCATATTTACATATGTTCAAGTATTCTTTTATAAGTAGATACTCGAGATGTTCTAGCAGTGGTGTGATATAAAGGAGTATGAGGTATAAGCAGTGATTCCATTATAGTTTTATTGGAACACTGAAGTTCTTGTAGCTGTAAATTTTATCTATGCCTTCTCAACAGTATCAGTCTATGACTGAGCTATTCTATAAAGAAGTTTTGACAAAATCCTTTGTTCCTTAAAGGAAAATGAGATTTTGATTAAGTGCTAAATACATAATAAGTTTGGTCTTCACCTGTGAAAGATGACGACCTCATTTCACATCATAGTGACCGATTCATTTTATCTTTTCTGTAACTTCTCACAAGGATGGGGATGTTTGCTTGAAAATACTGTGTTACTGACTGGTCACCTCTGGAACATTCTCTTGTGATTGTATAGACACTGAAAAGAGGTGTGAGGAAAAAACCGGTGCTGTCTGAAGTCATGATAACTATCTCAAATTGTTTTTCTACAAAAAGCCATTCCAGTTATGGAAATGTAGGGAAGGGAATCTACTGACGCTTCAAAATGTGCTTTTTAAAAACAAACAAAAATTTAACTTGCGTTTTCTTCTGTACACCACTGAAGGGGACAAATTAATTGCTTTTTTTTTCTTCATTTTGTAGTTTCAAGGTTTTTAATTTGGGGGTAGGCCCCTACAGAAAGGCACGCCCTTCTTGTGTTTTTGTTGCTGCTAGAAAGACACTTCAAAGATTCTTTGAGGGCTGTCTACTTAAAACACTGTGAGCGTTAATTTCCATTTCTGTTAAGAGAAGTGGAGAATACAATTTACAGACCAGAAAGGTAATTTTTGTCTTTTTTAAATTGGATGTTTTTATAAGTCATCTAGGGAAAATTGGAGTAAACTGTTGTTTACTACCATATTTTGAAATATTTGTGACCATAATGTTTTAAAAATAGCTTTTTTCCTCATAGTTTATTGTAGATAGTTTACTACAGCAGATTTCTCTTTAACTGGATAGAAGAGTTTTATTGGAAAAAGTTCTTTTTGTCCAAAAGTTAAATGGTAAAATTTAACAGGAGTATGTGATGAGCTATTTTTTAAAGTTCATATTCATCACTAGCAAGCTGTAAACATTTAAGACATTAAAAAAAAAAAAAAAATTCTAACCAGTGCTGCAGATTTTAAGGTTCTTTGAGGGCAGTAGTAGATCTTAATACAGCTGTTGAATAACTGTTTTTCTTATACAATGTGAACTTTTAAAAAATCACACACGTATATATAACCATGATCTAAATTCTATATAACTTCATTTATATAGATACAATACTGCTTTTAAATAAAAATATGTGCATATATAGTTATGAATTAGGTGACTTCTGGAACTCTTGAGCTCTACTACTATTCCTGGAGTTAGACTTCTGGAAGAACTATTCTGATTCAGGCATATAAATAGCGTGACAGTCTTTAATGTTCCTTTTCAACTCTGAATACCTGGGCAGTTATGCAGCGCTCTGCTCAGAAGGAATTTCTTCTGGAAGTGTTACTGTCCTCAGCAGCTGAAGGATGAGTTATTTAAAGATCTGCTTGTACCATACATCTATGCTTTTAATGGTTTAACTTATGTTGAGGTAATGTTTTAAATTTCATTGTGTAGGGTTCTGTTTTTAGACACACAAATGCTGAACTGTTAAGTGTTCAGATGCATATTTTCTGTTTTGAGTCTGAATTGTTAATAGTCCAGACTATTCAAGTACATACACCTTAATGCTGAGTATGGAACTAAGGAGCATGTGTAACATTAACTGGATTTTCATCTTCTATTGATATTTCAGGTTAAATTTCACTTTTAAACTAAGCATAGTCCAACTATGCATTGTATCACTAGTTATACTAGCTTATTTGAATTGGGTTTTAAAAGTCTATTTAAAGATCCCTGAAGTGCCGTACAAAAGGCTGACTTCAGGTAGTATGGACTGAAATGCATTTAATCTACAGATTTGTAGAAACGTAAGTCTTCAGGTTATTTTGCTGTTAAAAGAATAAACCTGTAGTCTCTAGAAATACAAAAGCTCAACTTTTTTTTCTAGTTTGACAATGTTTCTGTGTCTAACTCCTTTAACAGAGAAGCATTGTAGTTGGTATGTTAGGCTGAAGAGGACTCGGGTATGAAAGCACTGTTCGCTCTTCTGTTACGTAGAGAATATGTATTGTTCAGATGTGCTTGAAAGGATGAAGTTACATTCAGCACCGGAGTTGGTTTGCATACTCAAATTTCTAATTTTTCATTTACTTTACAAAGTTGGAGGGTAGCATTAGCAGTCTTTAATTTCCAGCTCCTTTTTGATAATAACTAATTGAATTGCTCCTTTCTTCCCTCTATGTGTGATCCTGATTCTGCTGGACTATCTGCTGAACTTCCTGACAACATCACTTGTGGGTTTTGTTGTAACTTACATTTGGCACGTTCCAAATGGACTTGTATTAGCATAATGAGAGATTCCCTCAAGGAGGTCCATCACAGATGGGTTCACCTCTGGTTAGTAGAACGGGCTCTGAAACTCCTCAGCCGCCAATGAGTGGTGTAGGTGCCGTGAGTGGTGGACCTGGTGGCTTTGGTAGAGGAAACCCAGGGGGCAACTTTGAAGGACCTAACAAGCGTCGCAGATACTAAAACTTATTTCATTCCTTACTGTTAAGAAATTCCAGTAAAAATATACAGTGATATGCCTTTATAATTTTAGCTGTTATCTGGAAACGGTTTTATTGTTATTGTAGTCTTTAAAACGGTTTCTTTTGTAAAACTTTTTTGTATTCAGTCATAGGCTTTGTAGTATAGAGCAGAAATGATGCAGATCATTATGTAAGGCAATGTGTTTGTGACTAGCAAAATACAATGTGTGACTATGCTGTAAAACATGCAGTTATCTGATTACAATAAAATATAAAAATCACTTGAAAGGATTTTGGGAATGTTATTACTAATACTGGGTGAGAATAATTTTATGCTTAATTATAAGTGGCATTTTCATTCTTAGTATGTAGTTTCTACTGTGTGTCAAAAAAAGTCTATTAATAGTGAACGTATTCAGCTAGAAATGCATGTTGCAGTACATACTATGAGAACTTACATTGCAACTGCTTACCTTTGCTTCAACTTTTAAAAGAGCATCAAGTTTTATATGAAGTGTTTTCTTAAGGATACTGTGTCCTCTTTTATTTCAGTCTCCCTCTGCAAACTTAGTCACAACAGACTTACCAACAGAGTATCTGTCATTCAAATAATTGAAAAAATTAACTTTGGAGGAAAAAAACAAAACCAAAACCATAAAACCTCTGGAAGAGGAATCTGTATGTTTACTTTATTCATGATGGTATGAATGAATTTACCTAAACTGTGCTTGTGCAGAAGAAAAATTGTCGTGACATGAGTGTGTTCTACTGGTTGTTAAAGTATCCTTCCATTGAAGGAAGGAAACGCTTGTGCAAGCTGGTTTAAAGCCTTCCACTGATGTGCGATGCATCATTATAGGTATATATTTCCCCCACTGGTTGCATTGAAACAAATCTGTTATCATCAATTAACTGTTTAATTCAGAGGCAAATAAGGGTTTTCCAGTTAAAATGGTTGTTCGCTTATAGCAGAGGATTCATACGCATCTAGAAGGACTGCAAATAAGTATTCTTGAAAAATGTTTTACAGAATGATAAATTTGAAAAATACCCATTTCCAACACAACGCACACTAGTTTTACTGATTGAGTATTGAGATTGGAACTAAGGATAAAGCTGCTAAGAAGCTTATTATATTCAGATTTCATCAGTCATGGAAGATGATGGAAAAGGCCTATTGGTTCTATTCCTGTAATGGCAAGAAAGTAGGGATATGTTTGGTTACTATTGCTTTTTTCCTGTGAAAGTGTTTTGTTTTGCATCTGTTCTTTTATGTTTTCTGAAGTAGAAATAATTAAAATTTATATGCATGAATAGTGATACTAAATTGCTTCAAAACTGATTTGAGATAACATTGTGCCCTAATTATATTAGAATGGTATGTATGTAGCTCAAGGCATGGGATGCAAGCAGCAGAGAGCATGTATGTGTTACTTTTTTAATATAGCAGTGATGGTCTTGGTGAATTTAACTGTGAGTAAACAAGTAAAAAATAAAATAAAATAGAGGAATTGCTAACAGTTTGGAAGCATACTGTTGAAATTGCCGATGTTGTATGGCCAAAGACAACGCAAGATTGTTTTCATAGAATTCAAGAGTTACCACGTGAATAAGTCCTCACTTGTGACATCTCTAATTACTAAACATTTTCTTCTTGACTATCTTTAATACTGCCTTCTTTTGCTCGGAGATGCATGCCATGTTATGCCATAGCGAGTTAGGTTTAAAGTCTGAAATACTGTTCCCTCCTTGATACACGTATCAAGTTACAGCATTCATTCTTCCAGGAAAAAAAACACCTGCAACCACTTTTCCTGAGCATACTGGTCCTGAAAACTTAATGTTTGGGAAAATCGCTGCTTTTTCACTAGGTATTTATACCTATATATATAGGTAGTGTTTAGAGCAATTACTTAAGCTTTCTGCTTTCATGTTCTGCATTCAGTTGAAAATGCAGTTTACATTAGTGTGTATTAAGGTGTGTAAATATTAATTTTGTCTCTTCTTCTCAGGCCTTGTTTTGAACATAGCATTTTTATGGGGATTAAGAAAGATACGTGAGTTATTTACTAATTCCAAACTGTAAAGCTGTGAGGGGAACATGTTTTAAACAGTGTAACCCAAACTAGGTTCAAAAGGCTTGTTCCATTTTTTTCAAAGGAGAAAACTTGTGTCATTTGGGCCTTTTGCTAACTCCTGTCTTATTCAGGTAGATAAGCCACCATCTCTGTAGTATCTGAATGTGTTTTAGAAGCTCATTAAGCATACCTAATCTGCGAGAAGTGCTTCATTCTTCCCCAACCAGCCTCAAACTGTTTTAAGTGCATACGTTTGTTGCACTGCTTTGTTTTTTTTGTTAGCAAGCCAAGCTATGTATTTGTTTGAAAGTTCCTGTAGATTTTAAGTAATACTGGTGATTTTCATTCCATAGTTAATAGCCACCATCAGTGTAACACTCTTGGGTTTAAATGGCTCTTCTGAATGCTAGGATGCATGTTTATTTGCTGTCCTTACTACAGAAAGTCATCTAGTCTTTAAGTATCCATGAAACAAACCTTTAAGTCTGGAAAGAAATAAAGAAATGTTGAATTTGGATGCACTTTAAACATTTCATGAATTCCTTTTGTAGCTAATGACAGGCTGCTAAGTTCTGCTCTGAATAAAAGTTTTCTTAGGACTGTCTGGCCGTGTTGGTTGTATGCAGCTCAATGGTAAAGGCCATGCTTTTCATTTTGCCATATGTGGTAGTAACTGACTCTAGCTCTTTAGTAAATAATTTTGTTAAAAAAAGGAATGGTCCGAATTAAATTGTTAAAAATGGTAGGGAGATATGGCTGAGCAGTGTTTTTGCTTGAAGATACAGCCCATATGCTGGAAGCAATTTATTTTTCTTATTCCTCATTGTTGTGAGGCTGTCAAGCTTAGCATAAGTTTGTCAGCTTTTCTGTGCACACATGTACTGAAGTTCTGAACTCTTACCATTTCTGCTACATGCTGTGGCAGTGCAAATAGTCTTGGAAAGGATATGAGATAGTCAGTAGTAATGGTATTACTTCTGGTATTTTCTGAGTTTTTAGATTATTTTTGAAATTTTTGTATAAATTGCTTAATTTTTTATGAGGTACAACTTCAGTACTTGAATATAGTAAAGCTTAAATATTTGTAATATTCCATTTAAGTAAAAAGCGAAGCTGGCCATAAGTTGCTTATTGTCTACATCTATATTTTATCCAGTTCAACCTAAAGATACACTAGACTGATGACTCTTACTAGAACAGAGGTTGTAACAGATGGCAAAGACACAGTATAAACTAAATATTATATGAACTTAATTTTAACCGTACTCAATAGGATTTTGTAGTCTGCATTCTTTGAGTAACTTTGAGATCCATAGTATATTGTCATAGGTTAAAATTTGTACCAAACTCATTGTTCCCTTTTTGGTGACTTTTCTCAAAGTTTAAAGAAAATCATGTATTCTTTTAATAAGTTGTGACATAAAAATGCATCAATTCCGTGAAGTACTGATTGATAACCAGTTGCAATCTGCTTAGAGATAACTTGGCTCAAAAAATTAAGTAGTTGATCTAAAGGAACATTCTTAAGTAAAAAACAAACAAAAAAAAACACAACAAAAGCCTTATGTTTTGATCTGAGATGCTCAGCAAATAAATGTTGTGCTCTGAAGGCCATGAAGCTCACTTAAGTGTATTGAGGGAATGAATTTTTTTTATCATACGTCTTATGAAGAAAAATTGTATGTTAAGTTAGACGAGAAATCTTTCCTCAGCTAAGACAATAATATACAGCAATGGAGCTATTAAAATAGCAGGGAAGGCCAGGTGGTGACTAATGGGGTCATTGGGCTAGAGGTGTGGATGGACACTCAGTCCCATTCCTAGGTGTGGAGCGGTGCCTATCCATACGTAGTCTCACGCAACCCGCATCCAGAGCGTCTCATTAGCTCATGCTTTGGGCTAAGACTGGGCACTTGATAGCACATTTTCCAAATGCTTTTTAACTGTCTCCTTAGGTGCCCTGAATTTATTGATTTGGGCACTGTGCTGCCATTAACATGCAAAATCATCTTGGCACTGGTGCTTTCCTTGGGGTGTTAGCTTACTTCTAACATGAGGGAGTATCAGTCCAAACTGCCTCATCCTTCAGTAGTGAGGAGGCAGTGAGCGTGGCATGGGGAAAATACAGGGGTTGGACATTGCTCTGTTAGTTATTGGTTATTTCTTTCATGCTCTTTTGGCAGCAAACACAGGACTGCATCATCCCAAAAGCATTTGTTTTCATTAAAATCAATTTGATGAAATCTGAGAATTTAATAACAACAGAATGATTGAGTTGCATTACTTAATTGTGTATAATTGTTTCCCATAGGATTGCCTTTTTGCTGCATTTTGGGATACACCATAAAATATACTTAATATTACTGAATATTCACTTTTCATGAAAACAATACTTTCATCTTAAATACTTTCATCTTAAACACATGAAACAAACCTTGTGTATGTTCATTTTCCATGGGATAGATTTAATAGGTCTTTTCCATCTTGAACTTCCTTAAGCTGTGATTAATTGAAATTTGGAGGCATTCGTATTAATGACTTCAGCCTGATTTCTAGAAGTGGCAGTAGGTTGGCTTTCTTCAGAAAAGCAGTTAACAGCAACCTTTTTTTCCTCATTGAAGGAAAAAAAATTTGAAAAAAATCGTTCACAGATAAAAAAAACAGCATACATATTGGTAAAATCACTTTAAAAACTGCTACCATATAATGATTTTTATGCCCATATTGCATTAGCAGGGAAAAAATAAAAAAACTTTGTAAATCTGAGTAAAATCGTGCTGGTTGGTATGTAGTCCCTCAAATAGGGGATAAAATGCTCATAATGAGGTATGAGATTGAAAAGGAACTTCACTGTGTTACTGCATACAGGTGTTGATGAGTTTTATCACTTTGTGTTGGTAAATGGTTTGTCTAGAGCTTCTATTGTCTGTAGTTTTACTAGCGTGCTTTTATATCTAATTTCTGTAGAGTAAAACATAGCTGTATAATTTGAATTTACATGCTAAATGTATGTGAGACGTAAAGTGCTTGACTTAAGAACAGTGAGAATAAAGATGTTGTCCTTGCCATTGATTTCTCAGTTAAAAAAAAAGATTGCACACAACCTTGAACAGGAGTAAATGTGAAGTCTTGTATGTAAATTGAAAATGGGGAGGGGGAATAAAGAAACATAATAAAAATAGGAGAATTGTGGCTTACTTTTGTATCTACACTAGTTATACAACAGTAACTCTAAATATTGTTCTACCTGAAAACCTCAAGCTAATTTTTAATGGAAAACAGAAATACCAGTTAGAGTAATGCTTTAGATTTTTTAAACCTTGAATTTAGCATTTTGCAGATGGTCAAGGAAAATCAGAAGAATTGAAATGAATTAAATGATTTTAAAAAAATACTCATGAGCTAAAGGGATGGTCATTGCAATTGGATATGTTCTGTTACTCTTGGAAAGTTCTTCTGTAGGACTTGACTTTTGTGTCTGGTTACAGCAACTGCATAACAATGTACAAGCCTCATGTTTTTGTAAGTATGAAACAGCTGATTTTAAGATGGTTAGCTTCTTATCCAACCACTGGGAATCCAAACTTAATGTATCCTAGCCAGAGAAGCAGCAAACAGAAGACAGCGTAAGGGAAAATAAAACACAGAGTATTTACTAGTCTTTATGGAATAGAATTAGGGTGTTCTCCTTAGTTTCTTTTGCCTTAATTTCACCGCAATAATTTATGCGGAAGGGAAAGTAATTTTATTCTTAGTGAATATTTTAGGGGAAAAAATGTTTTTCTTCAAATAACCACATACGCTTAAGGTGGAAAGAGGAAATATAATCAATATCAAAAGATGTGGAAACCACAAGCACTTATTATAATTCTTTTGCAGCTGATTGTTTTTGGTGTTTTTGGCATTTTAAAGTGCTTCCTTTTTTTAAGCTCCATTATGGATGCTACTCTTCATTATTTGCTGTAAAAGGATTTATTCTGCAGTGCTGTTGCTAAGCTTAAATATTTGATCTAGTGTAAAATTGCAGGAAAAAAAAACACGGTGTAAACCAGTTACTTCGGTACTCTAAAATGCAGTCTTTCAACTACCAGCTGGAAGTGGTCTTTTAAGCTGCTTACAATTGTTTTACATGTTTGTATGCTGGTGGGAAATCCCCAACAAATCTGAAATCTGTGTACGTTTTAAAAAATAATTCAGTACGTTGCTGCAGGTAAGAATAGCCATTTCTCCTCCTTGCTGCTCAGTCCTGCTGCTTGGCTGTTTTGTGCCACCCTTGCATCTCTGTGCCCATGCTTGGTGCAGTGAGCAGGATAAAGAGAAATCCCAACTGTATTATTGATTCTACTCATTTCATGTGGAAGGAAAGAACAGCAAGGAGGGGGCAGCAGAACAAGAGATGCTTCATTACTGTGGACACAGGTTAGTTCGTGCTGTACCTGCAGCCAACCAAGAGAATATAGTTTTATGTATGTCCTCATTAAGTGAGATGGGATACTTTTTCAGTATTTCTAGGAAATACATAGCTTAGAAATAGGTAAGAAATGTTTTTAGGGCTTCAGATCTCTTGAGTTGGCATCATTCCATTTTACGTTCTTAGTGATAGTTGACCTAAGAGGGCAACTGTTTGAAATAATGAAGAATCATTTACCACTAAAATATTGAGCCAAATTCTGTCAGCTCGGTCTGTCTGTTCACTGTCTGCAGTTTCCAGAAAGCTATATGCAAGACAATAAAAAATGAAAAAGTGTTCTTCATGCTTTCTCCAGGAAAGATGATATGTACAGTTGTTTTAGAGAAGCAAATCTATTCCGATATATTTTTTCTTTGAAGAAAACATACTCTGCAATTAGATGGGAAATACTGTCTTTTAGAAGGCTGACATTCTTCATTCTTTGATAACAATAGCACTGCATTTTTTTCAAATATTCTTGTAAGCACTTTTAAGGGATGGAGGATGAAAGGTAAGCTGCAGCTCCAGTTTCAGTCAACTTTGAATAATAAAAAGCCTTTCCCAGAAAGTACAGGAAGAAAAGTATAAGATGAACTGTTGTTTCATTATTACGTTTTGTTCCAATGTAGAGTATTGTGCTGCTAGGACTCTCAGCATGATACTGGTCTGAAATGATGAACCAGGGCTGTGCCACGTAATACAGAAGAAGTCTTTGACTTAACCTGAGACAAATGCAATTACTACACTTCCAAAACTGAAAGTTCAGAGTTCTGAAATAAAATGTGTTAAAAAAAAAAAAAACAAAAACAAAACACAACACTTATATATTGAATCACAGGTCTATAAGTGGAAGTTGTCAACTTGGCAGTTGAGATGTCAATGTTTTTAGAGCTCTTTAGTATATGTACCAGTTTCTTGTTGCCATGTTATGCTTTACATGTAGTTTTTGTAGTACCATTTAATGCATGTTCAGCATCATCAATTCTCACATCACAGTTGTCTCATCTTGTGTTCACACTGCTGAATGCTGATGTCTGTAGAATGGGGGAGGTACTAGAGCATTTGTTTACTGTTATGTAACTATTTAATAGTTTCTCATTGCTAAGCTTGCTTTATTTTGTGTTCACTATGCATGTTTTGTGCAAAATATGCTTTTGCTATTGCATATGGGGGAAAAACGTATCAAGTTATTTAAGTGTGTTTATTAAGTGTGTGTGTGTTAGCGGGTTAATTTGTAGTTATTCGTAAACTGAAATCCTGAAGATGCATCTTAATGTTTCTAAAATGACCGCTGGCTCAGTGGAATAAATTCACTTGGAATAGTTTTCTGCATGGTTACATGTAGATTTTTTATGCTTATGGGCCACATTGGTATTTGTTTTAATTAAAAAAAAAAAAAAAAAATTAATGTCCATAGATCTGTTTTTAAATTACAAGCATGCGTACAAGACAGTAATCTCAAATGACTTGATGTTTGCTCTAAACAGTACTGTAACTCTCCAAGTTGTATTAAATATAACATAGATCATTAGTTTGAGTTAATTCATTTTTAAAGAAACTTAAAAAAAAAAAAAAAAGTATTGAGAGTAAAACAGTCCACAGGGGGAAAAATAGTACAAACTTGTGGAGAAATGGTGCTCTTGTCTGAGTTGCATTGTGTTACTGGCCTTGTATTTTTTGTTCTTCAAATTGAGACCATTGTGCAGAACTGTTTGTTATAAAGACTTAAAAAGAAATACCACTTGTTTTATTTTACACAGTTATTAGTATTAACTAATGTTAACATCTTTAAAATAGAATTGGTTGGGTTAGGTGCATGTACTGTACTGCTGATGATGCCATGCAGTATGAATATCAGAAACAGGGTAACTCAAATGATGGTAGATACTGAAGACTGATACTGTGTTTTGCTTTTAAATCCAGTTGGATAAAAGCTGATCTTAAACATTAGTCTTACTAGTCTTACTATTTGTCTTACTATCTTTGAAATGAACTATTTCATGTATCTTCTTCCAGTTAACCATGAAACTGATTTTCTTAGGTGTCTGATATTTTGGGGAAATAAACACTGATTTTAAAAACTGCCTACAACCTCAGTACTACAGTTACTACATCTGCATCTCTATTGCTGTAGTCACAAGTTTTAAAGTGTGAATACTCTGTAGATTATTCTAGGGGAGAGCAAAGGTTGCTTAATTATTGAGACCTTAGGTGGGAAAAATTAGGTAGAAACCTCTTAATATTTACTGTATTTTAAAAAAAAAAAAAGCAATATTTAAAACTGCAGCGTTGCAGTGTCAAGGAAGCCAAACGGTGTATCTTTCAAGAAGGTGCAAGAGCTTTTTACTAGAGATTTTAAGTATTTGTGAACTATTAGACCTCTAAATCTTTCACTGGTCTGACGTGGAGGACATTGTGGAGCCCAAGCCTTCGATTATGAGGTGAAATATTATGGTGAATTATTCAAATATTATGGTGAAAAATCTGCATTTTTCTCCCCTTCCACGAAGTTTTAGAAGTGATGTGAGGAAGTAATGTGATATACTGACCGTACTGTTGGGCTGAATCCTGCGTCTCTGAAGATTGTCATTGGCTTCCTCTGGGTATCATTATTCTGTTTAGGACTCCTTTCCTTATTCTGTATTCCAGATTTTCTTTTACTGTAAAAGGTTTTAACTTTTCTTGATGATATGATCTGTATAAGACTATTCAGGGGCTGTAATACCTAAACGTGATACAAATAGGTTAGAGGAAAGAGAAGATGTCAAATGCACAGTAAAAACAGTTCTTCCTATCACTTGGCAAGTCATTAATCCCCTGTGTGTTTTGTTAGTATATGAATATCGTGTATGTTTTTAATCAGTTGTGTGTTTAAAAAGAAGACTAATGGTGATTCATGAGAGGAAAAATGTAGTTTTTAAATTACGTTTACAATTTTCTCTTGTAAAACAATACATAAGTGTTAAGAGACAAAATACATTAGAACTTTAGTAGACTTCCTTGTTTCATAAGTGTGTGGAAAAGTCAAAATAGATAAGTGCTCTTTGTGGATTTACACATGGGGAAAATGGTAACAAGGAAAAGCAGGAAGACATGTTTTGACCTCATCTTTCCGCTCATTTCATCTAAAATTTTGGAAGCTATGATAGAATTTAAAGCACTATATATGAGTCTTGATAACCTTTATCTAAATTTCCTGAATGCTGTTTCAGAGTTTTGCAATAAATAAAACTAGTTTAATGTAAATATGTAAATAAAATACATGCTTGAATGGACAAAATAAGTCTGTAAGCCTGTGTTTCATGAAGATATGGAGGAGAGTAATGTCAATGAGTTGTCTACGTTTCGTCATATTTTTATTTTTTGCCTATGTTACCTAAAAGGAACAGAAATGGAAACTTATGAATGATGTGTAAGGGAAGGCTGAATATATATGCCAAAATCATGCTGGGGAAAAAAAAATGAAGTTTAAATATGTATAACTTCATTTGCTGCTTCTTCCAGTAGAGCTCCCATTTAAAAAAAAAAAAAAAAAAGCTCCCATTTAAAAACAAATGCTGTACAACCTAGGTCTTGCTGATTGCAGATTTCCTCTCTGCCTTGGTTGTGGCAAAACAACAGAAATAGCACTATCAGGATTTCCATTTATGATTAATGTAATGTTTTTGCCTCAGTGACACATCTGAGTAATGGTCAATACCTGACATAGCTGGTGTGCTGACTGGGTATGTATGCAACTGCATGGCTGCTGTAACCTTGCCAGATCTTTGGATCTGGTAGTGCCTTTGGTTATTTCAGCGGTTGCTTTACCTACCTCAGGTAATGAAGTTCCTTTGTGGCCACATGGATGCTCTTTAAAGTTTTCCTCATCTTCCCTGTGGCTTAGTGAATTCCAGTCGCACAGTGGCACCTACTGTAGTCTGGGAGTTGAGTGGTGTAGTCATGATGACTGAAGTACATGAAGTACTTCAGTATTTCATACATGAAGTACTTCAGTTACCATTTGCTCATGCCAGCTACATTTGACTTGGCTGACACCTCTTCAGTAATTGCAGTGCACTTCCGAACTTTACCTTTCATGAAGCAGAGATGTGATTATTCCCAGTGAGGTGTAATACAAACCATTACATTTGTACTATCAACAGCTCAAATTCCTTTGATAATTCAAGGTGTGCTGGAGAAAAAGAATCTGGCTGATTATTGCAGTCTGTTTCTCTGATTATGTGATAAAGATGTCAAGTCCTGGTTCTACTTTTGTCTTCAGGTGCTGAGTATCATCTTTAAACTATCTGGATATCTACATTTATTCTAGTTTACACACTTCAGTGTAAACTAAAATCACATAAATCTATATACCGTCAAGCACAGTAGTCAGATGCTGGTAAGAGCTTGAAATCTAAGTTGGCCAAAGTAGGTCTTTAATAACATGGAAATAAAGTTTTGAGAAAGCAGGAACAAGGTTGAATGGAATAAGAGAGCTAACTACGAGCTCTTTAGAAGTTGGTCCACAAAAAACAGTAGGAGACTCTGATGTTCTGTTAACCTTCCAAAGAAATTGATGCATCAGATAGTTAACACAAGTTTGGGTTTGAGATATGAATTTCCTTGAAGAAATCACTATTTGCTTGCATGGAGTTTCTTTTCAAGACATAGAAAATGAAGTTCATAGTGTGTTAGATGGATATCTTGTGATTGTGTACATCAAAAGTTGGAAACAGGTAACTGAGGTATCTTGTGTTCTAGCCTGTGTTCATACATGTTTTCTCATAAACGCGTTGGTACTTAGAAATTTGTCACCTGACACGCTTTTGATAACTTATGCTTAATATGTAAAAATTACAGTATGAGCTTACATCTTGAAAGCTGAATGAACTCCAGTGAGAAACATTAAGTCAATTTGTCTTTGATTCAAAATATTTTAGTCATGAATATGATGCCAACTGACCAGCCCTTGTGTGTAAGTTGACAACAGAAGGAAGCTCCCTGTTTCTTTCTTGTGTGCTCTTGGCTTAGCTCTGGTCAAACCTGGTTTCATCGTTAAGGCTTTTGTACTTCATTGTTCTCAAATGAGGAAGGTTTTAGCCAACTGGATTGTCATTTAAGGGGCAGGGGGAGGGGGTAGTTCTAATAGTAGTCCTAGGACACACTAAGGTGTTGGACAGTTAAATCTGTTGCTCAGTTACTGCTAATATCATCCTCCTTCAGTTCTCTCCACTACATATTAGCAGATGCTTCCTTAGCAGAGCTGAGGTTTAATGCTTTTTTTGTTTGGTATTCACTTAGCTGTTTCATTTTAGATAGGAACAATGTCTTCAGGTAGGAGCCACCTCTGTTAAAACAGAGAAAGTAGGATGGTAATAGAAAGTTGAAAAATCTTAACGTAGTATCAGCAGTATGTCCAATCGTACGGTTAAGGGACAAAAAACCAAGTTTCAGGCTTAATTTGCCAGATTATAAATCTTACTTAGCAATAGCAAATTGAGAATCTGCTCTTCGAATTTACATAGTGTAGTTCATCATATATTCTGCCCTAAGTTTTTTTTGCAGGTTCTCTGGTGTTACTGTGCATAACTGCTAGCCCAGGTTTGAATAGTTATCTGCTTAGACTGGGCAAGTGCAGGCAAGGACTAGTTATACAATGTTGAAACAGATAAATAAATACCTCCATCTCCACAAAACACATTTTTATGAGAAACGGTAGTTTTATTCAAAATTGGTTTGTGTTTTTTATAAACAGGTAAGTCTTACTTCAGTGGAGCAAGAGAGAGAACGTTTGCAGAATACCCTGCAATTTGTTAATGCTGTTTTGTTATCTTGGTCCTCAAATACAGGTTCTATTTCCAGTGTTCAAATCTAATGTAAGATTCTAAGTTTTTCCTACCAAATATGGCTGTATTACACTGGAAAGTAGAAGTAGCTGTTTTGTGTTTGTCACAGTGAAGCCATCAGAAATAAAAATTGTCACTCAGCAGAATTAAAAACATAGGAAGGAAATTCCGGATAAAATATTTGCAAGATCTTTTGATAGGACAGGAGGCCATGGGCACAGCCGGGCACCCAGGAGGCTCCCTCTGAGCACCAGGCAGCACTTCTGTGCTGGGCGGGTGACGGAGCCCTGGCACAGGCTGCCCAGAGAGGCTGTGGGGTCTCCTCCTTGGGGATCTCCAAAAGCCGCCTGGACGTGGTCCTGGGCAGCCTGCTCTGGGTGTCCCTGCTTGGGCAGGGGTGGGAACAGGGGCCTCCAGGGGGCCCTGCCAGCCTCAGCCATTGATGTAAATAAAGCTTTGACTTTCTTAATCTATATAAATTAACGTTAAAACCTATTACATAATTAGTTGCTTGATTGCTTCCTTACTAGGTTTCCTTTTAATAAAGAAGTATCTGTTGCTTAGTATTGCTATGTTACGTTTTCAAATGGAGTGCTTCAAAGATGAAAGCTCTTTGAGTGAAACGTGAATTGTTTTTCGTTATAAAGACCATACAACCACAGCCCTTCCCTTGTACCCTGGCACAGTCTTACGGCTTCGGAAGTTGTAGCCCCGCAAAGATAACTAATTCTTCTCTCATTATTTTGGAAGAGGAAGTTAGGACATGGGCCTAACTTGGCACCTGCTGCAAAAATGACAGGTAAGGAATCTTACAGGAGGGAACGGGGAACATTGTGTAAACTTGTGTAATGCAGCGTTGCTATAACATTTCACAGGTAAATGCTCTCTGTATCAGCTAGTTTCACAAATCCTTAGTGATGTTGTCTTTTTTCTTTTTTTTTCTTTAAGTATTAAAAGAAAGTTGGATTATGCAAAATCCAGGAAGTTTCCCTTGAAACTAGACGACCCCCCTCCAATTTTTTTGAAAATCTAAAATATCCTTAAGCAATTGAGATCACATCTCAACTGTATATAAATATATATAAATATATCTATAACACAAGGCTTATGCTGATTTTCAGTGGTGTTGAAGTGTAAAATCTGAGAAAACTGGCTCTTAGGCTTTGCTTATACACATCCTTAGTTTCTTTAAACAACATTTTAAAAATGATTTGTAAATCAGTCTGAATTAACATGAATAAAACTATGCATATTTCTGTAATCTCTAGATTTTTTAAAGTGGTTCTCTCATCTCAGCATAATTGTAAACTCTTTGAGTGCATAGTACAATAACATCCTGACCTCTGGCTCTGTTAGAGCAGTAGAGGAATAGCGATTGTACTCAACTACCTGCTAGTTGTGCTGGTGTAACTGTATCTGGTTTACAGCAAAGTTAAGTTGTTCCAAGCTCTGTATGTAAAGCTGTAAGTTCCTGTGATTGGCTGAACTTGCTCTGAATTTCTAGAACCTGACTTAAAGCAAGTTCATGAAATTTTAGCTGTCACTTCAATGCTGAGTGATAGAACTGGTTTAGATGCTTAAGTTTTCTTTGAAGTCACATCTATACATCAACATCGGTACATCACTTTCTATGTGAAAGAGATGATGAGGGTTAAAGGTTGCTGTTCCTTTCAACAGCTCTGTACTTAGCTGATTGCGATAAGGTAAAGTATGGTAAAGCGCTCAGGAACTTTGCATCTGTTTAAAAAGGCACAAGAGTTCTGAGTGGAGAAAATTACATTACTTGGGCAAACTTTTTGAAACTGCTCAACACGAACACAGTCATTGAAAGTAGAAATCTGGACATCAGAAGACTTTGCAGCTGCGTTAATGGTGATGTGTACAATGGCTAGTTGTGAAAGCAACTTTATGATGAGCTAGCTATTCTGGTGCTGCAGATTGCTCAGCCTGACACAGGAAGGTTAGTGAGCAACATAGGGGATGGGCCAGCAATCCAAAATGTGGGATGGACTTGCTGTTTTATATAGGATTATCTTAATGACTGTGTAAGACTACAGCCTCACAGTTTAAAAAAAAAAATAATAATAAATTGTTAAAATACATATAATAGATTACTTCGTGCAGTAGGGGTCTGTGATGTTAAGAATTTAAGCACTAAGTTCCCTTCTGCTGATCAAATCCAAAGTTCTTGGAGATCTTAGGGAATCTTTAAATTTTACCAAAAAAAAAAAAAAAAAGAAAAAAAAAAAACCCTTCCACCTTTCCTGTTAAATTAGTAGTCTTACATCTAGAAATGTAATGACTCCCAAATGAAGACTTTTTGTGAAGTTTACTATGTCCTTATTTTGTTTTCAAATTTGGGCCTTGCTTAAGCCACACAGATGAAATCTTTGTCCTTTTTAAGATATTTTCAGACATTCATCGTTGCCCAAATACTGAAGAATGCTTTGCGTGAGTGAAGTTTTATTATCCAGGCAAAACAAAAATAAATGTCCCTGGATTATAGTACTGTCACTGGTAATGGCTTATTATCCAGTCACCTAGATTGTAGTAGTAACTAGTAATTCTAATAACTGCCACCACCTTTTCTTTTTGGAAATGTGATTCCAGAAAAGGAATATTACTACTTTCACATTCCTTATTCTGTGTAAGTGACTAACTTCAGATACCCTATGGTTTATAGACTGAAAATTGTGAATTAGATAAATATATATATATATATATTTAAAAAAGCTGCTTTTAGTCATCAAGGAAAATGAATGGTTTTCTGGCTCGGTTCAAGTAGTATTTGTCTTTTTCTTTTTAGGAACTTAGTCTTCCTTTTGAGCCTTAATTTGGTAATGCTCACTTTTTTGCCTTAAATTCTTAATTGCTTCTAACTGTTTACAAGGCTGTATGTTCTCGGGGGCAGAATTTTAGGAACGTAAGATTGGAAAAAGTTACATTGGGTTCATCTCCTGTAGTCACAGAAGCCATGCTATGATGTCCAGTCAATAACTGTTTACTCTTGTTGGTTTTATTGATGTAAATGTATGTTTCTGTCCTCAGCAGTGGCTACTCACGATAGAGGTGAGCAAGGCTTGGCCTGACTAGAGTAAAAACCTAAGAGAATGAGGAGGAAAAGATTGCTTGACCATTTAGAAATGTCTAGCACTGCCTTCTGTTAGTACTTCAGCCAACATTGTTATCTGTTACCTTTTGATAGGAAAACGTGAACAAATGCAGACATGAACACAGCTCTGTGGATCGTCTCTCTCAGGTTCCCTTTGGTAGCCCCAAATAAATGGCCACAAGGGATCGTGTGTTGTCCTGAGAAAAGCTCGGAATCGGGAGTTCTTCCTTTGTGTGATGGATGGTGGCTGTGCTACTCAGGATGGTACCTGCTGTGCAAAGTGCCACGTGCTCCACTGCAGTGGAAGTCAAAGTTTACCTATGCTGCTGTTCTGTTTTGCTAGGTAATTTCTAATGTAGACGTAAAATAAAGGGGGGTGGGTTTTGTTACAATGCCACCCCAAATCCTGTTAATTTAAAAAACAAGCAAACAAAAACTGTTGTGTCAGTCAAGCCAGTGAAGCTGTACAGCCAACATGTTCTCTGCGAAGGAAGCACAACAGCATGGGTACGTAAGGTAAATGTGGAATGTCCTTCGGGGCTGTAGGTTGCCACGGCTGTCTGCTTGGTAGAAACAAAGCAAATTTGTATTGGGAAGAGGTCATGGAGAGCACCCCGTTAAATGAATGCATACAGATTGAGATGGGTTGTACTGAGGACCTGTTTTTCAGTTTTCCATGATATTTTCATTTTTCCTCGATAATGACACAGTATGTACATAGTGTTGCTTTAGTGTGTGCTTGACGCATCTGTTCTCTTCAGAATATGCCTTTTTGCCATGCTGTTGGCCATTTAGAGCATTTCAGGTTCATTTTGCTTGGCACAACACCTACATACTGAACTTTAATTTAAAGAAATGCTTTATCAATTATCTGAAGGTGATTTGGAGTCAGTTCTTTGAAAATAATTATGTTTTGCTTCAGCATTAGCCGCCGGGGTACGTCAGGACTAAGAGTAATTACTGTTAACTGTGGGAGTCTCCGACAGCACAGAGAGGTTGGAGGGGTCTCTGTTGTGAGGATAGAATTCTGAAGAAACAGTGTGCAGGCAGATACCTATTGCATTTAAGAAACAAGCCCAAAACACTATTATACGATCACTTTTTAGTATGAGTTATGGTAAATGGGTTATTTGGTAACACTACCATATGGTCTTGCTGTCTGGTTTTAGGCACGGTCTTCAAAAACAAAGATATTTTCCGGTAGTTTGGCTACAAACCTGTCACCAATACCAACATTTAAGTTGCCAAGAATCTCTCTCTGCTTTATCTTCAATAAATCTGAGTGGTCAAGAAAGAGAAATTATACGTGCTGGCTGTTAGAGGAGCTGGAGGCTGTTAGGCCTTGGGGATTTTAGGCTTGCTGTTTGTAGACAGGGAAAAAGGAATAAAGAAAGCCTAATTATTAGTGTGTTTTTTTTTTCATAATATTGAAATGTAGACCGAAAAAATGGCAGCTTGTAATTAGTTTCCCTTTAAGATGGGTGCATACTTGTTTTTCAGTAGCTGAATTAGTCTCACCATACGGAGGCCATGTCACCCGGCACTACCAGCGTTGTCATTAGTGCTTATCCAGACAACAATTCTGGCCTGGCCTCTGGGTCAGACGGTCATGGCTATGGCAATTTGTAACTGAGTAGTTAAAGGATTTTAACAGTAGGGCTTGCAAAACTAGAGCTGTAGCTATTGAGGGTTGGCAGGCTGTGCTCTGTGCTGTCTGCTTTAGGAAGTCCATCTACCCGGCTGTCAAGGAGAAGGCAAAGGAGTGTTTAAAATGGGATGCATAGCGAGCTGTACCGTGGGCAGGGGGAAGAGATGGAAAGGAAATGGGAGAATTGTTGAAGTTACCAGCACTTTTAAGAGGTCTTGGACATAAATTTTGCCACCTTTTTATGTGACCTGAGCTGCAATTCTAAAGCTGCATCTGATAAGGTAAATGCTACCTTTATTGTAAATGCTTGTGGTTGTGTTGCAATTTGCACGTTACTCTGGGTTGCTTTTTGAGGCTGTTATCTAAGTGAAGCTAGCCTAAAAGATGCAACTTGTGTGTGGCTTTCGAAAGTGATTCTTTCTGTAAGAAGTATTTTTAAATGTGCTGAGTTTTCTGATCATCAAGCAGGGCCTCAAGACATCGGTAAATTCTTCTAGGAAGTCCTTATCTGAGAGAATACAGAGCTCTTCATCCTGTTGTGCTGCTGTAGTCGGGGTTTTCCCAGTCAGTCTTGCTCTGTACACAGATCTTTGTAGTGCTCCTTAGCTCTGCAGCATGCTTCTCTGTCTGTTTCCCAGCCCGAGCAATGGGCTGTATGTTAACCCTACCAAACAGTGCAGTACCTGCCTATTGTTTGAAATCTGAGGTATTTGTATAGAAGAGACTATTTTAGCTGGGGATAGGGGAGGGTGGAAATGTGTGTGCGTGTGTGAAAGTTGTTTTGAAGCCCAAACAACTGGGACAGGGAGCTGCTGAGTTTTATAAACTGACTTTATATGTTATTTTGTGTGTGGACGCTAGAAGAAGCCACACACAGTTCAAGATGGATACCCTGATTAACATTTTTTGATCTTAGGCAATTTTTCTATTATATTTTAGATAATTTTAATTATGAATTAGGAATAAAATTATACTCTGGCTTGCTCTTTGTTCTTGTGACTGCACTTACTGCAAATGCAAGCAGATCCATTACAGAGGTTTTGAAATGGCAAGTCTTAAACTTTTATATCAATTTCTAATATTATTAGCATTAGTTATATTTTAATGAGACTTATTTTGCTCCAAGATCTTAAAGTAGGACATCTTACTCCAATCTAGTTTTCATATATAGTTTTAATCCTCTTCAATGTCTGTACCACGGTAGGCTGAGGAATGAGGAGGAGACTGCATTTCTATCTACCTATCCTCAGCACAACTACAGTGAGAGTAATTACGTCACGTTTAATTAATGACACTGGGTTGTATGCAGGGATCCAAATTATCTTAATGGCAATAACATGAGAAGGATGAAACCTACCTTTGGCCTTGCATTAAAAAGCAGAAGACAGTGTTTTGTTTGAGTATGTGTGTTTTAAAACCCTACGAAGAACAGTGACGAGACTCAGGAGCAGAATTGCACTTACTCTACTTCAGGCTGAACTATGAAATTTGGGAACTTGTTTATGCTCTTGAACCAGCTGGTTTTTAACTGTGACGTAGTCAAATTCAATTTAAAATTTTAAGAACAGAGAAATCCACGGGAACAACTAAGTGGTAAGAATAGGTAGAGGATAAACGGATTTTTCTGGTAAAGTGAAGTTTTATTCATGTCTATTTCCTGATATTATGCATAACGGTATTTGAAAAGTGGGTATTTGAAAAGAGAAGCCACTGTTTTTCCAGTTTGTGTCATTGCTATCTCTTTATTTTTTAGGTTACCATTAAAACGTTAAAAGGCAGATGAAGACTGGCTTTTGTAGACTCCTTGTGCTACCTTTTGAATACAAAAGGGAATCCTAAACTGAGTTTTAGTATGAGGTATGTATTGGGATATTTGGTTTTATTTAGCAATTACTGAAATTAGGAGCCAGCTTTGCGTTCATGCTTGTGATTTTATTCTGCTTGTATGCTTCTGCTAACACTTGCTTTCAGATAATACATGCCTATTCATTTCATAATTCCTGTCACACATTACCATGTTATTAAACAACTTGAAATGTACATACACAGCGTTCTGCAAACAGCTCAAAATCTGGGTACTCATAATGCTTCTTCCAAACAAACGCCACAATGCCACATTAATGTGCTACAGTGTCCAGGCTGCTGGATGTTATTCACAGAATCATCTAGGTTGGAAGAGACCTCCAAGATCACCGAGTCCAACCCCTGACCTAACACTAACAAGTCTTCCACTAAACCACACCACTGAGCTCTACATCTAAACGTCTTTTAAAGACCTCCAGGGATGGCATTGCATGCAGAATCCAGTTTGTAGAAACAATACAACGTAGTTTCTGATTCTGAACAGTCTTCAGGATTAGCCAGTAGGCTTTTAGTCTACAAGGCTGTGTCCATGTCCTCTGTAAAACCTGGGGTTGAGCTCAGTTCCCAAACATGCAGGTTTGTTGTGTCATCTACCCTAGGTGTTGGTAGTGGGACTAACGTATACCATGCAGGTTTTAAAGGGAGGTTGGTTCAGTTCTGAAATTCCACATTATCAGTAGCTTTTATAGAGTAAAAGTCATGTTAAACACTGATGGGATTTACCTGAGATTTTAGCTGTATTGATCAAGCAAGAGGAATTTGGGTTAGTTCTCATAGGTGTTCTCCATGTTTGGCCTGGTAAATGAGAGCGGTCACTATAGTTATGTTTACAGTAAAAGAGAACTAATCAAGATATACTAAGCTCTAATAATGGGTTGTATCATTTACTGCTAATCAGAGGTCCTCTCACTGATTTCCGTCTGTAATTCTGTGGGAAGTAAGCGGTAAAACTTAAGAGTTGCTTGGGGAGTATAAACGTGACAGGGACCTTTTGTTATTCTGTTTAAAAAAAAGAAAGGCATGGGAAGGACAACATGAGAAAAAATCTTTCTGCAGTAACGAATCTCAAACTGGACTATGAATTGCATAACACTGCAAAATTACCTATGTGGTCTTTGCAAAAACACAAGTAGTTCAAAATTTCTGCCCAAGACAGGCGGACTCCTATTATACTCTCCACAGCAGCCCTCTCCTTTTTTTCTACCTTCTGCTCTCTATCTGCTACATTTTCTATTTAGGTAGCACTGCTTTGTAAAGGATTTCTCCAAAGAAAAAGTTTCTTCTGTACGTGCTTCAGATAAAGCGTTGGAGCTCTGCTCCCTGGTGTTCAGGTCACCCAGCGAGGAGCCAGAGAGCTGGCAGTTGCTGCTGCTGCTGGAAGTGATTTCTGCTGAGCCCTGTGGTGCTAACCTCAGCTCTGCACTGACATTGGGGCAGAATCTTCACATAATTACAGAATATCAAAGGTTGAAAGGGTGCCAAGGAGATCTTGTGATTGAACCCCTTGCTCAAAACAAGCTGCCAGGTAGAGCAGGCTGCCCAGGACCACGTCCAGGCGGCTTTTGGAGATCCCCAAGGAGGAGACCCCACAGTCTCTCTGGGCAGCCTGTGCCAGGGCTCCGTCACCCGCCCAGCACAGAAGTGCTGCCTGGTGCTCACAGAATCATTTATGTTGGAAAAGGTCCTTAAGATCATCAAGTCCAACCATCACCCTAAGACTACTCTCACCTCTTGTCCTGTCACTGGGCACCAGTGGGAAAGGTCTTGCTCCGTGGTCTTTCTGCCCTCTCATCAGATGTTTGCACATACTGATAGGATTCCACCCAGCCCTCTCCAGGCCGAGCAGTCCCAGCTCTCTGGGACCTCGCTCTCTGGATCACCTCGCTCGACCTGCTGGCAACTTCCTGACACAGCGCAGGATGCTGCTGCCCTTCTTTGCTGTAGCACATCACTGGCTTGTGTTCAGCTTGGTGTCCACCAGCACCCACAGGGCTCTTTCTGCAGAGCTGTTTTTCAGGCAGCTGGCCTCCAGCCTGTCCTGGTGCCTGGGGTGGTTCCTCCCCAGGGGCAGGAGCTGGTAATTCCTTCTGATGAACTCCATGAAATCCTGTCAGCCCACTTCTTCAGCCTGTGAAGGTACCTCTGAATGGCAGCACAACCCTCTCACGTGCTCCTTCCAGCTTTGCACCTCCTGCATACTAGCTGTTAGGTGCATTCTGTCCCATCGTCCAGGTCATTAATGAAGATTTTGGAAATGATTGGCCTCAGTGCTGACTTCCTGAGGCACACTGCTAGGTACCGGCCTCCACCTAGTCTTTGTGCCACTGATCACAACCTTCTGGGTCTGTTCAGCCACTTTTCAGCCCACCTCACTGTCTACTCACCCAGCCCGTACTACTTCAGCTTGTCAGTGAGGCTGTTAGGGCAGATAGTGTCAGAAAGTGAAGGTAAGCAATGCCCGCTGCTGTCCCCATAGCCACTGAGCGGGTCACCTCGTCATGGGATGCTGTCAGGGCAGGTTGACTGAGGATTTGCAAATGGCCCTTCTGTAAATCCACGCTGACTCTTGTCAGCTGCCTTCTTGTCCATGGTGAGTGGTGGTTCCGTCTCCTTCCCAAGGCCTGCAGGTCCCTGGATCTGCATTCCTGCCCTCACTGCACGTATGAGTGGCATTTGCTTTCCTCCAGGCCTCAGGAATCTCATGATGGCCATGGCCTTTCAAAGACAGCGGCCTTGCGAGAACACCAGACACTTCCCTTGGCACTACTGGGAGTGTCCTGTCAGCCCCGAGGCACTGCTCGTATGTCTGTCCGGCCTTCTTCAGTGTTCTCTAGCTCGGACCTCTGCTGCGTAGCGGATGTTGAAGGTGAGGGGAGATGGGGAAACTCATACACACCTTCTTTTGTGGCTTTGCTTTGCCTTTACTAAGTTGTTCCCTGTTGTTTCTAGGCGTTGTAAAATCACAATATAATGTACACCAGGCTAAAGAAATAAGCGGCAGGCATTTACTCATAAAATCTAAAGGCAATACAGTTAAAACTCTGTTTCTGCCATCAGAAAAAGTTAAAAGGAAAAAAAGGCGGGGGGGGGGGGGGAATCCAACCAGTTGATTTATTTATGCTGTTTAAATCATAAGAAGTCAGGTGGACAGAAAAAAAAAAAAGCTTGTCTTGACCAAGTGCTGTCGGGAACTCAGGCTTCTTGCTTTCCCTTAGGTATCAGACCAGCCCTGTGCAAAAGAGCTATTTGAGAGCCTTGGCTTTTGGCAAGTTTCCTGGGTGCTTCAGAATCTTTCTGTCCCCAGCTTACGCTCCTTCCTTCCTGCGAAGGGAAGAGAGGATGGCCAAGGCTCCCTGGAGCTACAAATGTTCCTTTGACTGGCTAAATAATGACTCCTTGTCTCAGCAGAGTGATAAAACCCTTCCCTTCTCTTTCTCCCACTATTCAGTGGTGTGTGTACCCTTCAGACTGCGGTGTGAACCTGGCTGGCAGAGCCTGATGGCCTAATTAAATTGCATTAAAAACTCTGAAAAGATTAGATTAAAATGTGAGTGGATCTCATTGTATTTGGGGCATAGTGTGCAACTGCAAACTGAAAAAAGTTGCAAAAGACTCTGAGTCAGCCAAATCAGTCACTTGAAAAAGAAGTAAGAAAACAGAATTACACCTGTTCAGTTTTATATTAGTTTTCTGATGAGCAGTATTTTGCGGAGATGAATGTTGGCTTTGTGCATTTGCCATTGCAATTCCCTTCTTCAGCTTTCAACCTTGAAACAAATTTCATGCAGTTCTGTTGTGCCAGCAGAGGTACTGGGCTCTGATTTAATTCGTAGTGCAGTCAACATGTTCCGTCTGTCTTTCTGCCACTGGGTTCCTAGGATGGCAGTAGGCAGTTCAGATAACCTCTGATCGTGCTATCTGGGCAAGCATCAGCCTTTCCAAGCTCTTTATCCAACTGTATTTGCTAAAACGCATTGCTCTGTAGTTTGCTATTTGAGGCTTGCTGTTTGCTGCACGTTGATTACAAAAGTACTTTTTCAAGCATTTGAGTCATTTCAGTATCTAACTCCTTAGCGTGAATTATAATTATTTCCTGAAAACATTCTTCATTGGATTAGGTTCTGATGAAAGCTGCTGGTGGCCACATAGCCTCAAAATGGAGATGGTGTCCTGCTATACCCTATGTGCAAAATTCTGCTCCTTACCTTGGAATTCAAAGGACCACTGGAGGTGAGAAAATAATCGTATTTTCAGTCATTGGAACACGCTATGGTGGTTGTGATTTTGGTGATGAAAGGTCTCCTCTGTGCTAGATTAATTATCAGGCTCTCTGTGTCTGTCTACTTGTCTTATGCCTTCTTCCTCCCTCACTGTTCTCTGTGCTCTTGGGCACAAGAACAATGCTGCCATCCGATAAAACAGTAATTAAAGCTGTGGCACCGAGCTGAGCAGCGGGGATTGATCGCTCTCACCCAGGCTCTGCTCTTTCTGCTTGCAGGCAGTGCCGGCAGCCCCGAGGGAACCGGGCTGCTTGAAGTGGGGGGGAGTTTGCCAGCACCGAGACTGTGTTTATCTTATTTGCCGCTTCGTTTTCCACGATGGGAAAGAGGCACCAGAAAAAATCTGATGTCTCCTTATGACATTCAAGAAGCCTTTTCCTGTATGAAAAGGAGGCAAGTTACAGGTATTGTCATGTCTTCAGGTTCCAGCAGAGGAGGTGGGATCCAGCGTTAAGGAAAGTGAAACGTAGTGGAGCAAGGATGGTGGCTGACAACTGGTGTGTAACTCAGGTCTCGCCTCCCTTTTTATCTGGTTTGTACTGGAAGCAGATTTTGTTTCTGGATCTCCAAGACAAGTACTGGGAAACTATTGATAAAAGGATTTGAGTTTGTACATACTGTAACAGGAATCAGAGTAAATGATATATTAAAGTACCCCTTCTTGATTAAGAGGTTTGAGTCCAAAACTGATGATTTAGAGCTAGATGAAACAAATACGAAAATATTATCAAGCACTAAAATGTGACAGAAGATGGGAAAGTGTGGTTATTCTTGTATTTGAAGAAAAACAGTAGTCGGGTTTGTGTTTAAGTTACAGTACTGAGACTGCAATGTTGCACAGAAGTATTGGTTACCTAGAGAAAACTGTAAGCCAGCACCAGGCTAGCTGAAAACTGAGGAAATGCTGATCAATAGCGAAAATTAAAATTGGAGAAAGATGTCACCATCTATGCAGTTGAGCTGGATGTTATAATGTTAAAATGCCTGCTTTATTTTTGCCTAATGAAAAATGAAAACCAGTGAAAGGAACAAATAATGAAAAATGCACTTTGATGTCATGAGGTTTTCACATTGCACTGTAATGTAGCACTGCTGATGTTTTTTCCCCTGGTGTTTCTGTTTCTAATAAAACTGTTTCAAATAAACTTCCTGTTATTCATAGATTAATTTTCTGTTTCTTGACCTCAGAAAGGCAGTGACCGTGAATAGAACAGAGCAGTTGCCAAGAACCTCACTGAGTTTAAAAAAGGCGAAAAGTAAAATCTGACACTGGGCACAGAGTAAGTTCAGGCAGTAGTGCAGCCTGGACATAAGACTGGAAGTGGAGCAGCTTTGCAGAAGCTGGGTTTTGAAGAAGGCTGGCTTTTGGAGATCCCCAAGGAGGAGACCCCACAGCCTCTCTGCACCCTCCCTTCAGGGATTTAGGGACACGGATGAGATCCCCCTGAGCCTCCTCTTCTCCAGGCTGAGCAGCCCCAGCTCTCCCAGCCTCTCCTCACAGCACAGATGCTCCAGTGCCTTCATCACTTCCTCACTGTACAGCATCTCCCTTTCACAAAATGGATGCAGAAAGCACAGATGACCTGCGAGAAAGCCACCTCTGTCACCCACCAGCCTCCAGTACCTGTGAAAGCCGCCAGGACCAGAAGCACTGCTGTTGCAGTGGTGAAAGACAATGAATCCAAGCCATCAGGACAATTGCCACTGCCATTCACAGTAAGCCCAGCTGCTCAGCCTTGCTGATTGATAGCAGCAAGAAAAACCACACAAGTACTTCAGAAGTATTTCTGCACAGTGCCTACAGAAGTGATTTTTATTATAGCTACTTTTTCTTTATCCTTTGTCCACCAAAACTTTTTACTTAGCAGTTAGATAAAAACCAACGTAGTAAAGTCAGACAAGTAACAGCTTTAAACATCTTTTCATACACCTATTACGCATCTTAAATAGGGATCTAAACTTTATATCCCCAACCAAAAGAGATGGCTGCAAAAGCCATCCCTCAATAAGAGCTTTATGAACTCAGATTTTATTCCCCAGTCCTGTAGAACTCCTCCCTCCTTCCCAAACACCTCAAGGGAGGGGAGGAAAAAGAAAAAAAACCACACAAAATCACCCCCCCAACACCACCTTTGACAACTATTTGCTATGCCAACTCTTGGAGCAGTACTAGACATTTTTAGGCTAGACTGTACAACAGGTTCTAAATAGCATCTAAATATTATATGGACATTTGTTCAAAAACCCTTTGTCCCCATCTTTGCACAGTCCTTGAACAGCTCAAACATTTACCGCTGAGGTGTGCTGTACAGCATTTACCATGCATGCGCTATACTCTTAAGCGTACAATGCAGGGAGAGCTGAGGAAATGGTAGCCACACACATGACAACTATCACGCCAACGTAAGGAAACACTTAAGAACGTACCCTACCCTTATTAATTTTCCAGGATTATTTCATAATATGCTTAAAAGTTCATTAACAGTGACTAAGAAGAAACGCAGCTACACAAAATTCCCAAGTGCTGGTAGGGACAAACCTGATTCTCAGCCAGCGCTTTTTGTGCATCTCAGGTGTTGATACTTAGCAAAATGAGGTATCTCACGTGTTTCAGAGAGGTGGAGGTAACATGTCTGTTCAAAACCCAGACTTGTTAACGTCTCATCAATACTGTTTGGATTTAAAATAGTCTTTTTGCAAACAGAAACGAGTATGTCGTGTTGCTGTTCTAGTTTCATATAGCTTAATGTGACATTCCACAAAATTGAAATAGTGTGCTTCATTACGATAATTTGGCATCTCTCATTATGAAAGTTCTAAACTTTCAAGAACCAAAAATTAAAACCTGGCTAACTGAACTTTTTAATACAAAGTCACAGTTCTTAAAAGGATACAGCTGCACCATTTTGATGGTGAGCACTCAAATACATTAAAGAATTTATCCACAATAGTTTTGTTAGCAATATAGGCACATAGTGGCATGTAAACTACTTGTGGCAACCAGAACAGCAAAGGCACAATCTGTTTTTTTTCTTTTTTTTTTCCCTTTTACTTTTCAAGATGTTTAATTTACAAAGAAAATTATTCTGTACCTCATGCAGAAGCACTACATTTGTATATTATAGCACAGAACCATTACAGAACTGCTGTCATCTGATAAAATGAGGCATTTAAAAAAAAAAGATAGCAGCTCTTTGCACTCAGGAAACGAACTTCTGAATTAGAGGGCAATGCGTGTTCTCATCAGGCTGAGAACATCTGAAACCCTCTGTACCTTCTCATCTACAAAAAGCACTGCCCGCACACTGAAGGTAGGTTAGCGAGTTTTCTGGTTTGCTGTTTACAGCTTGTTTTTGTTTTCCCATATGCCACTTAACTAAAAATTCCCAAGTTAAAATGCCTGTAAAACTATCAGTTGCTTCTCTAATACAAAATTGGTTTTAAAGCACTGACGGAACGAGGAATCTGACCGCAGTCCTCTGCAAATTGAGTCCATTCAGACGCCTTTCTTCATACCTGCAAACAGGTATGCAGGTAACTGTGTGTTCGAAGGGAATCCCTCTCAGCATGCCTGCTTTCTTATCAGGAAGCAACAGCAGGAAGAGGTTCAAACCAGAACGCAGTCCCTAGCAATTCGAGGTTAAGTCTAATGCAATAACTTTAAAGTGTAACTTCTACCCATGGCTCTAATACAACAATTCTGCATTTTACATAGAAACATTACAGTTAGAGTAAGTAGAAAACTGTAGTTTACAAATGGAAAAGATCCTTCTATTAAAAAACATTTTACTTAGTTACCTTAAATAGTTCTTATATGCACCATTCCACATTGTGGAAAAGCTGAAATACGCAGTCTGGACTCCACAAGTTAAAGAAAAACAGAATTGTGTGTATTGGCACAAATACTTACATCTACGTCTGTACAAGGTAAAAAAAATGCTGACAACCCTGTCCCAACCAGTGTAGCATACTCAGCTGCTCTCCAACACATCTTTTCCTATATGAATACCAACAAACGACAGTGAGATGGGAACTTAGTCCTAAGAGTGTGGTGCCAAAAAGTTCCAAACTGCTTTGTCAGTCTCTGAACAGAGGAATCAGAAGTATTTCCAAAAGTGTCGGTCCACTCAACACGTTTGCAACTGTGAGGTCACTGCAACTGCACTCTGTACGCTCCTATTAGCAGCTTTACCTGGAAAAGCAAAAGCAAAGGGTTCATATACAGACTGTTCACGTGTGGCTGTAGCGAATACTTCTGCTAATACAACAGCAAGAGAAAAGGCATGTATGAAATTGCTCAGTCACAAGCAAAAGAGGAAAAAAAGGAAGAGTATGAACTAGACATGCACATACACTTTCAAATGAATATGCTTATTCATAATGGACTTAAAAAAAATGAAGAGCACAATAAAGTATTTAAGAATCTAAGTCTTAAATATGAAGATCTAGAAAATTTACTAGTGCATCTTCCATAAAAAACCCTACTACACAGGATCTGTAACTCGTCTTGCAACATGCAGTGGGACGACTGCCCAAGCCACCTGGAAGCACCCACAAAGGACACCACAGGCTATTCAACAGCACACTGCATATCCTGGTAAATACTTCCAAACTCTAAATGCACAAGTAAAAACATCTGTATGCAAAAAATAGCTGTCACTCCCTGCAGTTGTCATTAAATTCACAATACAGATGGAGAAAATTTTTGGCTGTAACATTAGTTTATCCCAGTGCACGAGTTCCTGATAGGAACTGGGTTGAGAAGACAGTGGGATATCCTTGGTTTTACATTTGCAACATACAACTAGAAGCACCTATACCGCAGAAGAGTTACTGTACAACAAATTAACATACACATTTAAGAGCATCTTGTACCTTGGCAGTAGGAGCTTCTGCCAACCGTATAAAAAGCTTGTTAAGGCCTGCAGTAGGGCTGAAGGAATAAATAAAGTGACTATCCTAAAAAGAAAAAGAAAATCAACAAAATTAGTGGCAGAATATGGTTAAAAGTGTGGTGTGAATTGAAATAACAGAACATGACGTTTAAACTAGGCAGGGGGGTGTCTGTTCATACGTTTGTTTTAAAGTTGCATATACTGCAAAGAACCTTTGTCATAATTGCAGAAAAAAACACGAGTGCACAGTGATGCGTTTAACAGAAAAAAAAACACCAAGAAATTTAAATTAATCAGTAGAAATATGAGGGAGTTCATTAAAACAGGCCAAAGCAGTTATATTTAATAACAGACTTGTGTCAAAAATTGGAGAGGCCAGGTGAATTTGGGAAGTAAAACACCTTCAGACTCAGAGTTCTGACCTCCCTGCTCAAACCCTCAGTCCCGAGGTCGCAGTATCACAGGACGGCTGAGGTGGGCAGGCACCTCTGGGCCCACCTGGTCCAAGCCCTGCTCAAGCAGGGACAGGGCAGGCTGCCCACAACTACGCCCCTGTCTTGTAAGTCACAACTTTCTATGGAATCTAATATTACAGGGTTTGCAGTTCTTTATACACACACAAAAGAGTTTTCATTTCAAAAATAAAAAATAAAAACTAAATGAGTAAACAACAACAAAAAAAATCACCACACACCACCATCACCACCACAAAGCCTGCATAACACTCAAAATCCAAATTAAGGCTCTAAAATTTCCCAGGTTGTTCCACAGACTTCATAGAGCAGTTTTACAGTCAGTCAGTTATACGATGACTTACCAAAAACACAGGGAGCTGGAATTTGTCGTTTAAAACCACAGCTTGTACACTGCATGGTCCACAGAGCCGAGCAATGACTTCTTTACCAAAGAAATTTGCATGGAAAACAAAGAGAAGAATTCCAGATCCTAAAAGGGAATGCAATTCAGTCACATGAAGCTGAAACAAGAGCCATTATTTAGAACAACCGCATACACTGAACTTCTGAATACAAACAGTTAGGTACCTCTATCATTTGTATAAATATTAAACTCCAATGGAGCACTGAAGCAATATGAAAAAAAAGCAAACATGCAAAATCTGATCTCCCAAGCACAACCCAAACACAGAACACAACTGAGTGGGTCACAAAGCCAAGGTCTTTTGGCAGCAGGACCAGCTTCAGGTGGCTATTACAAAGGAAAACAAAATGGATACAGTAATCCTCAGGTACAGTTCACTTCTGTGTTTTTAGATTTATCTCAAATGTTACGGAATTTCATGTAGCTTGGGTTGTCTTTTTTCCTAGTAAGGACAACTGAGCTCAATCAACTACAGATTTTTAAGAACTGCACTGGAATTCATAAGCAACTGTCTTCAATACCCACAAATACCTCATTTTCATATATAAACTTATGTAACGTTTCCTAATTCTACAAAGCATATCATCAAAAAAATGGAAGATCTATTATAACTCTGAATAACAACTGGGTAGACATAACCACTCACAATCCTAGTTTTAGTAGTATTTCAATCACGTTAATGTATTATTTTGAAAAAAAAAAAAAAAGGTCAGTATCAGAAGGTACTTCCCTGATACACTCAAAGGGCAAGAAAAAAATGACTCAGCTAAAAAGAGCATCAGAGTTGTTCTCTGGATTCCTGACAGAATGAAGAAGCATTCCTAAGTATCTTGGGAGTTTGACCCTCAGCTTTTCAAAGGGGCTCATAGGCAAAACAGAGTTGGGTGACACTGGCTTCTTTTATTTACAGTCTTTCTAAGCTGGTTTTGTGCCACAATAGTGTCATGACTGTACACCAAGATTCCCGTGTGTTAGGCACTGCATACAAAACAAGGTGATCCACTACTAGATTCTCAAAGTATTCTTACATCAAGATTTCTAAATATTAAAGTACTCTTACATTAAGATTTCTGATTATCAATTGTTTGAAGGCAAACCCGTCACACAGCTCATGCAACACATGAGCTGAAGAAAGAGGTTGTGTATGTGGTGACCCAAAAAAAATACCAACAAAAACACACACAAAAAAAAAGCCAAACCAAACCCCCACAAACCAAAACCACCAACACACATACACAAAACCCACCCACAATGTGTTAAAACATGCTCCTCCTCTCCCTAAAGCAGGGCTTCCTAATTTCAACTTCTACGTTCCATAATCTGAATGTAAAAAACATCCCCAATGTAATGCAATGTACTATAATAAAACAATTTCACATAGCAGATACTTACAACATACTTAAAACGCAGCTTCTCCATGCACTATTTTACTTCTTAAAAAATAAAAATAGAAAGTAGGAAACACAAAGTCCCTACCTTCTGGGATGTTTTGTGGGGGTTTATAGTTAAAGTCTGTAGAAAAATCTGGCCCTTCACAGAGACGATGACACGCAATTGGGAAGACTGGCTCCAGTAAAGCAAGACGAGCTTCAAAATAGTCCCTGATGGTATCTTCTGCTACTCTTGAGAGCCTAGAAGAGCGAAGAAGTGAGGCCTGTATATCATCACATAGTAAGTTACCTTACCAGACAGAGACTTGATCAGAGCCGACACAAAAAAGGATTTCAGATCACCTTTTTGAATTCCCAGTTTTCAGGGCTTCATCGCTAATGTTTGTGTGTAGATGAACCCCAGGTCCCAGTACTTTGGGAATTAAACAGTTTATCAAGAGATCTGTTTGTGAAATTCATCCATCAGGTCTCCGCTATTTATTTTTGTGGACAAGTCCACTACAGCAGACACCAAAACCTCTCACTAGCCACACACTTCTTTACGTAGGAAGATGTTGCCGAAAAATCAGGTACGTACCAGCTGCCTGAACAGAAACTGCTTCCCTAGCACGGCTGAACAACAGACTGACTGCAAGTAGGTTAGGTAAATTAGTCCCACATTTTTATTGGTCGTACTGTTAGAGGAATGCAATTCCCAGTTATTCCCAGCTCTATTAAAACGCAGTGAAAAAGCAGCAATTCTACCGTTAAATAGCCCCCCAGCGATAAATAAATAAGTAAAATGGGCATTTGGGAAGGGCAGGGGCTGCTAAATTAAGCACGCAGGATGTCCTTCAAAAGAGAGACCCCATTAACCTACAGTATTTGGCACTTTTACAAGCCAGCTATCAAGTAATCCTCTTTGGAAAGCTGTTTTGACACAAATGAGGTTTAAATGCCTCTGCAAGGCAAAGGTCCCGACTCCCCGCTTTGCAGCTTTCTGAGCCATGACTCAGAGCACAGCTCCCCTCCATGCCAGGCTGAGATCACCACCCACAGAGCCTTAAAAATTGAGGTTTTTCATTGGAAAGAAACTACCAGAACTGCCATACCAAAGCAAGCCCAGAAGCCCACCCAGCCCAGCTTCCAGAACTATATAAATAAGGGGAATTAAACAGCAGTCTTCGCGGTATGCTGCCCTAGTTTCCAGCAATCCCATTTAGAGGCATCCAAAACCAAACCGCACCTCTCCGCAGATCTACTTAATCCCTTCTTAATTCCCATACAATTGGGACCAGAACATTTTGCAATGAAATCCATAATTCAGCTTTCCTGTGCAAAAATACTTCTCCATTTCAAACTTATTAATCATTTAAATGGACAGCCTCTAGAACCTGCCTCATGTTTTTTTTCCCCTGACAATTAAAAAAATAAAATTTTGAGCTTTCAAACTGCCCCAGGGGGACCCGCTTCTGCTCTGTATCTCTGACTATCTCTACTTTCCTTCTACCTTTTTTGCTTCATCTGTTTTTTCAAAAAGCTGAACGGAATGGGACACGCTATTAAAGACCTTCTGACAACATGGATTTAGATTTTATTTTCAGCTTCACTACTACAGTATTATCTTCCTTTTTGATTGAAAAGGCAGCACTGAGTTGGTATTTTCAGGTAATTATGGTGAGTGTAGAAGCCTTCTAAATTCACAGGAGCTGTTTTACTCTGTGTAATTCACACAACTACAGCGAAACCCCATGGACATCACTTTGCATTTACCAGTATTTAATTTCACCTGCGTTTTCACTGGCAAAATTACACATTCAAGATCTTACAAAACACATCATCCAGCATAGCCAAACCTGAAGATGGCAGATTTTAAATACTAAACAGTCTGGAAAGGAATCAAACAGTGAATGCAAGAAAGATTCAATATACTGAACAGCACGTGCCAGATCACATTTGTCTGTGTATTTGCCATTGCCTTCAAAACCTAACTCTTGAGAATTTAATTTATCTACTTCAACTGCCCTTGCTCACTTAAATTTTCTATGTTTGAAAAATTATTATTAGTTTTTATGCTTTTAACACTTCGTATTTTTTTTTTTTAGTTTAGTCATATAGCTTCCTTATAGTTTCCACCTGATTGGGAGAGAAGTTAAATACAGTGATCTACAATACCTCAGAAAAACTATGGTGCATTAAAAATATTGGTGCCACAATACTGCTTCACCCCCTCCAGTATCAAACCGTATTTGAACATGTTATTTCAGCAAAAAGTCAGCGTTGGGAAGTTTAGCTGGAGACTAGTGCCCAAGGTCCAGTCCTTCTCCTCTCAGCACTGATGGGGCCACACCTGGAGTGCTGGGTCCAGTTCTGGGCTCCCCAGTACCAGAGGGACCTGGGCATACTGGAGAGAGCCCAAGGCAGGGCCACCAGGATGATGAAGGCACTGGAGCATCTCTGCTGTGAGGAGAGGCTGGGAGAGCTGGGGCTGCTCAGCCTGGAGAAGAGGAGGCTCAGGGGGATCTCATCCGTGTCCCTCAATCCCTGAAGGGAGGGTGCAGAGAGGCCGGAGCCAGGCTCTGCTCAGCGGTGCCCAGTGCCAGGACAGGAGGCCATGGGCACAGCCGGGCACCCAGGAGGCTCCCTCTGAGCACCAGGCAGCACTTCTGTGCTGGGCGGGTGACGGAGCCCTGGCACAGGCTGCCCAGAGAGGCTGTGGGGTCTCCTCCTTGGGGATCTCCAAAAGCCGCCTGGACGTGGTCCTGGGCAGCCTGCTCTGGGTGTCCCTGCTTGGGCAGGGGTGGCACCAGGTGACCTCCATAGGGCCCTGCCAACCTCAACCAATCTAACTTCTTAACTGAGTTCCTTTAGATATCATGGGCAAATATTCCCTAGCCTCAGAAATATATTCAGGTTTTATTGGTTTGCACTAAAATGTCTTCTACTGCCATTTCACAAAACAATCCACAAATTTCTCTACCTTACAGAAGGGTTCCCTAACCTCCATTGTAAACGCCAGCACAACGATCATATGGGAACATTTACTTATATATTTGCTTAATATTAATTTTTTTTAGACTTGGTATTCTTAAATGTAGTATTTATAAGGTTATAAAGGAAAGACTACTAATAACTTCATAACAGAGTAAGAGTATTAGCAGTACTACAGCAAGCAGCAGTGACCATTTAAGAGGCAGTTTCTGTCAAATAGATTTAACAAGTTAGTTGATGGGAAACAAGACCAGAGATGGGAACAGTTTTCTGTGGACTAAAACAGAGAGAATGAGCTCTGACTACAAGGCACCCGATAGGTTGGTCTCATTGTATTATACAGAAAAACCACAAAGAAAGTCATCATAAAACAACAAAAAGACCTTGCACCGAGACAATACTCCTCTGGCACCACACAGGGCACTCATGGCAATATTTCACCTGCTGCAGAAGCTGAGACCTTCTCTAAAGGTCATTCAAGTTCGGAGACTGCAGGTTTAAGAACTTCTGCTCTGATACACTGGAAGAACCGATAGTTAACCGATAAAGAGACATTCAAGAGCTTACTCTCTCTTCACTTTTTAAATTGTCCCTACTTCGCATCACTATTAATCCCTTCTGCGTATTTCACCTGACAGTTCAGTACAATCACACGGCCACATGAGATTGTGAGATCCCACCTGGAGCACTGTGTTCAGCTCTGGGGCCCCCAGCACAAAAAGGACAGGGATGTATTAGAGCGAGTCCAGAGGAGGAGCATGAGGATGAGAAGGGCTGGAGCACCTCTCCTATGAGGACAGGCTGAGGGAGTTGGGGTTGTTCAGCCTGGAGAAGAGAAGGCTCGGGGGAGACCTTACAGCAACCTTCCAGTACCTAAAGGGGGCTGGTTTTAAACTAGAAGAGGGTACATTTAGATTAGACATTAGGAGCAAAATCTTTACTCAGAGGGTGGTGAGGCCCTGGCACAGGCTGCCCAGAGAAGCTGTGGATGCCCCATCCCTGGAGGTGCTCAAGGCCAGGCTGGATGGGGCTTTGGGCAGCCTGGTCTGGTGGGAGGTGTCCCTGCCCATGGCAGGGGGTTGGAACTGGGTGGTCTGTAAGGTCCCTTCCAACCCAAACCGTTCTGTGATTCTATGAATACACACCACACACACTGCACTGCTCTTTGGCCATTCTGTTGCATGATAAAGGTTTGCATTTCCATCATTTACCGGAATGTTAGCTGTACCTACCTCTCCAGCACAGAGCTCTTGAAGTCTCAGCTCACAACTGACACTTAAGGGTCAACAACACCCTAATTATTTGCTATTTTCAGGTACTTTTTGTCTTCTACCCCTTTCCATCCCCCCCTCCACCCCCCACAAAAAAAAGACTTTTTTTTTTTAAATGAATGATTTACTTTGCATGCCCTAATAAGATTTTACATTCAACTGTCCAATACTTATGCTTACATTTTTTTCTGATTGCTTTATTTCTACTTTGAGGAATCTTCTACTAATTCCCTTTTCCTCCTCTCCATCTTTTTACACAGTGTTTAAGTAACTTCCTGCTAATTGTTAGCTCACATAGTTTATATTTCACGTGATTTGTCAGTTAGCTTTGTGCCCAAAGCAGATGCCTTCTTTCCAGAACTCTCTCCCTCTTCCCCGTGACTTCAAATTATGACAGGCCTAGTATTTCCAACTTTGACAGAACAAACTTCAAAGTACAGTTTACTCACGTTTCCAAATGACTCTTGAGCTGCTCATACACCAGTACGTTGTTACACTGTTTAGCAAAATGAAGTGCGCTGTTCTGATGCTTTGACAAAATATTACAGTCCGCTCCGCTCTCAATCATAAGCCGCACTATATCAGAATTCCCTCTTTTACACGCCTGTGCAGAGAGAGAAAAGGGAAGGATGGACAACGACAACAAAAATCCCGTTAGAACAGCATAACACCAAAGAAAGCAGAACTGCAGAAACAAAATCCAAATTTAGTTACAATTCAGAAAACAAGTTTAAGTAGGCATCCAGTGAACACTAACGCAAATCCTGCTAACTCAGGATCATGCTACATGAATACTTCATCTTTACCCAGGCAACGCTATACACCTGATCCCACAGAAGTAGCAACACTCAGGGTTGCCAAGTGGATTTCATTACTAAAAAGACAAAAAAAAAGTTCTATGACATGATTTAATCTGCTCAAGCACAGTACCTGTAAACTGCCTTGCAACCTGAACAAACAGGCTTCTGCAGAAGCATTCGGGATGACTGATGTAACACTTCTAAACGTCCTTTTCTAGGCATCTCACAAACATTACTTCAGATTTGCAATAAACTAGTAGAATTTCCCCCAAATAATTTAGCCATTTTAGACAGTTACTGTTTCAACTGTGTAAGTGTCCAAGCCTGATCAACATTACCTCCAGCAAGAATTTCAGGGCATCTCAACTGAAGACTTGACAAAGGTACAGGAAAAGCTAAATAAAGCTCTACTTTGAAGAACGCAAATGTAATCTTGGCAGCTTGTTTTCAAACATCTCACTCAGAATTAGGGAAAGGCAGAAGAGATAAATTTCTATCCTCACGAGGCCTTTCAGAAATCAACATCTGAAATTTGTTTAAGGCCTGAACTTTCGTATCTGCTTTCAATCCATAATCTCGTATAAATAAACAAAACCAATACCCCCTCTGCCACCCCCCCAAAAAAACCAAACAAAAACCCTACACCAAAACAAAAATCATGTATCACCTCTGAGAAAAATGAACTGCCAAGACTTCCCTCCCCCTGCTTTCAGAAGTAAGATCCAACTCCTCAAGTTAAGTAAGAGTGACTTGATAAACACATCGGTATGTTTATCCACACGTGGCTAAACTTGTTTCAGTAAGTTACGGGAAATTAAGACCCAACTCTTCATATCTGCACAGCAAATAAATACAGGGAATAAGTCACTGTAGGATGCCAATTAGAAAGTATGCACAGCTGTGTATCAAACTAGAAAAATATTGTTGAAGAAATGTGAAGCTCAAAACATGTTCACGGAGGGAGACAAACTGCAAAGAGCTTTTGGACGTAAGTGACTGAGGAAACCACAAGCGTGTCACCACTTTCCTTACAGAAGATATGAACTCTGAGCCTCGCGGAGGTTAAGAGAGAAACAGTACGACATTGTCTTGGACAGAAAACCTTTTGTAATCTCTTCTGTAAACAGCCCCCATGAAAACAGAGCAAGTTAATCAGGAAGGGGAACTTCAGTGGAATTCACTAATACAACCCAAAAACTATTAAGAGGAGCACAGACTGTTTTAAGGGTCTCAGAGTTTTCCCATTACAACAACAAAAATGTAAGTAAATAGGTATTTTCCTTTGTGATTGGAGGGAGTAAAGGTGCAGAACGTGCTGTGGGAAGGAGACTGTAAACCAGTTACTTTATTTCTAGTCAGTGACAAAAAGACAGAAGTCAACATTTCACAGCAACATTCTGCGGAAGATTCTCCTTTGTGGAGCTTTTGTCTCCCTGCTGACAATCCGATTATCTCAGTTTAAAGACCACGTCCACATTTCTTTGACCCAAACAGTGGAAGAGATGAGAAGCCACATTTAACGCTGTAAGCTGATGGTATCTGGATCCATTGTTTAGACATAATAGTACATTAAAAAAATATGGATTAAAACACTGCCTCAAGTAACTATGAGTAGTACTTGTATTTTAAATGTAGTATGTGCCCCCTGACTAAATCAACTCTGCAAATGCACTTTTATGTCTTCTATATTCTATTAGTCTCCCAAGCATTGTTTCTTATTAAACTGCATCAGGACAAACATTGAATTTACCTTCATTAAAGCAGTTTCACCACTGCTCTGCTGCATGTTCACATATGCCCCAGCTTCCAGAAGAATAGCTACTGTTGTTAGAAAATTCTTAAAAACACAAAACCACAAGACAAGTAAATATAAAATATTCAGTTTTCATTTCAAAATATAAGCATGATGCATGTCACAATTGCAGTTGTTCTCTCCCACTGCTCATAAAGCTCATTTTAGACTCTCGCAAATAAATAGCCATGGGCATTCCTAATTCTTACTTTTTACTTAACTTGGTAATAGTAAACACTGCAGGGGAAAAAAAAAAAAAAGCCTGCACTGATGATGAAGCTGGAATCAAGCTTTCTCTTTTGGCCTCATATCTCCTGTACTTGGAAAGCTCACGAACCAACATGAACAAAAGAGAGCACCATGAAACATCCTTTAACTTTAATCAAGCTGGACTTTGTTTAAGAAGAGCTTGCCACCATCTCTATCCCCAACTGTCAAGTAATAAGCCCTTCTTCATCAGAGATTTGCTCTCAAAGATTCCCAAGGCTGGATACTGTGAATCCAAAAGATATTCACAAGCAATTCTAACCCAAAAATTTCAGCCCCCATCAAAGCCAAATTTAGAGACACCCTTTGCACCAGCTTTCCTTCTAAGCAGCCCTGTGGTAGTGGCTACTAAGGGTAGGGTTTGTTATCACCTCTCAGAATTTGTTCAGTCTACAGCAACCAGACACTGAAAGGTCATTTACGGTCACCGTGCTGTACCCTGCTCACTGCTTTTTGGGGATCAGCTAAAGGGGCAGAAAAAAATTGGGTCCCACTTCTGCACGTACATAGAAGAGCCAAGAATATGATGGAAATATGACGGAAAACAAGCCAACCTTTTCAGCTGCATGTATCAACGCAGTTGTTCCATTTTTCTGTCTACCATTAACTTTGGCTCCTTTCCTGATTAGGACCCGCAGGAGGTCATCGTGCCCACCAGCAGCAGCAAGCATTACTAGGGTCATTCCACTCGAGTCCTACAACAACAATCATTGCCAAATACTTGAAGATAAATCAAAGCCACAAGAGAAAGACTGCAAGTGCATCAACAGGTTTCACAGCGATTCTCCTCCCCGGCAGAAGAATTCACACATAGATGACTGCCAGATGCTGACAAACTATCACCTCCCACTTCCCTCGCCCACAGGCCTCACACTCTGAGCTTCATAAATCTAACGAGCCGAACAAGAAGGAAAAACAGAACGAGGCAGGATGAAAAGCAGCAAGGTATGTGACAGTGGGGAAGACAGCATGACAATGGAAAAAGAAACTGGCAACCACTGGAGAAAAACCCATTGGCTTAAGCCAGTTGCTACCACAACGCAGCTTTTGGATTTTATCTGAGGAAAAATATGAAGAGATTCCTGTGTGCGGCCAGTCTCCTCACCACTCCTTGCATTGTCCATCAGACGCTACAATTCTAAAAAACATGTGCTTGTCTCAACTGTTCATTTGGCATCTTCTTTTCTCCCACACTACAGAATGTAGTCCTCAAAATGCTACGTAATATGACTGCACAAGGTCACTGGTGAAAATCGTGACGTCAAAGATTTTAGTTCTCAAAAAGAGAATTGCAGTACTATTTGACAGGAAAATACACCCTTGAAAGGAAAACCAGTAAGAACACAGCTGACGAAAAACTGGCAAAAAAATTATTCATGGGGTGAAGTGGTCCCAGTCTGCTGAACAGAAAATTCTACATTTTTTTTTCACATGTATAGACATTTTACATATTTCAGGCACTTATCTGCCAGCTATCATCATTCCTTATACCACTTATTACACTTATATACACTTATTGTGTATATGTATACTTATATACACTTATTACCACTTATCTACGTTTATTATTCAGTTTAAATCCAGGGGGCAAATCCATTGCAAATCCAGCTACTAGGATGTTTCTATGAAGCTTCACTTTTTCTTTGGAAGAAATGGGAACAAATAATGAAACCTTGTATTCTGTGTTCCCCTTTCTCCCGTAGTGCTTTTTCCAAGCTGAAACAGAAGTCTGCTACTAGCAGGACATAGCTTTTCAAACAATCCACATTTGTACTTCCCGCCCACCCCCCTCAACAGCTCTATTACAGAGCATTTACCTCTTGATCCAGATTATATTCCTCGCTTGAAGAAAGTGCCATCTTCACTGTCATATAATCCCCACTTTTGACAGCATCCCTCAGGAGTGCTAGAAAATAAATTTAATGCAGCTATAGGATATTTCACATTGAAATGCCAGATAAACATCCATTCCTCCCAGCAACTACTTACTGCTGGATATCGGTTCTGTTGAGACATGATTCTCATCTTCTCCATCGAGATGCTTCTGGAAGTCTTCTAGTGTCAGCCATTCTAACTGCATGTCCATACCCAAGCTCAGCACTTGTTGCTTGCCATCTATCATATATTTGATTTCACAGAAGAAAACAATAAAATAAGTAACTAGTAACTTATCGGTTTCCAAATCATTCACTGCTTCAATGAGCAGCAGCACAACATACTACTTTTCATTCAAACACTCTGGAAGCCAGTGTGAAATGGTTCCAAACAATGGCAGCCATGTTACAAGCAGACACAGAAAGCTTTTACTTGAAAGAAATCGTTTAGTTGTTCTACAGCGTTAGGCTGAAGGGATCAGAGATGGTGAACGCCGTTACGGCAATAGCAGGAATACACTGGAAACACACTGATAAGCTGAGAAGTTATCAATGAGTTTTCAAAAGAAAACATTATTATAGCCACCAGGGGAAACAAGAATTGGAGCACGGAAAGATGCAAGCAGGAGTGGAGAAAATATTAAATGCAAGTGCTCAGCTTTCTCCTAGATTTGCTTCTACGGCTCACCAGAGTTCTCCTCCATTTGACACACATCCACTACTTCCCGATCACCTTCTGCAGCAATGTAATTCCATGTTTCTGTTTCATCTCTTATGCTCCTCCTTTCCTTGTACACCTTGCTGTCTTTTGATTTTAATTCTTCTATGAATTTATATTCTAGCGAAGATTCTTCTCGTTTGCGGTTATTCTCAGAATAGTCATTTTTTTCTTCTGAAGCTACATTAAACAATTCAAATGCACTTTTGATGTCCTTAAGGCCTAGAATATTAAGACAGTTACCAAGAGTGACTACTTGAGCCACTAAAGACTATTACATAGCAAATTTTAAGTGAGTGACCAGAGTCCATTCAGAAAAGGTCTATTCTCTTTTCATAAGTTAATCATTGCTGAAGCACAACGGCAAGCTTAAGCATAAGCCAAAATCAGAGAAAGCAAGTTCACCTCCAAATACCCTGGAAGTCTGGGCTCTGACTGCTTTCTACACAGTACCATCGTCTTTGTAACAAATTTAGTTTAGAATCATGCATAAATTACTACTTTGAAAATATGGTTCACTACCTGTGATAAACAAAGGACACATGCTGTATGTGGAACAATAATTAATAGCCTGTTACTACTTTTCTTGAGCACTGTAAGCATCTATTATCCTTTAAGTGAACAATGTTCCTCTGGCAATAACTATTTGAAGCACCAGAGCTCCTCCCACACCTATTCAGAATGACCAAAGGTGGAGCTACTTAGTTTTCCTCTCAGTTCATCTTTGTCATAGCAGCGAGGAAATTTATCCTGAACAAAATCATCCAGAATTTTACTGAGATCAAGTGCGTCAACATTAATACTCTATTAAACAGCAAAGAACAGAAGCACAACCTAGACACTTTTCTTCTTATTTCAAAGCATCCTGTTCTGTTATTTTAAGGCTTGAACAATAACCCAACATGGCTAAAGCACCAGGTAAGAAGTTTGTGTGAAGTGAACCTCTACAAGTTACTCTAAAAATAGACAATGTGTATTTAAGAGTGATAACAAAACAATTCTGGGAATAGATCACCATTGGAGGAATTCATCCAAAGACTGCTATTAACAGCATGATAACGAAGCATAATTGACAGTACTAAATGAAAAAGGGCAAAATCTTGACTTGTATAGAAGGCTCTCATGTTTTTATAGACACTTTCACGCCTCATACATGAAAGTACATACAGCGTTCTCACGAAGCATACATTAACAAAGCCATAACAGAGAAGGCTTTTGCTTCCTAAAATAAAAGCAGAAATTGGCGTTTCTGATATGTGCTACAGCAATATACTGTATCTGCTCTTGTAGGAATCAGAGGAGAATGCCTTGAAGGGTCTTCCCCTTCTCTTTTAAGCAATTAGCACTTACTTTTTAGGCCTTTCTGTTCTTTTCTGCTCTTTTCTTCTTTTTCAGGCTCTTTTTTTTGAGATTTTATTTCGGGTTTCTTTATTTCTTTCTCCTGATATCAAGAAAAAGATAAAATTAAAGTGGTAGAGAGAAAAAGGAAAATAAATCTCCTTTCACTACTCTAATGATCTCATATATTCACAATTAATACTACTGAAAACTGCATATAAAGGACTTGTGGACATTCCTAAGGAAAGAATTAAATGGGTGAGACAGAAGTTGCTCCATGAAGGCTTCTTTAGTAAGAGAGAAGATGTTATTTCTAAATTAAGGAAGTTCAATTCTGACTTTCGCAGCATCCCAGTCATGCAAGGTGCTTGCATGTGCCGAAACCAGCATATGTTTAAAATTATGGTGCTTTACAATTCATCAAAATGAGACAGACAGATATACACGCATGTACATATATATATATAACACAAAGACAAAAAAAAACAGACCAGGAAGCTTTCTCTATTTAAGTCTTAAATGTTAGGTGGTACATCACTTGTGAATACAAAGCAAGCAGAAACCAGAAGCTTCTCTTAAAAGTATTGTCTCTACTAAAACTGGGATAAAACAACTAAAATCCCTTGGTCCAAAATAAGGAGACTACAGATCAAGGAAGCACAAATATTCAAAGTACTTAAGTGATCATAAACGCTTATTTGCAGGAAGAAAATTCAAAGTTATGAACCTCTCATTTGTTTCCGATATTTAACTTGAGTAGGATGCAATCATTTCAAAGTATTTAAGACCTTTGTAGCACCATACTCCAGGCAGTTATGACACAATTGACTTCAACCGTAACTGAGAAAACTTGACATTTATATATGGAAGGCTTCAGGTTTTCCAATTTACACATACAGCACAACATAGCAATAGTCATTTGTGAAAAATGCACAATTAAAAAACATCCACCAGAACCTATTCTATCCACACAGAAGACTGAGCTTAGCTTTAGCCAGTATCAGATACATTCATGGCAGGTGTACAGATAAAATCAACTGCACCAAAAAAAGAAACCAATTGCCTCCACCAAAGATTGCCTTTCTTCTTCTCCTCCAAGCCTCTCTTTACATTCAGTCAGCAGACTCCAAACCTTAGAGTAGGAGGGAGAAGGCTATTTGGCACAGCATTTTATCAGCCCCAATACTAACTCGAATAGCACGGGCTTTCTGAAAACTGCCACCGGAATAAGTCCACCAAAGCACTACAGACTGAATTTATCATTAAATGCTACCACTTCTTAGAAAGGTAAAGAATTAAATTAATTTAGTATACAATAACGCGTTAGCAGAGCTGTAACATTGAACCCTCCTTTTCTCCCCCTCCTTCCCCACAAAACTCCAGCTTTTAATCACAAACGTGATTAACTGGCAGCACAGACAGCTGTTGTCCCAGGCAGATGCCCAAAGTAGGAGGGGACAAGTGATTTACTAAAACCATTACCAAGTATTTACTGAACACAAAGGCTGTTATAATCAGTTATCTTGAATTCTACTCCAGATCTCTAATACTGATTAGATGCACAATGCACCCTGCACATTTATTTTTGGAGGTAAATCAAAAGGAAAGGAAGGTTCAGCATACAAAATGACTTCAAACAGAATACTGTGCTACAAATTGAGGTAACAGTGTTCTGTAATCAGAGCTACACAATCAAGACAGGTAGCCGAGAACGATGCGACAATTTTATTTGAAAAGAATTATTTGATTAGGCCGACAACTTTGTGAAGCCAAAAAAAAAAACCACCCTAAAGCTCTCCACCAAACCCACCCATGTAGTGAGTCCACAGCTGCTCTGGAGAACAACTAGCCAGTTACAGCAAACATTGTTTGAGCCTCCCAGAGAGAAAGAGCAAAAAGCAACATGTTTTCCATGGTTCCTCAGTACCCTTAATCTAAAAGCACCAGCAACATGAGCATGAGAAAGACATGCAGACATTTTACTGACAGTGCTGGCTGGAAAGCCAAAAGAAAACAAAAGCTTCCACCTGCTATTGATTTCTTCATATTTGGGATGACAGGATTTTCACGCTTTGGTAAGTAAAACAGAATTCCAAAGATGTATCCAATTATCACCACCGATGTTGCTCTCTTATGAATGCTGTAGCCTCAAACTATGATAAAATGCTTGGAGTACTACAGGGCCATACCATTCCAGTTAGTTAATAGTCTAGAGAGGATTATTTAAATAGCTGTTAGACACAGCTATGCCTCGTTGCTATTGCTTAACTTCGTTTACAAGAGCTTTCACCACTAAGCTCCTGCAAAAACAGTACTTTGTGTAGCTCTACTCTTGAGATTAGTCCACGTAATATTTCTATCCTCTATCCCAAATCAACTTGATCATGTTTAAGGTGGCCTGCTCCATACATAAAACAGTCTTAAGCAGAGGACCACAGCTGAACCTACAGAAATAAGGCACTTGCCACCACGGCGTTATGGCCTCAGAAGAAGTGGGATAAAATCCATTAAGTATCAAGGCATTTTGGCTGCAGCCAAATCAGAAAGGGGTATCTCTGGGCAGACAATTTTTTAAGAACTGCGAATTATATTATAATAGTCTCAAGAAGCTGAAAAAAAAAATCCTCCAAGAGTAGTTTTTCCTCAGAAACTTTCTAGAAATAATGCTTTTTTTCCCACTACACTTTTTTCTTTTTTGCTTTTACCACCCTGCTTTCCTGATTGAATTAAATCAGAGAAATTAAATATTCTATTGGTATTTGATTAGTTCATTTGTCAGAACGGGTACAGCATTTGTAGTTACCATGACACCAAGTCGTGCAACTCAGCATCTCCTGTAAGCAGCACAGGAATTCTAACAAGACAAGACAAGCTGCACAATTATCTCAGAGACTTGGGTTTCGAAGCAATTTCAGCATTCCGTTCTTCACAAGGTGCTAATGCATGTAAAGTATAACTGAGTGGCTGGCTTTTGAGAGAGATCAAGTGTTCATCTTACCTCAAAAATGTACTTCATTTCATTGCGCGGTGTTGGATAGCTGCTACAAGACTGAACACATTACTATGCAAGAAGAAGAAAGTCAAACTGAGGCCCTACTGTTGAAGCTAGGGGAAACAAGAGGCTGAAAATGAAAGCACGTGTCTCTGGAACAGTAAGATTTGTTCTAAGTAGGTACGCATAACAAACAGCAGGAATTTGTATTTTCACACCTAAAGACACTCCTCTCCTACAGCATTCCCCCTTTTTCCTGCGTTCAGAATCTAGAAATTTTTCAGTCTGGCCTACAGATTGGGCAGTGAGCCTTTTTTATTCACCTCGTTAACCTTCCAATTCGTATTTTTCTCTTTGCCATCATAAACAGTAGCCTCTTGAAGTACCTCTACCTCAAGTGTGTTTGATTAACCCCTTCCCCCAGCACCACCCTAATGTTGTAACGTTGCTCACCTCCCCAGCTAAATCCGTGGACTTGCGTCCTCTTTCATCAGTGCTCAACTTCAAACCCTTCTGCACTGGTGCAGGAGCAGCTGACACTTTCTCCAACTCTGCGGCTACAGTTTTTACTTTTTCTTGACCTTTTTGCCTTTTGTGCATGCTCTTCTTCTCTAAATAATAGGTATCTTTAGTTTCTATTTTTCTACCTTCGTCTTTATAATCTTCAATTTTCTGATTTTTTTTCTTCTTTCTTTTAACCTTAACCTCAATACTATCATCTTCGTTACTTGCTGATCCATCAAGATGCCTGTCAGCAATGCCATCTTTTTCAGCAATTTCTTGTTCTAATCTCTCTTTTCCACATTTTACCTTTTGTTTCTCCTCTTTATTTTCAGAATATAAATCTGAAGCTTCGTTATCAGTTCCTTGAGAAAGTGCATCATCTAAAGTACTTGATTCGGAGTCAAACTGAACATCTTGCTTCTCCTTACGTGATTTTTTATTTTCTTTAGAATCTTCTTTCGATTTTACTTTTACATCTTTAACTTCTCCTTTCTTTTTCTTGATTTCTTTAGTATCATCTTTCCTTTGTTTTTTAGGGTCCTTTGAATCTTCCTTCGTTTCTGAAGTCCTTTTTTTTGGTTTTGAATCTGAAACCACAGTATCTGAGGAATTCTCACATTCTGTTCTGGGTTTTTCTTTGAGTTTTGCAGACTTTGACTTTTTCTTCTTCGGGTCATCTGGACTTCTATCCTCTCCATCTTTTGACTTTTTCTTTTTCTTCTTTGGTGAAACATCATCTTTTGTTTCACTTTGCCGGTCACTGTCAGATTCTGCTTCAAATACATCATCATTTAAAGTAAGTTTCTAAAATGTGGGACAGAAAAAATAAAAAAAATTATTTCCTCATTAAACTGTATCACTTTACCATAAGCCATCCAGAAATGGCAGCGGTGATGCTTTTTGCAAAAGTCAATTGCTTTTTAAACATTACAAATAATGTTACTTACTGCCAAATTGTAAAATTTGTAAACACAGTTCTAGCTCACTTACCTAAATCATATTTCTAACTGCCTGAAAGAGAATCAATACATAAACAAGGAAACCAAGGCAACTGGACATCCAGCAGCCAGACTACAGAACAGAATTAAATCACAGGTCTTTTACACCAACAGCAATTAACCTGATTTCATAAAATTTATCTGCAGGTTTCTCAGAAGCAGCAGCTTTCAAACAGATTCTTATACATGACTTTGAAAATGACTGAACAGTTAAACAAAAATGAACAAGAAAAAAAAAAGGAAAGAGCCATATGCTGCCTTCTTGAAATTCATTTTTCTGTATTCCTATCTTACCTAATGGATTTTTGCTTGTTATCCATTAATTTAACCTGCTACACGAAGCAGTAGGGTGAAACGAGCAGCGTCCAGCTTCAGTGACAAGACAATACGCCTGTGGGCAGGCAAAGGGGTTGGTTTTGTTGTCAAAAGCAAAGCAGAACGACAATACATCATTTATAGAGTCTCATTAGAAACTGAAATAAAGTTTTAATGAATTTCGATTCTACAAGCAAGCCTGTCAATTCAATAAAAAAAACCTTAACCAGACAACAGCAGCAACGTTCAGTTTCTGCTGAAACAAAACAGTTTTAGATCAAAGAGAATATTTTTCTTTAATTCCATATCCCAAATGTCTTCCATTCTCGTGTCCCCCACTAACAGAGCCTAGATAGGGAATTTGTCTTCATTTTAAGATAACAGAAGGAGAAACACACCTGCACATCTTTTTTAACAGGTTTAGGCTTATTGTCCACAATTTTTTTTCTGAATTCAAGCAGCACTTCTTTGCAATCTTCCAAATGAACCTCTGGTTCCCAGGTATCATCATCAGAGGTATACCCCTTCCACCGCACTTTGTACAGAATTTTACCCTGCAAGAAAAAAAAAACCAAAAGCAAATATTTAATAAAATATAACATTACGCAATGTACTTCATTCTTGTGGATGTAAGTGGATGCATTATTTTGTGTATGTGAAAATGAATATAATGGGAATTCAACCTCATGCTGAAGTAAGAATTCCTAGAATTATTTCCATCTGCATCACATGCTGAACACAAGAGGTTGTGAAGTTTCAGTAGCTGGAGTGGTTTTATCCCAAATATTTATATTACCTGATTTTTGTCAGAAACACAGCTTCAATGCACATACATTCCCCGTCATTTTACTGGAATTGATTTCCTGACAGTTACAAAATTAAGTTAATATTTCTTCTGTACAAGTTTTAATTGCTTCTGTTTGCTGAAGAACTTAAAGCCTAAAGATTTATAATGTAATAACACCACTCACACAGTTCTTAATTGGAATTTATAAGGTGTTAGATTTATAAGCAATGACACTTTTGATAAACTGAAATGGTAACAATTGCTCAGGAAAAAAGCATCTTTCAATGAGATCAAGTCAAATCTAGGCGAAACCTGACTGTGGGCCTCCCAAAGCTGGTTACAAAGACATCAGTAAAAGATGGTACGACAGCCCTAGACCAATTGTTTCAACAGTATCTGATTTCACTGTAGGATGATATCACAACTTATAGTCTCCAAGTTTTTCCACTAGATTAGAAAGTCTTTTACCATTAGGGGGAGGAAAAAAAAAAAAAGAAAAAGGCACTTTTCAAAGTATCTCTTGCCTTTCTCCGAAATAAACTAGTCCGAATTCTGGTATTTCTCAATACAGACTTATTTTCTTGCTGCAAGACAAGGCTTATTGGCTTGGTCTGAGCATAATGCTGTCAAGTGGCAACTCTCGGCTGTGTGCACCGAGCTTAACCAAAAAGCAGAGTCATGTCCCATGAAATCAAGGGGGTCCCCTTCATTGATTAAACTTGCATTCTCTTTAGGCGCCTGTATAACAAAGACCAGCAGCAAATTTAAGAAAGTCCATTTTCCATTAAAAGGGTAATAATGAATACAAGGCAACATAACCGTTCCTAAACTTATTTTCTGAAAAAGAAGTTCACAAAGGTGCTAACCAAAATACCTTTCGAGAGGCAAAATAGCAGTATCTCTCTCTTTCAGAAATAGATTGGTGATGCTCCCAAAGATCCTACACTGCTAACCAAGCCCGGACAACAGAAGTTTCAGAAGAACTGCCATTTGACACTTAGTATTAGAAATATTTATTTCCATAACTTTCTATTTTTGCCTGAACACCACTGACCTTCTAAGAAGTGTATTTATATATACAGCATATATTGAAAACTATAAAACCTGCTTACAACCTCGTTATTTTGCTTCACAGACATATAAATAAAAATAAATAAATAGAAATAAATAAATGAAAAAAGACTACATTCAGATACATTAACATAACACTTCCTCTTATATTTTAGCTTAGCCATACAGTCTTGATTGAGGAATTAGTTTTCAAACATAACATTCACCTGTCTCTTTCTCTCTTCTAACATGGTTCCTCATGAAAGCAGCAACTAGTAAGTAACTTTCTTGTTACAAACACCGGCAAAATTTCGCTTGCAAGGGATCTCTGGAACTAACAAGTACAATGCCCTGCTCAAAGTAGGTCCAGCTAGATCAGGCTGCTCAGAAATTTGTCAAGTTTTAAGGATCTCCATGGATGGACATTTCACAACCCCTCCGAGCTCCCCCCACCCCCTAAAAGCAAGAAATCTTTCCCTTGTATCTCATCAGACTGCCCTGTGCTCCAGCTTGCATCCTCTATCTCTTATCCCTTCACTGCACGCCCCTGAGAAGGGTCTGGCCTTGCTCTCCCTACACCATCCCATTAAACTGATGTAGGCACAACTGTGATGACCCCTGAGCTTCTTTTACTAGGGTAAAGCAAGCCCCACTCTCTCAGCCTCTCCCTGCACGCCCTGTGCTCCAGGTCCCCACGCTGCCTTCACAGCCCTCACGGGGCTCACTCTGCCGTGTCCATGTCTCTCCCAGAGCTCAGCGCAGCACTCCTGGGGCATCTCAGCGGTGCTAAGAGAGGAGGAAGCATCACCCTCGATGCTCTTCATGCTGTGGGAACTGCTGACTCTTGCTCATCTTACCTGCCTGCAGGGACCCCCAGGTGCTCTCCCGCAGCCTGCCTCCCTCCTGTCCCACAGCACAGGGTTATTCCATTCCTTCAGCTAGCTACAGCTACCATTATGCCTTGTAACTCAGGTACAAAAGCAGTCAGAAGTTATTTAATTAGTTGAGAAAGCTGGCTAAAACAAAATCTCATGTAAACGTAGGTCTATCTGTTGAACGACTACATCCACTACACAGCAAATGATTAAAAAAAAAAAAAGCAGCTTAAGTGAAGGCAGGAGACTGATCATCATATTAAAGATGTATACACAGCCTTTCCCTCATCTGCCAGAATTAATTTATTCCACATTATTTCTCTTCTGTCACTTATAAATAATAGAAAACGCCAAAACATTTTTACATTGCTGTAACTTCTACAGTAGCCAGTGATAGGCTAGAACTCCTATCACCACCTCATTAAAGAACAGAGTTAACGCTACCCATTTCTATGGGGAAATGTCACAGTTTGCCTTGGTACCTGTTATTTTAGTAGAATTTTAGTGCAGCCTGAAAGGCTTTCTAAATATAATATTTCCAGATTTTTATTGCTAATTGCCTCAAGTAGGACAAGCTAGTGTTTCATCTACCAGCAAGTCCAGCTGCCCAGCCTGACCCTGTGCCCAGAGCGCTGCCCTGCCGTGCTGCCACCAGCTCCAGCAACGCTGAGAGCAGAGGTGACAGGAGCTGCTCTGTGCCATGCTCTGGGCTCTCCCATACGAGCACACACAGCACACGAAACCAACTGCTGGTTCAGCATCTCCTTGGGCTTCCTAACTCACCTGGGAATCGCTGGCCCAAAGCGGACTACACACAGTATGCTCCACTGAACGTAACACGCAGCTTTTTCCACTCCTTTTAGATGTTAGGACTAGGTGTGAGCGATTACCTGCCTTGTCCGGCACATCTGAAGCACAGGAGCGTGGCACCACACTGAATAGCAACAGAAAGGCGCTCTGGCACAATGACAGCCCATGCTACGAGGCCACAGCGAGCACGCACCGGGTGAGGCACACGCACACAGTAATGCTCAGTGCTCTGTCCCAGCCTGGCAACCTCCAGCACACAGCATTCAGGGCCTGCAGCAGAACCAGCTGCCACGAGCCAGCAGACGCCACTGACACGTTTAAGAGAGGGTACTCCAGGCATCCTGGTGCTCTTTAGAAGCGTGTGGGAACAGTACGTTGCCCCTTGCCCCCACTACACTGATTTTCACTGCCATCACTGCAAAAAAACTACTCTTGCTAGAAAAACTACTCAAGCCAGACCCACTCTTTTGATTGACACTTTATACAGGCAGAACTAGAAATGCGGTATTACCTCTAAAGCCCAACATTCTTAAGCCATCAAGACACTGCACCATGAAACCGCCTATTCATGACAGCACCACGAATGCATGAGCAACTCTTCACCTGAGGTTTCCATGACCTAAGGGCTTCAAAATCCTCACGTTTCACACTAAGCAGGGAGGCTTCCATGCCATCACATACCTGACTGAAGCCTAAAACCAAAAGCGTAATTAGCTAGAACGAACAATTTGCAGATACAAAAAGCACTTTATAAAAGACCATCGTTGTTTTTTTATTATTTTTTGCTTCGGAAGTTCAAGAAATTTTGGAAGAACTTCAACCAAACCAGTCCTGCTTTTTACCTTTTTAAGGTATGATATTCCTTCCTAAACCGTGCCAAGAAGATCTCTAGAGCTAGTTATTTCAACTGGAAGCGGTCCCTCTATTTTGAGCGGTCTTCCTGCATTTTTTTCTGCCACTCTCACTAAATATACCCTGAAACCACCTCCAAGTTCCCCATTATATTCTACCCTGCCCAAACACCTTACATCTAGGCACTCCTGCAGCTCAGGCGTAACAGCAAGGCGTACCTCAGTGCTGCAGACAAAAGGAGAAGTTAGTAAGGAAAGTCAGTTTTTTGTTTTTTTTTTTTTTTGAAGTTAGAGCAGTAAGAGAGGGAAAACCTCGCTCGCAGACCGCGCACGCCGCGTTTCACGTTACAAGTGCAGCAGCAGCGCCGCCGGGGAAGGCTCCTCGCCCCAACACGAGGGATTCCTCAGGGAAACCCCGTCTCAGCACAGGCTGCGTGAGGGCAGGGCGAGCACCGCGCGCCCCCGGGCCCCGCCGCGCACTCACCCCCTCGCTCTTCACGTCGAGGATCTTCTCCACCTCGAACACGTCCTCCTCTTCTTCCTCCTCCTCCTCCTCCTCCTCCTCGCTCTCCCCGCCGCCTCCTCCGGCCTCCCCGCCACCGCCTGCCGCCGCCTCACGGCCGGCCGGCCCGCTGCCCTCACCCCCGTCGGCCGCCGCCGCCGCCGCCGTCTCCTCCTCTTCCTCCGCCCCCTCCCGCCTGGCCGCCGCCGCCTCAGCCCCGCCGCCGGCCGCCGCCGCCATTTTGGGGCGAGCTTCAACCGACAACGGTGAAAAGCGGCTGCGACATCCACGGCCGGGCGGGGCGGGGCCGCCGCAGCCAATCGGGGCGCCGCCAGCCCGTGACGCACGCAGGGGCTGGGCAGAGTGCGGAGGCCGCCCTCGGGGCTGAGGCGGGGAGGGAGCGGGGCTGGGGCTGAGGGGTTGGGGACCCGGGCGCGGGGGCACAGGGGGACAGGGGGATACAGGGAAGGGACACACGGGGACAAACGGGGATCTCCGTGGCATTACGGGTGGCCGGAGCCCCCGCCGCTCGCTCCTCGTTCGTGGAAAGACGGGGAGAGGGGACCAGGAGCTGGCTGCCAGTTTTGGGGGAAATGCGCCAAAAGGGTGGCTGTGGGCACCTCAAGGCAAGGTCCCATTGGGGAATGGGGGTTCTCACTGGGAAAAACAAGAAATCCCTTTACATTTCTTAGTATTTTTCGCATTAAACTTACTGCCTATAGGTGAGCACAGTTTTTTATAGTAATATACAGGAGAAAAAAAGATAATTGTGTAAGAATGCCATACCTTATTTACCTTACATACCTTTTACGTTTTACATTTACCTTTACATACCTTTTTACCTTATTTACTGTAACCGCCTGTGCTAGTGCTAGGGTGTTAACAAAACTGCCCAGGAAGCATTTTATTAAGGAATACACATCACCCACATGAAACTTTGGGGCTTTCGCATGAACGCATGCTTGCATAGTAAAAACACCCATGCAGGATGTATCATTGCAACTGTGAAAAAAAACTATTTGAATAAATAAATGTAGCAGAGGAAAATACAAATTGAGTCTTTTATTCATAGTTTTGCACATGCTCACTTTCCAAGGTAACTCTAGTTACCCATCCAGTGCCCATGCAAAGACTTAACAAATTGTCAGTTTTCTAAATTAAAGAGTCTGCCTAGCTCTTAATAAACCGATATCTGAGCTCTTATCAAATAGAAAGTGTAGTACAACACTTTTCCTTTGTATTATTCACTGAAAAGAGCCAGTAGCTTAATTGAAAACTAGGATTCATAGCATCTCAGAAACACAAGACTCGGGATATCTTCTCAGCAACCTCCTGTACTTAGGCAGGATCAAGGGAATATGCTCCATCCTTGGCAGGTGTTTGCTAAATTCTCAGGAAAACATCTATGAAAGAGATTCCACAGTTTTCCTTAGCGACACCTTACAATGCTTCTTTCTATTAATAAATACTAGGGAGCATGTCCTGTTTGCACTGCAGCACCCTACCTGTAGAGGCTGAGGAATCTGCTGCTTCTGAACATTTTCAATGGTTGGACAAACAACTGCCGTGTGTTCTGTACACACTCAATCCTGCCTCAGTGCAAGTAATCGTCTTTTTACTCACTACCTACACTTCCTCTGATCACAGCATACCAAAGAGTGATTCTGTGCAGCTCCTGAATTTAGAAGAGGTAATGTGTTCATTTAAGCACCTGTGAAAAGCACATTAAATTAAGATAAATCACTTTTATTCTGGATTTATTATTAGGCTTACGTGTTTGGTCTGGTATAAAGTAATACTAATCAGGTAGCTTTTCCTCAGGATAAAACCAGAATACAGAGCAACAGCTGACAAAAACAGAGAACTCATACCTCCTAACAAAATTGACCTATGTATTCACAAATTGACATATGACTAATAAGAAAAACAGTGCAGGAGAAAAACAACGGTTCTGCTGTTTGCATTTCAAGGCACACTGTAGGAATCACAAAACCATCCAACTCAAAACACTGATATGTGTTTTGATGTTTATTGTGTTGTTTATATGTGAAGATGTTTATTAGGTCTTTACTAATCACATTCTTGTATCTGTCAAAACATATTCTGCAGTATTTAACTGAATTACTATATTGCACTTCACTTACAGTGCCACTGAAGAAGAATAAAAGATTTTAGAAGAAATAGAAATATGAAAGATGTAAAAGTACTAAGAATATGCAACAAACTAGAGAATAATGTCAAATTATGAAATATGGAGGTATTTTTAATAGTCACAGGTAAGTAAAGTACTACATATGTAAAGTTGACTTACTAACTGTAAGATCCTTTAATTTTGTCTGTGTGAGAATTATTCAAGAATAATATACAATCAAATATCCTCAATTTAAACATTCTATGTAAAATCACAAGAAAAACTATTTCACTATTATCTTAAACAATTACAAAGGTTTAAATATTTTAAGTAGAAAAAAAATTGATGTTAGTTAAAGGTGATACCCAGTATCTTCTTGGTGGCAGAATCCCAGTCTTTCCCAAGTTCAAGTCGATAGTAAATAGCTGGAAATTGTCTGTCAACTCTTCTTACCCACTCTATTGCTTTCTTGATCAACTCAAAAGTCCAGTGAACACCGCTGTGTGTAGAAATGAAGCTTTATTATAATAAAGTCTTGTAAATCCGCCAAAAAAAGCAAGAAAATAATTTCTTCTGTGATCATTTGAAAGAGAAAATTGTCTATAGTACAATGACCCAGCCTATGTAAAATATCACCTGACACAGGAAACTACATCATCATCTCCTCTGCCCCATCTTTTTGGAGTATTCCATATGGGGCATATGTGGATCCATAACCGTTACTTGCATTCATTTGCACTGTTCCTATCACCACGGTGAAGTGCTATGCATTTCATAACGGCAAACTTGTCTCATTCTTCGTACATTCACATTATCAGAATTCTTTCACTTTTGTGGTCTATCCAAACTGCTTTCATCCAGCAGTCAATATGATTTTGTTTGTATTTCACACCAGCTGACAATTGTTCACTTCACCCCCAACAGAAGGGAATTTCCAGATGCAGGGACCCCTGTCTTTGAAAGATAACAGAGCACTGGGACATACAGAAGCGAGGGGGCTTTGTCAGAATGAGCCAGCATCAGCATTCCCCAGGGCTAATGGAAAAAGGGGAAGTTGTGCTGTGATCATGTGCCCTAATGATTTCAAAAGTATTGTATTTTACAGTGTTTGCTTGTGAAGAACACCATCCCGTATACTAAAATGCTAAATGCTAAATTGCTAAACCCAAATGCTAAAGAAGGATGCAGACCAAGAGGAACAAGTTACATGAATGAAAAGTCTGAAAAGGTCGAAGTCTTGAAAAGGTTGAGATGGTGGAATCTCCATCCTTAAAGGTATTTAAAAATCAACTGGACAAGTTTCTGAACAACTTACCCAACATCTGAGTTGGCTCTGATTTCTCAATTTTTGTATCATATTTTGCAAATTACTCTCTCCTCCATCCATACTCTTAGAAGCAGTCATGTGTCACCAATATCATTGATGCTTCCCATTCCCTTTTCTACAGCCATATCCTGTAGCATAGCCATTTACTCTCCATAATGAGGTTAATCTTACATATGTTGAGAAGGTTTACATTACTATATTAAATTATACGATTTTTTTAAAAGCATACCTTGAAGTGGTTAAATTATCAAGTTTCATCAGCGATCTGAAAACTATCCCATTCAGTTCCTTTGTGCAGCGTATGAACTGAAGCACAAGAAGAGTAGCAATCAATTGCAGTAGCTTTTCTTTTCCATTTGAGCCTAAGGAAGAAGAAAAGGGAAATCATTTAAATGAATTCTTGATAGCAGAAAAGGTACTTCCTACTAAGTTTTAAATTTAAAAATTTTAAAGTCCTGATGCTACTTAATTGTTTTACCATACAATCAGTACTATGAAAAGTATTCACATTAGTGACCTGGCAAACATGCTCCTGGCTTTCAAACTTATGTCTGTTAATGCTTTTTTAGGATTTCTGCAGTTTGCATTTGCTTGGGTTCTAATCAACTTTGATTTTAATGCATGGGAACGGGAATGCGTAAGAATGGGAAAAACGTAAGAGTTTTGTCCTTTGATGAAGCATTGCATCCTCTAATAATTTAGAAAGAATGAATTGCCTTTTTTTCCCCAAGTTTTATGGTCTGCTGCCAGCAGTGAGCGCCAACTGACAGAATCAAACAGCAGACAAAGTGTGCATAGACAGAACGCATACTGAATGCGCTGCAGGCAGCATGTGGGGAAAAGAACTGTAGAAATATTATTTGTGTTATCTGAAATGTGAAAAGCAGAAGCGGTCTCAGTCTCTCTCCTAGGAGAGACTTTCCTCCCCCACTCCCTTTTTTTTGTTGTTGTTTTTTAAAGTAGATATTAATACAGCAGGTACAATAGCTGAGATAAAAGAACCTCTATTGCTATTCCAGCTATTTCACATCCTCCACATATTTCTTCAGGAGATGTACTTAGCATTCAGGACACTATATTGTGAGAGAAGTTGAGAAGAAAATGTATTATTAAAATCAGATGCTTTTGAAAATTTTACGTTAAGAGATCCACTTAAATTCTGAGTTTATCTTATTGAAAGTTCCCCTAGAAATACAGAGTAATAACACATAAAGACAGGAAATGTAATACAATGCAGTGCTTTTTAATAACAGAAAAAGTATTTACCAAGTGACTGTATGCCTTTTCTGATAAGGAAATGATTAATTAAATAATCAACATCAAATTTCAAGATTTTTCCCAACTGCGGACTGAGATTCCAAGAGCCATTCTATGGAATAAACAAAGATATGGATAAGCAAGAGATTCACGACACTGAAAATGTATTTGTCAGGAACAAAATAAACATAGGATAATTATTTAAAATGTTTTTAAAAGCTTACACAAACACCAAACTGAAATCCATGTGATCCATTTAGTTGAATCAAATATTAAACTTCCAAACCCTTTGATAAACCATCAGAAATTTGTAATTGATGTGGAATGTAGTAGTTAGGTTATAAAAAAACCTCAAACAATAAGAACAAAGAAATTCTGAATTGACTTGCACAATGACAACATTAACCTCATCGATTTTATTTCAAACAAATTCTTTTGGAAAATTATTTTAAAGGTGCTCAAAAATAAGCATTTGTCTTACCCAGAAGAAACAAAAAAGGATCTCTCTCTTCTGAAGGGAATGCAGTCTCTATAAATTTAGTTTGCTATTCATGTTGTTAAATACAGTATTAATCAATCCTATTTTATCTGACTTTCCCTGCCAAAAATTAGAGAACTTTGATTAAAACTGTCAGTTTGCTACTCTCAGATAAGATGGAAGATGGGCTTTCAACAGGATTTTCAACTACTTATTCTTCAATGATAAATACTTTCAAAACTTTTATCTGTCCTTGCAGCTTTATGTCATAGATAACTGTAACTGTAGACACAAATTCATAACAATTTACAGATTCACATAAGGTAAGTTAGAAGACAATACATGTTTTTAAATTATCTAAAAAGTAAGATTCTGTTAGATCACTAAACTTAATTAGTGTAAAAAACTGAGAAACTTTTTCTTTCTATAATTCAACAACTGTCAATTCTGCTCAAAAAGAAAAGCAATCTTGAAGCTCTCTTTGAGAGTTAACTCCCATAAGAGTCCATCACAAATCTATTCCCCATTATATCCCCATGTGTGGCATATGGTAATGGTTCAATGTTTAAAAATAATTTGATAAAAGTGACCTGTCAAAAATATAGGAAAAATAGACATCTCTTCTTGACACTTACATCAGCTATACTTTCCTACTTGCCTTTTCCTATTCTTGCATACAAACTGACGTGCTGGATCTAGTGTACCAGGTATACTCCCAGACAAAGGGAATTCAACAAAGCACCAAGCTGAATGGCCAACCTCTGCTGATAAACAACAGGAGTCTCCACTGAGGGAATACCACGGTGGCTTCTTCATTTGGATCATGTAGCACTACTGAAGACCTCCTTCTGTTTATTACATACAGATATCGGTTGAGTGGCCTACGATCTGATTGTTGATCGCCACCTCACCCCATCAACTGGTAAGCTCACCAACTGGTGATGGGTTAGGTGAAGCAGTGGACTTCTCCAACCACACGGATCATACCTAAGCAAGGCAAAACATTACCTATTCTGAATCCTGCTTACAGAATTCTTGAGCAATATTGTTTAATTCAGCTTGTCTTTAATTCACCAGCCATTCAGCTGGTCTAACTATCCTGCAGATGTTCCTCCTGCACTCTACGTAATCCTCTAAGCCCCAACTACTTTTTATTTTCTTGCATAATGTGCATTATTTGCACGTACTTCTTCAACCTGTCTCCCCATATATGGTTTTATACATGTCCCAGGAATCTCCAAGCTGCAAACTGATGGAGGCTCTAAAATGGAGGCGTATCACTACCTGTTGGCCCTGATTTTACACTGTTCCTTAGGCACCCATTAAGAGCTGCCCATGAGAGCAATAAAATGTAGTATGACTTTGAGGTCATTATATACTTTTTAAGATCAGTTCATAAAGTAAAGAAAACAAATACATTCATAAAATGGTTATCTCAGGACAGGACTAAAGTAAAAATACTTTTTCTTTCTACATGTATTTTCTTTTAAAGTAATGCATAAATAGACTATGGGTACTGTACCTGATTTTGGAGCTCAAAAATGTCTTTCAAGTTTATAGAAGTCAGCTCAAATCTCCGTTGAATCTTTTCTTTCTCTATTGCTGCAAAGCTCTTTGATTGTTCCTGAAGAGGATAATATTCACTAAAAATCTTATTCTACCACCATTATTCATGCAACTACTACATCATGGTAAAAAGTAATTTCATTAAAAATTTTTAAAAGGAATTTCTTTTTAAAATAAACTTCTTTTTCAGGTTGAAATTGTAAGATTTTAGGTTCATTCCCTCCTACTTAGGAAAGCATTTGCAATTCCAGAGTTAGTGAGACCTTTTTTCTCCATTTAAAAGTTGTCTCTTAGAATAGTAAGGAGCAATCGGCAGAATTCAGACTGTAAGATTTATCACTTTAAACAGAAATAATGAAAAAATAATCAAACAAAAAGAATGCTTTCTGCATCTCGGGTTCAGATTTCTTGAATTGGAAAGCAATTTCATTACCACCCTTACCATGTTCTTTTCGGGCTGTATAGCAATGAACCTTAGAACACAAATGTTAAGGCAGCTTTCCTTAGCGAAATGCAGCCTAGATTTCAACATGACATTTGTAGCATCCTGTATATCAAAGACTCCCAGCTGAAGACTTACCGAAACCTTAGTGCCCTCAGTAACTCCTTCAGATGCTGTAGCACCGTGTTGACCTGCTACTTTTTTCTTACACTTTCGCCACGACATTGCTGCTTTGCTATCACATTGGAAAACAGGACATTTGGGAATAACTTGGTTTTCAACATTTGTTTTATCAGAAAATATTGTGTCTATAGGAGCAGGTGAACCAAACATTCCTGCACATTGTATCTGAGCAACACGAGAAGAATAAGCAGGTTTCATGCCTCCCGCCAGTTTTTCAAGAGAACAGGGACGAGGAGGTGCAGGAACACGCATACAAACACCTAATTTTGGAAGCACAGGGGTCTGAAGTGAATTTTTTTCAGTCAGATAAGCTCCTCCTCCTAGCTCAGTTGCTGAACCAAATGAGAAAGTGTTGCAATAATCCAGCACATGAAGGTCGTGTGGTGAAGATAACATTGCTCCTGAAGATTCCTCCTTTGTGATGCCATTATCAAAATTCAAATTTGATTTGAGACTGCAAGTGTTACTTTGAATTTCAGAAAAAATTCCAAAGCCCTGTGCTGTGATTTTTTGCGAGGTGCTCTCGTGAATAACAGGAAGTTCTTCAGATTGAAATTGGAAGCTTTCAGTTTCACCTCTGTCACTGAAGAAATAATCTGACCAAGCATCAGTTACTCCTGGGGAACATGCCTGTTTAGTAAAAATGACAAGGAAACAGAATAATTCCAGAACTATTAAGACACTTTCCTCTTTTTAATCAATCTGTTATTTCTTCTTACGTTGTGCACAGTATCATTATATTGTCATTCTTATGTTCAAAATGAAAGTAATACATCAGTTACACTAAAATTTTCTACCCTATTCAACCTTACACTGGTCCAATTCAGAGTAAAACTTGACAAAGTATGAGCGGCGAGTGTTTTACATTATTAAGATAAAAACGATGAATATCCAAGTGATGATTTGGAGCCAAGGAAGTTCCACTGCACCATATTGTTTTATATACACAGAAGATAGATCTATGTAAACTCAAGTGTGGATCCTGCTTGTGCTGACTCAAGCTGGGAAGTTCACATGATGCAGACCAATTCTGGTACATGTACCAGGTGAGGTCCAGTAGTTGCTGCATACAAGTTAGTGGGCTTGCCACTATACACCAGTGCAGACTTCTAGGTGTTCTGCTACCTAGGAGTTCTTGGTTCAAAGGATCAAAAAAAAAGGCGTTATATGAGTTGACCTAAGTTATAGTACACATATACACTGGGACAATTTAAATAGTCCACGTTCTTGATACATTACAGGCTACAGGTTAAGATGATGTTTTTCAATTGTTTTAAATGCATATCATGGTCACACACACAACATAATTTAATAGACAAATAATGATTTACTTGATTCTCCTACAAAATTTCGAGATGTAAAGCCTCAACCCATTAAGACTTCATGGGCTAAAAGAATTAGTGGTGCTAACTAATTTCTAAAGTCAAGAACTACCATAACTAGCAAACATCCTATTTGACTAGTTCAAGATTTTCATAAGAATATACTGGTGTAGATAAAGCCTTGAATTCAAGAAGTGTTAGTTTCTGCTGGACGGTAGAAGAGGCCTATAATATCATATTTTCTTTAAAAATTTCTCATTTTATTTTTTAAAAAATACTTTATTTTTGGGACAATAAAATTCCACACAGTACTTGTCTGGAGTTAATGACTTTCAAAATAATTAAAAATTGACCTAATTTCATTAACAATTACTGTGTATTATCACATAAAATACAGCAGCACAGCTGGATAATAAATGAGAAATGTTAGCAATAAAAACATATATTAAGTATAGTTACCGGGGAAAATCCTTCTGAACATAAAATTTCAGATTCCATTGGCTTTTGGTCCCAGTCCATGTACGGTAAAATATCTACATCTTCTTTTGCTATAATTTCCGGAATGTTTGGAACATCAGCAGGACAAATTTCATTAGCATCCTAAAACAAAATTCATCACAGTTACAAAACTTGGAAGTTCTCTCCAACTTTTAGTTCTTAGTTGTGATAGATGTTATAACAGAAAATTCTGTCATAACAGAGTGCATTTTTTTCTTTGTGAGTTTGAAATGTGTTGAAAACAGAAAAAAACACAGTACAGTAATGCAGTACATTAAAAATACCAATATAAGCAGTAAATATAACCAATATATTGTTATCAGTGTATACCAACAAGCAGTAAATGTAACTTCACAGTTAGATATTTAACTTCAAGACGAGATGAATCAAGCTCTAGAAATACCTATTTATTTCAGATGACAATAAGAAGAAGTCAAACATGACCGATTTATCACTAAATGTAAATACACATATATGGTCAGATGAATTCCCATTCTTTGTGCACCGTCTACTACTTACTCCAACTGATACCATATTGCTTATCATGATACCGCTTTTCTATTTGAAAATTCTTTTTACAGACTTTCGAACTTCAAAATTGTCATTTGTATGTATTTGTTTCCATTTGCTGCAGTTTTGTTCTTCCTACCATTGTTCTAATGCTGGAAGCAAACAAAACTTCTCATAGTTTACTGCAGTATTAGAAGAGATTTTTTTCAAGTTTTGGTTTCCTTCTGATTATCACCTGATACAGACTGTCCTGGAATGACCTTTGCCAATCCAAACCCATTACTTAAAGAGTATTCTTCATCTGGACATTTCCTTTGACCCATTTGGCTTCCACAGCACTAGCACAAATTGCAAACCCTTGCAGCAAATCACAACAGGAAAATACTGACTGTTTGAGGTCTGATTGTAAGGTAAGGACAAGCAATATGTGAAATGGAAAACAAAAATAACTTGCTGTATTGCAGAAGAAACCAGAATCATTTCAAAAAACATAGTTTCAGCTCTATTTTAAAATAATAAACTTTGTTTATTGTAAAGGAAGACTGGTTTTGGTATGTGCAAGGTTACAGAATTTAGAGTCTTTTCACAGAGAAGCTAGTGAGAACAAGATATTTTGTAGAAAACATACCCTCTTCTCAACTGCAACAAAGCTTGTAAACTGGGTTATAATTGAGTGTTCCAAGCTGAGATGAATAATCTTGTTTTTCAATATTTGTTTCTTCATCTAGATTGTTAAGTATTAACAAATGAAAGAGGCAGAAAAAATATAATCAGGTAAAAGAAGCAGAAATGTCAAAACTGAATATATAAACACACTTATGCACTCTAAATAGGGACATATAAAAGGAAGGGCTCATGTGAATGTACTGGCCTAACTCTCTGCTCCTTCTAACCTTTTCTACTTCCTCACTTAACTTTGGGTAGAGACATGTAGTTATACACTTCTGTTGGTTCTGTACTTCCCCTTGTGTAAGAGAAAGCTGTATCTTATTTAGGATTAGTTTGAAGCCCCAGGTAAGCCAAGATGACAAAGTGATAAGTTTTTAAGTAGCTAAAACTTAAATCTGTTTTAACAGATCATCAGATCATTAAATCTGTCTATCTGTAAAACTGAAGTCATTATCTTCCACCCTATCCTATACAAAAGCCAAGAATCTTGGCTGGATGTTCTGATCTTCTAGAAACAAAATTGTTATATGCCAGGGAAAGAAGAACCACCAATGACCTGCAATGACAATGTATAGATTAGGAAAAATATGTACATGTTATGCCAATATTCTCATAATGGGGAAGAACACACGGCTGTCCCCAAATTCTTCATAATTGCATTTAGGAGGAAAATGTATTCCTATATGGTGACCTTAACCTTAAAATGACACTGGAACTTCAACCTTAAAGTTATGTTTAACAAAACAAAAAACCCTCTATTCCATTTAAATGTTTGCTATTTGTCATTTTAAATATATACTTTTTGCTTTTAGATTATCAAACCTCATGTTCTGTTTCATTCTCATGAAGAATCCCATCTTCATAGTCCCTAATAAAAGCTCTTGCTGTGAGTTTGTGTAGCACCTAGAAAGAAAATAAAGGTGGTGATGAAAAAAAGAGATTTAAAAAATTTTTCCTTTTATTTATGAGATCCGGACAGCTTCCATATTTACACAGTATCCGGTTTTCTAAGGGTCAAGCTAATCTTTCATTTAAAAAAATAATAATAAAATAATAAAAATAATAACTTTTTCATTTAAAAAGCAGTCATAACCTGCACCTAAGGTACATTTTTATTCACTTAACTTTAGCAAACTAAAAGATACCTAGGTCTTTACTTGTTGCTTGTTGCACACATAGATGTGTAGAGTAAAGGATGAGAAAAGGCAAAGAAATGGATGAACAGAAAAACCACCAAGCAATCCATCTCATCTTGAAACAGCTAACTAAAACAAGTAGGAAGCTTCCCTCTTCTGGAGGAACACATTTCCCTACAGTGACTGTAAATTGAGCACAGACAACTTCCTTACTCTTAAGTAAGAATATCTAGATAGCTGAAGTTAGGTAAATTAGTCCTGTGCATAAAAATACAGAATCTGGGGGAAAATTAAATTCATTCTAGAGCGTTTAACTTTAATCAATTCATTAGGTGTATAAAAATCAAGTAATTTTTGACCTGAGGGTTTGTGTGCAGAAAAAGGGAATACTGAAATCTGTTAACTAGAAATTGATTTTTAAAACGGAACCAGTCTTTCATGGGAAAGAAGAACACTTTTAGTCTGTTCAATATGCTAAAACTAACAGAGAGAGGGAGCACTCCCTCCATGTGGCAAAGTTTTGCTATATTCTAGTTCCCATTGCCCAAACATTCCCACTGATTCATTTTCGGAAGAAGACAGTAGGTGCTGGAGAAAGGCACTACTGAGGAACACCTCATAAGCCAGCATTTTTTGTGCTAAGGTGAATTGACAAAAGAAACGGGTAAAAATTCTCAGAGTTCATCTAAAGCATCAATAATTAATAATTTGCTTCTAATTTTGTCCCTTTTAAAAATCATTTTACCATTTCAGTTTACACCTTTCAAAGCCCTATTTTTTTTAACTACATCTGGAATTTGTAGTATAGGATTTTTTTTTTAAAAAAAAGCATTAATTCTTTATGGCAAGCAAATACATTGCTTCTGCTTGCCAGTTTCATTTGTCTGTAGAAGGGCATATCCATGGAAACCAACTGTCCTTAGACTACAGCCCACAATAGTAGCTTTCAAAGTGGATTACACTAAATAAGGAACAAAGTCATTTCTATTTGAAAACAAATCAGCTCCTTAGTGGGGAAAGGGTGAGAGTCATGTCAGAATTATTACTGAAGGATGACTATTCTGATGATTTTTCAACTGTAGACACCTCTTAGATCTAATAAATGGTTCTTTTCAGCATGTTTTCCTTTTCAACAGCAGTGCAGAGCTTTCCTCTATATAAATACTCTTAAGATACTTGGTTACTGAAGCAGCTAAAAGGCTAGTAACACTTTAATATCTACAAGTTTCTATAATGAAAGACTCATGACAAGATTCTCCACATAGTAACAATTTACAACTTGAAAGAGAACGCTGCAGCAGCTCCTTCATGCAAGTCACCTGAAGAAGAAGAGCAAATGCAGGGACAAAGCTAGAGCTCAAAGAAGTTGCTGGAATAAGAAGCAGCACTTTCAGTTCTGAGAAGTCCAAGTTTTGTGCTAAAAAGCACAGAGTCTGTTAAAACGTCAGAAGCAAAAATAATAGTGCAAGAACTGAAAACAGGGGTTTTAATTCATTCAAAAGAGCCCAAAGCAGCATGTTGTTGTTTAAAGCAGCTTCTCTCACTACATGTGCACGCAATGTTGGCCAAACTCACTGTTCCTGTTGTCTTCTGTAATTCAGTAGTTGACACCACAGTTTGTAGTTCTTTGTCATTTATTATTGCTCTTAAGGTGGCCTAAAAGGGAAAAAAAAAAAAAGTTTTCTTTGTCTTGTACTGTGTTACTTGCACACATGCATGCTGTTCCATGTTCTGAATGTAACTCAAATCTGTGACTCTCTGCATGTCTGTGTTTAAAAACATTTCCCCTTACAACAAGGGGACACTCGCAAATAAAGAAATCTTATTTTTATTAAAGTATAATGACATGCACATTAAACACGGTAATCTTTTCCTCTCTACTTCTTATTGGGACGACTAATAATGGCATTTAAATAGTAATTTAATTACATTTAGCAGTAAAAATGAAGCTACTTATATGCTGCATAAAGGATATATAATACAAAATTAATATAATAAAATACAATAGGACCTTTGCAATCTTTTTACATGTGAATTTCTATCCAGTATTAAGTGTATATCCCAGTCTTTACCTGAGTACAGTGAGGGACAAATCCGTAGACAAGAAGCCTCTCACTGGTAAATAAAGACTGTATTTGAGCAGGAGCCTGCATTGGCTCTGGTTCATTTATATTAAACTGTTGCCATTTAATAGAAACAGAACTGCATCCTGGAGAAAATATTCTGGACACCTGTCTCTGTATCTGTGTAAAGACAGAAAACAAATTAGCTCTGTTTCCTTCTAGGCTTTTAAGAGAAAACACAATCTCTCAATATAATAATAATAATAATAAACAAACAAAAAAACCAATACCCATACTTCCCATGTGAATGGACCTAATTTCCTTTTTTTTTTTTTATTTTTATTTTTTCTTTCTGATACAACTAAAGCCACATACTTGTAAAACTTTTGCCACATACTGGTACAAATGAGTCAAAGGATAATCGCTCAGCCGTTACTGTACCAGCTTTGGGAATAATGAGATTTCTTTTAAGTGAAAGATGAGATTTGAGAATAAAGTTTCCATTCATCAGGGTTGCCAAAAAGGCTAGGGAATATGGCCTGCTAGACACAGCACCTCCTATGTGTGAACTCTGAGATGTGTGAACAGTTCTGCAGATCTCCGTGGTCTGCTCAGGATAATTTTGCACCCTTCAAATGACAGCCAGAATAGCCAGAGGACAGATCTTCATTCTTTCCCCCAGACAAAAACATGCCAGCTATTAGCCATGCTGCAGCCCCTTCTCTGCTATCTCTGCGTCAGGAGGGACCAGATTCAAGGCACAGCATAGACCTGTAGGCACATAACTACTGGGAAACCCAGAAGCACACTGCACATGGGGTCCTATGTTGCCTGAAATTTACAGAAGCACCAACAGACTAAAGTTACAGAATGCAGTTGCTACAGGCCTCAACACTACGGCAAGGAGGAGGTTGTAGATGGCCTGTGACATCTAGGATAGAAGCAAAACTCTGGTTTTCCATTCAGGGAGAATTATTTAAATAGTTTGACACTTCATAAACTTTTTCCAAGTCAGTGTTATTGCAATTGCCAAAAAAAGTAGAGACCTCTCTCAAAAAGAATAGAAAAACTAAAATAAGTCTTGGTTTCCTTGGTTTATTTTACACATTAAGTGACCAATCTGAATGAATCAATATCAGATATCGATAGGTCAGGCAGTGATCACATACTGAGTATATTAAGGATTTGTAAGCGTACCTTTGTCTCCCAGTTATACTTTGATTTTGGGTCAAAATACTCAAACGCTCCAGCACCATACTGGGACAAAGACCTCAGCATGTGACGATTTGCTGTGGAACTAATAACATAAAAAATCCTTCATGTAATTATTGAATTAAATCATTAAGTCACCTGACACCATTTCTACAACTGATACCATTTTTTAAATATCTTGATTTTAATTAGTACTGCAAAGTTGGTAAATTTGATTTTTTTAAATTTCACCCCTTTCTCAGGGTATAGACCAACTGAAAGCAACTGAGCCAATGAAAATGATGCTGCATTACAGATTTCCCAATAACATTTGAGAAAATTACATGGTTTATGAGCTTTTATGTGTCCTAGTGCAGGGCTCTGCGGAGAAATTAACTTATATCCCAACACCAGTAAGGCTGATCAAAATGATGCTAATCTTGAAGTAATTAACCTCAGTCTCAGCAGAGCTGTGTAGCATGGGCACAGTCATACTACAGCGAATGTCACTTTCTAGACAACATGGATATAACCAATATGGTAACACTTACTAGCCTGATAGAACAGCAGGCTAATGGTCTGACTACTATGAAGCTATCATAGGTATACAGACAAATGAGAGCTTCTAGAGGATTACAGAAGAACAATTAAGCAGATGAGAATTCTTGTGGGTGAGACACAGCACGCTCTCTCGCGAAGCTTTGTCAGACAATAGCAGATTCACTCCTCAACAGGACCATACTGCTGTCTTAGAGAAATCTTGCGAATCCTCACCAAATCCCCTCCAGGCAAAATTAAACAGTACAGTTGTATTTTGTAACAAGAACACATAACATCTTGAAATTAAAAAGGTTTACTGCCCTTTTAAAAGTCTTTTTACAGATTTGCTATCTTATACAACTCTGTAAAGTACAAACCTTGCACTATTTAAAAATATTTTTTCAACCTGATCTAGTGGGAGGTGTCTCTGCCCATGGCAGGATAGTTGGAACTAGATAATCTTTATGGTCCCTTCCAGCCCAAACCATTCTATGACTCTGATTTTTTTTCATTTACCTGCAAAGAATTATCACAGATAAAACTCATGTAGTACTCTCTATTAATTCAGCCCTCTAGAAAACACTCCGTCTACACAAAAGTATGAACCAAAGAGTGAGGTTCTCTTTTACACCTCTTTCCCAATTATTACTTTACCAATGGAACATATTAAACAGATCCTGCCTCCTGAAAGTAGACTGTTATACATTAATGTCAGCCATTAGTGTTATAGGCCTAGAGGAACTATTAAAAGCCATGCCCTCTCAGACTATCAGCAGTAAAACAATCTGTCCCTACGACAAGTTCTGTCATAGCAATAATATGAATGTAAAGTATGCTGAACACGAACACAACATGACTGCAAATACATTGGAAAGGATGTCAGCATGTTAGTGGGCACACACCATTTGTTGTTTGTTGTGTATTGATGCAAAGGATTACACTGGAAGAGCACTGGGATGTTTGGTACATGGCCTGAGGGGTGTGCTCGTGCAGTGCTGGGAGAAGGCCTGCAGCTCCCAACCAGGAAACATTGATAGAGGCCTGTTGAAGTTATCATTAAAAACATTCTAGAAGAACATGACTCTCACCACTGGTCTTTATTTTGATGTGTCCTTGCCAGCCTTCCCAGGATACAGAAAGCGGCTAACACTCTTTGACTCCTTCCCATTTAAGCCTGGCAACCTGAAACATGTAACTGTCTTTTTAAAGTCATTTCAGTCACGTCTTTCCAGTTTGTTATTACTGTACAGTCAAACTAAATTACAACAAATTTCAGTGAGGTTTTGCTTGTTCCTGTGATTGCTAAGAACTCTTTTTAACACAGGTGGCATCTTATAGCCAGCCATATACCAGGGTATATACCAGATGTTCCCAAACTTCATTCTCTCTAGTATTGCCATCGCTGTGACAGATCTGTGCTGAGTCACAGTGGTAGCAGTTGCTCCTGTTCCCCCACTCTGGCTAGGTAGTAAGAGAAATCATCCTTCCTGTCTGCCGTCTCCATCTGAGAAGAGGAAGCATGAATTTGGCTGTTCAGCAAGAAAGCTGACTGCTGGAGTAATTACTCCCTGTTTTGCCTAGTGAAAGGCAGAGGCTGGTTTTGGGTTGAGGAGGTTTATTTTCACATCATTTTGAAGTAGGTTACATTCCAGTAGTGAAATGTACCACAGGTTTGGGAACCTAGTGCTTTCATTGTCTTTAAGTCATTACCTTACAAACCAGATGAAAATTAAATCATGAAATTATACAACTAATGTTAAATTGAGATCCCACTCTCAAAATGAGACTTTACTAAGACATGAAATGCAAAGTTTTAAAGTGTTAACTCTCATATTTCCCATTTATATTCTTAGATAGTAGTTGTTGTAATGAAGAAAGATATGAATAGGTAAGGCTACCTGCGCACAGAATTAAGTTTATTGTAGGTATCTTATCATTGAAGTTCCTTACAAACATTTCTGCATTTAATCTAAACTCATATATATATTTAAGACAGTACACTCAAACATCTGACAGTTCTCAGATTATTCACCTCTCATTTCAAATTAATTATCAGTCACTTAAAATAAAATTGCTGGTTAACTTTGTACTTACCCAACACCACATGTAAATAACCTTGTATGGTAGACATTATCTTTCACAATCTGGAATGTCACACTCTCATTCTGAATGTGTCCATCAGATATAAGAAGGAGGTTTCGGTGTCCTTGAGAAGGACATAGCAAACTTAAGTAACGTAAGGTCTTCCACAGATCAGTGTTTCCCAATGTTGCAGTAGCTGACTGAAAAGTAAAGTATTACAATTTTAGTTTGAACTTAATTTACCTTTTTCAAAATAACATATAATGCAGAATTTATTATTTAGTATACAGTTCTTCTGGTTCCCAAATATAAATGATTAATTCTTAAATTTTATTTTGTTCCTGCTCTTCCATAATTATGATTAGAGATGGAGTTTAAGGTTCATATCATACTGTATTTTCTCTGAGTTATGCAAAACAATGCATAGGCAAGATATATAAGAAAAATTATAAATTCTTCAGAGCTTTCAGTTATCAGTGGTTTGGGGACGTCCTGAACAGTTTTCATCCAGACTATTGCATCTAAGAGCTATTTACAGCTCCATCTTTTAATTTGTTTAAGCCACTTTCTGAACTGAACTACAGATTCACAGATTCACAGATTTCTCTAGGTTGGAAGAGACCTCAAGATCATCGAGTCCAACCTCCGACCTAACACTAAGTACTCCACTAAACCATATCCCTAAGCTCTACATCTAAACGTCTTTTAAAGACCTCCAGGGATGGTGACTCCACCACCTCCCTGGGCAGCCCGTTCCAATGCTTAATAACCCTTTCGGTAAAGAAGTACTTCCTAACATCCAACCTAAAACTCCCCTGTCGCAACTTTAGCCCATTCCCCCTCGTCCTGTCACTAGGCACGTGGGAGAATAGACCAACCCCCACCTCTCTACAGCCTCCTTTCAGGTAACTGTAGAGAGCGATGAGGTCGCCCCTGAGCCTCCTCTTCTCCAGGCTGAACAAGCCCAGCTCCCTCAGCCGCTCTTCGTAAGACTTGTTCTCCAGACCCCTCACCAGCTTGGTCGCCCTTCTCTGGACTCGCTCGAGCACGTCCATGTCCTTCCTGTAGCGAGGGGCCCAAAACTGAACACAGTACTCGAGGTGCAGCCTCACCAGAGCCGAGTACAGGGGCACAATCACTTCCCTCGACCTGCTGGCCACACTGCTTCTTATACAGGCCAGGATGCCGTTGGCCTTCTTGGCCACCTGAGCACACTGCTGGCTCATATTCAGCCGACTATCCACCAATACTCCCAGGTCCTTCTCGGCCAGGCAGCTTTCCAGCCACTCATCTCCCAGCCTGTAGCTCTGCTTGGGGTTGTTGCAGCCCAGGTGCAGGACCCGGCACTTGGCCTTGTTGAACTTCATGCAGTTGACCTCAGCCCATCGCTCCAGCCTATCCAGATCCTCCTGCAGAGCCTTCCTGCCCTCGAGCAGATCGACACACGCACTTAGCTTGGTGTCGTCTGCAAACTTACTGAGGGTGCACTGGACGCCCTCATCCAGATCATCAATAAAGATATTAAAGAGGACCGGCCCCAGTACCGAGCCCTGGGGGACTCCACTAGTGACCGGCCTCCAACCAGATTTGACTCCATTCACCACAACTCTCTGGGCCCGGCCATCCAGCCAGTTTCTAACCCAGCGAAGCGTACGCCAGTCCAAGCCCCGAGCAGCCAGTTTCTCGAGGAGAATGTTGTGGGGAACGGTGTCAAAAGCCTTACTGAGGTCAAGGTAGACCACGTCCACAGCCTTTCCCTCATCCACCAAGCGCGTCACTTGGTCATAGAAGGAGATCAGGTTCGTCAAGCAGGACCTGCCTTTCATAAACCCATGCTGACTGGGCCTGATCGCCTGCTTGCCCTGCAAGTGCCGCGTGATGACCCTCAAGATAATCTGCTCCATGAGCTTCCCCGGCACTGAGGTCAAACTGACAGGCCTATAGTTCCCCGGGTCTGCCCTCCGGCCCTTCTTATAGATGGGCGTCACATTGGCTAGCCGCCAGTCAACCGGGACCTCCCCCGATAGCCAGGACTGCCGATAAATGATGGAAAGCGGCTCGGCCAGCTCCTCCGCCAGTTCTCTCAGTACCCTTGGGTGGATCCCATCCGGCCCCATCGACTTGCGCACATCCAAGCTCCGTAGCAGGTCGCCAACCATTTCCTCATGGATAGCGAAGGCCACATCCTGCTCCCCATCCCCTTCCACCAGCTCAGGGCACTGGGTGTCCGGAGAACAACCGGTATCGCCGCTAAAGACTGAGGCAAAGGCGGCATTAAGCACCTCAGCCTTTTCCTCATCCTTAGTAACTAGGTTTCCCCTCGCATCCAGTAAAGGATGGAGATTCTCCCTAGTCCTCCGTTTCGCGTTGATGTATTTGTAAAAGGATTTTTTGTTGTCTTTAACGGCAGTAGCCAGATTGAGCTCCAGATGAGCTTTGGCCTTTCTGATTTTCTCCCTGCACAGCCTCGCTACATCCTTGTAGTCCTCCTCAGTGGCCCGCCCTTTTTTCCAAAGATTATAAACCCTCTTTTTTCTGCTAAGCTCCAGCCGCAACTCTCTGTTGAGCCAGGCCGGTCTTCTTCCACGCCGGCTCATCTTTGGGCACGTGGGGACGGACCGCTCCTGTGCCATCACGATTTCCTTCTTGAGGAGCGCCCAGCCTTCCTGGACTCCTCTGCCCTTCAGAACCGCCTCCCAAGGGACTCGGCCAACCAGCGTCCTGAGCAGCTCAAAGTCAGCCCTCCGGAAGTCCAAGACAGCAGTTTTACTGGTCCCCTTCCTGGCCTCGCCAAGAATAGAGAACTCTACCATTTCGTGGTCACTCTGCCCCAGACAGCTTCCGACCACCACATCTCCCACCAGTCCTTCTCTGTTTGTGAAGAGAAGGTCTAGCGGGGCACCACCCCTGGTAGGTTCACTGACCAGCTGCGTCAGGAAGCTATCTCCCACGCTCTCCAGAAACCTCCTAGACTGCTTTCTCTGTGCCGTGTTGTGTTTCCAGGATATGTCCGGGAAGTTGAAGTCCCCCACGAGGACAAGCGCCGACAATTTTGCAACTTCTGTCAGTTGCCTATAAAACTCCTCATCCGTCTCCTCATCCTGGTTCGGCGGTCTATAGCAGACCCCCACCAGGATGCTAGCCTTGCCGGCCTTCCCACGGATCCTAACCCACAGGGATTCAACCTTATCATTCCCAGCCTGGAGTTCCACAACATCAAAAGATTCTCTAATGTAGAGAGCCACGCCACCACCCCTTCTGTGCTGCCTGTCCCTCCTGAAGAGCCGATAGCCAGGCATTGCAGCACTCCAGTCGTGGGAGCGGTCCCACCACGTCTCCGTGATGGCAACCAAGTCGTAGCCTGCCTGCTGCACAATGGCTTCCAGCTCCTCCTGTTTGTTACCCATGCTGCGTGCATTAGTGTAGATGCACTTCAGCTGGGCCATCGCCTTCTTCCCCGGCCTAGCCATTGTTTCCCCCGGCACAGCTCCAACAAGCCTTGTTTGAGCCCCGTCCCCCTTCTTACCTAGTTTAAAGCTCTCTCTATGAGCCCCGCCAGCTCCTGGCCTAGGATCCGTTTTCCCCTTGGAGATAGAGACCCATCTGGGGCCATCAGGCCGGGTGCCGAGTAAAGCTCCCCATGGTGAAAAAACCCAAAATTTCTATGCTGGCACCAGCCTCTGAGCCACCTATTAACCACATGAGCTTTCCGTGTCCTCTCCGTGCCTCTCCCTTCCCCCGTAGGGATAGACGAAAACACCACCTGCACTCCCGCTCCCTCCACCAATCGTCCCAGCCCCCTATAGTCCTGTTTGATGGCCCTGAGGCTTCTCTTTTCAACATCATCGCTGCCAGCCTGGACTATCAAAAGCGGGTAATAGTCAGAGGGGCGAACCAGGTTTGGAAGCTTCCTGGTAACGTCTCTGACCCTGGCCCCAGGGAGGCAGCAGACTTCCCTATGTGTGGGGTCAGGCCGACAAATAGGGCCCTCCGTTCCCCTGAGGAGGGAGTCGCCCACAACAATCACCCTTCTTTCTTTCTTGGTGGAGGCAGTCCTGAGGCGTGGAGTCAACTTCCTCACCTCAGGCATCCTCCCGGGTAGGCTTCCTACCTCATCCTCACCCACGGGTCTCTCGAGCCCCAGGGCCTCAAACCTATTGTTCAAGGGCACCTGGGAAGGCGGCGCCGGAAGGGGAGGGCATCTCCTGCGAGGTCGAGCAGGGACCTATCTCCATTCCTCCTCAACTCGCAGGTCCCCTCCCTCTGCCCGATGGCAACAGGGCAGGGGGTCCACCCCCCTTTGGGGCGTCTCACCCTGGTCCCTCTCCCTCCGGTCCTGCAGGGAGTCGCTCCACCAGTCTATCTCCCGCTCGCACTCCCTGATATCCCTCAACCTCTGCACCTCCTCCTTGAGCTCCGCCACCATGCGGACCAGGTCGTCCACCTGCTCGCACCTCACGCAAGCAGTCTCCCTGCCTCCCGCCGATGGCAGCAAGAGGCTCATACACTCCCCGCATCCGGAGACCTGAACTGCCGCATGTTTGGACGGGCAGTCGGTCTGGGTGTGCACTGACTTCCTAGAGAAGGCACCGTGCCTGGTGGAGACCATTGTAGCCCAGTCGACAGGAGAGTGCCGTTGGAGGAGTTGTCCCTATGGGTGGGTGTGAGCGCTCCGCCCTGCCTGCCCGCGCCAACTGCCTCGCTAACTGCCGCGTCACTCCCACCGCGTCACTCCCTGTTTGCCGGCCCTGGTCGCCGAACTACAGTTTACCCTCAACAGCAAGTGTGACAAGGAGTTCCACTGTGTATTATGCTGTTTTTCGAGTGACTTTATACGTGGACAGATAGCGGTAGGACAAGGGGGAATGGGTTTAAACTAAAAGAGGGAAGATTTGGATTAGATTCTTTACTCAGAGGGTGCTGAGGCAAGTTGCCCAGAGAAGCTGTGGATGCCCCATTCATGGAGATGTTCAAGGACAGGTTAGATGGGACCCTGGGCAACCTCATTCAGTGGGTGGCATCCCTGCCTATTGCAGGGGGGTTGGAATTAGATGATCTGTAAGGTCATTTCTAAACCAAGCCATTCTATGATTCTATGATTCTGTTTAGTTTTCCTTATAAATCCACTGATTTATCATTTTGTTGGATATCCTCTGATCCTTAAGAGGTGAGAAACAGCAAATAATCATCCAAAAGTATTTTTTTCTTGTCACTAAAATTCCTTTGGCCTAAATGCTGGCTTCACTTACAAATTATAGATTTCCAGAAGGAAGTCTAAACATCTGGAAGCACTTCTTTATTGTGCAGGTGAGGGAGCCCTGGCACAGGTTGCCCAGAGAAGCTGTGGAGTCTCTTCCTTGGAAGTCTCCAAAAGCCGCCTGGAAGTGGTCCTGAGCAGCCTGCTCTGGGTGTTCCTGCTTGAGCAGGGGTTAGGACCAGGTGACCTCCAGAGGTCCCTTCCTACCTCAGCCATTCCTGTGATTCTGTGATTTTGTGAAGGAAATAATTTCCTCTCTTGTGCTGTGAGCAGGGCAATGAGAGGCATGAACTCCGAAAGACAAATTTAGGAGGAAACATTGAAAAAATGTTCTTACACTTATATCTACTTAGCTTCAAAATAACAACTTAAGCAATCACTTTAAATTGAACAGGAATTAATATTCAGATGTGGTTGTGCTTGTTACTAGGGAAAATAGGTTTCAAATAGTCTAAATCATAAAAAAAATATCTTAGAAGCTGGCTTAAAGAAAAAGAAAACAAGACGAAAAGTTGGATAACTTCTGCAAAGATAAACATTCCTTTTAAAGAAACATTCTTTAGAATACAAACAAACTGATTTACTTACTGTAATAAACTCGGTCAGTGATGCCAGATCCTTTAAGATGTCCTTTGAAAATGGGGAAAATTCTGTGAAATCTGTGAACAAACATTGATATTAGGAGCATTAAAATATTTAGCATGGGGCAACACTGTGGAAACACAAGTTTAAGTTTTATGACTAGAATATCAGAGTAGAAATATGCCGTACTGCTACACATTCCAAGTTGCAATTCAGTGTGTTAAGCTGGTCTGATAACAATGATGCATATAAAGTTATTAAGTCATGGCAAGAAGGTAAAAGGTGGCTCACAGTTATAAAGGAAACAGAGAAACTCACTTGTGCCAAATTTGACTACATTCACATTTTGTCTGAAACCAAGTTGTTTCAAAGCGTGTAAAGCAATCTGCTTTGCTTCCCGTAACATTGAACCTGCCATGGAATTTGAGCAATCTAATAAAATAATAATTTCACTGGACAGCTGCTCTTCATCAAACGCTGCTTCAAACTCTGGTTGGAATACGAGCATGCAAGCCTACAGACACACAAACAAAATCAGTGCAGTGAATAAATGCTATTGCATTAGAAGTGTACCCAAGCATCTCCATTTTTCTCATTATGGAATGAGAGCAGAATATAGCCATATTTGAAAGTTTGAGTTAATATATTTCATTTACTCTTATTTAGTGAGAAGTGCAACTTCTCTATCCTTTACATATAACTTAAGCGTCACATGAACAACTGAAAAAGGGATTTTGATGTTCAATGTTTTTATCTGATTTACTCTCCAGCAAACAGCATTGGATTCTCTTCTCAAAGTTAAAAAAATCACAGATGATATTTTTCATAATCATCACTGCCACCATCAGTTTGTTAGAAGGAGTAGAATTATATATATATATATCTGCAAAGCAGAGAAATGCATATTGTCCTTGCTATGAACAGAGATGCTATAAAACACAAAGGCTTTCAAAAGTGGAGCAATGAAATGCTGGAAGGAGTGAAAGTGTTTCCAATAGCACAGAAAGGTTTGCAGTCTGGAAGCACAAACAGAAATTTCTTTCTTTTTCCATTCCTCAGGGGAATATCTGTATTATTGAAGCCGTGAAACAAATGTCCCTAAACTAATCCTTTTAAACTAAACAATTCTGATTAAAAGAAGAAAAATAGGAGACATCATTGTCAAAAAGAAAACAATCTAATCTGTCATTTTACTCGTTTTACTCAATTTCAGCATTGGATTGACAGATTGGTAATACCAAGACTTTACATTTCACCTCTGCAGCATTTTGCCTTATTAAAAAAAAAAAAAAAGCATCTGAAAATAGCTAAAAGTGCCACAGACTTCACTTTTATACCAGAAAAGAACAGCTGTGGTCACAAAAAATGGAGGAGGATGAAACAGTTTCTAATAAACTGGAATCACATCTTTTAAGATATGCTCTTAAGTTCTAAACGCATTTCTCAGGCAAGGAGTGTATGAAGGTAAGAAGAGGTTGAACTGTTCTTTTCTTTCCTATTCAACCTTTTATTAATGTTTTCCAGTTGTAATAATGAGCTCTTCTGACACAGCCAGATTCTGTTTGTAAGTGATCCAGAGTGTTTGAACTGCTTTCTATGTCTTTTTCACTTGTTAGTGAAAAATATGAGATGTAAATGCCTTTGAAAATAGTCACTGCAACAGTAGTAACTACACCAGAATGCAAGATCTTCTAAGAAGGCCAGGTGCCTTAAGATAAAACACTGCTGGGTTATATAAATATTTGTGTGTGAGTTGTAAATAGTATTACAAATTTATTACAAATTTAATGATTTAAAATGTTATTTAATTTTTAGTTAGAATACAGACTGCATGACTCTGAAGCTACTTAGTTCCAGCCTCAGCCACAACTTATTTGTTCACTTCCACTTCTGTAAACGTAACATCTGCATCAAACAGTGTAGTCACATTTCTGTGAAATACAAACAGGAGCACAACAGTTAGAAAAAAAGTATTTTAACAGAAATATGATTGGACACTGTGTTGAAATTGTGCCTCCACCTTCAGTCTATTACAAGGCAAAGGATAAAACAAAATCGACAAGATTTTATGGAACTGAAAACTCACTTTTGGAGAATACTCAGCTTAATAGAGAGATTAAATTGAATACTGCCTATGATGTGAAATTGTTCTTCATCTTCTACCCATTGAAACCAAACTGTTTCTGTTTGTTATGTTTTAGCATATTCAGAATTACCTCATGAACTGTGTAACAGTTATGCCATACCTCACTCCTTTGGTTGGGATGCTTCTCTACCCACATTCGGGGTAGATAGGCTTGAGAAATCCATATATCTAGACCAAAGCCACTGCTGTCCAAGCAGCTGTTTTTCACAGTCTTAATTACAGCCTTGCACTCTGTTTTCTAGCAGGGGAAAAAATAGGCATTTAAATATTTGTTTAATAACAGCTCAGTGAATATTTTTTACTAGTACAAAATAAAGTTGTCATTCGTGAGGACGGGGAATGATGACAGCACAGTTAATAGCGGTAGTACCAAAAGTCTTTTCTAGAAAGATTATATAAAATTTAAAAGGTGCAGTTGCTGTGTATGTATTATATTCTTTAAAATATCATTCACTTTCCTAAATGTGTTTTAAGATATGAAAACAAACAAAACAAAAAGGATTCAAGCACAACATCTTTATCTGAGAAAAACAGAGAAGCTACCAGTGTGCAGAAGGAATACCGCACAAAGCCACTCAGATATACAACACACATTTCCTAGGATTAAAGTTCCTTATTAAATACACAGCAGAACTGCTAAGGCAGGCGCCTTATTTTAAGTTATTTTGAAATTAGTTTACCTTTATTTTAAGCTGGTGTGTCCAACTATATAGGCGTTCAATGCTATAGGGCATCTCAATAGACATATCCAAGGAGAATCCACTGAAAATAGAGAACAGAAACGAATGGTGGTCCAGGGAAGACGATGATTAATCTGCATGCAATGACATCTCCACAAGAACAAGCTATGTTTCCTGACCTTTTAAGCTCACTAGATGAAAGTGGAGAATACTAAACTATTTAGAAAAGTTTCTGTCTCTGTCCCCACTGTTTTTTTAAGGTCTTCAGATTGCATTTTGCCAATTTCAGCCAATCTTGTCTCATAAAATAAGGTTATCTTCTCTCTTCACTACTTACCGGTTTGTGTATCTTGGGATTGAATTAGCCATTTTTGCCACACTATCACAATGGTTATTCACTCCAGGTTGCTGACTCACCACAAGCCTGGGTTATTGGTAGTTACTACATTCCAGGATATCATCTCCTAAAATGTAGGTGTGTAGGGCTGCAAACGTTTCCTTTATGCGTACCCTTCCATTGGTCAGTCTTACATTTTGGTAAATTGCTTCTTTTAAAAACTATCATTGACCACTCTGAGTCCTAACCTCAATATTATTGAATGCACCATGAATCTGTGTATCCTCTGCACAGTATATGAGCAATTATTTTCTATTTACAATCACATCTCCATTATCTTTAAGATGCTTGTGGATAAAATATGCAATAGGTATGCACAGTCCCAGAGCAGCGGCAGAACCAGACCGAAGCAAGGAAAAATTAATATATTATTAAGCATTATATGAATGTTTGCAGCTAACTCAGATATCTTTGCGTTGCTGTCTCTAGGACATGATGCTGGAAAGTGAGTTAATAATACCTGACCTCCATCCTCACACAGTAACTATTCTTAAACGTTTCCCAATTTTTATTCACATTTTCTAGTTGAGTTGTCCCTTCACATTAAAATTAAATTGTATTATAATTTTAAATATGTTTTTAACAACTGGATGTGTATTATATGAGCATGTGAATTTATTTCTGATATGCATATGCCAGAAATAGCACCAAATCTTCAGTTGATCAGTACAATATTTCTACTAACCAACAGTAACTGTACTGAATAAAAGCAAGGTAACAGTATGGAGCACTACTTCAGGATTAAACACAATTTGAGAAAATTACAACAGATGTGGCTTTGTGCCAGCTTTGCAGCTAGAATAGAGGACATGCTCATGAAAAACACTTTTCATTTGTTTTTAATACGGAAAATTCAATTCCCTGAATAACATAAGTTTTGACACATTTACTGCTACTGCTACCTACATGCCTTGCGATTCCAGTTGAGAACAGCCACATGCAGAAACATTACCGGGAATAAAGTTATAACATTCTGTTCCCAAGAAGTCTTGCTTTACCAGCAACATCGTTGTTTCGTTGTTTCAGATAATTTTATTTTTTAATTTAAAATACAAGTGCAAAGAAAGGCTAAAACGTTAAGTGCAATGAGACTGCAAATATGAAGATCACGTAGGCTCATTAAATTTTGTGACTTGGGAATTTATGTATAAACCTTAGTAACAGAAATGTTTCTGAAACAAAAGGAAATATTTATGATAGCACCTACCTAAGGATGACAGATTAGAATGAAACAAGAAATTAAACTAGTCTCTTAGTAATACAAATATTCCATGTAAACAGAAAAACATTAAATGCAGATGTCTTAACTAAATGACTTAAAAGTATTGATAATAAATCAAATTATAGTATTAATGAAAGCAACTTACTTCTTCAGTGTTTTTATTTGTCTAACACAAACCTTCTTTATTGCGTCCTACAAAAGAAAAAGAAAAAAAAAATCTTATACTGCACCAGTTAAGAAGTATTTGTATGTAATCCCTGACACTTCTATCCAGCTGGAGCTCCTTTCTCTTATTCTATCACTAAGATGGGACTGTCTGGAACCCTGTTTACTTCATTCATTCATATGGCTTTGTCATCTGAGCATCACTGCAGCTAAAATTCAGATGAGCCTGCATATGCTTCTCTCCCAAAAACACAATGAACTTCAGAACTCAGTATAATACAGCTCTGAAGCAGAAGGCATGACTGTTGAACGGTCAGACATCCGACACAGCTATATGATCTCACAGGGAGTAGGACCACTAGGACCACCTTTGGCTGTTTGCCAGCATTTAAACAGAGATGACCTCCCCTCCCACCTGAACAATTCCTGAGCCATCAGGGAGATCCAAAGAAACAGATGGGAAACCTGGTCAAAGGAGGCAGAGAAGGGTAATAGCAGTGTTCAGCAGATGCTCAGCTGCTGTTTCATGATGGATATAAACAATGCCTACTTTCCTGCAAGCCAAAGGAGGAACAGCAACACAGAAACAGCAGATAACTCAAAATACGAGATCTAGCTTAAACATGTTTCAACTCAAGTCAACTTTTCAAGTACTGCAATAGTAAATAAATCCTCGGAGATATTACAGGCTTTCTACTTGTCATGGCATTCCTAAGCTTGTGTTCACACTGCTTTTTAACAATCCTGTTATGACAAGAATGATAAGCACAATTATCTTTTAATAAAAAGAGAAGAAATTAAACGGAAGATAATCATGATCTTACTGAACTCTCTTGTGTAACTGCAATCCCCTAGGTACAAAATCCGTGCTTCAAAAGAAGATGCTATTTTAAGATTGCATTTTAACAAACCTGCGTATTTTCTTTCAGTGCTTTGTCCTGTTGCCATGGTGATACAGAAGCAGGCATATGAAAAGTGATACAACCGTTCTGACAACTCAGTTCAGTGATATAGGTGATTTTGATCAGAACTGTAGAGTTTGGAGATAAATTCCCAACACTTATTACAAAAATATCCTAAAAAAAGAGACTAGATTTAATGATATTGTTGAAGCTCATGTTTTCCAAAACAATAATTGAATTGGTGGTTCAGCACAATGAATCTAAATGCTAACACAGAAAATACTACTTGCTTTTTGAGAAGTATAAGGAAAAATGATGCTAAGACAAGAAATATTAACCTTTTAATAGCTCTTCAAGATTTCTGGGCAAAACTGATCAGTAATAACTAAATAAATCAATCTTTTATTAAAAAAAAAAAAGGCAAAAAAAGCGCTGTGATTTCTTTAAAAGTGTAAGCTCCTAAAAGAGAAATATCTGTTTTATATAAGCTATGGAACATACTTGAAGAAATAATAGCAGTTTTCAAAAAGGATCAAATGTATGGTCCAAATAAGTTCTTCCCAACAAAGACACGACTGAGCAAATATTCTGATGGGAATATTCACGCATGCCCAGATAATCTATCTGTAATCTGACAAATGCAAAATTTTCAAATAGGTTATGAAACCATGCTGTTCAACGTACCGGTGCATCTTGGTCCATTAGATAAGCTCCATCGCCCTGACTGACAGCTTTACGATATTCTCTATGTGCTTGTTTCTTTTCTTTAACCTATGAAAAATAAGTAAATAAAACACAAAATAAGTGTTTTCATCTTTATAAACAGAACACTTTCATCTCTATATACAGAACACAGTATTCTCTTACATGACGTTACCACATGACAGTCAAGTGGTAACAACAAAGAACTTGAGAGAAAACAAAATTAATTTTGGTGTTGTACGCTTTATTACTAAATAAGTGCTTTCAAATCTTGACACTGAAGGACCTACATCAAAGGCAGTGTACAGTAACATCTTACCTTTCCAATGATGTGTTTTCCATTGATAAAAGCTTCAAATCCACAAACAGCAGCTTTATCATCCAAAGGAAAAACATATTTAGCTTCAATCGGACTACTGTTTTGATTGGTGTAGGTCTGAAACATTACTACCTGAAATGAACATTTTTTTTTATAGCTCCATAACATTAAAATGTGATTAAACCATCAATACTGTAAGTGTAACAGCATAACTGCTTTGCGCTGCAAAATGTCAATATGTATGCCACAACCTGATGATTTATTTGTATATTAGAAATGAAGGTATAACATTCACCAGTGCTTGGCAAATAAATATCTCACAAAAATGCAAGGAGCTGTGGAATTTTTACTCTCTAAATTATTAATCAAATCTCTTCCAGAAGAAGAGTAATCCATGACCTTACAAAGGTTACTTTATGCAGAGCTGGAGCTGTCAAGCTATTGCCTGCAAAAGTTGTAACCACTGCAATAGGTCTTTAATAGTTTCAAGCCAGTAATGTCTAAACAAAAAGCAAGAATAAACAAAACTAATAAAAAAGTTTTATTTAATATTATGATATACCGAAAGGGATGTTTGTATAAGTCTGTATGTGTAGCGTCTATTTTCTACTGACAGTATTTCTGCCTCTGAGGTAGCAGATTGCATCTTTCTTTTCACATTTGCTCTTCTGTTTACTTCCCATGCATCCTAACAAAACCCCAGGAATTCCTCACTCGCCTTTGCTGCCGTTCTTCTTGTCCCTTGCCATCGCATCATTTCTGGTTTATGCTCTGTAGCTCTGCTTTATAAACTGCTTTCTGCTTTGGTGGACTGGGTCATAGCACAGATGCTACTGTACAGTAATTCATTCCATAGGAAACCAAACCAAAAAATAAAGACGATCCCTCATGAGAAGAACAGTTGTTCAAAAGGATCAGACTGATCAGACAACAGTTCTGAGTGTCAGAACAGTTTAAGCACAGACTCATCTGACAACAATTCTTCAATCCCTTTACTCTCCCATTTTTGCCCTGCTTTCTTTTTTTAGGACTTCAGCAACAAATAAAAATATGAATTGCTCTTATGAAATTACTTCAGCACTGGACACCCCTGGATACAGATGTTTGTGCAGAGAGACACACACAACAGAACCCAGCAGAACCATAGCTTTTGCATGATCAAGACTGCCCCAGACAGGACTCAGTTGCAGGGGGAATGAGATTGTGGAATTACGCCCCAGGACAGAAAAAAGTCCTGCGTCTTGACAGGATGTGTTCCTAGGGCATATATACTAAATAAACACACAAAAAATTTAGTCTGCTTGGCTAACTTTTATTAGCTAATTTTGGCCAAATTTAAATAGCTAATTTTCAAGCTAGAATAGCAAGTTCTTTTGTACTGATTTTACTTGCAACAGCTAATTTAGGTTGTCTAACCAAAGTTAGAAACAAAACACACAAATACATTTCCAGAAATCTTTAATCATCCTAGGTATTTCTCACTGGTTTATAATTCAGCTGGCAAACAGATCACCACGAAGGTCTTTACAAGGGAACAGAATGCATACGCTACTGCAGTAAGTTTCTCTGCAGTGCTGACTTGATTACACATCAACAGAAACAGAATGAAAAATACAGTCAAACCTTTTGCTGACCAAAGAGCATTTGGCACTTGTTTGACTATACACCTCTAAAAATAAAAACTTTTCACTCAGTTTCAGAGTTTTCCTTCATTTAGAGATTGATTTTTTCTTTCTAATGATTAAAAGACTATTTAACAACCAAAATAATTTTTCAGGGCTGACTTACGGGAAGGGACAATAAATAGCATACTTTACCTGTGCTACGAAGTCTATTATCCTTGCCTTAATATGAAAGCCTTCCAAAGGAACAGGATTTCCCAGTCTGTCTTGAAGACCAGTTTTTACTGTATTTGAAATATTTGCACTCGGTAACGCATAGCCTAAACAAAGAGTTTACGAAATAATATTTTTAAATTAAAAATATTTTTTGAAATGCACATTTGGGAAGCAAGTTTGCAACTAATCCTATAACAATGACCCATGTTTACTTCTGCAACTCAGAACACACAAATTAAAAGCAATCCTCATTTTTGTTAAGAATACTTGTGTTGCACTACTGAGCTGTAGGCTGTCACCAGCTCATCACCAGCTCATGATAAGTCTTCAAGGTCTTACAAGGTCTTTGTTTAAAACCTTGCATTTGAATTATTAAAAGACCATCTCATGATTTATGCAAAAGTGCTTCTTGTGCTTCTCTTGAAACACACTGTGACAGGAGGAGTTCCAACTACCATTGGTAATTAGGCTTACAGGAAATCTGTTAAACAGATGCTATATGGATGCCACATAACTAATTTGGTAACATCCACAAATAAACTACAAATGATTTTTTAATAAGCTAGCTGCATACAAGAACTCTAAAAAGCGTTCTGATAAATATTTAGGGAACTTTGAAAGCAAGCCAAAAGCACAAACAGAAAATATTTCTTACTGTCATCCTGTACATGACATCGTGACTCTGGCTCACTGTTATCTTGCTCCAGTTCCACCCCAGTTCCAGGCTGAAATGGTTTTATTTGATCTTCAGGAAGGCAAAACTTAACAACATATCTAATTTTAACCTGTGCAGTTTTGTACACAACAAATTCATCATCCTGAAGGAGCAAAGAAAGGTATTTTACAATAAAAACAAAGCTGTAGGTAATATTTAAAAAATGCAGATTTATTAAGAAATGAGCCTAAATGACATCACTTTTGATAAATACTAAAAATATGACCTTTTTTTTTTTTTCACTCCCCTAATCTCTCTTTATCGCTACCATTTACATCTCTGTTATGTTTGCTTTCTCTACACTGCTTATATTTCTTCTTCACTGTAATGCACAATCATTCTTCAGAATAACTAAGAACAAAAAGAAGTAAAAAAATTTGGTGAACATCTAGCCAGTAACTTCATCTATTTGTGTGCCAGTAAGGCTATCAACCTTGTCTTTGAGTACCAACCTTTAAGGACAGGGATTTTATCAGTTGGATTCTATTCCAAAACAGTGAAACTTCCATGGTACTGATTTCTTATTCCATACAAAGCAGAACAGCACTTCCAAATAGCAATTTCAATGTCATAGATCAGATATCTATAGGATGATTCAGTTATAATAAAAAAGAATGCTAACATATTTCTTTTAAGTATTGTTTTCTTGCAGAAATTTTAAATCTCCTCACAAATAGTCACTTAGAGCCTTTGATGTTTTATATGCACTTTTCAGGCTGTAAAACAGACAAAAGTGATTTTATGCATTACAGTCTAGTGATTTAGTGTCTGAACTGAAACATACAGGTTATACTAATTCTGTTATCTATCACTGGTATAAATAAATCCCAAACTTGGTGTCTTTTCAAGTGCCCAACACTGCAGGATCAGTACCTCAAAGTCTGAAGAGATGTCTGCTGTCTTACGGACACCATGTACACTGTTATAACCTGATGGTGCATCATTTAATGAAAAATCTCGTTCATACAAATCTAAGCAGGATCCAAGTGCCACATCACAAACTGCAAGGAGTCGGGTTCCATCCATTTCACTGGGTGAAGAATACTTAATACTGGCACTATATGTAAAAAAAGATCACGCACATTTTATTAAAATTGATTTTAAAGTAAAGCTCCTAGGAGTTTAAGGATACACAAATACTTTTGAACAGATGAACGTGAAAGAAATAATAATTACGTTACCTTAAGAGTATTAAACATATATCTACTTAATTTGCAAAGTAAAAAGAAAACACAAAGGATAATATCAAAAGATATTGCCATTATTCAGACCTAACAGAATCACTGAAGTAAATGCCACTTCCCAGATTTCCAATGTCAGTTCTTTCCAGGCCATGATCTTCAACAACCACTTTTGGCAAGAGGAGTCCTCTAGAGAAAAAATAAGTCACACAATGAATGAAGTTCAAAATACTTTTGCACAAAGTATGTGGGCTAATACACGTTATGCAATTATGAACTACAGAGGATTAAATCAAAATACACTTTACAAAAACTACACATAGAGACTCAAGGCAAATAAAGTCTATTCATCAAAAAATAAATCCCAAAGCCATATGAATCACCAAGACATTGACTACATAAGCTATGAAGACTGTTTGCTTTTTTCATTCAGCAGAAAAGCAACACATTTCCCAGACTCATTACTATGCCTGAGTGAATCCGTAGAATTGTCATAAAACTAGATATTCCATTATTCCAGGAAATTATGATCATCTAAAATTATTTCAGATAAAGTGGTCATTGGTAAATAATGTGGAAGTGGACAGGAAGACAAGGACTGGAAGGAGGACATCATCAATGGAATTCTTTCCTAAAACAGCATAAATTATCCACACAGCCATTACTCTCCTACTCTCTCCATTTTGTCATCTTTCATCTGGATTTAAACTACAGTCCTCCTCATCATAACCAAATAGCTCCATCACAATGCTAATCCAGCTGGAAAGTAATCACATTTATCATTACAAAAGAATGATTTCCCTTCCAGGGTTCTGTAGGAGCATATGAATGGTTATATAAATGTTAAAGTAAAAATTAGGTTAAACATAATGTAAAAGAGTTTCACAAAAAAAAAGCATTTTTACAAATCAAAATATATTTAATTACAGATAATTAAACCTAACCCAATGTCACAAAAAAAGGGGAATGTAAATTTTTACCTGGAAAGAATTCCCATGAAATTGCGCACAGATGATGCATGGAATAAGGATCGAATATTTCCGAGACTGCCCAGAAATTCTGCTGTTTCACTTACTCTGCCAACACTATACACCTGTAAAATTCTCACTGGACATTCACTGCAAGAAATTTGAAATGATGTTTGACTCAGAAAATTCGTTTAAGAACGATCTACTGCTAAGAGATAAAGCCTTGTAGTAAATCTCAAAGTAACATTCAATCTTTGGTTTTGGTTGGCAATTTGGGAGGCAAAAAAATAAGTTAACAGCAATAAGAGAAAAAATAAGATAACTGCAATTACTGAAAACAGCAGAGATATTTAAAACCTATAACTACGTTCAAGATTCATTTAGACACTTAGGAAGAAATATAATCTGTGATTTCATACTTAAAGTCAGATCATATTATCTCATTAGATATTTTGGAACCTAAATTCAAAGATGTGATGTATAAACCCCATATAACTCTATGCAGTGCAGAGTCTGGTATTATAGAAGTTATTGCCAAATCTATCTTGTACTAATCTATCTTGTACTGCGAATACTTGGATAACTCACCATCTTGGCTGAACCATAAATATCTTAGAATATTCAGGCTATCTGAATGTAGCAACTTGAACTTCCCAATTAAGAAATACACTTGAGAGGAGGAAAACTTGGGTTGCAATCCCACCTCCAGCAAGATTTATGCATTTTATATACAGTAGTTACTGGGCAGAGCACACGCCGGAATTCATGTCCTTCTCTTGTGATTGCACTAAGCAACAGATTCAGACTTCTTTCCATTTTTCTTGCCAGCTGAATGCTTTATTTACCTACTTGTATAGAAGTCCAAGTGGGAAACAGTGTGCTCACCACCTTCCCTCTGCTTTACCAGTCTGCTATGTACATGTCTTTGGAACATGCTTCCTCAGATGACAGAGCCTGGACTAAGAACTGGGTTGCTCAAGAGTGGCAAGGTAGTGATGCCTTAAGAAATACTCAGAAGATAATATTAGGATTCCAGGATTCCTGGCTGTCACACAGTGAGGAACCTTAGGATTTACAAAACAACTAAGTAGAGGACTTAGGGATCGCAATTTTAAATTTAGATAAATAAAGTAGGCAGTACACTTGGAAAGTAAAAGCAAATCAAACCTTTGCTTACAAGTCAAAGCTTCATGCTTTTAAGATTTAATAAACTTCATCCAGTCTTGAGTTCCTAAATGCTAAAACAATATTGGTAAATAAGACGTAGTTTCTTTTGTATTTTTGAATGCTTTACTCAAACAGTATGGCTTCTTGTGTTGAGGATTACAGACACATTACATCCTAATTTATAAACGTGCTATATGAACTTTAATTTTTTTTGAGAGAACTTGAGCCCTGAGCCTTTAGCATGCTTCTACTGCAGTTGAAATTTTTTTTGAGATTGCTTTTAGTTAAAAAACTAAGGTTGCAAATGCAGAAACTGAAAGGGACTAAATGATCTCTAATTCTTGGAATGTAATTATGCTTTGTTATCTGTTGTATTAGAGACAAAATTTTGGGTGAACAATCCCATGCTTGTAACTAGTTAGATGATCATTGAGCCTATGAGTTAGTTTATAGGCCCTAAATCTGATAACTGTGATCCAGAAAGAGCAGTCCTGTGTGTTCACATAACAGCTAATTTCCAAAAGGCTTACTTAATTGGTTCTGTCTCAAAGAACTGTAAGGTGGAATTGAGTCACATAAAACTCTTTCTATTAATTTTAAATGACTTCATTTAGACAAAATGTCAAGTACTCACAAGTACTGAACTTTGCCAAAAACCAACAGAAGGTTCCATGTTTGAGCACAGTGCTCCTTCCATATTTGAGCAATTCGTATTTGGGTACAACTGCTTAGTAACCAGTAGTTGCTAGGGTTTAGGCCTTAGCAAGGGCCTGAGCTGCTAAACACTACATTTACTCAGTAAAAAACTTGAAGTGACTCGCTCTCTCTATAACTGCCTGAAAGAAGATTGCAACAAGGAGGACATTGATCTCTTTTCTCAGGTGACAAGTGATAGGACACGAGGCAATGGCCCCAAGTTGCACCAAGGGAGGTTTAGATTGGGTATCAGGAAGGATTTCTTCTTGGAAAGGGTGGTTAGGCACTGGAATGGGCTGCCCAGGGAGGTGGTGGAGTCACCATCCCTGGAGGTATTTAAGAGCCACGTGGATGTGGCTCTTAGGGACAGGGTTTAGTGGTGGACTTGCCTATTATTCTATTTAATGTTCTTGACATTAGCTTCTGATTGGGTACCCTGTGTTTTTTGATTAACTAATGAATTTTAAAAATGGGTAAACATGGAGAAGTAAATTTAAAGAGAATGTTGTTCTAGAAATTGATTATTCAAATCCACAGAATAAATTCCCAGAAATACATGTTTTTCATACTACTGAAAGCTACCTGAAAAGGGACATCAAGTTCTGTAGATAATAAAAAGATGACCAGGTAGTCCACCCCTGCTTCCCATCTACTCCATCATATTTATTCTAATAACACACAGAAAGAAATATTTGTTTTTCTCAGCAACCCCCCAAGTTTTATTTTGATGTTCACTTTCCCTGTATTCTATAAAATACCTGGAAATAAATATAGCAAAACAGAATGAACAAGCCTAAAAGCCATATATCTTCTTTAAATAGCTCCTATATATATAGACAGCATTTCACAATTTAAAAAGGGGAAAAAATTAACAATATTCTCACTTTCAGTTTTCTGAATTTACTTTAATTGGTTCTAGTATAGGTTATGGCAAATATGCCTGCTCTGCAATCCCATTAGTTTGACACTGCATAGTAACAGAACCTAATAATTCAGTCCTTTTTAGAGGCATTTTGTGCACCATACCTTGCATGTTACCACAATCATTGCGCAACCGTTAAACACTCACTTGTAATTGTTTTTTAACACTTGCTGTGCAACATTGAGAAATTCATCACTCATTGGATCAACAGCTTCAATCTTGCACCTCAGGGCCTGGTATTTGGCCAAAGATGTTGGGTTTGGGCATGACATATTCGTTTCTTGTATATTAAGCATGTCTCGGATGAGCTGGAAAATAAAAGACAGAAATTTATGAATACTTGTTACATTTTAATTAAGAAACCACACAAAAAAGACTAAATTAGACAAAGTGACAGTGCAGCAACAACAAAAAGAATATGGAAAAGAACATTTCCACTCGCTAGATAAGAAGTGGAACATGAGCAAACAGCTGTAGAATCCCATGAAAACAAAACAGAAGAAAAAAGGTATGCAGGTGATAAATTGTTTCTGTACAACTTCAAATCAAGCTTTGCATCGAGCCTGCTCATAACAGCTCCAGGGACCAGTATTTGTGCTTGGATACCATTTTGATTTTGCTTTTGAGGCAATCCTGACTTACTAGAATCTTATCATATTGTCCCTGATGCCCCTGTCCAGTCAGGGTGATAGCACAAGGCATCCATGTACTTTTCTCAGATCAAGAGAAAGGGCATCTAACTTAAAAAAAATATGTAATGCTAAACTTCACTGAGTCATGGGAAAACTTTATAAGACATAGTAGTTTTTTGATAGCAGACGGCTTCCAAGGTTAGAAGTGCTATTATTATTCTTTTAGAACGATAGAGAGCCACCTTCTCTCTACCTCTCCCCCTTTATTTTTTGTGACTTACAGAGGACTGACTTCTGTATACCCTTTGCCAAAGCCAAGAAGTATCTCTGGCAGAATCTATGGAATTTACATTATAATTGTAATACAAGGAGAAAATTTGAGTTTGCTCTATATTTACAAGTATGATGTAGTTGTCAGGGCCCTGAGTGCCTCACCTCTCACCTCTCCTGAAACTCTGGCTCCTTGAGATTAGAGCCAGCTTTGACAGTGAAGCTGTGGGGCCTGAAAGAGAGCTGTGGGAAGACTCGGTGGAGTCCTACCCCTTCTCCACTCAAGAGATGTCTTTACGCTAAGGCTTTTGCCCTTGGTTTCTCGGCTGAGCTACGTTGCAGACATGTCTACATCCAGCCTTGTATGTCCTTGGTTCTGACTCAGATCCTGTGGACTTGAGTTCCCAGTTTGACCTTTGACCAGCTGGACAAGCTCATGATGAGGGGGCAATCTGGACCGTTGTCTGACCCCGTTAACTGTCACCAGCCGTCACTATCTGCTGCTCTGCTCCTAACTGGGTACTGCAGTACTTCCCTGTCAGTGCAGTGATGGCTCTGGCCTTGCTCACTTTCACCCCTAGCCCCGGTCACCTGCCCTTGCTGCTCTCTGACAGCTGCTGGATGCAAGGGCTGCATCTGTGTGCACACTCAGCACACCTCGTCATCAGTTCTCCTGGCAGAGTAACTAAATTCCTGCCTGACTGAACTGCTACACAACTTAAAAATGAAGGAAGTGACTAAATGCAGAAACTGTGAGGGGGAGACGAGATGGGGATCCTTGGAGATTCCCCTAGGCAGGGCTGCTGTGCTTAGACCAACTGATAGATGCTATTTGCAGTCCAGGGAAGTCCCCTGAGCAGTTTGTGCTGTAGATGTAGGAACAGACCAATAGACAGATAATTTTAAATCATCTTTTGAAACTGTTCCTGCATACGTGGAAAAGGAAAGGTCATGAAGAACAGTCTTTGTACATAGTTAAAATAGTTTAGAAGTATTTTGTATGTAGTTTATGATAGTCAAAAGAAACTGACTATGTGTATGCTGAAGCAGTTGCCAGAGTCAGCAGGATGATAACATCAGTTTCATGTGTCTCATTTAATCCAGCTGAAGATGCCATCATAACAATAACTGCAGTGGAAACCCTGTCACCATCTGGATGGCAATTGATCCTCCTCTTCAACACATTCAGTACCCCCCATGAGCATTACTTTATTCAAAAGATTCCAGCAAGTTACTTTTTTTAAACTGACAGTCTGTGACTGTCAATTTATCTACCGAGAGTGTTCAAAATTTGTGTAGCACATTGCAGATTTGGGCTCACTATCAGTTTGGAAAAGTTACCTGACACAGGTCCTGTTTTCTAGATAACAGCTTTTTGGAAACTTTATAGTCTATTTCAGTTTTGTGACGTATAAGTTCATAGAATTCCATCATCATCTCTTGTAGCGCTGCCTCACCAGCTCCCTCAGCCAGTCCATTCTTTACCTGGAGCAAAATACCTTCTGCTTTGCTCACCTTTAAGAGAAGAGATTATTAAGCTGAAAGCCATTGCAAAATTACTGGTAGAACGCAAAGCAACAAATACTGAAAATGGATAATTTGATTCCATGTTGAAATAAAACTTGAACTCTTTGTTAATGCAATATCCACCAAAAATGTACTTACATCTCAGCTATGAAAATGGTTTTTAGAAGTCAGACATTATTCTACCCTTATACTGGGCTACTTGCTAAGTACCTTGGAGGAGCTAAGAGGCAGTAAAATAACCCCTCTGAAATAAAACAGAATATGAATCAGATTGAAAGGTAATGATACTTAACATCCATTGACTCACATTGTTAGCTTTAATACATTGATGAAATAACTACACATATTAGATGATAATAAATTTCTTACTAAATTTCTAACTGCATTAGTTTATCCTAAAATACATAAAACAGAGTAGAAATACTATTTATAAAATGCAACCTACTGATCAAAAGAAAGTAATGAGTCATTTTAGACAGTTTCTCTAGACAGATAATCTATATATTTGCTTGTGTCTGCATATTAATTCTCACGTGGAAATTTTTTACAGAATGCTCTATGTTATTTTATATTCTTGGGGCAGGAGGAAAAAGGCAAAGTACTCTTTAATTTACATGAGCCATAGGCAACAGCTAGTAAAATGCTGACATTAGAGGCTGCATAACAAAGTCTTACTTCAGTTCAATATTGACCCAAGGCTGGTCTCAGTCTCACAAAGGCCTTCAGAAAAAAAATGGAAAGTTAATCTAACTGAACAGCAACCCACTTCTTTGTTTCAAATATCCGGAGATTTTTTCTTTCTACACAAATGCTATTTCTCTGGCAAACTAATTAGAAGTGGGAAAAGGTAGTGAAAACAGTTTTAGCATTTTCTTACAAATCATTGCGTCTTTTAGGTTTATGATTCAGATTTTTCAAAAACTACCAATGATCGAACATTATTTATCAAACTATCAACTATTTGTCAAATTTCACCTACCCAAAATATGGTAGGAATCTTGATATTGAAACAACTGCACCTCATAGAAAACATCTACAACAAACAGAATTTCTTTTGCCTTTGCTGATTTATGAAATGCACTCACTACTGTCTCTGAGTAAATGTATAAAGCATCACTAATATACCACTTACTCATCACAACCTACATGAATGTATACTTCCGTATCAAAAAGTGAAAGAAATATTCTCCTACTATAAATCAATTGAAGAGAATCAAAAGTGTCTTATGTATAAAGATCAGGGCAAAGTCATTCTAGAATTAGGGAACTTCTACCAGCAAAGCTCTTCCAATTTAAAACCAACATAATCTCCAAATATTTTTTCCTCCAGTACTAACAGAGATGAAAAAAAACTGCTGTCAAGCAGCCATGACTTAAATTATACAAACTTAAATCACATGAATAAACGTTAGCCTCCTAACTGTTTAGGAAGGAAAGCAAAACCACTGAGGTATGTGGAAAAAAAAAGGATTAAATGAACCATACAGTTAACAGAGGGATGGATAGGCAATTTCTTTCAATAACAGTTGTAATATCCAAAGGCCTTCATGAGATGCCATATGTTAATTATATGTCATCTGATAATACAGACATGGACTATAATTAAAACTATTTTTTCTAATACAAGAGAATGTCTGACTGAAATATGGTTACCCGATGTAATTACCAATTCCAATCTGAAACAGAACATTCTTGTTTGCTGGGGAAAAAAATACTTATAATAGCGTTTATGTATGGGTCCTCATGGAGTAATAAGAATTAACTTACATCATTTAGACTTATGTTTTTTACTGATTCAAATAGTAGGCTATCCAGGTGGCCAAGAGCTTCTGCCCAGATCAGTTCCACAAAATCACTAACTTGCTGGCATATAGCACTTGAATTTATGGATTCTTCTAGAAGTAACTGTAGTAAAACAAACACAATTCAGTGGAAAGACAAAATGCAACAGGAATTTTCCTATTCTGATGAACAATATACATCCATGCCTAATATAATTTCTTCAGTTCCATCAACTTGAAGAGAAAGTTTGCCTTTTTAACTCTTTCAGGTGAAGAGCATGGCAGGCAAGTGGCCATGATCTATCTTGAAAATTAAGACATAACATCTTGGAATGAAGTTGATATGTTTGGTATCTTTAACATTATATTGTACTATCAGGTATAAGGACTTAATAGTTTTACACAGCTGGTAAAAGAACAGATGGTTCAAAACGGCCAGTGTTATAAAACACTGGAGATACTGCAACTATAGATATAATTCTCTGTAAGAAAGCTCTGGTGGGAAAGACATTATTACTGTGAAACTAAAAAATTGTAGTAAAACAACAGGAGAGTACAAAGGTGATGAGTTTCAGTGCAATTCATACATTCAATAAAAGTTGTGAAAACAGATTTTCTTATCTGAGGAACATTGTTAAAGTATTTACTTAAGCTTTTTATCATTGTTCTTCAACTCCAGCAACTTCCACTAAACTTGATGACATTAAACAATTAGCACACATTTGGACATGCTACATTACTTGTTTATATGGCATCAGCCATACAGCTCCTGAGATCACCAGGTGATGTATGTGGGCCATTGCTGGATATATTCTCTGTTCTAGTTGTGCCATAAAATAGAAGTTAGCCATGGTGGAAGAGAGAAGTACAGTGAGAAAGTAAATGGGAAAAAACTTTCTGTCACAGTGCAAATATTTTAAATGGCAGTAAAACATTGTCTGAAAACTACTTTAGGGAGCAGAATCCAACATCTATTTCCACTGGAGGGAGTCCTGTTACTGATTTCAGTAAGATCTACACCAAGCCTATGACATCTGTATAGTGTGCAAAATACTTATGACACAGTGATAATTTTGACATAATAATTTTGGTTGCTGTATTAGTATATCCTTTTTTTTTAAAAAAAAAAGTTGGTGACGAACCTACAGAGAAGACAAAACGATAGTGAATATAATTGTATTTGCTTTTAAAGTTTTAAGTGCTTTGAAGATTTTCTTAATATTCCTAAAACAATTTCAAAACATTTACATATAAACAATTTCCCTTAACCTATGACTGTATCACTGTAATCTAGACAGTGTTTACCACATTCAGAAATTTAGAAACTAAAACAAATAATTAAGAACAGAAAAGTGTAAACAAGTGAATTGTACAAGCCTTTTGCAATTTTGTAGAAGCTAAACATTCTGCTTCTGGTGGAAAAGTTTCTCTGAGCAGGAAATCCTGGCTCTTCAGATTCGCCACCAAAATATCATAATTTTCTCTTATTTCTTCAGCAGTCTTATTTACTATGAATTGTTTATTATTCTGTAAATTGAAAGAGTAAAGTTAGTTGGAGAAACTATACATAGACTTATAGAATCAATTTTACCAGACACTGTGCTAACAGCTGACAAATCCACACTTACATTTTGGCTTGTGGTTTATCAGGCTTCTGGCCAGGCAGTACTTTCATGAGGGTTTGTGGGACATGAAGAACAAGCACAGGGCTTCATATACGAGCCTCACAGTGACAAGTTAGTTTCATCTAAATATGCGCTGGAATAACTTTTCCTATTGGTTGAGATATTCCAAATCCATCCCTGATACAGCTCCTTTGACTTGAATTTAGCGTTGCTACAATGACGCAGTCTATCAGTGCTATACCAGAGCGCAAACATAACTTTTACTCTGAGAAATGTCCTTAGGCTGCCCTCAAGACAGGCTTTTCTGTCTCTCAAAAGTATGCCCACGCTATCATTCCTTGTAGCATTTTTGCAGTTAAACATCACACAGTTTAGATGTTACCAGGAACATGCATCTGAGGGAGATGCACCCAGGACCATGCTGTGTTGCTGCCAAGCTCCAAAGCAGCTCTTTTGAGAGTTGTATGCAAACACACAGAGTAGAGAAGCCAAATATGAATCAAACTTCTTATGATAAAGCTAATAGAAGTACCTCCTACTATCTATATGTAATAATCAGCCTGCAGATAAGAATGAAGAGCATGTAAAGATCTCTGGGACAGGAGTGTTCAATGTGCATAAAGAAACAAACAGGTAACGTCAACGAGTGGCTCATACCTTGGTTCCAGTTGAAGCACTGAAGTGTGCATACAGTCGGAACAGAAAGTCATGCTGTTCTTGGGTGCACTGTAATTCAATAACTACAAAATCTTTGCTTCCCTTAGAGTTAATCTGAATGGAGAAAGACATAAAGACCCCGCCCCCCCATTTAACGCTTAAGTATGTTTCATTTATGTGATATTGCACCAAATACTTCCCCCTGTCCTACTTATTTTTTCACCCCACTGAGAACCACAAATTCTAGGGCTAAAAAAAAAAAAAGCAAAATTATTCATTATTTGTATCATCGTAATGAGCACAAGCTCCTCTCAGGGCTTCCTGTAAGATTCCATCATTTCTGTGCTTTAAAGGCCTTTTTAATGAAAATGCTTAACATTTAAGTTAGATTTAACACATAACAGCCATAATAACATATATCTAGTCAGAAGCATACACGTATTATTCTACTGTAATACTTTGGTGAGAACACTACCCCAATAACAGAGGAGTTCTATATTGGTAGAATTAGGCTGCACTGAAAGACAGAAAGCATTGAAGTACTTGTCAGTACTCCTCTTTGCATTGCAGAACATGATAACATAAAAGGATTGCTGATGTATATAAAACTGCAAAACTTCTACTCGTCTACTGATTATCCTACATTCTGTCACAGTAAGAGAAAGGCTTACTTTTTCAAGGACATTGTATTTTGCAACTTCAAAATCTTGAGGGAAAAAAGGAGCATCCTGATCATTTTCAGTGTAAAATCTGGAATGGAATCAGAGCAATTGAAGCCACAAGTGCCCAGTAAATATTGTGTTTTAACAGGCTGCAACATCACACTACAGTAAGAATTAATGTAAGAACATAAATCTGTTTTTCAGCAGCAAAATAAAAAGAGAAAAGTTTTGAGAAATAAAATCCCACAGTGACAAACTGCTGACCTATACCAGTAGGCCCGAATGCCTGGTGTAAACTTGAAGATGAAGACTAGATTTCAATCTTCATCCTTTAGAAAAACTCTGGAAGCAAGAAAATACATAGATTTTCATTGCCTGACTGCATGTTAATTTTTTGACATCTTTTAACCTGCGCTCCCTGATGTTAATTCCTCTCTTATTCTTGATTTTCACATTAACATATATACTTGTAATCATATCCTTCAGCATCGGGACTTTTAGACATTACTTCTACTAAATTCCCTGAGAGTAACTAAATACCTTCCCTATCACTGAACAGCAGCCTCTGAAAGTGAAAGCTGCATTTTATTCATTTTAAAATAAGAGCATTGGAGCTGGCTTTGTTCCTTTAATTCAATAATTGGTAAAAGTTAGAACAATACTCTTTCCCTATCAAATAAGGGCAATCTCATGATCTTGATTTTCAGCTCTCCCAAGAATTTTCACAGGAGAGAGAGATGCTTGACACTTCTAAAAACAACGAACTGGAGTGGATAGCAAATAAAAACCCAGGTGAACCAAACTAATAAAAAATACGTGATGATAAACAGCTGCTGAGTTGGTAGAAGCTTTGCATCCATTAAGGAGCTGGAATGTAGGTATTTACTGAGATGGAAAAATGTAAAATCAATTTCCACAGTCAGATTCAAAGGTAAAAAAAGGTAGAAGTAGTCATAAACTCATACAGATAGTATAGAAAATGAAGAAAGAATAACTTTTTCCTTCACTACACTGTTGTTAAGGTACTAAACAATCTCCAGAAGAGATCTTGACCGCTGAAACAGATTGGAAAGTTTGTTTTTTTCTTTGACATAAATATCAACATAGATGTATCAAAACACATATTTAATTTTATCATTTTACCTGAGTGTCCCTACTTCGAACGCAATTTTGTTGTCACTTTCTGCTATAACAGTAGGATTCAGGTCTTTGCTTTCATTTTGATTTGTGGCATTTTTGTTCTCAGAAGATGACACGTCTTCCAAACCTGCAATCAAAACATTTATTTACTTGGTAGAGTATCTGGGTTCTCTAATTTAACTTAACCTAGGATCACCTCTCTTGACCTGCTGGCAATGCTTTGCCTAATGCAGCCAAGAATACTTTTAGCCTTCTTAGCTCCACTATTGGTGGCTCATGTTCAACTCGGTGACCCCCAGGTCCTTTCCTGCACAGCTGCTTTCCAGCTGGGTGGCCCCCAGCATGTCCTGGTGCCTGGGGTTGTTCCTCCCCAGGTGCAGGGTTTTCTACTTCTTGAGGTTTTTGCCAGACCATTTCTCCAGCCTGCTGAGGACCCTTTGGATGGCAGCACGACCCTCTGGTTTATCTGCCACTCCTCCAAGTTTCATGCCCTCAGCAAACTTGCTGAGCGAACACTCTGCCCCATCATTCAATGAAGACGTTGAAGAGGGCTGGACCCAGTACTGACACCTGAGGTACTCTGCTTGTTGCTGGCCTCCAACTAGACTTTGCATCACCGATCACCATCCTCCGGGCCTAGCTATTCAGTTAGTTTTCAATCCACATCGCTGTCTGCCTCTCCAGCCCATAGTTCAATAGCTTGTCTATGAGGATCTTATCGGATACAGTGTCAATGGCCTTCCCACTGCCCACCCCTCATTTACCAGGCCAGCCACTTCATTTTAGAAGCTTATCAAGCTGGTCAAGCATGATTTCCCCTTGGTGAATCCACGCTGACTACTCCTGATAATTTTCTTGTCCTTCATGTGCTTGTAAACGGGTTTTAGGATTTTTTTTTTCAGAAAAAAATCTTATTTATATCAACTTTATTCCCAATATCCATGGTTGCTGATTTCTTAAAACTTGATTTGAAATATTGACCTTCTGAAACGTTCTTTCCCAAAGTAACTGATAGATGGCTACACCATGCCAAATATACCTACCGTGTCTGTCTGGCCATTGGTTAGAAGTGTCGCCTTGTGATGTATTAACCTCATACGCATCAGTTGGCAAAAGCTTCCCATTTTTAACCGATTTCCGAATGAAATCTGCATATACAACAGGCAGCTGATATTTCCGAATAGTTTTTAGATCATGACAACTGAGGACGTCAGCAGTATCCACAAGAACATGTGTACACTGAAAGACAGGTTACAGTTACAACTGTTAGGCACACACAACTAAAAAATTAATCCAAACATTGTTTATTTGCAATCCATACTGGTAAAATTCTAGAGTCCAAAGGAAACATTTTAAACACAACCTTTTTGGATCAAGTTTCTAATTTAGAGACACGATAGTTCTGCACTTCCTCCATAGACAACAGAGAGACTAAAATATGGCTAACTTCAGATCATGCCCATCTTTCTACAGTAATTACAGAGATATGAGGGCAGACAAGTGCCTAATGTTCTGTAGACCTTTTAGCAGCACACAGGAGGTCCAATAACAGGCCAAGCTCTATAGTGGCCAACTAGTTAAAAATCCAATACTCTTTGGGATAACAGGATAAAAAAAATAGCTGGGCAGAGTCCTGAACAATCATAATATGCTTTGGTAGCCTTATAAAGAACCTTACACTGCTTTACTGGAATCACATTTATGCTGAAAGTTTAAACTTTCTGCATAGTTTTGATGGTAGAGCTCAAAGGGTTGTAGTCAATGGGGCTGTACCTGGCTGGTGTCACTAGTGGTGTTCCCCAGGGCTCGGTTCTAGCGCCAGTTCTGTTCAACACTTATCAATGATCTGGATGCAGGAATGGAATGCATCCTCAGCAAGTTTGCTGATAATAATAAACTGGGAGGTGCTGCTGACTCTCTGGAGGGATGAGGAGCCTTGCAGAGGGTTCTACATCCATTGGAGCATTGAGCAATACTCAACAGCACAAAGCTCAACAAAGGAAAACGCTGGGTGCTGCACCTGGGACAAAGTAATGCCAGACACAGGTACAGACAGAGAGACGAGGCTGGAGGACAGCTCAGAAGAAAGAGATTTGGGGGTGGTGGTTGACAGCTGGCTCAGCATGAGCCAGTAGCGTGCCCTGGACAAACCGCATTTCGGGGTGCATTAAACACAGCATAGCCAGACAGTCAAAAGAGGTGATTCTCCCACTACATTTAGCATTGGTCTGGCCCCACCTTGAACCTTGTGTGCAGTTTTGGGCCCCACAGCATAAAAAGGATGTTAAGGTACTTGAAAGCATCCAGAGGAGTGCAACAGAGCTGGTAAAAGGGCTGGAGGGGACGCCACCCACTAGATCATGTTCCTCAGGGCCTCATCTAACCTGGTCTTGAAAGCAGCTTAGAAGATCCTGAATTTAGAGGGCAAAGAAATCCATCATGTCTTTGGAATACTCTTGCTACACCTCAATATGTTATTCTTCAATTCTTCACTTTCTCCCCTAAACAGATGTGCATTGTCAGAGTTGCCAGGAAAAGTGCTGGGCTCCAAACAATATAATGTGCCAACGATATTCCTTTGCTTCACACATTCCTTTTCTTAATAATAAAAAAAAAAGATATTTAATGCCAACTCCTTAAGTTATGCAAAAATCAATCTACAGACTCTTGAGGATATCAAATATGTTTTTTGTTGTTTGTAAAATAACAGTCACCTATGGAAGCTGTGTGCATTAACAGCAGAGTTTAAACTAACTCACTCAGTGCTTTATGAGGAAATGTTACACAAGAGTGAGAGGGAGAAATTAGTTTGCTTGATCATACTCCTCTTAAAATAAAAAAAAAAGTATACAGAGAAAACAAAACAAAAAATCAAAATACAATGCACTATCTTCTTCCCAAGGTAGATTAGAAGAGCTCTAATATGGCAATATGTATGAGCTTGTTGCAAGTACTAGCTTTGTGGGGGGAGGAAATGAATGTCACTTTCAAGTGGCAGAAGTGACAAGGCACTAACTATGCCTTCGCTATTAAGTTAGAGAATCCACTCCCTGACACTGGCACATGAATACTTATATTGCTATGGCATTAGCATGTTCCTTGGCACTTCTAGACTCCACCAACTCACTTCCCCCAGCTTCCATGCATGGTTTGGGAGAGGAACATCACCATGGCCACTCCCATCAGGCAGGCTGGATGTGGCTGCTCAGCCCTGACAACCAAGGAAGTTCATTAGTACAGACGTGGGCCAAGCCATGCTGCCTGGCCACAGTCCCACAAACACTCCTAGGTGCATAATGTGACCTGCTGATTTCATTCCTGCACGTGTCATGATTTATCCATGCTGCTTGTTCAGTATATATTCCAAACAGAAACCTGTATTTAAATTAACAGCTGTGATATCACAAACTTCTAACTCTACAACCATCACTTCTCTGTAATCAAATGCTTGCATTAGTATAAACAGCAACAAGACCAAAACCCAATTCAGGGATGTGTCTCCTTATTCAGAGCTTCTGCTCCCTGATGACGTGAGAAGAAAACCAACGTGGCAACTTTATCCAGGAAAAAAAGCCTCCCTGATTCTTTTGTAGAGAGAGAATATTGCTCTTATTTTTTCTATGAGACATTTCAGTACTACAGAGCATTAGAATTATAAGCAGAAATACTGAACAGAGAAATAATCTCTACAGTCCTTATTTCTCTACATGAGGCAAGATTAACACTCGACAACACTTACACCACTTGGTATTCTCCTTCTGAGATCTCAGAAATAAATCTAGAACTTACCTTGCGATTAATCATGTAATGAATTACTCCACCATTTTCTTTTAGGCATGCTCTTAGGCTGTTCTTCTCCTGAATGGGCAAGTACCTCACTTTAACAAAGAACACACAGTTTGCAAAGATTGTCATTGCCCTCCTGTTAAGACAGAAAAGAGGGATTTATTTTGGCTAAGAAATCTTTCATTCCTACTACCCACCTAAGTAGTTTCTCACCAAATATTCCCTTTTCTACTCTAGGAAGTTCCGCAACAAATCCCATTTTATCAGCATGGCAATCAAATTGACAAAGAACATCTCTTAATCAGTTTTATTCATTTTAAAAAAAGATATGGAAAATTTAGTGTGACCTACATTTTCCGTCAAGTCATGGCTTGAACTAATTGTCAAACTCATACCTTGACCTTTTGCTGTTAGTATCCACTGTTAGTAAAGTGGAACGATCTTAGTTTAAACTGGAACAACTCTCCTTCTGGTCCCCTTTCACATAGTACCTTTATAAAACAACTGTTTTTTTCAAGAACATGAACTATTTTTCATGTTTCTACTCAGTGTTGTACATATAATCTTTAAATAATAATAAAAAAAAACACAAACATTTAAAAAGAGCTTCAGAAAATTGATCCAGATTAAACACAACCTAACAACAGCAACAAAACCCACAAGTATACACCAACAAACAAAGAAACAAAAACAACAATCCAGAACAAGAGACTAGCTTTAATCTAGATCTGTTTTCTGATTGAATTCATTTCTGGGCTAGGGCAAAGATTTATGCAGGCACAAAAGAGTAGCAAAGCACTGAAAGTGATGGAGGAGTAGGAGAGAAATGGATGTAGGGGGACTGCTGCTCTTCTCAGCCATGTCAGCCTAAATTGTCTGTAAAATAAATTGAATAAAAATTGGCTGTGTGTCATTTGTGACAAACTATGCTAAGATATGAGAGGCTGGGAAAGTTTTATTTAAACAGAATTTATGACAACAAAATGTAAAGGCAGTGCCTAGTTTAAGCCACTACAATGTATAATCATTGCATATTTATTTTCCTGGACACTTGTGAGTGTAAAGTTATTCTTATTTTAAAAACCAATGATGAATGATAAAGAAAATGACAGTGTGAATGAGAACACTACACAGAGCACTGAGCTCTTTATACAGCATATGCGTGCCTCAGCACATCACAGCTTTTCCAGAGCCTTTCACTGGTAAACAAAAGTGCTAAAACTAAGTGCGAGCTAGAGGACCTTGTGACAAAGTGAGTTCACAGAGAACCCAAAACCATCGTTCCCACTGAACATATTTGAAGCACGGTGTCCAATTCAGTTTTCTCGGAAAGGCATTAGGACAGTATACCACAAAACCACTTTGAGAACTCCTGACGACCAAAAGATTTGCCTTAAATTTGCATTGCTGCTCCAAGCCAAACTGCTAATGCAAACACACTGCTAAGGCTACAGTAAGTAGCACAAAGAGAATGTACGCCTGTAAAACAAAATATTCAGATCATAAATTCTTTTTTTGAATGATTATTTGACTGCCAGTAAACCATGGCCATATCTCAGCTGGGGGGTTAGTATCAGTGTCGCTGGTAAAAAAAAAAAAATGTTTTTACTCTAACTGTTTATATTTCTGGAAGAGCTACTTGAAAATGTAAATTTTCCATGGTGACTTAAGGACAAATACTTTTAACTGTGGGATAACTGGAAAAAAAATGACAATCCAGGGTATTTGGCCTCTCCAATTTTACCCTGGAATCACAGAATGAGGCAAAACAAAAAAGAAATTACTTGTTTGAAAGTAAACATAATACGAAAGGAAGGCGGTTCTTGTGTTGGCCAAAAATGTCTGAAATTAAGTGCCATCTCTCTTGGACAAGCCATTCAGAGCAAAAATGACATTTCTCCAAATTGATGAGAGCTCCCACATACACAGCAAACTGTGGTTAAGCTCCCATCCTTCTACTCCTAGAAATAAACAACCACGTTAAAAACCTCAAAAAGGAAAGCAGAAGCTGTTTGAACTACTTTCATTTACCACTTTATATTTTTATGTGCTATGTTAGAACTGTTTCTCTAGTAGTTTCTTAGGACTAGAAGCTAACCTGTCATTGAATTACCCAACAGGTTCTTCTGGTTTAGAAATTCATATTGATCAATTGCACCAAAGCCTTTACAAGGCCAACAAAGCTTCCACATCAAATCTGTTGATTTTTGATTTAGTGTTGAGAGAAAACAACCCAAAAGACCCTAACATGGCAGAGAAAATTTTTAAGTGGCACTGACCATGGCATTTCAGAAGTGGTGTTTTAACCCTGGTAAGCAGCTAAGCTCACCAGTCCCTCACTTCCCCTCACTCTCAGCTGGATGGGGGGAAGAGAATCAGAAGGGCAAACTTTAGAAACCTCCTGGGTTGAGATAAAGACAGTTTAGGAAAGGAAAAATAAAAACCAGTCAACCAAAAAAAACCCACAATAACAACAAAGAAGGAATATGTGTATTTTCTTACTCTATGGCATGTTTGATTTTCAGTGAATGCACATACAGCTGTTCTTCAGTGCAGTAAAAAAGCTATCAGATGGCCAGCTGCCGTAACTTGAGTTATGAGCAGAAAGGAAGAAGTTGGTCATAGAGAGGGGGAAACAAAATTCATTTGAATTTGAGGTTTCAGGAAACCCTAGAAAATCAACACTATCAGACACATTTTTTTTAAATACATATGTATATAATCTGATCTCATAAAGGTAATCTATAGGAAGGGACCCCAAATCATCTACTACCCTACACATCTGAGAACTGGCAACACTGCAGTGATGATACATGCATTTAGGTGAGGCAGACAGCAGATTGAGGATCAAAGGACACATGAAATTATTATATACTTATATTTTGAGGCTCTTGTATTTTGTTGTCTGGCATTACCAGTGCGTTCAGCATAAAAGTACTCTTTGCTCACAGATGCAAAAAAACCCCTAACTCTTCTTCCTGTATTTTAACTAAGAGGTTTTTGCAAGATACTACATTATCTGAGGTAGTAATGATCTTTTAAGATGCACCCATATAACTTGGCTTGGGTAGATTAATTTGTATCATATACAAAGGCAAATGTACCACTGCCAAAAGTTTCTCTTATTAAAACCATCTTACTGGTCTGGGCACTGCCTCCCTTTGCACTGGAACTCTGCAGGCACTAGATTTCTTAGCATATTCTCTACAGCAGCTTCTGGATATTGCTCAAGTTTCCAGAATTTGTCTCCTCGGGAAACAATGAATTCTATTCACACAGCCTAAACACACAGATTATTAGGAGGGTAATGGAATATGTACAAGCTATCGCAAACATCATCCCTACCAATACATCCCTCTTTCACACAGAAACTTGAGAAGCAACTGAATTTGGTAGCTCATATGTGATGCAAAACTCCACAAAGATATTTTACATTGCACTTGCTTATGAAAGCTATGCAGCTAATAACTAAGAAAAAAATCTTGAGAGAACTGATCTGTAAGTAAGCCGTAGTGTCGACCAGTAAGCAGAAAGCAATGTGAAAACTTGATGGAAGGGCAGATTCACTTTGCTAAGTTTGTCTGCAAAGTGAAGACCCCCCTCACCCTTTCTCTGCTCCCAGCATGAGAGCTATTAAATGACTCCGATCCCACTCCTCTCTTTAGGTTTTCGGTGAAAAATTGTTTACACTCACCCACTCTGGCAGTTCCTCTCCCTGAACGATCTTCCTGCTTCCTCAACAGGGCAAAGTGCAACCGGAGCGATAGTTGTAGGTTGGTAGGAAGGGATGGGGCACGCACATACCTGCCTGTGAAATGCCCAAAGAGACAGCGCCAGCAATTGTGACCCTGTCATATAAATAAACCAAGCAAAGTGCAGCCAACTGAACAATAAGGAGCACCAGCTCTCGCTGTGCTTGAAGGAGGAAACTCACTGTTAAAGTGCAAGTGAGTTTTGAAATACCTTACAGACAGCAGGAAATGTAGCTGAAGCCTGCGCAGTCCCTCCTCAGCAGTTCTTCTCTCCTTTGAGTGAAGAGGACCTTATTCTCCTTCATTATTGACCACAGAATATTAGCCTCTCTTCTTCCTCCTATTTCCCTAGAGAATCAAACTTCTCACGGAATTTTAGCAAAGCGTTTGGCTTTACTCCTTTTGAACTGCAAACTTTCCCAAATTCAAAATCAAAACAGTGAATGATTATATTTAACGTGTGTGTTGAGAATTAACTGCTAGGAAACACTTTTATAGCTGATAAGAAAGTTATGCGAAGAAAAACTGCTGACAATTGCTTCTGGTTTAATTCTTACAGTTTTAATTTATCTCGGTGGAGGTCCATAAGGCCCTAACGACCTCAGAAGAATTTCATGTAAACTTGTAGTTCTGTAGTTGTTATGTAGCTATGCAGTTAACTTGTAGTTATCAACCTGCAAGTTACGGATCATTGTTAGCAATGGACAATGGACTGCACTCCTAGCATGGAGAGGGAGCCCAACATAATTTTTTGTCGGCCAAAACCAGACCATGAACAACCTGGAACCCTGTCAGGCCTTCAGTGTGCAGGAATACTGAAAACAAACCTTTGCTGTGTTTTCACGAGGATGTCAAGGGATTAAACGTAGAACCATAGAATACCCCTAGTTGGAAGGGACCCGTAAGGATCATCGAGTCCAACTCCTGGCACCACACAGGTCTACCCAAAAATTCAGACCACGTGACTAAGTGCACAGTCCAAATGCTTCTTAAACTCTGACACACTTGGTGCAGTGACTACTTCCCTGGGCAGCCTGTTCCAGTGCACGACCACCCTCTCAGTGAAGAACCTTTTCCTCATATCCAGCCTGAACCTCTCCTGCAGCAGCCTGACACCATAGCCGTGGGTCCTATCGCTGGTCACTAAAGAGAAAAGATCGTCTCCACTCCCCCTTGTGAGGAAGCTGTAGACTGCGATGAGGTCTCCCCTCAGCCTCCTCTTCTCCAGGCTGAACACGATACTGTGCTTTCAAAAGGCATGGGTAGGAATCCTTTCTCGCAGCACAGTAGCTCCTTTTGTTAATGCAGAACCCAGCCTCAGGACACCCATTCAGGCGATACGTTTTTGGTCCAACCATGCCCTACCACCAATGTCACCCACTAAACCATGTCCCTAAGCACCACGTCCAACCTTTCCTTGAACACCCCCAGGGACGGTGACTCCACCACTTCCCTGGGCAACCCGTCCCAGTGCCTGACTGCTCTTTCTGAGAAGAAATGTCTCCTCATTTCCAACCTGAACCTCCCCTGGCACAACTTGAGGCCATTCCCTCTAGTCCTATCACTGGTTATCTGAGAGAAGAGGCCGACCCCCGACCCCCACAACCTCCTTTGAGGCAGTTACAGAGAGCAATGAGCTCTCCCCTGCGCCTCCTCGTCCCCAGCCTACCCAGCCCCAGCTCCCTCAGCCGCCACGCGGAGCCCCTCGGGAGCTGTAGTTCGCTCACCGCCGGACCGCCTGCCAGCTGGGCGGGGAGGCCGTGCCTCGGGACTACAACTCCCGGCATGCCCGGCGTGTGGCGCCGGGAGGCCGTGAGATGGCGGCAGGTTTGTAACAACACGGAGGGGCAGCGCCGCTGGGGCCGCGGCTCGGGGCCGTCGCCGTGCGGGTGCCTCCCGGGGGGCCGCAGCGGCCCCTGTGAGGGCGACGGGGGGCAGCTGGGCGTGTGGGGAGGTTCAACAAGGGTTCAACAAGAGTTTCCGTGATCTGATCTCCCGAGAATGAGGAAACTTTAAAAAGTTGTTTCCTGACCGGCAGGACTGTTGAAGCCTTGGGCTCCTGTGGTCGTGTCCTTTGTTCTGTAGCCTTTCCTCTGTGCTCCCTGCGACACAGCGACAGGACGCCGACACACACACCGTGCGTGTAGGTGGAGAGTTAATCGCCCTGGGACCCGCTGGAGGTAAGCAGAGCCGAGTGATAACGATAAAAGACGATAGGAAGGGGAGGGAGAAGCTAACAGGCAGCAAGGGTGCAGAATTTCCATGAGAATGATGCTAAGTATGCATTGAAATACAGTAATACGATTGTATTTATGTGGGCATATTTACAACATTGCTTTCACATGAAGATCCTGTAATGGACGTCCCTCTCTCACCTCATCAAATCCTTTTTCACCTCTGTTGCAGACACATTTAAAAAATTCAGAACCCATCTCTGTACTACTGAACAGAATATTATACGCAGCTCTATAATATTTGAGGTGTTATTTATTTGAGTGCAGTTACTGTTAGGATTAAATGTTGGATTGTGCTGACTTCTTGCACAGGAAGCTCATTAGCAATTGTCCGAATTGCTTCTGTTGCCTAGGGAAAAGTAGACGGTGACTGATTTTTATAAATACTTTGGTTATAAGAGAGTAACTTTCTGTTACTGTAGATTTCTTATTTTGTTTATCTGCTCAATTTTTAGGTGCTAAAAATAAGTAACCATCCACGCCAGCTGCCTATGGCTTTGAAAATTTTGCTGTCCTAACACTCCAAGATATAATAGTGTTATGTTAACGCTACATCAGCAAGTAGATCTGAATACCATTTACAAGATGCCAGCTGTTGAAGATCTGAGTAGTGAACGAAACTTCCTTGCACATTGCATGTTTGATAGCTCTCGTGCTGGAGTCTTCTTGGATCCTACTTTTACTGGTTTGAAAATCAACACAGACAATTTATTATCTGGACATGAAAACATCACGGCTTTCCCTGCTGAAGTGTTGCATCTTTCAGAGAGCCGTTCTGTAAGTGATGACTCCTTGTGTGAAGAACGGATGCTGGAGTCTGACAGCTCTTGTACACTTCAGCAGGATACCGCTGAAACATCTTTTCCAGCAGCAGCATATAATGTGGAAAGCTCTAAAACAGACTTTGTCCATGGTGAAGTGGATGGTCGGAATAAATCCGATTACTGTGATCCTCTCTTACAGAAGCTTGAACAGGTAATAAAAAAAAAAGTTCCAGAATTCTTTGACATACATAAATTAAGATTTATTTTGTTCCTATATGTGATTTTTCATACCTGAAAGTATGCAGAATCTTTTCCATGTATAGAACACAGTGGGCTTAAAGAGCAAGCCCTAGGTCAGTTATGCATGCATAAAAGTTGGTGTCCTCATAACATGCAGTTTAACTGGTTTTCACTGGCACAGGTTCCAGTTCAAAACGAATTGTATTTAGTGCCAGCATATTTGACTCAAAATCTTTTTATTTTTTATTTTTTTTTAACCTGGAAAGATGCACACAGTTTTACAATATTCCATTAATTCTTCTCTTAAAGCTGTGGCAATGGGGTGCTGGTTGTTACAGTGGGAGTGCTTCACTGCAGATATTCACAACACAGTGAAGTTGTATGTTCTTGTAGCTATAGCAACATCTTCCGTTAGTTCTCATTGTATGTGTGCACACTTGTACCTGGTTCTGTTTAGCTGAAGAGAGAAGTTGGTGTTGAATACATACATGTCCAAGACAATAGGACAAAAAGGCATGGAATTACAACCCTGTGATGTCATTTTTTTTTTTAATCTTTTTTCCATAGCAAGCCTGCCAGCTGACTCTGTGATTGGCAATACAGTTGCTTATAGCTCTCCTCAGTTAGCAGATATAAATTATGTTAGCTGAAGGTGTTAAGGCACACTTTAATAGGTCTTGCTGTTAGGGATTAAGAACTCAGCTCCTTGTCCACCCTTCTAGAAGTTGCCTCAGTGCAAATCCTTATGTCTGTTTGTGCAAGTGGAAGTGTGGGAGGAAAAAGTGAATCTCTAGAGTATAATTCCACTACTAAGCATGTAAAAGGTATTTCATCTCTGTTATATATGTTAGGAAAATATTCATTCACTTTTTTCGTTACATCAGCAGTGTCCAACAGTGGCTAAAATAACAGATACTATCTGGTTTAATGGTATCTTAAAGGAATTGTTAAGTCTCCTGTCTTGGAAAGTTATTGCCGATCCAATATAAATTAACAATTATTATTCTAAAAATAGATATAACTTACATGTAATATTTATTTCCAAGATCTCAGATAGAGTGAAGATTACTGATACATACATATAAAAAATACTGATATATAAACATTTCTAAAGCACTATTGATTTTGAGGTATTTCACATTTTAATAAAACCACCACGTGCGAGTTATGTTAAAAGAGCAGAATTTGAGTGTTTTTCTCATACTATAGAAATGAGTGTTCTGATTCTTTTTTTGCAGATTGGTCAATTAAAGATGAGTGGATCTGTTAACTGTGCACACTGGAAATAGTATGTGCAATTGATAGGTAGAACTGAAAATTGCGTTCATCAAAGCACTTTGTATTCTTAATTCCCTTCATGTTGCACTTAGCTAATGGAACATCATTAAAACAAGAAATACCTCTTGTCTTGATGACTCTAATGCATTCTAAGTATATTTGTCTTAGGTAAAATAACGTAAATAAATGTCCTAGGTAAAATAACGTAAATAAATGTCCTCCAGTACATTTTTTTGTTTGTTTGAAAAGCTGAAGGAATTGCAACAACAGAAGCAGGAACAGCTAAAGAAACAACAGATGGAGCAACTTCAAAGGCTGATGGAAGAACAGCAGAAGTTACTTAGCATGGTGTCTGACCAGACAGCAATTCTTGGTAAGTTGAGAAATAAAGCATAAGACATACTTCAGTAAACTGAAGAATTTGATCTCATTTCTTCATTAAAATCTGAAAGTGTATTCAGTGTTCTTCATCTTAAAACTACTTGATTAGTCAAAGACTAATGCTGCATCGTTTGAGTGGCTGATAAATGAGTGCTACTGTAGAAGGACTTTTATAAAATCCTTTTATAAATTGCCAAGAGTAATTGTAACTTAATCAATGATGGGAGCCTTATTTTGAAGAATATATTACAAAAGACAGTGTAAAATAGTTTCTTTCCTTTTTGATTAGCTGTTTCCCAATATACTTTTGTTTGCTTTAAGCTGTCACTGTATCCAAATGAAGTAATACCTCCTTGTGTGTGCTCATGCAGAACAAATTTGCTCAAGTGATGAACTGAACTAGACTGGGGAGCTGATTTGTACTGAAAAACAAACATTTGTAAACTGGATCAGTTTTCCAGTCCAATTTGCTGTGTGCAAAGGGAGAGCACAGTGCTGGGCTGGAAAAAGCTGGCAGAGTTGAGGTAGGGGGATCTTCTTTTGCTGGTAGTATCAGTCCTACATGATTTAATGGTTATCTTTCTTTTACTCTCTGAGAAAGTTGATCTAGGGTTTAGTCTTAGAACAAAAACTAGATTGCCTAATGAGTTATTTCTAATTGGGAATGTAAAGGTGGAGGCTGGTTCTTGCCCTTTAGTGCCATTTCTTTTCTCCTGCAGAACAGTGGTGTGTTTTTCTTTTAATTTCAAACTCTACTCTGATGGCTGAAAGTCAAAAGCCAAGACCTAGGCATTCAGTGGGCTTGACAGCTTTTCACAGGTTGTGATCATCTGGATATCGGAATCACAATGAAGGCAGAGTTTATGCCTTGAATGTTGTTGTTCTCCACATACACAAAACAGTGATTTTTTACAAGTTAAATAACTAAGAATGTATCTCATTGTTGAGAGTTGCACTGATTGAACCCATGTTTTCGCGTGGCACATAGAAAACAATCTATACAGGGATACAGAATGTCTCCAGTCCAGCTCTGCCGTGAGGGTTAATAACTGAACTGGAATTAGGAATCAAGATGGGTTGGCAAAGAGATGCCACCGCATGACTAAGAATTACCTGTACGTAAAAGAAATGCACTAGAGTTCTTCACCTTTTCTGTTTCTAGTTTTACCACTGACAGCAGCATGACAACTAAGCTGCTATGACCGGAACAGAGTTTTGGTTTTAATCTAGCTGTTTAATAAGGTTATTGTAAACCTGTAGAGATTTCAGAGAAAAGGTATGAGATTGCATTTCATCATATTTCAAAGCTTTTAATCCAAAGTCTTGGTCTAAGAGGCTGCAAAAGGATGAACTGATCTTAATTTTTACATTTGTACGTAGGAAACAGAATCTTGATAAGAGACCTTTTCAGTAGAGCAGACATCCAAAATTGTTCAGTTATTTTACCTTTAAGTGATAAATTAGCAAAGATAATGAACAATCAGAATGGGCTGTTAAGGTGTGTGGAAAAAATTTATACATAATTGGATGTTCCTTTAAAAAGAGAGCTCAAAATCAAATAAGAATTAAACTGGGGAAATTTTAGGACTTTTTTTGTGTGGGAATCCAGAATACGTGACCATGAAGCTCCCTTCTGGTTTTAATCTGATCTGAGTGCTGCTTAAAAGTATGAGCTGAAAACTGATTTGTTTGCTTTGGGGAGAAAAAAAAAAACAAGCTATATTCTGTCAATTTCATAGGAAAAAACTTGTGGTGTCCAGAAAAAAAGATGGAAAAAATAACGGAGGCTGAAGATCCACACGATGATCCTTTATGTGTGGAAGGTGCAGATCTCTCTGAAAAGTCCAGCAGAGGAAAACAGTTGTGGGTCACTAATACAGAGGAAAGGTAATTCAGAACATTATTTTTTACAGTTCTAAATACATAACACAAGTTTGATTGAATTCTGAGTCCTGATTAAGAGTCTCATATTCTCAATTTGTATAGCTTTCTCAACCAAGGATTCCATTTGCTAGATATGGTGGAGACCAGTGGTAAGAGGCTCTGGCTTGAAGTTGCTTATGCTGTGAAAGATGTGACGTTGTGTATTGGCTGAAGAAGTGTGTGAAACATGGAGTGATGACAGTTCAGAGGCACATCTTAGTATAGGCTTAGCATATTAGCAGTTATAATTACTGTTCCCAATTTGATTTATTACAATTTCCTATCCATTATTAGATGGCAAAAAAGTAATGTGAAGGAGGAGTGTAAGGCCACGACTTTTTAGTTTATTACCAGGAGTTTTTTAAGTATCTGGGTATTGCTAAGAAGTAATAATTGTGCTTTTGGGAGAAGCCTTCTTGTGCATGGTAGAAGCTTTGTTTATGGCATGGATGGACTAAAAGTAGTGGCTGGCACTGTTTTGAAGCTCTGCCTTGTCTGTCTGGTCATTACAAGACAAGAAATCTTGTACCAGGCTGTGGTGGGTTGACCCCAGCCAGCAGCTAGGCACCCAGCCAGCTGCTTGGTCATTACTCCCCAGAGCAGAATTGGGTTGGGGGATCAGAAGAGCACAAATGTGTGAAAAGTTGTGGGTTGAGATCAAGACAGTTTACTAAGTGAAGGAAAGAGGGGAAGAAACCCAAGTGTTAAACAGGCAATCGCTCTCCATCTCCAGCAAGCAGACTGATGCCCAGTTGGCCTCTGAACAACAGCTGTTTTTAGAAAACCAAGCCCAAAGTTTTCACTGCTGAGCATGACGTTACCTGGCATGGAATATCTGCTGGGTCACTTTGGGTCAGCTCTTCTGGCTGCGTCCCCCTCAACCTCCTATTTGCTGGGGGAGGAAGGCAGGCTGTGTGAGAAACCAAATAAAGTTCTGATGCTGTGCAAGCACTGTTCAGCAATAGCAAAAACATTGGTGCGTTACCAACACTGTTTTAGTCACAAATCCAAAACAGCACCACGTGAACAGCTGTGAAGAAAGCTTACTCCGTCCCAGCCATACCCGGTGCAAGGTGATACTGCAGAAACGAGCAGTGTGACTAAAATCCAAGTGAAAATTTGTTGTTTTGGGCAGAAGAATGGGTCACTGAGAAAAGCTGTGAAAGGCAAAACAGCAAAGCCTGCATAAAGGCGCTTTTAGATGGATATTAATTATAGCAGGGATTTGATAATCACTTCTCAAAAGATAAGCAGCTAGTGGTATCGTGCATTTCTCAGATTAACTTTGCCACTTAATGACTAAAGTACTTCGTAATTTGTCATTTTTTATGTAATTGCGCCCTAGGCCTTCGAATAGTAGGGATGCTAAACACAGTTAAATTATGTAGACACGTAAGACTTGACTTTTTAAATTACCCTAGACCTATTAAAGCTGCAATTCAAGAGAAGAAACAGACATTTGAAGAATTTCTGGAAGAACAGATTCAGATAGAGGAGCAGCGTCTGAAGCAAAGCCAGAAGTTACAGGTTTTTAAATTTCTTTTTTAACTTTTAACAGTTTTTTTTTTATATATATATAGTGATGAGTGCTTTAAAAACATACAAGGGAGATTCTAGCATCAAAAGCTAACACTGACTGCAATATTCATGTTTTACGATTTTACTTTAAAAATAAAAAAAAAAAAATAAGCTCTGACTACTGCATTTGTTTAAGATGTTTTTAGAAACCCGGTAGAAATATGCTATGTAAGTTCCTACTGATATGTGGGGTTTATTTGAAAAAAAAATCTTAAAACTGTGTAAAGGACTTTTTAACATTCTCTGCATGTTAATTTTCCATATCCACTTTCAGGAGACAAACGGATCAGCCATTCAAAAGCCAGTGATCAAACGCCCCTTCCTGAAAAGAGGAGAAGGCTTAACAAGGTTCACTAATGCCAAATCTAAGATAACAACGCTTGGAGAAAGCATATTGAAACCTCAACAAAGGGTTTCAGACGACAGAAACGTTAGAGTGGACAGATCACAAATACAAAAGAAAAGTCTGCCTCCTAGCCAAGAGCTGGTTTCTGAGAGCCGTCTTATGCCACGTAAAAAAAATAACCAGCCTGATAAAGCAAAATGTTGTCCTATTCAGAAGACCCTTGTACTCAGGAATCACAATGGAAAAAATACCGTGCCATTAGAAACAAGAATGCAACCAGAAAAAAATCTTGATGGACAGATGATAGATTGTTTCCCATCAGAAATTAACCACAAAATAGAAAATAAAGAGAATGTAGTGGAATTTGCTAAGTCTAACACTGGCAAAATCAGAAACAAATTACCTGGCATGGAAAAGCCTCAGTTGTCTTGTGAGCTGGCCAGTGCCTTTTCTAATCCTAAATGTCCTGTAGGTCACCCTGTAAAAGATCCAGAACTGTCTTTTGAAGTTTCGTTTCAGAATAAGTTGGAAAACTGGGAAAAAGAAAAGGAAAAAGAGAATCTAGAATTAGATGAATTTTTGTTTCTAGAGCAAGCTGCAGATGAAATATCTTTTTCAAGTAATTCCTCATTTGTGCAAAGGATCTTAGATCAAGATCAGCAAACCTCAGAAGGACGTAGAATGTCTTCCACCCCTATCAAGGCAAAACAGCAACAAGTGAAGGAGCTTGCAGTTAAACTTATAAATGCGAAAAATAAAAAGGCAGACTGTATCACACAGGGAAATAAAAGTGATAAAGCAGTTACACATACAGTCTCAAATTCAGGAACAGCTTCTAGACTGAAGGATCCAGTGAATAAAACAGACAGTGTAATATTTTCAGGTTCTTCCTTGACAGCAGTTCCTGCTTTAAAAAGTACTCAATGGACTGTAAGTGTAGATAAAGACGAGGAAAATGGTGATACGACTACAGATTCTGAGCAAGACTTTGAGACAACCTTAAAAAATGAAAATGAAGATGTTAAGGAATCCTTTCAGAGCAATAGAGAAAGTGATCCAGGATTTTTTGATTACGGAAGTTCTACAGATACCAGCAAAGAAAGCAAACGTGGAGGTGACTTGTCAGACGAAGATTGCAGCACACTGTCAAAGCAAAAGATCAGAAAAGCTTCAGACCACCAGAGAAGCATGTCTTGTATAAATAGGAGTAAGATTGAGTTTGATGATGAAAGGACATGGAGTGATCTTGATGAATATTATTTTCACAATGATTTACCTGAAAAATATACTAAAACGTCCTTACAGACAGACTTTTTCAGTAAGAATGATACAACTGTCCCAGATAAAGCAATAAAGAGAAAAGTTGCCTCGAAGAAGGGAGATGAACTGTCCAAACAGTCTGCAGCGGACAGTGATTCGAAAGGGCCTCCGGCATCAAACCTGATGATGAAACTGTTTCCCTCACTGAAACCGAAGCAGAAGGCAGGCTGTCACTCAGAGCATGAAATCAAATCAAATGTGGAACAGGAGTCAGGAGGTGAGAGAACAGCAACTGGTAGGAAATGCTGAAGGAAATGTGTTTTACAAGTCTTTCTTTCCAAGGCTCAAGCTGCAACTTGACTTTACACTGAAAAGTCTAAGTACAGACTTCTGCTTCAGGGAATGGCATTTTTTCTCTCTTCTGGTTGCGTGTCTGGTGCAAGCTAGCCGTTTTGCAGATTGAGTCTGTGGAAGGGATGCCTCTAAGAGCTCCTTTACAAGGTGTTGTATTTATGCAAGATCATTAAAAATGCAGTTGTTTAGTGACAACATGATGGTATAGCCTAGCATGCCTTCTCTGTTAGATGATGGTAGGTGGTAGGTTCATTGCAGGAGAGCTTGAACCCATTTAGTGTTTTGTTTCTGGTTTTTTTTTTTTTTTTTTTGGGAAATTCGTATGAAAGCTACTACATCTACTTACTGCTTTGCGGAGAACTGATTTTGCTGTGTTTTTGAAAGAAATCTGCTCGATGTTTGCAGGAGGTAATGGCTGGCAGCATTTAAGAGTGAATGAGGCAACTAACTGCACTGCAGTGTCAGTGCTTAGGCTCTTCTCTTGGATACTCAGAAGCAGACTGTTAAAGCCCAATGAGTGTTAAGCTGCGAATGATCAAAAAAATGGGATAGCAAAGAAGCCCACAGATATGATTATGGGCCTCCTACAATATATTTCAGGGCAGTGTGAGCAGATTGTGTTGTGAGTACAACTTGGAAAATTTAGAGCCGTGAGTTTTTCCTGTTTGACGCTTTGCCCTCAACATACCTTTATATAATTTCTCTAGCTTGACATGAAGCCCTTCACATTCCAATTCCTAATACATACTTAGTTCTACAAAGACGATAGATACACTTGGTGTGTCAGGTAGTTACAGAGACATAGAAAGGTTTGGCTTGTATTTGAGGATCCTTAGGGATCATCCAGTTCCACCCCCCTGCCATGGGCAGGGACACCTCCCACCAGACCAGGTTGCCCAAAGCCCCATCCAGCCTGGCCTTGAGCACCTCCAGGGATGGGGCATCCACAGCTTCTCTGGGCAGCCTGTGCCAGGGCCTCACCACCCTTGAGTATATAGCGCAGGGTGCTTTAAAATGTCACTTCTATGTTATTTCAGTATTAGCAGTAGTATTGCAAGAAAATTCTATCTATGAAATCGTATATATATATTTTAAATGGCCTGTGGTAATTGTTTACTTCAGTCAAAGGCTGCTTAAGCAACTTGCACCTGATTGTTCTTTGGTAGGAAACACTGTTCCATCCCAGATACTGAGAGAGAAACTCATGGAATTGGAAATGGAAATTGAGAGGTTCAGAGCTGAAAACACAACTCTAACTAAACTTCGGGAAGAAAGAGAGCATGCACTGGCAAGTATCAGGTAATTTTTAATTGAAAATTAGGAAAGTTTTAATTGAAAACAGTTTGGGGTGTTTGCTAACATAGTATGTTCCTGTTGTCCTGTTTGTACCTAGATAGTGTTACAGTGATAGATAAATAATTGGTGTGTTTCAGTAACTGCAGAGGTAGGTCAAGAGACTGGTTGTTGCACTAGGGATGTATTAAACTGTCATTATTACTCACAAACAAAATACCAATCTCGGAATAATATTAAGAACTCCTACTGGATTAATATGATATCCTTGAAGGCTACACCTGGGGAGAATTTCCTCATGTCTAATCGAGCAATGTTCTGAGCAGTAACACAGTCCTAAACTGGTCTTGCAAAACAGATTTCATGCTAACATGATCAGTGCTCTTCCTATGGATTGAATATATGTGTACAAACGGAGTTTGACTTCATTTCAGCCCCCTGGTGACTTCCAGGTGGCAAACAGCAAAATAATCCTCTGACTTAAAGGAAGCGCGCCAATTCCTACCAAAGTCACGTTTTTTTTTTTTTGGAAACAGCATCGTGTTGTTGGCTAACGTGAGGGACCTGGTATTGGCTGATTCTTTTTCACACTGCTTTTGGGGGAATGGTGTTCTGCTGCTTTGAGGAATGTTGGCAGATCTTGGTGAAGCTTTGCTAAAATCAGGATAACTTTTGTGACTAGAAGATAGAAATAGTTGGACTTCAAACACTATCTGTGTGAAAACTCTTACTGCTTAATACTGTTTATAGTTAAACCTTCCTGGGTGTAGCAGATGCTGGGTTTGAATCAATGACTGCAAAATTCAGTCTTAATTTTCTCACTCCAGACTTGAAGGAGTCGGGCAAAAACCAACAGCTTTGTTTTATAATTACAGGAAAGAAATTGCAGACTTTCAACAGCAGAAAGCCCAAGAACTGGCTGAAATAGAAGAATATAGAAAAAAAGAAATGAAAAAACTGCAAAAGGAACGTAAAGTTTTTGAAAAATATACCACAGAAGCTAGAGCAATTCCAGATAAAAAAGAACGTGATGAAATTCAGGTATAAAAATGATAGTTATTATTCTTGTCCACACAGGAAAACTTAAATTCATTTGAAGGGAGTTGAGAACTAAATTCTAACTTAAATTGAAAGGTTGCAAGTCATTTCAAGATAGGAACCGTTAGTAGACACAGCCTAATTGAGAAAGCAGTTACAGTCTTCACAACATTGTTTGATGGTTTCAAGGCAAAAAAAAAAAAAAAAAAAGACATGAGCAAATCATTTGTCACATTTCCGTAATAAAAACTGCACTTGACTACAGTAGAATGATCTTCATCTTTGATACAAAATTACTGTAGGTAATATAACACTGCAAGTTTTTATTATGGTAATGGATAAAAATGCAAACTAGAACCATACTTGAATTTTATTCTGTTTATAACTGTTCCAGGGTAAAAATAGTTATCTTCTACAATTTTCAAAGTAGCATTTTGTGATTACTTACTTGTAGTTCATTAAAGGTCAGAGACGTATGAAACAATACGTTTCTTCACTGTCAGGATTTATGGTATGTTAGGCGTACAGACAAGTTGTATGAAACTTCACATGTGGGTATGTCACTTCCTGACATTACTTGAACGGGTCGAAGTAACATTTGCTAAACTGGCCAGGCAGATTCATGTGTATTTTGTGTGTTTGTGTCCTCCCTATTTTCTGCTGCCAAGATTTTTGAAGGGTCCTCTGCATGGTAGCCTTAAAGATAGCAAATTTCTGCCTCAAGTGTGTGCTGGCCAATCTATGAAGTGTAAAGGATGCTCAGAGGGGAATGAGAGACATCCTCTGAATAAGTTGAGCTTATGGAGTTGATATCTAAAGTTGATCCTATCCTTTTCATGGAATAAAACTAAAAATCCCTACCTTTCACCCTCTGCCATTACACAGATCTTGCCTGTTTTATGCTGATAAGTACAAATACTTTTGTACATTTTTCCTTTTGCTTGTAAGTTCCTTCCTAGAACATGAAAATCTTTTGATATATTAAAAAACGAAGCTTCTTTCATTTATAAATGTGCGTTTTTCTAAGGCTTTAAAACAGCAGATTGCAGAGTTACAGGAAGATGTGAAACGAAAAGAAGCAAAATGGTCAACCACCCATCGACGCCTGAAAGATCAAATAGAAGCTTTAGTAAATGAGAACATGGAGCTAAAAGAGGAAGTCAAAATTATGGAGAGGTTTCGTCTTGAAGCCTGGAAAAAAGTAGAAGCCGCTGGAAGCAAGAAGAAAATGGAAAATTCTGGGGTGACTCTAAAAAGAGCAGAACCTGCAGTAAGTTTTTAATCTCAGTGTTTTAAGTTGGTCTGTGTGAAAACTCTTGTGTTGTGTATCATAAAGTTGGAATCCAGTAGCCACAACCTAGATATTAACTTTTAATTTACTAATCTCGGTGGTCTGCTAGTGGTGCCAGACACAGAATTTCGTTAAGGTATTGTTCTCTCCAAATGCGAATGTTCACAGACCCATGGAATGGTTGAGTTGGAAGAGACCCTTGGGGGTCATCTGCTTTAATGTCACTGCTCAAGCAGGGACACCCAGGGCAGACTGCCTAGGACCACGTCCACGCGGCTTCTGATGATCTCCAAGGAGGCATCACTGTGTGCACTACCTGTTCTGTTGAGAAACTTGTCATCTTTGAAATTCAAAATGGTGCAATTACAAGAGGAAAAGTACGTAGATGGGATATAACCTGAGAACCTTTGTATCTCAAGGACCAGCCAGGCAAATCAGGCAGTTCACCATTGTCTACAGTAGTTACATTTAGTTTTGAAACTGTTATTTATGATTGCTTGTACCAAATTAACATTCTGTAGCTGGTGGTAGTGAGGCAGCAGGCAGAGTTCCAAAACAGCTTGGGCTACATCAAGCAAACCCTTCTGCTGACTAAATCTCAAAAAATGTAGTTTGTGAAGAAAGCTTGCAGTAAGTTTCATGACAAATGGTGTATAAATCTTATTGCAAGCGAACAGTTATTGCATAAAAGCCACATAATCCACAAATAACTCTTCCTTCCTTCCAGAGTCTACCAAATAGAGGCCTGAAAAGCCAAACTGGATCTCCACTTCTTCCAGCACAGAAGAGTGGCAAGATAAGTGGCAAAAATTATTCACAGGCAAAAGGTACAAATGCTTGTCTAATCAGCAAATTTTTTAAAAGAGTTAACAGAAAATAGATGTAGAGGGAGCAGTGCTGCTGTTCCTTGGTTTCCTTCTTTTCACAGTTAGCTGACAACAGCATTTGTTCCTATATCCCTTCCTAATGAATATTCAAACATAGCAACTAACTGGAGGGTTGTAGGTTTTGTTTCTTTTTTGACACCTCTAAAGGCAAACAACCGTGATGTTGTCTATTAGAGGAGTACAATCCAGAATTGAAGCCCGTGCTGTTTTTATTTTGATAATCCTTCTGGAATGCTAGGAAAGACGTAGAAAAAGTCTGCCAAAGACTGTTCTTGTTGAAAGATTGTCAGTCCTGCTTTATTCATTGTAAGGTATGGCTAGTAAGAATGTTACCTAGATCCCTAGGTGGAAAAGAATCTCCTCTATAGATCTAAAAATGAAATAGGCGACAGAGTGCAAGCATTATGGCCGTTGCAATGATTTTTCAGTCCAGCATGTTGCTGAAGCAAATGACATGCCCCAGAGAGCTGACATGCTGATTTTTTATAAATGTACTGCTTTCAGTTTTTACAGCACTGAAGAAATGTAGTGTCCTGTACAACTTGATCTCATATATAATTATGACTTTAACACTTAAACTGCACTTATTTTACTGGCCCAATTAACTTCCTTACTTTTATCTGAGTAGGAAAGCTTTCTAGAACGCCTGCCTCAGCACCTGCTAAGGACAGAAGCAACTCTGAGACAACAGCACTAGAAGATTCTTCTAGGACTTTTATGGTAGTAAGTCTTGTATCTTGATTTTTAAGGGAAAAAAACACAAAACAAATTAAAAAAAAACATGAAGTTATCTGTATTTAAGTAAGTGAGTATTTGGAGGGTGACCTGGAAAGCCATTGACTCAATTTTTTTTTTTTATATACTTTTTCTTGGTAACAAAATTGCAGTTGAAGGCTATGTAGTAGTCAATGCTTCACCTCTCTCTAGCTGTTGCAGCATTCTTTGGCTGAGGGAACGAAACAAAATAATCTACCCCCTAGAATTTTGCAGAATGTTTACCCTTTGGGGGGGGGGGGAGGGGAACTGACTATGTTCTATGTAGAGAAACCATCCAAGAATCTTAAGAATTCTTAATTGCTGTAGGCAGTGTTTAGGCTTTATAGAACTTCATCAGCTGCTTCACGCCTCTGTACGGATGACTTCAGTCTGTTGAGCACCACCCTACAGCAATGAATTCCATTTCAGCTTGGACAAAAACTGACCACAGACAAATTACTGCTAGCCCGAGTACATCATATATTAGATGTTGCATAAAATCTAGATTGGGTTTATGACTTCCCAGACCTGCCTTCCTACCCTCATGCTTCCTATTTCCTAAAATACTTGTCAGCCTAGGGAAAACAGTTGTATGATGACAAAGTTTATCGGGAGTATATGCTTATATTACTGTTGTGATTTCAGGACACCTCTCCTAATGAAGCTCTTGTGCCAGCACCATCTGGACCTGCGCACACAGACAGTGAAGAGATACAGAGAGAAATTGCTTATCCTGATGGAAAGGTAAAATGAGAGCGTGGCACTTGAAATTCTGTGAGACGCTTGCTGTGAAAGATGAATGGGTACCTGAATGTGATGGCTAAATACTGATCTCTGTAATCCATTTGTTAGGTTGAAAAGGTTTTGAAAAATGGCTGTCACCTCATATTTTTTCCCAATGGGACATGGAAAAAAGTGGGGTCTGATGGAAAGACCGTAACAATAACCTTTTTTAATGGGGATGTGAAGCAGATTATGCCTGATCAAACAGTGGTATGTATCCTGCACCTTCTCCCCTATACTTACATGTGTGTGTACACACACGATTCCTGACTGGGTATGTTAATTTGAACTGTTTCCTGCAGATTTATTATTATGCTGATGCTAAGACTACTCATACTACATACTGCGATGGCTTGGAGGTCTTGCAGTTTTCAAACGGACAAATAGGTAAAGAAATCATCCAATCCAACCAACCCTCAAAACTACTACATATGTATGCAAAACACTCCTGTATTTACATAATAAGGATATTGTCTCAAAATACATTTCAGAGAAACATTATCCTGATGGCAAGAAAGAAATCACTTTCCCCGATCAAACTATCAAAAACTTATTTACGGATGGGCAAGAAGAAAGCATCTTTCCAGATGGCACTATCGTTCGTGTTCAGCGGTAAGCTTTGTTTTCAGGTACCCTAGACTGTTGACAGGAAAGCAGTAGTTAAGAGCTCACTGCCATAGGCAGTATATAGCGATGTCTTTGTAAAAGCTTACATTTGGATATACTGTGCGGGGAAGGCTTGGTTACTGTTTGCATTTTTCTTGTATCATAGAGGGGATGGAGAACTGAATGCCTGTGTCTGTTTTCTAATAGGAAAAAAAAAAAGTTACTTAAGTAACTTCTGACTTGTGTACAATTCTAGAGAACGGTTAAGGATGTAGCTGTTCCTCAAACAGGTCTGACATCCAAACTGACTACACTCAAAACATTATTTTAAACTTTTCCTGGACCTTTGCAGCAGTAGATTTAGAGGAGACAATGTGTAGTAGAATGTGTAGTAGATGCTCTTGAGTATAAAGCATCAGAAAAAAACTGTTTTTTGGAGAAACATGTTTTGAGTACCAACCAACCGGGACAGTATTTAACAAAAGAGGCCTTTCAAAAATACTGTCTTTAATTTCTTCATTTAGGCTTATGTATTTAGTGCTTGTTCCAAGAATAAATTTAAGCCTACTTATAGTCCTTATGATTTTTACAAAAAATAAAATCACATACTTGTTTTTAATGCAGAGATGGGAGCAAAACTATCGAGTTCAATAATGGCCAGAGAGAGCTACACACATCACAGTTTAAGAGACGGGAGTATCCAGATGGTACCGTTAAGACTGTGTATACGAATGGACACCAGGAAACCAAGTACATCTCTGGGAGAGTAAGAGTAAAGGACAAGGATGGTAATATCCTCATGGACACCAAGGTGTAGTTCATGTTGATCCTGTGACACATCAGCAAGAACAATGTACATTCCTGTAAACAAAACGAACCACCTTTTAAACTTGTGTATATATATTGTTTATAGTTTTCCTGAAATAAATTTATTTTTCAGTTGGTATTACTACATCAGAGCTTTTAAAATTGTTTTGCCTGTTTCTATTTCAGAAGCTGTTTATTGATTCAGTGTTTTATCATGTGTAGTGTAAAGAGCATCCTTTAATTCCCTGTTGGCGAGTGAAAATTCATCAAACAGGTGTAGATGATCTTATTTTAGAAGTCCAAGAGAAAAGCCATTCCATCTAAGGTAAAAGTTGCTTGTGTTAAGAGTAAATCAAGGGCATTTTTCAGTCAGGCTGAAGCTTATTCTTTTTTTTTTTTCATCTGAGTTGGGAAGCAAACCCCAAACTATATTTTGTAAACCTGTTGTCTTTAAGGCTAGAAAAGGCAACTGCGAGATAGGTTAATTCTCCATGCTACTCAAAGCGAAGGGGGAAAAACATCAGAAACCACTGAAGGTCGTCTTCTCATCCCATTCTTTCACCTCATTCAGTTGCAGATTTGTAAGCTGGCTCATCTTGAAAAATTCCCCAGCATGTACAACCAAAGTGTTACTGCTGTTGTGTCTGCTGCAAGCCTCTTCTGCAGTAAATGCTGACAAGGTAGACGTGATAATCTTTGTTGGTCCCTTCCACTTGCTTTTTGCAGTGTGGAAGATACCTCCTGCCCCTACACCCTCACTGCCCCTTTTCCTTGGGGAAAGCAAGCAAGCTCTGTAGTTACTGTGCTCTATTTTACTGAAGGGGTAGATTAACTTGCGCTGGGATGTACATTACTCAGCTACAAGTTGGGTGGTGGCCTGTAGGGGCTGGTCCTGTCAGTTCTGGCAGTCCTAAATGGCAGTTCTTAATGTAATTCAGGCCCAACTCTCTGTCACGATGGTTGTATATAATTTTTAATAGATGTCAGAACAACATTACATTTGAAAGATGACTGCATTGTAACACCTCGGTATAGTATTTAGAACAGCATGTAGCACGTTTCAGTACCAGAATACATACTAAACCCATGAACTAATCCTTCCAGTGCTAGTAAAAACTGGCAACTTGCAACACTTAGCACACAGACTGGCTGTAAACTCCACAGTTAAGTTTTGTACGCGTTTTCGTGTCAAACAAAGAAATGCACAAGGGGGTGGGGTGGTCAGGAGGTCAGGAGGTCTGAACATCAGGAAATGGCTATGCAGGTGACAGCACTATGTGCTTCAGGGACACAAGCCCATCTGATGCAACAGCCTGAACTGGACAATCCTGCCTTCCCTGTAACTCTGTTCATCGTGTTAACTTGGCAAAAAAATGAACAAAATGTAAACTTGAGCAAACCCAGTTCCAGCTATTACCGCAAAGAAACAAGGATGGAGCTCAAGCAGCACTTGCTGGGATAGAAAACACACCTCTTCCGATCTTTACAGAGGGCAGAATGGAGAAAGACTGGTTTTGGTCATAGATAGTCTGGTCACACTGAAGTAGCCATTTTCAACACCACCCAAGCAGGGACTCAGCTGGAGCTTTCTTCTGAAAATATTTCTACCAAAAACGGAAACTTGCACTGAATGCAGGGTGACAAAGTTAAAGATGCCCAGCCTTCTCCAGTGTAAGGCCTATGGCCAAAGTAAGAAAACACAGAAGGCCATGCCAAAAATCAGGGAGGACTAAGTAAACAAGATCGAAGCAGGAGTCTCACACTGTCACTACCTGATTTCTAGAAAATACAGAGAACCTATCTAAAACCCAGCTGGTTGTAATGAGATTCAAGCCCTGTCCTGTGGTGGACATGAGCAATCCAGGTGAATTTATCTATTTAGGTATTTGTGAGGAAGCAAGTGTAACAAAGACCTCTAAGAGAATGACAGGCTGGGGTCAGCTTTGTTTAAAAAGACTATCATCTTGAGTTGTGTACGATTTCAAGACTTGTATTTTGCTACACTGATTTCCTACGTTTTCCCTCGATAATCTAGACCAAATTCTCCAAGGGGTGACTGAAGCAGCTGAACTCTGAACATAAAGCATGCACCACACTAATGTTTCTTTGAACGTCTCTTTATAGCAGGAAAGAGAAGGAAGCTTTCAGATGTATGCTGAGCAGGCTCCTGTTTATTCTAACACTTTGAGTTGAACACTACAGCACCAGGAGCAGGAAGGAGGTGCAAGGACACCCAAGCCATCCATCTCACTACTGAAAGCAAAACACAGCAACAATGCAAATATGTTTCAGAACAAAACCAGTAACATTCCCCACCTCCCTGCTGTTCATTCCTGATTCCAGACCGGTACCAGAAAACCGTCACCAAATATGCCTGAAATATGAACAAGAGTTCCATCACAGTAATAAAACTATCATCCTCCCTTCAAGTCTTCTAACAAGACACTGGAACAAGTGTACTCAACATTATTTCTTCATCTATTTCTTTACTACTACCCATTCATTCCAGCTACTCTTATGAAAGAATTATCACAAAACGCCACTTAAGGCTGTATGGGAATAGATAGACAGTGAAGCTATCTATTTACATCTCCATCAAGAGTCAAAATTGTAAGGAAAATCCATAAACGCAGATTAGGAGAGTGCCTATTAAATGGGAGGGAAAAGAACTACATAACATCAAGTCGGTTAAGGAATTTGAAAAACCAAAACCCAAACCAGTCTTCAGTATTCTCTGTAGACACCACATGGTGTAAAGCTTTTCATTTCAAGTATTCTGTGTTCAGAGGGATGGACATCCAGAAGTTACAGAGCTCGGTATGAGAACCACTGGCACAGGACATTGAGAACAAATGCTGAAAATGAAGAAAGTGATTTATTACTATGATTGTTTGGATAGAGTACACTGCCACTCATCTACAAGTTACCTTCTTCAATGACTAGCAGCAAATGCTCCTCCTGTTATTACTGCCTTAACACTCCTAAGTTTCAGTACCTGTTGGTTCTTAAAACTGTGTGTGCTTCAGTAATGCGTAACTAACTAAATTCCATTTTTAAACAACTTTTATTTAATTAGGAGAGTGGAAGTGTGGACAGAAGCATTTTTTTTTTTAAATCTAATTCTGCTTGTGGTCAATCAGTTAGCAATTGAGACCCTGGCTTAAAACTTTTGAAACAATGCCCCTTCCTGATGGTATGAATTTGTAGTTCGTATTCAGTGTACTCACATGTCACTCATCCAAATCTGCAAGTCCCATCTCTATCAGTTTCATATGAACTAGTTTTTGGTCATCTTCATATAAGAAAACGGTGACCTCTGGTGAAGAAGCCTGAAAATCAAAGTTAATAGTTTTCAGAAGCATGACAATCTGTTTAAATCTCACAGACCAACCAATAGTAGAAATGACTTTGCTGGCTATACTTCACTGCCAAATGGAACTGTGAATACAGAAAGAGTATTTCTGTAAAGGAAACTAAAGAAACATTTTTTTCCCCAAACCAGGAATGCTCAGCAATTTTTCTGATTGCAGACGTAAGTAAAGAGTCACGTGATTTTCTCACTTCAGCAGCAGTTCCTTCATGGTAAATGGTTCAAGATTTTAAATTATGAGGGTCCACAGTAGAACAAGCACTCAAATTATACTAAGATTACCAGAAAGAATTTTAGGCTGAGCAAGAATGAAGAAAAAACTGCTGTTTCTCACAAGTATGGAAGCAGAGAGCTGTTTTCCTTCAGTGCAGTCCATCATAGCCCATAGTGCTTCCACGCTCCACTCTGGACAATAAGGAATTCTTTTTGCATTTGTATCACTTAACGGAGGTTTAAATCCAGCCAGCAGAGCTCGCACTGCCTGAATGGGATACTGCAGCAGGTGATGAGGTATGTGGCGCAACCTGCAACAAAAATGAAGTGTTTGCCTGCAAGAGTCTACCTGTCAAGCAAAACTGTCACTAAGGACAGAAAGAGAGCTTAACGATTCATGGGATAGTTTTAAGGTGTGGAAACGGGGTCAGGGGCCCTGCTCTACAATAGCCTGCTGGTGTCACACTGAACAATTCACCACGCAGGGCTGGGCTCTCCAAAGGACTCTGGCATCCTAACTCTCAGGAAGCAGGCCGGTATCATACACCAGGCACGCTGGCTCCCCATTACAGCGCCCATGGAGGAGTCTCAGGTGCCCAACACAGACTGGAGTAAGGAACCAAAGAGCAAAACTTCTAAGAAAATCAGGGGACACAATGCAGCCTCTAAAGCTGGTGCTATCTGGACAACGACAGGCCGTTGTGGTCCAAACTGCTTCACTCAAATATCCTAGTCCGACTATGTGATGTAGTACCTTGGTTTTGTTATTATCATCTCCCCATTCACCTCACTCTTTCCATCCCAGAAATAAAGGAATAAGGAAGCTGAGCAGGAAGTGCAACCCTGAAGTGTATCTCCTAAGACCCTAGAAGCCCAGGAAGCAGGAAATCTGTTCAAATCCCCATTTTGCCTCACATTAAGTCAATCTGTAGCTGCTCCAGTGAGCTCAAGAGCAAGTCAGTGTGACTTTAATTTATATAAAGTGCAAGTTCTTCAAGAGAAATAATTCAGAGAAGCTTAGGGGACCAGGAAAACCTAGTGTCTGTGACATCCATGCGTGTGCACTGGTGCTTGAGGAGTAGTTCCTAGCAGCTCAGCACCAGGCAGAACAGGGATCCGAACTTCCAGCTTCCCCATAAGCAGCGTGGGGTGTGCTTTGTTCAGTCACTTCCTTATCTTATTTCCCAGCTGTCTTCTACACAGGCTGAGCTGCAAAGAATCAGAGGATTTATCTGCACACAAACCAGGGACTGAGCCCTCCAAGTACGTTTCTTGGGTGCAAAAGCAGATTATGAACCCAAGCCTACCTCGCAGGTTGTGAAGTTAAGTAACCCAATGATGGAGAAACCTGGCATTATAGTAACGGGCTTCTTGTAACTGCCCCGGAGACAGAAGCAGGTGCACACCCTAGTGCTCTGCTGGCAAATTACGTAACCAGCCAACTAACTTTTCTCTCCAACTGAAATCTAATGCTGAACTATTACTTATCGTGTATCTATAGCTACATATGTGTCGGTAACACATTTGTGAAAATACACACACTTGTAAATACTTCTGATGTAAGTGTATATACACACACATGCACACACATCCACATTTTACATGCATTTTTTTCTGATTATTTACTTGCTTGTTGGAACAACTAAAAAATTGCCATAGTCAACGAATTGAATCAGGATCTTAACAGGGTTGAATTCTTCAACAGAGAGGAGCTTCGCTCTATACCACAAGCCATCTTTGTATTCTACAAGGCAAGGCATTTCTGCAAAAACAAAAACCCCGAAATACACTCAGTGCCATACAAACTAATAGAATGTCATCAATTTTGCTTTGTGACTGCAATTTTATTCCTTCTCTAATTCATAATATTCTCTCTGAACTTTAATTCACCATCACTAAGATGTAATTTTAGTCAAGTTAAAAGCAGCCAAACTGCTTAATGTTGGGGATTTCCACTTTGACGCTCCTGTACACTTCAGTTAGAGAACAGATCAGCTTTTAAGAGAACAGAGTCTGTCTGGAACATACAAGGCAGATACTGCATAAAACCAGAATTTTACCAGTTGCTAGAATCAAGAACTAGCACTAACTAATTTCTTCACAAAGTTCTAGATGAATGCACTTTATTATTTTAGGCCCTGTAACTGTGGACAGGAGAACTGAAGTATGTCTTTTGCCTAAACTGAGAAATTCAGAATTAAAGTGAAGTGACACTCTCTAGGGTTCAAATCATTTTCAGCTCTAGATTTTCGGTACAGATCTTAATGTCTTTTGAATAAGACTTCCACAGCCATAGCTTCAGGGAAGAATTTTATTATTGCCACATGCAATCTTAATGCTATTCATCAACTTCAACGCAACAGAAATTTGAGTTATTTTCATCATCCCACTGAAAAACAGTAACACAGAAGTCCCAATTTCATGCAAAGAAGAACACGATTGTAGTGTGTCATATGATCACCACGCACATTTGTTTCTTACTCTCTCGAAGACTTATTTAAATATCCGTAAGAAACAGAATTATTTTGATTCTTTGTAAAGAATTTCAGGCTTCTGTTTATCCACATGGAACAACAGGGGGAAGATAAGCAAACTAATACTAACATACCTGTTCTGAAGTTTGTCAGAAGAGGAAGAGAATCCACATTTTTATTGTACCATTTCAGGGCTTCGTTGAGGCTGTCCAAGTTGCAGCTAGCATCTCCCTCTGTGGCAGATGGCTTGGTAACGTTCTCAGAAGGATTAAGACAAATATATACCTATCCAAAGAAAAGGCTCCCATATTACATTTTTGTAGGCTTTGTATAACCTTCAAATTCCACCAGTAATCAAGGATTATTAGAATACTACTTATTCCCATCCTAGAATGGTTTCAGCACTTACCTCTCTCCCCTTTCTTCTTTCCTCAACTTACAAATAACTTCGTAGTTACGCATTTTCCCCCCCAAAGTAGAAGAGAGTAACCATTTATTAACACCACATTTCAATATTAAAAAGTAAGAAGGAAAGGAACGCACATCCTAGAGAACATACCCATGTAAGATTTCACAGCTGTTCCTCATTAGAATTCCTCCCTCTACTACTTGGGGTAAGTGATCTCACTTTATAATGACAAACCAGATTAATTTCAAAATTAGTGAAAGAAATTCTGAAACTGCATTTTATTTGCTATACAAAGACATTCCATTCACCTTGATTTCTAACTGGGTCAGCATTATAATGCTGTAGGTTCAAAAAAATTAAACTTTAACCAATACACATAGAAGTCATTCAGATTTTAGATCACTTAAAATGCCTTGCTTTTTAAACAGGGACATCGCATAACATTGATATTCTACAGATAATCCTAGTAATTAATGAGTAGGCTATTAGTATTTGTGAATTCAGCATTATGATTCACCAGCCAGGAAGAAAATTTATTTTCATTTTCTTATTTGTACATGGATATGTAATCAAGCCACAACTCCATCATGCAGCTGATACTTAAATATATGAGCCCAGAGCAGGGTCTGGTGTCTGTGATTATATACCACGATCAAAAGCACGAGTTCAAATAATTTGCAAAAAATGAACCGAATACATGTAGGTTATCTGCTTCCCCTCTTACAGGAGAAAGACATGAAGAGAATCTAAGGAAAGCCCTCTTCTAATGTATCCTAACACTTTCATCCTGTATTTAGTCAAAACAATTGTCTAGATAGAATATCCATTTTCTGGGGAAGATGTGTGTAAGTAAATTAGTGTAGTGAACTTGTAACCAAACCATAATACTGAACTTAAAGCAACTGCTTCTGTTCTTTAAAACCTGTTATTTACAGATTTACCCAAACAATTCAAGCAACTCAACCCACTCAGAAAACAATTTTTTTTTAACACAATCATCTTCTCACTGCTTTGTTTTCCTGTTTCATCCAGTATTCAAAGCCCACACAGGAATCTTTTTTCGATCAATCAGTATTACATTTGCCCTTTTGCCTGGGAGACTGCACAGGGCAGCTATGTGGGTATGCACAAAAATCAATGATCAGTCATTGACCGGAGACAGCCAAACGACAGTAACAGCCAGAAAACGTTCACATTATTAAACAACATCCCAGTAATTTAATTTTTGGGAATAAAGAATAGAAATCCTTAGTGTTCTGCTAAGTTAAAATTCAATGACCCACTTCCTTATTATACAAGATGAATTAAGTACCATACTACAAACCCTGCAATTCCTGTTTTTTTTTTTTTTTTTTTTTTTTTTTTTTTTTTTTTTTTAGGGCAACAGGCAGTATTTATTTCACTGTCCACCTGCCCCCTCCGGGAGTATTTCAAGTGAGTTCATATTCAGATAGCTGCATTACTTGACCACCTATACCAATACATAAGTAGCATTTTGCAACCTATTTTTCTATTATCTAAACTTGTTAGCTGTGATCATCAGCATGACAGGACCGCAGCGTTTTTTGTCCGCAATATATGAGATGTTTTCAAAACTCACCTCCTTAGGGGACACAAAATGGGTAACTCTGACAGGGAAGATATCTCCTGGAACAGGCAGTGGTGGCAATGTGTATGAAGGCAAAACGTGAATGTTTCCTTCGAGCAGCTCCTAGACCAAGACAGACTTTAGTTAAACATCGTATTTTGTAATAAAATGCAAACTGGCTTTTTTGTCATTTCTGGTCAAAGTAATTATCTAGTAGCAGCGTGTCCTTGATAAACATATATAAAAATAAATTTAAAAAAAATCATTAACACCATCAGGCAACATGACTACATCTGGCTCTTAAGATTCAGCTTACACTTCAGTTTGTTCCCAACTGAGCACTCCACATGGGCAGCCTGCTCTGGGTGTCCCTGCTTGAGCGGGGGTTGGACCAGGTGCCTCCAGAGGGCCCTTCCAAGCTCAAGCATCCTGTGACTGTGATCTCTTTGAAAGAACGAACTGCATTCACTCTTACTTGTAACATTAACTGTCTTATTTTTGGCTGCAGCTAGATCTATCATACTTTGGTATAGGGAGACCAACTTAAACTACTGATACTATGTACGCGTTCTACCACGACAACTTTGTGAGTCATTGGCTTCAAGAAGTTGTCCCCCATCCTTTTAAAGAATATACCACAAAGGTAAAAAACTAAAAATGGCTTACAGACTTTATTATATCCAGAAACGCATAGCAGAAAATATGTATTTTTTAAAATACAGAATTTATACATCACATAATACTGTATACTTACGGCAACTCAAGTGCTTTTTCAGCATGAAGAATGTAATCTAAAGTAATTAAAGGGTAGGCTGCAGTGCAGCCAATTCTACCACAAAACTTTGTTTATGAACAGCCTACAAGAACCCACCCCGTAGTGAGAGACACCTGAAGACACTTTCAGGATGATGAAGACTGAAGTGATAGTCTGTCAAATCTCAATTTTAAAGTTACCATTTAATTTCAAGATCTGTATGTAGCTTGTGTCATGTGCTGACTATGGAAGTGCTACGAGGGACTAATTAGGTTTTCCATGGTTACTCAGTCCTAATACACACAAATTCTGTGAATTGTATCACAAATATACTGGCACAGATACTAAGACTTAAATGAGCACTGACAGCAGTACACATTGTACTGCAGAACTGTTTTCTTTCCAGCATGAGTTGCTGCTTCAGAAAAACACACTATCAGAGGACTACCCTGACGAAATCACACCTACAGCTGTTATGCTGAGGAGCAGTGTACTTGACCTTAATACGCTTTATATTTCTGTACAGTTTTGCAATGTTAAAAACAGCAATTGACCAAAGGTCACAACAAAAACTGGGTACTCTTCTGAGTAACAACAGCAGAAGCCCCAAATCTCACCTGCTTTGGTACGTCCTGACAATCTTTAGCGACACAGTACTGCTGGTAGGCCATGAAGGAGGAAAGTGACATTCCATTGAAATACAGGCTGATGGACAACTTGCCCCATGGGTTATCTGGTAGCTCCTACTCACACAAGGCAGAGTAAGATTACAACAGTAACAGCACGACTGATGTTTTGTAAGTATTGACCAGGAAATTCTAACCTGCTGCTCTTAATGACACCGCACTCACTCCCTCCAAGATATAAAACCAGTAAGGATTTCTTAACGCCAATTATGGCACGAGCTGGAACATGACTGCATCTGTCTCTGGAATGGCAGCACCAACTAACCAGTATTAACACTGAAACATTATCCCATGTTTGCTCACTTAACGCTAAACCCTTTCCTTCCACAATTTACCAGTAGAAATTATTTGAAATTACATTTTTTTCCAGACAATAGGTATTTGTTTCCCTATAATGCTAATATATTAATTTAAGCATGTCCACATTCAATTATCGTAGAATCACAGAATATCCTGAGTTGGAAGGGACCCCATTAGGATCACCGAGTTCAACTTCTGGATTATGTCCAAATTATGTCTGATGTTCATCACTTAAAATTGCATTTAGAAGAATTTACAATGTTGGTAGGTAGGCTGTTGACAGAATACGAACATTAGCAAAAAAAAAGTTAATACCTCTAACGGATAAATTTAAGGCCTGAAGTCACTGGATAAATAACTTTAGCTTTCAATTCTTCCCTCTTGGAGGACATAAAGACTGAGGATAAAATGTTTTATCTAAGAAATGCATTTTTTTGCTACATTCCTTCACCTAATAGTCATAATACAGGTTAAAAAAAAGTAAAAAAAAAAAAAAAAAGGTAAGCATCATTCCACATCTATGAATAAACAAAGCTACCTGAACATGTATTTCAACCTCTTTGTTTGTAAGTAGTTCTTGAAGGATGTGCACTGCATCCTGCTGCCAAAAATTTCCAACCTATTTGGTAAAAAGCAAGAAACCCCTGAAGAGTGAAGTGCTCATAAATAATACCATTATTCTCATAAATAACACTATATTTCTTAGAAGAGATGAAAATATGTGTCTTACTGAGCAACTTCTTTGAAAGCACAGATGATTAGTCTGAGTTGTCTAGAACAGTTTATATGCTATCTGCTATTTGGTACACTACAAATTCTTGTGTAACAACGCTGACCAGCAATTTTCAGACTTTGAAATTGCTTAAAAAGAGATGCTGCTTGCCAAGTCTAACCTGTACTATATATAAATCATCACATAGATGTGCGTATTACATGAAACATAACCAAAAGATACAGAATTAAACTTGAAGATAACGGAGAACAAAGATAGGGGGTACTTTAAATACTTTGCAATGTCCATTTGCCTGCCAATCCATACACCTAACTTTCCCCTTAAACCGCTCTTTCTTCATCTATCTCAACTGCTTCTAGCGATAAAATAGTTTTCCTTAAAAAAGCGTAAGGGTAAGCTAGCCATTTCAGTAATTCACACTTACTAAATGCACCATTCAAATTGGAATAACAAATCTGACTCAAGGATTTACAATTTTCTGGCCATTCTGCAGTAAGAAACTCAAGACTTGCTCCTTGTGGCTGCTATTGTAAAAACAAACTGCAGCTTCAGAGTATCATCCTGCCAGCCACTGTGGTGTCCCGACTCAAGGATTTCATTCCAATGACAGCCGCTTTTGAAGCATGATCATTTCATAAAGCAATTCTGATAGAAGACTGCCTTGCTGAAGTGATCCGTATCAGCTATACTCCCTGAGTTCTCAGAGACGAGCAAAAACACCAGCAAGTACTCTCAATCTTTGTATGACTGAGCAGTATCATCAATTGAGTAAACACCTAAAAAGTCTTCAAAAGTTAGCATTACTCACTGGTACTGTCTTGTAGAGCTGACATGGTATGCAAAATGGAGGAGTATCAGTATACAACGTAGTTGGATACAGGTGACACTGAGGGACCTTCTCTATACAACCATGGTCGATGTACTGTACCTACACAAAAAGGTTTTGCTAAAATAATTCCTACTTTTAAGGTCAAAAAGCAAAGGGCATATTTATAGCTTAACTTTTTCCAGAGGAAGAAAAAAGTTTGTTGATACATACATGATATGACAAAGCACAAATTAAGGAAAAGACTGAAGAACCGTTATGACATTAAATTTGTCTTTCAAGAGATCTACCTCTTATGCAGTAAGCTACAGTAGTTTAAAACTGAAATAAAAACCACTGAGCTAGGAACTTGCCAGACTTGCCGATCTACAATCAAAAAGCAGACAGACTCAGAAGATTTCATAATACTCATTACTAGTAACTGCTAATTGGAAAAAGGAGCTCTATGCCATAGCAACTGAAAGAATTCACTGACAACCACTACTTTTTGGGTAGGTGGAAGCTAAAGCAGAAGTATTTTCAAGGCATTCTGCTTATGATTTTTTTTTTTGCAAAAAAAAAAAGCAAAGAACAAAATAGGACTACCTACAGGTAATCAAGGAATCAAAGACAGCTTTTTTACTTAAGAGCATTTATCATCAACAGGAATACTATGGGAAAATTATGACAACATAAATAAGCAGACAGAATTCATCTTAAGACAAATGTAAAATCATCAAAGTGATCACAATTTAAAGCAGAATGAGCAGCAGTATGAGCTGAACAAAAATAGGAGTTATACATTTTAGAGAGTCAAATCATCTATTTATCTGTATGTTTTCCATATATGTGCAAACATTCACACACAGAGACAACATCCAATCCAACTCACCTGGAGGGTACCACCACCGAGTTCTACAACTTTACCTCTATACCAAAGGGTATCTGACCCTCTTATAACACACGCTTCTCCTTTTTTCCAACAATAGGGTTCCAGAAGACCAAGGCATTTGAAGTTACTTTGTATTTCACTCATCAATTCGTTTAGTTTACTTTCTGGAAAAGACAAACAAACAAAAAAAACCCACAACAGTTGTGTAGCATGAAATTCAAAGTCTGTTACTATCACAAATTATTTTGATCACTAAAAGACAGCAGATTCCATGAAGAGATGTGTAAACATAAAGTACACGTACTACTCCAAAAAATGTTGTTCAATACTGATACAATAGATATGTTCTATTTCTAGTATATGCAAACATGACCAGTTAAACAGAAGCTGCTTTTCCAGCAGTGATGCCATCAGTGATTCTGGATTCCAGTCTCTTGTGGCGCCATCTTGTGGGCATCTTTTTTTTTTTTTCCTTGTCTGAAAGTAGTGCAACCACTACACAGGTGAGCACCCTCACTGCCAAGCTGAAGTCCTCATCACATCCCAAGAGCAGCACTGCCAAACAGGAACCTTGTGTAACAACATTCTGATTCAGAACATGTCAGAAAAACACTTATCTGGTACATTCTGATGTACCAATGTGATCAGATTCATAGGATAAATGCATTTTCTTGCCTGCAATCTTACCGAATGATTTTGGTATCATATAAATAGTTCCATCATGTCCAATGCAACTCACTATAGCTTGAAAAATTTTTGCTTCAGGTATGATGGGGGCTTTATATATTTCATGCATTTGCAAATGAACCAGCGACTTATTAATTTCACATGGCTTCTGTTCGCTCTCTGAAACATCCCCATCTTTCTCTTGAGCAGCGCTGCTTCTTACGCATGCAGTTTCTGAATTACAACCGTTCAGTTGTGGGTTCTCTTCCTCTAAACGTATGTCAGGATGTTTCTTGGGGACTGCACAAGCCACAGCAGCTTTGTGAGTTCTAGCAGATTCAATCAGAACACATCAACACATTAACTGGTAAAGAACTTGGAAGCGTGAAATAAAATAATGGAATTAAAAAAATATACACACAAGATGGAAAATGCTTCTTTACATACTGTTAAATAGCTCACCAACCAACTTAAAGAACTAAAATGTGGAATGTGAAAATATAAATTACTCAAGAAACTTCACTTAAGATGGTGTTTTGTTGCTACATACACTGTAGAACATAATCCAGTTTTACTTATTAGTTTACCACAATGTAGATCAGGTCTGAAAGAATATAAAAATAAGTATCCAAACCTTGTGTTTCTAAAGGCCAAACCCTTTTTAATAAGGTGTTCTGAAATATCAATTAATTGTCCTGCTTCATCCTTGCAAAAAATTTTCACAGGCAACGCACAAGCCGTGTCACTTTCCTGCAAGAAGTTAGGAGAGCTTTAAAGCATCGTTATATGCATTTTCACTAAAACACTGGCACAGTTTTTAGTTCATCAGACTGCAAATCAGACTTAGCAACTGATGCTCCCATCAGAACATACAACATTTACTTACTCCATATCACAGTTCCCGTCATTTTACCAACTGCTCTAAACACGACATCAGAAGAAGTAACAACGCAACCTTGCTTCTTCCCTTATCTGTTTTACCTGATAGAATTAACAAGTAATTCTTTTCTCCTGTAGCAGAACCTCCTCTTTTAACTTACCAACAAACAGTGAACGAAGTAAATTACTTTCAGGACTCTCTGAAGAGGGTGAATATCCAGAAAAAAAATAAGCTAACATACAACTTGATAGAGACTTTAAAAATATGACAAAAATGTTTTGATTACAAACCTGTATGATTATTTTCGCTTGTGCCCCGGTCAGGTAATCGGATATACAGTCGCACACTGTTGCTGTCCACTGCGTGCTTCCACCTGTTGGACTAACAGAAATGATTATCTCCTTTAGTACAAAAGAAGTTACCTTTTACTGAGGTTTTGCTATGTTTTGAAACTGCCTGCACTGTCAGGGGAAAAAAACCCACAATACGCATTACAGTCAAAAGTAAAAAGAAACGGTTATTTGTCTCTCAATCTATAGTACAGGAAGAATTCATAAAAATAAGCCCTAAAGTTTTAAACTGAGAATGATCAGATCTGGAAGTATGACACTTATCTTCAAAGAACCAAGAAAAATCCAGATTTCACCTGCAAACTGAGCCTTTATATTCATTTATGGAAAGAGTATTACAAGTATGTTCTTCTGCACAGTATAGACAAAGGGAGGAATATGCCAATTCTCTCTTCTACTGTCTCTACAAAAAATCCTTTACATTTTCATGAGATCTGATACACCTCAAATTTTCAGTCAAGGCAAAAACCATTCAGTGAAATAAAGAAACCCCACTTCATCTATCCAGTGTTTTGTATAATTTATCCCTCAAAACTTTAGTTGTGTATCACAGTTTGTTGTACTGGTATGTAGCCTAACTCTTTGAAAACAAACAAACAAAAACAGGAAAACAAAAAAAACACCGCAAAACAAAAAACAACGCAACAAAACCTTTGCAGAAGAAGTGACAGCTCTCACTCTTTTTTTTTATCCAAAGAGCAAACCATATCCGTATCTTAGGTCATCACCATTAATACAGGAAAATATTGTGCTTTGTCATTATCGGGTTTCTAATACCGCTGCTTCAGCGTAAGGGAAAGGCTACCTTATGTCTACTAAGGAGCATTCAATTGCTAGTGTCCTAATTCTCTTCATGTTTTCCTCAAGTTTTCTTAGACAGCTGATATCCACTATTTTTTCAACTCCAGAATCATAGAGTATTACCTGTTACAAACAAGAAACAAAACAAAAACCTCTCTTAGCATTACCTGTAACAAATGATAACTCCAAGCATGCCTGAACAGGTGAAAGAAAATGTAGCCTAACATTACCAAGATTTGTAATGGAGTGAAATTATCAAGGAAGGGCACACAAAAATCAGTGGCCTTCTCACAACACAAGTAGCTATCAGGGAGTACTGACAGGACGAAACACACAAATGTTTTCACATGTAAACAACTTTACAGAGACTGTTACTTGCTTAAGGTAATTTATTTTCCCTCACCTATGTCAGTGCATTTGAATTTCTAAACCTATGAACACCACATACTTGCTGAAGTCAAGACAAGATCCCCGCTCCCTTCTTACTGCTGAGCTAATCATCTCACCACAAATACATTTGTCAAGTACAATTTCCCCCTTGAAATCCATGCTAACTTCATCCTTCTTGCTCTTGTACTTACAAGCAAGATACATCCTGCTCTTTGTATGTTTTGAAAACAATTTTAAAGATTTTCTCTATCACCGTTCCACTGAGCAAAGTGAGGCTGATCAGACTGTAGTTCCTCAGATCCGTCTCCTTGTCCTTCCTCAAGATCAGAGCGGCATTTGCTTTCTTCCAGGACCCAGGAACACCCCCTGATCACCATGACCTTTCAGAGACTGTAGAGAGAAGCCTCACATATTGGTCAGCTCCCTCCTTCAGCACTCATGGGTGCACCCCATCAGATGCCAGGGACTTGTGTACATCCCCCTTATTTAAGGGTTCCCCATACCCGATCCTCATTCACTGATGTCTTCCTTGCTCCAAACTTCCTTACTGGGCCCAGAATCCCTGAAGGTGCACCCTACCAGCAGAGACTAAGGTGAAAAAGGCATCAAGTACTTTGGCTGTTTCCGTGTCCTTTGCACCATGCCTCCCACCCCATTCAGCAGAAGGCCCGCATTTCCTCTATTTCTTTTACTGCCATTATGCTTGTAGAAACCATTCTTGCAGTCTTCCACATCCCTCCCCAGATTCAACTCCAGGTAGGCTTTGGGTTTCCTGACCTTGTCCTAACATGACCAGACAGCATGTCCATATTGCTCTGCGTCATCTGCTTCCACCTCTTCTATCCTTCCTTCCCATGGTTTGTCACGTGTTTTGTCAGGAGCTCCAAGATCACCCATGCAGGCTTCCTGCTGCCTTTGCTTGGCTTCTGGCATGTGGGATAGATCCATCTTGAGCTTGGAGATGATCCTTGGAAATAACTCTTGGACCTATCATCCCTCTGGAACTGTATCCATTTGTATTCATTCCTGAAGGAAGCCCAAGTTGGCTCTCCTGAAGTCCCAGGCTGTGATCCTGCCCTGCTTCTTCCTCTCTGTATCCTGAATGCTATCACCTTCTGGTCACTGCAGCCATGGCTGTCCACTACTTTCACATCCCTGAGCAGTTTTTCCTTGTTCATAAACATCAGTTTCAGCAAAGTACCTCCCCATGCCAGCTCCTTAATCACCTGTGTCAGAAAATTACCATCAATGCACTCCAGAAAACTCCAGGATTGCTTCTGCTTTACTGTGTTGCCCTTCCAACAGATATAACCCATGAGGACCTGAGCCTGAGAACATGAGGCTTTTTCCAGTTGTCCTAATAAGTCTTCTGCTTCTTCCGAATCAGGTGATCTGTAGCAGACATCCACTATATTGCCCACATTTGTTTGCCCTCTAATCCTAACCCATAAACTCTCAGCTGGCTCATCTTACATCCTTAGGCAAAGCGTCGTGTTTTCCAGCAGCTCCCTCTCATAAAGGTTGACTGGCTGTTCAAGCCTCTGTAACATTTCATGCAATTAATAAAACAATAAATAATTGCTATCTGTTGAATTATAATTCTTAAACAGTTGTGATATTATATTCCAGCATTTCCAACTGACAGGGTAAAATAGCTTTTTGAGGGCTCAGCCTCAGAAAGCAGATGATGCAAAACAAGTATAGGAAGTCCTGCTTTTCCTTCCTACTAACAAGTCTCCGGGGCATAATGGAGTAATGCTGGAGAGAACCAGCTGTAAACCAGCCCTGGATAATCTACACTACTACAAAGCCAGGCTTCTGAAGGAAGCAGTCATCTATTCATGTAATGCCTTCTCCAGTATTTTTCTTCAGGAGTGCAACAAGATGCACCTTTAAAGCAGGACCATGTGAGAAGTGACACCTCCATAACACATTGCTTCATCATCAGCATAGGGTTCAAGGAAGAGCACGACTAGATGTGTTCCTGCGTGTGGCACTTGGTTCAACTGGCCCCATCTTTCAAGCAAGGATCATTAGGTTTGACTTAACGTGCCCCACAGGTTTGTACTGCTTCTGGAATCTGAGCTAAACTGCTGGGCTGCAGCTGGAGAATCTGTGCTGTCAAGTGCAGCGTAAGCATACACAAAATCAACCTCATGAGCCTTTTTCAACTACCAGGTTCCCTGCTAAATGCATTTGAGCTTTATGAGGCAGTAATCTTCTCTGTAGCAATGTACAATGCAACTTGAAATGCTTGACAAAAACAAAAAGCCGTATTAGAAAATATTAGCACAGAAGCAGCATAAGTCTGAGATTATTTTATCAATGCATGGTTATAAACTTAAAAAATGTAAGAATGAACCCTCTTATGATGGGAGCTTACCTCTGCAGTTGTTTCAGAGACAATCCTGCTTATCTGACCTCTTTGCCACTGTTTCAAATCGTGTACATACACAGCACAGTGCATATTACACTCCCACTTCACTGACTGTGGCTGCGATTCTTCGTAGAAGGCAGCCATCTTCTCCTGTAAACTAACATTGAACAACACACTTTCCTAGTGGTAAAATTCTATCAGATGAGTATAGGATATTATTTAGTCAATTACTGGTTAACTAGCATACACTAACAATTTTAGAATTTGTTTAAGAGACACACAATGTTACAGTTTTACTTTATGGCACATTAAAAATACATGAAACGAGGCTGTAAAAACAGATGCAATCCAATTAAAATTCTTGAACAGTATTTTCTTGAACAGATGAATTTATCTGAGACATTATGGACCTTCTGTATGGCACTATTTGAAAAATGGACTATTTTCTCTTTACAACTTTGGCGTGTGGCACTCATGTAGCGCCATGACTAATTTAATAGGACTCTAGGTAGGCAGATGCAAGGAGGTAAAAGAAGAAAGGAAGGAGAAGCAAGAGGCAGTGAACAAAGAACATGCACTAAGCACTGACATTCATTTAACCATCTGCAAGCAGTAGGTAGTATTACCCAAGTAATCTGCTTCCAGGCACCCAAGAAAGGTTGATATATTGTTTAGAAATTGCTTTCAAGCTCTTGTAACAGTGTATTAGAATCAGAGAGAAAGAAATAATTTGACTGAAGTTATGAGACTTAAAGATATTGCTATTAAGATCTCTAACAAAGGAATGCGGAGAAGAAAAAGCAGAAATCTTTCTGGATAGTGTACTTAGTACATTAAGTGTGATTTGAACTAGGAGTTAGACCACTTACTTAATTTGGAATCACAAATGTTTAACGAATTACGACTTAGTGCATATCTATGTTTTGTTCCTGTACTTTTCTGAAAGCAAGGCAAATCAAAAACATTTTGAGTACCCACTGCTAAATGCAACCCTAAGCAGTTTGCTCTAACTATACTTCATCCATTTGTAACATAAACGTCTCTCTGGAAAACTTGCATGTTAGTACCTTTTCAGTATACTTTCCGATGACAGCCATTGTATGAAGATTTTACTGGGAGACACCACATGGCTGATTCTCACTTGTAGCTCTTTCTTAGAAAGCGATCTGAAATCCCTTTCTTCCTCCAGCAGTCTCATGTTCATAGGATTTAAATCTTTCAAGTTTTCAGCAGTTTCTTCTACAGGAAGATCCCATATTTCATTGGGCCTTACAGAAGTACTTTCAACGTACCTGTAAAGAACGTGAAATAATCAGGATCCAAATACCAAACACATTTTCAACAATCAAGAGGAGGTCAATGGTTACAGTTCAACACAATGAGGTAAGAACAAAGAATAACTTAGAAAAGCAGAAAAAGAAACAACAAAAAGCAAAAGCATTTGTAAATACTTCTTCAACACTCATGATAGTAGCTTTCTTTTAACGTTCCTTCAGGAAGTATCCTCGCAGATTTTACTGTCAGATGAAAGCACTATACAACACAGGCTGCCAGAAGAGAAGCAAGCCTGATATAAAACGAACTGCAAAACATTAATGCTTATGTCTGGATAAAAGATACCGAATTGCTTTCCAGAAGCATGACATTACTAATGTTACCTCTGAGTGAAACTTGCAACATTCAGATCTGCACATATTCATTTCAGAAGAAATATTAAGCCTGTGAAACATTTACCTTTCTAGCATTCCCTGAAGATACAACACAACATCTTTCCTAATTAGAGTACTCAATGAAGTGTGGTCATGTAAATACCCTGACAAAAACTTCTTTTAATAGCGTGAACTGGATAGAATAAAGCCCAAAAGCAATCAAGCCTTGGCTGGTACACACCAATCCATTTGGGGAACAGCCCAGCCTACAGCTTAGAAAATCATCTGTCAGTGTAGAAAACTGGCTTCTTGAAAATACCACAGACTGAAGGAAACAGCAAGCTTGAGTTTAACTGCTTGCCATTTCTGGGCCTCCAAGGAGAAACTTGCAGGTTTTCAGATATCTACCACCTATCTTTTCATTCACAGGAATGAAACTACTTTATCAGAGATATTCCTTACTGTTTAGGTATTGAGTCATTCACAACATCCTGCTATACAATTTATGCGAACCTTCCTGATGCAGGTATTCAGAAACTGCTTGGTAAAACAGCTAACTTATAAAACCAGGGAAGAAATGAACACCATAGTTCATGAATACGCCTACCTTGTGCATGACAAGTCTAAACAATCAAACGGACTCGACACAGAGGCAGTCTGCTGTGGCAAGCACCTCCAACTTAGAAACATGTTACACACCCCAGAGCCCCCTCTCTAGTAACTCCAGTATAGCATTATTATTGTAGACCCATCAGAAAAAACATCAGTTTGGAATGAACTTCAGAGTTCAAGGTTTCTGCTTTAAATTCTTTATGTACTTAACTCAATTTAAGAGTAAGGTTACTGATGTTTGGTAGGTCTAATTAATATTGCTTCTCAGCAAGTAAGCTTCACTGGAGCACTGTGCTCTCCTGCTTACGTTCTCATACTCATTTACAGCTGACGTGGGTGTTCCTGAACAGCATTAAACAGAGTAAGCACATGACAGGTGTGATTCTGGATGTTCTAACAATAGGTTTAAATTAATCTCCAGTCTCTCGCCTCGTTGCAGACATCTGCCTTCACAAATGCAAAATTCAGGGAGAAAAGTGTGACAAATGATCTATGCAGGGCTAGAGCCACACTATACAACAAAGTAAACTAAAACCCTCTGAAAAAAACACAGAACGATCCCTTTGCCACCCTCCACTAAAGGAAAGATGATTCCAACTAAAAGGCATGGTATATTGAGTATGAAAGTTAAGGTGTTGGTAGTAGAGGGGAAGATCTGCAGGGGTGGCCTCTGTGAGGAGGGGCCAAACACTGCACTGTGCTGGACACAGCCAGTCCCAGCTGTGTCTGCAACAGACACAATGCTGGACATGGCTGAGTCCAACATCAAAGCTGGTGGTGTCTCTGTGAGAGGGTATTTAACAAAGAGCAGAAAACCCCAGAGAGAGAAGGAACAGAAGAGGGAAAAACAAACACAGGGAACACCAAGGTCAGAAGCGAAGATGCTCCAAGGTGGGACACCCACGCTCCCGAAGGGACTGCAGCCCAGGAAGGACCCACACTGGAGCACACGAAGAGGAGAGCAAGAAGCGAGGAGCAGAGAAAGGAATCACTGTCCTGAACCCAACCTTATGAAGGAACCGAGTGTAACCTGCAATACCAATGGGGAGGAGAGGTGTCTGCAGTGACGAATGAAGTGAAGATAAATAAGGAGGGAGGTGTTTGAACTTAAGTGAGATTGGGAATGAAGATTAAAGGGGGAAGACAAGAATTATATTTGCCTTCTGTTTCCCGATACCTGAATCTAACACAATTTATGTTAATCAATAATGAATTAAATTAAATTTCCCAAGTTGAGTCTGTTTTGCCAGTAACAGCACTTGGTAAGTGCTTTCCCTGGCTTTATTCTGTGCTATGAGTTGTTTCTGTGCTATGGGGTTGAATTGAGAATAATTCAGTGAAAAAAAAAGGCATGAAGAAAGGATCAGTAAAGTTCAAAATTAGCCAATCTAGCTCCTCACCTGCTTTTAATAAAATAAAATCAGGCATACTTGAATGCTTTAGTTACTCTTGAATGTGCTCTGTGGCATGACTTGGTTGTGAAGAACAGAAATTTCTAGAAGTGATCCTTAAGCTGATTCAGCACTTTTCCCCAGAAGCCCTCTTTGTTAACCAGGACCTGATTGAACTCAACTTTGTATGAAATTCTCTTAGAGACTTATAAAATTTTATAGCAGTGCCTTGTGTCCAGTCTGCATCTCTTTGGTGTGGTTTGGCCTACAGAAAATTTGCTTCTTGTAGATTTAGTAAGGCTGAAGGCTTCTAGGAGGTTGGGAGGGATGTTTGTGAAAAGATCTTCAAGTCTAGCTCCTCCAAGTAGTGACTGATCCAGCAGTTTATAGTAAATTTGAACTGCAGACAGTGCATACACGAGGCTAACATTTATCACCTGCTACAAAGACATCAAAACCAGTTTATATTTCAATTTTGAATATAGATTTCCAAATACATTCCCTTTCCGGACAGCTCCAGCAACATCACAAACTGCTGCCTTGCTGTTCTACCCTGGGATTTTCTGTGTGCTCCCCCAGATCAGCTGGCCAGGGAGCCTAGTTGTCCTTGCATTAACCAGTCCTGTATCTCTAACTCGCAGATGGCATCTTCTACACCTAGACTTAAAAAGTGGACTCTTTTAATGATTTCGACCCTGATTAGGTAGCCACCACCTTTTCATCCAGATTTTTCTACACTTTGTAAATAGCAAAGTGCAATATAAAAAATAAAGATGCATTACTGCAAAAACAAACCCACCCATATTACATCAAAAAGGCTGTGAGGCAGAAATGGGCCCTCAGATACTGTCAGATCTGTCAAGAAAAGTATGGTGCTGCTCACTTGAAAAGGGCCTTTGCCCAGTGAGGATGCTTCCCAGGGAGGTAGATGACACCATTGAACAAATTGCCAACAGCATCCTGGCTTGCATAAGAAGCAGTGTGGCCAGCAGGGCTAGGGAAGTGATTGTCCCCCTGTACTCGGCTCTGGTGAGGCCGCACCTCGAGTACTGTGTTCAGTTTTGGGCCCCTCGCTACAAGAAGGACATGGAGGTGCTTGAGAGAGTCCAGAGAAGGGCAACGAAGCTGGTGAGGGGTCTGGAGAACAAGTCTTACGAGGAGCGGCTGAGGGAGCTGGGGTTGTTCAGCCTGGAGAAGAGGAGGCTCAGGGGAGACCTCATCGCTCTCTATAGGTACCTTAAAGGAGGCTGTAGAGAGGTGGGGGTTGGTCTGTTCTCCCACGTGCCTGGTGACAGGACGAGGGGGAATGGGCTAAAGTTGCGGCAGGGGAGGTTTAGGTTGGATATTAGGAAGAACTTCTTTACTGAAAGGGTTGTTAGGCATTGGAATGGGCTGCCCAGGGAAGTGGTTGAGTCCCCATCCCTGGAGGTCTTTAAAAGACATTCAGATGTAGCCCTTAGTGATATGGTTTAGTGTAGGACTTGTTAGTGTTAAGGCAGAGGTTGGACCAGATGATCTTGGAGGTCTCTTCCAACCTAGACGATTCTGTGATTCTGTGAGTTTTCTTATTCCTAGTTCTGTTTTCCTTGCAGTATAAATAAGGAGGTGTGAGTGAGCAAACAACTGTATGGCTGAGGCCAACCCACCACACAGTTAAAAACCAACAGATTACCCAAGTTACCAGTGTTACACAGCATCTTATATTAAGGTAACATATCCATCTGTTTGCAGCCTGCTGCCAGGCTTTTAAGTATAGCTGAACCACAACAAAAGAAAATACCCTAGTGACAACAAAGCAATCCAACAAAACAATTCAGGTTTAAATAAAGCTGCTTAACTTCACAAAAAGCTATTAAAAATGTCATCAGTACAATAATAGTGTTCTTAGGATTTATTTGTATTTCTGAACTATGAGATGAAAATCCAATTACTTGCTTCCTCTTGAAAAAAGCAGAACTCGAATTCCATTTTCAAAACAAAAGCTGTTTAACAATCTCTTTATTCTCATCAGCAGTCAGAAGTTAAAGAACAATTATTGATTTTCACGAATATACTCATGGATTATCTTTTCTAAAAAAGAACAAACTAAATGGAGCAGGACTATCTCCTCAGCCTCATCTCTTCCCAACTCTTCTGTCTATTGCTGTTGTGGTTGGTTACCTGAGAGTTTCTTTTCTAGTAGCAGAACTTCCAAAGAGATGAGTTACCTTAGGTGTACTTCAAACATGTAAGGGTGGATATTTCTTTTCTTAATACAAAGGAATGGGAATGTTAATAACCAGTTTGGGAAGATTAGCACTTAAGCACATTATGAGTAGGACACAAACACTTCATCTGCAACTTCTGAACCCATTATGGTGCCTAGGGACATGGTTTAGTGGGTGACATTGGTAGTAGGGGGACGGTTGGACCAGATGATCTTGGAGGTCTTTTCCAACCTCTGTGATTCTATGATAACATTTTAACAAATGTTTATCAGGGTTTACCCTGAGAATTCAATTATGCCTAACTGCAGAGTTAAATGGACTTACTTCATGATGAATGTGATTTGTCATGAATTCATCACAAACGTGGTGACTTCTAGCCACTAAGGTGACATACTAAAGCCAACAGTTTTGTTTCACAAATCCAGTATTTCCAAACTTTTGAGTTATGCAGAGCGAACACATACCCAGGTATGTAAGATGCAAGGTCCTCTTTAACGAGCTGGCAGTTAATACTGGAGTCTCTTCCATGAGGATCGTGGGAGTAAAAGAGTTTAACAGATAAAATGTTGTTCTTCAAAACCTCTGTGAATTAATAACAAACATAGTTAGTACTAATCAATTACAGTAAACACCACTTATTCTTCTGGAGACACACCAAATGGTATGAAGCAACAAAATTTTGTGAAATTACATGTGATGTATAGAATAATTGAGCCATCAACAAGATAGAGAGGTTTAGCTTTGCACACATCCATAAAATCGAGAGAAAAAATTACAAGAAACCAACTGCTGCATGTGATTTCAAGTATTAGATAGGCTCCAAACCACTGTTCTATGGGTATTGAAAAATAGCTGCCTGCATATGAACGATAAATGGTATTGAGAGAAGTTCTACTAAGGCATACATATGTTAATCAAAATTTGTTTTGCGGGGTGGGGATGTTTTAGAGCAGCAGCGATCACATTCACAGCTACCAGTAAAGTCAGGAATTGTCGAGGGTTACTAGCATTTTGGAAACAAGCTCATCTTATAAACCAGGATATTTAAATCCTGTTACACCAGTGTGGCCCACAAGAAGAGGAGTAAGAGAACTTTCATCTGAGGTTGTGTCTTTTACACCTCCTTCAGTTAGTTCGTGTCTGGATGTGCTCACTCCAGGCTACCTGTCACAAGTATGGATATAAACATTTCAAAGATATAAAAGTACATGTTTCTATATATGAGTTCATTTAATAATACTTAAACAGAAACACACTCGTGATAACTTACCAACAATTGAACACACCATAAATTTATCTTCAGTCATTTCTTTAAATCTTCTTGTGGCTTCTCTGTTCCACTTGTCTGCTGCTTTGTAAGGCTCAATGTAAGCCAGCCTACACTTGATTGCCTGAAGAACAACTCAAATTACCCATTTGCCATCACATTTCAATACCATCCCATTAGAGTAAAATCAAACAACGCCTTGATTTTGGACCCATGCAGGACAGCATGACCTTGGATTCTGGTTCCACTTTGCCAACGTTTGATCAGACTTAAGACCCATGTGGTCCCCCAACCCTGTAGCCTGCAGACGGACATAAAGCTCAAACTCAGAAACAGTCTTGCTGAAATAGAGCTTACTTCTCCTTGCCTCCCTTTATGGTTAGGCATAGAATTGGCTGCCGAGAACAACAAAGGTTATTATAGAGAGGTGAAAAGGAAAACTTTAATCCTGTTTTGCTTAACTTAATGTAGTGACACATACTTAAAACATTTAAGCTCAATGTGACTACACCATTGTAGAAATCTGAAGGATTTTACAGAGACACAAGAATACCATAGAACCTATGTCAGAAAGCTTCCAGATTTTGAAAAGGTATTATATAATGACAGAAAAAGACACAGGAAATCTGACTAAGTCATTTTGTTTAAAAGAATTCTTCTTTAGCATCTTTACTTCAAAAGCTGGTGGCTATACTATAGCTCAATTTTAAGTTAATTAACTGTGACTATTATAATTTCTTCCTTCTTTTTTATTGCACCAAAAGAGTAGTAACACAGGCAGGGAAAAAAAAAGAGAAAGGAAATAAAGATAATGGAAATAAGCACGTTTGGGAGATATTCTTAGGATACAGGCAGTCAGGAATAAGAAAATAAGACTGACAGGTTAAATAACTATTAGATGAGAAGGGCTGTGGATGCCAAAACCAACGCTACTTTAACACTGCTCATTCCAGTTTTGGCACTATTTCTGCAGCACCGAAGTCCATTAAACTGTGTGTGCAAACTGCATTAACGGGCTTCTCCTGTAACAGCCTAATTCAAATCTCTCGTAACAACCAATTCACACTTTTAGGTCAATACAATATGCGATCAGGTGTTAAGAGTTAACAGTGCTTACGTGCAACAGGACAGACCTGCACAAGCAGCCTCACTTCTGATACTCCTACCCTCTGAATCCTTCATTTTGCAGTGTTGCTTTCATTCATGTTTCAAAGAATTTTAAATCCTTATTTTTTTTAATTGAAGAGATATGAAACCAAAACAACACCTAAGCAAATGCAGGCCTGTGCATCCTTCTACTACTTGTCTTAAACCTAACAGTGATAGGAAGTATTTCTTAAAGTTCCTGCAACTGCAAAAGCATTTTGCCATTTTCACAGTGTTTCCTCTCCTTTGCTGTCATTATAGAACAGCTGAATTATTTCTGCTGAAACTCTTCCCAGAAACATCTGTTCAAAATACAAACAGCTAAATCCTGTTTTTTGTAAAAGATGCCGGCCAACGTTAGTTCCAAAAGTCACCACTTCCGTTGCCTAGAACAGGCTATAAAAGCCTATCAACTCATCAAGTTTTAAAGCTTAGTTCTGGTTGTCAATCCTAATTTTTTCTATCTGATGAACAGTAGAAGTTTTTTTTTTTAAACTTATGTGCGTTTTTCATTTGACAGAAATATTCTCCCACCCATTTTTCTCCTTGCCAAAAAGGGGAACTCCTACAAGATGAAAAGTTTAGAAAATACCAAACTTCAAGTGCCTTAAAACAAAGATACAGTTCTATTAGATTACTGTTTGAAAATATTACAATGTGAAAATTAATTATGCTTTCTATGATGGAGTAGAAGTACTTGATAAACATACACACTTACATACACACCCTGACCCAAGGTAATACTGGATTTCAACTGACACTGAAATAACTTAAAAAGACACACCAAAATAAGTTTATAATCTATGTGCAAAAACCATTTAACGTGTCACATCATAAACCCATCTGCAAAAGAACTTAATTGACATTTCATTTACTTGATAATGTTAACAATTCTGTATTTCCCCTTCCATCCATCTGCATTCTATGTATTTTCAGTAGTTAGTTTGAGCAGTAACTAACTTACCTTTTCTGGAAAGCTGAGAATCTCATCTTCTGCTTTGCATATGTCTTTAAGAGTTACATTAGCAACGCTGCCAAAGTCAACGTATTTGATCACAACTTCTTGTGAATGTGGCAGCCCTTCAAGAAAAACAACCCAGGGATAAAATCTGCAAGTTACTACAAACAAAAAGGAGTATCAAATCCAAGCTAAAGCATCAGAACTTCAAAGCAAAGTCCACATTTACACTCTATTAAAAATACCACATTTTCACATAACCTACAAGCTAATGAAGTTTATTTATTTTTTAATGTAAGAGTCAGCTCTTTTCAATTCCTGAATTAAGTTTAACATTCTGAACCTGACACATCATTTTAAGAGATGCTGGCATATTAACGACACGCCAAGCAGACATGTAAGCAAGTACACATCCAGGCACATTAAATACACTCCACTGCCCGTACAGGCATCTTAAAAGAGTCTCCCTCTGCCTCCAATACCTTGGCGATTACTACAGGAATTATTATCCCACACTAATTACAATCAGAGGTTGGATATAATAGACCAATCTGTAGGTCAAACTGTAATGTGAAATATTAAAATATGTAATAGAATTTCAATACCAAAAATTACTGGTACCATTTCTTTTCTGACAACTGACATGAAGCACAGAGTAAGAAAAAATACAGCAAGCATTAGCAGTATTGAAATTATGAACCTAGCTGTTAGGATGACTGCCTAATAGATATAACGGTTGTTTTTTTATTCATTATTCACATCCAATGGGTGACTGATCAAGCGGCACATCTGATTTTGCTACTTAGCATTACAGCAAAAGAACCAGTATTTCACCTGTAACTTGTGCTCTGTACCAATTCCCATCTTTGTGTTTTGCAATACAGGGTTGGCCTTCAACCGGGCAGACAATTTGCAAGTCTTTGCTATCCTGATGTTTGTCTCTCTCTTTATTTTTCTTTGGAAAAGCTAAAGTATCCAGGCTATCTACCTAAATTAAGAACAACAAAACATTCTGTAATACGTACAGATCAGAATTCTTAATTTTTTTGCAGTATTTTTGTTCTTTTAAAGGACGCTTTTTCTGGCAGTGTCTTTTCTACTCCTTCCCCCCATACTGAACAGTAGTTATGAACACACCAAATGAATTAAAGACCCTAATGATTATTGACTATTGCCCTGCTCAGTCACTATTCTTAACACCAAACCACGCCACACCCACATGGAAATTAACCATGTAAGTAAACCGTCAAAAAATTTGATGGCATTCCAGAAATTCCTGCATTTAATTAGGATTAATCTATAATTCTAACAGCTAATCTAGTATGTTAATTCCAGGAATCCTGTAATTACTGTATTTATTATTATTATAATCCTAAAATTACTATGAAACATCAGAAAATAATGGAAATTGTAACTTATTTGATGTGTACTCCAAGTAGCTCAACGTAAAAATATCTGTAGAGTTTTATTTGAACAGACCTCATTTCTAAACTTACCAATTGCAGATAGAAATCACTCGGACTATTTATGTGACAAACTACAGCAAAGACTTCTTTTTCTTCTGGTATCTTAGGTGGTTTATACTGCAAGACCGTATTATTTTCTAAGTGATTAGGAAGACGTGACTTAAACCTAAGGCACAAAAAGAGTTTGAATAACTTTTGTCAAAGTTAACTGAGAAGGAAGACTTAGATTCTATGTCAATTTTACTACGAAAAATGCAGAAAAACTTCTCGAAAGTAACTTGTTCCACATCCATCTGAATAGCTTGAACTTTCCTTCTCACAGTTTACACAGCCAATTCTAATTCCTCCTCCAACAAATGTAACACAGTAATAAGATATATGCCAGCTGTATAATAATAATATAATAAGATATATGCCAGCCTAAAAGTATTTTGTTATTTGGGAAACAGAAACGTACTTTTAAATTGTCCTCTCTCTACCCCCCAAAAAGGTAAGTCCACTACACTGACAAAACATTTTTAGATCTCCTTTCCATCACTTATGAGAGGAGAACAATTACCAGAGGAATGCAGATGCAGCAGAAGTCATCTCCCACTGATCACCACAACTACTTATGCTCATATATAAACAAACACCTTTCTGTGTGCAGCAGTACGAACTCTCATTTCCTACTTACTAAACACCAAAGCACTCACTGTTCTTCTCTATCTCCTGCCTCTTTTGCTGGTCCCTCCAAAGCACCCCCTTCTGTCCCAATGCCAACGTCAAGCTCCCCCTTATACCCACCCTACTGTGACCAGCCTGGCTGTCACTGCCTCCCAGGCAAATCAAAGATACAAGGCTGATGTTAGCATGCTTTTCTCTCGGCGGGGGACGCTCAATGACACGGGGGTAAAAGGAGAAACCATTATTCTCGAACTTCTACAGAAATTTAGATTTGATCATTTTCTAAAATAAAGTTCATTGTCCAATTAAAGTTCTGATTGGAGAAAATGAACGTGCCATGGTGTTTAGTAGTGAAGACAGAAAAAGGGCATCAACAGATATTGCTGAACATCACACATTAACACATTCAACACCGCAAAAACAACTTGCTCAATAAGCTTCACTTTGTAAGTATTATTCCATTATCATTTATGTCCTAAGAGCATAGACCAGATGACACTTACCTTGCCAAGTCTAAAAAAACTAACGCATCCTTGAGAGATGCAGGCATGTCATTGCTTATGTTATTATATGGAGGTTTTTTCAAATCCACGATGAGAACACCATCCTCTTCTCTATATGTGGTCATTAAAACAACTTTATTATTTACCATTCCTAAAAATTTTGTCTTTGCTTCCTCTCCCCAACCTTCACTCTGTTAGAAAGAAAAAAAAAGTGCTGAAAATGTCAGAGTCAAAGAAGACAGAAGCAAGGAAGTGAGCACGGATGCACATGAACAGAAGTGCATTCAGTATTTCCTAAGAGTACAGATTGTTTAGTTCATATCCTGGACAGCACAAGATAATATTCTTTTATGATAGGCTGATAAATCTTTTAACTGTGTAAAACTGAGTCAAAATGGGATTTAAACTTGAAATATATGAGCGCAAACCCAGAGACTTTTTAGAGGCAGGCTGCTGTAAGTTTGTTTCCAACTAAAGCAACGCAAACCATCTTTTAATAGATATACATATTTTAAAATATACTCTGCAGCAGTAAGTTTTATTCTGTTTATACTGGATTAAGATCATTGTACATTATGCACTGAAATTCTTTAATATACATTTTAAAATGAATAAAATTCTCCTGAAGTAGCAGAAACAGCTTCTACTTACCGCATTTTTGGGAACAATATCTTTCAGTGAACACTGGACTGCTAAAGGAGGAACAGCTGCAAGTTCTGCCTCAATATTCTCATCTGGCTTCCTTACAAACAAGCAAATGTCATCAGGTTCAATAGTTTGCAAAGGAGCAGGTTCAGGTCGTTCAGCAGCATCATACCTATTGCCAGTGAGGAAAAAAAAAGTAGCACTAGCTTAAATGCAATGCAAAAAAAAAAGTGAATAAAAAGGAAAAACAAAAAACAAACACACAAAACAATCAAAAATCAAACTTAAAGAGGCCATTACTGCAGTGATTGGCATTAATGGCAGAGGTTTTTTTTTTAAATAAATGCTTTTTTTTTTTTTTTAAATTTTTAAGCATTCAGGACTCACATTACCTTTCTGCAGTGGAAGTCTAAATCAAACATACTACCACATGAGGGTTTGTACATTTGTGTACCTGCATGCCCTCCCACTTTCCCTACAGATACTAGTGTCACTTGCATATCTGGTTATCAGCCTGTATGAAGCATGTTTGCTGACTGAGGATTTGTTTCTTAACAGAGAACCTCGTAAGTACCAACACTCAAAGGGTTACTGCAGGGGAACAACTCTTTGTGAACATACCTTGAGAAAACTAAAGCTTCCGAACTCCCCAAATCAATCAGGAATACTTCCATCGCTGCCACATCACAAACTGTGTATCTTATTGGATCAGAAGGTTTCTCTTCTTTTTTACTTTTTACAGGGATTAGTTTAGTGACAGTTCCACGGCACCACATTCTAGTTTCCTTACTCTTAATAAAAATTTGAACACCTACATGGGAGCAAATAAAAAGCCTAAATTAAGAATTAAGAGGTATTTTGCACTGTATTATTATAGTTCTGCCTAACGTTCTATTCTCGTCCATCTTCCACACAGGTAGTAAGATCAGTGCAGCTAAAACGAATACACAAAAACATTAATAATCTTGTCTTGATACCTGCCAGAAGTTCTCTCCTCATTCATTTACACAAGTTCTTTGCATCTAGGAGACAGTTGGCTTGTATTGAGGAATCATTTCTGGTAAGCCTTCTATACCTTTTACTAAAATGCCATTAAAGTCTAGTTGAGTTACAAATAGTTCTATCGAAGTCACATAAAAAACCTGCATGAAGAAAGCCTACCCCCGAACACCAAAACATTCAAAAACATACCTATTTCACAAGTTCCCTACTTCTGCATAATATCCCCAAGCTCAATTTCATCTCCAAAATTTGAAAAAAACACTATAATAAAACCACTAATACATCCCAAGGTAATTTTTGATTCTGCTCTCTCTTCAGGATTGTAACATACTTTTTATCACTTTTCTGAACACCTTCTAGAAATCAGTAACATTGTCAACATGTAAAGCAGAACATTTTTAAGTTACTTAGCCATGTATTCTTGTTTTGTCTTTCATTTTATTTGCAAAATGGTTTCTATCCAGTCAGTGAACTGTAAACAAAACCATCTATCTACCAGAAGTGGCATGCTGCTTGCATAAGAGACAGCAAGTTTACTGAAGTAATGAAAGAACAAGTCTGTTCATTACAATCAGTATTCTAAAAAAGACCTTAACAGTTAAACATCACCTAACACTGGAAGACATCAACATTTACAGCCAGGTATTCCTGCTGTTAGTTTATACACTGAATTTGCTAAGGTCAAGAAGTGAAGAAACTTTTTTTCTGTGTTTCCATAATTTTCATTTGTAAGATTTAATACAAGTCTACTTTACAAAACAGTTTTAACTGTAGATTCCAGAATACACGGAAATATTTCCCTTGGTAAAGGAATGGTAAAGGAAAAAAAGAAATAGAGAAAGACGACCTTACTAAAGAAGGCATACTACAGGACGGTGTTTTAAACTACCTCACACATTTAGAAATAACTGATTTACCTAGTTCCAAAACATCTGAAGGCAAGAGATAGGAACTTTTACTACAACAGAAGTTACTCAATTTCTCCTCCAAAAAAATACGTTCTTTCCTCTGCGAGTATCGATGAATATAGAAGCAGCATGGATTTACAACATGGCTTACAAACACTAGTTCTGTTGAACCTGAGGAAGACAAAAGAAAAGATCATTTATTGTCCAAGTGACTCCAACAGACACTATTAGACATGTGATTACAGTTATGTTGCACTCATGGTAACACATTTCATTGTATCAGACAGCTTTCAATATTAGTCTGCTCGCACTTGTTTCGAATGAGTTACAGATTTGCCTCCTGATTAAGTCTGCTCTTTTTAATGAGTAAGAACTACCTCCCTTGAGCCACCCTGCAAAACTGAAGGCTGTCTCACTACTTACAAAGCGGTCTCCTGAATTTATGGAGGTAATTCAGAGTATTTATTCCCTCTATTTAACAGAGAAGTACAACACTTGTAGAAAGTAAGCTGGAAAGCCTAATATACCTACTTCTGAGAACAGAAATCCTAAGTGCTTTTGTACAGCAATTCAGTGTTACTGCATGAGTCTCTAGCTTGTCCCAAGTAGACCAGGAAAAGCATGTATTACGCTACTTCACTAGATCACTGATAAAGCTTTGAATTGTGCTTTCCATAATCCATAAAGCTCTAGAACACTTATTTTAGCATATTACTAATAAAACTGATCATGGCAAACAGTTCTGTGATAATTTCAACTCTGGGATCTGATTTTCATAGCGTATTCATGACAGAGGCCCTAACTCAAGAGCCTGGAAAGGCTCAGATATAACTGATGTTTACTTGATGTTTCTCCACAAAAATTCTTTGCAGTGGAATGAAGTGGCAGCGAACTCTACAGTTCAACTTCATGAAGGGCGTTAGAATTGCTCTATGATATACTTCCACAGAAATTGTTATGAACTCAAACTACTTGTATCTACTACTACTTTGTCAAGTCTCTTACAAAGTAGCCCGTGAATGTACCAGTTACTTGAGAGGTAAGTTACTTGATGGGGCAGGAGTGTATTTTATGATTCTGAGATATAAAGAAACACAAAAATATGCATTCCTCTCCTGCTTTTTCCTCTATCAACAAGCTTCTTGTTTTTCTTCCCCAATACTGTCATCTCTACTTACTTTTTCCCCACTCAATTAACAGTTCAAAGCACTACACAAACCGTGCCTACAAAATCTGTGAATGAAGTAACTTACTTCCTCAAAGTACTGTTTTGTACATTTATCTGTTCACTCAATTTCAAATACTGAAGGTACACTGTGAGAGAACAAGACAACAGTCCAAAATTCAGTATATAAATTGGTCCCATTGTTCACGTGATGCACTGATGCCACCACATCAAGGATCTCAAGGATCTACCATGTGCTGAGACACTGCCAATATTGAGTTTCTGAAAGTTGCTTGGGACTTTGTGTATTGTATCTTCCAATTAAGTCATTCTAGAAGAAACGTCAAAAGTTGGTATAGTCTTCAGCTTGGCAAGGAGAGCTGATCAGGGAGCATTTCTGCCGAGTGAAGCTGCTAGCACTGTTAACATCATCTGTATAAGCACCTCCCAAACTACTCCGAACTGGAAGGAATTCACGAGCCTCATTACCGCTCCTACACATGAACAAGTATGTGTTAACTAGACTAGATGAGAATCTGTTTCTGCACACTCCTTATCTCAGTTAGAACACTAACAGACGTGTCCAACTCTGCAGGTGATTCCAGTGCTTTGTGCCACTGCTTAGAGAATGGGTTCCTTCTAAGTTAAACCATTTACCAGACAGGAAAAGTCACTAACCAGCTTTGTGTTCAGAACGTGTTTTCTTCTTGGAAAGTTTCTTCCTCTGTTCATTGTGGTGTTCTGGGGGAAGCTCTGTTCATTGTTTTAGAAGAAAAGTTTAATCAATTAGATTAGGTGATTTGTACATATGCAGTAAAGCAGCAAGCACAGCACAGAGGTTATACATATTGTAGTAAGGCACTGCAGAGTGATAAAAACTTCCTAACGCTTGTACCCATCATGCTACTACACAGTACTGGTTTGCATCACATGCTGATCATTCAAGTTCTGCTGAGAACTTTGGGGTTATACATGCCTGGGAATACAAGCTGAAGGACACCAGCTCATTGCAAGGACAGCCCGGCCCTGCACATAAGGGCTTTACCAATGGGATAGCCAAAAAGTAGACATGAGGGGAGAACAAGGGTAATGCTGGCATCCCTGCCCCTCCAACTTATCCTTGAAATCCTTCCCAACACCTGTTACCAGAGTTAACTATTACTTAACTGACTCCAGGGATGCCTGGATTAGCAGGTAAAGAGTTCCTTTACCAAATATTGTGAATAACAGTAGTATGGCTTAATTAATGATTGGTCACTTCACTGCACCCACACATCTGAAAAGGCTCAGGCATTTAATGGATATGAATAAATATTTAACCTTGTAATTCCATACTTTGTGTCCTAGCTCTTCTGGGGTTGGCACAGACCAGCTGTGAATTTGTGACCATTTTGTGTGTAACCATTTCCATACGTGATGTCCACACCTGATGTGACTGAAACCGATGTAGATGTAGGGGCTATGTATAAATGGGCAGTCCACACACTTAAATCCAATGTTACGAAACTATCATTAAGACAACTGAAGACACATTACTTGGATTACATTGCTCCTTGAAAGAATTTTGACAGTTTTGTGAAGTCCACTAGCATTCTAGAATATGCTATTTTAGACAGCTGTGCCAAGGCCTGAAGTTTACCCCACCCTGAACCCACCATAGGCTACCACAAGTACTCCTACATATCATCCCCACCTTCTCCAAGGATCCACCACAGATCATTAAACCCAGGGATTTTCTCAACATGCTTGTGGAGTAACAAGAACATGCTGAAGTCAACCATGTTAATTACAGATGAATCTGTTCACAAGAACACAGGAAACAAGAACTCATGATTGACTGGCCATCTGCACACTCCACTGTGAGAGCGCATCTGTCTTTTACATCAGGTTAGAGGCTTTCTGCCTTTGCAGCATTAACAATATTCTATTTACTCTACAAAAATGGAGATGAATGTGCAGACGTCCTCCTGGAAGACTCCAACAGCATCCATTTACACCAAAGCAGGCATCCCCTCAGCCATTTAAATTATCTGGCAGTTCTCATATTTGAGAATCAGCAATGGTATATGGTGCTCCTACAGACATGCACAGAGCTCCAGGAATGATACTTTACCCAGTTACAAGCAGCTGGGAAGACCACTGATGTCACTTAACTTTCTCCTCTCAGTAGCCTCATGTCACTGCTGGTGGCTGTTTCTCCCAATTGTTTAATGTTACAGCCTTTCAATGTTTACATGACCTTTAAATGAACTTACCATGTACCTTAGCCTTTTGAATATGTGCATAAGTAGGTGAAGATTTCCTTGCAAGCTGAAGGAATTTACCATTGCATCTCAACTGCTTAGAGAAGAAACCTTAAAACTGAGCTCAGGGAGAAGCCTGTCACTCCTAAATGCAGTGTGACAGAAGTGCCTGAGGAATGAGTACTTTCGTAAGAAACCCTCTGGGCATACTCTGAAGCATGAAAAGCTGCATTTATCTACAGCCCCGTATTTGGTACCTGATCTAAGTTTTCATCTACCACCTCATCTGCCCTTGCAATGACATCACTTGAGCAACAACATGGCACATACTAAAATCCTTAGTGCTGAGTGACAGGAGCACCTGTGATTCCTGACAGCCTGAATTTATCCTGAATTCAAGGCAGTGTGAATACAGAAGAGCAAGCTTCATGATTTGTTGTTTCAGAGAGTACTGAACCTGCTAACACAGGCAGCAACTCCTTTATTCTTAGGAAATAGATACTAGGATCTGAAGACTAATATTCCTTTACAAACATGGGAGGAATTAATAACACTGAACAAGAACATAAAGGAGATCTCCATTATCCCAACTCCTGTCACGTTCTTTCAGCTTTGCTAGCATTATTCCTATGGACAGAGAAGTTGCCATCAGCTCAGACTGGGTGACTATTTAAGTCCAGGTCCTGTAGAGAGGCCAGATCTTTCACTCACACAGCACACAGAGAAGACTCCTGAAAAAACTACCAACACCTGTTACACAAAGGCTCAAGTTTACAATTAAGTGCTATAGTGCACCAAAGAAACCAGTATTATTCAGTACTAAACAGTTCAGAAGACCTTTAGGAGGTTAACATCCAGCCCCAAATACTAAATGTAGCTGGCTTAGCTAGAGTAGCCTCTAGGAACAAACCCTTCCCTGTCCTTAGACGAAGAACAAGGTTGTTTTGTCAGTGAGAATAACAAAACATCCTTATCACGAGATGGAAAGCAGTCACATCTTTGTTCTTTTCAGTCCATGAAAAAGCATCCAGCAATCAGACTGATCCACTACAAACACTATCAATTTTCCTGAAGATCAGCCATCAGAATAACTGTTTTCCACTTGCGATGTTTTCTGCTCAACTGAATTATGAGCTCAACTGAAATATGACTCAATACTATTGAACTACAGTCCATTTTCCCATAAGCACTCTGAGATCATTCAGAATCCCAATCCTCACTCAACAGCCTACAGACTCTGTCCCTAAATTAGTACAAACATAATTGCTACTAAATGTGATACAAATCTATACCATCAAGTTTTTTTTCCCAACAAAGCTTCAGGCCCCTCCCACTTCAACTGGGAACCATTTGAAAATGCTCTCTGGGTACCCAACCAGCTCTGAACCCACTTAAGTTTCAGTTAGTACCACAACAGCAGGTGCACTAAAGGAGTGAGATCCACCACCAGGTAGGAATGAAGCCTTTCTATCTTGTTCCAGGCAGAAATCTGTCTGATGGGACTTTTTCCTCACAAAAACACGTGAGGACTGCTGTTCACCCAAGATCTTGGAAAAGTTTGTTATTTCTTCAGACTTCTGTGAAGAAGAAGAGTACGTTACCAGTTCCCTGGGTTACTCCTTTATTTCAAAACAGGTATGGCAGGAGCTGTCTAGTACTCTAGTACCTCAGCCCTTCTCAAAGCCAGCCACTGTTGGTTCTGAAGTTGCTTTATCCACTTTAATAAACTGAAGACTTAGTGGGAAGCTTTGATTTTCACTACAACTCTCGAACTTATTTTTGTACCCACTCTAATGAGAGGAGTAACATAACTTACAGCTGCACTAGTCACTGTCCAACCCCCATAGTCATTTTTTTTCCTATGACCTAGGTGTTATTTCCATGTTCCAAGTTATTCCTAATACCTTCTGCCCTGCCACTAAGCACCTCCTGGACTTTAGCTTGGAGCACTTTGAAGGACTCATTCCAGTGTATCACTCTCAGTACTGCAGGGTCCAAAACTGGGCACAGCACTCCAGATTCAGCCTTGTTGAGCACCTACCAGAGGGGCAGTATTCCTGGCTGGACCTGTTAGCTGTACTCTTACTAACACAGTCCAGACAAAACCTTGTAAGTTGAAGAGCTTAACTCTGTCAGTTAAGGTATGACAATGCCTTCAAAAGATTCAAAAGCCCAGGGAACTGCCAGAACAGCACCTTCCAGGAGCTAATGACCAACACTGAAGGGGACTAATGATTAAGAGAGTCAAAGAAACTTTCTACCTGCCTGGATAGTATGATTTGTGTCTGGAAAAGCTTGAGGAATTTTTCCCTAAGGCAAGCTGAACAGACAAACGTACTACAGTACTTCAAAGGAAGATGAAGTAAAACACAGTCACTAAAAGTGAAGTAAAATAACTACACTAAAAGTAAAATCAGTCACTAAACAGCTTGCACTGAGCTAACTACAAGCACAATTGATGAATAACATCATGCTTGATGTCTGAACATTGTAAGCAGCAGGTATTCAAAAAACTTACTTTCCAGGTCATCTTCAACTATTTCTTCTATGATGACATCCGGGCTGGACAGACAGTTGGGTAGAGCAGGAATGTTCTGATGAGGTACCACAGCAAGTGATTCTTGTACTTGCACATTTTTCACTGCTTTGTGAACACCAGGTTTATTTGCCCGAGCCTTTATTTTACTTTCTCTGCAAGGTGGTGGAATCATATTGTCTACAGAGAGCTGAGTATCACAACTTGATATTTCTTTTTTGTCACCAGGGCTAAAAGCATGCTGTCCATTATCATCACTGTATTTGAGAAAAGGTTTATTTTGAGACACATTAATCCAGTCTGTTTTCAGAAAAGCACACAAGTCAAACGAGAGGTTTTATTAAGAAAATATCACTATGTTCTGAAAACATCTCAAAGGCTGGTTGAAATAAATCTGTATTATGTAGTTTTTCAATACCAAGACAGCAGAACAGTAACAGGATTTCTGAAACCTAGAAAGAATTGGCAAAAGAACTGGTACACATTCTTGGGCACAGCTGAGTACACAGAAGAGTTGTCCCTGCTTAAGTGATCAGACAGCACAGGTATAGACAAAGTATTTGAAAAACATCAGTAGTGTGATATACACTCATGTTAAGAAACAAGACATGCTAGATGTCTTACTACTGATAGTTACAGTCAGTGAATCTTTTTAAGATAGCAGTGCTGACCAGAAGAGCCTTCACAACAACTCCATTCCATTTCTCAAGTTTTTGTCTAAGACAATAGGAAAAAAAATAAAGGAAAAGGACAAATAAGAAAGCAATTATAACTTTAGAAGTTAGTTTTTTCTTGTTCAAGTTCATCTGATGTCACTTGTTTTGGCATACATGCTCAATATTTAGATTATGAAGCTGAAATATGATGAAAAATACTGAAGTTTATTGATTTGAGATTTACACTTTCATGAACCAATTTTCATATGCTGAAGTGATAAACATTTCTATTACCTATCAATGCCAAAGCTGAAAAAACACAGCATAAAAACTAGGGAATATAGTTGAGTGAAAAACAAAACTGAAATGCTGACACAAGCATTTAACAAAACTGTTTTGGTTCTTTACACAAAAACTAATAAGCATGAACTTTTTAAAAATTTAGTCTCCAGTATTTAACTGTTAAGAAAAGCTGAATTACTGTACCTATCCCTCTGAAGAAAATACTTACTATCCTGATGCTCCCCATTCAATCTTCCCCAGATTCTTTAAAAAAGATGTGATCTCTTCAGTGTTCAGGAGAAATCTCGAGAGAAGAAACATTACAAATACCTGTATCACTGATGGTTTGATATACATGGTGTTTTTCAGCACAAAATTCACGTATGACGTAGAGGAGTAAAAGAAGAGATTGATTAGCTACTGTAATTTCACTCTTCCACTTCTATGAATGGAAGATTTGGTTGCTTGTTTATTTTCAGATTCACACTTGGAGAAACTCTCCTGCCTCTTGCTCTACTTCTCATGCAGAGAGCGGTCCTACATTACTTACCAAGTTTCCACATCTATATAACCTACCATGAGTTTCTTCTTAGATACTGGTGTCCCAAGAAGATACTTACATACTTGTGTCCTTGTTGAACGTAAGAAATTGTTTCATTTAAAAAAAGAATTAAACCAACATTTTCCCCACTTCCTAGTTGGGAGCGTGTTTAGAAGTTGCACAAGTCTGTCAGAAATATATTTAATGCATGTGGTTGTTTACATAGCAAATTTTATGTGCTTTCTCCTGATGGCTCAGATGAAAGCAATCACACCCTTTCAGCAGTATGTTTGTACACACCTGAACTAGCAGTTTCAGAACTATGTAAGCCAAGGAGCTTGACTAATACCACTTAACTGTTAACCAGACAGCTTTTGTAATTAAAATAACCAGTGCACCCATTCATCTGCCAATATACCTCCCACTCCAGTCATTTACCTTGGAGATGTTTTTTCCTTCAAACTACTCACTCTTGAGAGCTCAGCATCAACTGGCAACTTCAAATCATGAATAACCTGAAATTAAGGAGAGAAGTCTTAGCCTGCAATATACAGAGAATTATGCAGGTGCCTATTAACTACAATATGACAGTCTGAATGTGACATTTTTAGTTCTACCAAAGAGTTTACTCATTAACAGCCAAGAGCCTAACCAACTGTTAGTCTTATATAGTCGGTTATGTCTCCCTGCACTGCTAAGGCTTTAACAGTTTGGGATTTTGGAGCCATAGCATGTGACTAGAAGCAGGAGTTGGAATTTCCTTTTACATGAACAGCCACTGGGAAGGTAAATTCTAAACAAAAAGGTGGGCCTATGGAAGGGCAGTGGTGGGTGCCAGCCTCTAGAGTTCACACTGAGCAAACAATACATGAAGAAAGGAGTGATTAGAATCCCTTCCTGGGTCCGATGGGAGAGACCAAGTTTCTTCACATGGAAAGCAAGAAGTGACTGCAGCAAACTTGAATTTAAAAATCAAACTGCTTGCAAAAATGGCTGGTGACCAATTATTATTTTTCTTAACACAAGGACTACAAAGATTCCAAATCAAACAGCCAGGTGACAAAGTGACAGAGGGAACAATTCTATATACACCTCATTTCAAGTACTAGAGCACGGAACAAGCTGCCACTCCACATGCAAACACATTAAGTACAAATGTATACACATACACAATAAAAACCCTTAACCTTTAAATGCCCAGGTTCTTAGACTTCAAGTACCTTCTCCTCTGCTGAAATAAAGGAAACCTCACTGGCTGGAGCTTTGGTCTGATACAGTACAGCAGGTATCGTGTTCCTACAAGCAGAGGCTACAACGGGGAAGAAGCATAGAAGTAGAGGCCTGTACCAGGAGAGCAGACTGAACTCTGGTGTAGTTAATTCAGTGTGAAGGCTGGAGAACTTTACAATCGGAAGATTTGTGTCTGAAATTTTGATAACACTATCCCTTCACTGAACAGTACTGGCTTAGTTTCCTGTCATCCCCCTCCATTTGCCATTGCCAACATCAAGCTCTTTGAGACCAGGCCCACCTTTTTCATTTCAAGTGAGTCACAAGCCTGATTTGTGACCAAGGCCAAATTTAGACTGGCAGTGCATGTGCAGAGGTGGGTTGGTAGAGTACACCACTGTAAAAACTTCAATATTCAAGTCAAACTAAAAACAGATCATGAAAGCTTTCAATACAAATACGAATTTGTTCTTCACAAAAATTTCACAGTAACTACCTGATCCAGATCGCAGTAGGTTCTTACGGAAGGTGTAATTTTTAATTCCCTTGCTATCCTAATGGCACCAATCAAGCCTTTTTTCTTCTCTTCAATTAATTGCTTAGCTTTTGCAACATCAGCACTGTAGTTGTTGATGCTCTTCACTAATTCTGCATGCAGTTTCCTTTTCCTGTATTAAAAACATTACTTTTCAGAATTTAGTAAGCACTCAGCAGTGCTGTTTCCAACGTTGACTATGAAGTACAATTGCCACTTAAACAACAATACAAACCGGATGCATCTCACAGAAATACCATTATCCTCACAGCGAGGAGCAGACAGCACAGAAACGTAATATAAAAATCAGGGGAAGCAAAACACTGAGTTCACAGCCACAAGCCCTCTTCTTTGAAGGAACTTTGTTTAAAAACACGTGTCCAATGAAGCCTACAGATACCTCCATACACATCCAGCTGATAATCACAGAATCTCCTGAGTTGGAGGGGACAAGGATCCTCAAGTCCAACTCCTAAAAAACCTGATGAACTGAACAGTTGGATTAGAAGATCAGATGCCCCTTGCAGAGGCTGTTCTGTACTACTAAGCTTTGCAACAGACATGCACTGCACTAAGTACATATGATGTATAAAAACCCGAAGACAAATATTCTTTAAAAGAATCCTTGGGTTTTTATCAACTTGAACATTTGCAGAAAGCCTTTTTTCTTTAAGTTTTTCTCATTAAACTGATCATTCCCCTAATGGCATTATCACCCCCACCCCTCAAGCTATTTCAGGAAAAAAAGTCATTAATGCTATTCTGAAATTTTCTTTTAAAGCAGAAGCTGAACATACTACTGTTTTCCAACCACACAAACTGGCTTCAAGAACTAGATACCACTGTGAAACAGCAGAAATACTGCATAAAAATTAAATACAGGTATTATCAAGTACTGTAATGAGAAAATTCTGAAATATTTTATCTGAAGAACTTGCCCATTGCTCCCATCGCACAGGTGAGAATATTACCTTGACAGGAGAGAAGTTACAAGCTCATCAAATTTTCTATCTGAAGTTTCTGCAACTTTGTCTCCTTCCTGCTTCACTTGCAATTCAAAGCATTTCAGCATCTATTCCATTCAGTATAGAGTAAACATGTTTATTCACGATTCTCACTTTTTAGAACTCAGAACAAAACAGAACAGAACCAACGAACAGTCAAGACAGTAATGAACACTCCCAACACAAGGAATTAACACTGCAGTGTGCTGTGATTGGTACAAAGGAAAACAGGCCAATTAGAGGATCATTATATAAGTACAGTGGAAGAATAGTTATAAATCATTAATCATTTTGTTGTAACTTCTAGTCAGCTTGCACTGTCTGGATCTCCATGGCCACTGAAGTCTTCAGATGCAACAGGCAAGAAACAGAAACCAGAACACAAGTTCTGCCTGACCACCAAGCAGCACTCCTGTGCTGGGCAGGTGACGGAGCCCTGGCACAGGCTGCCCAGAGAGGCTGTGGGGTCTCCTCCTTGGGGATCTCCAAAAGCCGCCTGGACGTGGTCCTGGGCAGCCTGCTCTGGGTGTCCCTGCTTGGGCAGGGGTGGCACCAGGTGACCTCCAGAGATCCCTGCCAACCCCAGCCATCCTGTGGTCTTGGACCCACTGCCTCACTTGCTTTCTGAATTCTAATGCAGCACCACACACAGGTAGTTAACAAGCTAAGACTCCTACTGTTTGAACTCACTGAGCACCTAGACAATAAAGTAAGATTCTTACTCCAGCTAAGCATCAGTTTTCTGTTGCTATAGCTACATCTAATGATGAGACTGTAGGGAAAAAAGTCTCAGTAATACAACTGCTTTGGCAATACTCAGCCTTTGCTGAAAAGCTGTTGGAAGCTACAAATGCAGGAGTTGTTAGAGCTGCTGAAATTCAACGCTTTTACAAGATGCAGTTAGTATCTGAAGCAGGTACTTAACATAACTTTGCTTAACTGGCAGATCAGCCACTGCAACAAGTTAGAAAGGGAATGGGAAACAGGTTTTAGTGACTCTCCATGCCACACAGAATGATTTTAAGTTTTTGGATCACTGAACACCTCTATGCCTGTTTATCTCAGAATACATACAAAATGTAAGGAAGTGGTAGACAGAAATGCAAGCTCTTCCACAACACCTTTTCTACCTTTAAATCCAAAACTAAGCAAAGGAAAAAAATAACTTAGCTGCCAAAGCAAAAGCAAGTGTGAATTTCACCCTGCTCTGAGGGAACACAAGCTCAGTACTCGAAGTTCTGCTTAGATGTAGTTATGCCTAATATACAGGTGGACAGAGTAACTTCAAGTTATGAACAGACTCAAGTAATCCACACAGTCCAGAGTTTAGTGCTGCATATTCACAGAAATAGTTCAAACAACTGAAATACACAAGACATGTTTAAACATGCTCTTAGTACCTTTAACAGTATATTTGTTTGAGTACTCAAGACAAAAAGCTTTAATCAAGGCTAGCATGTAACATTTCAGGATTTCAATATATTTTCACCCACCTCATCTGCATCTTGTAGGTGGCTGAGATTACAAATACCTATCCACAAAGCTTCATCAATGCCTTCCAGAGCTTTGTTTTCCTAGGGAAAAGAAAAGTTGATTGAATGACTAGAATATAGGCTATACTCAGTTGCAATTTTAATAGATTTGAGGTAGGTGACCCTGGTGACCTTTGTATGGCTCTGACTAGCTCTACAGCTGCAAATGGGCATGAAGTAGCTTGTAAGCCTAATTCAAGTAAGCCTACAACATTACACAGTATTTGACTGATTCTGCATTGTATTTTGCTAAATACATGCAAGATACTGTGTATGCATGCAAATAAGAGAATCAAAGAAAGCATTAAGATGGAAAACCAAGACAAAGTTCCAAATAAAAAGCAAAGAAAGCATGCAGGACAGAAGAAAGGAAATATTGCAGCTTAGAGAGAAGTCCTACATCTAGGAATTTTACTTCAGAAAAAAATAAGAACAGCAGGGAACTCTAATAAGCTCACAGCATAATGCTGATGCAAGAGACAGTGAAATACTCTGGTATGAACTGAGATAGAAGCAAATATAAGTATGTTCTTCCACCACTGGTATTACTGAAGCTGGTGTTAAGAGTACCGGTAAGAGTGCTGTTAAAAGTATCGGTAGGAGTGCTGGCATTTTGCTAACTGATCATCGTCAGTTGAGGACACCTCAAAGAGTCAGGGCTGGTGCTGGTGAAGTCTGTGACTACTGGGAAACCCATTCCCATTGGACATCTGTTAAGTTGCCTTTTGGCAAACACCTTCCATTTCTAAAGGGTTCCTCATCAGTTAAGGAGAACAAATACAAGCTAGAGAAGAGTTAGAGCTCAAGTTTGAAAACCTGGAACAGTTGTGTCTCTGATCAAACAATCATAGGTGGATAAAAGTGCTGCCTCAGCATGATCTGGAGTTTATTGAAGATGCTTGTTGCTACCTTCATCTCTGGAAGAGATGCACAACTAATGGAGCTGGTCACCTCAGATCAATGTCTCCTCTTCAAGAGGAGATAAAGAGCAGAAAACCCTCTAAGAGTTATTCCTAGCACAGTTAACCTCCAAGTCACAAGTTCCTACGCCACCCAATCTCACTCCATTTTGGTAAGATACAAGGAGATCTAGGTTAAAACACATGGAGTAACATGTAACCCTATCTACTTCATGGTTATTATGGTCAATAACAATAAATATCCTTTTAAAACACAGGTATTCTCATTCAGTGATCTAAGAAGTGATCCTGCCAGACTTTGAAATCACCAGCCACAAATAAAGTACTCCAGAGAAAAAAATGGAAAAAGAAAAGGAAGCAGCAGCTCATCAAGGTTAGACTGATCTCAGTGGAAGTTATTTTTCCATCCTTTGAATTCATGATATGGACACCATTCATCCTCAACTTTTTCAAACATAGACAGCTTCTGTTCACGGAAGTTCAACTACCATCAAAAGACTGCTTATGACCTCAAACTTGATATACTCTGAAGATGACTTCAGATGATTTGCTTTAGTATTTTGTTAACATAACATATTGAAGTTTAAGATAACATGATTCAGGTTTATTTCTGATCCTTTTCCCAAAAGTGTTCAGAAAAGAACCATTTTCAAACTTTAACAGGCACTGTAACAAAAACTGTATTAGGAAACAAGACAAGCATATGCATTTAAGATACTTTCAAGATAACCATACAAGAAAGTCTACATGCAAGAACATGGGACCGGCAGAGGATGTACCATTAATTTCCATTTTCTGTCACTCTAAAATATGCAACAAGTTAGCTTATTTTTTGCCTGGAACTTCACAAACCTTTTTCAGGAAGATCATGTTAGAAAACCTAACAGAATGTTTTCAGAGATCCATTTGTCCCATCACATTGCCTTGATAAACCACTAGACTGCTTTAAGGATGCCCTGCAGTTGTCTTCTATTTGAAAAGAAAGCCCCGAAGTCAAATACTGTGAAGCCTTTTTTTAAATTAAGTTCAAAAAACCTAATAGCACAGCCAGCTGAACACGGTCTTCCTCAGCTACAACCTAGTTTGGTGTGAACAGCATTTTAACTGAAATAAATGAACTTCAGTCAAATCATTTTGTTAACACCATAGTTGTACATCAAACCCATGACAGGATGGAACAATAGCACTTAACAGTTAAGGTTGCGGGTTTGTTTTAGTAAGTGCAGTATTAACTATGCTTACAAAAGAGTGGCAATATAAAGAAATTCAACATTAACACACCATGTCTGCTGATGGAGCTCCACCTGGTTTACAGTCCAGCCCACTATTTGAGGAAATCAGGCACTGAACATTTTTGTCTTCGGTGTTGGAACTGGAGGGCCTGCAAAACAGAACTTTAAGGAAAAACCTACTCACATTAAATAAAAACAAACTTCACTTGAAGATTTTAATACACAATTTGAATGTTTCAAGATTTGTCATTAAACACACACACAACTCTTCTTAGAACAGTTTAATTTACATGGTCATGTTCTAGACATACCTCGTTTTTTGGTTAAGGTCCCTTCCTAGCAGCATCACCTTAAAATTCAACTGTAGCATCTATTTTATCTTAGAATTTATCTCACAAAAAAGGCATGAACAAAAGCTTACAAGTCAGTAGTGATTTTCACCCTTGATGAAACTAAAATGCATGCCTATTAATATTCCAAGATACACTTTTGTTGCCCGTATTTTTTTTTTTAAGCTATCCCATCAGGTATTAGGCTGCTGAAGTTCTACTAATACAAGGCAGATTATACCTAAACAATAGAAGAAGGCTCTTAAATTCTGTTGTCTGGTCACACAACCCAGCTCTCCTGTCAAGTATACGTAGTGGTAAACAGCTGTCAAGACCCTCACAAGAACAGCCTCCAAAAAAGCCAACCTAACTGCAGTGAGGAAGCAGTGCTGTTTCTTCTACACTCCATTTCCTGTTTGATGGGCTGTGAGAGGACTTGGCAAACCCTGCTGCACAGTCTGCACCCGTACACAAAATCTCAGGTTTTATCTTATTTTGGTCAAGTTTTGACAGATCTTACCTGCGCCTATCTCAAAAGGCTAATTCCCATACATCCCTAACACTCATCTAACTAAACCCTAAAAATTACCTGGGCCTATTCTTATTTAGATGAAGATGACTCTCCATGGCAACAGCAGTTAGGGAAACACACCCTCTTTAAGACTTCCTTTCAAGTTCACATAGCCTGGATAGCTAAGTAAATGTAATTTAAGTATGACAATACCAAGGAACTTTGCCAGCATCTAATCTTATAGTTCTAGTAATTGGATACTTAAGCAGAAGGTGCAATAGTGCCAGCAGGGGCTGAAGATGCACTTTAGTGAGGCAGCCCTTCCTGCAACAGGGTGATTCTCTGACCCCTTAGAGTTACCATGAACAGCATTTAAAACCTTCAGTTCCAAGTATTTCAAGTCAAACCGAATCTCCTTCTCCCTTTTAAATGAAATATTACTTGTATTTAGATGTTAGAAACACAGGAGGCCCTCAGTGCTTGTCTGATGCCCTCAATTAAGTTGGGTTTCAGCTGCACCAGGCAGCCATCCTGAGAGCACATTAGGAAAGCTTAAGTCACATTAAAAAAAAATCAGCTGGAGAAATATTTTCAGAATTTCTTACTCAGTCAATTCCCACCCCAGTGTGGCATCTAACCACATTAAGAAATTGGGTTTTGAAGGTTTACCTTGCTAGATCTTCTGAGCTGCTACCACTCAATCCAAGTTTAACATCCATTTTGGTCTGAACTCAGAGGGAAAAGTAGAACAAGTTCAAATACAGGGTGAAATTGAACTCCCACTGTAAACAGCCTACAAGCCTCTTCTCACCTTCAGCAAACCACCTCCCACCCCACATATTCCAATGAAGCCAAGCTTCAAAGCAAGCGCTGTTGATTGAGCAACCAGTTGTGCAAGAAAACAGATTCCAAGCTGAAGTTCGTGGTCAATATATCCTTGCAGTAGTGTTTCTAGTAAATGGAATGGCAATTTCCTGTTTGCTTAGTACTTTTCCCCACTCTTACACAAAACTAGTATGTGCTTCCAGTATACTGCAACAGTGAACTTCATTTATTTTTCACTAATTTTACTGAAATAAATCCTCACAATAATTAAGCCAAGTCACTAAACTCAGTTGTGTTTCGCAGTAACAGCTAAATTTGAGTTTCACAATGGAAGTACCAGAATGGCCACATCCATATCTTTCATATTACATTAAAAATACCTAAAAAATACAGTTAGTTTGTCCAAAATATGTGTTTCTTCCAAAATGGCATTAGGATGTTTTAACACAAAGGATTCACAAGCAGAGCATTTTTTTTTTTAAGTGTTAAAACTGAGAAACATTTGTAAGGCGCATGGTACTGTTCAGAGGGAAGTTTTTTTTTTTTAAAAAATCTTCTCTTTATTCAGAAACTGATGGGGAGACTTATAACATTTGCACCAGTTCTTTTTTGCACATTTACGTGCAGATGAGAAACTAGGATGGAGCTGGCAGCATGGGACAATAACTGTAAAACAACTTTTCTAAAACCAAACTTTAGACAACAGGGGAGCACTTCATAGCAACACTGCACTGCTGGAAGTGCTAGCAAAGACTTGCTGGCAGGACAAAAGTCTACAAAGGGCACACATTTCTCTGACTGGAGCGAGGCTTACTTCAGCCACTTCTCATGAAAGTGTGTAAGATCCTGTAATACCACTATTTCAGAGCATTGCAGTGATTTCAGAACAGAAAGCTTTGCATCAACCTACTTCTGTAGAAGAGGAACCAGAAAAATCAGTCTCTTCATTCTTCACCCCATCACTGATCTCTACAAAAGAACAGGTATAATACTTGACTATGAGTGTTTGAACTGGAACATATCTTATAACCAGTGACACAAACAGGAATACATGATCACTACAATAGTTTTCTACAAAGACATTACATTAACAGTAATTTGAACACTGACCTTTACAATGACATACTTCAAAAGCTCTAAGTCCAGATACATAGATATGAAAGTTTATGAAGAATTACAAAAAAAACCTTACCTTTAATGATTTAGGGCATTATCTGCATGATATGTATGTTATACTGCTACTACATGAGGGACAAGAAAACCACGTGAAAGGGAAGGCAAAAAGACAAAGAAAACACATTCAAAGTCTGTAGCTGTATTACAGGAAAAAACACTTTTCATGAAGCCTCCATACATCCTAGATACTCAAAATTTTACAGATCTTACAGACAACCAAGCAAAAAGAGATTAATCAAATTTGGCAGCCTGTTTGTTGTCTTTGGGAAACCACCTGAAACAGTGAATATTGCACAACACGGAATTGCTAGCAATAGAAGTCAAGAATCAAAAATCTTACCTTTCACACCCGTATCATTTAATGTATGACACAAATCACTTCTTCTGTGACTTTGTTCTGTTAAGTCCTCTTCTAGTGTCTTAAGACACTGCCTTCAGAAATAAAAGCAAAGGTTTAAAATCTTTAGGGACATCAACCAAACATGAATTCTGACTCCTAGCTCTTAAAATTTAGCTCACCTGCTTTTTACCAAATGACATCATGCAGAAAAAAGGTTCAGTTAATGAGACATAGAACACATGCACAGAATAATTATTTTCTTCTAACTGAAGGCAATTCATTAGCTCCATGATACTGAACTTACTGCCTATAAAGGCGATACTGAAGTTTTTAAGCAACCACCAGTGACTGACTATATAAAGATTTAAATCACAGTTGTTTTATACAGTTATTTAACTAGAAATATGTTGAATGTATCAATGTTATCTTATTTACTTGTAAAATATCCAGATCAATTCAAGATATTGGTAGCCTAATAACACAGTATTTGGAAACATCCCAAGAAGCTTTTGAAATGTCTTTCCTTGAAACCTTTACCAAATTCTAAAACTAATTCTAAAATTCTAAGAATTCTGAAATTCTGAATTCGACCTTTCATTTAAATTCTAAAACTTTATGCACGCTGTTACTGCACATCTTCATATGTGGTCTATAAAAATACTTACTTGCAACACTGCACGATACGAACATTACTTCTATCCTTCTTCAATACTACTTCCTAATAATTACACAGGCAAAACTTAAAAAAACATGTAAGTCACTGTACTAAGCTTAGTATTTACATGCCTTATAGCTTTCAGTTTTCTTCTCGTAAGCTCTTCACTACTGCCATCCACCGACTCCTTCTTTCTACTCATCGTGTCCCTGATGCTAGAAGGAAAAAAAGAAATAACAACCTTACTTCAACATGTACATTTCTTCACTTAAGCGAATATGGTACATTATATCCCTTTGTAAGGATTGAAAGGAAAATATAGAGATGCGGAATTCTTTTAACATATATTTTCCTTTAGAAATCTTGAATTTAAGAGAAAGCTGGTCTGCCTGCCTTGTGCTGCCCAGATACCCCACTCGATACACCCCAACCCTTACCAGTATCGGTTTCACGACCCCTTCTTGCTGACACAGCCCCGACACGACTGCCTGCCCTGCTGACCGTAGGGCCCCACCCGCTTTATAACGGGGACGCACCGAGGCCGCCGACACCGACCACCAGTCCTTCGCAGCGCCGAGGCAACACTGCCACGCACTCCCCTTCGCGCGCCAAGATAGCTCCCCTCCGCGCCAATCAGCGAGCGCCCCGTCTGCCCTCCTGCCCCTTGCAGCCAATCACAGCGAGGCGGGAGGGGGAGGGCGGTGCTTGCTGCGGCCCGGGCGGGCGGGCTCCGCCGCCATGTTCTTGTGCTGAGAGGCGGCGGGGTTGTGGCGAAATGGCGTCCCAAAGGCGCTGCGGGACCGGAGACCGATTTTGAAAATGGCGTCTCCTTGGCTAGAAGCTGTTAGCTCATGCTTTGGGGTTACTTTATTCCATCTCTCCGTTTAATTCACCTATAGTAAAATACAGTTTAACACACTGATGTTCTCTCACAACTATTAGACGCTTTTATTGCCAAATCATGTACCAAGCCAGCTTTCAAAGGGGCAGGTGTCCTAACGAGCCCTAGGTTATTCAAATATTTGCACCATTTGCATAGTAAATCTAGGTTCTACCTTAAGGCCTTCACCTTAAAAGTGCTACATAAGTGTTTGTTAGGTTGGGGTTTTGACTCAGATAATAAGGCAGAATTCAAAAGGTCATGCAAAGTCAATTGAGAGTACAATTGAGAGTAATTACAATTGAGAATAATTCAGTGAAAAAAAAAGCATGAAGAAAGGATCAGTAAAGTTCAAAATCAGCCAATCTAGCTCCTCACCTGCTTTTAGTAAAATAAAATCAGGCATACGTGAATGCTTTAGTTACTCTTGAATGTGCTCTGTGGCATGACTTGGTTGTGAAGAACAGAAATTTCTAGAAGTGATCCTTAAGCTGATTCAGCACTTTCCCCCAGAAGCCCTCTTTGTTAACCAGGACCTGATTGAACTCAACTTTGTGTGAAATTCTCTTAGAGACTTATAAAATTTTATAGCAGTGCCTTGTGTCCAGTCTGCATCTCTCTGGTGTGGTTTGGCCTACAGAAAATTTGCTTCTTGTAGATTTAGTAAGGCTGAAGGCTTCTAGGAGGCTGGGAGGGATGTTTGTGAAAAGATCTTCAAGTCTAGGTCGTCCAAGTAGTGACTGATCCAGCAGTTTATAGTAAGTTTGAACTGCAGACAGTGCATACACGAGGCTAACATTTATCACCTGCTACAAAGACACCAAAACCAGTTTATATTTCAATTTTGAATACAGATTTCCAAATACATTCCCTTTCCGGACAGCTCCAGCAACATCACAAACTGCTGCCTTGCTGTTTTACCCTGGGATTTTCTGTGTGCTCCCCCAGATCAGCTGGCCAGGGAGCCTAGTTGTCCTTGCATTAACCAGTCCTGCATCTCTAACTCGCAGATGGCATCTTCTACACCTAGACTCAAAAAGTGGACTCTTTTAATGATTTCGACCCTGATTAGGTAGCCACCACCTTTTCATCCAGATTTTTCTACACTTTGTAAATAGCAAAGTGCAATATAAAAAATAAAGATGCATCACTGCAAAAACAAACCCACCCATATTACATCAAAAAGGCTGTGAGGCAGAAATGGGCCCTCAGATACTGTCAGATCTGTCAAGAAAAGTATGGTGCTGCTCACTTGAAAAGGGCCTTTGCCCAGTGAGGATGCTTCCCAGGGAGGTAGATGACACCATTGAACAAATTAGATTCAAACTTTCTTTAATACCATATGACCCACCCCTGCTGATTGTGCAGTCCCAGTTGCCATTTACCATCCTTATCAGGATGGTGTTATGAAACTCAATTACAACCAGTACTGAAAGAAGTCCATTTCAAAATTGCCCCACAACCCACATTGCAGACTTTGACGAGGCCTCCGGTCTCTATTAGAAGAGCTCTAATGGATTGGCATGTTTAATGGCAGTAATCAGGACTGAACAACAAATGACAGCCACTGATGGATTTCCATCGCTACTACAATGATTGTCATACCACAGCTGAATCAGTGTCAACTCTACAGATTCTACAGACCTGGCAGATGCGTCTCACCTGAAATACTCATCCCTAGCCTGTCCTCTGTCTGACTGCAAATCAGTATGCACCAGGCTGAAGTTGCACGTTATACAAATTCCCTGTTACCAATGTTTTTCAGAGTCAATCTCCAAATGATTCTACAAAATATTATCAAAAGACAGGGATGAGAACTGAAATTCATATTTCTCCTTGACATCAAAATTCATAGACTCGATTTAGATACTGGTTCCATGGCACTTCATCATTTTTGCATCTTCAGTTAATTCATGTTTGACAGATGACAATTAGCCCTCTCTGTCCCACAGGATCTAATCCCCCTTCTCGTGCATTGTAAATACCAGTTGTGTTTTCCCTTGGATTGTCCAACCAATTACCTCAATGAAGTAAAAATCTTAGGAGTTTTCTCAGCTTCAATTTAGCTTTGAAAATTGCATCCTCTGTTTCAAAGGTGACAAAAGGCTTGTGCACACAAAATTTTGTTCTTCTGTTCCATAGTCTAAGCTAATTCCTGCTTAAAAAAGTCACCTGTATTTATGTTACCTAAGGACATAGTGAATAATGACTGAGGTGTAAAATGTAGGGTAGGTGATGGCAGACTTGTTTTGAATGTAGCCAAGAAAAGGAATTCATAGGTAAGATTATCTGAGTTAAAGGTCTAAATGCAATTTTAAACCAGCAGTGTCTAAGATTGTCTAGAAAGTAGTCTAACCGTCTCTTTGATGAGAAACCTAATTAGTCCTAATTAGCTCTTTGGTGAGATGATAGCTCATCCTTGCTTTTATTTTTAGTTGCATTTAACGAATGAACAATAGCAACAAATGCTCACGATAGTTAAGATTTTTCTGCTAATTAAATTTAGTATATTTTTATTATTTTCTGCTGATAGCTAAAACATAAAAATATAGCTATGCTTATTATTCTCTACACCTCTCCCACAAATTACAAGGAATTATAAAATATACATGTACATGTTATTCTATCTATCATACATATATTGTTTGTATCTTTGTCAAAATATATATACAATGAACATAAGCTGCACCCCTTTAGTTTTAGGTTCGTACCACTCCGAGAATCTGATCACAAAAATGGCGACTTGGTTTAATATTTCAGAAAAGACCACAGTAAATGTACAGAAAAGAATGAACATTTTCTGTCTGTGCCACTAGCTATTGAGAGAACATTACCATGGTTTCTTGATTTTACAAGATAGTATTTAAAATTCGGTGTAAAACGTCAGTGCTTCTATTTGGGAACCACGAGATGGCAGCATGGATTAACCATGGGTGGGCTCACCGGTCCTGTTGCCTTTCACTTGTGTGATCTCAGCCGCTTCTGTAGCTTTGTCTATAGCAGAAGGGATACTGTACTGGGAAGACAATACTGAATAGACTGTCTTCGGTGTGAACAGCATAGTTATATTTAAAAATCATCGCCAAATGTAGGTTGAAAATGCATATATATTCTGTAGATCATCTTCCCAGCCAGGAACATGTAGCAGTTTTTATTTCTTCAAATGCATCCTTTTTTCTCATCCTCTGTATCTTGCCCTTTCTCAGAAAGAATTTCTGCTTTCAAAATTTAACCATTATATGCACTAAAAATGGACTCTTTAGACTCTTTTTTTTTTTGTCATTTAAATGACAAATTCTGCAAATATGTGTCTGAGTTAATTGGTAAGTAATCATTGTTGGATTTTTTTTCTGTAGTACAGCCATGTGATTACATGGTAAGTAGAAAAACATTTTTCCCCTAAATGTTGTGTGAGGGGCTGCACTTGTGTTTAAAGAAGAAAGGGGACCCTCTATGTTACACTAGAAAGGGCCAAAAGCAATGTGTGTAGATAGTGAGTGTGTAGGTTTATTGGAAGTATAATTTCATCAGTGATTTCATAGGATTAACAATTGAATCGTCCAGTTTCTAAGGTTTACACAAGGTAGACAAATAATCTCAAAACATTGTGGTCTAACAGAAAGACACTGGTACACGAGGGAGTGCACTGTACTTGCTCTTAGCTCCTCACCCACAGTTTCTGGCTCATAATATTTTTCTGAAGTATCCCGGGTTTAAGTTATTTATACTACAAAAGCAATCCAACTTTTCAAGAGCATCAGGTATTTTGTTAGCCAGTATGTACTTATTAGTGATTTATAAAATGACCCAATTTGCATAATTTCTGCAGTAATGCTGTTTAGTATTGTCTTCTGTGAATCTTCTTCTATCATTGTTAGTAGTTAATTTTTTACAACAGTATTAGCTGGCTACTATCATTCTAGTAAAAGTTTATGTTTACTCATCTTCAGCTAATGTGTTGCTCCCATCACTGTGCCTAAAATGACGTTTTATGACTAGTTATGGTTGATTGAAACCTATGCTGCTTCTGAAAAGGGGCGTCTTGCCTTTTTCTGGTCCCAGGTATGTTTTTACCATTCCCATGTCACCACTAGTGTTTCTGGAGCCATGCAGTGAGCTGGATCCGTATGTTGCAGTTGCATAACCTTCAGGTGTTTCACAATTCATGCACACATCCTTGCATTTAACAATGCAGTCAGTGGCTGTTCTTACATGGGCATTTCCTCATAGTAACTGTTATCCATTGCTTAAATTCAGCAGCCATAATTTATCTAATTTTCTACTCATGAATTTAATTGCGGAGTGTGCCAGGTGCCTTTTTCTCACCCACCCTGATGGTTAAAACCAACAAACCATCTGTAAATGTAACGGTGGACAGTTTGGTCAGAGGTACTTGTGTTGCATCAGTACTGAAGTTATGCTGCTTTCATTACATTTGTTTTTTTTGTTCTGTCTTGCAACTTGTAAGAAATTTGCCAAATCTGTCTTCAGATATATTAATAGATAAAATATTACATGAAAATTCATAGGTATCAAAGATCTTGATTAAAAGTATTACTGTGATTTTTATAACACACCTTCTACATTTGAAACAAGCTTTCATCCTTTAAAATTCATCTTTCAAGCTTTTTAGTGCGACCATGCCACTGTCCTTTTTTGTTGTCCTTTTTGTTGCAGCTGCTTTGCTGTGCAGGGAAGTGGCAGCCAGAGCTTGGACTGCGAGTTAGCTTTGCCCGTTGTGCTCGGTTAAGACTTCGGGAGCCTAGCAGAGGCGAGGCTGTTGCAGCTCTGCATCTCCATATTCAGCCACCAGCAAGGCTGAGCACGTATTCCCAATTTTATTTACTTTTATTGAGAAGACTTTTTATTGAAAAGACTATGACCACGTAGTATGAATATGAGTATGAAGAAAAGATAGCTGGAACTAAAGACTCCCTAAACAAGTAGAAGACCTTTTTCTGACTTCAGCTTTCAACTTCTGAAACACAGCATTTTTTAGCAAGACACAGAGTTGGACCATAATATAGAACTGAGCATCACAGACAGAGACTGCTGTATTCTGTGAGGTCTGACTAAAGGCTTTTTGTAGGCACTGAGCTTTGTCTGGGGGCTTTTCAATTATATTTATGTATACGTAAATGTCTAAAAGATGTTGACATCTTTCTGAAATGCATGTTACAGATCAGCCACTCTTACGCTCACTGAAAATGAAATTCTGTCTCTAGGCAAACCAAGTTCTCTCTTTGATTTTAAAATCTTAAAGAAACTTGGTTTCCCAGTAAAATTTTTTATCTGAGATTCTTCTTCATGAAATATTCTTTTTAGTCAAAATCTTTGGAATATAAATTACTGTTTAGTTAGTACAGAATAAAATGTGTACGTTCTTAGGTTCTAAACACATAGCTGAGAGGAACATACTGGTGAGTAGGCTTGTAATTTGTTTTTACTCAGTCATATAATGTATCTTTAAGCTGCTCCTTTATCATTTAGATGATTTTAAAATATAGCTCTAAAAACACTAAAGGTACACGGAGCCTTCAGGAAACTTTACTAGAGCCTAAGGAATAGCAGTATTTGAATAACGTGAACCCAACACTGACAAATGCTAAGCAACGCTTTTTGGAAACAAATATTTCAATTGCATACATGCATGTGTATTCCAGAACAACTAGAAGCTCTCCAGGAAAGAAAAAAATAACACCAAACAACAGAGCATGGCTCTGTGCAGCTGCTTCCAGAAACCAAGTGGGATGAGAGACTATATTAATGGTGTTTCCATAGTCTGTGGAATATAATATTGCAGAAAATATTATAATGCACCATGCTGAGAAGACTGCATGTAGTTTTGACTGCCATATATCTGCTCATGCATGGAGGAACAACTCCAGCCATGTTTTACAGAACTTGTTTGTAAGACAGTGAAGACATAGTAACCTGGGCAACCAGATGGTCTGGTTTACAGTCCACAGCGAAGCTTGCAGTGTTGTCCTTTTGTGTATTACTGTCCAAACTAACTGGATCCAGGGTAGTTATACGCATATTGTAACCACATGCCACACTGTAGCATGTTTGTTTTTCAAAGATGAAAATTATTAGCTAGTCAAAATCAGAGGTCTTGGAGGCAAAGGCTTAAGAGAAATGTAACCACTCTGTTATGTCTGTGTGGTCTCTTCTTCTGTCAGTAGAGATCATGAATGAAAAATATGCTAAGAGGGACATTTGGTCATGACCTGCGCTGCAACTTTGTGTGCTAAGGCTATGAGTAGCCAGAATGACTCACCTGAAATGGGCAGAGAAAATATTTATTCTATTTCCCTTCAAGGTCTTTCTAGTCAACATCTATGCATTTTACATCATGATGGTTGCTGAGATAAATGCAGTGATCTGGTCCTATGATTAAGAGAACAAACATTCACTGGGATAGTAATACTGATTTTATTTGTTGAACTGGGAAGAATGTGAGATACAAAGCTGTGCCAGGGGAGGTCCACACTGGACATTAGGAAAAAATTCTTTACCGTGAGGGTTGTCACACACTGGAACAGGCTTCTTAGTGAGACAGTTGATACCCCTTTGTAGATGGAATTACCCTAGAGACACATGGTTCTGCCATGACCTTCATCAAATAAGCAATATTGTCATATGCCTAACTTTAGGACTATGAAAAAATTTCTTCTATCAGTTTGCATCTTTGAAGCTAAAAGGGCCATTCGTATCTCTAAGTTAGGTATTCATGTTTAAATATTTCGTTTAACTGGAAGCTATGATTTTTGTATAGTGTACCTGATTTTCATTTCATTAGTTAGTTTGTCTGTAAAGGCACATTCAGGGTCTGGAATAGTGATTATAAATTTGTGAATCTCACTTTTGTTTTTAATCAGTTTCTGGGCATTTCCCCATTTTGATTTCCATGTTGCAAAGGCTGAGGGCAGGCACATCAGAGGAGATGCTAGATAAAAGACCTGAAATGTGAGAGTAGGTCAAATACCATGGGGAAGCTGAAATTCTGTTAGTCTCAGTGCATTTAGCTTTATCCATTGGGGATGAGACTTATCAGATACTACATGTGACATCAAATCTGTCAGCTCCCCTTATTTCCCTTTTGGATTTTAGTAGTTCTTATTTCAACAGTCAATGGTGCTAGAGCTGGTGCTGTATACTCTCTTACATACCTAGTTTTCAAACAGAAACTGTGTCAAATTTTCATTTGTTTTAATTTGTGGGAGACTGGCCATTGTAAAATCAATTTGAGAACATAAAAGGAACCTTTCCTTAATAGGAAGAACATCTCTAAGAACAATCTGAACACGTGATGATAAATGTTTTCATCTCTTGAAGCAACCAGGAAATTAAAAATTCTTGAAGTTAAAATTGTCCTGTATTTTTCAGATTCGGAAATGAGGATTCACTTGGACAAATGCTTTTGCATTATTAATTAATTCTCGATTTCTTCAATAAATATAATTGTGTATTTATGCATGTGTGAATTTGCTTTTGTAGAGGACTAAATTGTGAGAAGATTATAAGAATCACACCTATGCAAGATAAAAGTGAAAGCCTCAGCAGTACTCTTTTAGTATCTGTACAGAAACAGAGTTTCGGCAGTTCAAGATGCAAGTATGCAATGAGACTCCCTTCACAGTAGATTTTTCAAAATATGATTTACCACACGTATAAATAAGCCTCTCAGCCATCACAGTGGGCTGCTCAGTTTTGGCCTCTCCTACTGGAATTCTCCGGAAGTCAAAACCACTAGCTTCCTTGTCTTTCATAACCAACACATAAAATAGTTGATTTCTTAATAAGGCATTTAGAGGATTTACTAGTTAGGATTCTTCATAATGCACTGAAAATTGGGGATTGATGAAGGGAGGGTAAGGACTATACCAATGGTTAATAAAGTCGTGTCTGATGGTTTTGAGCTTGGATATTGAAACTCATGAAATGAGAGTTCAGTAAAGTAATCCTCCAGTAACTCCTTGTATGACCTCGAACAAGTTAGTTATTCTGTCATCAACTCCCTTTGTGTATTTCGGTTGTTTTGTGATGTTTTGTCCAAAACTGTAAACAAAGGAGTTGGATGGTTAGTAGGAGTGGTAATACCCATGGGAAATATCACACACGTTTGGTTCTAAATTCTGTTGCTTTACCAATAGAAGTGATGTTGCTTAACTGGAACAGGATTACTTCCCTGTTCCACACCCATTCCAGTCCCTGGCATTGTAATTACTATCAATTCTGCCTATGCTAGGAAAGGTATTTATGTGTTTTACTAGAAGGTAAATGTCTTAAGGTTTTTGTGTTATTCATATGTAAAGGAAAAAAAAAAGTAATGAAATCAGTGACAAAAGGAAAGTGAGAATCTAAAAAGACTGCTAGGCAAGTGAGGCATATTCTCAGGACTGAGAGCATTTTAATTTTAAATCTGTCACTCCCTACATAAAGTGTATTAAAAACACAATGAACACTATGTTTGTGGACCCAGAGAAAGCTATGAGTGTATGCCTCTTGTACCTACTGTTCCCAGAAATGATCGTTGCATTGTTCTTTTTTTGGGTGCACATCTGCTGTTTGAGTGTTGCTACTGTGTATACAGCATATGGGAATTAACACACTGAGAGCTTTTGTTGAATCCAAAAAAAAAAAAATCTGTATTTTAAGTTTCACTTTCTAAGTACAATAAGAGAACATGAACAGAAATTCTTTTCATTTACCTTGGCTGGTACTGGTGGCTCCTTCCTCTTTCATGTAGCTGTCATTGTTTTTTTTTTTTTCTGGAATAATAATTGAAATATATGTTTAATAACTTTTATTGGTGAAGAAAACTATTATTTAGTACATTCATAGGATGCTGAGCATGAAATTGAGGTTCATAACTGCAATACGGAACATAAAAGGAAAAATGACTCCAAACCACTTGCAGGAACATACTCTTGTTCTCTGCAGTTGAAGGCAAAGATAAAGATCACTGTGAATGATTAGAAATATACAGAGATTTCCATTGGGAAAAGCTTACATGGGCTGTAACTCTGCAGCTTAGGATGGATGTCGCTGAAGGAACAGAACCTATGATAGTTTTTTGTAGGAAGGCATGATTGCTCATTCCTTCTAAGTAACGTAAGAACCAGAAGGGACGTGATGAAATGATCAAGTGACAGACTTACATTAAGCAAGAAGAAGTACTTTTGAAAACAATCCATAAGTTAACAATAAAAATTAGTTCCTACAGATGGATAAATGTATTAAAATACAATCAGTCAATTTTATGGTCCACAAATTAGACCAGAAGAACTATTAGAAAGGATGATACAGACGTAATCTGTCATAGCTCTTTTAGTCTCTAAGTCCTGATAGCTAGAGAGTCTACTAAAAGAAGCATTATTCTACTGTTGCCCATTTTTATGTCTTTGCTCTAACCAACCATTTATGGCCAAAGCAAGACATAAGGCCACTTTAACAAATTGTCTTTTGGTATGGACCAGTATATCTTTGCTTTTATTTCCATACTAATCGATTCTAACCCTGAGGATCAAATAAAGGCCCAATAAAAATTTAATATTGTGGAGTAATAATGGCATACAGTGCCTGTCTTTTTGGAGAACTAAATTCAACCATGGCAAGATGATTCAGCATACATACCATAAAATCTATACATGCTTATTTCAGATATGTGATTAGTTTTAGATGTATGTTTTAAATCCATTTATGATAACAGTGTTTAAGAAGTTATACATAATCTATTTGATAGCATGAGTAAAATACATTTTGAGTGAAAAAAATCCCAATTAAAATTTTCATTGATATCTTAACTTTAGCAGCGATGACACTGTTTGAGCTGAGAATGGGAAAAACTTTCCTTTACATGAAGATACAATCCTTCCACTGTAGTCTGATGGAAAGCAGTGAGAAATTTTGAAGAGCAATTAAAAGAACAATTTGAAGAGCAATTAAAAGAATTAAAAGGCCTATACTTCCTATACCAGGCATTCTGGCACCTTAATTCAGACAAGAGCTTGTTTGTGAATACTTATCATGTGTCTCAGATTTGTACCATTCCACAGAATATTTAATGAGAATTTATGACATACATTAATCACAAGACAAAAACCTCAAGATTTTCCAGTGTCTGTCTTGTGTGAAGGAAAGGCTTTGCTGGATTTTCTCTCTATGTTGCTTTCTCCATTTCTACAGTCACACTTGTCAGGCTGAAATAATATGTGGAAGCTCTTCCCTCTAAATCACATATATTCCAGGGCTCACCGGATTTCTAAATGGAAAATACAAAACCTGTTCTTCCAAACTGAACCACATACACAGCCAGATTGGAGCACACAGAAGTGGCTGGAACAAGGAGAAAAGCAAATCCAAACTTTTCAAGCAGGCCTTGATTAAAATAATGGAAAATACCAGGAAATCAGAAATGCTAGAAATTCCTCTGAGTACATTTCCATGTATTTACAAAGGGGCTCAGTCACATTCCAGGCAAAGCTGATCAGTTCATCCCTGGCCAGTTTTTTTCAGTCTTCCCAAACAGGTCACCAACAATTCTGGATACGTTTAGAACCCCAGTCAAGTTGTTCTTATCCTGGAGTTGCTAATGAATCCAAGAAAGAGCCAAACGTTTGGCTTGAAAGCTTATGGTTTTTATTTATTTATTTATTTTACTTAATTTTATTTTATTTTTACTTTTTTTTTTTTCAGTCAAGAGCTCTTAAAAACCACCCTTCCTAGATGGAGTTCTGTGTGGACTGTTCAGTTGCGGCATCTCATTAAGTAGGACAGGTTGGTTCAGCAGTTTCTGGATGTGGACTTGAAGGAAGATTATTGCCAAAGTGAAAGAAAGGAGATATGAAAGAAAAGACTAAGGAGAGAAAATCTGATAAAAAAATGTATTAATCCCTGCCCAAAATACTCTGTTGAAAATTTTACCTGGTTTTATTTACCTTGTTTATTGTTTTCTGTTAACGTAGCAGTAGAAGCTCTTCTTAGAACTGGTAAGACCTTGTAAATTTTGTTAAGACTTGAGGCCAATAAAAACATTGTATTTTCTGGGTTCCCTGTAGTAGTATGAAAAGGTTTGGCTTCAAAAGGAGTACCAACTTTTATAGATAATCCAGTTAAACTATGTCACTCTGCATTAAAACATTTACCTCAGGCTGGGAAGAAGTGAAGATGGCAAAACAACAGTATGGCTTCATCAGATTCCTCCTGGAAGATTCACAGTGACATCACAAGAAATGTTTTGAAAACATTTACAAGCCCTACTTGTGAATAAACTGACAAGAATGACATAGGACCCAGCGAAGAACAGATTACTGTCTCTCTGCTACTTGTGATCACGTCTGTCATGTTTATAAGCACATGGATTCCTAGACGTTTGCAATGTGGACATGATTCATTGGACCATCCTCTTGTAATTAGTGAAGAGGAACAGGCACTTTTAGAATACTGGTCTTTGACTTCTCAAGGAGATGTTTAAAGCAAAACAGATGAGTCACACTGCCTATCCTTCTCTGTTGACCATAATGGGAACTTGCAGAGACTAGCTGAGATAGAGACATCTGCGTTACAAACTTTAGCTGAATCCCACCCAAATGGTTCTGTCTATTAATGTGCCTAGAAAAGTCTTCTCTTCAGTCCAACCTGTATACATTCTCAGGCATTCTGTCCATGCACATTAGCCATGTACTAGATTCAGGATTTATTAACGCTTGCTGCTTGACTGAAAGAAGACCAAAGTGTAATTGTTTACTACACATGAAGGTTTGAAGAAGTGTGCAGAAGTGCCCATGGTGCCCAAAATTTCAGTCCCTAGGGAATAAAAAAGAGAAGGCTTCATTTTATTCTCACCCAGCAACTGCCTTTTGAGGTCAAGTTAATTCAACCCAAACAGTACAAAAAAATCTGACCACAGAGAAAACACTTGTTAGTATGTCTTTCTTTTAGCAACTAAAAGTGCATTTTTCATGCTGCTGCATTAAAGAGACCATCCCCATGCTCCTGAAGTCACATTTTTATCCACCCTGGTGGCAGGCTTCAGATATGGTTCATCAGGAGTAAAAATTTACTGAAACTTTTTTTTTTTTTCACAAATAAAAGGGATTGTGATTCCATTACTGGTTTCTCTTCATTGGGTTTACAACTACAGCCTACACTGTAAAATGTATTTGCAAATTTCTGTAAATTGAATTAATATAACTGCAGTTCTAGAAGCATTCGATTAGATTAATAATATTAACTGAAATTACATGTCAGCCTTTTCCCAAGATTATACAAATGAGAGCAGTCAGCTTGGCTTTTCCTTATTTTATTTTATTTTATTTTATTTCATTTCATTTCATTTCATTTTATTTTATTATTTATTTTCTGTTTGTAGTTATTGCTATAATTAGTTGATAAAGGTTTAAGGCAAACAATAAATAAAAAGCCGTTGATAAGAAAAGCTTGTTTGTGTTTTTCTAATAAAATACAGCATTTACTTTCTGATGATTCAAGTGGCAGGTTACATAAACATTTCTATTTCTGATCCTTTTAAGGCTTTTGTCTTTGACTATTAAGTGTTTTGTAGGGGAAAACATGATCATCAAGTCGGCAATCTGCCTAGGATTTCAGAATGGCATGAAAATAAATAATTACACACGATGAAAACATTTAGGATATTACATTGTGATCATTTCATATCACTGGCAGATGTATTTCAGGAAGAAAAACATTACATAAAGTCTAGTGGTACAGTAAACAAAGGGATTTAAACGCTGATGGATATTGCTCTATTCTTTCTCTAGGATAAAGTATCAACTGTAATACTTTAAAATTACATTTTTTTTTCTCTTCACAACAGAAATCTGCAGGTGGCTGGCAATAACTAATAAGACTTTGTCAATCTGTAATAGCTGTTATTGGGAAGAGTAAACTAGAGGGACCAGAAAACCTAGTTTCATAGAAGGATTTCCCTCCAAGATCACCTGGATTTGTAAACATGGTACCTCAAACACCTGCATAATTATTATGAGGAGGAAGAGAGCTACTCAGTTCCGTGTTCCAGGCTCCAGGTTCTAAGCTTGAATAATATGGTGTCTGTAATATTCATAATTCCCGTCAGAATCCAAATGCAGCTCTTATTGCCCCTTTACTTATTTCTTTTATCCTTGCTCTGACTACAATGCTAATACTGGTTTGAACTTCTGCCCAGAAGGAAAGGTTGAGTTATACACTGCATCAAAGGAGGAAGTGAAAATAATCATTAAACTGCAAGATGACCTCATTTAATGTAATTAATCTACTATGTTAAAAATGGTTTAGACATTTCTGATTTTCAGAAGGGCCACATTTCCACAAGGCACTAGCACTTTCACAAAACAATTCCTATGCCCATATATGCATGGGAACATAAGCTTTTGATGGGTCATAAGGAAGTTTACTGGTTTCTGTATTTTTAAATATTTAGCTTGCCCTGTGATCTCGTAAGCTGGATCTACTAAAAAAAAAACAACAAAGAAACTTGAAGACCTTTTTAAACAAAGTTCAAGAGAAGTTGTTACAGCCTTGTCTTCTGTCAGCTCTTGTACTTGAAACCCTTGAAGGAAGGAGTGTGTCACTTCAGCGGATCTTCTGTGTGAACCTGCTGTTGTGGTAAAGGTGTTCCCCAGGCCTCTCCCTCTTGGGAAGCTGTGTGAGTTCTGCGTACTGTTGAACGAGTGATGCAAGGTCTGTGTTTCACATTGATCTTAGCCTGAATTCATAGAAGTTTGGTACAGAGTAAGTAGAATGACACTGAACTAATTTTGTCCTTCAAAGAAACAGAAGAGCTGCCTCATCAGTACATAGTTATGCAAAAAAATAGTTAATTCATAATGACGTGTTTGCACTCATTTGCAACAAATACATGAAGACGTAGAGCTTTTATTTCACAGGAGTGGCTGTGGTGGTTTTACCCAGCTGGGCACCTGAACTCCACCACAACCACTCTCTTACTCCCCCTCCTCAAAGGGAAAGGGGAAGAAAAATTGATGAGAAGGGCTCAAAGGTTGAGATAGGGACAAGATCACTTAATGATTATTGTCATGGGCAAAACAGGCTCAACATAGGGAGGTTAAAATAATTTATTGCCCATTACTAGTAGACTAGAGCAGTGAGAAAACAAAAGCAAACTAAAACCACCTTCTCCACATCCACCCTCTCCTACCTCCTTCCCCCAAGCAGCGCAGGGGAACGGGGAATGGGGGCTGCGGTCAGTCCCTGACGCTTCGTCTCCGCCGCTCCTTCACGGTCCCTCCCTGCCCCTGCTCCCCGTGGGGTCCCTCCCACGGGATGCCGTCCTTCCCGAACTGAGCCTGGGGGGCTGCCCACAGGCCGCAGCTCTTCCAGAACTGCTCCCACACGGCTCCGTACCACGGGGTCCATCCCCCAGGAGCAAACTGCTCCAGCACGGGTCCCCCACGGGCGGCAGCTCCCCCCAGACCCCCTGCTCCTGCGTGGGCTCCTCTCCACGGGCTGCAGCTCCGGCCCGGGGCCTGCTCCTGCGGGGGCTCTCCATGGGCCGCAGCCTCCTCCAGGCCACATCCACCTGCTCCACCGGGGGCTCCTCCACGGGCTGCAGCGTGGAGATCTGCTCCGTGTGGGACCCGTGGGCTGCAGGGGGACAGCCTGCTCCACCAGGGGCCTCTCCACGGGCCGCAGGGGAACTTGTGCTGCGTGCCTGGAGCACCTCCTGCCCTCCTGCTGCACTCACCTTGGGGGCTGCAGGGCTGCTTCTCTCTCAGCTCTCACCCCTCTCTCCCAGCTGCTGTAGCACAGCAGATTTCCCCTTCCTTCAATCTGCTCTCCCAGAGGCCCAACCAGCGTCGCTCATGGCTGGGCTCTGGCCAGCGGCGGGTCCCTTTTGGAGCCGTCTGGAGCTGGCTCTGATCTGACCTGGGGCAGCTGCTGGGCTCTGCTCACAGAGGCCACCCCTGCAGTCCCCCGCTACCAGAACCTTGCCATGTAAAGCAAATATAGTGGCTCTTGCATGCTTTGTCTTCAATAGTAACATAGAAGTTAATAGCTACTATACACTACGTTCATGCAAGGTGATGCAGTTTGATACCCTTCGAAGAAAAGCAAGGAGTCATCTGAGTGGGGCACTTAACTGTGTTATAGGCTTCTGGGAAAGACAAATGCTTTGCTGAATAGAAGCAGCGTATCTTCACTTGCCTTTACCATTCTCCTCTGTGACTGCTATGGCACCTGTTGTCTGTAGTGGCAGCCTTTTTCAGCTGTTCTTAGGAGAGAAGGTTTTGTCCCAAGACCATTAAGTGCCACTTTCTTACATAAGACATTGTATCGTGGAGTCCTCAGCCAAGATGTAAACTGAGCCTATATGTATTCTATGAAAGGATTTTCAAATTATATACTTCAGAAGTCATGAAGTAAATGTGAGTCCATAATGACATGCTTTTGTGAACAAGATAAGTATCATCTGAAAAATAGTTATCATACTTTTTCTGTTTGTCAGGCTTGACTGCTCTATTACACCAATTTTGGGGAAGCATGCCAAGAAAAAAGTGGACTGGTCGGAGAGAGTCCCAAGGAAAGCAGATGGGTTTGTCAGGGAACAGGAAAGCACAGCCAATGAAAAGAAAATTGAAGGAATGGGGCTTGTCCAAGTATGTGAATAATGGGTGAGATGGGATGCCTTGAAGTATATAACACATATCAAAAAGGAAAATGTCTGCAGGCTGTACTATATGTTCACTGAAAAAAGAACAGAGGTTCCTTCTGGGAACTTTGCGCTTAGGGAAATTAGTGATATTTGAAAATTACCGGGGACCATAAGAATGTATTAGGCAAACAACTCTTGGGAACAATTTTTGACCTGCCTTACTGTTAGGTGTTAGATCAGGTGACCTTTTAATGTTCCTTGTCTACCTATTGCCCATGAATTTATGGTTATTACCTATAATATTGATGCTGAAAAGGTAAAAACTCAGAAAAACACCAGTTTATTAGAGTGGCCTTATAAGATCAGACCAAAGATTGAACTGAGGCACTAGATCAGCATCACTAAGTACCTTTCTGTAGTGCCTGTATGCTAGTGCATGCAGCATTGGGAGCGAACAGCACGAGTTACAGGTTTGCATGCAGCTGTAGGGCTACAGACTCACCGTGATCACAGCAGTGTGGTAGGATAGCTGCAATGAATGTGAGAGACAAGCTGGGAAGACAAAGAAGGGAGTACAAGGGAGTGGTAGACATATTGGAGCAAGTCCAATGAAGGGGCATGAAGGTGATTAAGGGCTCGAAGCATCTTCCATAGCGAGAAGAAGTTTAGAGAGCTGGAACTATTTATCCTGCAGATGAGAAGAGTCAGGGGTCCTTATCAGTGCATGTAAATAAGAGTGTGTAAAGAGGATGGAGCCAGAGACTTCTCAGTGGTATCGAGTGACAGGACAAGAGGCAGGGCGCACAAATGGAGTAAAAGGGAATTCTGTTTGAACATAAGAAAATGCTTTCTCATTGGGAAGGTGGTCAAACACTGGAACAAGTTGCCCAGAGAGGTTGTGAAGTCTTTCTCCTTGAAGATATTCAGAACCTGACTGAACGTGGCTGTGAACAACCTGTACTAGGTGACTCTGCTTTGAGCAGGGCTGTTGGAGTAGATGATCTCCAGAGGTCCCTTTCAACTTCAGTGAATCTGGGATTCTATCAAGCAGTGGTAAACATAGAGAAACAGTATGGGTACAGATTTCTTCTTCCCCTGGTTTGTCCTTCTAGCTTCTGGAGTGAGTAAGTTAAATATTAATCATGTTTAATAGTTATTGATAGATCTTCTCTCCTTAAATCTGTTTAATTATTTTAAACCTATTTATGCATAGAATCTCTCTGGCATGTTGTGGTAATGAATTCCAGAATTCTATTAGGCGTAACATAGTTCTTGTGGCCAGGACTATAACATCAGGACAGTGTATTACCCAAAGCACAAAGCTCTTAGACATTGATATCAGTAGGAAAGTTGCACAGGGATCAGAGGGTGAAGGTGATTTTCTGTGGTATCTGAACACCTATGTCCTTATGATATATTCAGTGCCTTTTTACATTTGCAATTCACTAAGAAGATCTGGTCCACTTTAGGCTGTAATTTATTTATTTATTTAGGCTGTATTGTGTTTTGTTCACTTTGTCTCTCTGCTCCTTCTGATGCAGGCCAGGGTAGCAATGTAGAATAGTTTGATTGGAAAGGACCTCCAGTGATCATCAGGTCCAACTGCCTGGCTACTTCAGATTTCTTTCCCTTTCCTGTCCTTGAAAGGCTTCTCTCTTATTTTTGTACATGACCCAACTCTCAAGCGCTAACACAACTATTTTCACTTCAGTGCCTACCCGACCCGAGCCAGTATTATGATTGGTTCTTGATTAGGTAGTTTTGATTCCAGATGCCTTTTATGTGCTTTAAGGCAGATACTCCATCAAAGGGGGACTTACAGCTGTGTACTTAGGTAGATATTGTTGGATGAACTTGTCTCTTGTTTGTAAGGGTCTCTGTGACCATGGGAGAGATGAACATGTTAAAAAAGGTGATAGATGGATTTCTAGAGATCTTTATTATACGTTTCTATGGCTATGTAAATGTATCGAGCACATTGAAAAGTCTTTCTGTAAATTTATATGAATTTGACACAATACAATGTAAAGAGCAATATTAAAATATTTTTTATAGCTTGACAACACTAAGTCATACACTGAATTACAATCCTATAAAACTTTCCCCAAACATTACAAAATGAATGACTAATGAATTTTCAATAATGTAAAAAATAACTTGTGTTTTTAAGAATGCTTGAAATACCATTTAAATTACTAAAGCTATTTTTTCACTGCTATGGTTACTGCTACCATTACCAAAAATAACAAAGCTTTGTAACTGGTCCTGATCCAGTTGAAGTAAAGATTGTTTTTGTGTGTAAGAGAAAACCTGGTTGAGGATTAACTTGAGTTATATTGGATGCCATCCATATTGCTTTTTTAAAATAAGGTACCATTATGAACTTTATTTCTTGCTTTTTTCTTGCCTAGTACAGAACATTACAGTGTTGGACTACTTAAAATACATGAATCTTAACTCATTTTTCAAAGAACATTTTGGGACAAACATTTCTTCAGTGCTGTTTTGTTTTAATGAATTAGGAAATACTCCAGTTCTTTTCAGGCAATTTTGAAATTACCTGAATTTATAAAAGCTTTAGAAAATTAAGAAACAAAGGTGTGAAATAGAGCAAGACAGAGAAATGATGCTGGAAAGGCTGGACTCTGGATGAGTCTGATTCATGATGTGGGAGGTGCATGGCTGGCTGTGGAAGTTAAATCTGCTCACTTGGCCTTTGGCTTGGGCACAGTTCTATAGCCACAGATCTCATGGGCCTGAGTAGCGCAGGCCTGTTTACTCCGTATGAAATTGTAGCTTTCTCCATCTGTCCCCACGTTACCACCTCAGCTGGCTGTTTATGGTGCCACAGGTTGTGCAGCGGGTGTGAAGCTAGACCTGCGTCACCTCCCTTCTTGTTACATGCAGACCTGCTAATTCTGCTCTTTGAAGCCAATGGTAAGAAAGGCCAAAGGCCTTTTGTGTGTAGGGCAACTAGGGAGAAGGTTTAACTAGTGTAAACCACAAAATCGGAGGAACTGGGATTAGGAATGTTTCCTGGGGAAAGGTTTCCCTGCATTGCATTGACAAAGTGGTGAGGTACATATACAACAGACAAAACCAGACACGGAGGTGGTAACCCGACATCTTGCTGAGCAACGGAGCATTAACAGAGTTACTTCTCCTCTTTCTGCTTCCTTTGGCCCTTCATGAGTCTGCTGAGTTGTAAGTTAGAAAGATGAAGGGTGCACAGGGAACATGGCTTTCCCGTGTGTTACGGAGCTCAAGCAGAAGGAGATTTCCCTCACAAGGAACATGGTAGGTCTGGAATAACTGTACTGCTGGATCCATATGGAGGTCAGAAAGTATCCTTCAGCATCTCCGCTGTGGCAGCCTTCCCCTTGGGAGCTCTGCTGCTGGCACTGAGCACGAAGGCTTGCCTGCTGTCCTGGGAGGGAGGGGAGAGCATGCACAGGTCAGAAATCATGTAAGCACCCACATCAGAGCTTGCTAGGAGCTACTTGCTATACTCTCGTGGTTCAGAAAGGTGAAGCACATTCCCTAAGAATACTAATGTGCACAAGGCCCTGGTGAAGACCCTCATGAAGACAAAAGTTTTTAGGCTAACTGGGAGGTAGAATAAGTTAGGAGGGATCAGCACTGAGAACTAACCTACTTTCTTTCTTTCCTTTTTTTTTTTTCTTTTTTTTTCTTCTTTTTTTCTCCAAGAGCTTGATTTTATAAAGCTGTGTAAAGAAGGCATTCCACAATGTCTCTGTGGAGAAGCAAGTCAGAGGCTTTTGAATGATTACCATTTTGATAGCCTTTCCTCTGGGAGCTGGTTTAAACTCTGTTATGTCACTGTGGCAGAGTGCTTTGAGCACTCACACCTCATTGCAGGAGAGGGAACCAACACACAAGGAGATGGACTTTCATAAATGCATTCTCTCACATATATCAAATGCTAGCAAAATCTAATCTAATCTAATCTAATCTAATCTAATCTAATCTAATCTAAACTAATCCCATCCCATCCCATCCCATCCCATCCAATCCAACCTAGTTTTTAACATGAATATTCCACTAAAGAAGTGGGAAGAAGAAAAATTCCTTTACGTGGCAATGTCAAGCATGCAGTGATGGACTGGGTAAGGGAATGACATTGTTATTGCCTCCCCACCCCCCCCCAAAAAAAAAGTTTTGGATTAATTTTGCTTCTTCTGCTAAGAGATTTCCTATATTTTATTCTCTGTAATATCTTTTGTCAACTCATGTAACTCATGTGAAACTGTTTTAGTCATGATAAAAAACGAATACAGCTCTGAGACAGAAAAGGTTCTGCAAGAAAAGTAAATAATGTAATGTCAGGCAGGCAACATCAAGTAATAACTATAGCAGCATAAATAAATTAATTACAAATGGAATATCTTACTTTTTATCGTTTCAAGATGAAAAAGTTCTCAGAACGCTGGGTCTGCCAGAGGCTACCAACCAACCACTCAGGAGCTAACAACTGCCCTTCAGGAAAGTGTGTAGTGCACAAAGATACACAAAATATTGTCAGCTCAAGGCTGTGCAGAAGACAATCCACTGGGAGCAGATCATTCCTGGGCTAATGCTAGTGATGCAAATTTGAGTCTTTATAAGCTAGCAGGGGATTTGTCTCTAGCAGTTTAATTATAACCGTCTCCATCAGGTCTCTGAAGATGACTGGATTCAAGTCCATATTTTGATATCTTATGGCACCATTTTCAGTGGGCTGCTGTCTGTGGTCTCAGTACTCTAGAGATCTTAAGAGTTAAATTTTCTAATGTGTTCTCCATACACTGAGAATTTAGAACAAAGTCTTTTACCAAACTGATAAATTTGGTAATCAGTTGATTGAGTGTCCACATCCAAGACCAAGACAGTCTAACACGTAAAATTTGCTGAATACATGCACTAGTACGCAAAGCTAAGCAATGATGTATGTACTTGTTAGCAAGATCTCACTGTTGATTGTGCAGTGGTCAAACACAACACTGGATCTGCAATTTTGCCATTTGGTGTGAGAGACAGTGCTGGAATGGATATTTTAAAAATAATGAGAGAGAAGAAAAGCGTGGGAAAAGAAATGATTGAGGAAAAAAAAACATAAAAAACAAAATCTTTATACAGAATTATTCACTTCATCATCTAAAATACTTAAAAAACTGCACTTGGAGGACATTGTATATTTCTGTCTCTTTTTACTAATGAGTGATGAAGAAGGGGTTTCTAAAGAGCATCCTAGAAATGTATGAGGTAACACACCTACCAGTGATCCAAATGCCTCAGCAAATGCCTACTATGTTAAGATATGATTTATTAAAGCCTTTTAATAAATATTATAGTTATTGGTCTCTTTGAATTATTATTTCTATGTTCATCCCTATATTGAATCACAGATATAAATAACAATCTTTTCAAATAAAGTAATTTTTATGTCAAAGATTATGATATTACACATGATAAAGAACAAGTGATGCTTACACCTTGATATACTAATGTAAAGCATAATTTATCAGAACTACTGTTTGTTCCACACAGGAGTGATTTGAACAGATCAGGCTCACTGTACAAGAGAAATGTACTTTATTTAAGGAAGCAAGGAGAAGCTACTGCCCACAGTTCATGCTTTTCTGAAGGCTAGATCTCAGTCTGCCTGAACTGTGGTATTTGTGCATCCTGCTGGTCTGTGTCCAGCCATTGGATAGGCAAGGTGCTGCATCAAACCAGAATTAACTTGCTTGCAATTTCTTCCTCTTCCTATTTTCTCCTTTTCTTCATCTGCAAATGGCCATCTTCCTGTTCTCTCTATATAGTGTGATTTCTTATATTCTATTGCTAGTAGTTAACAACAACAGAGAAAACACTTTTAAACAGTTGCATATGTGAAAAAAAAATGTAATGTGTGATCTTTTTTAAATGATGCCAAACCAGTGGCCTGGGGAGAGGAGTCAACTAGAAGTCAGACTGTGCCAAATAAGTCAACACATTTAACCGTAATACTTTGGTTTTGAAAGTTCTTGCAATAATATCTGTATCTTGTAAATGTTGTTAGTAGTTACGGTGTCTGTGTGTAAACATGGACTGAATTAAAGATACTGGTCATGAAAAATCACTGTTACTATTCTTCACTATCTTTTGTGTTACCTGTTAACTGCAATGATTGTTAATAGCCTTTAGAACCTTGATCTAGTTTTGCTTTAAAGACTGCAAAATGGAGAAAACTCATCACATTTATAATCAAGTTGTTAAATTCACTATTAGCTGCTTCCACCTACTTTTAGGACAGAGTCTCCAGTGTCCATATCTACATGTTGAATCTCATAATGTCTTTCCTCTGCTAGCAATGATCCATCTGCTTTTAGAAATTCCTCTTCTGTGTAGATATCTAGAGACTGATCAAGCTCTGTTCACCTTGCATTAGATAAACTGTGTAGACAAAGCTTTTAATTCCTTGGTAACAAAGCTCTTTCTGAACATGCAACTATTGTTTTAACTGCATTCTAAACCCTTGTCAGTGTGACATGAGGACTGGACAAAAAACTATGTACAGAATGATTACCAGTTCACCACATTTACTGAAAGCATCTGTTAATGCACTGTAAGGTTGCATTTTTGCTCTCATCTAGAATTAAATCGCTCTGAGCTTGCATTCAGTTGGTTCTGCTATCATACCCTTGTCATTTTCTCTGCTTTCTAAGGTACTTCCTCATTTTCCAAATTATACTTTTTTTTTTTTTTTCACTCAAGGTTGCAAACACAAGTTATCAAAGCTATTTATGTATTTATGTGCATATTTATTTATTTAACTATACCTTTGAAAAGGTACTCAAAGGAAAAATATCATCATGAGAATATGGGGTGCATAAAGTAGAGATCTAAAAATTAAGTGCTTCCTTATTATTCCTTCTTTTCATACTACAAGTTCTGAATCTAGTAATTTGATGTGCCAGACAAATAAATAGAGATAAGGAGCCAGAGATTGTTTTAGCTTCACTAAGATGTTTCGCATATGCAGCAAAAGGTGATACGGTAGATGGTTTCAGCACTATAGCTCCTCTAACTATTTATGTGCCCATATCTCTCTCATATTTTCTCCCAAGCATTCTGACCAAAAAGGCTAAATTTTTGGGGTGGTTGTCCTGAAGGACATGCTCCAATGTTTGTGGGTTTGGCTCTTTCTTTCCTGCTTGCTCTTTTCAGTTTCTGCTTACCGATTTGCAAATGTCTTTCTGCAAGTCTAGTTCAAATTTTCAGGGTCATTTGCAGAGATACCAAAGACCAGAGAAAATGTCAGTTTTGGTTTAGATCAGAAAAAAGCTCCAGACATTGTACTGTCTAAAATATTAGAGAATGGCTGAGTTGATTTCTTCCTAAATTATAATCATCTTTACAACTCTTACAATACCCGAGACATCTTACAGTTGGAAATGTTCCCCACAGAAATTCAGAAATGATTACTGAGTCCAATCCTCCACTATGTTCTTTTTTTTTTTTTTTTTTAACATTTTCATTATATAAGTGAAGTCAAACAGATATGAAGCTGGTGTGAGAGACTGGAACATCAGATCCCTCTGAGTGCCCTGATTGTTTTGCAGTAATGTGTTGTGACTGGAGTACTCTGTTCTGACATTTAGAGAAGATAATGTAGCTGTGAAAATGTCATGTTCATTATCAAGATCTGAATGTCAACATCCTTTGACCTCAGAATTCTGTAAGGATTGTTAACTGTATAAGAAAAAAACTGTTGTGTTTTTCTTCCACATTTGCCTTCTGAGTAGAGTTTCTGCTGCTTTGGGAACAACACTGACACAGAAATTAGTGGCAGACAAAATTCTTATCCTGGAAAAAAAAAACATATAGAAACTTATTGAGACATGCTGGGACCTAGATACTTTCAGCTATGCTTTTCAGAAGATCTCTGTAGGCAGACATTTTGTAGAAAATGGGTGTCATGGAGGAGATACGAGCAATATGGATAAAACTGCCTTCTTGGTGCTTATGAAACTCTTGACTTCTGAGAGATTATGCTCTGAGCCTAGGTGAGAGTGAATGTGAGAAAGATTATGGGCACTTTATATGGCTGCATATCTGACAAGTGACTGACTTGCACAACCTATAGAAAAACTGCTGTATTGCAAATGCTAATGCAGTCTGTGACCTTTGCATAATAAGAACATTGATCATGGATTTTCCAATAGTGCATTCATTAATAAAGCATAGGGAATGGGGCTTGTTCGATGGGTGTCAGGCACATATAATTAGTCAGCATCCTTAATCATCTCTTCTGGATGACTGAACTGCTTCACATACATTTACCTTGGAGGCATGAACTGGAATTATACATCAGACCTCTACAACCTCATTAATATCCAAGTAGAGATTAATATGCTTTTCAAGATGATGGTAGACACCTTTCAACCTGGCCTAATGACTGGGAGGCCACAGGTGCTGAAATCTAACACAGACATGATATGTTTAGTAGGTTTTCAAGTTTTCTGTGAGCATGAAGGGTTGTGCTGTACCAAATGTTCTCTAGAGTTCTTTCCAGTTTTAGAAGCCACTGACAATGATGTCCACTTACAGCAGGACCTGAAAGAATTAATTTTCTTTGAAATGTTCTGATAATGATCTGCTAATTTGTACTGAATTTTCCAAAGAATATTAACTTTGTCCTAACCTGGCAAGGAAGCCACTCTGCTGCTGGAAACTGTGCTGGATGCTTACCTGAAAGAGAAGCAGAATGTGGAAGTTCCACTAGGAACGTGGAAGACAAAGTGCATTTTGGCAGGACTTACAAGCTTTAGCAGTACTACTGTATATATTGTGTACAAGAGTACTGTGTATATTGCATACAATTTCTAGTGGAAGGTGTCCCTGCCCATGGCAGCGAGGTTGGAACTGGATAATCTTTAAGGTCCCTTCCAACCCAGAATCCTGTGATTCTATGATTCTAAGAGAATCCTCTTCAGGCATTAACCTGGAAGGGAGCATTAGGCCATACAAGGTTTAAGAAGGATCCAAAATGTAAGGCAGTAAATTAAAAAAAAAACACACTCTGCCATCATCATATGCAATTATGCTTCATTCAGATAAGAATGAAGCCATCGCTGGAGGCATCATAAATCCCACTGGTATAGAAATAGCCCAAGAAAGTAAATATTAATCTGTGAAGCGCTGAACAGGCAACTTATTCCAACTATATAAATGTGTGAGAAGGCTGAACTCAGACACTCTGCCTTAGTTAAAAGACATTTGATGCTGTTTTTGAAATGTGAATCTGAGATTCTTGGTAGAGAGTTCTCTGGTCTGATAGTCACTTCATGTCTGTCTTCACTACAAACTTATTTTGGTAGCTCCTTAGCAATACAAGGCTTATACAGTCACTCAGATGTTTCCTGGAAGAGGTTACTTTTAAATAGAAATCAAGTTCAGGAGAGGATTGAGTAAGTATTTGAGACTGGGGATGTTGCTAGCAATCTCTGTGTTGACAGTATGGAAAAGTGTAATTATTATTTTTGGAATTAGTTTTGATACTGTCAATTTGTTGCCAGTGTGGCATGTGCACTGTGTTTTAATGAAATAAATGTTACCATGGGCACACACTGAAAATATGCATTACCTGTCAACCCCCTGAAGACAGAAATGCATTCCGTAATGGGGAAAAATGTCCAAAGTAAAGGACAAGGAATTGTGCAAGGGATTTCAGATGGTGTGGAATCTGATCTGTGTTTCTCTAACACCTATTACTTCAGCTTCTTGTTTCAATTAGCTATTGTCAGAGAAGTAAGGTTGCTGAAGATCTGTATTTTTTGGTAATAAAACATTGAGGTATGGTAATGGGAGCGTCTTCTTGTTTAGTTGAGGTCCTAGAAACCTGTAAAATGCGTCTGTATGAAGCAGATTTTTGTGTGCTTATTTGGTGGTAAAGGCGAGATGTATTTAGTCACTGCCTATTCTTGCATCTTTCGATTGAGTTTAACTTGTGACATCCCTAAGTGTCAAATTGGGATACTGCTTTGCTGTAGAGAGAAACAAGAGAAAATCACACAGTTCATTTTGAAACAGTTCAACTATATCATGCTGTTCAGAATAAGACCACCTGATTATTTGTGAAATAATAGAATATTCTGTGTTACGAGGGGACTGAGTGGATGTAATGATCAGATTGCAACCTAGTACACAGTGTGCTGAAAAACACTTGCTCTTACTTCATTATTTCTAAAGCAATTAGAGTTCTTCCTGTGCTTACAGCTACAGGCCTCTGGCTTTTTTTCAAAAAGGGACGTTCACATTTATTCAAAAGGAAATTTTGCCTAAGTTAAGATTACAATTTCAGGGTGGGTGTTTAAAATTCTCACAGATGTCTTTGCCATGTGTAGAGACTGAAAATTACAGTGACACAACCTCTGGGAAATGACATGAGATATATTAGCCATAGAAAAAACATCTCTTAGGAATTAGAGAATAGAGAAAAACAGTGAGAAACTGTATAGTCAGGAGCAAATGTGAACTGGCATAAGCATGAAATGTCGTGCATCTGCCTTTCTAAATTCTACCATTTTGTTTTTTTCAAGCTTGCCTATATACAAAAAGTTTTGATAGATTAGAAGGACTTGTGGTAAAACTGAAATCACTATCTCACCAGTTGCTAGGACTGGAAGTGTTCCTGGTACACTGCTTACTGGATTTGAATCATTATATTACAGTAGTAGGAAGAAGAACTTTTCTTAAATAGATAAATTGTAAGATACTAAAGAATAAAAATAGTATTCATTAGACAATAGGAGGCCCATGAAGCCTTGCCACCCAAAAGAGACGTCAATAGCAGATGCTCAGTTAAGAATGTAAGAAACGAGCAGCATTTAGTGATTTTTTTTTCCTATCATTTTGATATGGAGGAGTAAGAATTTCCCACGTTGAAGAGGTAGTTGACTGTACTGTGACCTGTGATACTTTGTCCTACGGTACTCTTAATATAATTGTCTGTATTTTTTACAAGGTTATCGAACTATTTAATGGAATTACCGGATGGCCTTATTCCTGGGTGGCAACTGCCAGCTCAGAGCTCAGCATCATAAACATACAGTTAGAATTTTCCTCTCCTATATCATTTGAGGTTTACCTGCACTGAACTTGATCTGCCATTTTCTGTTTCAGTCACTCAGTGGTAAGGACCATCTACATTTCTGCAGTCAGCTGGCATCTTTCTTACCTTCCATAACTTGGTATTGTTTAACAAACACTGACAGCCCCTACACATAGGGAACTGTGTGGCCCCAAGCTGAGATTCAATGACCTCCCACAACATTAAAGCTAAGCAGGTATTCTTACTCTTTGTTTTCTAGCCATTTAGCTATATGAAGACCTTTCCTCTTGTCGACTTTAGTTTGCTTCTTTAAAAGCCTCTAACAGTAACCCCTGCCAAATGCATTTTGGAGATGAAAGTAGATTATATCAAATGCATCTTTTTTGGACACATGTTTATTAAAAGTATAATCAGAGAATTCAAGTAGCTTCATGAGACTTGACCCCTCTGTGAAGGCTGTGTTGATATTTCCTACTGGTAACTGTTTATTTTTCTCTCTTCATGAGTTCCTACCATCTTGTCCTGTCCAGTTGTTCTCGCTTTTTCTTGTTTTGCTCCATAACCAGTTCTATTCATACTTTGAGTTGAGACAGATATTCCGTGTGCTTACCAAATGTTCTGGTACCAGTGACCAGTGTGTCTTCTTTTTTTTTTTTCTTTTTTTTTTTCTTTTTTTTTTTTTCTTCTCCAAAGCAAATGAAGTTAGAAAATGCACTTAGTTTTTCTGCTATGGCTTCTCCTCCTTCTCCTTCTCCTTCTCCTTCTCCTTCTCCTTCTCCTTCTCCTTCTCCTTCTCCTTCTCCTTCTCCTTCTCCTTCTCCTTCTCCTTCTCCTTCTCCTTCTCCTTCTCCTTCTCCTTCTCCTTCTCCTTCTCCTTCTCCTTCTCCTTCTCCTTCTCCTTCTCCTTCTCCTTCTCCTTCTCCTTCTCCTTCTCTTCTCCTCCTTCTTGTCTTTTCCTGAGTCTTTCTGTTGTAGATTCACCCTCTATTGTGTCTGCAAGTCTGATGTATTTCTTGGTCTTACTGTGAAAATTTATGATGCTTCCTTACCCTGGTTCAGTTCCAGTTATTTGGATTCTCCTCTCTTCTTACCTGAATTCTGACAAAGTTTTGCAGCTATCAGTTCAATTACTGCTATTTGTGGAGATATCTGGATTTGATTCTTTTCTCATTTGCAACAGGTCAAGCTAAGAACAAGACTAAAATCACTAGAGTTCGTCAGTGATACTTCGGAAGGAAAGGAAGAGGTAGAAACAGTGAATTTGCCAAAGGATTTCTGTGGCCTCTAATGAGAAATTCCCACATCTGTTGGCCTAGCAAAATCAGGACGTGGTCCTACATCAGTGTCCAGTAAAGACATACTGTTCCTTTACATGAGATACATAAAATTTCAGCCTAATATTCTTTTAGATCCCCATTTAGAGCATAACAGATATCTACCACATGTTCAAGGCTACAGGATAAGTCTTGTGTCTCTAAGACTTTGTACCCAAATCCTCACTTGGGCCCCATGAAGACAAGTGATGGGTCCATGCGCTCTTTTACAAAGAGTCTGTGATTCAAATGCTCATATGTCCTAACCGGAGCCCAGTCAAGTCTGTTCTTCTAGACCCAGAATTTTAGGAAAAAAAATGTCCTTTGCATTCTTTTTAGGGGATTTTTTTTCCTTCTTCTTTTTTTTTTTTCCCACTAAGGTTGCCCAGATGATTTCCAAAATATGAGATACAAAATTATTGAAGTTTTAGGCTTGTAATTCATGCTTTTAGCTAGGAATACTGAAAAGAATAATTTTAATGGAAACAGAACAAACATATCTGGATACATCAGATAATGTAGGTAGCAAAATGTCTTCCTATTCTTCAAGCAATACTGGCATTTCAGGCATTCACTTTGGATGGCCTATCCATGAACATAATACTGAACTGTCTACCCTGGTTTGAGAGGCTGAGGCACTTGTCCTTTGCCTGTAAGCTTTTACTGCTAGCCCAGCAGTTGGACAGAGTATATTACGTTTAGAATAACAAAACTGAAGGATTTGAGGTGCATGATGTAAAACCTTTTTGTTCTCTATCTCTCATCTCAGACCTCTGGTACTATTCCATCTGTTCTGGATCACAGATGAAATCATTTAAATGCAGAAAAAGTGAGAATACAATATATGCTGTATGAATATAAACAGACTTCAGAAAACAAATTTATGAAACTCCTCAAGTCCTAATTTATCACTTGCAAAATTTACAATTAATGAGGCCAAACAAGCAAAATTTGATCTCTTTTGCAAAGAATGAAAGCAGATTGCTTTTGAGCAGACTGGTTTCCGAGATCATTTTGGATGAGTGACAGTGATGTTTGAGTGAACATTGATATTTGAACTACAGTGAAATAAATCAAAAGAAGTCTTTCTCCCCATTTTAAAGCTACTTTTGGAAAATTTTGCCTCCATGTTATAGAAAAAAGTGGGTGTAAGTGGGATATAAGTAAAGGATACTTATCTAATGACTTCATTAAAATGTAATATAATAATATAAATTTGTAGGGACAATAACTGTCATCCATAATTCTACTAATGTAGTATCTACTTATAACATAAGTTGCTTTTCATAAAGTTCTTCATAATTACGTGCCTATGAAAGATGCAGATAGTGATGTATTTAATCTCACAGCCCCAAGGAGATGCATCTTTCTCTCTTTGCATGAGTGTTTTGGAGATGTATTTTCTCAACTGTATAGCCTAGAATTCTTGCTTCTTCACCATTTCTTCACCAAAACACAAGTGAGACCTTTCATATTTCTATTATTTATCTGAAAAGTACAAGATTATCTTCTTACCCAAAGGAATGTAGTTGTGACCTTGGGCTGTGTAGGTTGCTGGAGCCTTATTCTTTATGCAGCAGAAGTCCCATTACATTTTCTCATCAACCAGAAGAACCATGTGAATCATAATTGCTCAGAACGGTTGGGATGCTGTTCATGACAGGTTAGTTGGTTGCTGCTATGAAAAAGAAGTGCGACAACTAAAACACAGGTGTGCTATCAACATTATTTTCGTTACAAATCCAAAACACAGCACCGTACCAGCTACTATGAAGAAAATAATCTCTATCCCAGCCCAAACCAAGACACATAGGTACAACAGTGGACATCCTAAATGCTCACATGATAGGAAGAAATGCTTTCTGGGAATGAGAACTGTTTTATTACGGAATAATTTCTAAAAGGAATCAGAAGAACATGGACATCTTCAACATTAGCAATTAGCATGCTACAAAATGTACTGAAACTGTAAATAAGAAAATGTAAATACAATTGTATAGTTGTTAGGAGGCAGAATTTGTCTTCCATTTAGTGTTCTTCCTCTCTGCCTTCAGTGATTCTTGCCCAAGTTATTATTCTTCCTGTTACTCATGACCTAAGGATTGGTTCAGAAACTGAAAATAGGTCACATCAAGATGGAAGATGAGGAGAAATTGATGGCAATATGAGGACAAGATTTTATTTTAAAAAAATGGGTAAAGCTTGTTCCAATCTAATTTGACTGTTAACAGATGGGAATGCACTCCCATTCTTGGCAAATTATTTTAGTAGGCTCTCTGAGCAAATGCATATGGGGGTGGAAGTTATGATGCAGTTCTAAAGTAGAAAAATCACTTATAACTGAAGCTTTATATATCTTAAGCTATTATGAGCAGCTGTGAAAACATGTATTTATTTTGACTATTTGCCTTAACTTCAAAATTTGTAACTTGAATGAGAAATCACAGGGTGTTCCCTTTCTATTTCCTTTTTTAAGGATTTGTGCACAGAGCTTCTCTACACCTGTGGATTCCAGAGCTATAAGTAATGCAATTAAAGCATGATCTAAATTTCACTGAAATCAGCAAGTGGCTTTCTATTGGCTTTACAGGGCTTTCTGGTGGGCCTTTTCCAGCTTTGGTCCAAACAAGATGCATTACTGCTTTCACATCTGTGTGAAGAAAATGCCAGTTTTGATGGTCTTGCTTAGAATCTGGGGCAAAAGGCTCTGACATGCCTGAGTCCAACCCGCACATCTTCTGCCTTGCAGAGTTGCAACTCTGTCTACTGGCGTTTAAACTGAAGTAGAGTAATGTCTGGACTGCAGTGGATTTTAGGAGGATGCTGAGCTCTTGGATTGAGCATGCACCCAAACACAGGGTGCCAAGAGAACTTGGTATCCAATCTATTTAACTAGGGAGTTTTGGCAGTAATAGACTAGAGCTTTCTGATTTGGCTCTTGGATTTGGAAACATAAGCTTCCTCCACAATTCCAGTATGATCACTTCTGCATCTTGTTAATGTTGTGTTTCCCTCGGAAAGTCTACCATCTGCTTTACCCCCTTTGTTTAGCAGAAGATAGAAAGAGTTGTTTTAAAATCTGAAGTGGGACTATACCTCTTGACTTGCTATAACACCTCTTAACTTGCTATAAGTTCATCCTTAACTCATTTGAGAGTTTAAATTTTGAGAGCACCTTTCCAGAAAGCACAGCAATCTGAAAATTCAGATCATCAGAAGAAATTCATACCATAAAAAGCAATGAACTGCAGACTAAATTTTAATATTGAGCAGTTCCACGTAGGTGCCTTCATCACTTATGAATCAAAAATGGAAAGTTGTCTTCTGCCGGTATTTCCTGGGACCTTACAGGAAGCTCCATGGAATGAAAGCTGATAAATGGAGCTGCTTGGAAACTCTTGCTGTTGCTGGTTGATTGACTCTTTCTAGTGCCATGAGGTTTCCCATTGAGTGCTCAGCAACTGCAGGCTTTATTCTGTTCAGCTGTAGGCTTTACTCTGTTTGTCAGGTCCTTTTCATGGGGAAGAAAATCTCTCTTTTAAAAGAAACACACTCTGTGGTATCCATGGCTATAAGATACTAATTTCTCTAATCATAAACCACTGTGAAACACTACTTACATTTTGCCACTCAGTAAGAAAGAGTTTATATTGCTTAGCTATGGTTGCTGAGATTAAATCTCCAGCCAGTGGCTCCAAGGGACTCCAAGGAGGTTTGATTATATCCACACAATGTTTACTTTAAGCTCATTAAGTTGCAATTAAAATGGTATCTAGGAAGTTTGTTGAAAAATTAAATTGCTTTTAAGGTTGCTATGGGCTGTTTCAAAATAATGAAATTTTGCTTTTTAGGATATAGCATCTAGTTTTTGAAGAAATCATATGCTTAAATCAGTAAAATCAATCTGATAACATATAATGCTATTCTTTTCTTCAGCAGTAATGAAATATCTTCACATGTATCAGAAAGAATATTTTTTTGTGTTTACATTAAATTGTGAGGGCCAACTATTCCACTCTGTTACATCGGCTTTATTCCAGGAAAAGTCTAGAATGAGAGAGTCACCTTTACATTAAGTTCTTTTTTCCAGCACTGTTTGTGAAGTGCTGAAATCCTACCTAGTCCGCTTGTGCCTCTATTGAAGATTCAAGTTCACGTTTTCCTTGATGCCTCATAGAGGTGTTTGATAGATCAGCATTATTTTATTTATTCTTAGCAATAAGATAGGTACAAAAATGGAGATCCATTTAAGTTGCAAAAGCAGCAGACTTGTATTTACTCAAAAATGCAGGAATTGCATATTATCATCTTTAAAACTGTCTTTCATTCAAGTTAGAGACTAGATGCAAAATGAATTGAATTAAGGTTGACCATGCTCTCTAAATCCTGACATATCCTGTCTTTCAGTCATACTTTAGGCCACAATTTTAGGCATCTTAGTTTCAGAGAATAGGGTGATGGGGCCCAGGTTACTGTTCTTGTTGACATCTTTCCCATATGGAGTTCCCACTTGCACTGAGAGTGGAGTGAGATAGGAGCCTTCTTGTAGGTTAAGACTTCCATGTCTTCCAAGAGGACACCCCTCAGGGGGGCTGGAGGCTCTCTCCACTGTGGATTTTTCTCTGGTCCAATCTTAAAGGCATTTGCCTGCAACATGGGATCTGAATTCAAGACTGGGGGGACTTTTTACTAAAATTTACTTAAAATTTCATCAATTTACTCTAAATACTTCATCCTTCTTCAGCACTGCTCTTCTTTGTCTGTTTGTTCAAAAAACCTCTCAGACTCTTGATTTGCTGCCTTCTCTTCCTTCACTCACTCCCTTCATTGTTCTCCTCTCCTCTCCTCTCTCTCCGCATCAGTGGCTATCCCCAAAAGAGGGTGTTGGAGTCATTGTAAGTGGCAGCTGGTGGCCACAGAGGAGGCCTGAGCAAGGCACCTATGCGGACATCTGCCTGTATGCCTGGCCTTTTCACAGTATCACAGATTTCTAGGTTGGAAGAGACCTCAAGATCATCGAGTCCAACCTCCGACCTAACACTAAGTACTCCACTAAACCATATCGCTAAGCTCTACATCTAAACGTCTTTTAAAGACCTCCAGGGATGGTGACTCCACCACCTCCCTGGGCAGCCCATTCCAATGCCTAACAACCCTTTCGGTAAAGAAGTACTTCCTAACATCCAACCTAAACCTCCCCTGGCACAACTTTAGCCCATTCCCCCTCGTCCTGTCACCAGGCACGTGGGAGAACAGACCAACCCCCACCTCTCTACAGCCTCCTTTAAGGTAACTGTAGAGAGCGATGAGGTCTCCCCTGAGCCTCCTCTTCTCCAGGCTGAACAATCCCAGCTCCCTCAGCCGCTCCTCGTAAGACTTGTTCTCCAGACCCCTCACCAGCTTGGTCGCCCTTCTCTGGACTCGCTCGAGCACCTCCATGTCCTTCTTGTAGTGAGGGGCCCAAAACTGAACACAGTACTCGAGGTGCGGCCTCACCAGAGCCGAGTACAGGGGCACAATCACTTCCCTAGACCTGCTGGCCACACTGCTTCTTATACAGGCCAGGATGCTGTTGGCCTTCTTGGCCACCTGAACACACTGCTGGCTCATATTCAGCCGACTATCAACCAATACTCCCAGGTCCTTCTCGGCCAGGCAGCTTTCCAGCCACTCTTCTCCCAGCCTGTAGCTCTGCTTGGGGTTGTTGCGCCCCAGGTGCAGGACCCGGCACTTGGCCTTGTTGAACTTTTGTGTGAGTGACTCCTGCTCTCTTCTTGTTTGGTGTTTGGGAAGTCCAAGTTATGCCTTGGATTTTTATAAAATCAAGGATAAAATGAAATGCCTCTTGTAGCTGTCTATAATCCTTCTTAGAATATGTCTCAGACTCTCTATTTACTGCATGGAATGTCCTACCCAGTGATGGCAACTTGTTGGGGATCTGAAGAGCAACTTGGTAAAAAAAATCTAAGTACTGATGAGTAGAGATGCTGGTGTGAGGAGCTGGTAATATAGGGACTTAATGCAATGTCTGCTGCTGCAGATCTGCAGGAAGCATCATAACCATGGACACGAAAGGTGCTGCTTTGAGAGTTACTTGTCGCACTCATCTGTAGAACAGTCACTTGTATCACTTGTTATGTAATTATGAGAACAACTTTTTGAAGATATACATTGAAAAAAGTGAAAAAATTAATGTGCAAGAATTTCTAGGCTCTTAGGATTACATTTCTGATATTGGCACTTGGTGTTTCACAGTGTTCTATATCAATTGTTCTTCTGTATCAACCCTATATAGTTTTTACATATTTAATTCAGCTAATAATTGACCTTTTCCTTCTGTAATTTTTTTATAGGCAAATGGACAAAATTCTGAATTTGAAATACTGTAACCCTAGCTGTATCAAGGTTCATGATGAACTGTTTTTTGTTTTTTTTCTTTTTTTTTTTCCAAATTTAAAAAAATAATAATATACCTCCCATGAAATAACTGAGATGGAAAAATTACTTCATACCTCCATGACCCCATAATTACTTTCAGCACAGTTGTGATAATGCTTTTTTTTTTTTTTGATCAAAATGGCTTCAGTAATAGGAAATATTTTGTTTTTCAAATGTAATCCTTGAAAATAGTTTATCTTGAAGGTTAAACATACTTTGCACATTTATTCCATCACCACAAAATAGAGAATTTAGTGTTTTGACATGAGGACTAAAATTGGCAAAACATATTAAGCCTTTGGGCTACTGTTGATAACAGTTATGGATAATTTTGGCCACTGCAGGCTAACTATAATGTTACCTCTTCCAAATTCTGAATAATGTGCTGAAGCACTTGCATATGGCTCAGTTGTCCCACACTTTTATTCATTAACATCACTGAATACTCTTAACTCCTTTTTCCAGAAGCATCTTGAATTAGTGATTTTTCAGTGCTTGCAAAACAAATCCCTTTATGACATTTTACAATTTTCACAGACGCATGATATTTGATAATTTTTGGATGTAAGTGCTTTGTTTTGTCTGAATTGCTTCATGTGTGGCAGAGAAATGACACACAAATGCCCAGTTACTTTTTTTTTTTTTTTTTAATAAAGGAAAGAGTCCACAAGTATCTCAGATTTGGTTCCCCATTTGTTGAGAGATGCATATTTTATGATGTAACGAAATCAATTTCAAGCATTAATTTCACAAATGTCTTTGATTTTGTTTTTCTGGGAGCTTACTTACTTTTCAAATACAGTATGTTATGGATGTTTAACTGTAATTGTCAATATTGTCTCAGAACTTTTTCATCTGAACAAAAAACCAAGCATTTCTCTTTGGCCAAATTATCTTTCAGTAGGTTTGTAATATTATAACTGAGGGGGCTTATTCTTTTGTAGTGGTATCCTGCTGCACATTTGATGCATTCAATACTTTTTAACCTGAATCTTCAAAGAATGACAGAGTAGAAGACAATATAATTTCTTCTATGCAGTCCCTGTCAGGTAGCAGCTTTCCTTGTTGAACAATAGAACACGCCACTTAATAGTTTTATAAAGAGTAATGTTGGTTTTAGTCCCTGTTGGTGTTCATCCTGTTAAAATGGATTAGGAACTTTGCAGAGAATTAGAAGCAAATTAAAAAAAATCAACTCTTCCTTCCTCACAGAGTATTGTAATCTCACATTCATTTAGACAAGCTGATTATTTCTTAAGTATGGTGCTCAAATAATAAGGTTTCTTCTTTCTTCTACTTTGAAAAGTGTTTTTTGTGTGATGCCTTTCAAAATGACAATTAAAAATAAAAAATATTCTACAATATTTTTTATTTTCAGTAATGCTTTGCTCTGATCTTTCATTCAGTCACTATATGCTTGAGCATCTATCATTTTTTGGAAATATCTACCGGCACTCAGTTTTACTTTTTTACCTCTAGGCCTCCCATTATGAAGCCAAACAACTTAGTAAGGGTCATCGTGTATGTATGTAACACTCCACACTCCTCAGCCTTTTTAATGCACTTTGAACTCCATTTATCAATCTACTTTCCCAGAGTTTAAATAATAAAATCAATTGTATCAAGAGAGTCAAGCAGGTTGCTTCTGAAGGGGTATGCAAGAGGGGCTTGGCACTCACGGGTGCACAGGAATTGCCTCTGGGTTATGTGGTTCTACCAGGGGCTTCATTCCTTCCCTTCAAAAAGCTTGCATGCAAGAAGGCTTTGTAGGGGTGTGTTAGAAACAAATCCTTTCATAATAAGTGGGGCTGTAGGTATTATTATTGGTGCCCAACCAAATCTCACTCAGTGCCAGTGGTTCTGGTGTTTCATCAATACTGGCCCAGATGTCTACCTGGGCTTTTGTAGCTCTGAAGTGAGGTGTCTGGAGTAGAGGCACAGAAGCTGCCCACCAGTTTCTTCCACTTCTCTCTCTCTCAAATTCTTTACAGCCCTTTTGCTACTTGTTTTCCATTTAATCTCTGGTGTTGTTCATCCCATCTTTTGAACACTCTTCATCTTTGCATCACTTTAAATGCCATTCTAGTTCTGCAGTCATCCTGATCAAACATCTTTCTCTCTCTCAAAATAAACTTTCCATGTCACTTAAATAAGACATTGCTAACAAGCACTGCATTATTTATTTATTTATTTATCTTTACAAAAATAAAGTCTTCAAGTAAGTATAAAAAGATAAACCAGAATGTAAATAAATACACATTCAGTAAATGCCAATTCTTGGCACTGAATATATGGTACTGAGCTTGCAAATAATTCTCCTACAAGTTTTTGAGGCATTAAATTGGTGAAATTCTGGCTAAAGTCCCTTACTTTAAATAGTGACTGATGTAAATCTAACTAACCAGAATCAGGAATTCCTCAGAGCTGATGTCAGCAAGGGGCTTTCAGTAATTTCAGAGAGGAGATAGCTGTAAGCTGAAAAAACATTTTTACTATGTTTATTATGAGGATTAAGATAAATACTCCTAAAACCTTTTTAAAAATGCAGTTGCGAAGTGTTAACAGACAAAACTGAAGGAGACTTCTGTGAAGTAACAGGAACTCTAAATGCCTTTCTGTCCAAAACCAAACTTGACTCTGATACCTGAAGTACAACTCCCTTGGACTGTTGTCTGTGACAGCAGAAGAAAGTCTTTCTTCTTACGCCTTCAAATACACAGATGGCCTGTGTCAATGCAATCACCTTTCTTGCTTAACAGAGAATGGAACAGATGACAGAAGTTAAATTTGAAATGGAAAGTGCTATGTAAGAAAGTGCGAGAGAGAGATCTGTTCATTTCTCTCACCTCCAAGTCTGCAATAGCCTCAGTGTGTAAAATACAGATGCCTGAGGTCTGCAGGAGGGCAAGGTGTGACCGGTGGAGGGGCTGGAGGCTATGAAAGGGCGAGCTGGGAGGCACTGACTTCCAAAGGACCTTGATATGTCGTACAGGAAGAATAGGATAATCTTCAAAATTACAGGAATAGAAATGGAAAAAAAAGGGCAGGAGTGCAGTTAGGAAGTAATAGAAAAACATCTTCTGCAATAACGTAGGAATTCATCACTAAAAGAGGTCTGACTAAAGAAAATAGTTCAGTCATTAAGAACTGGATGTAATTAGCACCAATCTTGGGTTCACTATGAGCAACAACTGTTTTATGGCCATGAAATACACATATATTTTCCCATAATGAACAAGGCAAGATGTTTCCATTGGGTATAGTGTCATCAACAAGTGCTCCCCTGGAGTGTTGCGCTCTGCTCTGACTGCAATGCTGAAGGCAGTCAGTCGCAGAGCAGCAGATACAGGGGAAGGTTGTTTGCATGATGGAGGGAGTAGAAGGAATCTCCTTTGAGAGAAAATAAAAAGGGCTTGGTTTCTCCTAGTGATCTGGACTTATTGCTTTCTGTAATTTAACTGGAGATGGCAGAAGGGAGGGGAGGGAGGAAATGAATGGGTGATATAAATGCTAGAGGAGAAATAGCATTATCTAAATGGTATTGTCAGTTTTGGTACAAGACTTAGATTGACCTTGAAAGTTCTCAGTTGCACAGATGGAATATTGTTTTGTTCCAAATGGGGTTCTTAAGGCATTAATTCACTTTTGCAGTACTGGCAGAGTGGGTGCCACAGGAAAAGAGCAGGAAAGGATGGGGGCAGCAGGAGAGCTGAGGGAAGGCACCAGTGTCTATCTGGAAGGCACTGGTTAAGTTGGGAGACTGGGAGCGTTAATCATACCTTGAAAGGGAACTATGGAGGTAGATAAGGTGGCAGAAGACATCATTTTCTGTAAGCTGTAGAAGGCTTTGGGTGTAGGTGGGAGATTTTCACCCTCATCCTCTTATGCCCTCCAGGAGAAAGGAAGACCTTAGCCCACCTCACTACTAAGTATTCACAGAACTGCCCCTCTCTCCTCAGCTACAAATCTACTCCTGCCCTGCTGCAAGAATTGATTCAAGTGGGAAATGAGAAGAACCTTTTTTTTGCCATCATAGAAAGGAGACTCTAGAACAACATCAGTGGAGACAAAATACCTAACAAATTTAAAGGTAAAACTTGTTCACTTCATGAGGGACTTTATGAAAATTTTACTGCGGAGCAAAACAGGACCCAGTGATCACGGACATACTTTCTAGTTTTGTATTTCCACAAAAAATACTCTTAAATTCTGTCATTCATAGCCTTAAATACAAGTTTTATGCTCAAAGAAATAAAACAATGAGAGCTCTGCTAATATCTATATGTATCAGTTGTTTCTACAAAAAAATCACAAGGCATAGACAGTCAAAGGTGTGCACTGGAAACTAAAACACTTTTCTGAGAAGATCTGAGCTTCTCTGTGGTCTTAAATCTTGCTTTACTACAGATCTGACTTATGGACCCTTTCTGTATAAGTTTGAGCAGTAACACAGGTGAATAAAGTGATGCTACCTTGAGCTAAGTTTTCTGTCCATACTGTAGCAAAGGAATAAAGGACTGTCCCATCACCAAATCACTTTTGCTCATCACCTATTCACTCCAAAATATTGCTATGATATGTATTCCCTTCAGATGAAGAGGTACCAAAAAAATCCTTTAAATTCAAATTCCTCTGATTTTCATTACGCAAAAACCATGAAGCACTTAAAGTGCAGGGTGATATTGTCCATGAAGGTAAATATTAACTGCATGAAACTGAACAACAGCTATCAATCAAGTCTGTCATCTTTATCTGCATCATTAAATAAAACATTTTTTGTCAGAAAGAAGGCTTTGGCTGAGTGGTTATGATTAAAGCTTTTGACATCTATTCTGATGAATAGCTACCCCGAATTTTCAAGAGACAGCTCTTTTCTCCTGTCAGACATAATTCTTCCAGAAACAACAAATGTGCTTTGAGTATATAATGTGGAGGGAGGTCAGCTGTGATGTGAAATAGCAAATGCTGCAAATGCTGGACTTGTCTTCTCTCTGTCATGCCAGAAACAGAGGTTTATCATCTACAGTCTTCAGAAAAGACTCTTTGAAAGAGGCTTTCAGGTTGTTTTCATAAGGAGGTCTTCTCCGGTCCCCAAAGAAGTTCTCCCACCCCATTTAGAGTACCTGCCCAAGTATAGATTAAGCATTTTTTAAGACAGAAGAGCAAAAGCTGCAATGGGTGTTGAAGCACTCAGCCCTTCCTAAGCCAGAAAGCTTTCCGCAAGGCAATTGGTGTTGGCAAGAAGTGCAGCCTCCACCCCAAAGCTATTCCTTGCACAGTTAAACAAGCTTTTGGACTCTTTTCCACACAGCATATACAGTTTCATTTGGAAAGAGAAAATCAAGGTCAATCCATCAAGACCATGATCAATCAGTAGTGGATTTTCAGGCGGGGAGATGTGCTGGGTGGTTACAGTGCAGTACCCCAACCCACAAACTTCATACCGATGGGGTCAACACATTTGTTTTATTTTACTTTTTTAAAATGAAGAGGGAGGATAAAGGTCATGGAGAAATCCCAGCTCTTCCCTCATGTTTATGAATGCAATCAATAGATCTGCTTTAGATTAAGGAACCAGTCCTTCCCTTCTGCTGTCAGGGATTAATGTCAACATTAATGAGGCCAAACTTCTCTCTGGAAGAGAAAGTCTCTCCCAGATCAACAACAGAGATGTGAATCAAACCAATGAGTACTTTGAAATCCAGTGACACTTTTTACCTTTAATTCTTTGAACACTGGAGAAAAACAATCTGATTATATGCTGTACATCAAGGAACACATTCAGATACAAATAGACATGTTGTGTGGCCAGTATGGAACTGGTTTGCAAAGGGGGGAGAGCATCCATATCACATATTCAGGTCAATGTGAAAAAATAGTGCTCAACACCTCCAAAGAAACCAAGTCCAAGTTATTTTAAACTGAGCACTTCTCTACACGAATGAAGTTCATGAAAATTAGTGGTTAGCTTGAAAATGTGTATGTCAGTGATTTTCCCATGCACAGACTGAAGCTAATAATGGTTTTGAAATACCAGGAACATTATAGTCAGTCTAGGAATGTAGCTGGTTCTTTCTCCTTGTCTTTGTTTTCTCTCTCTCTTGTGGGCATAATCTTTAATCAATTCCCATGAGGAAAATGTAAATATGAGGGTAGTTCCAAGAAGGTATTTTTTCAAGGTATCTTTGTACATCTTAGCAGGAGACATACTGAGTAGGAAATGTCTGTGGTTGTTCTAGTGTAGGTGTCAGCATAACACGTGTACACTCACATGACAAGTGCCAGCCATGTGCTGTATTTTTCTGCTTAACAGTAGAATTCACATTTATATTGCTAAAGGAAATACTACAGTGGACAACACAGGCAGCGACCAGCATTCAGGTCTGTCAAGATTAGCCTTTGAAAAAGAAAGTCAACCACCTGTTTTCTCACATTGCCAGAAGCACAGCAGGAGGATGGAAGCAGGTGCTCCCCACATCCTGCAAAAGGTATTTAGAATAAGTGGGAACAAATATGTAAAAGTCTTTGAGAGCAGCTTGTGCTGCTGTATGGCAGAGTCTGCTGTTGTCTGTGGTTAGACCATAAAAGCAAAAAGATGCCTATTTATTTGAGTAGCTGCAGAAGTACAAAAACACAGACATGAAAACATCCTTTATCTGTTTGGACAGCAAAGAGTATTCCAAAGGGCAATAGTCATGACACCAGATCTCGTAAACCTTGCTCTCAATCTGTGCTCTCTGGCACAACCATGAATATTAGTGCTGAGCACTAGAGGAGCCACAGCCACAGTCCAGCACTCTGTGCTGATTATTTGTACTCTAGGGTGTCACCTCCACCTGATGTTCAGCTGGTGGGACAGCAGTACTGCCATACAAGTCACACAGTGATGACTTACCTGAGAGAGTCACAGTTACACCAGGGGCTGCAAACACAGGGTAGATATGCCTCCAGACAAGAGATGAGTTACAGACATGTGTGACCTCCATTCGTGGAGCTGCCAGTTTTCCAAATCTGTGTTTTGTGCTGACTGGGACATGTGCAGCATGTGGTTCCTTCCCGTTGCACATTAATGCCCCATCGGACAGCATTAGCCTCTTTCATCTCAACAAATGTGAATATCGGTGGATATGATGAAGCACTCACACGGCAAAGCCTGTCCCCTCCCTCCCTGCTGATTCTGCCATCCCTGGAGAACCGTGCCCCATCTCACACGCAGCCATCCAGGCGCGGGCTGTCTCGCTTTCTGGGGCTGCGGTTGCTCTCATGTAATTCGGCATAGGCATCTTTATCTGGCACAGAGCATTTTGAAGCTTGTTTTGCATTAACTTGCACCATGCTCCTTCAATCAGCAGCATGCAAGACAAAGAAACATATGGGCCTTTATCGTTGTCATCACTGTAATGATGATTACCCAGGGAAAAAGGGAAGATAGTTAAGAGCAAAATCTACATGACAAGATTCTTATATTAACATGCCATTCTAATCAAGTAATCTGGTTTAAGTAATTGCATTATGGTTGCTCTGAAGGTATTCATTTTAAGATCCAGAAATCTAAATTATGTAAGGCCAAAGCCCTATAGCATCTGTGTTATTACTGCAATACATATCTCGCTGTGTGGACTAGGTGTAGGAAGTCTCTTTCTAGAGTATTTGCTTTGCAGTGAAAGCAGGTTTCTTTACCATGTGTAAATAACTTAAATCAATCCCTTCTTCTAAATTATGAATTGTCTTTACTTCCTTGTAGGTTTCAAAGACAGATGTATTTAACTGTCTATGGCAAATTTCTCTGATTTCTTCTGTGTGAAAAGGAAGATAGGTTTCCAGGAATGACTTCTATGGAAATCTGCAACAATTAATGATAATCAATATTTTGCCTAATGTACCAATATCTTGTAAATCATAAAGATTAGCTAATGACTTTTCCTTTTATGGTTACACAATATGCAATGTAACGTTGCGCAATGGCTGAATGAATTTAATTTAGTGTTGCTCCACTGTTTTTGAAATACCTATTTACTAGCAGTTTGCCATGCATTTCTAATATGACAGTCATAGTAGATTTAGACTGTTTTGTTCCGTTACTATCTCATCTAATTAGTTTAAGCATACAGCAAAGAACAGAACCCACAGTTAGTAGGACAATCAAAAAGCAGTTCTGGGTTCACAGCTGCATACTTAATTTCATTTATTGCTGCAAAAATGCACATATGGCTCATCTGCCTTTACCAATTTATGTCAGATGGATTATTTGAAAAGTAGTTTCCTTGTAATTTTACTCTGTTTCATCTGAGACCTTGTCTTCAGGTATGGCTAGCCAGCTTGATCTGCTGAGAGCTTCAGGCTGCCCTCATTCCCAGCGAAATATCTTTCAAGAAGTATTTGGTGTGATATAAGGTCAGGCCATAGGCTTGGTGCTCCTGCTGAGCTTACATGAACCATTTCCCTGGCTTGTATGCAGGGGCTCTTCCCTAGCTGCCATCCCTCTGGCTGTGATCCTGTGCAGTCGCTGTCTCCAAGAATACCTGCATCGCTGTCTCTTCAGTCTCCAGCTCCCTGCTGGTCTTTTTTTTTTTTTAAATTCCCAGACTCTGCTATTTTCCTCTGTATCTGTGTATTTACTTCAGTAGAACTTTTTGGACGCAGTTTACATATAAAATGTTAGACAAAATAAGTCTATATTGCATGAAGTTTGGGCTTGCTTTGCACCCACAGCTGGTAGTAATAGAAAAACTGAAACATTATCAAGTTTATTGTGATACAGCTTGAATAAAGAGCTGTGATTTCATATAGAGTCTCCATGTTTTTTTAATAGAAAGCTCTAACATGTCTTTCTGTGCAATTTCATTAAAAAAGCACATGCTTCAGTTTTGTTTGGCAGGAAACAATGGGCACTAACAGCCCAGTGACCCGCATTTGGCAAGTACCATGTCCAGAACACGTATTTGCTGGGTAAACAAGCTATATGGAGTTAGGAAACTGCTGATTTGGTGGTGCAAAGACTGTGAATATCTTCTCATGTAGAAAGCATGTGGTGCCTTTCTCATAAACCCTACAGGTAGAGTATGTGTCATTCTTTAATGCTGCTACGGGGAAAATTGCAAAATGGAAAAAATACTAATAAGCTTTTCCAGACGGCAGTATAAAAATATTATTGCTTCTGCTACCATGTCTGCTATTTATTATATCTCCTGTTACGCAAGCATGGCTTAACTGTATCATAAGTTTCCCTCAGTTCAATTCTGTTGGAAATTCCTAGAACGGAAATATGAAGGTTTTCTAAAGCAAGCTTGAGAGTATGCTTCATTTTCATAATTTTGTTTTAAAATTTTAGGATTTTTCGAGGCAGTTTATCTGTTTCTGAGATTGGCAAGTAACTTTTTTAGTTTGATTCCAATTCACATATTTGTTATTTTCCAGTTTTGACATCAACTGTGTAGAAGGGAAGGAAGGGGAAGGGGAGAAAGGGACGGGAAGGGACGGGAAGGGACGGGAAGGGAAGGGAAGGGAAGGGAAGGGAAGGGAAGGACAAAATATAAAACATACAAAGCATCAAAAGGCAGAGACACTGTTTTAAAGTGTGCTTTAACTAAACTGTTGAACTCAACTCTTACTGGTATGACAAGAGATGATGCCATTATGTACGCTTTAATGTGTAAGTGCTTCGGAAGATGGTTTCTCAATGCTCAGTCAGGGGTAAATAAGGGAAAAAGCACTTACCCTTGGTAGTCACATTGAAAACCATTGCAGAAGACTGATGCCCAGGAGGTGCCCAGTGAAGGGTTCAAGAGGAAGCAGAGAATCCTAGGCAGTCCGTAGGATGGATCCAGCCTACAGTAGAGATCGCCACCATCGTCTGAGCCTGCAGCCTCCCACCTGTTTTCCCAGGAGCCCCTCAGCCATTCTCCTAGTACCTGGAAGTATGTTCATCGGGTGTCCCAAATGGAGCTGTGCCCTGCTGCATGATAGGTCCACATACACATCCATGTTACGTGCTGTGAACATATTACAGCTGTAAATGGTGGCCTAACCATGCTAAGGATTGCTCCCATAACAAGACACTGACCCAGTCCAGTACTATACAGGGAAGTAGCATCAGTTTGCTGGAAACTATGTGAATCAAATTAATCCAGGGGAAAGTCAGTGAAATCCTATAGACAGATTTTGGGGTCACATCAAAGAATTTGACTTTTTTTTCCCCTAGAGCCTTTTTATCACTGAGAGAAGAATTTGCTTGATGGATATGGAGTTGGAACAGCTAAGCAGGAACTAAATTTAGGGTAACTAGGTACTGTTTAAGAAGCCAAGGTTAAAATCTGAGTTACCATTTTGCCATGCAAAAGGCTCATAAGTTAGGTGGCTTAAGAGGATACAATTTTCTGTTGTTACTAGTTACGGCTAAGTGGACATTTCATCAAGAGAAAAGTGTTGTGAAGGCTCTGAGGGGTCAAAGACTAGTGCCATGTAGGTCCCCAGGAGGGATGGAGCTGTTGCTTACACTTCACAGAATGAAACGAAGTGTGCTGGCTGGTGGGCCCTCTTGAATCATAGAATCATTAAGGTTGGAAAAGCCCTCCAAGATCATCTGGTCCAACCATCCCCCTACCACCAATGTCACCCACTAAACCATGTCCCTAAGCACCACGTCCAACCTTTCCTTAAACACACCCAAGGACAGTGACTCCACCACCTCCCTGGGCAACCCGTCCCAATGCCTGACTGCTCTTTCTGAGAAGAAATGTCTCCTAATTTCCAACCTGAACCTCCCCTGGTGCAACTTGAGGCCATTCCCTCTAGTCCTGTCACTAGTTATCTGTGAGAAGAGGCCGACCCCCAGCTCCCCACAGCTTCCTTTCAGGTGGTTGTAGACAGCAATAATGTTTCCTCTGTGTTTAGTGAAAAGGATCACTAAGAAAGGGTTTCAGGCCAGCAAAAAGGCCTTTGCTTGTAGGTGTAGTCTTGTAGTCTGTGAGGTCAGTGGTTGAAGACTGCAAAGACAGTTCGCCTGTTTTAGAGTATCTCTATGATACCGTAGTAGAAATGATATCCTGAGCAAAGTCTGATTATTTTCACCCTCTGGTATTGGTGAATACATGCTATTACAAAAACTGCCTGGAATTCTTTTTCCAGATTTATGGGGCTTTGCTTTTCCCAAGGATATGCTGATGTTATAAAGTATTTGGCGTTAATATTTTTGACTTGAGTCATTACTGAATCTGAGAGCTGGCTCATCTGCATGTTGCTGGCTTGCTTGCTCTTAAACATTATGAATTGCTGGGCTGGATTTTGAGAGAGTTTCTGGAAGAACAGCTTCTGGGAATCTAGTGCTTGATATGTCCCAGGGTAGACGAGTGTCTGGCATTTACAACAACTCTGTCATTCACCAATTAATTATTCTTTAAGGAACTAAGAGATACCTCTAGTTCAGCCACTGTTGACCTTATGTGTGTCTTCAACTTCCCAGACATTAATTGAGAATACTGCACAGCTGATAAAAACAGGTCCAAAAGATTCCTAAAACACCTTGATGATAACTTCTTGGTACAGGTACTAAGGGAGCTGACTAGGAAAAGTGCCCTCCTAGATTTGCTGCTTGTAATCAGAGACAATCTTGTGAGTGAAGTGGTGATTGATGGCCATCTTGGCCATGGTGACCATGAAGTAGTCGAGTTTAAAATCTTTGGTAATAGGACGAAAACTGCCAGCAAATCTTCAACCCTGGGTATTGAGAGAGCAGTCTTCAGGCTGCTCAGGGAACTACTTATTAAGGTCCCTTGGGAAGATGCTTTTGAACGCATTGGGGTCCCAAAGTGTTCACTTCTTAAGTACCACCTCTTAAGAGTACAGGAACAGGCAATTCCAAAATGTTGAAAGCCAACCAGGCAGGGCAGAAAGTTAGCTTGGCTGAGCAGGGATCTTCTTCTAGAGCTTAGGTGGAAAAAGAAATTGCTTGGCCACTGGAAGTGAGGTTGGGTGACATGGAAGGACTACAGAGATGCTGTTCACCTTTGTAGGGAGAAAATTTGTATGGCCAAAGCTTAGTTAGAGTTGAAGCAGGCTGGTACTTTGGGGGACAATAAAAAGGGCTTTTAAAAATATGTTAACAACAAAAAGAGGACCAGAGAAAATATTTGTCTATTACTTGATAAGTATAGTCAGCTCACAAACAGGGACATAGATAAAACAGAGATAATAAAGAGAGGCCTTCTTTGCCTCTGTTTAACACTGGTGATGGGCTTGGGGACCCCTGGATCCCTAAGTTGGAGGACCATGACTGTGGTAATAACAAACTCCCAGACAACCCTGAACTTATGTGGGATTTGCTGCTCCATCTGGATGCATATAAGTCTATGGGGCCTGATGGGATTCATCCCAGGGTACTCAGAGAGCTGGCTGATGTCATCATCACGAGACCTCACTCAATTATTTTTCAAAGGTCTTGGGATCTGGAGAGATCTCAGCTGACTGGAAACTGGCAAATGTTTTTCCACTTTTTAAGAAGGGCAAGAAAGAAGACCCTGGTAATTTCCAGCCTGTCAGTCGTACTTCAGTGCCTGGTAAAATTACGGAGAAAATTATTCTGGGTGTTATTGAAAAACACCTGAAAGACAAGGTAGTCATTGGTTACATCCAATACAGTTCATGAAGGGAAAGTCCTGTTTAATGAAATCAATTTCCTTTTATGACAATGTTACCCAAATAGTTGAGAATGGGAAGCCAGTTGATGTAATCTTTTTGGATCTCAGCAAAGCTTTCGATACTGTTTTTCACAGTATCTGGTCTACCTGGAGTGCATCAGGCTCAGCATTGCTAGCTGCTGGTCGAGAGAAGGGATTGTCCCACTCTGCTATGTGCTGGTGCGACCTCACCTGAGTGTGATGCCACCTCTGCTGTGTGTGGTTTGGGCACCAGAGTATTAAAAGGACATTAAAAGTATTAGTGTCCAAAGGAGGGCTACAAAGATGGTGAAGGGTCTGAAGGGGAAGACGTATGAGGAGCAGCTGAGGCCCCTTGGTTTGTTCAGCCCAGAGCAGAGCAGGCCGAGGGGAGGCCTCATGGCGGCCTGCAGCTCCCTCACGAGGGGAGCGGAGGGGCAGGCGCTGAGCTCTGCTCTCTGGGGACAGCGACAGGACCCGAGGGAACGGCATGGAGCTGGGACAGGGGAGGGTCAGGCTGGGGGTTAGGGAAAGGTTCTGCACCCAGAGGGTGGTCGGGCACTGGGACGGGCTCCCCAGGGCAGTGGTCACTGCACCAAGCCTGATGGAGTTCAAGCATTTGTACAATGCTCTCCGATGACTGGTCTGATTTTTGGGTGGTCCTGTGTGGAGCTGGTAGTTGGACTTGATGATCCTTGTGGTCCTTCCCAACTCAGGATGTTCTGTCATTCTATGCTTCTGTGTTACATCCATTGCTGGATGAAGCATCAGCTTAGGTGCCTAAAGGTGAGAGTCTGCCTGTGTGTTAGAGATCTTAACTGTGCTTGGAGTTAATGGGGATCTAGTCGTTAGAGTCTGTGGAGCTAGCAGGATGCTTCAGCTGATCCAGGGCAGCTCTGAATCTTAAATCCCACAGCTGTGTCAGACTGTGCAAAGCCAGTTTATCAGAGGCCAGCCTCTGCAACATTCACTCCTCCTTCTTTGGTGTTTGTTAATCAACTTGGGTCAGATGGAGGAAGACTATCATACACTGAGTCATATTTACACAGAGCAACGGAAGGGATCCCAGTTCTCTGCTGTGGCAGCACACTTGGATCTCTTAGTCAAGGTAGGTTACATCTATCTTAGTAAATGAAACAGGTTAAGTACATTTCTGTGTGCTGGAATTTGACTATTTATAATGCTAAGTGGTTAGAGCAGTCCCAAGTGCACTTGTGTCCTCCAGTGCAGGAGTCAGCACAAATGAAGGACCATGACTGTTAAATAGTTTGGATGTATAAAACCCCTGTGAAGAATTAGAGTTTAGTTTTGACTTCAGTGTCAGAAACTATAATTCCACATACAATGTATATATAGCATATATTTGAGTATATAAATGTATATATGTACATATACTCATATATATAGTATGTATATGAGAGTGTGTGTGTGTATAAATATATAGTCAATGAAAGCACATCACTCAAGCCAGCATTTTTTGCTGAGTGTTACATGACCAAGCACAGGTGATTGTGTAGATGAGTGCACTGACATTGCTAGTGTTTCTGTCCATAATATACAAGCTGCTTGGGCCTTGCTTTCCTTTGTCCACGACTGCCTAGAAAGCAGCAGCAGCTGGACAGACAGAGAGACAGTATGTGAAGCACAGAAACAAGGTAAAAAGACTTGCCTTTGAGGAGTGGGAACAACTCCACCCGTGGACTTTGTAGTTGCTAACTCCAGTCATATGCCTTTTTGATGTGATTAATGGCATATTCTTTAAATGTGTTCTGCAAACTGGTCCAGAATTGGCAAGTGGTAAAATGTTATTCAGTGGCTTATCAGGGCCACTGCCAAAATGTAAGACTGTTAAGGCAAGGCAACCCTTGAGATAAATAACTAAATGGCTGTCTGTGCCACTTGGGGAGGATGTGAGCATTTCTTCCTCATCAACTTTGACTTTTCAGAATAAGCTGCCAGCGTGGTACTCACTGAGGCCTTGCTTGAGCTACGACGACAGCATGATGCAGGTTGGTCTCTGTCTGCTCCCAGACATTTTATGAGAATGATCTGGGACAAGGAAGCCGCCTGAGCGCTGGCTGTCAGTGCTGTGGTCCTGCCGGCCGTGCTAGATGCTGATCTTCACCATGGCAACAGTCAAGTTGTCTCTATTGCTTTCAACCTTTTCATATTCTTGCTGTGCTTTCTCTTGATTTTCTGACACATGCTGTCACTTAGTGATAATAAAGCTGTCAATAGTATCAACAACCTATCTTTTAATATGGCATCAAGAAGTCTGACAAGAGCAAAGGGGGTGCCAGATTTCCAGTGACAAGTTCATTTATTCAAAGTACTCTGAAAATTATTTCTGTTTCTATGATATGCAGATGATGCCCAGCAAGGCCAGTGTCTGCTAGATGGGATGCAGGCTGCAGAACGATTTAGTTTGCAGCAATCCTGTTAGGTAAGTGATTTAGCTACAGGCCAGGCTAATAGCTAAACGCTGTTTGCTCTATCCTGAGGTAAAGCCTGTAGGAATAAGCGGAATTACTATTTACTTGAATAAGCTATGAATCAAGTTTTCAATTCCCAGTTCTCAGCAAACAGATAAGCTGTTGCAGAAGTGCCAGCTCAGCAGTGGGCTATCCTGGGAGGATTCATTTCCAGAAGATCCTGGGACCAGTATTGCCTTCTGAAAGGAAAGCATCTTTAAGAGGCATTAGACTAGGTAACTCCAAGATGAGGCATTCAAACCCATTAGTGACTTAAAAAATCTAGAAAAGCCTACTTAAGAGAAGACATGAAATTTGAAAACATTCTTTATGTCGCTTGAAGACTAATGAGGGATTTTTTCCTGAGGCTGGATTGCAATCATTAGAAAAACCAAGTAGTTTTCTGTAATTCTTAGGCAACTCTCACTGATATTTTAACACTCTTTGATGAGTTTTCTTTGTCACCAAGGAAGACAAACAGAGTGAACTGTAATGGCTTTCAGTTGAAGTGAGAAGCAAAACATAGACTGCATTTTTAAATGGTGTAAATTTTGCTTATGTCTGTAATTTTTTTTTTTTTTTGGAATCAAGAGGGTACTAGGGCAAGAATAATATAGAAAATGAGGCCATCCACAAACAAATAAATTGAGTTATTAAAAAAAAATGCTAGCAATCCTTATGCTTCAATACATAGGCCAATCACAGGATGTAGAAAGACTATTTCATCATCCGATTTCCTCTGAAGCATCGGGTAATTAATTAAATTGGACCAATTTGTTCCACTGTGTCACCCTCTATGTTCATGTGACAGAAAAAAATTGTGCATAGCAAATCGCACATTTAAAAATCAACCTGAAGATTTAAAATAAGTTAATTTCACCTTTTAGTCTCTCCTACCCCCTTGTGACTTTCTCACTGAATACCACCTTAACAATGTCCCAAGATTTACTCCATGACCCAGCCCTTCCTAATGTTGTGGTGTCTTGGCTATGGTCACTGCAGGATGTGCAGTGTCTTGGGAGCACAGCTGAAGATCAGGTAGTATAGCAGCACTGGTCAATCTGGCTTTGGCATCCTGACCTTTCTTTATGCTATATCTTAATAAGGCAGATATACTGTTTGTTTCTTACTCCTTTTAGTGGCTTTTGACATTCAGTACCATTCAATACCTACCATGGGTAGGATATGCAGAAGCATGGCTCAGGCTGTGCTGTCTGACCATGTACATTTTGCAGTATGCTTTTCCTGTCTACTCACCACACTGTTACACGTCCTAACTCTTATCATACCCAAATCCCAGCTGACATTTTTTTGTATGCCTGCTGGCAGGGACAATGCTATTTTTGTTCCGTTTACAACAATGAAGAAGTCTGGCTTCAATTATGTTGGTTTTTGAGGACAGTCACAATTAATTTCTCTTTTCACTTTAGATATTCCTTGGGCTGAAAGCTGAATTAACTCATTAGTATGAGGGGAAGATGCAGATCCATGCCCTGGTCTCCTCTCAGGACTTTCCTCTCCTGCCAGAGGAAATGCTCCAGCTGGTTATGTACCTTCTCCAGGAAGCCTGACATCACTTTACGTCTCAGAACATATTAGTTTGGTTTTAGAGAACCAGCACTGCTTCTTGTCTGACAAACCATCTATTTCACAGATTCTGTTACTTCTGACTAGTCACAATGAGGTACTGCAAGCTGACAGATTTTCTGCGCCCTTTCTTCTGTTGTCAAAAGCTCACTACACGCAATACATGGGACAATACCAATGTTTTTTCCATGAAAAAGAGAGTTACAGAAGAATTAAAAACAAACAAACAAGCAAACAAACAAACAAAAAACCCACAAAACACTAACAAAACCATGGATTTTCAAAAGTGATTTACAAGCATATAATCTAAATCTTCCTGAAAGGTCTATAAAGATCTAGGATGTATAAAGGTCTAGGACTTTGACATCTGTCTGTTCGATACTTCTGAAAATTGTGCACATCATAACTGTAAGAGAAAATGACCTGACAGGTCTCTTGCTATTAGCAGTATATTTCGCTTTGTGATTAGCTGTGTCTTTGTTTTAAGAACTGACTGAAGGCACAGCCTCAGCAAGAATTCCTCTGAACAAATATGAAGAAGAGCACTGAGGTCCTATAGTCAGTCAAGGAAGGCAATAGTACTGGTCAGTTAAATAAGGTGCTAAAGGGCTTAAATTCATAGATACTGTCAACTTAACATCAGTACTGTGTTGTTCAAAGCACATGCATTAAAATCATTCATATCCAGCAGTAATTCTCGAGGCCATAGTATGATAGAAAGGAATTTGTCATGAAGTTGTGGTGAAAGCTTTGGGTTCTCCTGATGATATCCAGAGACCATGACAAGACAAGACTTTCAGCAGAGATGGAGAGTAGCAGATAGAGGTGTGGCTTCTGGGAATTGGTATTTAATTTGCTTCTTCAATATCAGACTTCTGTGCCATATATGAGCAAAGCGCTATTAAAAAGTCATTTCTAATTACAGTAACTTATTAAACTTTAATGAAAAATCATGCCTTATTTAACTGCTTCTATGAAGTTTATATTGCATTCATTCAAGGTAATTTTTCTATTGTCTCCTTGATCTGGGAAAAGATCTCTCCCAAACTGCAGGACAGTTAATCTTAAAGAGTAAGAGATCAAAGCATTCCTTTAAATTGCTTTAAATAGATATGAGAAAACAGTGAAGTCTGTTCCTCCTTTTCCTTATTCTTTTAATCTGCCAATTTAAGGATTTTTTGTAGACTGTTTTCCAACTGGTATGTGCCTACAAATCCAATTCATAATTAGAAAGATTGCTCACATTCATTATGAGGAGAACACACCTCTGCATTGGATATATTCTGTTGGGTTCATCTCAGCTATCTCTTTGTAAGACAGGTCTTTCAATTTACCTGGCTATTTTCCCTATAGTTTTCCACAAAACGTAATGGCACTATAGCAGATGTACCAGATGGGCTGACTTGGGAGAGTTCCTACTTCAAAACACAAGTGGCTGTGTAGGATCCCGGATCCTGTTTTCCTGGGATCCTAAATCAGACGTGGTCTTTGGAGCAAGATGGATGAACTGGTGCAAAAGTAAACAGATTTCTAGCTGGTTTCCACTGGAACAGAACTGAAATCCAGCCATCTTTGGGGATGTTTTACTTTCAACAAACTGACAAAATCTGAAGAAAAGTTGTTCCATCAGGACTCTTTTTATGTGCAGCTTTAATGACATGAATGGATTGGAATTCAGGAGATTTAGATTCAGTTCCCAGCTTTGTGATTATGAGATTGGATGAGTAACTTCACCCCTGCCTTTTGTTGATTCTCCTGTTCTTTATCTGTGTTGTCAGACAGGGCGTCCTCTCTTTGGTGATCTCCTCCACTATACTTGCATGCATGGGGTTCCGTCACAGTAAAAACAGTAACAATATTCATTTATTAAGCCAGTCTGCTGCCATGTTGTATCATTTGTTATGCAGGCTGATAAATACTTCTCTATTTCACACCTAATCAAGTATTCATTTAAAATAAACTTCATTGTAATTCAATACATTATTTCTTCATTTAAGAAAAGCTATCTTTTTATCCTATCACCACTGCAGTTGTCTGAATACTTAGTGTAAACTGGCTTTTCCTGCAGTGACACATGCATTTGCATCAGCAATATTACAATACCTAACGGTAATTATGCATTCTCTACAGATTGAAAATACTGCCAAACCCTACAACCACATATGTCAGTAGGTGCCAGTGAGATAAGTGGAACTGTATGTATTAGCTGCAGCCAAAGAATTAACCTGGTGGCCATCTGGATGGAAAGCAGCTTGGCAGAGAAGGACCTGGAGGTGCTGGTGGACACCTAGCTGACCATGAGCCAGCAGTGTACCCTTGCGGCAAAGAGGTCCAACAGCCTCCTGGGCTACTTTAGGCATTGTTGCCAGTGTGTTGTGGCAGGTGGTTCTTTCTCTCTGCTCAGTCCTCATGAGGCACATGTGGAGCACTGTGTCCGGTGCTGGGCTCCCCAGCCCATGTTTCTCCCTCAGAAACATGTAGACATACTGGAGGTGAGCCTAGCAAAGGGCCGTAAGGGTGATTAAGGGACCGGAGTGTCTCTCATACGACAGAGACTGAGAGAGATAGTACTGTTCAGCCTGGAGAAGAGGAACCTCAAAAGGGGTCTTATCCATATCATAGAATCAATCAAAGCATCATAGAATGGTTCGGGTTGGAAGGGACCTTAAAGCTCATCTAACTCCAACCCCCCTGCCATGGGACACCTCCCACCAGACCAGGTTGCCCAAAGCCCCAACCAGCCTGGCCTTGAATATAAATAAATACCTCACTGGGGGAGTGAAGGAGACAAACCCACACTCTTCTCAAGAAGAGTCACCACTACTTATTTATTTGTAGTTAATAATCTCTGCTTACAGTTATGTTGTGAAGCCAACAAGAGATCTGTTAGAGATGGCCTTCCCCTACTTGAGCAGAAGCCATTAAGCATAACGTCTAACTATAAGAACTGCTGCTGGTGTAAGCACAGTGCCTCAGAGATAATAATTATTATGAATACTTTCTCATTTTCCACTTGCTTTGTACATAATTACTTCACTAAAATAGGTTGACTCTGTCTTCTCACATGTGGATCTCACTGCTTTCTTCCACTGCTTTGCACTGGAATACTTGTACTTACTAGTATGGATTCAGTGTGGCTTTGCCCTACATATTTGAAAGGAAAGATAGGCCTTCTTTCTGAACTTCAAGCAATGCTCATGAAAACGTTATTACTTAAACTTCAAGAGGTACTTAATTCCTCTTCAGGAGTAAAAAAAAAACCCTGCTTTATTCCATATATGTAAATCTCACATCAGTAATGGGGGCTTTCAGTCACGTTTCCCTTGAGGTGTATTCTGCCACCAAGCGATGATGAGTCTTCATTTTCACAATAAAATGTAGCCTGTTGCAAGATGAAATGCTTCTGGGACTTTCTAGAATGAAACAAGGATTTATTCTGGATTCTATTCAGCACCAGACTTAGGTATTTCTAACGTCTCATTCAGGCCCTCAGATAAACTTAATGAATGAGTAGGTTTTCTCTAGCTTTGGTCACAGGGATATATTTTGTCCTGTCAGACTGTCCTGCAGCTCAGGTTTGTCCCTGAATCATTCCTATATGTATCAGTAGAAGTGATTTCTTTTCACGGATTTATGCAAATCCTCACTGTTAATATCACAGGTGCCTCATAGGTGAGGATGTGCCCTTCGGACATTGGCTTTGTTCATACCCCTTTGATCCTCTCTCTGTGTGAAAATGTGTCTACTTTCCTGTGTATATATTCTCTGAGTCCAAAACTGCAAGACAGACCCATAGTTCTGTTGCAAAACAAAGGAAGGTAAAACTGATATTGAGAGCAATTTCTGTGATCTGGTCCAACCCATTTCTCCATGAGAGTGTCTCTCTCTACCCCCTCAGACAGCCCTGTGGCAGCAGGGACTCCAAGTGAATGTACGAAGCTGTCTGATGGATCCGCACCTTTGCTTGCTGCTTCTAGTGGCAGCCTGGAGGTCAGAGTAGATACACTGTCTGTTGCTTCATCTTGTCTCTATTGAAGCTGAAACCAGATTTATTTTGATATCCATGATTGTTCCATTATCTGTGTTTCAGCCTGTGAACCTATGCAAACTGGCTGGGATTACCCAGACAAACTCTGACATCTATAGTATATAAATTGTAAAGCCAGAAAGGGCCATCCTCTAGTGTCACCTTTTCATAATGCAAGTCATAAGATTTTGCTGATTTCATGTGTGTCTGATGTACAGAACCATTTCTGGAAAAGCCGTCAGTCCGAATTTTTAAATATATATAGACGTGGACCACACTGGAACCCCTAGGGAGCTTTTTATTTGGTTAATTGCTCCAGCATTTAACTTCAGCTTCTACCTACTGAGTCTCATTACATGTCTTCTTTTTTTTTTTTTAGTACAATGAAAAAAAATGGAAGAAACTGTCAAAGAACCCTATTATGAAATTTCATATTAAAATGTTGATGAAGTCTATCTAAAATGTCCTTGGTAAACTGAGAGATTATGCTTTCTACTAGTTTGACAGCTTTTAGTCCACACAATTCATGCCATATTGACATTGTGTGGTTATATTTTGTTTAAAATATCGTGGAGTCTCAAGTCAACTTGCTTACATAAGTCTGCTGTTATTACATCAACACTACTCTTTTTATCATCCAAATATAAAATCCAGTGAAAAAAACAAATTCAGCTGTTTCATCAAATCTGTTTTCTATAAATCCACATTGATATGTAGATTGCACTAACTTCTGTCATTCTGTATTAACTGAGTATATGTCACGTGCTTTTTTATTTTTCTGGGGATCAATGTCAAGCTGACAAGCTTGTGAGTGCACAGGCCACATTAGCACAAGTCTATTTCTCTGAATGTCAAGATGTTATATAAAAACAACAAAACAACTTGGCCTTGTAATATCCACATTTCTTAAGGACTGAATCAAAAACCTCAGCATGAGTGGTCCAGAAAACTCCTGGGCTGGCTCCTTCTAACTCTCATGTGATATTTATGCAGATATGCTTAAATGAATGTTTAACTTTAATAAATGGTGATTGACATTGCCTTTTTTTGTTCTTGAAATGAAATTATTTTGTCATCATTTCTTATTAATACTTTTTTTTTTTTCCCCCAGTGAAGAACAACAACATTTATTGAAAACTTCTGCCTAGTTTTTGTAATTACCTAGGACTAACATTTATATACTGTATAGGAATTTAATTATTTTTATTTTTTCTGTTATTTCTAAGATATGTAAAACTCAGCAGATTTTTCATAATTCTGAAACTCATGTAACTCTTTGTGGCTTTGATTTCCTTTTTAATTTTCTTAAATTTCTACCTTAAAATGTGAATATGCTTATTTGCCTTACTCTTATTTTTCCTGCTTTAATTTCTTTAAGCCAGCCTCATTTGCTAACCAGTCAAACCTTACTTTTAATTAGGGCACTGTGGCCATTTGGGCATCTAAGGAAATGTTCCGAACCCTTCTCAATGCTCATTCCTATGTTTCTACTTAATTTTCCTTAATAACCAATTTAGTCCATAACAGTTTCTGGCTTTATGAAACCACAAAGCATTTTCAAGATGCCAAGTTTAGTGGTCAAGACTATAAGAACAATAATCAATGCAAAGCACTTTTTCTGGAGCAGCCACTCCAATTGGAGCAACCTTTTCTATAATCAGCTTTATTTTCTGTGTCAAGAAAAAGCCTAATATAGATTTTTTTCCACATTTTCCATGAGTTAGGAAGCTGAAATACGTATTTTTAGAAATCTTCAGCATCACTTAGTACTAGCAGCATAAAAAACTGAGCATATGTCTTTCAAATCAAAGGCACTATCAGAGCATTTTTATTCTCACCATATGAATTACAATATTTTCAGAGCTGGTATGTAGCAGATATCAGCTACTGTCCTCTTATATATGCTTTATATAGTAGAATATGAGTTTTCAATTGAAAGATATTTGCTTCTGAGCCTTCAGAGCTACAAAAACAGATAATACCATTTTTGGGCACAAAAGGTGAAATATACTGATCCTGTAGATGTTTGCATCTGCTCTAGTGATGTTTATCTTGCCTCCTTTTGTAGCCAGCAAACAGGCACATTCAGGCCACAGTCTTTTCATCCTAAACTTGAAATGAGTCAGAGGAATTGTGCCTACAAAGCATCTGTGTCTGTCCCCGTGGCCACCAAGGGAGCTGAATTTGGCAGTGAGGAATCTCACCGAGGTTGTCATTCCCTGTTTGGAGGGCTTGGTCCTTCCCACCTAGGAGTTTTTTTTGTTTATAACACAGGTGCCTACCATGGAAATTACACTCGTCTAGCTGAGCCATACTAGGAGGGACTTGTGCTGGTTTAACTTTACCAAGGTAGTTGAAGCAGTGTAATTTCTGTACTTGGGCACATGATAAAATCCAGGCTTCTCTGACTATGTCATCATGGCCTGGTCTTTGTTGGAGTTTTCATTGCTGGAGTTTTAGGCTATGTCATCATGCTAAATAAGATGAGCTTTTGCTTTAGAAGGTGTTAATTAACAAAGGCAGTCTACCATCATGGAGGCAAATCATCAGATCCTACCCTTCTTTCTGAGAAAAGGACTGTTTTTAACTAGATCTGGTTAATTAATGCCATCTGAAGTTCCTGTGAGGAGGGGGCAGTCTGCAGTTTTTATTGTCTAGTCATGCTGGGACAGAGTCAGCCACTTCTGATCATCGTGGATGGTAAAGGCCATTGCTTCACCAGGAGATGTCCCCAGGTGCAGATGGTTTGCAGCTGGGATGTGTCTGCTTTCTCCACGAGAAAAATCGAAAAGCATCTGCCACTGTCATCAGGAAAAACAATGTTGTGTGTATAAGGTGTCACTAGTCTGTGTTACTGACACTGAGTGCAGATTAAGAGACAAGTGATCACTGACTTTCATGGGTTCTAAAGGCAACAGCTCATGAGCACTGTAAGGTTTGAACAAGGGCTTAAAATCCGCATCTTGACTTGCTATTATTAAGAGGTTTCGAGCGAGGTTGTTTTCTTTGTTTCTGAGTAATTCTATTAAATCTGCAAGAGACACACAGTACCTTTACACAATGCACCATTTGGTGCAGTTAGAAACTGTGCTATTTTCATATCCATTACTTCTATCACTCTCCTTCTGCTTGGATTGACTATTGAGAGGTAGAAGGCTGTGATTTTATTTCCTGAGTCACTCCAGCCTTTCCTCAAAGAACATTTTCTTTCACTAATCCTTTTGTGCCTGGTGCCTTTCAATGCACTGTGTGGTTATCTGCAGGGTTCGTTTTTCAAAGCACACAACTCTGGTGAAAAAGCCCTGCTGTTAATTGTTAAAAACAAACAAACAAACAAAACCCCCAAAGTTATGGTTAGTCTTAATATTCCCATAAGCTTCCCGTGTTGGCTGTTACCAGACAATAAAATCCTGCTTGTTCCTTTCACCTCCTTTGACAAAGTGGGCTTTCATGTAACTCCCAGAGTGGTAAATGGGTTACACTCGTCTTCCAAAATCCGCAGTCCTGTAGGTGGATTCTTTCCAAAAGCTTTGATCTTTACGGAGCAGCACTACGAGATGGCACAGCCTGTTCCTTACACTGCATTTGAGATAATAAATAATTCACGGAGAGCTCAGGGCCTACAGCTATACTCACTTTCTTGATCCCATTGCAATCAGTGGGGCTGCTGACTGGAGGAACGCTTGTTTTCTTTGGTAGGCTGTGGTGGCTTTGAACCTGTGAAGGATTGTGTCCTTTGGACTAAATTTCTCCTTACTCCCCTGCTAAACTCCTCATCTCCATTTCCAGCCGGCTTCTCTTGATTTGGATCCTTACACCATGGTCCTCATACCCTGCTCTCTAATTGCTTCCTTATTTCTGTTTCCTTCACTCCATCTCCTTCTTGCCCCAGAGAAACAAATTTCTAACTTGTTTTCCCTTGTTTGGATGGTCAGCCAGATACCTGCCTCACCTTGCCCTGTGCAAGGAGAGGAGCAGAGACAACCTGGCTGATGATGGAGCTGGGAGAGTCGCTTTGGGTGAGCACAACATTGACAGAGACACACAGCTGGGGCCAAGGGGGGGACAAAGATGGGACTGAATCGAATGAGACACCAAAGCTGTGAACACCTAACTTCTAAGACTGGATCCAGCAGGTAAATGTTGCTCTTAGCAGCTCAGTTTATGCCCTGAGGAAAAGCATGGCACTGTGTAGTTGCTGAAGAGCAAAGTCTTCATCTCTGCTTGCACATACCTACTGAGTTGTACTGGAGAGGCACGGCAGAGCATGGTGTATAGAAATTAATAATTGTAATGTTCCTGAGAACAGAGCTGTATGGACAATCTAGTCATTTTGTTGTTAAAGTAAAGTTATCTTTACCCATTTTCATGGTCAGTTTGGCGGCAGCTGCTGCTATTGTCACAAGAAAACTATGAAGATTAAATCACAAATGTACTGTGGATGAGTAATAACCTTCTAGTGTCTAGCCCTTCTAATGTCTGAAAGTGCTTTACAGAGGTGGTGACTTAAATCCATTTACAGAGAAGGGGTCCAAGACGCAGGGGAGTGAAGTGACTTTTGTTGAGCCACCCAAGCTGCCCCGGAGGAAACCCACATCTCCAGGGTCTCAGCCCAGCATCCCGCCCACATCGTGCTCCCTTACAGTGCATCTTCTTCTTTTATTTGGCAGTCTTGGCAGACCTTTTTTTTCCTTTTCTTGTACATTATCATAAATACTGAGCTTTTTCACTACCTTTATTGTTTCCTGTGATGCTTTGGAGTCCAATTAAAACAGAGTTGAAAGTGACTTCTTGTGGCTTTCTGGATCGTTGTCATCACCTCCCTGCTTTCCCAAATGGGAAGCTGAAGGAAATAGCTTTAGAAGTCCTATTCTTAGCAGCTATTGAGAAATGTCAGGAACACCACAAAGCTGTCTATGATAACAGGCTTCTTACACCAGCCCACACAGAGAGAAATTTTCAGTACTGTGATTCCTGTGAGAGTGTAGTTGTTTAAAGCAAATATCTCAGCTGGTATGAAACTAACCTGGCCTGCACAAAATGACATTTTACAAAGGTAATAGCTGCAGCTATGAGTGAGGTAATATTGCAACTGAAAGCCTTCATTTTCCTAGAACTCAAGGTTGATGTGGCTGAACAGATAAATTAATAACCTTTTGTTACATAAAGAAGGAAACCATACTTAATGCATGTCTACTTGTATTTTATTAGTACATAGATTTCAAAAAAATGACTATTTCAGAAAAATAATATTAAAGCTCATGCAATTGCCACTGACATATGCAAGGCATAACAGGAAAAACAATTACTTATTTCCTTAATGAAATCCCTTAAGAGATAGAGCTCTCCTGTAGCAAGGGCACAACAGTTTAAGATAGGAAGTGAAAATAAGGATATTGTAGGTATCTGTAGGGAGGATTTGAGTTGGATATTTATACTGATTTGAGTTTGAAATCAGGCAAACAACATCCTCTCCTCTCCTCTCCTCTCCTCTCCTCTCCTCTCCTCTCCTCTCCTCTCCTCTCCTCTCCTCTCCTCTCCTCTCCTCTCCTCTCCTCTCCTCTCCTCTCCTCTCCTCTCCTCTCCTCTCCTCTCCTCTCCTCTCCTCTCCTCTCCTCTCCTCTCCTCTCCTCTCCTCTCCTTGAGTCTCCTCTCCTCTCCTTGAGTCTCCTCTCCTCTCCTTGAGTCTCCTCTCCTCTCCTTGAGTCTCCTCTCCTCTCCTTGAGTCTCCTCTCCTCTCCTTGAGTCTCCTCATCCTCTCCTCTGTCTATAGCTCTCATCTGAACAGTATTTTTCAGAGTGAATTCTTCAATATTTATTATTATTAGTAGTAGTACTATTACTATTATTATTATTAGTAGTAGTAGCAGCAGTAGCAGTAGTAGTGTTGTTATTACGCGTTTTCTGTCCTTTCAGTTTAATTTATTTTTCAGGTAGTGGTTTAATTTTGAATGTTTGAGAAGATAACATAGATATACATGGCTGTGGCTCTTTTTGCAGAGACAGAGTCAAGGAAACGTGGTCTGCCCTCGGAGTAGCAGGCAGAAAGGCTGGGGACTGTCTTTAATTCCAGTGCAAGTGCACTTCATTGTTTAGTGCTGTCTCCTGAGGAAGATTTTTTTTTTTCTGCCTATACAGAGAAGTTTTTCCTCTTACTTCAGTAAGGCTTATTGTGCTGGGGAAATGAAGTGTCAGCCAGAGACTTCATCTAGGAGTAGGTGCAAGCTGCAGTGTGCCTTAGGGACCTGCCTGGGATCTTGTTTCAGATTTATTGCTCAGGAGAAGCCTAGGAGAGGCAGTGTGGGAGAGGGAGGATAGTTTGATTTGCTTCTTAGATTTAGTGTGCCTGAGGATACCTCAGACATGAGCTAACTGGCATCTTCCAAGTCCTGCAAGGTTCCTGTCCAATGTATTGCTTATTTAACACAGCTCATTAACAATATTGTTAATATTGTTACAAAAACTACATTGTAATTCAAGAAGGATATAACAAAGCTGTGGAAGCTGGTGGCCAGACCAAAACTTGAGGGGAATGGAAGCTTCTAGCCAACCACAGAAAGTGAAGTGATTTGGGGCCTCCAGCGCTTTCTTGTTTTCAGGAAATCAACTTTTCATTTCTTGCAGCAAAACATGACCATATTGAGTTTCTGGAAAATTGAGAGTGGAATATATTTTAACTTTAGCAGGGAATTTACTATTGGTATCACATGGTTTTCACCATAGAAACTAGAAAAAATATGAACTGGATGGAAGAAAAAAATGAACAATCATCCTTATATTTCATCATGAAAATACCTTACATGTGCCAAATAATTTTGTTACTTGGGTAGAGGTAAACAGCTGCTTAAGAGAAGTGTTAGAAGAAGACACAAATCCAGAATAACAGCCTTGCCATTCTTCTCAGTACAACTCTACGTTTGCGGTGTATGGTAGGACTGGAGAGCTTGGCACAGACCTCGTGTATCTGGAAGAGAGTATGTGGAAACACGCCGCAGAGAGCAATGTCGAGCAGCACACTTCAGCTCACTTTAAAGACTTCACATCTCCGATTACTGCAGTGAGTTCAAGCCTCAGAGCTGAAAATATTGCTCACACAGTACTTGGGATCATTTCCTCTGAAAGATGAAATGCAGTGTTCAGGTTCCAGAAATTTCTCGAGTTACCTAAAGTAGATTTGAAAGCTGAAATGATGAAACTACAGAAGACTGCAGCATTTAGATCAAATTCAGTCTTACTGATAAAAAACAGCACCTAATTTTCACTGAGAATGATAGATAGTAGAGATGGAAATGTTTTGCTGTGAAGAATTAATTTATCAGATTGTCTTCTTGTCTAAAGCAGAGTTTTCTAACTGCTTTGTCCCATCAGCCTGGAGAAGAGAAGGCTCCAGGGAGACCTTACAGTGGCCTTCCTGTGCCAAAGGGGGGTCTAGAAGAAAGCTGGGGAGGGACTCTTGTCAGGAACTGTTGTGACAGGACAAGGGGCAATGGCTTTAAACTAAAAGAGGTTAGATTTAGATTAGATATAAGGAAGAAATTCTTCACTATGAGGGTGGTGAGGCCCTGGCACAGGCTGCCCAGAGAAGCTGTGGATGCCCCATCCCTGGAGGTGTTCAAGGCCAGGCTGGATGGGGATTTGGGCAACCTGGTCTGGTGGGAGGTGTCCCTGCCCATGGCAGGGGGTTGGAACTGGGTGATCTTTAAGGTCTCTTCCAACCCAAACCATTCTGTGATTCTATGACTTTAAAAGTCAGTGCTTCAAGAGAAAGATTTTCCGTAAGTTTCCTTGACATGCTATTCCAGTGTAATGAGCTTTCCAAATAGTTAGTACTTGCTAATATTCAGGCTCCATTTTTCTTTCCAAATCTGTATGGTGATAATCCTAGCTTTACAAATTACAGCCCAAGATTACTCAGAACTTCGGAACTATTAACAGAGCTGGTCAAAACACAGAGTTCCCATCTGTGAAGCGTTTCCTCACTGTGGTATTTATCTTTGTTCAGAACTTGAATCTGGGGATATTCTGAATATACCTTATTATACATAACACAAAATCAAATATTAAATTCATTACATGTTATTTTGAAACATCTTATTATTTTTTTTTGTCTGCAAATCAAATGGTTTCCCATTCATGTTTTAATGAACAATGTCATGCTCTGAATAAGAAAAAGGGTAAGCACTGCATACTTTTGAGTAGTGCAACTGTTTTCAGTATAGCTGTATTGGTCGTGGGGTGTTTTCCTCTGTATTAAAACCTTCTAGCACAGGATGTATTGCTTAGTGGATGGAATTTCATGAACAAGGTTCAGTTCCTTCAAAACAGTGTTTTCTGGGAGAAGCCTGTCCCACAAGGTTTTGACCAAAACTTGTCACCACCAGAATTAGAATCACAGAATCATTTAGGCTGGAAAGGACCTCTAAGATCATCAGGTGCAACTGTTAACCTAGCTCTGCCAAGTCTATCACAAAACCATGTCTCTAAGAACCACATCTATGTGTCTTTTAAATACCTCCAGGGATAGTGACTTAACCACTTCCCTGGCCAGCCCTTTCCAATGCTTGACCGTTCTTTCCATGAAGAAATTCTTCCTGAAATCCAATCTAAACGTCTCCTGGTACAATTTGAGGCTGTTGCCTCATGTCCTATTGCTTGTTGCTTGGGAGAAAAGACTGACCCCCACCCCACTACAACCTACTTTGAGGTAGTTGTAGAGCTCAGTAAGGTCTCCTCTGAGTCTCCTTTTCTTCAGGCTAAACAACCCCAGTTCTCTCTGCTACTCCTGTAAGTCTTGTTCTCCAGACCCTTCACCAGCTTCGTTGCCCATCTTTGGACACGCTCCAGCACCTCCATATCTTTCTTGCAGTGAGGGGCCCAAAACTGAACACACTTTTTAAGGTGCTGTACCAAAGCTGAGTACAGGGGGAAAATTAGGATCTGAATTAGAATTCAGATCTCTTCATGAAGCAAAACAAGTTTAACCTGGTTGGCCGCAGAAATGCTATTCAGGTTTCTTCACTAGAAATGGCAAATTTGAAGACACTTCAGAAGAAGTTTCTGCACTTATTTTTCTAGCTCTCAATTGGTAGCTATCCGTAGCACAAAACTGAAGATAACTCTAATCATCTCTGACTTACACTGCTGATAATTAGCAATGGTTTCACTGAAATCAATGCAGTTATAAGTGATTGGTGAACGGAGGTCTGGGTCCTTGAAGCCAGCAGCTAAGTTCACTTGCAAGGATGCAATAACATCCTGAGCAATGAATTAGTGAAGAAGGAAGATGGTGGGTTGGTTTGACAAAGGACACAAAGGTATGGTATCACCCCGTGTGGAAGGCTGCTGGGGGTGGTGGCGGTGTAACAGTTGGTCTCAGCTGAACTGGAAATTCCATTACACTAAATTCCTATGGTTTATATATTCCAGAACATTTATATAGATATATAATCTACTCTTCTCAGATATCTTGTGTTACATTGAAAGCACATAGCTCATCCCTTTTTAGTAGATTCTGGTAGGTTAAGCAATCTGCTAACATTATCCCTAGACTGTCTGATTGCAATAAAAAACTGTTTGGTCCAGATGGGTGACCAAAGGGAAAATCATTTCCAGTTCAGCAGCTAACATATTAGTCAGCATTTTAAAATCCAAGATGAAATATGGGATGTGCAGTATGAGTAACACCTATCTCTCATCTTTGCTTTCTGCTGTTTGAGAGACAGACACTGATGATTGTTGTAGTAGTTCAGGAGCTGTGTAATCTGCCTGTGAAGGAAGAGAAATTGTATCAGCATTCAAATAATAATACATAATTTTTAGCAATTAAAAAAATTGTGAAGAAAATTATCAATATCTGGAGATTTCCTCACTGACCTAATAATACTTCTGTAGCTGTGTTCATATTAAATGGAGAAGGGAATACTTAGTCATTCTTTTCAAAAGAGAACCAAATCTGCCTCCAAATACATTCAGTGACTTTTTCACTGCTGATGTCAGTAAGATCAGGATTGACACCCATACTCATTTGTACAGAAAATATCTACCTGTGAGGCCAGATTGGTGTGATGTGTAATAAATTCCCTAAGTCCCCTTTTAATTAATGAGGAGTCCAACATTCATACAGAGATAATTGTGTGGAACACATTATTTGTATTTCATTAAATTAGACTGAGCCATTTTCATCTGAGAACAGGTTCCAAACATCTGCTTCTAGAAAGCATTATTACTGCTTGTTTGTACAGGACTAACCATGTGCCAGCTGCATAACCAGCAGAGAAGAGCCAGGTCCTGGCTCCAGAAAGTTTGCAGACTCACAGGAATAAAGGGGATTAAGGTGGATGAAAGACAGCAGTGCTGTTGAGACAAAGAGCTTCCTGTGATCCTGTCAGATCTCTGATTTTTGCAGTGATAGTGAAAAACGTTATTCATTGAATACATACTATCCGTACACAGACTGAAGAATGCCATATCCTCACCCAAATTTAGCCACTTGAAAGAGAACTTCAGCATGTTGTTTGGTCTCCTCCTCTTATCACTGGAGAGATACAGGCATTTCCAGCAGATGATTCATCTAATCCGAACTATTTCAGGAAGAAGAGTAAGTCCGGTATCCTTTTCTAGACAATCTGGTGCTTCACTTCCCATTGTCATAGCAGGTTCCTGATGGCCAGCTTAGACTAGAGGCCTAATGTGTATACTGATGGAGTTGGAGGAACCAAGTTCTACCCTGAAGCCTCACCCAGTTTTTCAGTCCTCCAGTTCCTTTAGGAGCTGAAGCAGAAAAATGGGCCTAAACTTCAGGAATTTAACCTACTTAACACAATAAGGAGGAATATAAAAGTTGGTAGAAGGCAACAAGTTTTGTTAAAGATCTATCTTAATCTCTGAAGTGGTTGGAATGACTGTGATTCAACAGCCCTGTACAGTTGTAGGGGTTTGCTTCCTGGGTGGTAAAGGGAAGGAGGGCCAAGACACAGTAGCTGCTGTCAGGTGTGCTTCAGATGACTCTGCTACTCTGAACCTGAGGTTGGAAGAGGGATCCCTGGGGAACACCATCAGATCCCAAGTCCCAGCACACACCACGTGTACCACTGGGGCTCTGCACACCAGCTGGACACACGCTCCCCATGATGCTACTGCGCTGAGTGTGGCAGAAGAGGGAAGACCTGGACTGGATTTCAGCTTGCATCATGCTTCCAGCATTACGGGTTTCTGGAGCCTCCTATTTCTCTGTGGGCAGCTGCCTCTGACACATCTAGCATGTGAGCTTCTCCCTGAGCGGGAACATGTAGTGGAGCTGTGCCTCTGGCACCCACTGGCACCCACGCAGAGGAAGCACAGCTCTCATTTCACTGCGACATATGGCAGAGAATATCATGCAGCAAGAACATTAAAATAAACACATCAGGGACAAAACAGATATGAAAGAAACATGCTGGAGCACTGCCATACTCCAGTGTGAAAGAGGGTTTTGGAAGTAACACAGAAGAGACCCAAATCAAAAACATCTAATGCTTGAGAGGGCAGATAGCCATTCCTACAGGGACTGAGCCTGGGAAAGGCTCTTAGCAGAGCCAGGTGGACCTTATTGCTGTGCTGTGAATGGGCAATGTAATGTCTGGACTCATTTGGACTCAGGTGTTAATGGTGTGTGCTTTTGTCAAGCGGTTAGATGCCACCAGACTGGGATCTGGTGATGTGCTGGCAGTTGTGGATGTAATTCAGAGGGACCCAGCCAAGCTGGAGTGATGGGCTGACAGAAACTTCGTGAAATTCAGCAAGAAAAAATGCCAGGTCCTGCTCCTGGGATGGAAGAGACCTCTGCAACAACACAATCTAGACAGGAGCTCAGGGGAAAAGGCCCTGGTGGGCAGTGAGAGGGACACCGGCCAGCAGTGAGTCCTGGCAGCAGCAAAGGCCGATGGCGGCCTTGGCCTTGTGAACAGGTGGAGAGACAGAGAGCGAGGGGATTCATTATCTTCCTCTGCTCAGTACTAATTAGACCACTCTTGTACACCCAATACAGGACAGATAACAATAAACTGGATCAAAACTGAAGGATCCTGAAATGGTAGGGGCTGGAGAGCACTTGCCCTGTGAGGAGAGGGCTTGTTCAGTCAGGAGAAAAGGTGGCTTTGGGGGGACCTAAGGGCAGCCCTCAGTGCTTCTGTGGAGGTCATCAAGAAGATGGAGCTGGGCTGTCCAGAGTGGGGATAGATGAGAGCAACAAACATGAACTGAAACAGGAAAGTTAACCCTGGATGTAGAGAGACACTTTTTCCCCATGAGGAAAGCCAGAGAGGTGGTGCAGTCTCTGCCTTTGGAGGTTTTTGAGTTCCATCTGGATGCAGCCATGAGCAGCCTGGTCTGACTCCAGAGCTGACCCTGCTGAGGACAGGAGGTTGGGCCAGAGACCTCCTGAGCTCCGTCCAAGCCTGAGCTACCCTGCCATCTGGTGATCACACTCTGTCAGACTTGCTGGCCTTGAGCGACTGCTGAACTGCTCCATCCCCCATGACACATGCCAGCCCATCGTGAGCAGGTTGCCCTTGTTGTACCAGGACAGTTGTGTGTGGTTGGTCCGATGAAATCTTTCAATATTTGAAGCAAAACTGAGTAAGATCAAATGCCATTAGGAGAAGCTGTTCTTCTGCCCACACTTGGAGAGAGAAAAGCATTCTTAAGAAGACTTTGAGTTCATCTATAGCTCTAGATAAGTGACTAAAGCCACTCTTTTCATTAAGAATAATCATGTGTTTGAGGTATTTTATGAACTTAAACATTTTGTTGTTTGTTGCCCGGAGGCCTAATTCTTTTATAGACCCCTAGGTTTCTCCCTGTGAAGCTGCAGTGGCCTTTTGAGGTTCATTCTTGGTTAACACCATAGTTAGTGAGGGGGAAACCTGTCATTTAAAAGTTTGCTAATCCTGCACTTCTAAAAGTGCTGAGCACCACATTAGGGAAGCACAGAGACATGACCCAGATGAAGAGCAGCCATGAAAATCTGCTCTAATTAGCCCATTAACACATCCCCTGCATGGACTGTGGCTGCCTGTACTCTTGTTCAGCAGATTGTCACTGGACGTGGCAGCTGGGGCAATGCTCTCGTGCACTTGATTAACTGCATCCTGCATTAATCTTCTACCAGGGCACCTCTCTGGTAGAAGGGGACAATTTCCCTCTTCTATTTTCAGTTTCCGTATCCACATCTGTAGGAAGCTTGAGGAAAGAGATTTGACCTTCAAAGGTTATCGCTGTGCAAGGAACATATGCACCTTTTTGGTAAAACATGAAAAGCCGCAGGAGCTTGAAGTTCCTTTTCAGGAACAGCTCAGTAATATTTTTTCTGCATTTGATTCAAATACAAAAGATCATTTATCTCACATCTTGACTAATATATACCTTGACAGCCTTTCTGAGTCTGTTGCTAGAACATACAGCAAATATCAGACAGGAAGCTGCAGGACAGGAGCAGTGGAGGACTAGCATATTGTTTTTCAAAGTCTGGTTTTCTGCCAAGGATCAGTAATGGTACAGCCTGAAGTCAGCGTGTTCATGGGGCTAATGGAAGAAGTAGCTGCACATTAGTGGCAGAAAGCATTTTGGAGTGGGAGCTCAAAACCAGGCTGCTGTTCAGTGTAATATCCGCAGGAAGGCTATAGATCTGGCTCATAGGCCAGATTTAGCCCTTACTTTCTAACACGACTTCTAGATGTTGCTCTTCTCTGTAGGCAGTAGCAGGAGGTGGGCACAGTCCTGGCTCGTGTGAGAGGGCTCAGAAGTAGTACTTTGCCATTTTACCACGTGGCAGGAACATAAGTCAGACCAGGCACTGCTAATGGAGGAGGGAAAAGCTGCATTCTTTACAGAGAAGAAAACTGGTTCTTTTTAAATTCTTTATCCTGATTACTTAACATGTAATGAAAATCAACACTGTTACTTTGGTACAAAATGATGCAGACCCAGTGCATTTTGAGGAGTAGCTGCGACAACTGTTACGGTGATAGTGTGTTATGGCAATTCTCCCATCATGCTGAATGAGACTGCCTAATTATTTTTTGTATATCATCTATCTAACAGCTGTATTTTTTCTGCTTGGATTCTAATACCTTTGGCCTTTTTTGTTTGTTTTGTTTTGCTTTGCTTTTCTACTGCACCCAGTACATAACTAGTGCTCCAAGCCCCTGGGATGATCTGGTGATTACTATTTTGGCTGCTGTTTCTTGGAATATCATCTCATATCTCATATGATGTCCTCTGAAATGAAAATTTGCCAGATTTTCAGTTCAGGGACTATTAAAATATTTTATTACAACTGAATGATAGAATAGAATCATAGAACCATTAAGGTTGGAAAAGACCTCCAAGATCATCTGGTCCAACCGTCCCCCTACTACCAATGTCACCCACTAAACCATGCCCCTAAGCACGATGTCCAACCTTTCCTTAAACACCCCCGGGGACGGTGACTCCACCACCTCCCTGGGCAACCCGTCCCAATGCCTGACTGCTCTTTCTGAGAAGAAATTTCTCAGGGAAAAATGTTAGTGAAACTTTGACAAAACACTGTGCACCATGGCAAAGAATGGGTTCATAGCCCAGATGGGTAGTTTCTCATCAAGATATCTGCAAATCCTGTGTGCAGGATGGGGAGCCGTTGGTGAGTCCAGGAGGGTGATTATCATACACTGAAAAGGTGAGAGAGGTTGGTGAGGTGAGGATGCAGCTGTCCAGCATGCCCAGCATGACTTCCCCACTTAAAGGTCTCAGAGCACAGCCTTGGCTTGTCGCTGCCCCCAGGGAGGTGCCAATGCCTGGGGCTGAGGCTGCCCCTGGCTGCTCCTCAGCCTGCCAGGCTCCCTGGTTCGTGGGGTGGAACAGGTCCTGACTGCCAGACCTCCCCAGGGAGCCCCCAGTGTTCCCAGGGCCCTGCAAGGAGCCAGGGTCTGGGTTACAAAGATTTTGTGATCAGACCCACTTCCACACACATGCAACTGAAATCCATCTTCTTTGTCCAGCTCTGTCCCAAAGGCAAACTCAAATCCACTCCAGACTCACACAGAAATTAAATAGGAAGAGATATTTGAAATGATTCCGGTCTGGAGTTAAATAAAGAGTAAGGCATCAAGTGGAATAAATGCTGGAGAAATCAAATTGGACTCCTGCTTGAAGGCAGAGCACGTCTGCCAGCTGGGGCTGGGGCTGGGATTTTCTCCCTGTGATGCAGCTTTGCACAGCAGTCCAGGTGCATTACGTGCCGTGTTTCTGACTCCTCTGGATGGCAGAAGCAGGCGGCTGAACCAGATGAACCCCTGGTCTTTATTTTGGTAGAGCAATTTCCATGAAAGCATGTAATTTGAAAAACAATGCATTATCTCTTTAGGGCTCCCTAGTAAATAAAATCAATTGCTATTCATTATGTACTTCTGTATTTAGTTAAAAGGGTATTTTTCTCCAGAAGTATAAAAGTACAAATGCTAACAACTCATGTCTTCATGACTGTCTCTGCTATAATAGATCTACGATTAAGAGGTTGCTAAATTATTTTAATGTTTGCTTATACTTTCTGTCAATCCCCTCAGGTCTGCATCTTCAGCCCATTCTCTTCTACTTTTGAGCTAATCCTAGATGACCTAATTTGCACACACAAATTCAGTTATTATTTCTATTTTGGTGATGTACAATAACCTTTCTATGGCTGCATGAATTCAATTCTGTGCCTTTGTAAATAATTGTTCACTGTGGATTGGTGAAATTCTGAGATTGGTTTGTAAACTTTATTTCTGCCCTTAAAATCAATGAAGCTCCTCATATGAAGTTGGCATTTCATCAGGTATCGCTGACCTTTCATCCTCAGCTCAGGTTCTTGTAACAGCTGCTCTGCTGAATTATTCTGGATTTCCCCTGCCACCCAAATACAGACCCAAAATTTAATTACTGTGGTTCTCTCTCAAACCTCTTCACTTCTTATACCCTGGAATGGAGCACCAAGTCAGCCAAAGTTCTCAAATGAATGTGCATAGGCATTTTCTATAAGGTAAGCATGACATAGGGTAAGATAGGACTTACTGACTCAAATGACTGTCTGATCTCTCCATATGCAGATTTCCTTTCATTGTCTTCTTACACATTTTTCTCTTTCTTCAGTGTTCCTCCATGAACTCTGCAAGCTTACCAGATCCTTTGAGTCTAACCCTCTCTCCTCCCTCTTCTCATCCACAGCCTGGACTCTCTCACTTGCTTGTGAAAAATACGTAGGACCCTGCTTATCTGCAGGCCGACAAGATGGTTTTCAGAGGAGGGTCCATTGCGTGTCAAGCAGCATATAAAACTATAAAGTTGCAATGAAAAATTGCAATGATTTAATCATACTGAATTTTCAATTCAGCAGTCTATCCCACCTACTTGTTTTGACACATATACATTTTTGGACTGGTTCCAGAGATCTTTGAAAATAATTTAAGATTTTTGATGGAATATAGGCTGTGGTTTAAGTACTGGCTTTCCAAATGGCATTCAGAAGGTGCTAACTGTCCATCTTTTTCTTGTCTGAGCAGAACATAAGAAACATAACATTATCTTTGTAAGGTCTGATAGTTACAAGTGTGCTCCCTGAAAACATTTCTACACCACCACTATCAAGCTTAAGATCATCTGTTGAGAACTTACATGAAAGGTAGGAAGAGATTTTGTATTTTTCTGCTTTCCTTGGTAATTTTGGAACAAGCCGATTAAGCTTTCTGGCTACACAACTTCTAGATGCCATAAAATTTATTATAAAACCAACTGATGCTGACACATTTTTCATTCAGCTCTTACAAGTAGAAAGGTTACATTTGCATGAAAGTACATTTGCATTTTCCTATTTACAGAATAAATACAACTATAGACAAAGCAGAAATAAAAACGCTTTGTTGGTTATTTACCTCTTCCATATGTGATATGTAAGGCTTGAATAGAGCTGCTTTTAATGGAATTCTTAAAATTAAACTCTGTAGAATGCTTGAAAACCATAAAGGTAGATAGGTAGAAACATGGGCTTGAACATACCTAACAACAAGGTAAGAGTAAGAAGATTATTATTTATTTTTTTAATATTACTTACCTTTCTGTCTGCAGGATTCTGGATCTGACCCTTCCATCTCAGCACAACAAAGCAATGGGGGCATGGTATGAGACATCTTCTCAAACCAGAGGTTCACCCCAGAATGAGCATCTGCTATCATTTATGGGTCATGGTTGACATGGTGGTTGCACTAATATACTTGGTCAGCTGCATGGGTTAGCAGCAAATACAGAACTGGCTCCATATACTAGGAGCCTTAACCTTCTACCAGTGACGTCTCTTCTCCCTTGGTGCTCCAGGAAGACTGTAAGTCCTCTAAATGTTTCTCTGAGTGCCAAAGCTATGACTGTTGTCTGCCCAGGTTCCCTGTACAATCAGTGGGGAGGCTGAGGGTTTTGCTGAAGGCAGTTTGAATTCTAGATGGGCTGGATTAGCTGGGTGCCTCAGGCAGATGGCAGGAGTCTGGACCTGAATGTAGCCAGGAATCTGGCTCACTGCTTTGTATTCCTGCTCCCAGTTGCAGTGCTGTGTACACTGTGCTGAAAGGCTGCACTCCCCTGGGGCACATTTGGCACAGCTGACCCCAAAGGCACAGTTAGTATTTCACTAGTTCTGTAAAGTGTTATGCTCACCTATAGGCCTTTGGGTATAAGGATGAACAACTATGCAGAAACAATGTTCTTACAGCTCAAGAAACCTGAACATTGGCATCTACATGACAGTGTCTACATGTGTGCTAGGTGTCTAAGCTCTATTATAATCAGTGGAAATCTAGTAAGGAATTAATTTCCCTCAATTTAAGTGCCTATTGCTAATTTAAGTGCCCTGGGGTATTCAAGAGATCTGCATAGGCCTTTCAGACGTTGCAGAAGAGCTGTGAATAACCCTTGTCCTGCTAGGATACCCAGTGCAGGTGGGATACTTAAGAGCAGCTCAAGATGCTTTTCTCCAGGCAACAGTCAAGCCCCTCATTGATCCAGTTAGTGGAATCCAGATAGCCACGTAGGTACTGTTTTGTAATGAGCGGAACCTCTGCCTGGGCTCCTTGGCTGACTTGATTTTACCTCCTCTGACAACAATGGGAGCAGAGATACCTCGTGCACATGTAAACATCTAAATTTAGCCAAGTTAATCTGGGAGCTGAACCCTGCCTGAAGAGCTGAAAACAGCTGTGACAGACCTGGCTTACTGAAGTTTCCACAGCCAGTTTTCATCTGCCAAGGCTGGAATGTCGTTCTTTGATGTATGATTTTAACCAGAGCAACAGGTGAAAATTTATGGTGGGTCTATACTAATTGCTGTTAATTCCTCATTTGTTTTCAGCTGGGATTTGGCTGCTGCTGCTCATTCTGTATTCTGACAATCCACAGCTAATTGTTTTTTTCCCTTCACTGTCCCTCCATACACTGAGACCCCTCTCTCCAAACTTTTTTTTTTTTCCCCCCTCCTTTGGCTCTGTTACTCCCTCTCTCTTACTCATATACATAAATGGATGGCATTTGTTTTAATTTGACACATATGTTAATAATTGCCAGGTGCTCATATTGATTGGGATACCGCTTACCACCCCTAGCACAGTGGCACTCAACATTTTAAAATACCATTGGGCTGCTAGGGGTAGATGCTGGCTGACAAAGAGCAGGTTTGCTAAAGAAAAGTGTACGGCAACATCTGACTGAGATCTGCAGAAACCATTAATCCACTGCCATTTTATTCTAAGCTTCTTATTTCAAAATACACGCTGTTCAGAGGAACACTAGGACAGATGGAGAAGAAAGGCTAGAAAAGCCTGGGGTATTTACTGTAGTGCTGTAGACACAGCCTCCTACCTGGTGATATTGCTGTCTCACTAAATGTATTTTTCAGCTTAGTGTTTGTTAAACAAAAACAGAGGCTCTTTTATTTAGCAGCTCATTCCACGGAGCTTTTTGTTCACAAGGCCTAAGGATGCTGTTGATGTCCTGGGCAGCATTTTCTCTGCCTCACAGGAAATTGCTCTAATGTAAAAAGCTGGGTACGTGCTATTCCAGAGATTGTAATAGCTGCCGTGCTGGCTCACACAGGCACAGCACTATCACTGTAATGGTCTTGAAAGCTTCTTAATAGGTAATGCGGACCAAATTCGGATGTGTTAGATCCTCCTGCATTATCATTACAGAACACACTTTGATCAGTAAGTTGGCTGCAATAAGTGAGAATGGGATCAAAATTCCACTCCGAGTATTCATGGTCCTGCAGGTTTATTTTGCCTTTATACACAATAACTCCCCTTTGCATGTCACCTAGGCACATGAATATTGTGAATTTTGTGCAGATTTACGAAGGCTTTATTCATTTCTATATAACTCAATTTCTTTTCAGCTGCTAACGTGAGTAGGGAATTCTGTTTGTGCACGTACACTCTGCTCAGCATATGGTCCACAGCCAGGAGCAGATAACATCTCCTAGCTGTTGTAACCTCCAGGACTGCTCCCAGGGTTTATTTGATCTCTTCAGAGGCTATTTTCCATAAAGCCCACCCGTAAAGGAGGGAAGACCCTGGTTATTTACAATGGACACAGCAGTAGGTAGCAAGAGTTTTAAAAAATATCTGTAATGTAATATGGAAGTAGTTGCCTGTAGGTACCCTCAGTTACACTGGTGTGAATCTGCAGAAACTCTGTTGGTGTCCATCTAGAATCTATTTTAACCTTACTCCTGTTTGGGGACGGCAGGAAGAGCTGTTAGTTTGGCACTGGATTTGTAACTTGAAATACAGGGTCCTTAGTCCACTGTGAGCAGTGGAAGTAGATTACCTTATTCCACCCTCAATTGCCTACTGTAACCCAGTTTTGATGTCTGTGAAAGGTGAGAACATGGGTCAGTTTTCCTGTTCCTTTTCCAGCTTCTACCTCTTTCCCCAGTTCACAATAACAGCTGCCAGTGACCAGGATGGCAGTTTCTCTGCCACAGAACTGCAGCAGCTGAAAAACAAAGTGACACCATGACACAATTTCTCACATGTTGCTGCCTGGTTGTCGCATCATAGCAGGTTGCAGTCACTGCAGATTGGATTCCAAGTGGCAACTAAACCATGTTTTCGTCCCCACTATCTTCCTTCCAAGATCGAGCACATGATCTTATGCATCATTTATAGGTTCAGCAAAACAAGCTTGCCCTTCTGATTTATAACACTTTTAACAGACACCAGGGATTTGGTAAGTCCCCTGGCATCCCACATTCTGCAGCTGCCTATTATGACTAACTCAACTTTGGTATGGCTCTCGCTGGCTTCCTTCATACATTACTTTGTTTAAGTTGGAGAGTTATATTACTTCTTATTGGCATGAGTTTACATCTTCAGAATACCATACTTTGGCTGAGACTAATCCAATTTATTCCTTGTTGACAGGAATATGGGAGGGACTGTCACTTGCTAGTCTGTGTATGAAATGTGATTTCATGCTGACTCTCCCAAAAATGCAAAGCCAAGCAAGAGTGTTACAGAATGGAGATATTTTAAAGATCATGGCAGTAGGGAAAGTTTTGCATTTTCCTCAGCCTTTTTTCAGATTTTGACAGTTGTGTTGTCTTTACAGTTATTCTTATGCATTTATCATTCTTAGATTTAACTCTCCATGATCTAACATTTGCAAGCTTGGAGAGCCAAAATGCTTCAATAACTGTTTTAAATGAAGGAGATTCAGCTTCTTGTGAGACTGTAATAACCTGTTTTAAAAATTAGGTCAGGCTGTAAGTGAAAATTTTAGCTTGAAATCTTCTCTTTCATCACCACAATACGTGACGCAGTAACAGCCTTCTTAAGGAGGAGACTTTCTAGATGAGCATCTCTTGTGTGCTTGATTCTCTTAGACGCCAGTTACATCATGACTTAAATGGGGAAAGAGGGTTTGAGGAGATCAGAAATAAAATGTAGATACCAGATTACTGAACTGCTTTATTATGGAAGCAAAACAATGCTTTTTAATCTACTACCAAGAAAATGATTTTAAAATTTAGTATTTTACAAGGTAAAACCCAACATAGTAAAATTTAGCTTTATTTTTACTAAAATACTTAGCTAGTATTCAGGTCATGTATACATTTTAAATACACATTTAATATATACATTTAAAATACATATTTGCAGTACTTAAGAGGAAATGCATGGAAAACTCTATGACCCTGGTAGTTATCTGCACCAACTTTCCAACTATGTTGCTCCACTTTTTGTGATGCATACATCTCCTTCAATTTTATATTTACATTATTATTGGCCTCATGCTAGTTGCTATGAAATTGTTTCTTCTATAGCTGGTTATATAAAAATCTAGGGTGTGTGACATATCATCACAGGACTTGCCTAAACCTGGTGGATACCTAGATTGTGATGTCAACTTTTTTGTTGTTGTTTTGCTATATTTTTTTTATTTGCTTTTGTTATGGTAACATGCTCCTACAGAAGTATTGATCTGATGGAGAAAACTTATTAAAACTGCACTTCTGTGAGGAGACAAGAAGGCTGCCCTCATTCACCAAATCCAAAATAGTTCCTCATGAACTTCTTTCCTCAGTGTGGGCAGAAGACCTGAAGTATTCCTGCCCTGAGGGACTGCTATTATGCACAAACCTTTACCTCATGTGACCAAGTTTGCACAACATGTAAAAATGGTGTAAATGTAGTATTGCTCCTTCCATACTTGCTGAAGCACAATTGTGGAAGGAAGTTTGAGGGGCTATATCCCATGTGTAGCTGCTTTTGGTTTGCATCAAGTATGGCATTGATTTCGTTAATATCAGTACAAAACACATGGCAGAGCAAAAGTTTAACGCATCACCATATATTAAAGCATGTGCTACAAAAGAATGATATATATATATATATATATATAACAGGTTGCCCAGGACCTATAACAGGTTGCCCAGGACCATGTCCAGTCCAGTTTTGAATATCTCCAGGATGCAGACTCCACAACCTCTCTAGGCAACCTGTGCCAGTGTTTAACTGTCCTCAGAGTAAAAAACATTTTCTTATCTTTAAACAGAATTTCCTGTATTTCAGTTTATGCCTATTGCCTCCTGTCCTGCCACTGGACACTGATGAGGAGATTCTGATTCCACTTCCTTTGCACTCTCCCATCAGATATTTATACACACTCATAAGATCACCCCCGAGCCTTTTCTCTTCCAGGCTGAACTGTCCTTCAGTGTCCTTGCTTAAGTCAAGATAAACAACATCTACTGCTCTCTCCTCTTCCACCAAGCCAGTCTACTTCTTGTAGAAGATACAGATGAAAGCATTGTTTCACATGTTGTGTAGGCCCAGGCCCTCCTAGTGTTCCCTGCAAGTGTTGAGGGATGTGGGTAGAGGTAGCTCAGCAGAGAGGGAGCTGGTCCTGAACAGTGTGAATGGGAACTGTTCCACACCACTTCTCGCAGAGATTGGGACACCAAAACCAGCATAGGCATAGCCTAAGAGGTGGGAAGCTCCCGATCTCTACTGGATGTTTCTGGATCTTACACTAGCATTAAGTGATTTCTCTGCAAAACAGAGGTGCCAGTACTTCATTGCTTTGTGGGACAAGATTCATTAGTTATGTACCAGCCTTATGTTTCTATAATACCTTGACCATCTGAAAAATTAAAAAGTGCATGTGTTTTGTTTTCTGAAGAAAGTCAAAACTTTTCAGATGTACATCTCCTAGATACTAAGAGAAATAACTAAGAAAAAATCTAAATCATCCCACATATTTGTATAAGAAGTTAGAAGAACAGTGTTTTTTTTTTTTTTTTTGTCTCCTGTATTTTCAGTCAAACTAAGAGCAGAAATTACAAGAAAGATCTTGAGACAAGCTGTTGGTGAAGTTTCTGGGACAACACTGACAATGAATAAAACTAGGAGTGTTTAGGAGAAGACTTGCAGCTTTATTTATTTATTTATTCGTATTTGAACTGAGCCATAATTACCTTCCTATTTTTACTTTTATTTTCTAATATGAAGGTATAGGCAGGAGAGATTATTTTCCACCTAGAGTTTCATGTTATGTTGAAAAGTATGTTGTGGTTCCTTTTATTTTGCAGCATCTTACACAATTGTAAAATCACATCTAAATTGAGAGAATATCTCAGTTTCTGAAAGAGGAAACTGGTGTATAGCTGCCAATTTTTAATCCACCAGTGAGAGAAGCCAACAAAAGCTTTGCATAAAAATTCTTTTCATGTTTACATTTATTGAATTGAGTATATTCAACCACCAACATACCAGCTACTTCCCTAGAAGTCTGTATGAGAGGAAATCAATTTAATTGTATTAGAACAAGGCTGGATTTGCAATCTGAAGTGCTTGGGTACCTGGAGACTAATTTTTCCCAAAACAGTTAATTTCACAATCATTTCTGAGATTCCATTTTGCATGTGGTTTGAGAGAGTGTGTTAGAGTGCTTTGGAGCTTAGAGAGCAATTACTTTTGACATGCTACAGAATGAATACTGTACCCATTGGAATACAAAATTATTCTGTTTGGAAGCATACTTGGCCCATGATTCATAAAAATACCAATATGTTACTACGTGTTATGTGAGGTTTGAAAATCACTGTTATATTGCCCCTACCATTTAAGGAATGTTTCTTGGTTTTAGAATACAAACAAGAATTACGGAGCTTTGAAACAACAATTTTACTAGTCTTGACAGTAGCCTTAGGAAGGCGCAGTGACAAAGGTCAGAGTCTCTTGACCTTTATAAACATTTCCAGTTGTGATAGAGTCTGTGTGGTTGTTTTCAGTTCAGAAGACCACAGGATGCTCTCACTTCACAAACTCCCCTCTGACTGGTGAATGCATTACTTGTACTAGCAAGCCATGGCCTTCCAGTGCTTTCAGGCTAAAGCTAGATCTGCTTAATGTTGTATAATGATCATGACTTTGGTTTGTACATTAAAAGACTCAAAATTAAATCTCTATAAAATACAGAATCTACTGCAATTTATCTATAACTGTTTCCTGAGGCACTGCCAAAGATCACTTAAAAATGGACCAAATTCTGAAATCTTCCCTGTCTGAATTCATCCTATATCTTCAATATATTCAGTGTTGTTTTTTATTACTATTATTATTTATTTTATTTGTCTTTGTGTGTTTGTTTGTTTGTTTGTTTGTTTTCAACAGAGTTTGGAAATTAGGTTTGAATTTGTTCAACATAATGAAATCAAGAAATACACTGCATTCATATGTTTAAGGGGCTTGTGGAAGAAATCAGACCAATATTTCGAAGAAATTATGAAGTTAAGATTTCAGTTGTTTGAACTACCCAAATGGAAAGTTAATAATGAAATATTTGGAAAAAAAAAACAACAGTGAAAGAGGACTTAGTTTAAAGTACTATTTTTGTAAGCCCTGAGCTTTTCCTGCCATGTGGTTGGATTGATGGAGTACAAGATTTAAGCAAAGAAATCTAAGTAACTCAGGGCTGACATGTGGATTAGGAAGAACATGAGGCTGGACGTGGACACATTAATAAGAAATATACAGCACTGGGCACAGATAGGGACAGTCTCAGATAATGTAGTGTCCAAAATTCGGCACTTCTGAAGTTCTGAAATCGCGCTTCCCTGGGAATTACACCAGTTTGTGCTGCCAAAGGACTTTGTCCCTGTGTTGTTGGAAGTCAGCAGGATTTTTAAGCAATGTTTTCAGTGAGGAGACACCAAATATTATTCAGTAGAAACTTGCACATCGTACGTAGGACACTGTCAGGGTTTAATCTGCTGCAGGTAACTGCTTGTATTGCTGTAATGCTGTCACCAGTGTCTGCTTGTTTGACTTCACTCTTGGCATACCAATGCACCTCCCAGTCACTGGGAATGACAAAACAGATCCCACATCCTCCTTCTGCAAAGGTACGAGCATCTAACTGAGGAGGTGAAGGGGAGCTGCTGTTGCCTGTCGGAGAAAGCCTATGACACAAAGCTGAGCAGTTCAGACCTCACCCTGCGGAGAGTGATGGCACACACCAGATCACTGCGAGATACACCGGCTTATTGCAAGGCTGCCAGCCTTTCCTGGGAGGATCTCAAAGGGATTTGGTGATGGAAAGGTGGGTGTTACTGCTCCTGTGTGGTGCACAGACTGCGGAGCCATGATGTGATGGAGAACGAAAGAGTGAGCAGGTGGTCTGAAGGTGTGTCCCTCGGCTATCCTACCGTCTCTGGAGACTTCAGGGACTGGATTTGAGAAAGCATTGCTTAATTAGCTCATCAGACTCACTGAACCTGGAAGCAATTGAGTTTTAATTCACTTTTCATAATATGCTTTGTTTTTATGAACCTTGTGTGAAGCACTCTGTAAATAAATTATATTTGCCCTCTTTTTCCTCTTCTTGCCACACTAGGCTCATTTAATACTCACTTGACTTGTATATGAGAAGCAAACAATCCCAAACCGGAAAGACCGGAGCTCTTTAGTTTTAACAAACCCTTACTCTGGAGCTGCAAACGTAGCTTAGTCTCAGCAAAATAAGAAGCATAAGCAGCCTTTGGAGGCATTTTTATTAATATGTGAAGAAGCTTATTAAATCATTACTTCCTGTCTGCCTTAGTGTTTAAAGGCTGTCTAAAAATATAAGGTTAACTCAGTAATATAGCAGTCAGGTGTCTGCAGCTGGATTTAAGTGGGATTCGAGGCACATCTCCAGGGAGTAGTCAGATACTGTGCAGAGATGTCTCAGGTAGTGCTGGTTGGGATAGTTTGGCTGATGACAGCAAGAGAGCAAGCAACACACAAGCGGGGCTGTGCTGTTGTAAGAGGGGCTCCCTGGCCCACCTCCTTCTCTGCCTCCTTGTGCTGGCTCTAACTGGGATTGTCACCGGCTGGGCACAACCAGCCTCCTCCTTCCACCCCTGGCCCTGTGACCATTGCAGACCACATCCTGCTCGACCTTGGATACCTCAGGCTGGAGCATGCTTACAGCACACCTGGAGCTTCAGGGGAATTTGGCCGTCAAATCCTGTGGAGGTGAGCAGTGGTTTTCAGAGGCCCCAGACTCCATCAGCTGTGGGAGTGTTTTCAGCCTCGGCACAGGGCAACCTCCTTCTGAACTACAAGGGTCTTCTCCGGGAAGGGAGAGTGCTAAAGCTTCATAGCAAAACATATTACTGTGGGGGCAGAAAGGTTCCCCAGCTTCTTTTTGAACACCATGTTTTCTCTGGAAGTTTCTGAAGGAAATCAACCTGAGGGACACCAAGGATCGAAAGACTCAAGGTGGGCAAAAGTTATCAGCAACTGAAAATAAGACTTCATAATAGCAAATCTGAGGATATTTTTAGCTTCATGTGTTGCTATCTGCGCGGCCTGTCAAAACAAGAGCCTGTTTCATCCCTCCTGTGTTTCTGACGGGTTCATGTGAGGTGCTTACGGACCAGTTCTGCAGGCAGAGTGAAATACATCTGCTTGTGAGACGGTCGCAGCACTGAGCACAACAACATTTCTGATCAGTAAATGAAGACAGAAGAATTCATCAAGTGCATCTTTAGAGTAAATTTTAACTAGGCAAAAGTTAAATATTCTGCTGGAATGCAATCAGGATACCAGTCCTCTGCATAAAGTATAATCAACCTAAAATGCTGAAAGAGACTTTTTCTTTCTTTTTTCATATTTTATTCAAAAATATTAAAACGTTTCGGAGAAAATAATTCAAGCTTATAAAAATCTCTGTTGAAAGGAAAGAAAATCTCATAACAGCTGTAAGCTGAGACAATACTTTTGACTTACAACACTTCTTAGATAATTAAGCTAAATATTCAGACTGTGTATGGGCCTCCAGGCAAACACTTAATCATCTGCTTTTTTGTTGTTACTGTAAGGGCAGTTATTTATGGTAATTTGCCAGTGATGAGTGGAAAGCAATGCTGCTAATCTTCATCTTTCTTCCCTGTTCTGCTGGGCATGCTGAAATGCAGATAACACACTCTGGTGTATTAATCTTGTGAAGGGATTTATGGTCACTGTTCTCACTGATGCTAATGGAGATAACGTACATTCACAAATCCTGCAATCTTCCAGATGACAACATGCTTACTAATAGCAGATCTGGCTAGATAATACTGAGAAATATACAATTATTGTCTTAATTTTCTACAGACTGAAGGTTCCCTGGAGAACCCATGCAAGCTGAAGACGCTTAAGTAAGTGTAAGCAAATTATGGAGTATGGCAAGTGGTTTTTGTGCATTGTTCAGATTCCACAATAACAGGCCTTCTCCAATTAAAAGCTAAAATCCCAACCTGACAAACCATCCCAAAGGCCTGCTTTGTGAGGAAGGCAATGGGGACAGTCAGATTTCCCTGGCAGCGGGCCCAGCAACAGCCAGCAGATTACAGCAGATCCTTGCCATGAGCTCATCCATATGTAAGCTCATGTACACTTTTCCTACCTTGCCAACTAAGCTCACAGGAGGTAAGGATTTATTTTATTCTCAGTTGTGATTAGTGTGATTGCCCTTGGATTCCAACCCAAGGAAGGGTAAAAAAAAAGTGATGAAGATTGGCTAGACAACCCCAGGTGCAAGCAGAGCACTGACACCCTGCAGCATTAGCCCTGAATCCTGGGTTAGAGAGGAGATCTAATAGGATCAGATCCGCTGCACACAAGTTGTGCAGTCAATTTCACAAACTCATAGAAGTGCTGGTGGGAAGAGACCCCGGGAGGTCTCCAGTCCAGCCTCCCACTGAAAAAGTTGTTTTTAACAGCACTACACCAAGTCACCTGGTGCTATCAACAATGCTAGGTCAAGGCAACTGTGGCTTTGTCTAGCCAAGTCAGGAAAACTTCCAGAGACAGGTTTCCCCAGGCTCCTGGTATCTGCTTCCAGTACTGCACTACCCTCCAGGTCACGGAGTTTTTCCTAGTGCCCAGCCTGAACTTGCCAAGCTACAGTCTGTGGCCTTATCTCTTGTTGGATTTCTGCCACTATCAAGAAGGGTTTGTACATCTTTGCAACTGCTCCCTCACTTATTTGTAGGCTGCTGATAGATCCTTCACATATCCTCCCCTCTACCAGGCAAAGCAAGCCCAAAGTCCTCCTTGTAGGCCATGACCTCTAGCTCTCTTGACCATGTTGGAGGCACTCATGTGGAAGCCCCCTCCAGTTTTATATCCTTCTTTAACTGGGAGCCCAAAATACAACAAGTCCATTACACTGATTTTACTGAGCAGGAGTTTCTGGCAGGTGGAGTCCAATTTGAGTGCTCAAGCAATACAAAATCCCATCGTAGTGTGTTTGTGATGTAGAAGCACTCCGTGTACATGCATACAGATGCTGCTTAGAGCCTCCTGGGTTAAGATGCTCCTGAAGCACAGTCTCTGCAGATGCCTGAGCCTCTAGAGCACCCCAGAGAGCAAGAGTGGAGCTTGGCTAAACAAAAGCACATTGACTGTAGATTACAAGTGCCGTGCATTAGGTGGCTGGATTGCTGTGAAACTCCCTGATTAGCAATGGTTTTAAGACTGCCTTTTCTTCAGGCAGATAAACAGATCAACAAATATTTTTGATTCAAACACTAAACAATGTCTTTACAGCAATCCTTTTTAATGTCTGTAAGCCTAATTAATTTCTTAAGTGTATAGTTTTTTGATGCTAATTTGTTATAACAAAAACCCTCTGATCCAAAGTTGTATTTGGAAAGAAAAGAATCATGCTGAAATTGCAAAGAGAGCTGAAAGGCGTTGTTCTAAATGTATGTATTAATTAACATTTCTATATTACTAATCCTCGAATATCCAAACCTTTGGAGCCCTGAAATGGCTCGCTAGAACTTTGACAGATGTGTTAAAAAAAAGTTTTTCTCATCATTTGGTCCCAAGACAAAGTTCTTCCATGCTGCTGAAAATGTAGTTTTCTTGGCAAAAATTGGGAAATTTTCTTTGAGAAAAATTAGGATTTTTTGGCATAAGGAGTATTCCAGCTGGCAGCTCTCAGAAACTTTACATCTGAGGAAAAAAACTGAAGTGAGAAAGGGAAGATGAAGCATCTGATACCATGTATGGCCTTTGCTTAAGGGCTTTATTTGGAGGGTGATGGACTTCTCCCCCAACTATATTGCACAGTTCATGTGCAAAACTCATACTAAAGCTATTTTTCAGGCCAGATGGGGCTAAGGACAGCTCTATACTTTTCCAGTGGCTCACCTGCATATATCCATCTCTCCACCTGGCAAAACACTACCGTGGGATACAAAAAAGCAATCATGCACTAAACCGTGATTCATGCTTTTTGTGTAGTTCTATAATCTCTGTTAAATATGATTCTTTCCTCGTGATGCAAACCGTGGCCAGTGCTCGTATGAGCACTGCAGACAACTTCTGAGTGGAATTCATTTCAAAATAAGTTAAAAGCCCGAGAGCTGGCCAGATTTTAAGTTCATCATGTGAGCTCCCATCACAGTCAGAAATAGGCACCTTCTGAGGGTGAGTCACCCTCACTGTTTCGGAGGCTCGTGCCTGTGCCTCCCTGCTGGCTCCCAGGGGAGCCTCACGAGCTCTCCAAGGCTGACAGCTAGCTGTAGTGGCTGTAGTTATGTCCACTGGACCTCATTTACGCGGATTAAACTGAAATATCAGTCTCTCATATGTTATGGCTCTTTCTTTGCACATTTTTTTCACAAAAAAAAAAACCTTTTATTTTATTTTTTTTCTTATTCCTCCCACATCCAGGCACAGGCTTAGTTTTGACTGGATTGGAGACTGAAGCCAAACAATTGAGGGTGACAATCAATAGGGATTATTGTTGAGGGTGCAGTCATAAAACTGCATCACTAGAAAGAAAAAATGGAGACTGTAGACATTAAAATGCATGTTTATGCAATGCTTGCCAAAAAATAATTTATTAGACAAGTAATACTGCTCCAGTTTTCCTGATAATTCTTTGTTTATATCATCCAGCATTCCTTCACTTATGGTGGTGATCTATCACTTATTTCTTCAGCACTATTCCAGAAAATAAGAAGACTGTGCTAAGTACTAACAAGACCTCTGGGACACAAAACACTGTCTAAATACTTTGAATTCATTCTCCTTTTAAAGTATAAAATAAATCATGAACTAATCAGATTCTTCATTGAAAACCCGCCTGTAATCCATACATATTTTTGAATCCAGTTTCTCAAAATGTCCTCCTTATTAGATCAACCATTTTCAGTGATTACTTTCTAATCTTAGTGATGCAGCAACAAATCAAACACAGTAATTTTATTTCTAAAATGCAGTAAAAAATACCTTTGAATATTAAAACTATAAACATACGTTTTCACACGTGTGTTTTTATTGCCTGTTCACATTTGCAATAGGTAAAGAGATACAGTTAAAGAACATTAATAATGAAAGAAAAACCTTCGATATCATTCACGCATCTGGAGAACCAATTATTCTTTTGACCAATGATGTCATCTTCCTAGTACAAAGCATTGAGGGGGACCAAAGGATAAAACAATAAGTCATCTCATAACCTTTATATTTTTTTAGTGGTCTGGTTTGTAAGATTTGCAGTTGTTTTTACTGTGCATGTGCCTGAAACAGATGCAAAAGCACATTTTAGGAAAGAAAAACAGCAAACACTCTTGGTATTTCATGGGTCCCAGGCAGAAGCAGTCAAGTAACTGTGTCTGTGTAGGGACTGTGCCTGGGCAGGATGGTCCCAGCTGCTCTGGCAGGGCTCCACCTGAACGTGTCCCAATTTGTGTGTGGCCCTGTGAGTCAGGGAGTAGGACTGAGTCTACACTGCTGGTGGAAGAGCAATATGCCATTCAGTGAGGATATAGCATGGCAATATAGAAGGTGTGAGACCTGCAGAGGGTAATGTGGTTATCAAAAAGGAAACGTCCTTTCTGTCCTGCTTGATGTCTGCACCTAAACACACCATGCGAAAAGATCCATCCAGCAAAAGGCCTGTGTGACTCAAGAGAAGTGGTAAGAAGACTATGAAAGTGAAAAGACTGTAATTTACAACATGTAAAGATTATTCAACTGTGAGAACAGAGCACCCATAAAATGTGGTAGGTCGAGTGTGAACAGGAAAATAAGAGAGCTAAAGAAGATTTGAAGTGTGCCTTGCAAATCAGGGTAACAAAAAGTTATTTAAATATCTCAAAAGCAAGAATCCAGTAGGGAAACTGGTAGTACCACTTGATGAACAAAATCTAAAAAGGACACTCAGAGATGATGAAGCCAGAGTAGAGAAACTCAGTGAATTCTCTGCTTCAGTCTTCACTATGGGGAGATTCTTTGGCAAATAGGTCAGATGATCTAGATCAGGCTGAGATGAAGACAAAATATTAGCCCAAACAGGTAATCTAGATAATTACAACTCAAAAGGGCTGGATGATGTTGATTTGGGAGTGCTGAAGAGCTCCTATATGAAATTAGGTGGCTGTGGGCCAGGGTTTCTGAGTTGTCATTACAAACAGCTACCGTGCCAGAGGTCTTGTGGATTTCCCGTGAAGCTCCTATACACAGAAGTATCTGAAAGGGGGTCTGTCAGGCAGTGACCCTGACTTCCCTCCCTGGCAAGCTGGCAAGACGGCAGACTGCATGCAGGAATCATAAAATGTCACCCATAATTACAGTTGTCATGCGGCTGGTGGAACAAAATATCCTTCAGTGTTTTGTGCTGAACAAAGAATTTCTGATCCAAGATTTGTCCTGACAAGGACACTCTCCCAGGCAGAGAGGTTAGGTTTGGCTTTGTCCCTCCTGTGCCCCTTTCTTTCCTGGCCTGGCTTTGTCTCTGCTCCTTCTGGTAGGCCTCCATCCTAGACACCCATCAGTGGAGAGCACTTTCAGGCACATCATGACTGGAAGATCCAGCTTGTGACTGGGAAGTGTCCTGTACAAGCGTAGGCCAGAGACATCATTCTCGCCGCCTGGACCTCTGCTGTGGGCTGTGAGCTGGCAGCTCCTGTGGTAGCTACCCTTCTGCCTTGCTCTCCCCTTGTTCATCCTCTCCACCTCAATGGAATCTTTTCAAGGCATGATTTGTCTTCATCTGTACAAGTCCCAAAGCCAACCTGGCACCCACCTACCACAAACTTACCTGCTAGGGGATCCAAATTCTGTGGTTGGTACTTGTTTCTATTGCTAGCTAGGTACCTTTGAAAATCATGTCTTAAAATACATTTTGAAGTGAAAGGTTGTTGGTTTTTTTTTTTTGTTGGCTTTTTTCTTTTTTTTTCCTTCCATGTGTTTTTCCCACAGGATTTCTCGCATCCCAGGTGTTCTCTGATTTCTACTGGGAGAGGGATTAACTCTTGGACTAACTGTTGGATGGAGTCACGGTGTAATGATGTTGAGAACCAGATGTTATTTGCACAGACTTATGCACTTTTAATGTTGTATGTGTAGGATTATTTATGAAAATTGTTCATTTAAGCATTTCACAATCTTCCCTACTCAGCCCTGACTGTCAGTCAGCTCTGCTGAAAACCTCCAACTATAGTGATTAAATGATTTTCAAATAGTGAAAAATCCAGGCATGAGTGACTTGATCTGAATTCCTCTATGGTGTCTGAGTATGTATTTCTGTGTGACAGACTGCTTATTGCTATGTATATACATTTGTTTGGCAAAAGGGGGTCACATGGACTTACAGGAGATAAAAATGTGCCTCTGAATATGCAGATTTTAGTTATATGATAGCTGTTTTCCATTTTTTTCTTTCATATGTTGCTCTGAGTTTGTCAAATTGAGGCTAGAAAGTACTACATGGTAAATATAATCCTTATGCCTCTGTGTTTTATTGTTGAAGGAGAAGGAAAACGAAACAAAGGCATTCTGTTAAAACGAGCTGCTTATTTACTATAAACCTTCACGCACTGTTGGGAGATTTGACAAAAATCCCTGGAAGCAGAAGACTGCTAGGGACTCCAGAAAGGTTGGTTTCCTCACAGGAGACACCCCGCTTGTCTAGAAGACTCCTAAAATCCTGACAGGACAGCAAACTGTGCTCGCAAGCTCCTATTTTGTAGGTTCAGAGAGGTGGTGAAGGTTTGCTGGGTTAGAAGTTGTAAAAACAGTGTTAATGCTGTTACTGGCTTATCTTCACAGCAACAAAGGCCATTTTTAAAATCACATTATTAGCACCAGCATACAGACAATTTAGGGGAATTTAAATATTTTCTTGGGACAGAAAAAAAAAAAAAAAAAAAAGAACTTTAAATCCTGTTCAGAAGCTGTTACTCCACTGCTGATGAGGATGGAGTTCGCTGTCTTTGGGAGGGAAACTGTGATGAAGGGCCTTGTGGGATCATGTCTTCATCTTCACGAGGGCTTTATGAGAGCCTGCTGAACCTAACAGAGGCTCCAGAAATGCTGGCTGGAGCAGATCTTTGCACCCTGCTTGGCACCATATGGTTCCTGAGCAACTGTGGCTCAGAGACCACGACAAGCCCCTGTGGGTTTGGAGCCCCTCCCTAAATATCTGGAGTCAGACTGTCTTTGGGCTGCGTAGGTGCTTGTAAAAAATGTGTAGAGCTCATCCTGCCAGGCACTGAACACTCTAGATGAAGTCAGCAATGAATTTAAGCACAGAACTGATTCATTTGACAAAATTATTGAGTTTTTAAACCCACAACCAGATTCCTTACTGACCTAAGCCAATGCACCCTGCCTTTGGCATTCTCCATCCTAAGATCTCACAGGAAGTAGCAGTGCCCCCAACAAAACCAGTGTTTTTGCTGTTCCAGCATATATGGTTGAGATTTTGTAAGAGACGTTGGGGAATCAGGGGGATTGGTGATCAGAGGGACATGAATTCTGGGTCCTAAGCCTGGGAGGGATTTCACTGAGAGCTGTGACTTCTCAAGAGAGATCGAATTGCTGGGCTGTAATCACCTTACCAGGGGCATCTTCCACAGCCAGCTGCCCAGGAGAAATTAGCTTGTTGTTTGGGCACTCAGTGCAGGGGCAGGTCCCAGGGGCACAGGGCTGTTTTCTTCTCATCACTCATTACAGCCTGTGCACCTTGCTTGAGGAGAAGGTAACAAAGTGCTATCCTGGATCTCTTTCATCCTATTCCATGTCCAGGATGAGCAATCATAGAATCATTCAGGTGAGAAAAGCCTTCAGGATCATCAAGTCCAACCATCAGCCTGACCTACCAAGTCCTATCACTAAACCATGGCCCTTAGTGCCATGTCCATATGTCTCTTATACACCTACAGGGATATGGACTCCACCACTTCCCTGGGCAGCCTCTTCCAATGCTTGGCCACCCTCTCTGTGAAAAAACTCTTCCTAATATCCAGTCTAAATTTGCCCTGGTACATCCTGAGGCTGTTGCCTCATGTCCTATCACTTGTCACCTGACAAGAGAGACCAACACCCTCCTCTGTTGCTACCTCCTTTCAGGTAGTGTGTAGAGCCATGAGGTCTTCCCTCTGACTCCTCCAGACTAAACAACCCTAATTCCCTCAGTTGTTCCTCACAAGCCTTATTTCCAAGTCCCTTCACCAGCTTCGTTGCTCTTCTCTGCGTATGTTCGAGCAACTCAATGTTCTTCTTGTAGTGAGTCATCTCCGCAAGTCATCTTGAATAGCTCTCATCTGGCCCTTTTCTGGCACCAGCAGTAGTGTCACTTCTCATGGTACGTCGAAGTCCTCTGCCTATCTGTTGGGACGTCTTCCCTCCATCACGAAAGTGATCCCTGCCAGGGTCGTGCCAGCCTGCCAAACTGCCGTAAATCCCACTTCAGCTCCTTTCAGTCTGCTGTCCTGGAGGTTTAATAGGGGTAACAACAGTCTTCTGCCTCAGGCCATCCCTGTAAGTCAAGAAAGAGTGCTCTGATGTTGTAAATTGTATAGTAAACTGCCTACGTATCTCTCAGGTTTTGTTAGTTTATTTGTTTCACTTTTCCTCTGCAGCTATCAGCTGGTGCTAGGCAAAGGAGACCAGATCAGACCAGTCTGACCAAGGATTCGAGCCAGCATGGCAAATCTGGAACAATTTCTCTTTTTTTGTAGTGCAGCAGCAGCAAGTTAGCTTTCGAGCCAGCACTTTGTAGTCCCTTGTGACTATCACAGATATAAAAATCATGTGATGTTGCTTGGAAACACTCAAATACAAGTACTGTACATGTCCCACAGACTGCACTGTATTTAATCAAAAATAACAAATACTATATAAATACACCAAATTCAGGGGCATCTGCTATTAATTGAAAAGAGTAAGGATAATAGTACTGTTCATGAATCTGAAATTCTCTACTTATTAAATAGGAATTGCTGAAAACACAGCACTTACCATATAAGCTGTAAAAATGGGGAAAAATATGACTCGCTGGCCATTGATAAATCGAAGAAGTTAAGCCTATGGAGTAAAACCAAGATAGAGTGAAGCAGTTCGTCAGAATCAAGCAAACCAGCAACCAAATTAACCCAGGCGAGATCCAGAGCTAGGCTGTAGCCCCAGATCAAAACATTCCTCTGCACATAAACATCCTGCCATGGGGGCTGATCAACATCTCACGTTAGTAATACTATATTCCCCGAGAAGGGCTTTCAAGGCACACATCAGTACAAAAGATGTGAAGTTCAAAGCCAACAATAAGAAAACAATTAGAAACAGACATCTCCTACCCAAGGACTCCACCAAGAATGGCAAGTTTTTATTAGCACAATAATCCCTGCAGTGGCAAGGAGAGCTCTAAGAGAAGTCATAGAAGTAGTTGTACAAAGTAGTCAGCAAAAATTAGCAGACATGCTAGTGGACAATATTCTATATGTGCATAGTGGGAAACAAAGAGCAGAGAGAGGATAACACATCACTAAGTAAATAAAATGATTCAGACTTTAAAACCCGTAAAAATGGGCTTCAGTTTATCTTACAAGATTTTATATTGTTCTGCCCCCCAAACTGGAACTCTTCACGGTCTTTAATGTATTTATGGACATGAAACCTTCCTGATAAAGGGATTATTCCCATTTCACATGCAGGGAAATGAGATCTTGCACAGGTATCCTGTGAGGAAGCAGTGAATCACATCTGTTCTTGTCAGTGTGGGGCCAGCCTTGCACCGCGCTTTCTTTCTTCACCATAGTTTTTTCTCTAATCTTATATAATCAGAGAGTATATATGTTCTGGTAGATAGCATGTATAATGCTGTCCTAATGTATGTAAATATACATGCAATTATACATGTAATGCAGGTATAATGCTGTCCTAATCCATTAGAAAAAGCTGTGTCTTTCTGTTACCTAGATTTTTTTTGCAGCTGTTAGAGAAAACATCTCATAGTTACCGTGATAACATGTACCATAAAAGTGGTAAAATGAACGGGACTTTTAATGCTAAAATAAAACTATGCAATTACTGTGGTGCTGGACCATGTTCTTAATTCTTCCCTCTTTCTGTGCTCTGACAAAAGCTCTGTCAAGAGAAGGGCTTTATTACACAACCACAGAAGTGCAGCCGTTACTGCTGTCGCTGCAGGTGCTGTAGGTCACAGGAATCAGCTCATCCTTTCCAGTATTTACTGTTGTGATTTTGTTCCTGAGTGTTTCTTTGGAAAAAGTAATCTTTGTGAATTGACCCTGAGGAACCACCAAAGATGGATGTTTGCTTAGAGGTTTCCTGAGCAGTAATACAATCCAGGAGGAGACATGAGGCCACTGAAGATGCCTTAACCACAGGTGAGACCCTGCTGGCAGGGAGGCCAACAGACAGCAGTTGCAGCAGAACACACTTGACCCACCTGAGAAGCAGCTGGGATCTCCCTTACTATAGTTTTTGCTGAAACGCGGCATCCACAGCATTTTATTTATTTTTTTAAACAGAGAAGACAATTACACAGGAAGGTTTATTTGGGAGTCATCAATCATCACCAAATGCTCTATGTCATTCATATCAGCACTTCAATGTGCTGTGTCATAATAATGCTGGAAAACTTTGGCTAAGATCTAATAGCAGATTTGTACCATTCAGAATTATTCCTTCAGACATGCAGAACAAGACAAAGCTGAGCTAGAGAAGGAGGCTTTTACACTAGAGGAGTGAATCCCTGCAGCATTTTCCCTGCATGAATGCTGCCTGTCGAGGATGGCCAGGGTTACCTGCTCTCTCCTCTCTTGTGCTCAGCAACCTGAGAGGCGCTTCAGCAAGAAAAGGAAAGAGTGGGTGCGGGAGGACCACGCAGCCCTTCACATCACACAGAGTAAGCTTTTTCTTACTTTCATTTGAGAAAACATAAATCTCCCCAGGGCGGGCTGTTGGCATGAGCACAGAGCTAGCTGGGGAGTGTAGCCTTTGGTTTGGGGAGGGGGTTGTAGAGAGGTTGCCTTGGGGTAAAATCAACCTCCCCCTCTTGAATCGCTCACATTTTGGCAGCCCCTAGGAACATAAACCAAGTAATTTTGTAACTGTGCCTTATTAAAAACAAGTTATAGAGAAAAAAATAAAGTTTAAAAAATTGATAGGAGCAGTGATGAATTCCAGACCTGGTCCTGAGCTGCAGGTGGTTAACGGGAACCTTCCGAGGAGCCGCACTTGCAAAGGTACCCGAGGGATGGTCTCTGCAGTCGTATCTGCTAGCAGTAATTTCTCCAGCAATTCTCTGAGGTTGTGAAATAAATACAGGCTCCAATAAAATAGATGGTGCTTGTATTTAATGATGACTTTGCTCAAAAAGTTTTCACTGTGTCAAGAGGGCCATAAGGTGAAGAAAGAAAGGGAAATGTAACCTGGAGAATATTACGCAGCTATGAAGCTACATTTGGATTGATTAAATGGATGAGGAGAGAAAAAAAAATCAATGCAGGTCCTCTGCTTTGGGATATGACTGTGAATGTGTTGCGCTCAAATCCTCCAAAGACATGTACCAAGCAAATGCCCACATGGGCATTTCCATCTTTCACTGACTGCCCTCATCTTTTTGATTAAGGTAAGACTTTTCCAGGGACGCAATGTCCAAGGAAATCAGCCTGCTATAACTTCAAAGTACAAAGCACAGGCTCTCGTCTCCTGAATATTATTGCAGTTAAAAATGATCTTATTGTGAAATTTTAATGTTGAACCATTCTGTTTACTTATTAATAGTACTGAAACTCTTTCTCTGAACATAGAATATATCAAATAGCAATTAGCCATTTCTTTGCTCTGAGTTTCAATCCTCTGTCAGTCAACCATCTTCCCTGATGATTTCCTTTTTAGCTTGTTCTGGGACATACAGCCTTCCACCTTTCCTTCACATTGACATAAACCTTCAGGAAAAACAGCCAGTGACATTTCTTCATTAACATGCCATTTTGTGTTAGAGAGTTGTGCTAGAGAAGCCACTGTTATTTCAGCTACAACAGTTTATAATGGAGCGTAACCGTTTCTTGGCAGTATCACAAGTCAGTGTCAGCAGTTTATACCCCATCCATAACAATGATTCACTGGAAATTACTGAAATAACTGTAATGAGCTAGCCATAAACTTTGTCATTAGACAAGATGGATGTGCAAGGACACTAATCCCAGCAGAAGCACCTTAACAATTGCATAAGTCAATTGCTCCAACACAAATGGCAGCAATACCCGATCAAGCAAAAACAGTGAAATACTTTGGAAGTCTCCTCAAGATGAACCCAGACCCAAGCCCCACTGCCCACAGGCTTCTGAAAAATAGATTTCAACTGGGATGAAGGTTCAAGTGTTACAGTTGTTCCCATTTATTTATTTATTTATTTATTTATACCAGTATATAACCAAATCTTGCAAAGTGGGACAGTACTAATTCTATTGGTTTCTACCTTAGAACTTTGCCCAAATACAGTACACTTCATTTTTAACTTATTTTTGTTATTCTGTAGTTATTTTGCCTGTGATGCTCATTTGTCTTCTCATTTCTTTCCCTTCTATTACAAGAACAGACTGTCATGTTGTTGTAGAATTGCTCCAGCGCATTGAGCTTGCGGTAGAAAATAAAACTGAAGCATTAGCCTTCTTTTCCCCTGTGCCCTCTATTTTTCATCAAAGACAAATCAAACCTGTAAGAAAAAAAGCATGCATTTTTTCACAGCTGTTTTTGGATGCTGCGCCTCGTTCCATGTTTTCAATTGGAAAAATGATCCTATAAAAGAAATCAAAATCCGTTTGTGTGTTTTGAGATGGATTCTCTGAGGAAAATGCTATGAATCACAGTGCCCCAGCCATTGCAAGGGGGAGCAGCAGGTCCTCCAGCCAGCAGAACACCACTACAAGACACGCTGCCCGGGACTGACAAAGTGCTGTGTGGCTGCTGGAGAGCCACTGCAGACTGCCTGGGGCTATAACTCTTTGCTTCAGCCATAACAGATGAAATGTAAAGGCAAGGTAGCCCCTATAACTCAGGTCCGGTTTGTTCATTTGATGCTAAACTGCTCTGAAGGGTCAGTGCGTTATTGCTATGTGGAGCAGAGGAGGTCAGCATGAAGGTCACTCCTGGTTCGCAAGGCTGTGTGATGAGGTTCATTGGGACCCACCAGCGACACAGGATCACGCGTGCGTTGCTGAAGCATTGACACAACAACCTGCCAAGGGCATCGCCGTCTCGGTGGGAGTGCTGGCTGGTGGGCCGACGATGCTCACACACTGTTAGAAATTTAAAAGCAGATCACGCCCAAGGCAAAGCTCACCCCTGCGACAGAACATCAGAAAGAGCCTTGGATGTGCAATAAACAAAGACAGAGCTGCTGACTGGAAAAGCTTGTACTGTTCCAAGCCTTTGGAGTGAGCCCTTTTCCAGGTTCCCACCAGGCCTCTCACGCACGCTGGGAGCACGGCCTTCCCCTGGGCAGCAGAGAGGAGCTCACTAGAGGCTACCCTCAGAGCAGTGCCTGGAAAGTGGAGACAGGGAAAAAGCACCTGGGAGAGGGTGCAGGGGGGAAACAGGGTTGCTCACATGAGGAAGAAATGGTCTGGAGACAAAAGCAGAAAGATGAAAGGGGGCTGGAAGGACAGAAAGTGCACGTCTGCTATGGGAAGTGATGGAGAGCTGAGGAAGGGCACAGACAGGCCGAATATCTTTGTAATGCATGATAGCAAAGAAAGCCTGGCTACACCTCTCCTAGTAAATTAAACAGGCCAGGGAACATCCCTGAGCACTGCAACTTGACTGTCTATACTATCCCTAGCTCTTTAACAAGGATAGCTTCCAAATGGCTACAGTTTTGGAGGCTAAGAAATCTACCTGTAGGCCACTGGGCCAGCTGGCCTTGCCTCTAGAGGGAAGTCCCAGGACCAGCACAGATACAGCTCTTTTATACGTGATTTGTAGATCAGTGCCATCTCAAGGGCATCTCGAGAGGTCCTGGGCAAGACTGAAGTGCCTGCAGAGGGGTAATTTGTTGTCCTGATTCACTAGATAGGCAATTTAGGGTCCAGTCTCATGGCTCATGTGAATAGGTTGGGTTGATCTCTGTCATGTGAAGCAAGGTCTCACAGGCCAGGTAACAAAGCTCTAGTCAGGACATGCATGGCAGGTCTGGTCCTCGCTGTCTTTGCACAGAGAGCTGCCTGCTGTGTGTGCAGTACGCACAGCACCAAAACAATGCCATAGTGGACCTGGAGTTTGTCCAAAGAACAAGTCTTACTCCAAAGGACTCAGGTCTTAAAGGGGCACTGTTTAGAATAAGTTCATGAAGTCGAGTTGGAAAACAGAGGGACAACGGCTACAAGATAATGGATGAGATAATCATGAAGGTGTGTCCATAGAGATGAGGAAAGCCTCAGAAGAGCCCAGGGCTGCTGAAGGATATGCAGAGGAGCCATTGAATATGCCGAAGGCTCAGTGAGGTGAGAAGAAGAATGCACAGGTCACCAAAGACTCCGGAGGTGGCCAGTTACAATTTCACAGTGCTGAAAAATGTAGTATTTTAGAGGATCCAGGAAAGAGCTAGTAGAGGCATTAGGGGGACAGGTCTGGAAAAGCTTACTGATACAGGAAAGGGAGAAGGCAAGGTGTTCACTGCATGTGCTTTGTAGGAGAATGAGATGTCATCAGAGCAATTTTAAGGATCAATGAGAAGATGCAAGTAAAAATAACTTGTCTGATGATTTTAATAGGGAAGCTTTTCTCTACAACAGCAGCTTTCTGAAATAGCAGTGTGTTACTGCAGAAATTATTCTGTCCCTACAGTAACAGATAACCATTTGTTTGCCCCTCCCTCCTTCCTTCCTATTCTTCCTTCCTTCCTTCCTTCCTTCCTGCCTTCCTGCCTGCCTGCCTTCCCTCCCTCCTTCCTGCCTTCCTTCCTTCCCTGCAAATACACGCAAACTGGAACACTGCAGGTCTAAAGCAAGCAGATGGTTTGCAGGCAGGAGATGTTCAAGCTGCCTGGCCCAGAGGCATCACTACACATCTATTCAGACCAGGGTCTATTTTGGGCTTGGCCCCCTCCTTGGCACAGTCCCGAGCTCCTCCTGTATCTCTGCCAAACTGTGGGCTGAGTCTCCTTTTTTGACAGAACTGGCACATGTTGTTCTTCATTCACAATCTGTTTTTTAGAGTCATTTTTACAGCAAATAGCCGAAGGAAACAACATTTTATTGCATAACAAGGCAGCCTAGAAATAGTGAAATGAAGGTGAGAAATGTGATATCAGGAATTAAATTAATAATTTAAATTTAAAAAAAAAAAGATGTTTGAGAGCAGGTTAGCTCATGCCTTTGTGCTATTTTTATGACTCCTACTATTGCATTGTCAGGTCCTGGCATAACATCATGTCTGGAGCTCCAGCCTTTGCTGCTGACTGCAAAATAAGCACTCACTTTGGAATGTTTTTCTCATTTTGTAAAACATCTTTGCCTAAAGAAAATCAACGAACAAGTGACCCAGACAGTTGGGTTCACTCACTCCAGCGGTGCTGCACGGCTTGGGATACCGAGTTCTGGCCTGGCTCTGCTGCTTCCCACGTTGAACACTGCTTAAATGGAGTGGGATAAAAAACACCTCCAACCCATACCCAAGCGTGCTGTGCAGGTGAAGGCTCTGCTCTCAGAAGGGCACCCGCTGTGCTGCCAGCTTGGAACGTGCAGCAGCCACTGAGCCATGCTGCCCATATTGCCAGCATTAATCTCCTTGGCATCCCTGCCCAAAACACAAACATCTGTCCCACGTACCTCTTCTTGAACACCTGCCATCAGCTGCTCCTCAGGCGGCCGCATCTCTCCTGTCACTCTGCATTGCTCCCAAAGCTCACAGATGCTCCTGGAGGTGCCTCCTCATAACGGCAGCTTTTCCTACAGCGGCAGAAACACAACAGACAGGTCGTCCTGCAAGCCCAGGGGCTGTGTCTGAGCTAGCACGTGGGACATGCCCAGGACGGTTGTTTGGTGCTGAGGACAGCACAGAAGCACCATGCAGTGCCAGCTCCGGGTCTCTCAGAGAGAACTATCCCACGTTTCCTGGTCTTAGCCATCCTAAAGTTCTGCCTATCTGGAAACCAGAAGTGTCTACGATGGAAGTGAGAAGCGGCAGAAGGAGAGAGACATTTTCCCCTTAGCCTATTTTTTCCTATAGACCTTGTTCTACCACAGAGAGCAGTTCTGGTGTGATGAAAGGAAGCCTTACCTCGGATGTTGTGTGGATGCATGGATCAATGAATGGATGGAGAGTAGGACAAAGAGCAAGCAAGAAAGGATGGTTATAAAATATTTAAAGGCTGTAAATATAAATCAAAAAGAAAGATATGGAAATAATTGTCTTTCTAAGGACATCTTTTTATTTAGGCACCACACAATGTAGAGCAACACCTTCTGGCTGTGGGGACCCCCAGCCGAGTCTCGGCAGCTCTGGCCTGGCTCCTTGGCAGTCCCACCAAGAAATGTCCACTTCCAGCAGCCGAGCTGCTTGTGGCATCGGGCCCAAGTGCAGGGAGGCTGGACAAATACCACACATTTTAGTTTACTTGAGCGGGCTAATGCAGACAAAAACTGTGTTGCTGGAGTCTCTCCAACCGCGATTCACGCCTAGTTCTGTTAGGAGCATATTTGGTCTTGGTGCCTGTGTAAAGCAGTGCCCGAAAACACTCAGTTAATGACCTGCTGGGTAGTGTAATGCTCCTGGTCTTTGTGGGATGGCTAAAGCTTGTTATACACGGCCAGAAGTTCCCTCTCATTGCTCTGCAGGCAGCCACCAAGATGCTCGGTTTGCCCAGCCCAGCCTGTGCAAGGTATTTTGCTGCCTGATAACCCTCTTCTAACCACAGACCCTGGGTAACGTCCAGCAATAAACACAAAAACAACATTACATAGAAGCAACTGCCCTTAAAGTCATGGGAGACATTTTACCCATTACAGCAATTATTTTTAGCCTAAAACATATCTTCCCTGCCCTTATATTCCCATAAATGTTCTTCTATAGACAGTGACAAGTAATGTTTTTTTATACAGCTGTTTTCAACACATACACCGAGAGAAGCAAAATTAAGGGTATACTTTCACCTTCTCATGTTTGTCGGGGCAGACTAACAAAATGAAGTGAATACTTAGTAATGAGCACTGTACACATCAAATATAAACTGTTTTGTTACAAACTGACATTGGCTAGATGAGTTTTTAAGTTTTCAAAAGCTGATGAATGGAAGAACCACAAAGACAGATGGAGAAATTTTAGCCTCCAGTTTTCCCTAGAAGCTTCCCTGTGAGGAATTCAAAATCCTCACTGCTGCCCATAGGCAGGATGATGTATGTTGGAAGTCACGTGGCAAACACTCCAGTTCATTAAAGAGTAATAAAACTTAAATCTCCGCCATCGTAAAAAAAATACTTCTCACCTGAATCACCTTTAAAGAAAGTTGTGAATGTTTTCAGTTGAATTATACCTGAAATATAAAATGTTATTAAATCAAAATAATTTTCAACCATTTGTGACACACCTGTATGCCAATACATCAGCCTTGTATACACCAGACGGTGTATGTCATGAGTTTCATTCATATATTTCCTTTACCTCTCACTTTCCTCTTTTTTTCTATTGCTATTCAATAACTATTAAAAAAATAACAAATTAAACCAAAACTTATAAAACCTAAGAAAATAGAAACAAATATTTTGGTTTCCTGGGAAGGTGCATACTCACCTGCCATTTTCCCACAGCAGAAGGAATGCACACTCCTTGTCTTCTCCATCTCGTGGCTCTCAGCTTTGAATGACCAGGTTGCGTTCACTTGTGGCTGCAGGGAACCCTGTCCCACCCTGCTCTCCTTTCTAGCAGTTGTGTGAATAATTTGCTTGGTGGTGCCAGGACTATTCCAACAGATAAGTGCTCATCAGCACAAAGTGCACGTGAGAGAATCTAGGGAAAAACATCCTGTGGTCTGTAGCTGGATTAGACTGCATTCTCCTCATAAAAGACATTATTCGACGGTAATTGAAAATATTCAGTGATAAAACCAATTAATGACCTTACTTTCTAACTTCAGATACTGCAATTATTGCTCCTGTGAAATCAATCCAAACTGATGAAATAAATTTTAAAACATTTTTGCTTGCATAATTCAAAGCTCAAGTAATTTTTCCTCAACTTCAAACTCTGCATACGTTTCTCACTGGAAATCTTGCCAGAAAACAACTCTTCTTTGAGTGTTTTTCTTTATTGC